>NC_139397.1:107635310-108873524 GCF_054392235.1 Sus scrofa | reverse complement strand
ATCCGACTAGGAACCAGGAGGTTGCGGGTTCGGTCCCTGCCCTTGCTCAGTGGGTTAACGATCCGGCGTTGCCGTGAGCTGTGGTGTAGGTTGCAGACGCGGCTCGGATCCCGTGTTGCTGTGGCTCTGGCGTAGGCAGGTGGCTACAGCTCCGATTCAACCCCTAGCCTGGGAACCTCCATATGCTGCGGGAGCGGCCCAAGAAATAGCAACAACAACAACAAAAGACAAAAAAAAAAAAAGACAAAAAAAAAAAAGACAAAAAGAAAAAAAACAAAATGCTGTTTCCTTTTTACAAGTCATATACATAATCAATCTTGCTGACTTATTATCTGAAGTATATCTCTATAGGCAATGTATCTTCTCCTTTTCCAGTATAGAATGCTCTAACAATTTGATTTAAATTGATGTTTATGTATAAAAGGCATTCAAATATTTATTGATATTAACAATGGTGAAATGTTGGCTATCAATTTTTAAAGAACTAAAATACAATGAATAAGATATACTTAACAAACTACATGAAAAAAATTTATTCCTCCTCAAATGATTAAAAAGTCGGTTCAAGATCTTGCCTTATCCTAAGAATCATCATTATGAACACAAATGATTATTCAGTATTTAAGAAATAATTCAGCTATCCAAGCATAGTGGTAAGGGATTTATTTTAAAATGTGTTTAGCATAAGTTAAATACATGCAATCAGATTATTTTCCATATCCTTCATATTATTTTGGATTAATTTTATCAATTTATAATCTCCTACTATAATTAAAATTAAACCTAATAACATATTCATTATTTAAAGTATTTATATTTTCAAGAAAAACTATTAAGTAGAATATTAATATAAGGTATATAGTTATCTTGCTCATTTTTACTCGATCTTCCACCATTTATAAATGTATTCCGTCTAGTTTTTGATTCTAATTTTTTTATACTATGATCCTCAAGAAACCTATTATTACTATTTTTTTTAGGCTACACCCATCACACACAGAAGTTCCCAGGCTAGGGATCAAACCCATGACAAGCAGTGACAATGCCAGATCCTTAACTCACTGAGCTACCAGGGAATTCACGAAACCTCTTTTAAAATCTCTTCTGGGGCGGGATCAAGATGGCAGAGGAATAAGATGTGGTGTTCACTCTCTCCCACAAACACTGAAAAACACCATCTACATATAGAATGATCTGCACAGAACACTTACTAAATGATAGCAGATCTTAAACCACCAAAAACGGCAAGAAACACTACTCATAACTGGGTAGAGACAAAAGGGAAAAAAGAGAGAGTGAGGGGGAAAAGGAATCAGGATGGGACTAGCACTCCTGTGAGGGAGCTATTAAAGAGGAAAGGAACCCACACCCAAGGAAGCCTCCTGACAGGGAGATCAGCCAAGAGAGAGGGACCTCAAAGCCTCAGAGAAAAGTGCAGCAGCTGGACTGAGGAGGGGAAAGCAGAGAGAGAGCCACACAGACCATTGGTACCACCTCCCAAGACATCACAGCTTGAGATGCTCAGGCAGAGGCTGGGCACTGAGACTCAGGCTCCAGAGAATAAGAAAAATGTAAGAAAAATGAAGAAGCTCAGGAACCATTCCTGTTAAAAGAACAGGAGAATTCACCTGAAGGACCAAACAATGAAAGAGACCTCTGCAGTCTAACAGACACCAAGTTCAAAAAGGAGCTAGTGAAAATCCAGAAGGAATTAAGAGTGAATATGAAGGAATGAAGAGCAGATATGAACAGTAATGCAGATTACTTTAGAAAGGAACTAAAAATATAAAAGGAGCCAAGAAAATTACAAAATTCATTCAGAGACACGAGCTGAGTTAAAGGCACTGAAGAGCAGAACAAATAATGCAGAGGAACAAATGTGTGACTTGGAAAACAGAATAATGGAAATCACCCAATCAGGACAGCAGACAGAAAACCTAATGAAAAAACATGAAAGCAACATAAGAGATCAAAGGGATGATATAAAGCAGGCCATTCTACACATAATAGGGATCCCAGAAGGAGACAAAAAAGAAAAGGGTTAGAGAGCAGGACATCCAGCTTGTGAGTGGCTACTTGTGTGAGGCACTTGGCTAAAGAAACAATTTTAAAATGGGCGATGTTGAGAAGGGCAAGGAGATTTTTGTTCAGAAGTGTGCCCAGTGCCATATTGCAGAAAAGGGAGGCAAGCACAAGACTGGTCCAAATCTCTCTGGTCTGTTTGGGCAGAAGACAGGCCAGACTCCTGGATTCACTTACACAAAATGAACAAAGGCATCACCTGGGGAGAGGAGACACTGATGGAGTACCTGGAGATTCCCAAGAAGTACATTCCTGGAACAAAAATGATCTTCGCAGACATTAAGAAGAAGGGAGAAAGGGAAGACTTGGTGGCTCAATGAGTAAAATTTGGCCACCACCTTATTTATTACAAGACCGAAATGTCTCATGACTTTTATATGTGTACCATATTTAAATTAATCTCACACACTAGAATTCAGATCATGTATGGCTGATGGAATGTTTCTGTTGAGAAGTCCTGATTTAAATAAGATTGGTTGGTGACTAAATGAATATGGTCAGCTTTTTGAATTTTAATAATAATCCCAGTTCAACAAGTAATATCACTGTTTTTCCTGTCAACAGAGATGATTAAACTTGAATATGGAATGTTAAGCTTTTCAGGAAAATGGCGACTATCTTAAAACCTATAGGAGATTGGCTTTATATTTATTTTCCTATAACTGGTTATATTAATATATTGAAATACTGAGACAATTCCTTCACTGTCTCATAAATAGAGCAAGATTCACCTGTGTTTCAAGTTGTGTTCACTAGCCTGTTAAGGCATGAGCTGAAGGTAAACTGAAAATGTCCACTTTATCTTTTTGGTCTCAACTATGCCAGTTTCATTAAAATTCTCTGTATCTAAAATAATGCCATTTACTTATTGAAAGGTGTTTTAGTGGTTTATGTACAGCATCAAATAAAGAATATTTAGCATTTGTTAAATTTTTAGATGATCATTAAGATCAGATACTTTTAAAATTCACTGTAACAGGATATGTTAGCAAACTTCGCTTGTGAATTCTTACAAAGTCAGCCTGTTAGGATTCAGGACTGTCTTTTAAATAGGTATTCAAAAACACAACTACAGAACTACTGAATATGTGTGACTGATAATGGTGCTTTTACCAACTCATGGAAGATTTAAAGTAGGGGAGCTATACCATCAGCACAGATTTGTAAATTATCTGATCACAAGGCTTAAGAATTAAAAACAAAATCACAGATTATGAAAAAAAATTGAAGGAATTATAGCTGAAAACTTTCCATATCTAAAGGAAACAGACATCAAAATATAGGAAGCACAGAAGGCCCCAAAAAAGTTGAACCCAAATAGGCCCACATCAAGACATTGTGTAATAAAAATGGCAAAACTTAAAGAGAGGGTTCTAAAGGTAGTAAGAGAAAAACAAAGAGTTAATTATAAGGGAACTCCCATAAGGCTATCAGCCAATTTCTCTACAGAAACACTATGGGCCAGAAGATAGTGGCAAGATATATTTGACGTTATAAAAGGGAAAAATTTGCAGCCTAGAATACTCTATCCAGCAAGAATATCATTTAAAATAGAAAGAGAAATATAGAATTTCTCCAACGAACAAATACTGAAAGAGTATAGCAATACTAAACCCATTTTTAAAGAAACACTGAAAGTGATCCTCTAAATAAAAAAGAAGTTGGAAGAAATATTATGGAGGAAATCACAGTTGGAAATCAATCATTTAAATAAGCCAGTATGCAGATCTAAAAGGAAAAAAAAAACCTATCATAATAGTGATGATAAACACAAGGAACAGCAAAAGGACAAACATGAAGATGTTAAAAAAGGACTTTAAAATCATAAAATGTGGGGAAGGAAAGTCAGAAAATCTAGACTCTCTTTTTCTAGAATGTGTTTGAGCCCATATGACTATCAGGCTAAAGCATGCATATATAGGAAGGGTTTAACATACTTGAAAAATAGGGCAACCAGAAATCAAAACCAAACATTACATTCACAAACATTAAAAAGAAGAGGATACAATCATAAAAGAAAAGAAAATCAACCAACCAAAAAAAGAAAAGAATAAAGTGGAAACATAGAATCAACTGAAAAACAAGGTTTAAAATGGTGGAGTTCCCGTCATGGTGCAGCAGAAAGGAATCCAACTAGGAACCAAGAGGTTGAGGGTTCAATTCCTGACCCTACTCAGTGGGTTAAGGATCTGGCATTGCCATGAACTGTGGTATAGGTCGCAGAAGTGTCTTGGATCCTGAGTTGCTGTGGCTATGGTGTGGGCCAACAGCTGTAGCTCCGATTGGACCCCTGGCCTGGAAACCTCCATGTGCTGTGGGTGTGGCCCTAAAAATGAAAAAAAAAAGTAATAAATATGTACTTATCAATAATTACCTTAAATGTCAATGGACTTAATGCTCAAATCAAAAGACATAAGAGTGACAGACTGGATAAAAAATAGAGCCTGCAATATGCTGCCTACAAGAGACTCACCTTAGGAAAAAGGACACATATAAACTGAAAGTCAGGGGATGGCAAAAGGTATTTCATGAGAATGTAAAAGACAGGAAAGGAGGAGTTGCAATACTCATATCAGAGAAAATATACATTAAAACAAAGGCCATAAAGACAAAAAAGGACACTATTTAATGATAAAGAGATCAATTCAAGAAGAGGATATTACACTCATCAATATATATGCCCCCAATATAGGAGCACCCAAATACACACAACAAATACTAACAGACATAAAAGGAGAAATTGACGGGAATAACAATAACAGTAAGAGACTTTAACATCCTACTCACATCAATGTACAGATACTCTAGAGAGAAAATCACTAAGGCAACAAAGATCCTAAATGACACAATAAAAAAGTTAAACTTAATTGATATTTTCAGGAGATTACATGCAAAAGAATCAGAACATACATTCCTTTCAAGTGCACATGGGACAGTTCCAAGGATTGACCATTACTAGGGCACAAAAATAACCTCAACAAATTAAAGAGTATAGAAATTATTTCAATTATTTTCTCTGACCACAATGGCATGAAACTAGAAATCAACCACAGGAAAGAAAAGAGAAAAAACTGACTACATGGAGACTAAACAACATGCTATTAAAAAACCAATGACTCAATGAGGAGATTAAAAGGGAAATTTAAAAAATACCTTGAGACAAATGATAATGAAAACACAACAACCATTCAAAATTTATGGGATGCTGCAAAAGCAGTTCTTAGAGGGAAGTTCATAGCAATACAGGTCTTCCTCAAAAAAGAAGAAAAATCTCAAATTGACAACTTAATCCACCACCTAAATGAATTAGAAAAAGAAGAATAAATGAAACCTAAAGTCAGCCAAAGGATGGAAATCATAAAGATGAGAGGAAATCAATAAGAGATTCAAAAAAACAATAGACAAAATCAATAAAACTAAGAGCTGGTACTTTGAAAGGGTAAACAAAATTGATAAACTTTTAGCCAGTCTCACCAAGAAGAAAGAAAAAACTCAAATAAACAAAATAAGAAATGAAAAAAGAGAAATCTCAATGGATACTGCAGAAATACAAAAAAATAAGAGAATACAATGAACAATTATATGCCAACAAATCTGACAACCTAGAAGAAACAGACAATTTTCTAGACACATACAGCCCACCAAAACTGAATCAAGAAGAAGTAGATCAGGAGTTCCCATCATGGCTCAGTGTTTAATGAACCTGACTAGTATCCATGAGGATACAGGTTTGATCCCTTGACCTTGATCAGTAGATTAAAGATCCAGTGTTGCAATGAGTTGTCATATAAGTTGCAGATGCAGCTTGGATCTGGCAGTTGCTGTGGCTGTGGCATAGGCTGCAGCTACAGCTCTGATTCTACCCCTATCCTGGGAAGCTCCATATTCCATGAGTGCAGCCTTAAACACACACACACACACACACACACACACACACACACACACAAAGAAGAAGAAGAAATAGATCAATTGAATAGACTGATAACTGAAAATAAATATGTAATAAAAACACTCCATACAAAAAGGACCAGGTGGTTTCACAAGTGAATTCTACCAAACATACAAAGAAGAACTTATATACCCATCCTTCTTAAACTTTTCCAAAAGATTAAAGAAGGAACACTCCCAAAGACATTCTATGAAGCCACCATCACACTAATACCAAAACCAGACAAAGAAAAAGAAAACTATAGGCCAATATCTTTGAGGAATATAGATGCAAAAATTCTCAACATAATTTTAGCCAACTGAATCCAACAACATATAAAAAAGATCGTATGCCACGACCAAGTGGAATTCACCCAAGTTCACAAGGATAGTTTAACATATGCAAACCAATCAACATCATACACATTAACAAAAGAGAAATAAAAAACCACATGATCATCTCCATATATGCAGAAAAAGCATTTGACAAAATCCAACATCCATTCACAATAAAAACTCTTATCAGAGTAGGTATAGAGGGAACATACCTTAACATAATCAAAGCCATTTATGACAAACCCATAGCCAATATGATAACTCATTGGAGAAAAGCTGAAAGCCTTCCTGCTAAATCTGGAATAAGACAAAGATGCCCACTCTTTTATTTAATGTAGTATTTGAAGTCCTATCCATAGCAATCTGACAAGCAAAAGAAATAAAAGTTATCCAAATTGGAAGAGAAGAAGTAAAATTGTTACTCTATGCAGATGACATAATATTATACATAGAAAATCCTAAGGACTCTGCACAAAAACTACTCAAACTTATCAATGAATTTAGAAAAGTAGCAGGAGACATGATCAACATCCAGAAATTGGTTGCATTTCTGTATACTACAATAAAATATTAGAAATGAAATATAAAAATACAATACCTTTTAAAATCACACCCCCAAAAATTAAATACCTAGAAATAAACCTGACCAAAGAGGTGAAAGAATTATATGCTGAGAACTATAAAACATTAATCAAGGAAATTAAAGAGTTCAGAGAAATGGAAAGATATTCCATGCTCCTGGACTGGAAGAATTAATATAGTAAAAATGGCCAAATTACCCAAAGCAATCTACAGATTCAATGCAATCCCTATCAAATTACCCATGACATTTTTCACAGAACTACAACAAACAATCTAAAAATTTATATGGAACCATAAAAGACCCAGAATTGCCAAAGCAATCCCGAGGAACAAAAACCAAGCATGAAGCATAACTCTCCCAGACCTTAGGCAATACCACAAAGCTACAATTATCAAGTCAGTGTGGTACTGATACAAAAACAGACAGACCAATGCAACAGAATAGAGAACCCAGAAATAATCCCAGACACCTATGGTCAATTAATCTTCGACAAAGGATGCAAGAATGTAAAATGGGGAAAAGACAGTCTTTTCAGCAATTGGTGATGGGAAAATTAGCTGCATGAAAATCAATGAAACTAGAACACACCCTCATTTCACGCACAAAAATAAACTCGAAATGGCTTAAAGACTTAAGATGAGACACCATAAAACTCCTAGAAGAGAACATAGGTAAAACATTCTGACATCAACTTTACAAGTGTTTTCTTAGGTCAGTTTCCCAAAGCAATAGAAACAAAAACAAAAATAAATCAATGGGCTCTAATCAAACTTAAAAGCTTTTGCACAGCAAAGGAAACTATTAAAAAAAAAACACAAAAAGACAACCTATGTAATAGGAGACAATAGTTTCAAATGATGCAACTGACAAGGGCCTAATCTCCAAAATATACAGACAACTCATACAATTCAAAAGCAAAAAAAAAAACAAAAAAACCAACTGAAAAATGGGCAGATGACCTAAATAGACCTTTCTCCAAAGACATACAGATGGCCAATAGGCACATGAAAAAATGCTCTACATCATTAATTATCAGAGAAATGCAAATCAAAACTACAATGAGGTACCACCTCATACCAGTCAGAATGGCCATCATTAGTCAGTCTACAAATAACAAATACTGGAGAGGTTGTGGAGAAAAGGCAACCCTCCTACAGTGTTGGTGGGACTGTAAACTGGTACAACCGCCAGGGAAAACAGTATGGAGGTACCTCAGAAAACTAAATATAGAACTACCATATGATCCAGCAATCCTACTCCTGGGCATTTATCCAGACAAAGCTTTCTTTGAAAAAGATAACATGCATCCCTATGTTCAATGCAGCACTATTCACAACAGCTAAGACATGGAAACACCTAAATGTCCAATGACAGATGAATGGATTAAGAAGATGTGGTACATATACACAATGGGACATTGCTCAGCCATAAAAAAGAACAAAATAATGCCAATTGCAGTAACATGGATGGAACCAGGAACACTCATACTGAGTGAAGTAAGTCAGAAAGAGAAAGACAAATACCATATGATATCACTTATATCTCAAATCTAATATATGGCATGAATGAACTACAGAAAGGAAACTAACTCAGGTACTTGGAGAACAGACCTGTGGTTGCCAAAGGGTTGGGGAGGGGTGGGATGGACTGGGAGTTTGCAATTTATAGATGCAAACTATTGCATTTGGAATGTATAAGCAATGAGATCCTGCTGTACAGCACAGGGAACTATATCTAATCATTTGTGATGAAACATGATGGAGGATAATGTGAAAAAAAGAATGTATCTATAATTGGGTCACTTTGCTGTACAGTAGAAATTGACAGAACATTGTAAATCAACTATAATAAAAATATCTTCTAATATCTATCCTGTCAAATCCATATTGCCATCCTTCTTCATCTTCCAATTGTTCATTTCTTTTCTTTTTTTTTTTTTTTTTTTTTTGTCTTTTTGCTATTTTTTGGGCCACTCCGCGGTATATGGAGGTTCCCAGGCTAGGGGTCTAATCCGAGCTACTCTAGGGGTCTAATCGGAGCTGTAGCCCCAGGCCTACACCAGAGCCACAGTAACGCGAGATCCGAGCCGCGTCTGCAACCTACACCACAGCTCACAGCAACGCCAGATTGTTAACCCACTGAGCAAGGGCAGGGACCGAACCCGCAACCTCATGGTTCCTAGTCGGATTCGTTAACCACTGCGCCACGACGGGAACTCCCAATTGTTCATTTCTTTCTCTTTAGTTTATCTCATCAGCTTCTTAAGAGATCATTAATAAAGTATCTTTTTTTTTTTTTTAGGGCTGCACCCACAGCACATGGAGGCTCCCAGGCTAGGGGTCTAACTGGAGCTGTAGCTGCTGGCCTATGCCACAACCACAGCAACGCCAGATCCAAGCCGCGTCTGCCACCTATACCATAGCTCATGGCAATGCCGGATCCTTAACCCACTGAGCAAGGCCAGGGATCAAACATACAACCTCACGGTTCTTAGTCAGACTCACTACCACTGAGCCACCATGGGAACTCCAGAATCATTTTTATTTGATGCATTTAAACAATGAAAGGAGAAGAAAATATATGCTGCTAAGCTGTGAGGTAAAAATTGATAACTTTTCTATTGGCTACCTTCAAACAAAAATTTTGATTCATGGAAAAAAAAAGCAAAAGTTGAACACTGAAGGATAGGTTTTACATAGTTGATCAAAAAAGTCTAATTGTGATATCCATTATAGCATCATTAAAAAAATGTTGCCTGCCATATCAGTAAATAAAGGATTTTGTAGCCATCAAGCCACCATTATTAGTACAGCCTCCCTGACATTGATCCCTGAGAGAACTCTGGATAGAAACAGGATGCCCACCATCAAGCAGTCAGCTGCTGCAGCCACCTTGCAATGGTGCAACTCAGGACGACAAAGCACAGAATACTGCAACCAGAGAGCTGAAGTGTATATCAAAGAAATGATTTCAGTGTGCCCAGACTCATGCATCTTCCCACACATAGAAACTTGAGGAATCTGGTTTTCTTTAATTAATGTAATCTTTTGATATTGTGACTACCTGATCTTCATTGCAAAAACTCCTTACTATCCTGGCTCCTCCCTTGCCTCTTTGGAGTAATTTCTCAGAGCTATCTGAGAGGCCATGTCCGAGGCTTAAGTCCTTGATTTTGACTGCCAAATAAGACATAATTCTCAACTTTTAAGTTGTGCTTTTTTTTTTTTTCCAGGTGACAACAGTGTTTATGTCCTACACATGTTTAAAAGCATATTTATAAGCACTTATGCAATACTTTTAATAGTGGCAGTACATACCAGTTGACATATTGAATCTGAAGCTTTAAAGGAAAAATAAAGAAAAGCTCTGAGAAATTTCTAATTATGAAATTAATGTAGAAAATATTTTAGATTTTGAATTAAAAAAAAAGACTTTATTTAAATTAGAAAAGCAGGAATTACCAAGAGTTTCCTGGTGATTTTCTGAATTCTTCATTTGTAATTGTACCAAACTTCTTAATTCTCATATTAAGTCTCTGAAAATATATGAATAAAATATTCTATAAATTTAAGAACCTATAGCACTAGAAACAAAAGTTAACTAGAGAAGACAACATACCTAGCAATTTTTCTAAGAAAAATAAGACATCTAGTAATTTTTCTCAGGAAAAACCAAAAAAATAAAGAACAATATTTAAAGCATCTGGTATCTATATAGCTTAGAGAGTATAAATAGTAAATAAAGACAGATGAAATTTTAACAGATGAAGATGAATCCTAGGCTTCAAAGAATCATGGAGTTGGAAAATTTGCCTATCAGATATTAAAATTTATTACATAGCACTAATAATAAAAGTTATGGTTCTGATAAGAAAATAGATTCATCAAAGCTATAAAAACAAGTAACAATAATAACTCATTTATAGGGCACATCCTGTGGGTCATGTTAAATGACATGTATTTTATTCATATTTGCTTTTTTTTTTTCTTTTTAGGGCCACACCTGTGGCAAATGGAAGTTCCAAGGCTAGGGGTTGAACCAGAGCTGTAGCTGCTGGCCTACACCACAGCCACAGCAATTCAGGATCTGAGCCATGTCTGCAACCTACACCACAGCTAATGGCAACACCAGATCCTTAACCCACTGAGTAGGGTCAGGGATTGAACATACATCCTCATGGATACTAGTAGGGTTTGTTACCACTGAGCCATGATGGGAGCTCCTATTTTATTCATATTAGTATTTTATTTTATGACTCATATTTAGTGCTTGCAATAAATTTATAGCTTTATTATCTCCATTTTACAGATGAGGAAAGAAAAGTTCAGAGGTTAAGTAACAGTCAAGGGCATAGAGCTAATATAGTTGAGTGTACATAGTAACTGCATATAATAATTCAGTATATGATAAAGGTAGCATTTTAGGTAAACATGATTTAAGTTAACTGGTTAACATGTTAGAAAAAAAAGTAGATACCATGTCATTTATTATACTAAATTAATTTCCATATGAATTAAAGATATTTATTAAATTTTCAAAGTACCAGAAAACATAAATACATACGTATATAATTTTGAATTGCAATTATTTTCTTAAAGAATATCAAGAAAAACCTAACAAACTTCTAATACACTTTGTTATATAAAAACCGAAAACATCTATGCCATCACCAAGTTAAATATACATAGTAAACTGGTAATATTGTTTTTAAAATAGAGAATAAAGTCTTATTCTCTCCAATACAGGAGTTCTTACAAATAATTAAAATACTGAAACTTTAAACAGAAAAAAAAAAATGGTAAAGAACAGAATATGGCATTCACAAGAGGAGAAACAATGACCAAATAGCACATGAAAATATTTTCAAATACAGTAGAAGTAATGAAACGCAGGTTAAAATAACAGCAAGGTATTCTGCATACCTGATGAGCAAAGACAGTTGGTGTTGGCAAAGGTATGGTAAAAATTTCCACTGACAATTACTGCTGATGTGAAGGTTAACAACTATAATTTTTCTGTATGTGGAGGAGTTAAATGTGTAACATGTAAAAAATTTTTTTAAAAAAGTCATATTCTTAGATCAAAAAATTTCACATCTTATGAATTTATCCTAAGCAAATAAACAAAAAGGCATAAATTTCTGTAAAAATATGTCTCTGGGCTGCATTATTTATAATAGGAAGACATAACTGGAAACAAACTAAACTGCAATAATTCAATACTGTTTAAATAAGTTTTAGCAAATTTATAAGAATATACTATGCTATGATTAAATGGTGATTCAAAGCTCTATTTACTGACATGGAAATGTGTTCACAATTACTGATAAGAAAAGCAAGATACAGACCAGCATGTTTATTACTATCTTAATTTTATGGGACTGTACATATGCACATACACACAAAAAAAAAATCTAAGAGGATAAAAATTGGATCTGAGTATGAATTTAGGTAGCTTTTTCCTTTTCCTTTTTTTCTGAATTTCCTACCTTTTCTAAAATAAATAGTAACACTGACACAATTCATAAAGGAATCTAAAAAATTAAATAGAAGTTAAAAAGAAGAGAAGGAAATACAGATAATGTTTTTAGGATAACAGGTAAAGGAGAGGAGAGAAGGAAGGTGATAACTAAAGGGGTAATAGATGAAGAAATATGAGAGATAGTAGATGCATAAATAACAGGGATGAGAAAGGGCAATAGCCTGACAAAGAAAGAGCACACAGTTGGATTATAGAAATAAAATCCCGGGAGTTCCCGTGGTGGCACGGTGGTTAAGAATCCAACTAGGAACCATGAGGTTGCGGGTTCAATCCCTGCCCTTGCTCAGTGGGTTAACGATCTGGCGTTGCCGTGAGCTGTGGTGTAGGTTGCAGACGCAGCTCAGATCCCGCGTTGCTGTGGCTCTGGCGTAGGCCAGCAGCTACAGCTCGGATTAGACCCCTAGCCTGGGAACCTCCATATGCCGCAGGAGCGGCCCAAGAAATAGCAAAAAGACCAAAAAAAAAAAAAGATAAAATCCCGAGTTGCTGTGGCTGTGGCAGAGGCTGGCAGCTGTAGCTCTGATTCAGCCCCTAGCCTGGGAACTTCCATATACCATGGGTGTGGCCCTAAAAAGCAAAAAAAAAAAATGTTTTCACTAAAGGGGGATATGAAACCAAGTGAGAAATTTTCTTTTGAACACATGAAGAAAACTTTGTATGTGTTTATATATTAGGAAAGAGGCATAGAGAAGAATGAGTGAAGTTGCTGAAGAGACAGAATTGAGATTCTAAAATAACAATAAAAAAAGACAATGACATTTTAGAGACAAACACTTCATTGATAATTACAAAAAATATGTAAGTTCTAGGAATAAATCTAAGAAGAAGTTCTTGATCTCTTCAGAGAAATGTATTAACTTCATTGGGACCTATTACAACGGCCTAAGTTAAAGGACATATATACCATGTTAATGGACTGGAAGACTGGATCCTGCAGAGAAGCTGAATGTTTCCAACTAATTACACATTCACTGCAATCTTCAAAACTATACATATTTTTGGCTTTGGTGATCTTCTCTACATTGTATGCATACTTTTAATTGAAAAAAATCATGTTACCAGAGTATATAAAGTACAAACTATAGACTATAATTTACAAAAGAAAAAATAAATAAATAAAAAATAAATAAAAGGACATAGAAGATAAACAAGGTCCTACTGCATAGCACAGGCAACTACAATCAATATCCTGTAATAAACCATAGTGGAAAAGAAGATGAAAATGAATATATTTATACACATACATATCTGAATCACTTTGCAATACATTAGAAAATAACACAAAATTGTAAATCAATTATATTTCAATTTAAAAAGAAAAAGAGGAGGTCCCCTTGTGACTCAGCAGTTAGCGAATCTGACTAGCATCCATGAAGATGCAGGTTCGATCGTGGCCCCACTCAGTGGGTTAAGGATCTGGAGTTGCCATGAGCTGTGGTATAGGTGGCAGATGCGGCTTGGATCCTGTGTTGCTGTGGCTGTGGCATAGACCAGCGGCTACAGCTCCAATTGGACCCCTAGCCTGGAAACCTCCATAAATGTAGGGTGCAGCCCTAAAAAGACAAAAAGACCAATAAATAAATAAATAATAAAAAGAAAAAAAGGAACACAGACACAGTTGAAAGAAAAAAGATGGAAAACACCCACAAATATCAACAAAACAAAAAGTTGACATGATTATACAACTATCAAATGAAATAAAATAAAGACAGTTTGTTTTTAGCTGAAAAGAGAATTATTACATAAGACATTAGTCAGCAAGACAAAACAATGCTAAACTTCTATGCATCTAATAACACAGTCTCAAAATACATACAGTAAAAACTGACAAAACCAGAAGGAAAAAAATCCATGATCACAGTGTAAGATTTTAATGACTTCCTTTAATACTCAGTAACTAACAAGAACAAAAAAATTCATGTATTGTGTTGCTAACAACACAATAACAAGATTGATCTAATGAAGATGTATTCTATATGTTCAAAAACATTTAGAACAAATTTATAAGGATAAAAATAAAAGCTGTATATAAACTCTGAGACACACAGACTAATGAAGCTGAATAAGAAATTCAGAAATAAGTGGAGAAAAGATGGACTTTAATAATATATATAACAAGGATAAATGAAAAATGACAATCCATATGATAAAAAGAGAAATATTTGAATATAGATAAGATAAATTCTAGATGAATTCAATTCTTAAGTGTGACCATGTTGAACTTCATCTGAGCCTGTGTTCCCTGAAAAAATTGATAGTTGAGAAATCCTTCTACCTTTTTGTGTTTTTAGAATTAACTACAAAAGGCCACTATGCCTTCACATATTCTTGATAAGACCCACCTTCACCTTTCCTCAAAGATAATCACTTCCTTCCTTCCTGTCTTTATGAAACCCCATTTACTTTGAGATGTTCCCCATTGCAACGGCCTGAATAAAATAATCTTCTTATTTGTCTGGTACCTCTGACAAATATGCAAAGCAAAGTAGTACAAGCTTTTAAAAGAAAATGTGGGAGAAAATCTTGATAACACTAGGGCAAGAAAGAATTTGTGACGAAGTAGCAAAACATGGATAAACTTCAAAAACACCGTTCAGTGCAAAGAGCTGCAGAAAAAAACCTGTGTTTATATATTTTATAAGGTTTAGAGACAATGCTTGTGCACATATATAATTAAGGGTACAAACCTATGTGATAAAAATATGAACAGAAAGAATATGCATGTTTTAGGATAGCTATGACCTTTTGTGAGAGAGGGAGGTGAATAGGGTAGGAGAGGGAGAGTTTAGCTGGAAATATGTCTTTTAGAAAGATTTAGAGCAGAGTTTCAAATACCTTGAGAATATTGTTAAAATGCAGATTCTGACTCAATAGGATTGGGGGTTGGGGTGGTACTGAGATTTTTGCATTTCTGATAAGTGCCCAGGTAAGTAATGCTAATACTGCTGGGCCAAAGACCACATTTTAGATCCTTAAATCTAAAGAAAATATAGGTAACTTTATTAAGCCTAAGTGGTTGAGTGTCGTGAGACATGTTTCTACAATATTTTCTTATCCTCTTTGCTGAAAACTCCATCTTGTCCTGCTTTACTTTATCCTATCTTCCTGTTTGAAAAACAGTCACAGTGCTGGTAAATGACTTAAGCTTAAGAACAAAGACCTAAAGGCATAAGCTATTCATAGGGCCAGCTGAAGGAGGACATAATGGGTTGGTCTAGGCACACTGGACCTGTGCAGATTGGCATGCCATTTGCACAAGCATGATATGTCCTCTAAAGAATAAGAGAAAGAAGAACCTCATGGCCAAGCGGTTTATGAATGGTGGTTAGCAGAATACGCATTAGCAAAGAGAACCAAGGTGCAAACCTAGGTCTTTCCATTAGCAGAAGCACAGTGAGGATTCTCTGGAATGCTATGCATAGATAGCTAACTCAAATGCTAATTATTGTTATGTGCCTAAAGGTCAGAGTAAAAGCTTAACCTTCTACCAGCTAAGCGGCTTTTAAAATAATACAAGAACTTATAAAATAGTAAACAAACCCTATATCCTCCACCCATAGACCCTCCTCACTTGACATCATCCTAAAGAGCACAACAAAAGCAGTGTGGTTTCTTGAGAGGGTGCTCTTGGTCCCTGAGAACTTGAGTCCCCTGGTTCCCACCTTTACTTAAGATAAATGTCTCTGTGTCTTGTTTTATGTTAACTTTTTTCCTTAAGTTTCACAGCACCCGTTCTTCAGCCCCATCCTGCTGAGCTGGTGTCGGCAGGTGAGCACAAAAGAGACTATTATTTCATATATGCTGTAAACAGTTATTAACGAAAATAAAGTTCAGGAGAATTTCTAGCAGCCTCCATAAGGTTCCACCAGACAGCATTAAATAATTTCTCTCAAAAGCATATATGTTTTGAAGCTGTTCTCATTTTGCAACAAATAAAATAATATTTGGAAATACATAAACATATAAAAGGAATAATTTGAGATTCTAAGAAAAAAGTAAAGTAGCTTAACTCTTATAAAACTATCTTATAGTGAATTATTAATAAAAATTTTACTTTTTTTTGGTCATTTAGCCCCTGAAAATTGACAAATTTCTTAGTTAATTTAATCCTAACCTCTTCATCTGTCATGGATGAGATACTCCTGAGGGAGACTTTTTGAGGTGTTCTCACACTATAAAAAAATGGAATATAATAGCATTAATTCAGATTAACATTTAGAATAATTCAGATTAATATTTAGAGTAACATAAATAAATGACCTCACCAAAAAAAAGAGAATAAAATGCTTCATGAATGGATATTTTCTGTATTTAAATAAATGGGCTTAGGACATTTACATTAATTATATAATCATTAAGCATAGAATTTAATAAGGTCTGTAAGGCAGGACTTTGGTGTACTTGGTTCTCTGCTACTGTGTCAACATCTGGAATGGTCTTGGTTATAAAATATTTATCAAATGAATAAGAAAAATTTCATTTAGTGACTTTGATATAACAGGATATTGTAAGAGATGTAAGGGAAAAAATAACATGGCCTTGCCCTTCAAGGTGTCAAAATCTAGTGAGGAATACAGACATATAGATTCAATTAATATGTTCTACATTAGAATATTATATGTGTAATAAATAATATTGGTTAGAAATCTATTTACATACATATTTTTAAATTTTAATTTAATTTAATTTTTGGCCATGCTCATGGCATGCAGAAGCTCCTGGGCCAGGGATTGAACCCATGCAACAGCCATAACCAAAACCACAGCAGTGACAACGCTGGATCCTTAATTTGCTGAGCCACAAGGGAACACATATATATTTTTATATAGTAGAAAAAAAAGTATGGTC
This sequence comes from Sus scrofa, assembly GCF_054392235.1. Classification (NCBI taxonomy): domain Eukaryota; kingdom Metazoa; phylum Chordata; class Mammalia; order Artiodactyla; family Suidae; genus Sus; species Sus scrofa. The sequence continues at coordinate 108,856,207 of NC_139397.1, read as the reverse complement.
ATGTGAAAAAGAAAGATATGTTTTCAGAGAGAGGACCTATATATAAAAAAGTATAGGTGGCATGGATGGTAAAATATATACAAGATACTATGAAAACACATTAAGGAGTCTGTGCATAATTTGCTCATGGAGATCAAAAATTAATTCTCAATTAACATTAATTCTGAGTCCTATAGGCTAAGTAAAAGTTTGATGAGTGGCTTTGGACTAATGTGGGTTAGAGCAGGAAGGATTAGGTAGCAGAAAATTGGAGACAGATATTCTAAAGAGAGCAACATATCAAAAAGCAGGAAAAACAAGATTTATTTTAGAAAACTTCAAATAATTTAGCATTTCAGAGTTCATGGTAGAAAAGAAAAAATGATTGGAAATGGGCTGAAAAGATAAATAGAGGCCAGACTATGAAATGCTTGATATATCATGCAAAGACATTTGATTTATAACAATGACTATAGTCAAGAGAGTGTTTTTTATTACCTGCGTATTTGAGAAAGATTCTTTGAGAGCAACAAGAAATATGGACAAGAAGTGGGTAGGGCTAGAGAAAAGAGACTAGAGGTCTTTTAAAATGGTCCAGGCCAAAAGTGATTAGGGTTTTAACTAGGGTGGTGGCCTTGGAGACTGAGAGGACAAAAGAGACTCAGGAGCTTTAGGAAGTAAAACTGATAAGACCATCAGGGAGATTGTTAGAATAGCTCCCATACCCCTGACTTGGGAGACTGGGTAGAGATCATGTAATAGGGCATATACACATACAGAGGCATGTGTACTAAAAGCGTTTACACAAGGCTGAAAGATATTGAGTGGAGAAGCATGTGGGGACACAGGAGAGTACGATTTAAAAAAGGCAATATATTCAAAAAAGGCAAGTCGTGATCTTTTAATAAATAACCAGACAACTCTAAAAAAAAAAAAAAAAAGGCAATATATAAAATGAAGTATATCCAATGTATGAGAGAAAAGATGGAAATAGATGGGAAAAATGTACTTGTGGAGATATCTTTTTTTAAGCAGTACTCATTTTCACTTCGTCTCCTACAAGCTGTACTTACAATTCAGGCACTGCCGAATTTCTAAATGAATTATTCTATATTATATATAGATACATAACATATTGATATACCTATATATAGGCTTAGAATAGACTCTAGCAAATAGTCAGTTGAATGAATATTAGCTATTTTATTATTATCCTGAACCATCACACAGCCTTAGTGCCTATTTTCACTTTTCCATTTCATTCAATATGAGTTCTAAAGAGATATGGAAAAATCTCTAAGAAACATATAACTTTCAAATTCTCCAACACTATCAGCCACTTAAAGTATTTTGTTGAAATAAAGATGATTTGTTTATTGAAAATAACAAGAAACTGGAATAAGAGTTTTTATCAATTGCTTATATGCCCTAGGAAATATATAAAACTTACCCACCCTAAGTAGGTATTACAGTAACAGCAGTTTCAGATCTGCCTTAGAAAGATAAGTTGTGTCATTGAGAGTTGATGCACTCTGTAAAATGGAGTTGTGAGTGAAAGAAGAATTTTGAGAAGAAAAGGATAAAGAAATTTAATAAATTTCCAGAGCTGCCTGAATTGGACCTTCAAAATGTTCTTATTATTTTCTTTGAAGAACTGCAAATAATCAGATCCATATTCTAAAGCAAACTTCAAAGAAAATATAAATTAATTTTAAATACACAGGGGCTCTCTTTCATTAGCTTAATAGAAAGTTAACTATAAATTCATAGTATTATTGTCAGTATCTAATCATTAAGATAGTATCTGAATAAGATACTGTTATGATAAGCAACTTAACAAACACCATATGCATTTGGTATACTTACATGCACAATGACAGAGATTTTTTATTTTTTACTGCCACAACTGTGGCTTATGGAAGTTCCTGGGCTAGGGATTGAATCAGAGATGCAGCTGCAGGCCTATGCCACAACCACAACACCAGATCCAAGCCACATCTGCGACCTAGACTGTAGCTTGTGGCAAGGCCAGAGCTTTAACCCTCTGGGAGCGAGGCCAGGGATTGAACTTGCATCCTCATGGATGCTGATCAGGTTTTCAACCTGCTGACTCACAATGGCAACTCCTGACAGAGCATTTTAAAATGCTGTTTTGTTTTGTTTTGTTTTTTAAACTGTAAAATTCCCTTAAGAAATAGGTGAAGAGATAAGGTATGGGAACTAATAGTTGCTGAGCATCTATTACATGGTAGGCTTTGTACTAGTTGCTTTCCTCTCACTTAGTCTTTCAACTCTACAAAGTAATTATCTCTATACAACATACAGGAAGCACACACAAGTTAAACAGCCTGTAGTAACACAGCTACTAAGGCACAGATCAGGAATTCATCTTAAAGCTGTCCAACTCCGAGGCCCACAGCCTTATATTACACTGTATTCCTAATTCTTAAATAGAGAACATATATGCCTTATACACATTATAATCTGAATACACATTATAAACCTAAAAGACATTTGCATATTTCACTGACATATCATGTGCTTCTTTTGAACTACCATCTTTACTTATAGTTTCTGTTTCTTCTTCCTTTAGGGAAAAGGAAAATGTAGTATTAGCGCTAGTCTTAACATGTATATGAGAATAGGTAGTCTCCCCCCCGCCCCCAGTATATACACCTAAACTGCTTGAAATTCAATCAGTTACAGACTAATTCAGGGTAACTAGTTCCTTTTAAAATGAAAATATCCAAGTCATTCACATTATAGTTTTTTCCCCTTCATGATAGAATGTTCCTTTATATCATTCACATTGATATAAATCTCTTTCAATCTAATTTCTTTTTCTTTAACATTTAGCTAAGATCAACCAAATTAAGAGAAAAGGAAGTGTAACTGTAGATGGGAAAGAGAGACCAAATAAGGGATTATCTGGAAATATTTAGGCCCATCTGGAATGCAGGAGAAAGTATAGGGACAGCAATAAATATAAGAAATTTATAAAATCTATGAGGAAGGATAACAAAATGTACATTTTAGCTCTGGTAAAATATAATAATATTTGCTATTATGAAAATCAATATAAAACTAAATAAATTTAAAGTATATTTTTGTCCATATATACCATAAACTCAACACTCTTGTTAAGTATGGTTTTTGTCAACCTCCAAAGTCACTATTGTATTTTACTGGCAAATATTAGAACTGGAAAATGGAAAATAAAAATACATGCTTTCAAATTTTACTGTGATTAAGTATAAATCTGGAAATAATATATTTTTATACCATAAGAATGTCAAATTCTTCTTCAAGTTCTTCTAAAGAAACTTCTGTGTTGAGTGAACACAATGAACATGAGCTAAGACATTTAGACATAACATAAATGGAATTTATGGAAATCTTTTTCTGATATTTGAAATAAAATGTAGGAAATGGGCAATTTAAGGAGAGATGCCAAAATTTTTCACAGTAGGAAAAGGAGACTAAGGCATACAAAATAATTTAGGAGGAAAACTAAAAGTAGAAGTGGGGTTATAGAAATAAAATCAATTGTCTGGTATGGTTAGGAGAAGGAAGAGAACAGATAGGGTAATATAAGAAGAAATGGATCTAAAATTGATGCAGCAGCTCAGTCAAGAAGTACTGAATTTTGGTTCTTGTTTCTAATTCAAAAAGATTTTATTTGGGGATGCCCAAAAGAAAATGTGAATGTCCATGCTTTCTGTAGAAGATACAGGCAACCCCCCCACCTCAAAAAACTATGAATATTCATTCTAAGGGGCACTATCATGTTCAGAGAGATTAAACTGGATGCTTCTTCATAAATTTATTACAGTGTGCAGAAAAATTATTATCTACTCTTAAACTGCTCAAAGTTGACTCATCTTTCAAAAATTCTCAGTATAAGTATCTGAAGTTAGAAGTGTTTGTCTTCATAAGACATGAATAGTCACACTGATTTTTGTTTTAAAAGCATCTAAAGCAATTCTTGTTCTATTTGCTAATGTGTAAAGGATACATTTATATGGCAAACAGGTTCGTCTTCTGGGAGATTTACTGTTAATGAATCAACCCTCTTCCACCAGTGCTCTTCGTACATAATGTAGCCTTCCCTAATGATACTATAATTATGCACAGATTGAAACTGAGCTATCTGTAATGCCTATGATACACTGATTCTCTCTCTCTCTCTCTCCCCATCCATTACCAACCTACCAACCAACATAACTAGGTATTAAGTCCAGTTGGGTCTATTTTCATTAATTTTTTTTCTTCCTTCTAATTTCCATGGTCATTGCTTCGATCCATACCTTATTTGTCTTCTGACCACAGCAATAGGCCTCTAACCGAATTTGTTTTTATCTCTAATATAAGGAATGTTACACCTGGCTGCCACAGTTAATCATTCTAAGTCATAACTCTCACAATTCATCTCTACTATCTCTATCCTTTTCTTCCTTTTATTTGGAATGTCTTCTTTGATTTCTAAATAAAAAACACACATCTTGTATGGAACCCTCTGGGCTTTCTGGATTTGAATGTCTTCTTCCCCAAATTAGGGAAGTTTTCAGCCATTATTTCTTCAATTTCTACCCCTTTCTCTAATCTTCTGGGAGCTCTAATGAGAATGTTAGCCTTTATCATGTTGTCTCATAAGTCCATTAAACTATCTTCACATTTTTTTCATTCTTTTTTCTTTTCACTGCTCTAATCAGGTGAGTTCCACTGCCTTGTTTTGAGTTGACTGATCCTTTCTTTAATTTATTTTGTCTGCTGTTGAGCCCTTTTAGAGTACTTTTCAATTCAATTATTGTATTCTTCAGCTCTGTGACTGCCATGTGGTACTTTCTTACATTTTCCATCTTTTTGTTGATGTTCTGTGTTCATCCATTCTTTCATTCTTTTTTTGTTTTTTAGTCTTTTTAGGGCCGCACCCATGGCACATGGAGGTTCCCAGGCTAGGGGTCAAATCAGAGCTGCAGCTGCTGACCTACACCAGTCACAGCAATACTGGATCTGAGCTGCAGCAACCTACATCACAGCTGACAGCAATGCTGGGTCCTTAACCCATTGAGCAAGGCCAGATATCAACCTGCAACCTCATGGATGCTAGCCAGATTCGTTTTCTGCTGAGCCATTATGGGAACTCCCATTCTTTCATTCTTTTCCTCAGTTCAGTGAGCATTTTTATGGCCATTAGTTTGAGTTCTTTATCAGGTAAAATTACTTACTTCTGTTTCATTGAGATTTTTTTCCCCTAATGCTTTTGTTTGTTTGTTTGTTTTCCTTTTTTGCCACACTTGTGGCATATTGACATTCCCAGGCCAGGGACTGAACCTGTGTCACAACAGCAGCCTGAGCCACTGCAGTGCCAATGCCAGATCCTTAACCCACTGAGACACAAGAGAATTCCTCACTGAAATATTTTTAATGATATGTTCTTTCATTTGGAACATATTTCTCTATTTTGCTTTGACTTTCTGTATTGGTTTCTGTACTGGTAGTTTCTGATGCAACAACCACCTCTCTCAGTCTTAAAGGAGTGGCCTCATGTAAATGAAAGTTTCATTCAGTTCTGTCCCAACTCTTGACTGTCTCTTAAACCTTTGTGCTTATCCAAGCAACCTATTTGATTTTTACTAGTTCCCAGTAGTTGAGGGTGTGCCAAGACCTGTCAGTGTCCAAACAGGAGGAACTCAGCACCTACATGCAAGCTGAATAGAAGTCAGACACATGGGCAACAGCTTTTAAATGCATGCCAATAGACATTGTCCCAAGGGGCTGCAAGTGTAAGCCCTACCAGCCACTAGAGCCAGGTAATCTGGACATTTTCCCTGGGCAACCATCACAAAAACTGGAGCGCCAGACAAATATGTAAACTCCTTTCTGAGAAATACTGATAGGTTGAAATAAGGTAGCAGAAGACTGTCAAGACAGCATCCACAGTCTACATTCCTTGGGAGCAGTTTTGAAGGCCACTAAATGCGTGCCAAACCTAAGGTCTTCCCCTCACTATGAAACTCCAGGAAAAGCAAAGTAGCCTCCTTCACAGGAAAACTAGGAGGGTATGCCTCAGTCTGCTGTTTGGGCAGTGTCCTGGGGGAGGTAGCCTGCCAAGAACAATTCCTCTCATTCCACAGTCTTATGAGATCCTAAAATGCAAGCCTCTCTGGACACCAGAGCCAGTGATCAAGTGGCTGTCTCCTAAGCATCAACCACAAAAACTGGTCAACAGATGTGTGTAATGCTCCCCTCCAGACAACACTTGTGCTCGTGCTCGTGCTTGGCAGAGGGTGAGTGAGAAGATAGCGTCTACTCTGTGAGGTCTCTGAAAAGGATTACAATCAGCCCCTAGATGTGTGTTTATTTTTTAATTTTCTCTTTTTTTTTTTTTTCTTTTTCTTTTTATGGCTGCACCTATGGCATATGGAAGTTCCCAGGCAGGGGTCAAACTGGAGCTATAGCTGAGGCCTACACCACAGTCATGGCAACACCAGATCTGAGCCACATCTGTGGCTCATGACCCACTGAGCAAGGTCAGGGATTGAACCTGCATCCTCACAGAGACAACACTGGGTCCTCAACCTGTAAAGCCACAACAAGAACTCCTAAATGAGTGTTTAATTAGAAGCCTGACCCAATCTCCCTGCCACAGCCAAAGTTATAATAACTAGCTAACAGACCTCCTTCACAGAAAGACCTAACTCCTGGGTCTGTTGGCTCTTGAAGAGCCCTTGGGATGGTAGTTGTTTAAGTACTCTTTTTCCATTGGTTATAGTCCTATGGAACTGATGAGCATAAGCCCCACTGGCCACCAGAGCCAAGCAAGGTAGAGGTGTCCTTGGTAGAAGTAATAAAAATCAGGCCAACAGACAGAAGTATGAGCTCCTTTCAGGGTGATACCGATAATTATAGTCCCATATGACCAGGAATGTAAGACCACCAGATTCAGCTGATCAGGAGGCATGCCCTGGGTGGCAGCTGCAAAAATCAGGGTACCAGAGATGTGTAGAGGCACTTTTCTGGGAGATACTGGGGCTGTGAAGCCTGGCAGAGGTAGAACATGAAGATGGTGTTTACAAATCTCCATCCTTCAAATCTTCCATTAGACTCGCAGATGTGTATGTTAAATTAGATGCCTGGCTCTTAGGCCAAGGGTTTAATATAAACAGGTGAGCCTCCTTCACTTTAAGTCTGGGCACAATCAGCTGCCTCTGAGTTGGACCCTGAGGTAATGAATCTGAGTGCATGAGTCCTTTAAAAGGTGTTTCTCAGATTGCTACCATCATGTATGTCTTCAGATGTGAGCCCTGTTGGTTTTCAAAATTGTATGTTTTGGTGGCTTGTTTATTGAGTTAACATTTTTAAAAAAATTACAGGAATTTCTTTTGTGGTTAAGTGGGTTAAGAACCTGCATGGTGTCCATGATGATGTGGATTTGATCCCTGGCCTCACTCACTGGGTTAAAGATCCAGCATTGCTATGGCAGTGGTGTATGCTGGCAGCTGCAGTTCCAATTCAGCCCCTAGCCCAGGAACTTTCATATGCCACAGGTTTGGCTGTTAAAAAAAAAAAGTTAGGGAATCCACTTTGGGTTTGAATCCTTTTCTCCTCAGGGAGAAGCTCTGGGTTGTGAGTTCCCCCCAGGTGTGTATCATCACACTGGGGGTGAGGGTGATGACAAGATTGTGTCCCAGCCTCTCCAAACCTTTTTTTTTTTTTTTTTTAAGGGCTACACCTGCAGCATATGGAAGACCTGGGGCTAGGGGTTGAACTGGAGCTGTAGCTGCCAGCCTATGCCACAGCCACAGGATAAAAAGATGTAAAATGTGACACCAAAAATATACAACATGGAGGCAGGAGGATAGTAAAAACTTTGAGTTTTAGAATGGGACTAAATTTGTTATCATCTTAAAATACACTGTTATAGATATAAGTTGTTATGTGTAAGCCTTATGGTAACTACAATGCAAAAACCTATAGTAAACACACACACAAAAGAGAAAGGACATACACACCAAGAATGAATCCTAATGTAATCTATGGCCTTGGGTGATAATGATGTATCAATGTAGATTCATCTATTGGAACAAATAAGCCACTCTGGTGGGGGAAGCTGAGAATGAGGGAGACATTGCAGATGTAAGGGTATAGAATGTATAGGTAATCACTGTACCTTCACTCAATTTTGCTGTAAACCTAAAACTTATCTAAAAAATAAAATCTATTTTTAAAAAAGAAAGGAATATAAGCATATCACTAAAGAGAGTCACCAAACCACAAAGGAAAAGTAAGAGAAGAAGAAAGGAACAAAGAGGAACTACAAAACAGCTAGAAAACAATGAACAAGATTGAAATAGGCACATTCCTATCAATAATTACTCTGAATGTAAATGGACTTAATTTTCCATTTAAAAGACATAGAGTGGATGAATGGATAAAAAACCAATACCCTTTTCTGTGCTGCCTATAAGAAACACACTTCAGAGTAAGGACACACTCAGACTAAAAGTGAAAGGATGGAAAAAGATATTCCATGCAAATGGAAACCAAAATAAAACTAGAATAGCTATACTTAAATCAATCAAAACAGATTTTATGAGACTGATGCACTGTCCACCAAACTAGGAAGGCGCTAAAATAAATTTAAAAGCAAAGACTATAATAAGAGACAAAGAAAGATAATACATAATAATAAAAGGAGTAGTCCAACAAGATGATAGAGCATTTGCAAATATGTATGCGTCCACACCAGCACCTAAACACATAAAGCAGATATTAACAGACCTAGAGGGAGAAGCTAATAGTGATACAATATAGTAGAGGATTTTAATACCCCACTTACACCAACGGATAGATCTTCCAGACAGAAAATCAAAAAGAAAACATTGGCCTTAAATAATATGTTAGATCAGAATATTCCATCGAAAAGCAACAGATTATATATTCCTCTTAAGTGCACAAGGACCATCTTCCAAGCTAGATCATATGATAGATAGATCACGAAATAAGTCTTAACAAATTTAAGAGGACTGAAATCATATTGAGCATATTTTCCAAGCACAATGGTATGATACAAACTAGAAAAATCACAAGTATATGGGGATTAAACAACATTCTACTGAAAAACCATTGGGTCACAAAAAAAAAAAAATGAAAAGAGAAATAAAAAAATACCTTGATAACAAATGGAACAGAAAAGTAATGTATCAAATTTTATGGGATGCAATAAAAGCAGTTCTAAGAAGGAGGTTCATAGTAATAAAAGCCTCCTTCAAGAAACAAAGTCTCAAATAAACAATCTACCTATACACCTCAAAGAACAAGAAAAAGAACAAATGAAGCCCAAGGTTAGCAGAAGAAAGAAAATAACAAAGATTAGAGCATACATAAATAAAACAGAGACTAAAAGAGACAATAGGAAAGAGCAATGAAACTAACAGCTGATTCTTTGAAAAGATAAACAAAATTGATAAAACTTTGGCCAGACTCATCAAGAAAAAAGGGAAAATGCCCAAATAAGATCAGAAATGAAAAAGAAGTTATAAGTGATAACCATGGAAATACAAAGAATCATAAGACTACTATGAAAAATTACATATGCCAACAAATTGGACAACCTAGAAGAAATGGATAAATTCCCAGAAACATACAATTTTCCAAGACTGAATCAGGTAGAAATAGAAATCTGAACAGACTGATTATCAGTAATGAAACTGAATCAGTTATCAAAAACTTCCAATAAACAAAAGTCCAGAACAAGACAGCTTCACAGATAAATTCTGCCCAACATTTAAAAGAAAGTTAATACTTTTCCTCAAAGTATTCCAAAAAATTGAAGAGGAATGAATGCTTCCAAACTTATTTTACCAACATCATCCTGATTCCAAAACCAGATAGAGACTGTACAAAAATAGAAAATTACAGGCTCATATCTCTGATGAATACAGAAGCAAAAATCTTCAACAAAATATTAGCAAACCATATTCAACAATACATTAAAAAGATAATGTGCCATGATCAGGTGGAATTTATTCCAGGAAAGCAAGGATGGTTCAGAATCCACAAGTCAGCCAATGTGATATACCATATTAACAAAACAAAGGATAAAAATAATATGGCCATCTCAATAGATGTAGAAAAAGCTTTTGACAATATTCAATATCCATTTATGATAAAACCTCTCAACAAAGTGGGTTTAGAGGGAACATATCTCAAAAACAAAAACAAAAACAACAAAAGCTATACAAGACAAACCCCAGTTAATAAATGGATGGTTAAAAGCTAAAAGTTTTTCTTGAAAATCAGCAACAAGATAAGGATGCCCACTCTTGCCACTTTTGTCTAACTTAGTATTGGAAGTTCTAGCCATACAGAGAAGGAAAAGAAAAAAAAGGAATCCAAATTGGAAAGGAGAAATTGAAAAACTGTCACTGTTTGCAAATGACTGATACTATATGCAGCAAATCCTAAAGATCCCACCAAAAAACTCTTGATATGAATAAACTAATTCAGCAAAATTACAGTCTGAAAACAACCATTTCCTTTATACTTATAGTGAACAGAGGAATTAAGAAAACAATCCTATTTATAATTGTAGTAAAAGAATAAAATACTGAGGATTAAATTTAATGAAGGAGGCTAAAGACATATATATATTAAAAACTACAAGACATTAATGAAAGAAATTGAGAAAGACACAAGCAAATGGAAAAATCTTTCATGCTCAAGGACCAGAAGAATTAATATTGTTAAAATAACCATACTACTGCTTTGGATTGGAATAATTAATATTGTTAAAATGCCTATATTACCCAAAGCAATACAAAAAAAATCAATGCAATCTCTATCAAAATTCCAGTGGTTTTTTTCACAAAAAACAAACAAAATTTGTATGGAAGCACCAAAGACCCTGGATAGCCAAAGCAATCTTGAGAAAGAAGAACAAAGCTTGAAGCATCATGCTCCCTTGTTTCAAAATATATTACAAAGAACAGTAATTAAAACAGCATGGTATTGGCATAAAAACAGGCACATTGATCAATGAAACAGAACAGCACAGAAATACACCTACACATATATGGCAAATTAACTTATGATGAAGGAGCCAAAAATATACAATGGGGAAAGGATAATCTCTTGAATAAATGGTTTGGGAAAATTGGACAGTCACATGCAAAAGATTGATACTGGATCACTAAGTTACACCACATACAAAAATTAACTCAAAATAGATTAAACACTTGAACATAAGACCCGAAACCATAAAACTTATACAATAAATCACAGGCTTAAAATAAGCTCCTTGACATAGGTCTTGGCAATTTGATACCAAATGTAAAATAACAAAAGCAAATATCAACAAGTGGAACCACATCAAACTAAAAAGCTTCTGCATAGCAAAGGGAATTATCAACAAAATTAAAAGACAATCTACTAATGGGAAAAAATAACTGCAACTCAACAGAAAAAAAAATCTGATTAAAAAGTAGGCAGAAGATATGAATAGATGTTTTTTCAAAGAGGACATACAGATGGCCAACAGGTACATGATAATATGCTCTGTGTCATCAATCATCAGGTAAATGCAAATCAAAACCACAATATCACCTCACACCTGTTAAAATGGCTATTACCAAAATGATAAGAAGAAATAACAAGTTTGTTGAGAATGTGGAGAAAAGGGAACCCTTGTGCACTGTGAGAATATTAATTGGTGCAATTGCTGTGGAAAAGATTATGAAGGTTTCTTAAAAAATTAAAAGTAGAATTACCATATGATCCAGCAATTTTACTTCTGGGTATTTATATGAAGAAAATGAAAATACTAATTCAAAAAGGTATATTGGACCTTTATGTTCACTGCAGTATTACCTTTATGTTCACTGCAGTATTACTTAATTACGGAGATGACCTAAGTGTCCATCAACGGATGAATGAATAAAAAAAGACGTAGTATTTAAATGCAATGGAATATTATTCAGTCATGGCCATAAAATCCTGCCATGTGAGACAAGGGACCTGGACAGACTTCGAGGGCATTATGTTAAGAGAGATAAAGAAAGATAAAAAGCATATGATATCTCTTATATGTGGAATCTCGAAACAAATAAAAAATAAGCTTATAGATACCAAGAACCAGTTGATGGTTGCCTCTTGGCAACCTTTATACTGATAATTTCTGGAAGATCGAGTTACCATAATGTAAATAAATGTTCTATCTATCTCTGCATAACAAACCTCCTCAAAACTTGCTTAATTTATCTTTCATGGTCTGGTGGTTGATGAGTTCTGCCCAGCAATTCTCACTTAGGGTTCCTCATGTAATTAGATGGCAGCTGAAGCTAGAGTCATCTAAATGAGTCTTCATTCAATGTCTGACACCTGATTAGGATAGCTGAACAACTGGGAACCAATTAGTTAAGCATCTCTTTCTCCATATGGCCTCTTCACCTGGCCAGCTTGTACTTTTCACATAATTGCAGACTCAGGGTAGACTGACTTCAGAGAAAGTTTCAAGAGAGCCAGGAGGAAAGCTGCATGGCTTCTCTGACTTCTCCTTGGAAGGCATATAGCCTCACTTCTGTTATAATCTAATTAATGATCAAAGTAATCCTAAATTAGCCCAGATTCAAGGGAGTGGACTTCATCTCTTAATGGGGGGATGGCTCATGTGTGTAAGAAAGGAAGAGTTGGAGTTCCCATCATGGCTCTGTGGTAACGAACCCAACTAGTATCCATGAGGACACGGGTTCATTCCCTGGCCTTGCTTAGTGGGTTAAGGATCTGGTGTTGCTGTGAGCTGTGGTGTAGGTCGCAGATGTGGCTTGGATCTTGAGTTACTGTGGCTGTGGTGTAGGCCAGCAGTTACAGCTCTGATTCAACCCCTAGCCTGGGATCCTCCATATGCCACAAGTGTGGCCCTAAAAGATGGAAAAAAAAAAACCAAAAAGAACAGTTGATGGTGGTCATATTGGAGCCAGCCACCTCAGTAATATCTTGAGAATATGGTTGACCCATGAACAACACAGGTTTGAACTGTGTGGGTACACTTATTTGGGACCTTAGCATTAGTGGGCTCCATATCTGTGATAATGGAGGTGCACTATGGGACTTGAGCATCCTTGGATTTTGGTATATTCTCACATCCCCACACCCCCTACAGATACCAAGGGACAACTATATAAATCCAACTTCTTTATAAAGAAATGATGTACCACAAGAAAACCCAGGGATTTCCCATTGTGGTGCAGTGGAAACTAATCTAACTAGTATCCACAAAGATGTGGGTTCGATCCCTGGCCACGCTCAGTAGGTTAGTGATGTGGTGTTGCCATGAGTTGTGGTGTAGGTCGAAGATGCAACTTGGATCCTACATTGCTGCAGCTATGGCGTAGGCCAGCAGCTGCAGCTCTGATCTGACCCCTAGTCTGGGAACTTCCACATGCCACAGGTGCAGCAATAAATAAATAAATGAAAGCCTAAATCTGACTTCCTAATGAGAATGGAGTGCCATAAACACAATCTTAATTCTGATTATTTGATTTTCATTATGTTTGGATTAAAAATGTATCTGTATTTTACTTCAAAAATCTAGCATTTGGCCAAAGAATTATGTGCACGCTTGTTAATCCAAGTATCATTTCTGAACCAGTAGAAACTAGGAATCTGTTAGAAATGCAGACTATTAGACCCTACCCCAGACCTACTGAATCAGACATGTATTTTAACAAGATGCCTAGGAGATTCATATGCACATTAAAATTTGAGAAGTTGCTGACTTAGGCCATACGCATAATGGTCCTCCCTTGCTATCTGTGGGGGACTGATTCCAGGACTTCCCACAGATCCCCAAATCCAAAGATGCTCAAGTACCTTATTCTTATATAATACGGCATAGAATTTGCATATAACCTATATGGATCTTCCTATATATTTTAAATCATCTCTAGATTACTTATAATATCTAAAACAATGTAAATACTTTGTAAGTACAATGTAAATGTTATACAAACAGTTGTTGGTGTACAGCAAATTCAAGTTTTGCTTTTTGGAGTTTTCTGGAATTTTTTTTTTTATTTTTACTTTTTTTTCTTTTTGCTATTTCTTGGGCCGCTCCCGCAGCATATGGAGGTTCCCAGGCTAGGGGTCGAATCGGAGCTGTAGCTGCCGGCCTATGCCAGAGCCACAGCAACGCGGGATCCGAGCCGCGTCTTCGACCTACACCACAGCTCACGGCAACGCCGGATCGTTAACCCACTGAGCAAGGGCAGGGACCAAACCCGCAACCTCATGGTTCCTAGTCGGATTCGTTAACCACTGCGCCACGACGGGAACTCCTGGAATTTTTTTTCCCAAATATTTTTGATTCATGGTTGGTTGAATCTATGGATATAGAACCTGCACATACTGAGGGCTGACTGTATGGTATATACTGAGTAGCCTTAAACTTGTCATCTGAAGAAATCTAGAAAGCATAAAGTAATCTTCTTAAACTTTGAGGGCAGAGGGATTGTGTATTTCACTTGGGTTTTAAATAGAAAAAACAGCTAAAACCCGATTGTTCCCATAAAACCTTTGACAAATTAGAAACTGCATGTGTGGAGATTCTTGATTTAATCTTGTTTTTATCTAGGACATCATGGATCATCACTATGTATTGGAGAAAGTGTCTGATCTGTGAGTTTTTTAGCATGTCTAGGGAAGCTAAGAAGAAAAGATCCAGAAAAGTGCCAAGAACTTCAAAGTAGATAATAAGTATGTTATACACATTTAGCTATTTACATGTACAGACACACGGACAATTTTTTCACTATTATTATTAGTGAATTAGTTAAAATATATTTTGAGGCAGAATAGCATCATCCTGCAAGTTAACTTGCTATAATTTACCAATGTCTTTAGTTAAAATGAAAGCAAATTTAGAAACAAAAATGTCCTTTTTAAAGAAATAACTTGAAAACATACCATTTTCTTCCAAAAGTATGTTCAATTCATTCACAATTTCTTGCCTGCTTCTTAATTCATCATTCATTTCTATGATCTAATCACAAAACATAATTAAAACGCCTATGAGAAAGTTCTTAAAAAATCAAATACGTTCAACATTAAAGATAATTTAAAATTTTCCAGCCATTACTTTATTATCTGTATGTACGTGTTATCTGGAAAATTATATGTGAATATTTAAGTCCTTTATAGACAAAACTATTTCCTTTAAGGAAACTTTAGGTTGGTTTCCAAAAAGCATCTCATATAAGCCCAGATTAGAATTTAAGCACCAGATTTAATCGTTAAAAAAACCCACTGAATAATTTGAGTAAGGAACACAAATGGATTAGCTGAAATCATACTGAATTATTGTGTAGACAAGAAAGGCAAGTAACTCTCCATTCTTTCAGTTATATATTATCATCACAAATAAGCCAAATGTGGAGTTTCTGTAGAGGCTCAGCATAGTATTCATGAGGGCACAGGTTCAATCCCTGGCCTCACTCAGTGGGCTGGGGATCTGTCATTGGTATGAGCTGTGGTATAGGTTGCAGATGAGGCTCGGATCCCACATTGCTTGGTTGTAGTGTGGGCCAGCGGTTACAGGGGTCTGATTTGACCCCTAGCCCCCTAGCCTGGGAACTTCCACGTGCCTCAGGTGCAGCTCTAAAAAAAAAAAAAAAGCCAAATGAAGAGACACATTTTTTTTCTACTTTAATGCTGTTGTGACATCCTAGAGAATCTAAACTGAAATCCCCACAGGCTATGAGGGCCTCAAAATTGAAAAAGACTTTTCTCTATTTGTTACCACAGAGCTGTCGTCTCTTTTTGTATGGATATATCACTCACATTGTTTGAATTCTCAAGAAGCCTGTTAACTTTTTCTGCTTTTAACTTGGTTAAAGTGTGCTAAACTTTTTTTTTTTTTTTTTTTTTTTTTTGGTCTTTTCTAGGGCTGCTCCCGCAGCATATGGAGGTTCCCAGGGTAGGGGTCGAATCGGAGCTGTAGCCGCTGGCCTACACCAGAGTCACAGCAACTCGATCTACACCACAGCTCACGGCAACGCCGGATCTTTAACCCACTGAGCAAGGCCAGGGATCAAACCCGCAACCTCATGGTTCCTAGTCGGATTCGTTAACCACTGAGCAACTATGGGAACTCCAAAGTCTGCTAAACCTTAATGTGTTACCTTGCTTAAAAACTTCTGGCTTCCCACAGTCCTTGGAATAAAATCTACTAAATCCTTAGAAGCCCATGAAACCCTATATAATCAAGATACTATTATTCTAATCTAATTTCTATTTACATCTCAATATCCAGCAATGCAGAATTCCTTGCACTCACAAATATACTGGCACACGCTATTCCTCCTGCCTGAAATACCCTTTTCTTTCTTCTGGATAATTCCTTAAGATTCAGTTCGCTGTTTTCTTTTACAGTTGTTTCCAAGTTGGGAATGGGTACCCCCCTATACTTGCATAGTACATACTATATATATCACAATAGTTTTTCTCCAAGGCAAGGGATGTCTTTTCTCTACATTCTGTTCTCAGCACTGAGTATCGTACTCAGTGTCACTGAATAAATAATTAAGAGAATATACAACTTAAGTAGAGATGAGGGAGTTAGAGTGATTCAGAGTGCAATTTGAGTAGGCTGGAAGAAATCTACTCTCCCACCACAATGATTAGTTTTAAAAGATTTTATGGAAAAAGTGGGCTTCTTCAGAAGTAGTTAAATATGGTCCATAATAACATGGTGGTAATTAACTGAAAATAGGTCATTCCAGGCCCTGCTAATGAATATTCAAGACAAAGTAGAAAAAACCCCAAATTACAGAATGTTAGAAATAACTGTACATTTTGGGGTCAAGTTTAGCATCTTCAATGCAGAGATAAAAAAAAAAAAAAAAAATATGTGCTAAAAGAAATGGACCTGAGGAGTTCTTGTTGTGGCTCAGTGGATTAACTCAACATAGTGTCTGTGAGGAGGTGCGTTCGACCTCTAGCCTCACTCAGTGGATTAAGGATCTGGCATTGCTGTGGCATAGGCTGGCAGCTGCAGCTCTGTTTCAATCCCTAGCCTGGGAAATTCCATATACCACAGGAGCGGCCATAAAAAGAAAAAGAAGAAAAGAATCTGAGATTTCTAGGGGAACTGTGATACAGGACAAGGCAGTGGTTCCCCAAGTGAGGCTAAATCTCATAACCACTGGAACAGGATTTTAAAAACTAGAGAAAGAGATTTTGATTTATTTGTAGTGGTTTAAGGAAGAATAAAGTGCAATAAAAAAATAGGCAATCAGAGAAAAATCTCAAGGCAACAGTAGTGAGAGTTCAGTGGTGTGTTGCTAGCATTACTGGAAATAATGAAGGTTTTGAAGACTAAAAATGTCTAAAGTTTAGGTGAGATCAGCCAAAAGATCTAGCATAAATTAACAGATCATTCTTAATTATTCATGCTTATGAAGAGAAGTGGTTGACAATCGTGAGTCACTCTTTGATTTTGCAATAAAATGTATGATTTTTCTTTCAGTATTTACCCTTTATGTTAACATCAACATTTGAAGTGGAACTGATAAGAGTACTATATTGGCCGTGGGCACTCAAGCAAATCACAATTATTTTGGGTTCTATTGTCTTACCTGTAAAATTGGTTGGATTATATCACCTCAAGGATTCTTTTTAACAACTGTGAATCTATGCACACTGGTTTGCCCAAATTAATCTAGAATGTTCCAATTCCAAGAACAAAATTAGTTTATTTAAATACCTTACTCATTGGTATTTTAGTTTGCTCGGCAACTGGCTTTTAATTACTGGGTCAACCTTGAGTCTCCAATTAAGAAATGTAGGCTGCAGTGGAACGGACTGCAATTCCTACAATCTGAAGCCACAAAATCTAGATAAGATCGTAGAGAATCACATAGCCAGTGAAAATAACAACAAAAATCTGTCCATCAGATTTCGGGTTTAACATTTTTCAGTACATTACATATTTGAAACTTCTTAGGCATTGAGGGACCACACACGGATACCCACAAGGCAAAGGTCCATCCAAAGGAGACTTTAGGCCTCACCTCCACACGGCTTTGGCGCCACCCCTGTGTTACAGCTCAGGCTGGGATCCTAAGCAAAGCCCTTGGGTCTGAAGGGCAGTTTTAAGAGTTAAGCAGTTTAAGAGCCTCTGAATCCTCCTTCCCGGCCAAGCTGCAACCTACTGAGAAAAACTGGCAGTTTGAAGTGAAGCTTTCCTTTCCTTCCAGATCTCCTTGCCACACTCTTAAATGCCCAGTGCCGGCTTCCCAAACTGCAGCGGCTGTTACCTCAGTCCTGGGAGCCAGGGCTTTGCCGTCGCTGCCGCTAGCTCCAGCCGTCTTGTCCGTGTGGGTGCCTGCTACTGCTACCAGTGTCCGTCAGGGGCGTGGGCGGGGCTTCCGCGCCATCCTCCGAACCTGGGGGCGGGGCCTTAGCGAACCGCCCCGATCCCGGCCACCAGGCAATTAGCAACATGCAGTGTCTCAAATCTGCTCAAGCATTCCTTAGGGTTCAGAGTCAGGGACTGTTTTACAACTTTCTTCTTTTGCCCAAATACTTAGGTTGACCCTAACAGGTAAGGCCTATTTCTCATGGCAAGCAGTATGAAAATGATAAAGAGCTATGGGATTAGAGTCTCAATAGTACCTACAAATCTGTTGTGAAGATTGAGATCATACAAGGTGAGAGCACAGTGTATCTAGCAAATATGTGATAAATACCTGCTGTCATAACTACTAACCTGATTTGGCAGGATCCAGGACTGGAAAAAAAAAAAAAAAAAAAAACCAAGCAAAATGAGCTTATTCATCTAAGAAGATGTTGCAGGACCTCTTAACAATAGACTTTATCAACTAGTAAATGAATCCCAAATTTTGCTTAGGACTGGTCAAAATGATGCAAATTTTGTTATTCTCTATATCTGTATGAATCTCTTTCCTCAATTTACTCAGTAAATTAAAAAGGATTACTTCTGTAAGTGTTTCCCAGAGAGAGGCCCAAAATTGTTAAAGGAAATAATGGGAACAAAACCTCCAGTATTTAAGTTGATGGAAACAGGACAAAGGATAAAAGTTGTGGCTACAGGCAGAATTCTAGGTATCACAATTTGTTCCTCTTAACACAGGGTCTTAAAAATTTTAAAACTCTTGAAAATTACAGGTATTGTAAGTGTGAAGACACTGTATCCAGCATAAAAATCATGTTTCAACTTGTAAACTAAGTATTTTGGTGCACTTGTGTGCTCTGGCTTTTGAAGGTACACATGGACAATGAACACTCAATCTAAATTTTGTTAAAAGTCTGGATCTTCCCCTGTTTTGACAAATTTTGATCCCAGAATCCAATAATTTCCATATGATAATGTAACTTCTTAACTGTTACCCCCAAAGAGAGATAAACAGCAGGATTTTTGAAGCTATGTTTTATCTTTATCCTCTGAATTTCATTTTCTCACTTTTCTCCACTCCCTGTCTATCCTCCTTTATACAAGGTTGCTAAATTCTGTCAGATACGCCAGCTAAGGCTATGATTTCCCCCTCCACAGGACTGACCTCATGTTTTAGCTCAGGTTGCCATAAGAAAATACTAGATTTGGGAGTTCCCGTCATGGCTCAGTGGTTAACGAATCCGACTAGGAACCATGAGGTTGCGGGTTTGGTCCCTGCCCTTGCTCAGTGGGTTAAGGATCTGGCGTTGCCATGAGCTGTGGTGTAGGTCGCAGACGCGGCTCGGATCCCACATTGCTGTGGCTCTGACGTAGGCTGGCAGCTACAGCTCCGATTCGACCCCTAGCCTGGGAACCTCCCATATTCTGCAGGAGTGGCCCAAGAAATGGCAAAAAGACAAAAAAACAAACAACCCCCCCCCCAAAATACTAGATTGGTGGCTTAAAAGCATAATAGACATTTATTTTCTCACAGTTCTGAAGTCTACAAGTCCAAGGTCAAGGTACCAACATGGTTGGTTTCTGGTGAGAGTTCTATTCCTCAATCATAGAGGGCCACTTTTTTTCTTAATCCTAACATGGCAGGAGAGCCAGGAGGGAAGGAGAAAAAAATAAATGAACTCTCTGGTATCTCTTCTTATAAGGGCATGCATCCTACCGCAAAGGCCCTACCCTCATGACTCCATCTAAACTTAATTACCTCCCCAAAAGGACCATTTCCATATACCATCACAATGGGAGTTCGGGCTTCAACATACAAATTTGGTAGATACAGTTCACTCCAAGGATCTGGTAAATCAACCATTGAAAAATATTAAGTATTTCTCAATTAGGAATTTACAACAAGTATTATGAAGGTTGGTTCCTGAGAATAAAATGAATTAATAGTCTATATTAGTTTATTTAAGTTTTCTACAGTTTTGGAAATTTTTTTCAATATACAAATAGGCCAGTGAATCCTCACTTATAAAACAACAATTTAACACATGACAGTACAAAGATGGTTTGAAAACTGACTCATAATTTTACAACCATATCAATGTCAATAAAAACAAATTGTCTTAAACATATTTAATCATGTAGCTTCAGCAAGACTAGTTAAATGATGAAAAAAGGGGCGACCATGAACACACCCTTTAATTTCATTTCCAAACTGGTTCTTCATTCTGTAGATAATGTCTTGGATGTCTTCTTTTGATAAGTACATGGGTAACTGTCTAGATAGACGTACTGCTTCTCCCTGTAGAGAGAAAGCCATGCATTTTACTTGAATATACCCTGAAGCAGGAAACATGTTTTTACTGGTAAGATGACAGAAAATTGATTATATTCTTTTATTTATTCACTCGACAAATATTTATAAAACACCAATTATGTGCTAATCATTGTTGCAGGTTCCAGAAATACAGCAGAGAACAAGACAAAGAAGATCCTTGCACTTATGAAACTGACATTCTAGTGCAGAGAAGCAGAAAGATGAAAAGACAATTTCAGTGAGTAATAATGAACAGAATTAAACTGGGCAACATGATATAGTGACTATGTAGTTAGGAAAAGCTTCCTCCAAAGCTTTTTAAGTTTCAATTTAAATAAGGAGCAATGATGCAAAGACCATAGGGAAAGAAAAATACTTCAGGCTGAGGAAACAGAAACTGAACAGTCAGTATGGATCTGGCATAGCTACTAAAGTGAAGAAGGACAAGAGAGGGAACTAGGCAGGGGCTAGATCAACCTTAGGACAGGGTAAGCAATTTGGGTTTTAATCTGAATGCACAGGGAAGTAACCAGAAGGTGTTAAAGCAAGAGGCCTTTTTTTTTTTTTTTTTTCATTTTAAAACAATCAATCTGGCTACTGTATGAAGTATGGCTTGAGGCAAGTCAAGAAGAGAAACAGGAGTCTTACAGGCAATTACTGCAGCCATGGAGAGAGCTTTTTAGAAAAATTTATTTATATATATTATATATTAATATACTATATAAAGTATGTATTTTATTGAGTATTGTTGATGTACAATATATGTTACAGGTATACAATACAGTGATTCACAATTTTTAAAGGTTATGCTCCATTTATACTTATTACAAAACATTTGCTACATTCCCTGTGTTGTACAACATATCATTATAGCTTATTTTATACATGATATTTTGTACCTCTTAATCTCCTACCTCTATATTGCCCCTCCCCACTTCCCTCTACCCACTGGTAACCACTAATTTGTTCTTTATACCCGTGAGTCTCTTTTTTGTTACATTCACTAGTTTGTTACATTTTTTAGATTCTACATATAAGTGACATTCTATAGTACTTGTCATTCTCTCTGTCTGCCTATTTCACTAAACATAATACCCTCCAAGTCTACCCATGTTGCTGCACTTTGCAAAATTTCATTCTTTCTTATGGCTAAGTAGTATTCCATTGTATATACCATATGATCACCTCAACAGATGGAGAAAAAAGCTTTAGACAAAACTCAACATCCATTTATGATAAAAACTTTCTAGAAAGTGGGCACAGAGGGAACATACCTCAACACAATAAAGGCCATATATGACAAACCCACAGCCAACATCATACTCAATGGTGAAAAGCTGAAAGCATTTCCTCTAAAATTGGGAACAAGACAAGGATGCCCACTCTTGTCACTTTTATTCAACCTAATACTGGAAGTCCTAGCCACAGAAATCAGCCAAAGAAAGGAAATTAAAAGAATCCAAATTGGAAAGGAAGAAGTAAAACTGTTACTCTTTGCAGATGACATCATGCTATGTATAGAAAATTCTAAAGACATTACCAAAAAACTACTAGAGCTCATTCATGACTTTGGTAAAGTTGCCGAACACAGAATTTATATACAAAAGTCTGTTGCATTTTTATGCAATAACAGAAAGAGAAATTAAGCAAACAATCCAATTTACCATCATACCTAGGAGTAAATCTGAGGTGGTAAAAGGCCTGTCGTTGGAAAGCTATGACACTGATCTAAGATAATGAAGATGATACAAACAGACGGGAAGATATACTGTGTTCTTGGATGGAAAGTATATTGTTAAAATAAACAAACTACCCAAGGCAATATATAGATTCAGTGCAATCCCTGGCGAGAGTTTTTGACTAGGGTGATAGTAGCAGAGATGGAGGAAGTTACAAAAACTGCTGAAAGGCACTGAAGGTAGAGTCAAGACTTGTTTTTGGACTAGTTATAAGGGAGGCAGAATCAAAGATAATGTCCACATTTTTGGTATGGCAATGCTGTTTTCTGTGATAAGGAAGATTGACAGTTTGGGGGTAAACCAGCATTAAAGAAGCAGGCTTTTTTATTTTTTTAAAAAAGATGTTGTACTTCAAAGATCTTGAATCCTAACATTAGTCTAACTACATACTCTCTCCCATTATCTTTCTACCCATTCCTTTATTCCAACTAAATTACTTCTTCGATTTGATTACCTTTAATCTCCTCAATCTCTACTAACTCTCTGGCCCACCAGCACCTCTCCCTCACCTTTCCCTCCTTCAGGTATGCGTAGTTAGTGACACATTAAAAATATTATCTCTAGCTTCCTGTACTTCCTTCTAGATTCTAACTAAAATCTAAGGGCAGAGTCCTACTATAATCTAATTCATCTTTATATCCCTCTCAGATCTAACACAATTTCTTATATATAGTATGCACTCAAATTTCCTTACGCATCTAATTGTTCTACCACAATCCTCTTGCTAATCCCTGACCCTTGGATAAATTTTACCAAGCACTGTTGGAGAATCAAAAAACTGTCCTGGCTGGATCCAATACCAATATTAGCTCTTATGAACCCTTAGTATGCCCTAAACATTGCATTTTCCTCTAATCACCTTTCTCTTATAGTACCTGCAACTCTGATTTTCAGATTGTTTCCACTATAATCAAATCCTCAGAGCCGCCTCAGCCTCTTTACTCTCAGCAGATAATTTCACCCTACCCCATTACCACATGTATCAAACATGACTTCTCTCAAATTTACCTAAAACACCTTTATTTTTACTTTAAAGCTCTCTTCTGCTCTTGATTCAGAGAATGGTTTCATCTTTCTAAAGCTCATATTGCTATCTCATCTCCCTTCCTGCTTCTTTTGGAACATCTGCTCTTCAATCTTTTATTGTCAGTCTTTTCCACCAAATCACGTTAATTTCTCTTTTCTTCACCACCATGTGACTTGCTGATTACACTTTTCACCACCGCTTCCACTCTCTGGCCAATTCCTACTACTTTTCCATTTATGGCTCTCTTCAAGGATATCACTGCCATCTAACAGCCACACCTGATGGTCTTATAGCAACTCTTACCCTATAAAGAATGTGGCACTACTTACTTATAAGATTCTTTCCTCACTTGACTTTTTTTTTGCTTTTTAGGGCTGCACCTGTGGCATATGGAGATTCCCAGGCTAGGGTCCAATCGGAGCTACAGCTGCTGGCCTACGCCATAGCCACAACAATGCAGGATCCAAGCCACATCTGCGACCCCCACCACAGCTCACAGCAATGCCAGATCCTTAACCCCTGAATGATGCCAGGGATCGAACTCACAACCTCATGGTTCCTAGTCGGATTCGTTTCCACTGCGCCATGACGGGAACTCCATCACTTGACCATTATACTACCTTTCTTTTGTTTCTTCTTTTACTCTCTCATTCATCTTTTTCAGACTGACCTTAAATGGAAGCAGAACTATCGTTCTGACCAAAGTTCTCTTTTCCCATTAAACTATCTTCCTTAACAATCATATCCACTATTGCTTTAACATTATGAGAAATACAATGTTAATAAAAATATTTGTATCTAATCCCAACTATTTCTCCTTCTGCTATTTCTGAAATCTTCCTTCTTTCCATACAGTTTTTCAATACATAAAACACTACCCACAACTCCTCAACCTTTATTTAGTTTATACTAACTCTTTCAAAAGAAAAGGTTCCTTTGAGGGCCCTAGAAACTATCAGTAAAGAATTGCCTCCCCAGAGTTCCCGTCGTGGCGCAGTGGTTAACGAATCCGACTGGGAACCATGAGGTTGCGGGTTCGGTCCCTGCCCTTGCTCAGTGGGTTAACGATCCGGCATTGCCGTGAGCTATGGTGTAGGCTGCAGAGGCGGCTTGGATCCTGTGTTGCTGTGGCTCTGGCGTAGGCCGGGGGCTACAGCTCCGATTTGACCCCTAGCCTGGGAACCTCCATATGCCGCGGGAGTGGCCCAAAGAAATAGCAAAAAGACAAAAAAAAAAAAAAAAAAAAAAGAATTGCCTCCACAATAGGCTGGGAAGGTTCACAGGAAAAACCTCTTGAAGGATTCACAGAAGGCTACTGAATTTAATATTCAGGAAAGGTAAAAATGGACTTAGAGATTGAGTAAATCTCACCCTCAGAGTACAGGGCCCACCATGATCACAAGTCTAAACAAAAATAGCTCACTTTTAAAAGGAAGAAAATAAACTTTATTAATAATCAGGTTTGTTTTAAAAAACTTGAGAGATAGAACCTCAAATACAGAGATAATCACTACTGTTTTACCATCACTCTCCAAAACTTTGACATGTAAAAATGAATATACCCAGCATCCATCCTCTATTACTTTTGATTTTTTTAATCCACTGTTAAATTTCTCATTAATGGTAAATACCACTAAAACCCCAAAATTTCCATTTAACTGAAAGCTACATCTTTCAGTTTCTCCCTCCCGCCCCCCCTCTTCTTTTGCTCCTGAATAGATCAGGGCTCAAAATCACATGACAGTACTTTTTAGACAAGAATTTGTCATAAAGGTGGAGCTATTTTGAATCCTTTCTGAAAAAACAAAACAAAAAGAACTTGAAACAAAGTGTCTGGTGCATAAGGCTCTTCCTCAATATGTACTCAAGAAATGATGTTATAGTGAGGATCCAAGACAGAGTTTACCACAACCAGCCTATGACGTGAAACTTTTAGTGGGGTTTTCTTTTTTTAATAGTATTTCCTCTTGCAAACAGATAATAAGCCTTGTGGAAACTTTACCATATTAAAAACATTTACTATCTTACTAAGGAACAGTTAAGTATCTTTAAAACCTAGCCAACCTACATAAGCTAATAATGCTTACCTCTAAGTAACTCATCACTTTGCGAGGTCTACATTCATAAACTTCCTTTGCATTTTTATTTAATATAGCATTAAGAATTTCTTTTAAATCCATTACTCCATAGAATGGAAGACAATTAGCCATTCCTTCTATTTCCAAATAGTTTTCAGCCATGGAAGCTCCTAAAAAAATAAATAAACAAACAAATAAAGCCACATATAGATACAGTGAGCTTAGCTTTGTTTAAACCATATTCCAGGACATGTCTATTAAAAACATAATCACTGTTAAAATAATTAGCGAACCTTCACTAGACTATTAATATAGCCAGGAAAAAGTTTTGTTCCTTAGCTGAAGAACAAATAATAACTTCCCGTAAGATTTCATATTCAGGAGTTCCCATTGTGGCGCAGTGGTTAACAAATCTGACTAGGAACCATGAAGTTGCGGGTTCGATCCCTGGCCTTGCTCAGAGGGTCAAGGATCCGGCATCATGGTGAGCTGTGGTGTAGGTTGCAGACGTGGCTCAGATTCCACATTGCTGTGGCTCTGGTGTAGGCTGGTGGCTGTGGCTCCAATTAGATCCCTAGCATGGGAACCTCCATATGCCGCAAGAGCGGCCCTAGAAAAGGCAAAAAGACAAAAAAAAAAAAAAAAAATTTCATATTCACATTAAGTCATAAGTGCTCAAAGAAACCACAAGTGCTTTAATATCATTCAATTTAATCACGATTATTGATGTTCTGTTCCCTACATTTGTTTAGAATATTTCTTACTTTGGAGAGAAAATGGAGTCCTATGATATTTATTAAAATAAAACTGGTTAAATGTTTTAACGACTGCTGCTGTTCAAATTCTATCCTACTGGTTTAATATCTAAAAGCCTGAATTATTTCCATGATTATTTAACTTACAAGTTGTTATAAAAATACTCACATGGTAAATTTGAGTTGACCCATTTATATACTGCCAAATGGTAAATTTGACTTGACCCATTTATATACTGCCAAATGATCACCACTATAGTAACTTATTAATATATTAGTAATTTGAGGAAAAGGACCATTAATGCTTATTCAAAATATTTTACTAAAATAATGTTTAAATCTGATACATTATCTACTATTTAAATTACTTTAAATAATTTAGTGATTAAAATAAAGCTAAAAACTAGCAATATGATTGGATATACAATGTAACAAGATATCCATAAAATAAAACATAATATCCATAATAATAATAAAACAGCACACATTCCCAGTCGTCAAATTTGGCTTTAGAATGAGTTTTATAATTTTAGAAAATAATAGAGATTTGTTTTCTTTGGCTATATATGTATAATTGCATTCTTAATATTGAAGACCACAAAATGTTACCTATAAGTAAAGAGAAAGAGTCCAATGTTAGATAAATCATAGCTATCAATGGATAAATTAAAAAAGAGCAACGTAGCTTGAAGAGTTTTTAGACCCTGAGATGTCAAAGACCCCATCCCTAACCTGTTTCCAGTTACAGACCAGTTCTTTGACCTGAATGGCCGATGCAATGGTAGTACACTAAACAGAGCAGGCATCCTAATGCTCTTCCCAGGAAAGGACTGGAGAATAATATAAGAAGATATTTAATCAAGCATTAAGGGATAAAATATAGAATTCAGGGAAGGGAGATAAAATGAGAGTTTGAGCAACCAAGGGAACTTAAATGGGACTTGAAACAGGGTTTAGACAGGTAAAGGCGAAGTAGCAGAATATTCTAGTTCCATTTTTTTTTTTTAATGGCTGCAGGTGAGGCATGTGGAAGTTCCCAGGTCAGGGGTGGAATCAGAGCCACAGCTGCTGGAGCTGTAGCCACCAGCCTACACCACAACCAAAGCAATGCCAGATCCCAGCCACATCTGCGACCTACACCTCGGCTCGAGGCAATCACAGATCCTTAACCCACTAAGCAAGGCTAGGGATCGATACTAGTTGGGTTTGCTTCCCCAAACCACAAAGGGAACTAACTCCTAGTTCACATCTTTTTACATATATACAGATAGGAAAACTTAACAGTCAAGAGACTTTTCACTATTGCTGGTTCTATACTATTTATAGTATGATTAGACTGAAAAGTCTAACACTGACTACATTAACCATGGAAAATTATACACATTTCATAAAATTACTTGTGGATTATGGGTAAAATTACTTGTGGACAAATGAGGTAACTGAGCAATCTGTGTTTACAAAATTTAGATATGTAAAACTCAGAGATATTTGGAATAATATTCAACTAATTTCCATAAAATTCTGTGAAATGCTCAGAAAATACCTTAGTGGTTTGACAAGCTGTCATTTCCTAAAATATGTAATTCTTACTGCTATAGAACAAAAGCTATTCTCATTAACAAGTGAAGTTCTTTGGGTCACATTCAGAATCTCTTTCCTTAAGGCCAGATGTATTCTTCCTCTCTGTCAAGTGCTTTTATCAAAACATGTTTTACGATAATTGGTAAACTGCCGATCAAAAGTTAGTCCAATTAAACAAAACTCTACTAAAAGAAAGAAATGGTCTTTAAATATGACATAGAAATTAATGGAGGAGTTCCTGTCGTGGCGCAGTGGTTAACGAATCCGACTAGGAACCATGAGGTTGCGGGTTTGATCCCTGCCCTGGCTCAGTGGGTTAACGATCCGGCGTTGCCGTGAGCTGTGGTGTAGGTCACAGATGCAGCATGGATCCCGCGTTGCTGTGGCTCTGGCGTAGGCTGGCAGCTACAGCTCCGATTAGACCCCTAACCTGGGAACCTCCATATGCCGCGGGAGCAGCCCAAGAAATGGCAAAAAGAAAAAAAAAAAAATTAATGGAGGAGTTCCAGCTGTGGCTTAGGAGAAACGAATCTGACTAGCATCCACAAGGATGCAGGTTCAATCCCTGGCCTTGCTCAGAGGGTTAAGAATCTGGCATTGCTGTGGTGTAGGCCATCGGCTACAGCTCCAATTCAATCCCTAGCCTGAGAACCTCCGTATGTCCAAGTGCAGCCCCAAAATGACCAAAAAAAAAAAAAATTTAATGAAGGGAAAAAAATGAAGGCGTTCCTGTGTGGCTCAACAACTAGTATCTATGAATGTGAGTTCGATCCCTGGCCTTGTTCAGGGGGTTAAGGATCTGGCCTTGCCACAAGCTTTGGTGTAAATTGCAGGCGCATCTTAGATCTGGCATTGTAGTGGCTGTGATGTAGGCTGGCAGCTGCAGCTTCGATTTGACCCCTATCCTGGGAATTTCCATGTGCCACAGGTATAGCCCTAAAAAAACAAAACAAAACAAAACAAAACAAAAAAAAACAAAAAAACAAAAAAACCACAAATGTTTTTAACTTGATTTGTTATTGACAAGAGAAATAATGCTGATGATAATTTAATTTCAATCAAATTAAGTCAGTTTGTACATGATTGTCTTAATCATTTTGCATCTTTGGTGCCATCCAAAGTACCAAAGGCATTTATAGGACTTAAAAAAACACTACCTACAAGCTAAGAGCTGAAAACATCTGTCAGACAGAAACTTACTGGGTGATTCAAATATGCTCTTGGAACAGACAAGGGTAGTTATCCTAATTAAAAAGAAAAATGGCTGTGATAATATTTTTCATGAAAAAAAAAATGGTAGCTGCCACCAATGCCACATAGTCAATTAGGAAAAGAGATTAAGAAAAAAAAAATCTTGTTACACACACATACATAAACTCCTTGCTCCACACTTCAAATAAATTTTTACAATGTCAGAAGCTTTGGGAAAAAAGGATTTTTAGGAGGACCAAAAAAATAATACTGGTCAGTTCAGGTCAGAAAGAGATTACTGGAGGATGGGAAGAAAAGAGAATATTTGAAAACATACCATTGCCAAGTACTATGCTGATTTACATAAGTACCTAGAGTTTAGTGCTAACAATTTCATGAATTAAATATATCATTTTATTAGGAAATCAAAATAAATTAGTTAAAAGCTAGGTTTTAAAGGCAGATTTCTTGGGTTCATATCCTGGTTCTACCATTCTATACCCTTAAGCAAACAATTTCTCTGAGCCTCATTTTCTCCATCTATAAAATGGGCACAATAACAGAAACATAGGGCTACTAGAAATATCAATTGAATTAATACATTTAATGCTTAAGACCAGTACCCTGCTGATGAGGAAACACTGAAGCCAACGAACCTTCCCTAGAACACATGTTTTTAAATGGCTAAACTGGGATGTGGAGTAACTCTTCACATCTAAATATCTAGGATTGAGGTAGAAGCTAAGTTCTGGGTAGGTTTTCTTATAAACCACTAGTCAATTAAATTAAGTTTGGAACACCAAACCATTTTCTGTATACATCACATTTCATGGTTATGGACACTGTTTTTAGTTATTTTCTTTTCATGTCAGTAAAGGGAGGTGGGACAGTGGAATCACTCACTCTTCCTGGTACCTCTGTGCCTCTTGATACTAGATGAAGGGAAAATAATAGGATAAGATTAGCCTAGGTAGCTAGTTAAGTATGGAAACTATGAAAGAACAGAGAAGGGGCCAGCCAGGAAAAGCGAAGTCTCCTAGCCAGATTTTTTTTTCTCCCCATGCAGTAAATTTCCATAATAAGCAACCAGTATTATCACAGTCTTTTTAGTAAAGCCATGGAAGCAAATAATCTACTCTACAGAATAGTGAGACTGCTTATGTTATATATCTTGCAGGCAAAACAAGTAGAAGTTTTTAAAAAAGGAAAGGGGAAGTCCACTTTTGTTAGTCCATTCCAGTATCCTACATATTTATTTCTACTTAATCATCTAAGGAGTATTTAATAATTTAGTTAAACACAGCAGGCAGTTTGCATATTGTGACAAACGATGGCAAAAATTACAATGAAACTACTTTATTAGTTATAAAAATGCAAATGCAAGGAAGTGAACTGAAAGAGATACCAAACTTGCTTAATTCAGGCAGAGGTGACCTTTTTGAAACGACTGTTTTTACACAGCTGACAGTGTACTTTTTAATTTTTTTGAGGTTTCACATAACTTTTATTTATTTATTTAAAATTAAGGTATATAACCTTATATTCATTTCAGGTGTACATTGTAATGATTTGATATTTGTATATACTGCAAAATGATCACCACAATAAGTCTAGTTAACATCTGTCACCAGAAATATTTACAGTGTTTTTCTGGTGATGAGAACTTTTAGGATATACTCTCTTAGGAACTTTCAAATACACAGTACAGTATTATTAACTACAGTCATCATGTCATACATTATATCCCCATGACTTACTTTACACTTTACCCATTTGCCCATCCACCAACACCCGCCTCCTGGCACCACTTAATCTGTTCTCCGTATCTATGAGCTCAGTTTTGACACAGTACTTTTAGAACACAAATGTAAACCATGATATCTGTAAATCATGAAACACAAACGTAACTTTTGGAACAAGACCTTTTTTTCAAGTCAGGAAGTATTAAATAACATTATCATACCTGGTATCAATTTTATCTTGAAACCATTTGCAGTAAGACGAGGATCAGACAGATAAGTTGATCCACTGTATCTTGGGTCATCTGTTGTCATTTTATATAAAATCTCTAAATAATGAGATCCATTAAAAAGACTGAAAAAGAAATTATGGCCCTTTAACTTATTAAATACATAAAATGAAATATGAGGATTTATGGAAAAAAGTTAATCCAACAGTCCTTTTAAAGTGTTATCATCAGTAACCAAAGTACAAAGGTGTAAGTCACCCTGTGAGAAACTTTACTTTTTTATATTTCTGTCAATATCCACAGACCTATTAGATAAAGTGTTACAGAAAGGAAGAACACACATAAAAGACAGTTTCTATCTTCTAAAAATGTTACAAAGTAAACATGAAATTTAAAAGGTGCTCCTTCTATATAATCCAAAAATTTTACTTATAAATAATGCTATTTAATATCTTTATTTAGACAGACACAATACACTGTCAAGTTACCAAAGTAGTCCATTCTGTATAACAGTTGAGTGGTCCTCAACTGCCACTCAAGGTTTCTTCAATAATAAGAAGGTAAGCATGTAACTTTTTCTCTCAGGAACTTATAAATGTAGTAATTCAGGGATGTGGAGAGTTTATTCCACTATACTACAGGCATGGTATGTTTGCCAAAGGTGGCATATGAAATGATTCTGAGTGGTACAAGCCCTAAACAAGAAATTGAGGTCAAAGGCTATAGAGAGCACAAATTAACCTTTCGTGTTGGATTTAGGCTTGGTCAGGGTGCTTGATAACATGTTATTTACAGTAATGTGTCTGTTGTGGTTGATACCTACCATGTGGTAGATAAGTAAGGCACTGTTCTATGTTCTATCCAGTGCAGGGTGATGAGCTGCTATTTCTCAATTAAAATTCTATACCCCTTGAAACAGTAAATGAATAGATGATGTATTTGCTTGTCACCACCATAAGGTTGAGGACCCCACTGGCTATGAGAGTAGATATCAGAGAGGAGAACTTTGGCTGTATATCAGATGTGCTCTATTGGTCTAACATTTAGAAGATCAATCTAAGAGCTGGTGGAGGTGGTGGTGGCAGTGATAATAATAAAGTATAGAAATAAGTGGTACAGGATCTACACTTACTGTCTAGATCCACCATTTATTTACAACTGTATGAAGCCTGGTAAGTTACTTAATATTCCTGTGTTTCAGTTTCCTCATTAAAATGTGGATGCCTAGGGAGTTCCTGTTGTGGCTCAGTGGTTAACAAATCTGACTAGGAATCATGATGTTGCAGGTTCGATCCCTGGCCTTGCTCAGTGGGTTAAGGATCCGGCGTTGCTGTGAGCTGTGATGTAGGCTGCAGATGCGGCTTGCATCCCGTGTTGCTGTGGCTGTGGTGTAGGCCGGCGGCTATAGCTCCCATTAGACCCCTAGCCTGGGAATCTCCATATGCTGAGGGTGCAGCCCTAAAAAGACCAAAAAAAAAAAAAAAAAAAAATGTGGATGCTTAGTATAAGGTTACTATGAAGATAAGATCATGAAACCTTTGTTAGTAAAGTTCCTACCTTATAGTAAGTGCTCTATAAACATTAGCTATTGTATTATCATTGAACTCTTACTTTGTATTTTACAGATCTCTAATTTACTTTGCTGAGAGATAAACAACACAATCTGCATTAGACGCTGATGAGAAAACTGAGCCAAACCCATAATTATCCTGTTTATGACTTGCTGTGAAAAACTTAATTAATTTGATGGACATGTCATATTTCAGAAGAAAGGTGAAAACTGTTGCTATCCATTTTCAAATAAGAAAGATCTACCACCAAGCTAGGAGTTCCTGTCGTGGCTCAGTGGTTAACAAATCTGACTAGGAACCATGAGGTTAGGTTCGATACCTGGCCTTGCTCAGTGGGTTAAGGATCTGGCGTTGCCGTGAGCTGTGGTGTGGGTTGCAGACACGGCTCAGATCTGGCATTGCTGTGGCTGTGGCGCAGGCCAGAGGCTACAGCTCTGATTGGACCCCTAGCCTGAGATCCTCCATATGCCACAGGTGCAGCCCTAGAAAAGACAAAAAAAAAAAAAAGATCCACTACCAAGCTAATATGGACCACAAATAATTTTTAATGTATTTGTTTCTGAACAGAACATCACAAAGAAAAACATTTTAGGGAGTCTGTTGTGGCTTAGCGGAAAGGAATCTGACTGGTATCTGTGAGGATGCAGGTTTGATCCCTGGCCTTGCTCAGTGGGCTAAGGATCCAGCATTTCTGTGAGTTGTGGTATAGGTCACAGATGCAGGTCGGATCTGCGTTGCTGTGGCTGTGGTGCAGGCAGGCGGCTACAGCTCTGATTCGATCCCCAGGCTGGGAACTTCCATATGCCGTGGGTGTGGCCCTAAAAGAAAAAAAAAAGAAAGAAAAACATTTACAAAACCTATAATTCATACAAGCACAAAAAGATTTTTGATATCTAAATGAAAATTTACAAATATTTTAGAAAAGCAATTGAGCATAAAATTTCAAATACAACCTTAGCTCTTTTTAAGGGAAGAAAAAGAAAAGTACTATGAGATGTTTGAACTGTTTTAATATAGCCTAAGACTGTATTAATTCTTTTTAATTCTTCCTTTGACAGTTTCTTAAATCAATCTTGAGAATACTGAAAAAAATTAGTTACTGTGATTATTACTGCCTTAATTAAAAAGTAGCTTTAGCAAATGGTTTTTCTGCTTCTGCCCTTGTTTTTCTTTCTGAGCTAACTGTGATTTCAAAATGAAAGAGGGAAAAACAAATTAAACACCACCACAAGGAGGCATAGAAAAGAACAGAAACAATGGAATATTTCAATGAACAAGTGACTCTATATCCACAATAGGTTAATGGTATGATATTAGGTGAGATTTTAAATCCATAACAAAATGTAATGGTTGAACCTTGTTTAGATATAAATTAAATTTAATAATTTCAAAACTATAAAAAACATTTTGAGACAATGAAGAATAATTCCAAGGAATTATTACCATGTAATAATGAAAAAGATATTGTGGCTAGGTAAGAAAACAGCCTTTTTTTTACCCCCTCTCTTTTTTAGGGCCACAGGTGCAGCATATGGAAGTTCCCAGGCTAGGGGTCGAATTGGAGCCTTAGCCACAGCCACATGGGATCTGAGCCGCGTCTGTGACCTATACCACAGCTCACGGCAGTATCAAGTCTTTAACCTACTGAGCAAGGCTAGGGATCAAACTCATCCTAATGGATACTAGTCAGGTTCATTACCACTGCGCCACAACAGGAACTCTGAAAATAGTCATTTTTGAAAGAAACATACTGAAAACTCTAAGGGTGGGAACTGTTCTAAATTCCTTAGCTAAGAAACAATAATGTATATATATGTGTGTATACACACACACACGTATATAGACAGAGAAAATGTGGCATAATCTTGATAATTGTTGATAAAGGCATTCTATTTTAGTATATGTTTGACATGTTTAAAAAAAAAACAACAACAGTACACAATGAAGAAAGGCCATGGCAATCCAATGTCAGAATTAACCTGGGGAAGTCACTAATGTACAGGGGGGCACTGAGCTTGATATTTCTTAACTGCAGAAGTAAACTATCTAGAATATTCTACAACATTTGTTTTAAATATTTTAAATTTATTTAAAAGCAATTAATTTCTTTAAATATTAGAAACCCAGTTTTAAAAATGTCTTTAAATAAATACCTCTGTTCCCTACTAGGAAACACTTCTAACTTTTTACTTTCAGTTTCAGTTAATAAATGTTTTTGGAGAAAAAAATATATATATATTATTTCATCATACCTCTCTGTTAATATAATTGGCTTTTCCAGTGGTTCTGCAGGAAGTTTATGATTCTCAAGAAGTCTTTTAAACAGCAGAGCTTCTTCCACTCTATATGGATTTAATAACATTATCTCTGTTTTGGATGTAATTAGCCATGCATCAGGAAACTTGAGACTATGGATCAAGCAGAGTTCATCCTTTTCTTCTAAGTCAAATTTGTTATGTTTATCAAAATTCTTTTTTAAGTTTTCCATAGAGAAGGGGATCTGAACTATTTTAATGTTTTGGTTCTTTTTTTCAAATTGGGACTGAAAGAGCTCATCAAGTTTTGGCTGATTAGATAACGAAGTTTTCAACTTGTGCCTCTGTGCCAAATTCCACGCGCTGGTGGGTTTTATCTTTTTTTTCCCATCTTTTAATGATATTTGTGACTCCTGTTCAATGGCTTTCTTGATTTGCCTATTGTATCGTTCCAAGTCTTTAGTAGCCTTCTCTTCATATCTATGAATAGAGATAAGAAAGAACTAATGAAGTCAGAATCAGAAATACATTAACATCTAAAATAAAATTTTATAAAAAACAAAGAGTTAGCATTCCAGGTTCAGTAATGATGAAGGAGCTCATATTAGACTAACCCTCCCACATATAACCATGATAAACTCTGAACAAACTATAGAAATCAACTATTTAAAATAGGCATTGAGGAGCTATAAAAAGCATGCAGAATTTGTAATGGATTCAACCCTTGAAAATAAAAGATCCACCACATTTACACTACTTTTACCCAGAGGGCAGTCCCCAGCAGTAAGAGAGAATAGCAAGAACTCAATCAGAAAGCTCTACTCTTACTAGACTAAGTCATAAGAACACAAAACTTCTTGCTTCCAAAACAACTAGCAATTGAGGGAGAAAAATCCCAAGGGTGAGTATCTAGAGGAAAATAACCATTAAAAGGCTAAATGAGCTAAACAGAGATTTCAATGGCTGTTGTGTGTAGGAGAAACAAAATTTGGAGTTTAAATTTCATATAATTAGATGGCTTGGTAAACACTTTGGGCTTCAATTAAAACTAAAGAAGGGCCACATCCTAGGGGTAAGGGAAAAACAAAAACAAAAACAAAAAACAATGTTCTGGAACTAAGGAAGCTGCCCTAGGACTACTAGCAAAATTTAAACACTCTTTGCCTGAGGAAGTGTAAAACAGAGCCTCCACAAGCTCAAGGTGATCGTCAGTAGTTTAAATGTTGGTAGAACAAAATTCAACACTTTTCAGAAAAAGATAACAGAATCCAGAGTTTTTACAACATATCACCTATACATTCATTATACAAGCAAAAGTTATCACTCAAGCAGTAAAACAGGAAAATGTGAATTACAGTAAAGAGAAAAAGTGGACAGTAGAAACAAACTCAAGATGACACAGATGTTGGAATTGGAAAAAAATTTTTTAAAATAGGTATATATATATATATATGGACTTAAGGAAAAGATGATCAAAGTGAGAGACCAGAAAGAGAAGGGAAATTATAAAAGAACCAAATGGAAATTCTAAAACTAAAAAATACAGTATCTAAAATGAAAAATACACTGGGCAGACTTAACAGCTGATCAAAGATGGCAAAAGAAAGGGTCAGTAAACATGAAGACAGAACAATAGAAATTATCCAATCTGAACAACAGAGGGAAAAATGATTGAGAAGATTGAGAAGAACAACTCAGTGACCTATGGCACAACAAACAACCTAACACATATATAACTAGAGTCCCAGATAAAAGATATGAAAGTGATGGGGAAAACAAAATTCAAAGAAATCATGGCTGAAAAGTATCCACTTTGGATAAATGCAACATTTTACAGATCCCAGAAGGTCAGTGAATCCCAAGCAGGATAAATACAAAGAAATACACAGCTAACTACATTAGAATCAAACTACTGAAAACCAAAGATAAAGATAAAATCCTGGAATCAGAAAAGAAAAAAAAAAGATTTAATAAAAAAGGAGCACTACAACAAATGATGGATATTACTTCTCATCATAAGCAATGTAGAGCCAGATAAAGATGAGTAAATCCTTTAGCTAAAAGAATTCAGAATTCAATTATACCCATAAAAATGTCCTTCAAAACCAAAGCTGAAATAAAAATGTTCAGATTACAAAAAAAGCTGAGAATCTGTGGCCAGTGTAATTACCTTACTAGGAAATTTCATGCCACTAAATGGAAATTCAGATCTATAGGAAAAAATGATGAGCACCAAGGATGGTAATTGCACAGCCAAACAGAGTAAAAAAAAAAAAAAAAAAAAAAAAGAATTAAAAAAAATTCTCTTATTTTGAATAACCCATTAAATATTTTAAAAATGGCATTTTAAAGTGAGATTTATTTATTTTATTTTATTTTTTTTTTTGTCTTTTGTCTTTTTGTTGTTGTTGTTGTTGCTATTTCTTGGGCCGCTCCCGCGGCATATGGAGGTTCCCAGGCCAGGGGTTGAATCGGAGCTGTAGCCACCGGCCTACGCCAGAGCCACAGCAACGCGGGATCCGAGCCGCGTCTGCAACCTACACCACAGCTCACGGCAACGCCGGATCGTTAACCCACTGAGCAAGGGCAGGGACTGAACCCGCAACCTCATGGTTCCTAGTCGGATTCGTTAACCACTGCGCCACGACGGGAACTCCAAAAGTGAGATTTATTTTTATGCAGAGGTAAAATATATGACACCAACTGTATAAATGACAGGGTAAGTGGAATTATACTTGGAACATTTTTATAGTTTATGTGAAAATGGTACCCTACTAACTCTAAGTTGAGTATGATAAATTAAGGATGTATAATATATTCACCAAAGCAAAAAATAAGGCAAAGCCAACAGAGGAATTAAAATTAAAGAATAACCCTAAAGAGGCTGCCAATCTCCCAAAACAAGGAGGAACAGAGGAACAAAATTGAGACCAAAACACAACCATATCAGTTATTACCTTAAATGAACAAAATACTCTATGTGAAAAGCAGAGATTGTCAGACTGAATTTCAAATGCAAAATTCAGAGATAGAGGTGTGGCCAAGATGCTGAAGCAGTAGGACCCTGAGCTTGCCTCCTGTCATGGGCACAACAAAATTACAACTATTTACTGAGCAACTACTGATGAGAATGAACTAGAGAAAAACATCTACACTAAAGATATAAAGAAGGAACGACAAGATGGGTAGGAGGGACACAGCTTAGGCATAGTTAAGACCCATACACCCATGGTGGAAGACCCTCATACAGGAGGAAAACATCAATCACAGAGGTTCTTCTTCAAAAGCCTGGGGTCCAAGCCCCACATCGGGATCCCCATCCCAGAGATCCTGCACCAGAAAGACAAGTTCCCATAAAGCTTGGCTCTGAAGGTAAGTGGGGCTTACTTTCAGGAGAGCCAGAGGGCTGAGGGAAATAGATTTCTCTCTTAAAGAACACAAGCAAAATTTCACACTCTAAGACCCAGCAAAGTAGTAATTTCAAAGGAGCCTGGGTAAGACTTCTCTTCTGATTTTGGAGACCCTCTCTGAGAGAGGCAGGAGGGAAGTGGAACTCACTTTGAGGACAGATATGCTGACACCAACCATTTTTGGAAGCTTGTACTACCATGTGGACACTGAAGCTGGCAAGTGTCATTATGGAAAGTTTATAGCAATACAAGCAAGTGTCATTATGGAATCCTACCTCTAGCTTATTAACCTTGAGATTCAGCCCTGTGCACTAGCCTTTCATCATCAGTATCGGGACTCCTCAGGATAAGCAGTTAACTGGGCAAGGACATAGCCCCAAACACCAGCAGGATAGCTCCCACAGGACCCCTTGAGCCCACAGCCACTCTAGGACCTGTCCCCACCTACCAGAAGGCCCAGAACCTGGTCCACGCACCAATGTACAGACATTAGTCCTAGGACCCTCAGCTAGCTATTAGGGCTGGCCCTAGTACCAGCAAGTAGAAACCAACATGGGACTCCCTAGTCTGAAACTCCAGGATCTGGCTTTGCCTACCAGGGGGGAGGCAATAGACCCAGGGTATCCTGGGCCTGGCCCTGCCCACCAAGGGACTAATATGAGCCCTGGAAACCCCAGCCCCTATACCCAGAGATCCTAAGATGCAACTCTGCCCACCAGTGTGCCTGCAGTAGCCCCAGGACCCAGTCTCACCCACCAGTGGGTCAACACCAACTCTGGGACACCGAAGACTTGACAGTTAGACATTAGAAACTGGCCCATGCACCAGCAGGCCAACATCTCGACTATAGGGAAAGCTGTGTCAGGAACCATCTCTGCCTACCAGCAGGCAGACACAAAATCCGGGACCCCCCAGCCCACAGCCATCCACCTTGAGACCCAGAATTACCAGCCAATCGGCTAGGACTAGCCTTGGGACCCACCAGGACTCTAGCCAGTCTCTCATGACCTGGCTCTGCCAACCAGTGGGCTGGCACCAGTACCAGGACTTCCCTGACTGTGCGACCAGTTGTGCCAGCACCCTTTGCACAAGATAAGTCATTGTAACTAAATGGAATGGCCAGCCATATCTACCAGCACACCCACAGTAGTCAGACTACCACAACAGAAGGACCCACACAATCCAAGAGAGGGCATTCCCAAAGCAAATAGCTCTAGTTACTAGAGGTGAATATGCTACTGGCTACTAGGACATCTCTTACAAAAGCCATTTCTCTAAAATTGGGAAAGTGAACAAACCTATTTTTTATAGAAATAAAAAAAAGCACATTAGGCAAAATGAGACAACAGAGAAATATGTTTCAAACAAAGGAAAAAGATAAAAAAAAAAAAACACCCCCAAAATTAAAGTGGAGATAAACAATCTACCC
This sequence comes from Sus scrofa, assembly GCF_054392235.1. Classification (NCBI taxonomy): domain Eukaryota; kingdom Metazoa; phylum Chordata; class Mammalia; order Artiodactyla; family Suidae; genus Sus; species Sus scrofa. The sequence goes on along the minus strand of NC_139397.1, from coordinate 108,816,497 downwards.
AACAAAGAGTTCAAGGTAAAGACCATAAAGATGCTCAAAGAACTCAGGAGAAAAACAGATTAACACAGTGAGAAGTTAGAAGTTTTTGACAAAGAGAAAATACAGACAACCAAAGATAAAGAATATAATAACTGAAATGAAAAATATATTGAAGGAATAAAAAGTAGATGATACAGAGGAACAGATTAATGAGCTGGAAGATGAAGTAGATATCACTGAAGCTGAACAGAAAAAAGAAGAAAGAATAAAAGGAAATGAGGACAGTTTAAGAGACTGCTGGGATAGCAAGTATATTAACATTCTCATTATAAGGAAAAGAGAGAAAGAAAGGGCAGAGAACATATTTGAAGACATAAGAGCTGAAAACTTCCCTAAACCTGGGAAAGGAAACTGACATTCAGGTATAGGATGCACAGAATCCAAAACAGGATCAACCCAAAGTGACCACAACAAGACCCAGTGTAATTAAAACAGCAAAAAATAAAGAGAGAATATTAAAAGTAGCAAAGGAAAAGCAACAAGTTACACACAAGGGAACTCCCATAAAGCTATCAGCAGAAACTCAGCAGGTCAGAAGGGAGTGGCATGATATCTTTAAAGTGATAAAAGGCAAAAACCTAAAACCAAGGCTTTTGTTCAGATTTGAAGGAGAGATCAAAAGTTTTACAGACATTACCACAAAACTAGCTTTGCAAGATGTGTTAAGGACAACAGATAAAAGTGTTGATGTGGACAAAAGGGAGTCCTTGTGCACCACCACTGGTAGGAATGTAAATTCGTGCAGTTACTATGGAAATAGTATGGAGATTCCTCGAAAAATTAAAACTAGACCAACATATAATCCAGCAATTCCACTTCTGGGTATTTATCTGTAGAAAATAACATGATAAATATAATTAAGGCTGCTGTACATAATAACATGAAAGATGTTAAGAAAGAAAATTCCAAGAGTTCTCATTATAAGGAAAAAAAATACTGTTTCTACTTCTTTAATGTTGAACATCTATATGAGACAACAGTTCACAAAAATTATTACGGTAATCATTTTATAACATATTTAAGTTAAATCATTATGCTATATACCTTAAATTTATACAGTGCTGTATGGTGAATATACCTCAATAAAACTGGGAGAAAAAAACTGCCTAAAAATTTTAAACATTAAGAATTTTTTTTGTTTTAGGGCCACACCCACAGCATAGAGAAGTTCCCAGGCTACAGTCACATTGGAGCTATAGCTGCCAGCCCACACCACAGCCACAGCAGTGCGGGATTCAAGCCACATCTGCTACCTACACTACAGCTCACAGCAATGCCAGATACTTAACCCACAGCAAGGCCAGAGATGGAACCCGCATCCTCATGGATACTAGTCTGATTTGTTTCCACTGCACCACAATAGGAACTCCCAAACATTATGAATATTTTAAATGAAGTAACTACTAATATTTTTAATTATTAACATTTAGAAAATGCACTTTGGGGAGTTCACACTGTGGCACAGTGGGTCAAAGATCCAGTGTTGCCTTTCGGGTGGGAAAGGTTTGATCCCTGGCCCACCACAGGGATTAAGGATCTGGCATTGCCACAGCAGCTGTGACACAGGTTGCAACTTCAGGTTGGATTCGATCCTTGGTATGGGAACTTCCATATACCATGGGTGTGGCCAAAAAAAGAGAAAAAAAGAAGAAAATACATTTTGGGAGTTCCCTGGTAGCTCAGTAGGTTAAGGATCTGGTGTTGTCACTGCTGTGGTGTGGATTCAGTCCCTGGCCTGTGGCTTCAATCCCTGGCTACAGGAACAGCCAAAAAAAAAAAAAAAAAAAAGAAGAAGAAGAAAGAAAATACACTTCATCAGAAACATCTTCATCTTAGTATAGGTGAATGTTTTTGTTTCACTTTCACATTTATTCTTGCTTTGCATACTGAAATAAGTACAGTGGTTTGTTTTTTTTTTGTTTGTTTGTTTGTTTTTTGTCTTTTTGCCTTTTCTAGGGCTGCTCCTGTGGCACACAGTTGTTCCCAGGCTAGGGGTCTAATCAGAACTGCGTCTGCGACCTATACTGCAGCTCACGGCAAAGCCGGATCCTTAACCCACTGAACAAGGCCAGGGATCGAACCCGCAACCTCATGTTCTTAGTTGGATTCGTTAACCACAGAGCCACGATGGGAACTCCAGTAGTGTTCTTTATTCTACTGATCTGTGCTAAGTATGCTACCAACCTGCTCTTAAGCATTTAATCAATTTCCTATGCAAAATTCTGGTCTAATTTATTTGGGAAAAGCACCAAGAGATGGGTAATGGAATCCTTTTCTATCAAAACATCACCAACTCTCAGGGGAAAAAGTACTAAAAAAAAAAAAAAAAACCCTGTATAATAATTAATTTTAAATAAAGGAACATAAAGCACTATCTAGTACAGCAAAATTAAAATGTAGTCTACTTTATTTATTTATTTAGCTGCACTCGGGCATGTGGAAGTTCCTGGGCAAAGGATCAAACCTGCGCCACAGCAGCAACCTAAGATGCTATAGTGACAATGCCTGATCCTTAACCCACTGAGGCACTAGGGAACTCCTGTAGTCCACTTCAAAAACAAAAGCAAAATCTAGCTATGTGTTGTATATGGTCTACAAGAGTTAACACAGACAGTTTGGGAAAAAGAAAGAGACACAGATTGAAAGTAATATAATAGAAAAGATAAACCATGGAAATGGTAAGCATAAGAAAGATTTGCTATAGTAATATAACATAAATAAGAAATGATACCAGAGATAAGGAAGAGCATTTCATAATGACAAAAAGGGCCATTAGGAAGGTACACCAATCATAAATGTGCATGCATCTAATAAAAGAGCTTCAAATTACATGAAGTAAAAACTTACAGATCTAAAGGTAGAAATATATCCAGAATCATAGTTGGGGACTTCAATACCCCTCCCTTAGTAACTGACAGAATTACATCAAAAATAAAGCCATAAAAGGATTTTAGCAATACTGTCAACTATCTTGAGTTAACTATTATTTCAGAACACTATATCTAATAACTACAGAATTCAGATTCTTTTTAGGTGTTCATTCTTCAAGACATGCTACCGGGCTTAGTTCTCAATAAATTTCAAAAGATTTATTTTATTTTATTGTTGCTTTTTAGGGCTGCACCCTTGGCATGTGGAAGTTCCCAGGCTAGGGGTCAAATCAGAGCTACAGCGGCTAGCCTACGCCACAGCCACAGCAAAATGGTATCCGAGTCGTGTCTGTGACCTACATCACAGCTCATGGCAACACCAGATCCTTAATCCACTGAGCGAGACCAGGGATCGAACCTGCATCCTCGTGGTTCCTAGCCGGGTTCATTAACCACTGAGCTACGAAGGGAACTCTGAAATTTCAAAAGATTTAAATCAATCAATATTTTCTCTATCTACGCCAAAATTAATTACAAAGCAGTACCAATGAGATACTTAGACAAACTCAAAATATTTGGAAACTAAACAACACAGCTTTATTCATAATTGCCCCCAACTGGAAAGAATACAATATCCATCAACTGGAGACCGAAAAAACAAATGGTGGTATACTTATACAACTAAAATATTCACCAAAGAAAAGGAATTAACTATATGGATACATTCAACAAACATGAATGAAAATCACAAAAATATTTTGTTGAGGGGAAAAAGCTGGATATAAAGGAGTAAGTATCATTACGATTTTATTTATAAGAAGTTCAAGTACTGGCAAAACCAAGCCAGTGTGATGGAAATCAAAACAGTGACTGTGAATGGAGACTGGCTTGTAGGTAGCACCAGGAAACTTTCTGGGCTGATAAAAATGTTCTATATTTTTCTGTGATGTGGTTTCATTGGTGTATACATGTGAAAATGTATTTAACTATATATATAGTTAAGATCTATGCATTTCACAGTAGGTAAATTTTATCCATTTTAAAAACCACTTAAAGTATAAGGAAAAAAGGAAATAAATAAAATAAAATAAAATAAAAAATAATAAAATAAAATAATAAAGTTAAGGAGTCAATTTCAAGTCTGAAGAGTTTCTTAAATATTTGCCGTAGCATCAACATGGAAGAAACAATTCCCTGAGCACAACAAAAGAAAACTTACATACATTTAGTAATTGGATACTAGTTAAAAAATAAAGTCACCATAATAACATTCAAAATAAAAATGACAGGATTAAATTTGTAATGATTTTACAGCTAAATGTTAATTTTTTCAGTTATTTGCTATTCACTTTTAGAGTTAGCAATGAAAAAATAAATTCAAGTAAACTGAACACAACTAAACTATCTAATTCAATTTCAAAGGTACAAGATAATGGACCTTTTAAAATTATACTGGGTAAAAAGTTAAGCGGGCTTTTCTTTTTGGTTAATAATCAGAGCAAAATGAAACTTCTAGGGCCAAGTATAGTTTGGCATAGTGGTTATATCAACTCTTCTCTAGAAAATTGAGATGCCTAGGTCCCACCCTCAGAGCTTTTAACTTTCCACACCTGAGGTTGGGCAGTGCTTATTTATTTATGTATTTGTTTGTTTTTTTGCTTTTCAGGGCTATACCCACAGCATATGGAAGGCTAAGGGTCGAATTGGAGGTGCAGCTGCTGACCTATGCCACAGCAACAGCAATGCCAGATCTGAACCATGTCTGCAACCTATACTGCAGCTCAAGGCAATGCCAGACCCTTAACCTTCTGAGCAAGGCCAGGGACTGAATCAGCAACCTCGAGGATACTAGCTGGGTTCATTACCACTGAGCCACAGAGGAAATTTCAGGCAGCACTACTTTTAAAGAGCTCCATGGGTGATTCTAAAGTATACCCAGAAGTGAAAACTACCAGTTGTGTTCAGTAAAGTATACTGGTTAAGTGCACAGACCTCAGAGACAGACTGCCTGGCCTGGTCTTGACATTTAGCAGCTTTGTAAACCTATGCAACCACATAACACAACTGTGGCAACACCAGATGCCTAACCTACTGTGTCTCAAGAGAACTCCCTATTTTTAGTGATTTTAAGTAGAAACATGTTCACAGCTACCGCAAATGAAAGTTTAAGTTCACATCAATTGACTGAGATCCCATTGGGAGGACACATGGCCTAAATCTGGTTTCTAATCCACCAGATGAAAGGAGAGCAAGGAGAAAAAAAACAGGAAGATAAAATTGAAAAATGAAAAGTATCCCCTACTGCAAAGGCTATTCTAAGCTCTCGATAGAAAACCCCGATTCTAGGTCTTATTTAAACTCTGAACTTTTCATAATCGGACCTGCCTTCCTCTATCCATTTTTACCACATTCCCCCATAATCCATTCCTCTCAAAGAGGGCATCTCCAGTTCCTCCATATTAGCATTTTCCTTCTAGCTTCTGGGCATCCTCACATGCTGTTCCTTCAATATAGAAAATTCCTTACACCATTCTGATTAATTTCTATTCAGGGAAACATTTCCTGTCTGATAGACATGATTAAGCCCAACTGCTAAATGTTTTCATAACTCTGTATGATCCTTCTATTAAAATTCTATAATTACTATGTTTAGTGTCTTCCTTATTAGACTGCACTTTGATGAGTACTAGTCAGTGTATGTTTTATTTATCACTTATCACTGTATCTAAAATGACTAGCAAGAGTATACAGGACCTTGTACATAGAATGTCCGCAGTAAATATTTCCTAATTGAAGGAAATAAGGAAGGAAAAGAGAAGAGAAGAGAAGGGAGAAAGAAAAGAAAAAAAAAGGAAGAAAAGGGAAGGGAACAGGAAGCAAGAAGAGAAAAAAAAAAGGAAGAAAAGGATATAAAGACTGATTACACATAGAAGAGTCTACTTTCTTATGCCTTAGCACTACTTGTAGAATTTAAGACCTTGGGACAAATTCTAAGATAAAGACTAGAAGACAAATGGTAATTAGTGTGATTCTTGACAGTAATAACATTTTTGCTCTACCTTCTTACTAATCATGATTTTGGATGCAGTCTATCATGTCCCTAGATCCCTGGCTATGGAAGGTTCTAATAGAGCTTTTGATGACATACAGTAAGCCCTCCGATCCCAAGATACCTATGTTTTCTTCATAGGTTTCTTTTCTGGCCTCCAAATTAAATTTAACCTCGAATAAGCAAATAAAAATGTCATTATTTTATATATACATATACATATAAAATCAGATATTAACTCTGATTAACATCATGAACAATTCCTTACTATGTGCCATTCATTTTCTTGTATCATAACACACAGTATCTTATTTAATCCTCATAAAAAGCCAGGAGATATGGTTCACACATTTTTACAAAAAGCTAGCAAAGATAGGAACTAAGGTTAGAACCCAGGTGCAGCTTCAGAGGTCTGCTTTTGACTAACGATGCCTCTTTTGTCTCTACCCTATAGCAATAAGATAAAATTTTGAAATCCAGAATACTGCTTGATGATAAACAAATTTTTAGATGAGACCTATTAACCATAATCCTTGTAACTTAACACCTTGGGCCTTCAAGGAGAAACAATGCTGATATAAAACTGAACTAGGGAGTTCCCGTTGTGGTGCAAAGGAAATTAATCCAACTAGTATCCATGAGGATGCAGGTTCAATCCCTGGCCTTGCTCAGTTGTTTAGGGATCCGGTGTTGCCATGAGTAGATCGCAGTCGCAGCTCGGATCCCAAATTGCTGTGGCATAGGCCAGCAGCTGTAGCTTCAATTCAACCCCTAGCATGGGAATTTCCATATGCTGAGAGTGTGGCCCTAAAGGGGGGGGGGGGACCCTGAAATAATAACTTGCTATTGTGAGGCTGCAAAGGAATAGCTATCTTGAGCTGTTACACTGTCCTTGTTTCCATGAGAACTGAGAACATCTGTACTTTTTTCCTGTTCTCAGGCAACTCTCAATTCATCACCTCCCTGATCAATGGAATTTAACTTCTGTGGGTTTGTTGTATTTAAAACTTAAGTGTACTCATCTTTGGAGTTCCCATTGTGGCGCAGCAGAAATGAATCCAACTAGGAATCATGAGGTAACGGGTTCGATCCCTGGCCTTACTCAGTGGGTTAAGGATCTGGCGTTGCTGTGAGCTGTGGTGTAGGGCGCAGACGTGGCTCGGATCCCGTGTTGCTGTGGCTCTGGCGTAGGCCATGGCTACAGCTCTGATTAGACCCCTAGCCTGTGAACCTCTGTATGCCGTGAGAGCAGCCCTAGAAAAGGCAAAAAGACAAATAAATAAATAAATAAAGTGTATGTGTCATTAGATAAAACTAAAGATAACAATATGTGAAACTTATTTGCATCCTGATTCAAATAAACTTTTCAAAAAAATTGACATTTATGAAATAATTAGAAATTTGAACACTGAATGATGACATTAAAGAATTCATGTTTAGAAAGTTATGAGAACTTTATTATGGTTCTATTTAAAATAAGAGTATCTTTGTCTTTTATAGATATATATTAAAATATTGACGAATTAGATATTACCCTAGGATCTGTTTCAGAATAATAATGATGGAGGGGAAGTGATGTGTGTAAAGACATGAAGTGGAGCTGACCATGAGATGAGGTTTAGTGAAACAGGGTAATAGGTTCACTGTACTGTCTAGTCTACTTTTGTGTATGTTTGAAAAAAGAACAAACACAATAACCATCCCACTTTAAAAAAAAAAGAAGGTGGAGAGAAGTTAACTTATGGAGGTTTTGCCTACTGATGTTAATAGTGGTCTTTATTACTTTAAATTGACAGTGTCTTTTTAGTATTGGGTAAGCTAAGGAAAAAAATGAAAAAAAAAAATTGGTCAAGTATCCATGTAGTTTATCACCAAATAAAAACTTCAGATGTTTGACACAGCACTGAGATGCCTTAGGTAGTATGTGATTGGAAGTATAATTATATTTTTTCATCTTCTGGTGGGCTAGATCACTCAAATCATAATACTTTGTTTTTATACTAAGTACCCTAGGTCAATTAGAAGTACCTACCATATTTTTTTGGAATATTTATTAAGATCATTTGACCTAGGGAGTTCCCGTCCTGGCTCAGCAGAAATAATCTGATTAGTATCCTTAAGGAGGCAGGTTCGATCCCTGGCCTCACTCAGTGGGTTAAGGATCTGGTGTTGCTGTGAGCTATGGTGCTGGCTGGCAGCTGCAGCTCCGATTCAACCCCTAGCCTGGGAACCTCCATATGCCTCGGGTGCAGCCCTAAAAAGAAAAAAACAAAAAACAAAAAAAACAAAAAGAAATCATTTTACCTAAAGGTGGAAGTAATATATAGTAATCTTTTTTTTTTTTTTTTTACTTTTTGCTTTTTAGGGCCACACTCACGGCATATGGAGGTTCCCAGGCCAGGGTTGAATTGGAGCTACAGCGGCCGGCCTACGCCACTGCTGCAGCAACAAAGGATCCAAGCAGTGTCTGTGACCTACACCACAGCTCACAGCAATGCCAGATCCCTAATCTACTAAGCAAGGCCAGGGATCAAACCCGCAACCTCATTCATTTCTGCTGTGCCATGATAGGAACTCCCCAATATACAGTTATTTTATTTTATTTTATTTTATTTTTGTCTTTTCTAGGGCCGCTCCCGCAGCATATGGAGATTCCCAGGCTAGGGGTCTCATTGGAGCTGTAGCCACCAGCCTACGCCAGAGCCACAGCAACTTGGGATGCAAGCTGCGTCTACAACCTACACCACAGCTCACGGCAACCACAGCTCACGGCAACGCTGGATCCTTAACCCACTGAGCGAGGCCAGGGATCGAACCCGCAACCTCATGGTTCCTAGTCGGATTCGTTAACCACTGCGCCACAACGGGAACTCCAAGGAACTCCCCAATATACAGTTATTTTAAACTATAGATAAACAAAGATAGATCAAACCACCTGTTTACCTACCTCACAAAACCCTTCATGGTTTATAAGTTGCCGATAAAAAGATTTTAGAAAAGAGCCTTGAGTTGCACTAAATACGAACAATATTAACATCACTAGATTAAATCTGTAGCAATGTTACAATTTTTGTACTGTTACATTAGAGACTAACTTAAAAAGGGAAGAGTTAGTATCTTTCTTAAAAACACAAATTTTAATTGTTCTAATGTAAACGTTTATAAAGAAAAAGTCCTGTCAAAGGAAGATTAACATAAGAAATAAAAGAAAATGGTAGTTTTAAATTAAGAATGGAAAACTTTTTTTTTTCGTCTTTTGTTCTTTCGAAGCCCGCACCAGCGGCATATGGAGGTTCCCAGGCTAGGGGTCTAAGCAGAGCTGTAGCTGCCGGCCTACGCCACAGCAATGCCAGATCCGAGCCGCATCTGCTACCTACACCACAGCTCACGACAACGCCAGATCCTTAACCCACTGAGCAAGGCCAGGGATCAAACCTGCAACCTCATGGTTCCTAGTCAGATTCGTTTCCCTGCACCACTATGGGAATTCCCAAGAATGGAAAACTTTTAACTATAATCTTAAATCAGAAAGTAAAGCGTTTACCAAAACAAACAAAAAAGCCTCATAAAAACCTCTAAATTAGGAAAAAAAGTAATGGCAAAAAAGGTACTCTAGTGAAGCCGAAAGTTATTTTCCATTTCGCTTTTCCATAAATAAGAAGTTTAAAAAATTTTTTGAACCCAATAAGTCACATAGAATGGAAATACGTGAGAATCAGGCCACATGAAAACTCTGGAAACTTACTTTACTTTTTCCTCTTCACTCAATGTCTTCCACAGTTCTTCAATTTGTGCTGTAGCATCTTCCAAACTAGTCTTGGAATTTTCTGTGAGAAACTGAGCACGATGATCTTGAACAAAAAGGGCTCTTGCTGACATGGGTTTCTTGATTACTCGATTGCTAATTAAATCATAAGCTGTAAGCTGTCCAGATTTGTTATCTATCACATTTGATTTTTTGTCACAGAAACTTTCACTGAGATTCTTTTGCTCAGGACTTGAATTATTATTATTGCTTACTTTACATGCTAAACTTTCTTGAGGCATTAAAATTTTCACAGGTTCAATGTTTTCTCCTCTTGAATTTTTAAGTACATTTCCCTTACTCCAGTCATCTGCACAAATTTCCAAAGACTTCTCAAGGACTGCTTCTTCCTCATTTTCCTCTATATGATCTTTATTGGCATTTTCTGATTGGGCATGCTCAACAGAATCCACAAGACGAGTTTCACTATATTCCTTTTGGGTGTTTTCACATGGTAAATTATTCATTGGGATCTCCTGAGAAGTGTTCTTATCAATGCTAGAATTTTCACTATTAAAATGATCACCAAAATGGTCAGCAACATGTATCTGAGGATCTACACAAAAATCAGTGTTGTTCCCAGATTTATCATCATGCACATCATTTTGGAAAAGAATGGCTGAAGTATCAACATTTGGATAATTATTTCCACATGTTTCCATAAAAAGCACATCTGTTTCTGTTGCTTTATTAACAACCGTGTCAGCTGAGGAAACATCTGTTTTATCACTTTCATAAGAATTTGTACTAGGTAGTGATCCATAACAAGTCGTCATCAGATTTTCAAGAGCAATTAAAACAGACTCCTAAAAATACAAATTAACAAATGTTAGGGAAAATTATGAAAATAACATAAAAAAATACGCAAATAAGCAAATCTCTAATTTCACGTGAAAATGGTTAAGACTAAGTTAGTCTGTAAGTAGCATAAATACAAAAAAAATTATCTGAGAAAGGTTACCTTATTCTGTAATAATACTTGACTTTTATCTGGTGTTAAATTCACATCCACATCAACTGTAGGAACATCAATTTTCAGAAAGAAAATGGGATACAACCGAGTAGTTTCCTTTAGGCATTTCAGATTGTAATAATGTCGGATAAGCTAGGAATTAATGTAATGAATAAAAGACAGAAAAGGTGACATAAATAAAGACAGTATTGCCATCCTTAAAATACCACCAAAAGAAGCATATTCAGTTGAGAAACTGAGTGTATGTAACTGCTCATGAGGAAAAGCAGTATCTAAAGAGTAATATTCATTTAGAAGGCTTGAACTTATATGAAGCATGTCATTAAGAAGTATAAAAATCCAATGCAACTGACTTCATGGTTAAAAGATCATAGTCTCATGGATGTTTTGAAAGTACTGGGTTCAAATTCTATTTCCGTTACTTCCTGGCTATGCGGTCTAAGATAGTTATTAATATTTTGGTTTCTTTGCTATAAATAAAGATAATAATTCATAATAGAATTTCTGTAAAGAGTAACATGTAAGGTACCTAGCACAATGCTTCATAAATGGTATTTATCTTTTTGTCCTTTTCTTTATTTTAGAAACAATTCTTAGAAGTAGTCCATATAATAAGCTGACAAATAACAGAGTTTTTATTTCTGATCCAAGTGATAACATTTTTCTGAAAAAGATTACCTTTAATATGTCTTTTTGGTGTACTGGTCGACTGTTTATAAAGATGAAACTCCTTTCTGGGGTTGAAAGACTTGTGACAGAGTGGTCTGCATTATGTTTTGGAAGAAATCCACTTAGATAAATCTATAATTGTAATAAATAATTATAGAATTAATATGCAATATAAACAAAAGATGTGATTCCATGGGTCTGGCTATATACGATACATTAAAAGGTATTGAAAAACCAAACAAATGAATTTTCATTTTAAGGTCTAAAGAGCCATATACTTCTAATAACCATGACCTGCACACTAATCTTAAATAAATTACTAAAGCATGTTAAATTGTGTAAGCAACCTTTAACTCTCCCATTTTGCAACTCTATTTTAAGGAGAAATTGGCATTCATGAAAGTTTCATGAATGGGCATGTATCTTATTGTCATAGGACATACAGCATAAATATTGTTCTGTTCAACCCTACCTTCTTCCTATGTTTTAAAAATTTCCTTCCTCATATTGTGAATTTCCTCTGGCTATCTGTCCTTTTCTTTTAAGCCACCTTTTTCTATAAGGAAGTAGCTGTTTCTATCTTTATTCTAAGTATGGTATGAAGTCAGTCTCACTGGATTTTCATTCCTGAGGGGGGGAAAAAATCTTTTACTCTTTGACACATGTCAGTGTGGTACTTTTTCTTCATTTTTGTTTAAAGAACTTTTCTACAAACAAACCGATTATTTTAATGCTGTTTTTCTCTATGTTACAAATATATGAAAAGGAAAGAGAAAATAAAGAAGGATCTCAGAAAAAAATACCAGAGTAAAGAGAGAGATTTAGGGCATAGAAGGCAAGGAAAATGCTCGTATTTTTTATTTTTAAAGGTAATAGAGAGAATTGTTAGGAAGATAGGATAGAGCTAGATTGACATGATTTAAATCCCAGCTCCACTACTAGTGTGATCTTGTTAAATTATTTAAAATACAGGCCTGTAAGAATCTCTTATCTATATAGGCCTGTAAGAATCTCTTATCTGAAACAAATGGAATCAGATCTTTTATTAATCTGTTAAGAAACACTAATAGTAAAATGCCAGCTTGGGTTTATCAAAGCAAGAATGTCAGTGGGGGTGCTATTTTTAGTTAAGCAGAAACCATGAGGCTCCTTACAAACATAGCCTGTAGGCTGCCACCTATGTCCATGGCAATCCTTGCCCCTGGAAATAAGTGTTTAAGGAGATGCATTACCAGTTTTAGAACACTAAGTGCATTATTGTCACAGGGCCAAACTGTGCCAATTAAAAAATTAATACATAAAGCTGGATAATCCATTACAAAATGATACTACTTAATTAACTGTAAAACTTCACAACATCTATAAATGTTGTGTAATTTACCAAGTAACATGAGATCCTTCTTAAAGCACCTGTTGAGCATCAGGGAGAGCCTGTTCAGCCTCTAAAAGACTTATTAGGCTTGACGATAAAAACAAAAAGTCCAGACTAGGTAAGAAGAAAGATTAAAATGAAGAAAAAATTGATAATATTGCTAGTGTTTTCCTTCCACACCATCTTAGCTGGCCAATGAATAATTACTACTACTTCCAAACACTGAGCTTTAAAAATGGTTTAAGATAATCTTAAGAAGCAACTATGTTATATAGAAAAGTAAAATCAAATAGTAAAGGCTTGTAAAATGCTATAAAAAATGATAATCAGACTAGTTTATGGGGAAAAAAGTCTTTAAGAGGCCAAATCAGTGCAACAAAATAAAAAATTAGATTTTATAAAATTCTATACCCAAGTATTCCTCAACTAAAAAGCAAAACAAAAATTAAAGAAAAAAATATAGGAGTTCCCGTCATGGCTCAATGGAAACAAATCTGACTAGCATCCATGAGGACGCAGGTTCAATCCCTGGCCTCACTCAGTGGGTTGAGGATCCGGTGTTGCTGTGACGTAGGCCGCAGATGCAGCTCAATCCCAAGTTGCTGTGGCCGTGGCTTGGGACAGCAGTTACAGCTCTAATTGGACCCCTAGCCTGGGAACCTCCATATGCCACAGGTGCAACCCTAAAAAGACAACACACACACAAAAAGAAAAAATATAAACAAACAGTTCTCCCCTGATTGTTCTTCAACTATGGATCCCTCTCTTCTTCCTCTTTGGTTTGACTTCCTGATTTCTCTCAGCCTATAATATGAAAGTCCCCCTTAGTTCCATCATCAGACCCTTTTTTCTTGCTCTGTATTCTCAGAGTAATTTCATCCCATCTATACATACACACCAGTGATGCTAAGACAGAGACATAGAGGCCCTATTTCTTTCATCCCCCAATGCTTACTATTTTTAACTAGACGTCAAAAAAAAAAAAAAAACAAAAAAAACCCTTCTCAATCTCACCACATTACAAACTTGATAAAATATTCCATCCTGGAGTTCCCACCGTGGCACACTGAAAACAAATCCAACTAGTATCCATGAGGACCTGGGTTCGATCCCTGGCCTCACTCAGTGGGTTGGGGATTTGGCATTGCCATGAGCTGTGGTGCAGGTCAAAGATGCAGCTTGGATCTGGCATTGCTGTGGCTGTGGCCAGCAGCTGCAGCTCGGATTCGACCCCTAGCTTGAGAACTTCCATATGCCACGGCTGCAGCCCTGAAAAAAAAAAAAGCAAAAAAACCGCCTCATCTTATGTCTACCTCAATGTCCAATTAGCTTCTCCTGTATTCCTTTACCATGATAAAGTGCTCTGCCCCATCCAATCTGTCAAACCATCTCCCCTCCTCTACTCTGATTCTGTTGAAGTAACCTTTATTTTCCCTTTTTTTAACAAACCACTCTCTCCTCTTTCAGGAAACTTCTAGAACTCAGTGGAGCTATGTTTCTAAAGTAAAAAGTTTAGTACTTCTGATCAGGTTAATGGAATAAATTCACAGAGAAATTCCCCTCTCTCCCATCCCAAATGCAAACACATATAGCAGTGATGGATCAAATCAGTTTTTACAAAAATTTTAAATGACCTAACCATTCAATAACAAGACAAGGGAGTTCCTGCTGTGGCGTGGTGGGTTAAGAATCCGACTGCAGTGGCTTGGTTTGCTGCAGAGGCAAGGATTTGATCCCCTACCCAGCACAGTGTGTTAAAAGATCCAGTGTTGCTGCAGCTGTGGTGTAGGTTGCACATGGGGCTCGGATTCAACCTTTGGCTTGGGAACTTCCATAGGCTATGGGTATGGCCATAAAAATAAAGCAAAAATCAAAAAAAAAAAAAAAAAAAAGACAAACATAAAGGTGTTGTGAATGCAAAACGTAACAGGGAGTGATGGCTGAAATCAAAAGCCCTAATGTGCTCTATGATCAGAAACCAGCTGTATCAGGGAAAAAAAATGTAATGATGTGTGGTGATGAATGTAACTACTGTGGCGATCATCTCACAATGTGTACATATAACAAATCATAATGCTGAATACCTGAAACTAATATGTCAATTATATCTCAGTTAAATAAGGGAAAAAGAAACCAACTGATCAGTGGGAAATCAAATTCTAGTATGGAAAAAGGAACCCAAAACACATATAAGCAAGGGATTAAAATCAGTTTTTCCCTTTGAAATGGGCAAATCCCTCCCAAGTCAGCTAGGAAGAGGGGTCTGTAAAATCCTGGCAAGATGAAAGGCATTAACTACTAATATTAATACCTGGTTTTGATATTGGCCAAACCATGGAAGGGAGGGAAAAATGGGAGGGGAAAAACAAAGCAACAAAATCAATAAATCTTCATTCAAGATGATTTTGCAAATTAAAATTTCAAAGCATATAAAATAGCACAGAATGAGAGAATACTCTCTCAGGAAAGTAGAGCAATAAGAAAATGGCATTGAAATTATTAAGTATACCATTCTTTTAGAAGAGCAAATAAAAAAAAATCTATTACATGGGAGTTCCCGTCGTGGCGCAGTGGTTAACGAATCTGACTAGGAACCATGAGGTTGCGGGTTCGATCCCTGCCCTTGCTCAGTGGGTTAACGATCCGGCGTTGCCGTGAGCTGTGGTGTAGGTTGCAGACGTGGCTCGGATCCCGCATTGTTGTGGCTCTGGCGTAGGCCGGTGGCTACAGCTCCGATTCAACCCCTAGCCTGGGAACCTCCATATGCCGTGGGAGCGGCCCAAGAAATAGCAACAATAACAACAACAACAAAAAAGACAAAAGACAAAAAAAAAGAAAAAAAAATCTATTACATTAAAAAAAAAACCCCAGAAGATAAAAAAATCAAAATTAGTAGCTCTAAATCAAGTTTAGAAGAAATAATACAAAAACAGTATCGTTTTGGGGAAAAAAAAATCAGGCAGCACTGAGGAATTCACTCAGAACTTAGTATGGATTAATGCAGAGATATCAAAGGGAAGAGATGACAAAAAAAAAAATTAAAAAACCCCCCAAAACTTGAGGAGTTCCATCAAGCCAACAAGCCACACTGGGAGACCACCTAAGAAATGCCACCTCAGCAGTGGTACAGATGGGATCACCATCCATAATTAGGATTTCTCCTAGGTGGAGATGCTATAGAGAAGAAACGTTACCCCCCCCCAACATTATGCAAAGAGATGTTATAAAGATTTTCTGCACCCAAGGCTCCCAAAGGCTTATGCATCTGCCATCCCAGTCCAGTGAAGGGCCGTGGTGGCCAAGTTTCACAACTTGAACATATGCAATAAGGATAAAAGTGAGGTGAGAGGGGCAACCATTAACAGTAGGCAAACAACTTAAGACTGCTTTTGGCTAGGAATAAGGGGTCAAAGGAACTCTGAAAGCCCAGAAAACATGGAGTGGTGATGGGTAGCTGGTGGCAGGATAAATACAATACCCATTTAGATATTTAGTGCATGAACAAAAGAGGAATTTGGTTAGATGATCATTCTTACCAGAGAGATACTCAAGTCTGTCATTCTGACACCCATCAAAGTGGAACTATTCAGCAACACATGGTTTCCAAATTCCCCCAATCCCCATGCGAGAATAACCATGTGAAGGTACAGCAAAGTTTTGGTATCTGTGATAGATTACCAACAGCCCTTGCATAATTCTATCTCAAGATAAAATTTAAAAATCAAGGAACATGCATAGATCTAGCAACATATCTCAATACAGATTAGAGGAAAAAATTTTCAACTGCAGGACTGACTCATGTAATAGTCCCAATCACTCACACATCATAGCTGACCAAGGTCTACATCAGTGCTTTTCCTACCTGAATGTGCATTTTGGAGATCTTGTTAAAATGCATATTCTGATTCAGTATGTCTGGGAAGAGATCTGAAATTCTTCAACTAACAAGCTTTTAAGTAATGCCAATGCTGCTGGTCTTCAGGCCAAACTATGACAGAACCTCTAGAGCACAACACCACAGCTGTCAGGTCTGGATCTCCTGTCTCTTGTTACCAGCATAAGCAATCAAGCTCCATGAAGCCACAGGCAATCCAGGGGAATTTAGACAGTATCCTCCGTATCCCAACTTAGCCACCATGACCAGCCGTCGTCCAAGGTGGCACTAGTGTCTAAACTATTACAACAACTATGAAGGGAGTTCTGAAAAACAGAACCCTTGTCAGATGACGACCAGTAAGGCCGGCCTGAATTGTTCCTCAGGCAGAGAGAACTCTTAACACATTAATAGAGCACACACTCCCATCCAAGACTCTAGTAAAAAGATAATAATTAAAAACTCAATACTGCAGGAGTTCTCTTTTGGCACAGTAGGTCAATGAAGTGGCTTGGGTTGCTGCCATGGCATGGGTTTGATCCCTTGGCTGTGAACTTCCATATGCCACAGGTGTAGCCAAAAAAAAAAAATAATAATAATAATAATTCAATACTGCAAAAAAGAATAGGAGGGGAGGTAGTAGCAGAAAAGAGAATCCAACAAATTATGAAAAAAGAGAAAAGGAGACCAGAGAAGTCATAATAAAATATACGTAATATTAAGTTTTTAATTTTTATAATCAATCTTCAAAGAAAAGATAGTTACATAAGAAAATAGATTATTACAAGTGATAACATGAAAGTGGAGCTGACATGACTGAGAGAGGGAAGAGTAAGTAAAAGCAAGAGTGAGAGTGCTAATAACTTCGTCCAGTATTATAGAGGCTCAAGAACACTGAAGCTGACAGATCAAGAAAAGCTGGAATACATTTTTAGGATGGGGAAGGGAAAACAAAGATAAGAGAGCTCAACTCCTTTTCTTTTATTATGGAAAGTAAACAGACAAAGATTCTAAATTGAAAAATCACTAAAAAATTTAATGGATGTACTACTTAAAAAATTTAAAAACAATAAATAGAAGAGATAAAAATAGGAAGTAAGGCAGGGGAATGAGGTTTAATATTGAGGTCTGTAAGTTTCTTCTTTTTAACCTTATATACACACTTAATTAAAATTTTAAAAGAAAAAATTCTTGCCACCCCAATCCCACAAAAAGGAAATAATTTAACAGTTTCATTGGTAAATGAGAATTATAAAAGACAATTCTGGTGTATACCTGAGATTCTTCAGAGTGGTACTGAAAGGCTTCCATATTCCCCATAACAGCAGTCCCCAGAACAGACATGAGAGCCATTTTATGATCTGATACTCTAGTTTTCTGCCAAATAATTGCCTATAGACAAAATGACAGACAACTTTTAACACAGATGGACTTAGTAAACACAAGTACTTACACAATTTATTTCTACATTTAGCATTCATCCTGAGCTTATATTTTCAGCAACATTTATAACAGATGTACAGGCTATAATGTCTGATAGAACTCTGGTTCAGAATTTTAGGAGCTGCATATGCTACAGCGTAGAATCTATTTTAACGTCCCTTAAGCTCAATTCTCTTCTTTCTACAAGATGGCTGAGAATATTTATCTCCCAGAGTTGTTGAAAGATGAAAATACATAATGTAGGCAAACACAAAGGCCAGTGCCAGGCATAACAGTTTCATTAAATATTAATTCTCTCCCCTCTTTTAACCCTAAACTTCCGAAGATATTCTTCAGAGTATACTGACATTAAGTAACAACTCCAAGTGTTACTACTTGATTGACGATAACATCTATAAGATTTCTATAATCAAACTGGTATAAAAATTTCAGATAATGCATGCTCTTTATAATTACTTCTTTTTTTTTTTTTTTTTTTTTTTTTTGCTTTTTAGGGCTGCACTCTTGGCATATGGAGGTTCCCAGGCTAGGGGTCTAATCAGAGCTACAGCTGCTGGCCTATACCACAGCAACGCAGGATCCGAGTCACATTTGCAACAACCACAGCTCATGGTAATGCTGGATCCCTAATCCACTGATAGAGGCTTGGGATCAAACCCGCAACCTCATGGTTCCTAGGCGGATTTGTTTCCCCTGCATTGCAACAGGAACTTCTCCTTACAGTTACTTTTATAATTACCTTTCATACACAGAGAACTTACAAAAAGCTAACTGAACCTCATAGACATCAAAATTGAATAATAAATTGGATTTTTTTTTTCCACTGCAAGTATGTAGTAGAGAAGTTTAAGAGAATCATGGTTCAGAGAGACTGCACCAAAGTTTGGCTGTGAAGTGTATGATCAGGTATGACATACTGAAATTTTATTTAGCTAACAAGGTTCAAATAGAATCAAATCTCTTGAGAAACCATCAATACAGACACAATTTATTCATTTAACATATATTCACTTAGTACCTTCTAATCCTAAAACACATGTGTAAAGTGCTTAGGAGAAAAAGCAACATCAACATTCAAGAGGTAGGCAGAGGAAGAAGAGGTGAATAAAAAGGACTGGCCACAGAGGCAAGAAGAGCCATGGGACAGTCTGGTGCATAGAACAAGGATGCTTTTTAAGAAGTAGTCATGTGTGACCAAGTTACTCAATATTTAGTGTAACAGGAGAACATTTATCTATTCCCAGGGTTTTACTAACAGTAATCAAATATGAATTAGGACTTATGGAGAACTTACTAGGCAAAACTATTCTAGAAACTGTTAATTTTCACAACCATTTCAGGCAGGTATTACTTCATTTCGCAGATGAGGAGAGTAGGCTCAGAGATTGATTTACTCAAAGAAACAGAGATAGGTCATGAATCAGGATTTATACCCTAACCTTCCTGACTCCAATTTTTTACTTTGCTAATCTCTCTCTCTTCTCTAGTCAAAGACAGTAATAAACTAGAACCAACTTCAGACCATAACTGGGAATTCTCAGATGGTGTCTCTGATAAATGCATTTTCATATGTGATCATGTGACAGGTTATGAAATCTCCAGTTGCCTAAGGGAATGAATACATTCTCAAAACAAAATTATTTTAAAAATTCATTTAAAGTTAAATAATGTACCTTTAGAAACAGGGTACGTTTCTAAATGGAAGATAGAAAATAGGTGACCAAGGTTCTTTCCACTTTCTATAAACAGATACTGATAAAATGACTCCTACCAAAAAGTTGCAGATGATACTGACAGCAGCAAGGCTCTTTAAAAGATCACTCTGAATGACACTGGTTCCTAGTTATTGTTTTTTTTCCCTTTTAAAGTAGATTTTGAGCCATTTTTAAAACATCTCTGAACAAATTTCAGCATAGATACAATTTTAATGTAATGCTTTTGAATTCCGATTATTAAACATAATATGTATCAAGGTAGAAATCATGTTAAGATATTAGGGTGCTTCATTTCATCAGTGTCCAGGTTAAGACAGTGATCAATTAGACTGACTGGATTCACAAGTAAAACTGTGCAGAATTCCTTTTATTTTATTTTTTTTTTTGGTACACACTAGAAATTTTAGAGGCATAAAAACTATCTCAAGTGTTTTCAGGTTAAAACATGTGATTTCAAGTGATTTGAGAATTTGGACACTGAAACTTAAAAGCTCAATCTTCACATATTTATGGGCAAAATTCCAAAGTGATATTTATCAAATAAAGAAGTTTTAATGTTCTTACTAATAGCTATATAACCTATACTTCTGTATGTTATAAAGCATTTAATCCTTTTTGCACTGAGAGCTGCAGTGCAAAAAAATCTATATAAACACAGCCTTCCTGAAAGATTCCAAAAGCACTAGTCCGCTCAACATGCCTATACACATCAAAGTTCTGAGGTCCCATCACAGAGAAGAGAGTAATGGGTTACAAAGACATACAAGGAAAAAAATGATCGGAATCCTTGCCCTTAGAAAGAGTAAAAACTGGCTGAATTAGAATGCTGGTACCTGGTACCAATAGGATAATTAAGTACACACAAATATTTAGTTGATAATGAGCAATAATTTTTTTAATCATTTTTTTCAGCTGTGAGGTGTAATTGACAAAAATCATATTTAAGGCATACAATGTGTTTCACATAACTTCAAACATGTGTAATGAGTATCGTAATCGAACTAATTAGCATTCATTACCTCACATAGTTACCATTTTTTTGTTTTGTTTTGTTTTTCCATTCCACCACCTCCCCCTCCGGTAACCACCTGTTTATTCTGAGTCTATGTTTTGTTATATTTGTTCATTTGTTTTGTTTTTTACATTCCACATATAAGTGAAATCGTACTATACTACTTTTTCTGACTTACTTCATTTAGCATAAATACCCTCTAGGTGCATCCATGTTATCAAAAATGGCAAAATTTCATTCTCCTTTGAGCATGAAAAATATTTCATTGTATATAAATATACCACATCTTCTTTATTCATTCACTGCTGATGGGCACGTAGGTTGCTTCCATGTCTTGGCTATTGTAAATAATGCTGCAATGAACATAGGAATGTACATATCTTTTTGAATTAGTGTTTTCATTTTCTTCAGAAAAACACCCAGAAGTGGAATTGCTAGACTGTATCATAGCTCTTTTATTTTTTAAAGAACCTCCATACTATTTTCTATAGTGGCTGCATTAATTTAACACTCCCACCAAGGAGCTCCTTGTTCTTCGCAGCCTCACCAACACTTATTTCCTTTTTCTTTTCCTTTTACGGCTGTACCTGAAGCATAGGGAAGTTCCCAGGCTAGGGGCTGAACTGGAGCTGCAGGTGCCAGCCACAGTGAGTCACGTCTGTGATCTAAAACAGAGCTCACAGCAACACCAGATTCTTAACCCACCCATTCTTAACCCACTCAGGGATCAAACCTGCATCCTCATGGATACTAGCTGGGTTCATTTCTGGGCTCTCTATGATCCCTATTAATCTATTTGTCTGTTTTTGTGCCAGTATCATACTGTTTTGATTACTGTAGCCTTGTAGTCTGAAGTCAGGGAGCACGATACCTCCAGCTTTGTTCTCTCTTAAGATTGTTTTGGTTATTTTGGGTCTTCCATAGTTCCATACAAATTTTGGAATTATTTCTGTGAAAAACGCCATTTGTATTTTGATAGAGATTGCACTGAATCTGCAAACTGCCTTGGGAAGTAGGGTCATTTTAACAATATTAATTTCTTCTAGACCATGAGCATATCCTTCCATTTGTTTGTGTTGTCTTCAGTTTCTTTCATCAATGTCTTATAATTTTCTGCATACAAGTCTTTTACTTCCTTGGTTAGATTTATTTCTATGTAATCTTTTTGATGCAATTGTAAACAGAGTTGTTCACTTAAATTTCTCTTTCTGAAAGTTCATTGTTAATGTATAGAAATGCAACAATCCTGTACATTAATTTTGTATCTTATAATTTAACTGAATCCATTTATTAGTTTTAATAGTTTTCTGGTGGCATCTTTAGGATTTTCTATATATAATATCACATCATACGCAAAGAGTGAAAATTTTACTGCTTCCTTTCCACTTTGGATTCTTTTTATTTCTTTTTCTTATCTGCTGTAGCTAGGACTTCCGATAATATGTTGAATAAAGTTGGTAAGAGTGGGAAATCTTGTTCTGTTTATGATCTTAGAGGAAAAGCTTTCAGTTTTTCACCTTTGAATACAATGTTAGCTGTGGGCTTGTCATTTATGGCTTTTATTATTTTGAGGTATGTTTCCTCTATACCTACTTTGTTAAGAGTTTTTTTTTTAAACCATAAATGGATATTGAATTTTGTCTAAAGCTTCTTCTGCATCTATCAAGATGATCATGTGACTTTTGTTCTTTAATTCGTTAATGTGGTACATCACGATGACTGATGTGTAGATACTGAACCATTCTTACATCCCTAAGATAAATCACACCTGACTGTGGTGTCTGATCCTTTTAATGTATTGCTGAATTTGGTTTGCTAATATTTTGTTGAAGACTTTTGTATCTTTGTCCATCAGCAATATTGCCCTGTAATTTTCTTTTTTTCTAGTGCCTTTGTCTGGTTTTGGTAACAGGGTGATGCTGGCCTATAGAAAGAGTTTGCAAGCATTCCTTTGATTTTTTGGAATGTTTTGAGAAGGACAGGTGTTAATTCTCCCTCAAATGTTTATTAAAATTCAATCATGAAGTTGGGAAGCTGGCTGGTCCTGGATTTGGTTTGTGGTAACTCATTCCTGTTTTAATGGCTAAATAATGTTCCCCTATATGGATATACATTTGAAGTATCATTGTATTTTATGAAGGACATATGGGTTATTTCAACTTTTTGGCTATTAAGAATGACGCTGCTATAAATGTTCATGTATATGTTTCTGCGTGAAATTCATTTTTATTTCTCTTGTGTATATACCAAGAAGTGAAGGAGCTGAGTAAAATGGTAACTGTTTTTTTTTTTTTTTTGAGGAAGTGCTAGACTATAATCTTTGCATTTCTTCTGCACCTATTTGTGTTTACGTGTATGTGTAAGAGAGAGAGAGAATGTGAGTGTGTAAATATAAAAAGTGAGTGATGGTTTTGCTATTATGGATGTTATTTTAAGCCAGCCAGTCGCTGGTGATTTAAGGAACAGAGGGTAGGTTAAGGTTCTGAAGAATCTGCAACTATAATTAAATGTTACTGCTTCATACTTTATATATAAATTACTTTTAACAAGGAATAGTTGAGGAATAAAAACTTATTCTCAAAAAGTTTATCTCTTTAAAAACCATAATTTCAAGACATGCATGCACCCCAATGTTCACTGTAGCATCATTTACAAAGACATGGAAGCAACCCGGATGTCCATCAAAAGAGGAATAGATAAAAAAGATGTGATACATATATACAAAGGAATATTACTCAGGTATAAAAAAGAATGAAACAATGTCATTTGCAGTAACATGGCCAGACCTAGAAGTTATCATACTAAGTGAATTTAAGTCAGACAAACAAATATCATATGACATCACTAATATGTGGAATCTAGTAAAAATGGTACAAAAGAACTTATTCACAAAACTCTGAGAAACAGAGTCGAAGCTTTCAAAATCAATCTTATGGTTACCAAAGGGAATAAGTAAGAGGGAGGGATAAATTGGGAGGCTGGGACTGACATATACACACTATTATACATGGAATGGATGAGTAACAAGGACCTACTGTATAGCACAGGGAAATCTTCTCAATACTCTGTAGTGACATACATGGGAAAAGAATCTGAAAAGGAATAGATATACGTATATGTATAACTGATTAACTTTGCTGTACAGCTGAAACTAACATAACATTGTAAGTTGACTACATTCCAATAAAATTTTTTTAAAAAGTTTAAACATCAAAAAAAGAAAAAAGGGAGTTTCCATCGTGGTGCAGCGGAAACGAATCTGACTGGGAACCATGAGGTTGCAGGTTTGATCGCTGGCCTTGCTCAGTGGGTTAAGGATCCGCCATTGCCGTGAGCGGTGGTGTAGGGCGCAGACGTGGCTTGGATCTGGTGTTACTGCTGCTGTGGTGTTGCTGCCGGCAACAGCTCTGATTAGACCCCTAGCCTGGGAACTTCCGTATGCTGCGGGAGAAGCCCTGGGAAAAAAAAAAAGAAAGAAAAAGCTAAAAAAAAAATTTCTCTCTTTAAAACCATGCTAGCTCTCTGATTCATAGTGGATATATCAATTTGTTTATTTTAGTTTTTATATAGAGTGATGCCTCAGATATAATCTTAGCTACTGATTAATGCAAAGGTGCTATTTCACTGCCTGACCTGCTAAGAGCTAGTATATAATTATAAAAAGATCACTTGAAGAAACGGGTTCTAAAAAAGCTGAGAAACATGAGAACCTCTGAATGTAAATTTTTTTTTTTTTTTTAAGTAAATATTGCAGAGTTCCTGTTATGGTTTAGCAGGTTACAAACCTGACTAGTATCCATGAGGATGCAGGTTTGATCAGTGGGTTAAGGATCTGACGCTGCTGTGAGCTGTGCTATAGGTCGCAGACACAGCTCCAATCCTGCACTGCTGTGGCTCAGGCTGGCACCAGCAGCTCCAATTTGACTCCAAGCCTGGGAACTTTCAAATGCTGCAGGTAGGGCCCTAAAAAAAAAAGGGGGGGGGGCAATAAATAAATAAATAAATAAAAATAAAGTAAGTATTGCTAGTATTTCTAGAGCATTATTTCACATCAGGCAATTATTGCATTAGATCAAGGGTTTGATGTAGGAGCATTTTCTAAGTAGTTACAGTTGGGCTAGACAAACAAGAAACAGTTCTGCCAAAAAATTAAATCTTTGCTATTATTTAGGCAAGTAAGATTCATTTTCAAAAAAGGATCCATTAAAAACCTAAATAAAATGCAGTAATTAAAAATTCAAGAGTATGACTGAGTCACTTTACAGCAGAAATTGGCACAACATTGTGAATCAACTTTAATAAAAAAGAAAAAAATTTCTAGGTACTGAATTTTTTAATGCCACATTTTCTACACCAAGTAGTTTTTATTTTGCTTTCCCCATCATTTCATCAATCTTGTATTATTTCCTAAAATAGAGATTTTCTTTGCACTTCCTGAAGTTTTTCATATATTTTGCCCTTAGACTGAAAGCTTAACATGTGCTAAAAATAGATACAAATACCCCCATATGTTTTCTATCTAGGTCACACAAAGTTGGAGCATCTGGATGTGCCAAGTAAGAATCTGACTCTAGTCAGTATGATGACAGTGCAAAAACACCTCAATAAAAAATATATTATTACATGCACACCATGTAATTGATTAAAGTCAGCCAAATATATCTTGCCACTGTTCCTACTTCATTTAACATATACTATGTGAAGAAAATGAAGTTAGATGAGAATATTTAGTATTTAATTAGTAAACCTCAACTGTGAAGGCAACTTGTGATAATGGGAAAAGTGAGGCTGCAAACAGATAATCCACAATTAAAGTTGTAATGCCTGGGCAAAGGCGATTCCCTCTGGAATATGAAGTTAAAAACTATATTTATTGGCCTAGACTGCAACCAAACTTTTCATGCAAATTATTTTCAGAGATGTACTAAGAAATTCATGTTTGAATTTCTTAAAAGTCAGAAGTTTTAACTAATTCCGAGGTCTTACAAGTTAATATAATTGAATCTACATCTATTGCTATCTACTCCTAGACACGTATTTGTACTGAATGGTTCAGGTAACGGTAGGGGCACAAACCCAATAAAAGAAAAGGCAATCTCTTTCCATACTGGCAATATGGTTAACAACATTATCTACAGAAGCTTAAAAAGTTCATTGCTAAATGTTTTGAAATTAGTATAAAATTATGGATTATTCTATCATAATACCAAGAGTATCATTAATGAATATTGTATCCTATTACCATAACGTGCATCAATATGATTTGATTCTTGCTAAATTGTCCTAAAGTTTAAAATTGTTAAAATTTAATTAACACAGTTGTGAATTTAAAACCTTTTACGCTATTTTTACTCTGCTTAAATGTTCTTTATTTTATTTTATTCATGTTTTGGAATACAATATACTTAATTCTTTTTCCCAAGGGTATAAAAAAATTAGCATCAGTAACTTTACCTATGGGAGGGGGGCTTATAAGAACTAGGCAGATTTGTTAGTCAAATCTTATCTACATCAGAAATGTTTTTCTTATCTATACCCTCTTTTATATATTCTGTGCAACTGCCTAGACTACTGAGCCAGCTTCTGTTCAACTATTTGGTGCATTCTCCAACTGTCATGAGAATTATCACAACATTGTTTCCTACTAAAATTCCTTATTTTGTCCCCTTTAATCACTTGACAAGAAGTCTATATTCCCATTAAAGTCCACAAGTCCTTTAGAATCTAGACCCAAGCAACCTTTCCAGCCTCATCTCCTATTTCCCTACACCAGCTTTCTCTGACTTCTCCTGACTCCTTGAAACTTGCATGTGCTTTGAATGGTTCTGCCCACCTAGTCTTTGTCAAGAACCAGTTCTACAGCCACTCTCTTTGAAAATCCTTTTTGAATCCAACCAAAGTTAATAACGGCCTCCAGATTACTCATATTCTAATACTGTTTACAGAAAATCTTTCAGATCAGTCTTTCTGATTAGCTCTTTAATCTCAGACTTGTACATCCTCTCATACTTAACTTTACAAAAAAAGTTATTTCCAAATCAAACTTCTGCTTTATACAATATTTGATTTCAGCTTTTCCTCTTTATTTGAACTGAAGAGAACACCTTATCTACTACACTTTGTTTTCCACAAGACTTTTCTTCTCCAAACTGACTCCTTTTCTCCATAAGTCATTTTAAAGAAGCTACTTCAACCATCTCTTCTTCAATGCAACTTCATCCTCCTATGGTTTTCTGGTTGTTCTTTTTTCAGATCAAGACCAACAATGGATAGAAAATAAGGAAACAAAGGCCTTAACAACAACATACACCAAACAGACTTAATACACATAAATGGAACATTCCAACAGCAGCAGAATACACACTCTTCTCAAGCTCACTTGGATCTTTCTCTAAGACAGATCATATGTTAGGTCACAAAACAAGTCAAACATAAAAAGATCGAAACATACCAAGCACTTTTTCTGATCACAATGAAATGAAACTGAAAATCAATAGCAGAAACCTGGAAATTCACAATATTTGGAAATTAAACAACACATTCTTAAACAACCACTGGGTCAAAGAAGAAATCAAAAATAAAATTATAACAACTTGAGATAAAGGAAAATGAAAACACAACTTAACTTATGAGTACAGCAAAAACAGTACTAAGCAGGGAGTTTGTAAAAATAAACACCTACATTAAAAAAGAAAGACGTCAAATAAACAACCTAACTATACACCTCAGAGAGTCAGAAAAAGGACAACAAATTAAGAGTTAGTGGAAGAAAAGAAATAAAGATTAGGGAGAAACAGAAATAAAACAAAATGGAAAAAAACAGAATAAAAAAATCAAGAATACTAAGAGTTGATCTTTTTAAAAAGAAAACAAAACTGAAAATCCCTTAGTTATACTAAGAAAAAAAAGAGATGATTCAAATAAACACAATCAGAAATAAAGCTATATTACAACAAATGCCACAGGGAAAAAAAAAGAATCATCAGAGACAACATGAACAATTATATGCCAACAAACTGGATAACCTAGAACTGCTCAATTCCTAGGAACATAAAACCTACCAAGATTAAGTTATGAAATAAGAGAAAGCCTGAATACACTTATAACTAGCATGAAGTTTTAATGAGCAATCAAAAACTTTCAACAAAGAAAAACCTAGGACCAGATAGCTTCTACTGGTGAATTCTATCAAATATGTAAAGGAGAATTAACACCAGTTCTTCTCAAACTCTTCCAAAAAACTGAATAGGAAGGAACACTTCCAAACTCATTTTATGAAGCCAGCATTACCCAAATACCAAAGCCAGACAAGAATACGAGAAAAGAAAACTACAGGCCAATATTCCTGATGAATGCAAATGCAAATATTCCCAACAAAACACCAGAAATCAAATCCAACAACATGTTACAAAGATCATATGCAATGGTCAAATGGGATTTAGCTCTAGGGTGGAAGGGTTGTTCAACATAACCATTTCAATTCATGTGATATACCAGATAAACAAAGGATAAAAATCACATGATCATTTCAACAGATGCAGAAAAAACATTTGACAAAACTGTACACCTTTCCATGATTAAAAACTTTCAAAAAACTAGGAATAGAAGGAAATTAACTCAACATAATAAAAGCCATCTAGGAAAAGCCAATCATACTCAACAGTGAAAAACTGAAAGCTTTTCCTCTAAGATCAGTAACAAGGCAAGGAAGCCCATTACTTGCCACTTCTATTCATCACAGTATTGAAATTCCTAGCCAATGCAATTCAGCAAAAGAAGTTAAAAGGGATCCAAATGAGAAAGGAAGAAGTGAAACTGTCCTTATCTGTAGAGGACAAGATCCTATATATAGAAAACCCTAGACTCCATTAAAAAAAACTGTTAGAACTAATAAATTTGATAAGTTGCAGGATACAAAATAAATACAAAAATCAGTTGTGTTTCTATAAACTAACAATGAATGATCTAAAAAGGAAATTAGGAAAAAATCTCATTTACAACAGTACCAAAAGAACAAAATACTTAGAAATAAATTTAAGGAAGTGAAAGACTATATGATGAAAACTACAAAAAACAGATGAAATAAATTAAAGATGATACAAATGGAAAGGCTACCTGTGTTCATGTATTGGAAACTTAACACTGTTAAGATTTCAGTACTACTCAAAGTGATCTACAGATTCAATACAATCTCTATTAAAAAAAAAAAAATCCCAATGGTATTCTTTACAGAATTAAAAAAAAAGATACTTTTAAAATTCATATGAACCTAAAAAGAACATGAATATCCAAATGAATTCTGAGAAAGAAGAACAAAAGTAGAGGCATCACAGGTGCTGATGTTAAAATATATAACAAAGCTACAATAATCAAAACAGTATGGTACAGGCATAAAGACAGACATAAATACCAAGACAACAGAATAGAGAGCCCAGTAAAAGATCTATGCTTACATGGTCAACTGATGCTGGATAAGTGTGCCAGCAATATACAATGGGGAAAAGATAGTCTGTTCAATAAATAGTGCTGGGAAAACTGGATATCCACATGCAAAATAATGAAACTGGACCCTTATTTTACACCACACACAACAATCAATTAAAAATAGATTAAAGATAGGAGTTCCCGTCGTGGTTCAGTGGTTAACAAATCTGACTAGGAACCATGAGGTTGCAGGTTTGCTCCCTTGCCTTGATCAGGGGGTTAAGGATCCAGCGTTACTGTTAGCTGTGGTGTAGGTGGCAGACACAGCTTGGATCCCACGCTGCTGTGGCTCTGGCATAGGCCAGCAGCTACAGCTCCAATTAGACCCCTAACCTGGGAGCCTCCATATGCTGTGGGAGCGGCCCTGGAAAAAGACAAAAAAAAAAAAAAAAAAAAAAAAAAAAGATTAAGGATCTACACAACGCCTGAAATTGTAAAACTCCTAGAAGAAACTATATGAGAAAAAGCTTTATGACATTGGTCTTGGCAATGATTTCTTAGGTATTACAACAAAAGTACAAGCAATGAAAGCAAAAACAGTCAAGTAGGACTACTCAAACTAAAAAGCTTCTGCACAGCAAAGGAAGCAATCAATGAAGTGAAAAGGCAACCTAAGGAATGGGAGAAAGTATTCACAAATCATGTATCTGATGATTAATTTCCAAAACATATAAAACACTCCTACAACTCAACAACAACAACAACAACAAAAACTAATGTACTCAACAAAAAAGTGGGCTAAGGATTTGAATACACATTTTTCAAAGAAGAAACACAAATGGTCAACAGATGATGAAAAAATGCTCACATGCCTGGGCCCAGCTAAGAAAACAAAAACAGAAACAAAAACAAAGAAAATCACAATGAGATATCAACTCACACCTGTCAGGATGGCTATCATCAAAAAAAGAAAAGACAATAAGTGCTGGTAAGGATATAAGAATGCAAAATTGTGCAGCTGTTATGGAAAACAGTATGGATGTACCTCAAAATATTAGAAATAAACTACCATATGATCCAGCAATTCCACATGGGTATTTATCCAAAATAACTGAAAGGAGGTTCTCAAAAGAGACAGCAGCACTCCCATTTCAATGCAGCACGTTGACTAAGATGTAACCAAACTTAGTTACAATTGCCAAGATATGGAGACAACCTAAATGTCCACTGATGGATGAATGGATAAAGATGTAATACACACACACACACTGAAATATTATTCAGCCTTTAAAAAGAAGGAAATTCTACAACACATAGTAACATGGTGGAATTGTGAGGACCATTATGCCAAGTGAAATAAGCTAGTCACAGAAAGACAAACACTGCATGATTCCACTTATATAAGGCATCTAAAATAGATTCATAGAATCAAAGAATGGAATGGTAGTTAACAGGGGCTGAGGGAAGGGGGATATAGGAAGTTACTAATGAATAGGCATAAAATTCCAGTTAGGCACGATAAGTTTTAGAGATCTGCTCTACATTGTACCTCTAGTCAATAATACTGTATTGTATACTTAAAAAGTTGTTAAACATGTAGATCTGTTAAGTATTCTTAACACAATAATATCTAAAAAAGAAAAAATTATACCAAACCTACAGATTCTGAACTGCCAATATTCCTGCAATCAGCTGGCTCCCTCATACTTACCTGATGGCGTTTCTTGTCACATACATCCTATTCAGGCATACATCCCAACAATTACACTATGGTTATTTTTCTATTTTGTCTTTTTATTTAAAAAAAACAAGCAACAAGTTTTAATGCTAACGAATAATATCCAGCCTAGAGTTGATTTCCTTTCTTAATTGACTAGTTAACAAAAATCTCTACTGATAAGGTTAGCAATAACTTTACTTTTTAAATTATTTATTTTTTATGATTTTTATTTTTTCTATTATAGTTGGCTTACAGTATTCTAACTTGACTTTTGAAACTTTGTTTGATTCTATTAGGTTCTTTCTGGAGTGAAAAGGAAATTTTGCCAGAGTAATTAATGAAGGTACTACATATTAAGAGAAGAAAGACAGATGCATCCATAAAGAAATAAAAGAGATGGGGTGGTACCATTTTCCTAAGTATATAAATTAATCATATCCTCAAATCTTTTCTGTTCATTTTCTACATGCACTCAGCCAGTCAGTCTCATTAATTCTTTCTTACAATAGTAATCACACTCTGCTTTCTATGCCCAATGTGTTTATTCTAATTCAGACCCATAGTTCCTGGACTTTTGTTATCGTTTCCTAACTAATGTCACTGCTTATAGACTCCTATAATTCTTCCCAGCACACAAGCACCAAACTGATGGTCAGAGGTAATACCTTGAGCAAGTCCTTTCCCTACTCTCAATTTTCTATTAAAAACAAAACAAAACAAAACAAAACACTTCAGCCTAGCATTCAAGAGCCTTTATAATATAGCCTCAAACTGTCTTTCAGGTTTTATTTTCCTCTGTTCCCTTACATACCTAAATTAACTTATTCACTGCCTAAATTACCTAAATTGACTCATTCACTGCCCTTAAATGTGCTCGGTACTATCCTACCTCACACCTCTCATGTTCATACTATTTCTCTACCTAAAATGATCCTGATCCATTTATCCACATTAGCAAATTATACCGTAATAGAATCTGCCTATGACCCACTCACCTGTGGAGGCCCAAGTGAGATAACTTTTACAGGTTGATCCTTCTCCACTGAATAAATAACACCCACCTGTTAGGTAGCTAAAGTCATCCTCCCTCTTCTGTGACTTTCTTGGAGTCCCCCAGAAGGAAAAGGAAATGCCTTAAGTATAAAAGCTGATACTTGCTTTTTCATCACCTCTCTGTTCCATTTTTAATCTGTAGTCACACCAGCTACTGTATTTTTATTTTTATTTATTTATTTATTTATTTTTTGGTCTTTTGTTGTTGTTGTTGTTGCTATTTCTTGGGCCGCTCCCGCGGCATATGGAGGTTCCCAGGCTAGGGGTTGAATCGGAGCTGTAGCCCCCGGCCTACGCCAGAGGCACAGCAACGCAGGATCCGAGCCGCGTCTGCAACCTACACCGCAGCTCACGGCAACGCCGGATCGTTAACCCACTGAGCAAGGGCAGGGACCAAACCCGCAGCCTCATGGTTCCTAGTCGGATTCGTTAACCACTGCGCCACGACGGGAACTCCAACTGTATTTTTAATACATATTTTTAATCCATAGTTATACCATCTACCCCTGTATTGTAAGTGCTTTAACACATATGTTCTCAATCCAGTATGGGCCTGCCACTAACGTACACTCCTGTCCTCCATGCTCTCTCTAAATCTTTGATCACACTCATTATTTTACCATATACTTTGTAGCATCTACATGAA
Source organism: Sus scrofa (assembly GCF_054392235.1). Lineage (NCBI taxonomy): Eukaryota > Metazoa > Chordata > Mammalia > Artiodactyla > Suidae > Sus > Sus scrofa. Next base: position 108,783,833 of record NC_139397.1, on the reverse strand, counting down.
ATACTATTGTAGACACTAGAGACACATCAGTGAAAAAATAGTTAAAAATCCTTCTCCTCATGGAAATCAGGTGGAGAGACAATAAATTAAGATAAATACATTAAAAGATGGCGATTAAGTTTTTGTGTTTGTTCTTTTTTTTTGTCTTTTCAGGGCCACACATGCGGCATATGGAAGTTTCGAGGCTAGGGGTGGAATCAGAGCTGCAGCTGCCGGCCTACACTACAGCCACAGCAACACTGGATCTGAGCTGTGTCTGTGACCTACACCACAGCTCATGGCAATGCAGGATCCTTAACCCACTGAGCAAGGCCAGGGATGGAACCTACGTCCTCATAGATACTAGTTGAGTTTGTTACCACTGAGCCACGATGAGAACTCCATGACGGTGGTAAGTTTCAAGAAAAAAAAATAAAGCAGGAAAATGTGGGAGGGCTAGGGAAATGGTTATAATTTTAGGATGGCTAAAGAAAGCTTCATTGTGGAGTTCCCACCATGGCACAGTGGGTAATAATCCAACTACAGAAGCTCAGGTTGCTGCAGAGGTGTGGGTTCAATCCCAGCCAGGCACAGTGGGTTAAAGGATCCAGTGTTGTCACAGCTGTGGCACAGGTCACAGCTGTAGCTTAGATTCAACCCCTGGCCTGGGAACTTTCATATGGCATGGGTGCAGCCATTAAATAAAAAAAAGAAGAAAGCTTCATTGAGAAGTTTTAAGAACTAAAAGATGAGGATTGAGCCAGATATACAGAAGAATGTTCTCTGCAAGGAAACTACAAATACAAAGGTCCTCATTTGGAAGTAAGACTGGAAGTTTCAAAGAACAACGAAGCCAGTTAGCTGAAGGCAAGTGAGCAAGAGTAAATAAACAAGATCAGACATAATAGTAAGTTAGATCATCTACAACAGGGGTCAGAAAACTATGGCCCAAGGACTGAACCCAACTCTGCTTTTTAGATAAAGTTTTAATATCTATGGCTGCTTCCATGCTACAACAGCAGAGCTGAACAGCTGTGAGAGAAGACTATATTAACCAGAAACACCAAAATATTTACACTATGGCTCTTTGCAAAAAAAGGTTTATTAACATTGATGTAGAAGTCTTAGGCCATTTACAAAGGCTTTTTTGACTTAACTCTGAGATGTAAACTCACTGAAGAGGAGTTAGTTACATGCTCTAAACCACATTTTTACAGTAATACTCTAGCTGTTGGGCTGGGAACAGACTGAAGAGAGCAAGGAAGGAAGTGGGGAGATCCAATTAGAATACTATTACAGGAGTTCCTGTTGTGGTTCACCAGGTTAAGAACCTGACTAGTATCCATGAGGATGTGGGTTCTATCCCTGGCCTCACCGAGTGTGTTAAGGATCCAGTGTTGATGAAAGTTGCAGCATAGGTCACAGATGTGGCTCAGATCTGGTGTTGCAGTGGCTGTGGCGTAAGCTGGTGAGAATGGCTCTGATTCACCTCTAGCCTGGGAACTTCCATATGCTGGGGGTGCAGCCCTAAAGAGACAAAAGAAAAAAAAGGACTACAACTACAAAAATCCAGGTGAGAGATGAAGTTTGGATCACAGTGGTAGACACAGATATGGTGAAAAGCAGTTAACTTTTAGATATATTTTGAAGGCAGACCCACAGAATTTATTCTTTTATCAATTAAAGTGTTGAGAGAATCAGCAGTCATAACCCTAAGGATTTGGGTTTGCCAAAAGGAAAAAGAGAGTTATCATATGCTGATGGGGAAGAATGTGGAGAGAGCAATTGTGAGAAAGCAGATATGGAGCTTAGTTTTTGTCAGACTAAATGTGTAAAGACTATTATTAAATATCCAGAGAGAGGTTTGGGGTGGTAGTTGGATCCATGAGCTTGGAGTTCAGAGAGTTACAGAATAAAGATAAAAATTTAGGAGTCGTCAGTTTATAAATGATATCTAAAGGCATAAGATTGAATAAGTGCATCAAGAAAATGAATATACATACAAGACAGTAAATTCCAGGATTGAGCCAAGGGACACTACATGTTTAAAAGTTCGATTATGAGCTGCAATGAAATGATAACAAATGGTAGAAAAGTAGGAAAAAAAACAAAGATGTGTGTTGACCAAAAAGCCAAGTGAAAAAGTGTTTCAAGGACGGAAAGATCAACGGTGGTAAACGTTAAGTAAGGTAAGGACGAGAAGTGACAAATGGATTTAGAAATGTGAAAGTCAAGGGTAATCTTGCTAAGAGTTTTGGTGGAGTGGTAGAAAGAGAAAGTCTGGAGTGAACTGGAGAATGGGAGGAAAGCAACTGGAGGCAATGAATATAGACAACTATTTTAAAAAGTTTTGCCCAAGTGAAGGAACTGGCCCTGCCTGGAAACATGAGGAGCACGTCTATAACAACAAAAGGGAGGGTTGTATTATGAGCAATATAATGCACAATTGCAGACAGGTGGGTAGTTTGTGAAAGTTCTCTCGATTGCCTCTTTCTCACAAAAACAGGATACAAGATCAGGTAAGTGAAGACAAGGAAGAAGGAATTGACTAAGAAGAAAACAGAAGAAATAGCCCTTTGGGACTTTGCAACTCAATGTGTAGTTCATGGACCAGCAGCAACTGCACCACCTGGACATTTGTTGTAAATGTAGACTCTCGGGCCCTTCCTGTCCTACTCAATCAGAATATGTGCTTTTAACAAGATCCTCAGGTGATCTGTATGCACATTAAAGTTTGTTTAAAGCACTGATGTAAGAGGCCAGGAGAGAAAACGGATTAGAGAAGCACAGTATGACTATCAGGCAGCACTAAGATTAGTAATCATAAATTTAACCTGGTACTACATGAATTTAAGTGGTACTAGTAAGCATTGGTATGTTTTCTTCCAACAATGTTCAGCTGTACTGGTTCAGGCAACAAGACAAAGAGATGGATTTAATCAGGATTTGGTTAGTCAAACAAGTAAACAGTTAAGTAAGAACGAAGCAAGAAAACTGAGGGAGTACCCAAGGAAAAGATGCTAATTATGGACTATGTAATTCAAGCAGAGTAAGGAGAGATCTGAAGACTTCAGCAATAAGAAATAGTTAAAAGGCAGTAGGATCAATAGATCATAGGTCCAGGAGAGTCAATGGATTGTTGAAGGGAGTAAGCTTGGAGAGGCAGGAGGTGATGGTCAGAGAGTGAAATTCTTAACACTGAAGTTATGAAGGAGGTGCAGTTTTTGGCAATGACAAGGCCTATGGTATAGCCACAGGAATTAATGACTGATATAGGTTGGAAATAAAATCACTAGAGGAGAGGAGGTAAAAGATCTGAGAAGCTAGAAAAGACTATCTCTGTGGACAGAGAAATCACCAGAGTGACAGTGGTCTAGGAGTCTAGAGACATTAAATTCAAAGCTGAGTATGTTTTTAGATGGAAAGGAGAAGGGTCTGGAAATTTCAATGAGGCAAAATGAGGAAACTGTAATTAGGCCAGAATAGATGAGAGAAATTAGTCACTGTTTGAAAGGGCTGCAGGGTATACAGGGTACAGTCATATTTCAGTTAGAGCAAGAAGGTTGTCAAAGAACAGGCTAAGAACATAGGAGATTTTACTTATGGCTGACTATGAAATGGAGCATTACAGGAGATGGGGATATTTGAGACAGAGTTAAAGAAAGCAATGATTTGTATGAGAATAAGAGAGCCAGGTGATAAGGTATGATTTGAGAGACCCAGACTTATTGTGTTGATTGACACAACAGGAATAAAAACACGATGAGATTAGGGCTGATGATTTTAAAGCAGTCAGCAGCTGCAAGACTCTGAACTTTTAAGGGGAAGGCTGGAGAGGTCTTGCCAAGATTATGAGTTCTGGGAATCCCATCTGACACCTGAAATGGAGGCATAAAGGAGAGAGGGGTGGTCTTGTTCTTACAGCAAAGGCTCCTTATTGATACCTATCAATGGACATTTACAAAGGACTGGTCTTATACCCCATTGCTCTAGGCTCTCATCTGGCTCCTATCAATGAAAATCCTGGGTGAAGTCTTATTTTCTGTCCATATCAGATATCTTACCTCACATGTGGGAATTTCATTCAAAGATTCTGTTAAGTTTATCCTGCCTGTGATATTTAGTACAGATCTGAATCCCAATGATGAAGAAGATTAAAGTTTATTTCCATGAAGCTCTTAGGCCCTAGTCAAATCAGAGTTGTAACTAAGTTTTCTGAACATTTTGTGACAGATAAGACAATGTTTTATCTGTTCAGAGCATAAACTTTTGTTTATTGAAGTCAGACCTATTTCCACACACTAATACATCTTCGCATCAGCTCCACTCCAGCACAGACATTTATCAAACAACACAAAGATCCAGATCAAAACTCAGCCATTATGAAGTCTTCCCTGACTATTCTAGCCTGAAACAATCTTTTTCTCCCCTCAATTTCCATATTATTTATCAATATTATTCCACAATCAACACATTTACATTATTCTTTTCATCTGTTTAAACGTCCATACCCTTTTACATCTTACCTCCTCATTCACACCGTAAGTTCTTTCAAATTGTAGACCATCACATAACTACTCTAAAGCACCCAGTCAAAGCTCTGTACAGTCAGTCTTCTCTATCAGTGGATGTGGAACCCATCCCTCATGGATACTGAGAAGCAACTGTACCCTATAGCTGTGATGAGGCCATAGCAAAGGAGAATCACATTAAAAAACTAAGAGATGAACTTCAGTTCACCCTCTGCTACAGTCTTGGGACTCACATGAAGATAAGATAGAAAGGGACAGGAATAAAAATACTCTACTTGCTGAAAGATTTGGGGCAGGACAAAAGAGATTTTCAATTATTCTTCTAAGATGTCAAGATCTAGAAATTCTTATACTCCCTATTATTTTATGATTTGATATATGAATCATCTCATTAGAACTTCTAAGTGATGGAAATGTGAAATTCCAAGTTTGTAAGAAAGAAATGGAAGTGTTCAAGATATATGTACACATCCTTAAAAATCAGTTTTAGAGCTGAAAAGGGCTTTAGAGATCATTTGATCAATTTTTACTGGCCTAAGCTCAAAAAGCCAGATTTGTGCAGAATTCTCTAGGTATTATTAATCAGAAGAGAAATGTACTGTGTTGGAGTAGAGAAATGCATTAAGATAAATAGTAAGTATTTAAATTGGTTAGGCTAGAGAATCTGTAAAGGAATAACTACACAGTTCTATTTAACTAATTTAGTAGAAAGAAAACATATTAAGTTGATGACTTTTTTTTTTTTTTTTTTTTTTTTTTTTTTTTTTTGCCTTTTCTAGGGCTGCTCCCACGGCATATGGAGGTTCCCAGGCTAAGGGTCTAATCAGAGCAGTAGCCACTGGCCTACACCAGAGCCACAGCAACGTGGGATTCGAGCCGCATCTGCAACCTACACCACAGAAATGAACCCAGCTAGGATCTATGAGGATGTAGGTTCGATCCCTAGCCTTGCTCACAGCAATGCCGGATCCTTAACCCACTGAGCAAGGCCAGGGATCAAACCAGCAACCTCATGGTTCCTGGGCCATGACGGGAATTCCAAGTTGATGACTCTTAATGCCTGTGTCCCTGTCAAGTATTTTTCTCCATTGTCTTATTCATGCAAAGCCTTTATGTTTTTTGGTTGCACTCACAGCATATGGAAGTTCCCAGACCAAGAATCAAACCTGTGCCATAGCTGTAACAAGAGCCGCAGCAGTGACAATGCCAGAACTCCTGCAAAGTCCTTATATATTTCCTCCCTAGTTCTAATAAAGATGTATCAGTGACTTAGCTGCCAGAAATGAAAATAGACTGAAACAGCACATATGAATATGTGAGAATATACTCTGCAAAAATCTAAGAGGACAATGGGGAATCCAAATGAAGTCTTCAAAAGAGGGTTCATTTTATAAATCAATATTACGAGGAAGTTTTGAAAGAGGAATACACAGAAAATCCTATGGAAAAAGCTGAGGAATAACTAAGTCTTGCTAAGGGATCGGGGAAGGCTTTAAAGAGTTTTTTTTTTTTTTTAATAACTTGAGCAAACATCAAAATCATCAACTAAAATATGACTTGTATGTGTTCATCTTTTCTATATAGTACTTCATATAGTACTATAGTACTTCATCTTTTCTATATATACCTTCATATGTGAAAGGTAAAAGAAGCTAGTGTAACAAAGAACATATGAGAACTATTCAAAAAATTTATCATTAATTTTCAAGTAAAAAAGAACAACAACAACAACAAAAAAAAACCCATAGGAATTCCCGCTGTGGCTCAGCAGAAATGAACCCAACTAGGATCTATGAGGATGCAGGTTCGATCCCTTGCCTTGCTCGGTGGGTTAAGGATTCGGCATTGCTGTGGCTCGGCTATAGGCTAGCAGCTGCAGCTCCATTTTGACCCCTGGCCTTAGAACTTCCATATGCCGCAGGTGCGGCCCTAAAAAAGAAAGAAAGAAAAAAACACAACTATGAATCATGATTGATAATCAGCCTCAAGCTAACCTTAAAATATATCTGAAGGAACATCCACCTTCATTAATTAAAAAAGAAATAAAAATAAACCCACCCAAACTTCCAGGGTTTGAAATGAAATTGAATTTTATAAAGAAGGGGCATGATCTTGAACCATGGTCCTGAACTGCAATTTTTCTTTGACTTATACTGCCTCCACAACACTGGCTGGGATGGAGGAGGATGGACACTTTAAAACTGGTCTAATTATAGGCAAAAGGCTTTTCTTTGATTCCTCAAAGCACAGATGACAGAAAACTGGGACATTCAAAAATGCATGAGTAAAAGGCTCATTAGAATAAGGCGAACAAAGATAATACCATGAATGTAGAGAACACAAATTATAAACTACCACTTATTTATCTTCAGCTTATAATCCAATAAACGTGTCCCTTCTTGCTCACTGTTGGTCACCTCTCACCACAAATCTTCAGCCACCACCACAAAAGAGTTCCCCTCTAGAGATCCAAAGAACTATGTCAAGAGAGGGAGCTACCACAATCACTACCAAATCTCCATGGCCAGTTTTCCAGGTTTCTGTTCCTGGTTAAGGCCCTGCCTCTTCCCAGATTGACTGAAACCAGAGATATTCAACTCTCCAAAGCTGTATCATCATTCTTCCAGACTTCAAAATAAATAAACTGATTTCAATAAGCCTCAACACTCATGTCACATGGAGATGGGATAGGCAGAAAGCCGTTCTTCTCTTTTATGAAAGGTAAGACCTTATATCAATAATATCCAATTTGGCTTTTGCAATACCATTGAGCCCCTAATTATCAAGACAATTAAATTCAAAAAAATTTTTAAAGCCACAAATGATATTTTAGACAAAGGAAAATATTCACTGAAATCAATTAAGTATGAAGTATGAAAGTATCCCTTATTTGAAATCACATATTTAACATTATGTTCTAAGCTAGTGGTATATAAAATTATACATGACCAGAGCTAATATTACTAAATGGGTTTCAAATATTATCACATTAAGAAAAAAGTCCTAATTCTGGGAAATAGCTACTTTATAAATGGAAAAATATACAGCAAGACCTTGTAGGAATTCAGTTACTAAAACTAAAGCTGAAGACTGTAGTGCTTATCTAAGGGATGACCCTAGCATTTCTCCAAATAAAATCTACTTTAAATAAAGTCACTGAATCCACTTGTAAATTATTTCCCTTTGGCTGCCTCATTATTCAATATGCTTTCAAGGAACATGGTGATGAAAGAAGAAAAATACCTCTTTCTAACATAACCATACTGGCAAGAACATCAACATTATCAGTATTCAAAGAATGTCTTGGCAGGTTAAACCTTCATAAAAAGAAGGAACACTATCTAATCCAAGATGTCAAAATAGCAATAGTACTTCTCATATTATGTGCAATATGATTGTTCCCAAAGCAGAAAAAAATTTCAAAAAAGGAAGACACCAATATTGTCAAGTTTAAATTTTAAGCTAAGACAAAAATTCCTCAGAAAAGCACATTAAAGAATGACAAATATAAGCATGTTTATGAGAGCAGAGTAGAACTCAATGTCAAAGAGATTTATGATAATGTGCCAATGCTATCTTGAGAAGTTTAACAATATATTTTAACATTTGAGGGACAACAGCACTATTAAAAAATAAAAGAGTGAAAAAATAATATATACTAAAAGAAAAAAGCTTGAAAATACAATTTAGTCCATGATTTCCTTGTGCAATAATAGCTAACATTTTATTTTACTATAAGACTTCTGATAATCTTAATGTTACTTCATGGTATAATACTCTCCAGCATACTTGCTGGGATCTGAACTGCATCTGGAATTACTGAAGGTCATCTTACCGAAAATTACTGAAGACCTGTGTTTGCTCAACATAAGCTCAGATATGAAGTCCTCTAAGAATAAAATACAGCGTATTACAAAATACTACTTTCCATTTTCAAAAGGAAATGCCTACACTGATGATCATACATAGGTTGGGAAAATAATATAAACTTATCCAAAGCTTAGAAGACACATACTTGACTTTAAATACTCATCTCCATTACATAAGGCAATAATGTTGTTCTATTCTTCCATCTTTTCTCTTACTCAAAACTCTTCTCCAGGGCTGTAATTCCTTTTCTTATAAAAATGTAGCTCCTATTTTCATGTTTTACCTTTCCGATCATTGTGTCTTCTGCCCTTGATCTTCTCTTAACTTGGATACATTTAACTTTTAATGACAAAACGTCCTTTGGATCAAGAGGTCATAGGGTTATTTATATTAGCAGGATGAGCCTCCATCCATCAACATCCTGAGGAATCCCAACATGATAGAACTGGAAGGGATCTCAAGGTATCATTTGGTTGAGCTCTATGCCAACAGGAACAGGTGGCTGACTATTCTTAATGTTTTTCTTTCTTTTTTATTTTTTTAAAATGACCAAAGATTTTGATCATAAATATTCTACCATGGCTTGACTTAAGACGGAATCTTCTTAATAATAAGTAAAAAGACATGGAGTAGAAAGAAAATTGGATGAAAAAGGGTTCTGACCTCAGTAGTATTACTTACTGTAAAATAGAGCACAATCCCTTTGATCATTCTGAGCTTCAAATTCCCCATACAAATAGAGATAAAGCTGTCTAACTCATAAGGTTATTGTAAGTGCTATGAAACCTGGAAAAGAACTATATAAATGTAACATAGTATTACAATAGGAAGACAAAAGAGGAAAGAATCTACATTCTATAGGCATGTAAAACTACAAATCCCATCTCAACAATGTATAAGCTGTGTAACACTGAGTAGAGTATTAAACCTCTCTGAGTTCAGTTCATAGGACAACTGCAAATTGATTATAATGTCTACCTCACTTGGTGCTGCTGCGGATTAAAGCAATTTAATGCATCTAGCATAGGTCTTGACATTATGGATGCTCTCAATAAATGTTAACTCCTTACTCCCCATCAGGTTTCCATACATCTGTGTGGTTCTGCTTGCCCTATATTAAATATTTCAAAGTGCACACACAGACTTTTATAGAAATGGAATAATCAGAAAATATGTAATCTTTTCTTTCTCCTAAGATTCATCTAGCAACAAGCGGAATTCCATGTCAGCCCTGCTTTGAAAACTGGAAAGAAATGAGGTAGACTTTCCTTTAAAAAACAAACAAAAACCTCTTCCAAAGAAGAAACAGTTTAGAATAGAAAGTGGAAAATGTTACTAAATGTCAGCTTTTTAAAGGAAAAGAACAAGTCTAGTCTTCATATTTAGGAAGCATTCAACCATTTCTTGGATGAAAAAGTCTCTTGGTGAAATCACCTATCTTATAAATTAAGAAATAAAAGGTTCAATCAGATTTTGTACAGAAACAAGGTAACAAAGTAAAGATGTTCTTCATAGAAGATAAAACTAAACAAATGTGAACAAATTTTGAAAGAAGACTCCTTACATATCTGGTTTAGATAAAATACACTGTCCCTTTATTATATCATAATACCAAAAAATCCTATAGAAAATACAATAATGCTTACCTTGTTGTGTATAAAAACAAGCCTTACTTCAGGTTTAAGTACACCATAGCTTATGAGGAGATCTTGGACCTTTTTAATTTCATCTTTACATTTTTTAGCAGTTGAGTAAAATTGCTTTCTGACAGGTAGATTCTTAAACAATTTTAAAGCAGTTACAGTTGTACCTGTTGGGAGATAAGAGGAAAGCATATTTACATGTGGAAGGAACTTCATAGATGTTCAAATCCACATATAATCAAATCCACATACTTTTACCACTGAAGGCCAATCCTCTTCTAACTCTGGGAACCCAAAAAAGGTTCAACTTTGTAAGCTATTCTGATCCCTTGCTAGGCTCTACTATTTGTAAGAGGACTGATCTGCTAAGTCTGATCTCTTCTATGTGACCTCAACAAGAACAACCTTATTTCTACAACATATTCAAACCACATAATGATGGTGCTTATTCTGCACTTTAAAATACATAGGTGGCATAAGGCTATACAGCATATGTGATAACCTTAATTATTCAATTAAAAAAATCCTTATCTGATGCTTAATATCACTAATTATCAGAGAAATGCAAATCAAAACTACCGTGAGGTATCACCTCACACCAGTCAGAATGCCATCACTTGAAAGTCCACAAATAACAACTGCAGGAGAGGATGTGGGGAAAAGGGAAACCCTTCTATAGTGTTGGTGTGAATGTAAATTGGTAAAGCTACTATGGAAAACAGAAGAGAGGTTCTTTGAGAAACTAAAAACGGAGTTACCATATGATCTAGCAATCCCACTCCTGGGCATGTAAAACTCTAATTTGAAAAGGTACATGTAAAGTTCTCTTGAAGATCAGCAGGTTAAGTGTATGATACTGTCACTGCTGCAGCTCAGGTCTCATCTCTGGCCCAGGAACTTCCGCATGCTGTAGACACAGCTTAAAAAAGACGCATGCACCTTAATGTTCACAGCAGCATTATGTACAACAGCTAAGACATGGAAGTAACCTAAATGTCCATCAACAGATGAATGGATAAAGAAGATGTGAAATAAAAACACACAGACACACACATACACACAACGGAATACTATTTAGCCATAAAAAAGAATGGAATAATGCCATTTGTAGCAACACGGACAGACCTAGAGATTATCATACCAGGTGAAGTAAGTCAAACAGAAAGACAAATATCGTATGGTATCACTTATATGTGGAATCTAAAATATGATACAAATAAACTTATTTACAAAACAGAAATAGACTCATAAACAGAAAACAAACTTATGGTTACCAAAGGAGAAAGGGGAATAGGGATAAATTATAAGTTTGGGGTTAGCAGATATAAACTACTATATATAAAATAGGTAAACAAAAATATTCTATGATATAAGTGCAAGAACTATAATATCTTATAATAATCATAACAAAAAAGAATATATGCATATGTATAAATAAATCACTCTGCTGTACACCAGAAACTAACACAACATTATAAATCAACTAGACTTCAATACAAAAAATTTCCAGAGTTCCCATTGTGGCTCAGCAGGTTAAGAACCCGACTAGTATTATGAGGATGTAGGTTTGAGCCATTCAGTGGGTTAAGGATCCTGCATTGCTGCAAGCTATGGCACAGGTTGCAAATGAGGCTCAGAGCTGGCATTGCTGTGGCAGAGGCCAACGACGGCAGCTCCAATCCAATCCCTAGCCTGGGAACTTCCATATGCTGCAGCTGTGGCCCTAAGAAAAAAGAAAGAAAAGAAACACAAGCATTCCACTAAAGAAACTCATCAAAGCACAAGGAATGGAACTAGGGGAAGAAAAGAGTACAGAAAATATACAAAGCAACCAGAAGACAAGTAACAAAATCATAATAAGTACATACCTATCATAATTACTTCAGAGCTAAAGACACACATAAACTGAAAGAGAGGGGATGGAAAAAGATATTTCATGCAAATAATAAGGAAAAAGATGTAATAATAACCATATCAAATAAAATACACTTTAAGACAAAATCTACAACAAAAGCAGAGAATGATATAAAATACAGGAATTAATACAAAAAGAAGGTATAGCACTTATTAATTAATATATATGCACTGAATAAAGGATTACCTAAATATATAAGGTAAATATTAACAGATATAAAAGGAGAAAATGCAATAACACAATAATGGTAGGGGACTTTTAATACCCCACTTACACCAATGGATAGATCATCTAGAAAAAAATCAACAAGGAAATAGTAGTCTTAAATAATACCTTAGACCAGCTGGATGTAATAGATACCTACAGGATATTTTATCTGAAAATAGCACAATATACATTCTTTTCAACTGCACACAGAACATTCTCCAGACAGATCACATGCTAGACCAGAAAACAAGTCTCAAAAATTTAATCTGACCACAACAGTATAAAGCTAGAAATCAATTATAGAAAGAAAAGTGGGAAAAACACAAAACATGTGGAGACTAAACACAAAACACATGCTACTAAAAACTGATGAGTCAATAAAGAAATTAAAGAAGAAATTAGAAAACGTCTTAAGACAGAAGTTCCCAGCGTGGCTCAGTGGGTTAAGAACCTGATGTAGTGTCCATGAGGATGTGGGGTGGATCCCTGGCCTCAGTCAGTGGGTTAAGGATCTGGCATTGCTGCTAGTTGCAGCATGGGTCACAGATACAGCTGGGATCTGGTGTTTCTGTGGCTAAGGCATAGGCCTGCAGGTGCAGCTCTGCTTTCACCCCCAACCTGGGAAACTTCCATATGCCACAGGTGCAGTCATTAAAAACAAAATTAAAAATAGAGAAAATACCTTAAACAAAACTAAAACACAACTTTTGAAAATCTACTGGATGCAGCAAAAGCAGTTCTAAGAGTTTATAGTGAGAGAGGCCTACCTCAAGAAATAAGAAAAATATCAAATAAACAATTTACCAACTAAAGGAACTAGAAAAAAAGAACAAGCAATGCCCAATTCAGCAGAAGGAATGAAATAATAAAAATAACAGGAGAGGAAATAAGAGTCCATAAATAAATAAATAAGATTAATGAAACCAAGAGCTGTTTTTTAAAAAAATATAAACAAAGTTTATAAGCTCATAAAGAAAAACAGGGAATCCAAATAAACAAAATAAGAAATGAAAGAAGGGAAATAACAATGTCACAAAGATGCAAAAAAATCATAAAATACTATGAACCATTTATATGCCAAAAAACTGTATGACCTAGAAGAAATGGATACATTTCAAGACTTAACCTGGAAGAAAGAGATTATCTGAACAGACTGACCACCACTAGTGAAACCGAATTTATAATCAAAAACTCTCAGTGGACAAAAAGCCCAGGACCAGAAAGCATCACAGGGGAATATTACCAAACATGTAAAGAAGTAATATCCAGGAGTTCCCGTGGTGGCGCAGTGGTTAACGAATCTGACTAGGAACCATGAGGTTGCGGGTTCGGTCCCTGCCCTTGCTCAGTGGGTTAACAATCCGGCGTTGCCGTGAGCTGTGGTGTAGGTCGCAGACGCAGCTCGGATCCTGTGTTGCTGTGGCTCTGACTTAGGCTGGGGGCTACAGCTCCGATTCAACCCCTAGCCTGGGAACCTCCATATGCCGTGGGAGCGGCCCAAAGAAATAGAAAAAAAATTAAAAAAATAAATAAATAAATAAAAGAAGTAATATCCACCCTTCTCAAACTATTTCAAAAAACTGAAGAGAACACTCCCAAATTCATTCTATAATGCCACCATTAACCAGATATGAAAGCCAAAGACGCTACCAAAAAAAAAAAAAAAAAAAAAAATTACGGGCCAATATTTCTGATGAATACAAATGCAAAAATCCTAAAAAAAAAAATCAGTAAATCAAATTCACCAATACATAAAAAGGCTCATATACCATGATGAAGTAGGCTTTATTCCAGGGATGCAAGGATGGCTCAACATCTACAAATCAATCAATGTGATCCACAACATTAACAAAAAAGATAAAAATGATCAATAGACACAGAAAAAGCATTTCACAAAATTCAACATCCATTCATAATAAAAACTCTCATCAACACAACTTAGAATAGATTTACAAGGAGATCCTGCTGAATAGCATTGAGAACTTTGTCTAGATACTCATGTTGCAACAGAACAAAGGGTGGGGAAAAAAATGCAATTGTAATGTATACATGTAAGGATAACTTGATCCCCTTGCTGTACAGTGGGGGGAAAAAAAAAAAAACTATATCAAAGCTGGTATAGAGGGAACATATCTCAACATAATAAAGACCACTGATGACATCATGCTCAACAGAGTAAGACATTTCTGAAAATTATAAACACTGATGAAGTAAACTGAAGATACAAAGAAAAGGTATCTGTGTTCATGGATGGGAAGAATTAATATTGTTAAAATGTCCATACTACCAGAAGCAATCTACAGATTGGATGAAATCTTTATTAAATTACCAAAGGCATTTTTCACAGAACCGTAACAAATAATTCTATAACTTATATGGAACCATGACAGACCTTGATGATCTGAAATCTTGAGAAAAAAGAACTAAGCTGGAAGTACCACACTCTCTGACTTTTAGACTATATTAGAAAGCTTCAGTAATCAAAACAGTATGGTACCGGCACAAAAACAGGCATATAAAGTCAAGAAAATAGAATAGAGAGTGCCAAAATAAACCAGGCAGTTATGGTCAATTAATATACAACAAAGAAGGCAAGAATACACAATGGAGAAACAAGTGTCTTCAATAAGTGGTACTTGGAAAATGTACAACTACATGTAAAAGAATAAAATTAGAACATTTTCTCATACCATATTCAAAAATAACCTCAAAATGGAATAAAGATCTAAATATAAGACTGGAAACCATAAAAAATTAGAAGAAAACATAGATATAACAATATTACATAAATGGTAGCAATATTTTTTGGAAGTGTCTCAGGGCAAAGGAAACAAAAACAAAAATAAATGGGATCTAAATAAATTTAAAAGTTTTTGCATAGCAAAGGAAACTATCAACAAAACAAAAAGAGAACCTACAGAATGGGGAGAAAATATCTGCAAATAATATGACCAATAAGGGGTTAATATCTAAGATATATAAACAGGTCATAAAACTTTAAGTGGAACATAATCTATAAAAATATTGTATTGCTACACTGTACACCTGAAATTTATACAGTAAGTCAACTATACTTTAATAAAAAAAGAAAATGAAAAAGAAAAGCCAAATAAATAAAGTTTTAAAAACTATACTACTTGGGAGTTTCCACTGTGGCTCAGCAGTTTAAAAATCTAACTAGTATCCAAGAGGATGTAGGTTCAATTCCTGGCCTCACTCAGTGATTAAAGAATCCAGCATTGCCATGAGCTGCAGGAAGGTCGCAGACATGGCTCGGATCCCGTGTTGTTGTAGCTGTGGCATCGGCCAGCAGGTGCGGCTCAGATTCAACCCCTAGACTGGGAACTTCCATGTGCCGCAGGTGCAGACCCAAAAAGGAAAAAAATTATACTGAAGTATCAGGTTAATAGTTAGCTTTCATGGGGGGCGGGGAGGGGAAAGGACTCAAGAGTTGGTACTGGATATATCCTCATGGCCATAACATAAGTCTGTGTTTTTCAAACACTGAGGAACTTTTTAAAATACCAGTCACCAGCTATTTCACTTATTAAATCAATCTCTTCACGTGATTCTAATGAATGTACAGCAGGGTTAAGAAACAAAGCATTGAAAAGTCAAATATCAATTTAGTGTAGGGTTTTTCAAACTTGGCACTATTGACATTTGTTGTGGGGGCTGTCCTATGCATGTCAAGATATGTAGCTGCATCCCTGGCCTCTTTCTACTACATGCCATCAGTATCCAATGCAGTTGTGACAATCAAAAATGCCTCCAGACACTGTTATGTGTACCCTGGGGGTAAAAACTGACCTTGGTTGAGAATCTGTGATTCAGTCTAGTGCAACCAACATTAAAAAAGTAATATTAAGGAGTTCCCATGGTGGCTCAGTGGTTAATGGAACCCAGTGAGAATCCATGAGGACTCAGGTTCAATCCCCAGCCTTGCACAGTAGGTTAAGGATCTGGTGTTGCCGTGAACTATGGTGTAGGTTTCAGAAGCAGCTCAGATCCAGTGTTGCTGTGGCTGTGGTGTGGGCTGACAGCTACAGCTCTGATTTGACCCCTAGCCTGGGAACCTCCATATGCCATGGGTGCAGCCCTAAAAAGACCAAAAAACAACAACAAAAAATTAATATTAAATTAATATTAAAACACAAATAGACTAAAAGAGAACAGAAATAGAATATATCAGATATATTAAGGATATATAATCTATTAAGAATTTTTTTTTTTTTTGTCTTTTCAGGGCCACACCCACAGAATACAGAAATTCCCAGGCTAGGAGTCAAATTGGAGCTGCAGCTGCTGACCTACACCACAGCCACAGCAACGTGGGATCTGAGCCACATCTATGATCTACAACACAGCTTGTGGCAATGCCGGATCCTTAACCCACTGAGTGAGGCCAGGGATCAAACCTACATCCTCATGATGTTAGCTCGGTTCATTACTGCTGAGCCACAATGGGAATTCCAAGAATTTTTCTTTTTTTGCTTTAATTAGATTTGTATAAACTAGGTTTCTAGGTAAAATGTATTTGTTACTGTGAATCAGAATTAAAACAACAACAACAACAACAAAAAACCAAAACACCTGAAAGTTGCTGCATAGGTCCGTCTTTGACATACTGCCCATAACAAATGGCAAAAACACAAAGAAATGGCCACCGAGAGGGAAATATAAGACTTAGAAAGCCTAGCATAAAATCAGGAGTTCCAGGAAGAGAGAAAGAAACAAATGGAGATGTAATTAAATAAACAATAGAAGAAAATTTTCTTGAGTTACAGATTTGAGTGCAGATTTTAAGAGCTTACAGCAATACAAGTGTGTGGGGCGGGGGGAGGTAAGAACACATTTCATTGGCTATCCTAAATTTTAAGGAGAAGAAAAAAATTTCCCTAAATTTCAGAAAGAACAAGCCCCTTATGCAGAAAAAAACAGCATAGAGTGTGCTATCTATATAACACTAGCTGACAGACAATCTACAAATTCTTGAGCGGTAATTAAGAAAACTACACTGAGTTGATATGTATATGGGCAAAATGAAGATAGCTTTGGGCGTGCAAAAATCTGGAAGTATATCATCCAAGTATATTTGATGCAAGTAGTGGAGGATGAACACTAACCAAATGATAATTACATCAAAACAAGATATTTCATGATAAGAAAATAAACTGAGTGCACCAAGGATCTTAAGACCTAAATGTAAACAGAAGATGGTAATTTGGCATTTCCAATATAATTGTTAATAAAGGGTCTTCAAATGTCAGAGATATAATGTAGGGGAAAGCCTAGCAACAGCCTTTAGCTCAATGTTTTAAATGATTATTAGTAATATCGGATAATAACTGGACTAAAAATGCCAGGAATAAAAAAGAATAAAACTTACAGGGCCCTATATAATCTTCACTATGGCTCTCTCTTTTCCTCCCAATGTCCTTCCTTCTGTTACTTCAACACATTTTCCGTGCAACACAGAACAGGTCACACCAGCCTTTCACTGCTTTAAAATTTCTTTTATCTACCCCCATGGATAAATCCATTTCCTCTGGTGTCTTCAATTTCAGTGCTTGGCATCTGATGGCAATCCTTTTGCACTTAACACAGCCTTTTTTCACTTGTGGCTACTTTCCCTTTTTTAAGTTTCATAAAGCATTTGTTGCTTTGGAAGAAAATGTAAAATTGTTGTTTATTCCTGCAATCAGCACAGAATTACAAATAATGCACAGAACTGCTTGCCCAAAAAGGATTTGGGGAGGCCATTAATTATAAGCCACAATCTGTTTTCAGAGATGTCAAATTGCGCATCTTATAATTAAGATATATATCTGAGACCTATACCCTCAAGTTATACAAAGACACTTATTCAAAATAATAACCTGGATGTTCTAAAGATACCTCATCACATCCAGATCTGAACTCATCTTCCTCCTTGAGTTTGATATTACATCTATCCTCCCTTTCTCACATAACACTGACATCCAACAGTTTCCAAAAACAGATACTCTAGATTTAATTGATTCTTTCCTCTACCTCTTACTACCAATATTGCTTAAGTTACCTAGGCCTATCTATTCTATTCCCCAAATATCTTAAATTTATGTCAAGCCCCTTCCTTTCCCTCAAACCTTAGTTCAAGATAACATCCCCTATAGTAAGACATAAATTATGGTAGGAGTTATAACATCTTACTGGTTAATTTTGTAAGTAGCATGATATCCATCCTCTACCTAAAAAATTTTAGTGGCTCATCACTGATTGCAATAAAGGGTACACATTCCTAGCATGAGAACAGACCCCTTATAACCTAATACGCAAGCTACCATTTCTATCCTAATACTCTGCATCTACAGCCCCCAAACATTCTCAGAGAACCTTGCTATGCCATTCTTAGTATACCAGTTTATCTACTTTATTGGCTTTTTTGCTATATTTCTTTGTATTATTTTGGAGGTTTTTTTTTTTTTTTTTAGTTCTAGAATTTTCATTTGGTTCTTTTTTAGAATTCCATTTCTCTGCTGAAATTTTCCATCTTCTTACCAATTCTGACCATCTTTTCCTCTAAACTCTTTAACAGTTGTTTTAAAAGTTCTTATCTGCTAATTCAAACATCTGTGGTTCTGCTTCTACCAGCTATTCTTCCTCTTGACTATGGACCCCATTTTCCTTTCTTTGTGTCTTTCAAAAATTTTTGCCAGACATGGCATATAAAAAGAACAGTAGACACTGAAATAGGTAATATTTCCCCCCAGTGAAGATACTTCATTTTCTCTGTCAAACAGCAGAGTGAAGAGCAGATCTCTTCAATATAATTAGGAGAGTCATCTGGGTTGGAGCTGAGTTGCCCCTTTATTTAGTTCCGGTTCACCTCTGGTTTCAAATGTGTTGAAGACAGAATCAGGTCTCTCTCTTCCTCCAGCAAGGCTTTAGGATCTAAGCACTGCAAGACTTTAAGATATCTCTCTAGAAGTCCCAATTTTCTTCATCACTGCTTACTCAGCAAAAGTCTGGATAAAGTTTGGCATCTGGAGTGAACCAGCTCCGTGTCTAAGGTTCCTATCCTCCAATCGGTCATGTCAGCACACTTGTGGCTAATAAAGTTCAGCTGGCTTCTCCTACAGTTATAAAAGATCCTTTGTTTATAAAAGGCTGACTACTTTGCTTGTCTATACCTCCAGACTCAGTTAATGCTTCCAGGGATACAAGTGGCCACAAATCTCTTGGTGTTTAAGTGTGTTTAGGAAGGGGTCATTGTTCCATTAAACTTAGTTCATTTAATTTCTTGTGACATAGTTCTCCAATGAATTTCAAAAACGACAGATTTTTAAATTATGCGTTTTCCCCCTCATTGTTACGTAGAAAACGACAGCATTCTGAAATCTTCTACATACATCATCCTTCTCTTACTGAAAGGTTATACTCTCACTGCTTCTTACTTATCATCTTCAAACTCAAATGTTATCTTTCCTGAAAAAATGTGCTCACCTTCCTCTAGGCAGGGAAGCTTCCTTTTTCTGCCATTATCTGTTTACTCACCTGTGTTCTCCACTACTCTGTGAGTTGCTTTTATTCACCCATGTTCTCCACTAGCCTGTGCAAATACAATGGCATACACTGGAGCTACAGACCGGTGATAGGAATGAAAGCAGGCAGAAATCAGTAGCGCAAAATATGTGTTTATGAAAGGAAAAGGATATATGCTGGCTTTTAAATACATGTTATGCATCAAAGACCACACACTGTACCTAATCCATACGTTCATTGATAAACTACTGCTTCAGCAGCTAAAAATATTTTCTCCAAATTGAGAGTTACCAATTAAGCCAAGAATTACATATGTCTGAAAAAAGCTTAATGATGGAAAACTCTTCTAATTCCAAATGAAATGTTTATCCTAAAAAAAAAAGTACCAAGTTATATTGGCCAGTATGGAGGAGGCCCTAGTATACTATCATATTTTACAAGAGAACTGCTCAGCTCTCTAACTTTAGTACATTCTATAAACACCAGAATTAAACAGTAATCCTATAATATGCTCCCTGTTATATTTTTACATGACCCTATGTTATGCCATTTATTAAGGCAGCTATTTATATTCCTAATGTAAAGAGGTATGGTTGCTTGAATATATCAGTTTTCTTAAATTATTTAATGAATAAAGTTCCATTCTCAAGATTAAAAAAAAATCTTTCAATACATGCACAATCACACACAGCGGGGAATTACAAAGAACATGATGCTGTACTCTAATAACAGGGTAGGGAAAGAATATACCCTGATCCAAGTACTTTAAATATACTGCTTTGATATCTGAGAAATTCCTAAGGCAAAAGTACTAGGAGGTGTTAAAAGAATTTGTCCAGGAGGGTGGATCAATTTAGGAAGCTTATTACTGATTATCTAGGGTAAAAGGAATAGAAGTGATGACAGAAAAAAGATAATAACCAAAATAAATAATTTATTAGAGTTTTTGGTAAAAGAATTTTAAAAGCTGGAAACCTATTTTTACATTTCTTCTAATTTAAAAAAATACTGTAAAACAAGTGAACAGAAGATAAGGTTAATTTAAAATGACATACTACCAAACACAAATAATTTTAAATGGTTAAATTAATCCATAAAACAAATGCCTAATCTGGAAAAACTGGAACTGGAATCTCTAGTAAACTATTCTTAAACATTTAAAAATACGTTTTAAAGGGATAATTAATTTTCCAGTGCCTGAGAAAGATTTTGTTGTAAGCTGTTTCTTGGACCTATAGTTAGACTATCTACAGATGTCATTATCTCATGAGATAATATGAGGAGTTATTACTAAGCAAGGATGTTCACACCACAGCAGAAATTAATCTACGAGAGCCCTAAATGCACAGGTATTAATTAGGATGGTTGTACCGTAGTTTTATCTTACACAGAAAATATTTAAATGGAAGTTGAATGACAGCTGGTGGTGAAATGTGAGTCTGTGATTCAATCACTCAAAAACTATCAACACTAGGGCAATATAAATGTAAAAGGATTTTGAAAGTGCTTGTGGATCTCCATGTTATCTCAACCTGGATCAATAAGGAACTAAGATCTTGAGTTTCTGTTGTTTCCTCAGACAATCAACAGTATTTGGGGGGAAAAAAGTGAGTTATTAAAATCAGGTAATGATTTTGCAACTACTGACCTTCTAAGTAGGTAATTTCCTAAGATAAAAGGAATATGCTAAAGAAAATAAAGTTCATTTACTGACTAGAAATTTATTATGCATTATCTGGTCTCACTTACTAAAAGTAGAAGGCTTAGGTCAGCAAGAAAAAAATCAATCAGCAAATGGGCAAAGATCAGAAGGATTCCATATTTAAGGATTGTTATTTCATAGTTGCCATGGAGATGAATACCAAAAAGCATGGGAAATACAAGTGATGCAGAGCCACTGGCCATCCAGATTAGACTGGCTACTACTAAGATAAAAATAAATACATTTAAGTTTTATAAGATGACTAGATTACTTCAAAGTACTCTACTGGATGGTCACTCAAATATCTCCTCATTCTTTCCTAATCAGACCTCCTAAGAACTGGGGTCAGCACTTCTAGATAGCAGTCATATTTAAAAAATGCCTCCTCTTACTCTTTACTTCAATACATTAAAAAAAAGAAACAATTTATTCTTTTTGGTTAAAATATATACAATGTAATAATACATAAAATTAAATCACTATTAGACTTGAGCTCATTTTTATTAATTAAGTGAGAAAATGCATGTTTTCCTAAAAGTTACTATTAACTCTATACGTAGATACAAAAATATTAGTTATTAATGGGCAAAAGTAATCGGTAACTAATTTGAGGATTTATAAAATAAAAGAAAGAATGAAAGAATTTGGGATCAGTATTATGATACAAGAAAATAAATTTCAATGAAGACAGAAGTCCTTTGAAAAAAATAAATCCAAAAACTTAATATTAAAATTGTAGCGAAGAAATCATAAACTATAAAAAAGTGCTTTGATAAATTACAATGAGGGACCAAAAAGTTAAAAACGAATTTATAACGCAAACAGGAAGGACAAACGACAAACAAAACAAAACAAAACAAAAAAAACCATAACCCCCCCAAACAAACAAAAAAGCCCCCCAAAACCCCACAACACAAGACCCTTTTCAGATCTAATAACTCTTTGAACATGACTAAAGAGGTCATATCTTCAATATTCACTCGACTTTATATGTCCAATTACCAGAAGTTAGCCACATAAAAAGATTAAAGGAAATATGTGAAACTCAAGCCTAAAAAGATTTTTTTTCTCTTAGAAAGAAATAAATAGTAGAGGAACTTAAAAACATGGATGTCAATTAAAATGTACTAAAATAAATGTATAAAATACTAAAGCGCTAAATTACAAATAGCAAGAAAAATGAATATATTTATTTGCTTCAAATAATATAGAATGGAAGAGAGTGAGGGTATTAGAATGTTAGCAATGAGTTAACTTTGAAACTAAATGATGAGTACTCTGTTCTACCTGCTTCTACATATGTTTGAAATTTTCCATAAATAAATATATTTTAAATTATTTAATCATAATATCTTGACAGTATGGTTAACTACCATGACTACTAAACCAATAACGTTTTAGGCACTTCAAGAAAAATTATCCTTCATATATAAAGAAGACACTAGTGATCCAGCAATCGTAAACCAAATGCTCTTACAGTTTTTACAGAATAACGAACTCATGTTGTTGCTCAGCCTTTCACACAGTTCCTCTTGAGAACAGCTCTAAATACTTAAAAGATTAGTAGTTAAAGCTAAATGTTCACTTTGAAAGTTAACTAGCCTTTATAAGACTCAAATGCAAGGCAATACATTAGAAGTTAAGGAGTAACTTTTTTTTTAAATAAACAATTAAGACAGAAAAGGCAAAGAATGCTACAAAGCTACTCTTACCTTGACCAAGATGTGAAGGTTTTTGAGAAATTATGTGGCCACTGCCATCTAAAACATACTGGGTGCTAAAGTTATCAGAAGCTGTCCTTGTTGTAATTAAAACCTGGAATTAAAAAAACTAATAAAATTAGACTTTATATGTTGCAGTGGGCTCACTATAAAATTAGATTTAAAGTAACAATTATATATTTACTTGATTGAAAAAAGTTTTACTTAATAAGTTCTTACAACCACTTCTCTTGAAATAGTCTTTAGAGTTACACCAATCAGCAACAGGCTAGCTTACATTTTTTTATGTTGCAGGAGTTCCTGTCGTGGCTCAGCGGTTAACGAACCTGACTAGTATCCATGAGGATGAGGGTTTGATCCCTGGCCTCGCTCAGTGGGTGAAGGATCCGGCATTGACATGAGCTATGGTGTAGGTCACAGATGCAGCTCAGATCCTGCATGGCTGTGGCTGTGGTGTAGGCTGGCAGCTACAGCTCATATTCAACCCCTAGCCTGGGAACCTCCATATGCTGCGGATGTGGCCCTAAAAAAAAAAAAGAGAGAGACATTTTTTATGTTGAAAATTACTGATTTTTATTTCAAGTATTTCACTTTAATTAAAATACTCATACACAAATCAATATACCTGTAATGGATATTTGTATTATATGTACTAAATGACTTACATCTGTAAAATGTAACTGCATTAGGAAAGCTTTCTATTTATGGAAACAGACAATTTCCATAACTTTATCAGCAAAGTGAGAAATTCTTTTGTAAAGTGATCATTCTCTCCTTTTATGTAATACTCCTTTTACTCCTTCTTTTATGTAAAACTGTACTTCTGTATTTCAAGTCAATGGTTCAAAAGAATAAAAATAAATAAATCATACACACACATTTATGGGCAATTTTTCTTAAACCCAAGCTTTGAACTCACTGTTTAAATGTAAATTTTTATTAATTAAAAAAACTAGCATTAAAACATGTAAGAAGGGATTCCATTCAGCAAGAAATTATTTCCAGAGATGTTATAGGTATAGATTGTCTGAACTCTTTTGAGCCACTCTCACCCTCTGCTTTCTATTTACTACTTTGTGAGATTAGCAGAGATTACGTAATATAATGTTAACAGTGAAAAACATTCCATTATCAGAAAATACCACAGATGAGCAGTGGGAATGCTGGCAAGAAAAGCAAAGTGGATTCAGAAAAGGGTATCCTCTTTACACTTCTGGTAAACAATGATAACCCAAAATTGGGAGCATCTTTCTCAGCCATCCTTGGACTCAGTAGAGCTGACTACCTTAAAATCAATCTACATAATTTAGACAGAAGTCACAAAGATAGAGCTCCACGGCTGGAACTCATCTAGGCCCAGTTGGGTCTACATTTGATGGTTCTGTCACCAAGTCCTGACCATGCCATGATTTATGGTAGGACAGACCATTCTGTGGAACATGTGGGTACCATGAAGTCAAGACCATAGTTACTGTAAAAAAAAAAAAAAAAAAAAAAAAAAATGGCTTCTCTAGCTTAAAATACTAGTAGAGTCTATTAAATTCTCTGAGGATGATATCCATAAAATTCCTTTTAGAGTGGCACTGCCTCAAGCTGCTATTTGTGGTAACTGTCACCCCCAAAAGTTACACCCCAAAGTTGTGAGCCTCTGTAGACTCTTACATGATTGTTTTACTTCTTCCAAAAATAAATTCCATGGTTTAAAAGTTGTATTTTAAAAGTTCTCCTGGAGTTCCCACCATGGCGCAGCAGAAAAGAATCTGACTAGGAACCATTAGGTTGTGGGCTCAATCCCTGGCCTCACTCAGTGGGTTAAGGATCCAGCACTGCCTTGATCTGTGATATAGGCTGCAGACATGGCTCAGATCTGGTGTGGCTCTGGCTATGGGTGACAGCTGTAGCTCCGATTAAACCCCTAGCCTAGGAACCTCAATATGCAGCGGATGCGGCCCTAAAAAGCAAAAAAAAAAAAAAAAAAAAAAAAAAAAGGTTCTCCTGATAACCAATCTCAATCTTCCCTGCTATGTCCCAACTCTATGTGACTTCCTCTAGTAAAGTTTATTTAAAACAAAGAGGACAACTAGAGAATCTCATACTGAGTGAAATGAGCCAGAAAGACAAAGACAAATACCATGTGATATCACTTATAACTGGAATCTAATATCCAGCACAAATGAACATCTCCTCAGAAAAGAAAATCATGGACTTGGAGAAGAGACTTGTGGTTGCCTGATGGGAGGGGGAGGGAGTGGGAGGGATCGGGAGCTTGGGCTTATCAGACACAACCTAGAATAGATTTACAAGGAGATCCTGCTGAATAGCATTGAGAACTATGTCTAGATACTCATGTCGCAACAGAAGAAAGGGTGGGGGAAAAAACTGTAACTGCAATGTATACATCTAAGGATAACCTGACCCCCTTGCTGTACAGTGGGAAAATTAAAAAAAAAAAAAAAGAAAGAAATTTCTATTGTTTATGCCACCAGAAAAAAAAAAACAAAAAACAAAGAGGACAGAAACTGACAAGAAATTTTCCTGTCTCTAATTTAATGACTCTATGACAATCCCTTTAAAAAGAATGCTACATTTAATCAACCACTTCTCCAAAATGCCAAGATCAACTGAATTCTATTTCTATCCTCCAAAGAGTTAGCCACCTGACTTAAAGCTGGTGTCAGTGAGCAAAGGCAGCCCTGGAACTCTGAGTTCTAGTACTAACTCTACCAGTGGCTTGCTAGATGGTCCCAAATAAATGATTACACTATCATCTTTAAGTGGGGAGGTGATGATAAGATGAAGATGATGCTAATACTTTATAAGTTACATGTGTTTTTGCTTTAACCATTTCAAAGCATTTTACAGATATTAACTTGTTCATCTTTTACACATTTTAGTGAATGGTAAATATACTCCAGCCTAGGTGAATAAACTGAAGTGCTTAAAAAGCAAAATAGGACCTTAGTAGTCATAATGTAATATTTACGTTAAAGGAAAAAAAAAAAAGAACACAGTATTGTTTTCCAATTTCAAAATTTTGAAAACTAGAATGTTCAGGGTACTATGAAAATTTATTTAGATAGGAAATCCTTTGCAACTCACTGCAAAAGACAGTGAAAGACAGCATGCATAAGCAAGTTTCACAAATTCATGAAATACAGTGTGTTCCTCAGAGGAAGGAACTGTATTTCAAAAGTTTATTTCATCATATGACCCTGTGTCCTGGGGAGGAAACCTTTTTTTGGACCAGGCACAGGTTTAGAATTTGAATGTGTATAGCTAAAACATACAAACCTGTAGAAACTCTACCATCAGAAGCATCTCTAATATTACAAATTATTACTGGTGCATCTTACCAGCGACACTGAGGAACTGCGTCAGTGAATAAATCTAGTAGTGTCAAGAGAAAAAACAAATAAATGTATTCAAAGAATTTTTTTTTGTCTTTTGTCCATTTTTTAGGGCCGCACCAGCGGCATATGGAGGTTCCCAGGCTAGGGGTCTAATTGGAGCTGTTGCTGCCAGCCTACGCCAGAGCCACAGCAACACCAGATCCGAGCCACATCTGTGGCCTACACCACAGCTCACAGCAACACCAGATCCTTAACCCACTGAGAAAGGCCAGGGATCAAACCTGCAACATCATGGTTCCTAGTTGGATTCGTTTCTGCTGCACCACGACGGGAACTCCTGTTCCTGGTAAACTACCTAACACAGCACACTGCATATAGCAGACAGTGAAATATCAGGTGAATGATTAATAGTCTGTGTTTTGAAAATGGGGTTAGAAAACCTGGCACTTGGCTTCACAAGACCTCATTTTCCTTATCAGTAATTGGAGGAGACTAAACCATAAAAGACCTACACTGTAGGGTAGCTTACCTTCGAAGCAGACTGAGATGGAGACTAGTGAGCAGGAAGTTTACTGGGGAGTGCTCCTGAGATGATCACTTGTGGGGGCACAGCAGAAAGAGAAGTGGGGCTGTGCCGGTCACAAGGCGTTGGCTGACCTGAAGGTGCACTCTGGAGCAGAAATGGCATGGCAGAGTTGTTCTGAATTGGAATAGAGCCTTTCCGACCCCTCATCAACCAGTCATTGGAAGTAAGCTGCCCTGTTCAAGGTGGGTAAGGTAACTCTCTTCAGCTGAGATAAGGACAACATCCAGAGAGAAACAAAGCTTTGAGTGTTCTGTCACCAATACTCGGCAGCTGGAGGAACGAGTATTTAGTCCTGAGGTGGGAGATCTGGGCGATGTACCAGGGTCCACTACTATTACAAGGGTCCCTTCCAGTTCTATATTACCCTTACTTTCAGAAGCAATCAAACCTAAACCACCAAAAAAATCTGTCTGTAAGCTTTTGCACAGCAAAGGAAACCAAAAAGAAAACATAAAGACAACTTTCAGAATGGGAGAAAATAGTTTCAAATGATGCAACTGCCAAGGGCTTAATCTCTAGAATGTACAGGCAACTTATACAATTCAGCAGCAAAAAAGCCAACAACCCAACTGAAAAATGGGCAAAAGACCTGCATAGACATTTCTCCAAGGAAGATGTACAGATGGCCAACAAGCACATGAACAAATGCTCAACATCACTGACTATTAGAAAAATGCAAATGAAAACTACCATGAGATACCACCTCACACCAGTCAGAATGGCCATCATCAATAAGTCCACAAACAACAAATGCTGGAGGGGCTGTGGAGAAAAGGGAACCCTCCTGCATTGCTGGTGGGAATGTCAGCTGATACAGCCACTATGGAGAACAGTATGGAGGTACCTTAGAAATCTATACATAGAACTTCCATATGACCCAGCAATCCCACTCTTGGGCATCTATCCGGATAAAACTTTCCTTAAAAAAGACACATGCACCCACATGTTCAATGCAGCACTATTCACAATAGCCAAGTCATGGAAACAACCCAAATGTCCATCAACAGATGATTGGATTAGGAAGATGTGGTATATATATACACAATGGAATACCAGTCAGCCATAAAAAGAACATAATGCCATTTGCAGCAACATGGATTGAACTAGAGACTCTCATACTAAGTCAGAAAGAGAAAGACAAATACCATATGATATAATTTATATCTTGAATCTAATATACAGCACAAATGAACCTCTCCAGAGAAAAAAATCATGGACTTGGAGAATAGACTTGTGGTTGTCAAGGGGGAGAGGGAGGGAGTAGAAGGGATTGGGAGCTTGGGGTTAATAAATGCAAACTATTGCCTTTGGAATGGATTAGCAATGAGATCCTGCTGTGTAGCACTGGGAACTATGTCTAGTCACTTATGATGGAGCATGATAATGTGAGAAAATAGAATGTGTATATGTATGTGTATCTGGGTCACCATGCTGTACAGTAGAAAAAAAAAAAACTGTATTGGGGAAATAACAATTTAAAAAAATGTAATAAAATGTTATGATCCTGAAAAAAAAAATACATTTCACAGCATTTAAACTGGAAAAACAAAAAATCTATCTGTGACAAAAAAATGCATACTCTAAGATTCCATTTAGGTAAGTTCAAGTACAGGCAGAACTAATCTCTTGATAGAGGTTGGAATAGTCATTACCTCTGAGGCACACTAAATGGGAGGGTGCAGGAGAAAACCTTCAGGGGTGCCAATAATGGTATAAATCTTGATCTGAAGTATACTTACATAACAATTCACAAACACTCATCTACCTTGATTTTCCCAAAGATTTACAAGAAGAGTCCATGAAGTAAGAATCTGGGTAAAATAAACACCTAATACTGCAATGTGTAAACCAAACATAATTTTTTTAAACTCTATAGTCATTTATTGTGATACTTTGACAATTCTTTTACTCCTTTTGTAATTTTGATGAACAAAATTATTTTAACTATTTATATTCAAGGCATTCAAAGGCTTCAAAATGAAATAAGACAGAATGATTAACTTGGCTATCGAGTGGGCTTAAGTAATCAAATAAAAAAACACAATAGAGAGTACCACTGAATAAAGACTTGCAAAACTGCCATTTATTTTTTTAATTAATTAATTTATTTTTTTGTCTTTTCTAGGGCTGCTCCCTCGGCATATGGAGGTTCCCAGGCTAGGGGTCAAATCGGAGCTGTAGCTGCTAGCCCACACCACAGCAACGCTGGATCCAAGCCGCATCTGCAACCTACACCACAGCTCGCGGCAATGCCAGATCCTTAACCCACTGAGTAAGGCCAGGGACCGAACCTGCAACCTCATGGCTCCTAGTCGGATTCGTTAACCACCGCACCACAACAGGAACTCTGCAAAACTCCCATTTAAAATTAGAACTACAAGAAAAGTTTTGCCTGGGTATATGCCCAAGAGTGGGATTGCTGGGTCATATGGTAGTTCTATGTTTTCTAAGATACCTCCATACTGTTTTCCATGTGGTTGTACCAATTTACATTCCCACCAACAGTGCAGGAGGGTTCCCTTTTCTCCACACCATCTCCAGTATTTGTTATTTGTGGACTTATTAATGAGGGCCATTCTGACTGGTGTGAGGTGGTACCTTGTAGTAGTTTTGATTTGCTTTTCTCTAATAATCAGTGAACTAGAGACCCTCATACTAAGTAAGTCAGAAAGAGAAAGACAAATGCCATATGATCTCACTTGGATCTGGAATCTAATATAGGGCACAAATGAACCTTTCCACAGCAAAGAAAATCATGGACTTGGAGAAGAGACTTGTGGTTGCCGAGGGGGAGGGAGTAGGAGGGATTGGGAATTTGGGGTTAACAGATGCAAACTACAGCACTTGGAATGGATAAGCAATGGGATCCTGCTGTACAGCATGGGGAATTATGTCTGGTCACTTGTGATAGAGCATGATAATGTGAGAAAAAAGAATGTACACATGTATGTGTGACTGGGTCACCTTACTATGCAGCAGAAAATTGACAGAACACTGTAAATCAGCTGTAATGGAAAAAATAAAAATCATTATAAAAAAAAAAACAAAACTGAACTACAGGAGTTCCTGCTGTGGTTCAGCAGAAACGAACCCAATTAGTATCCATAAGGATGTAGGTTTGATCCCTGTCCTCAATCAGTGGGTAAAGGATCCGGTGTTGCCATCAGCTGTGGTATAGGTTGCAGACAAAGCTCAGATCCCACACTGCTGTGGCTGTGGCATAGGCTGGCAGCTACAGCTCTGATTTGACCTCTAGCCTGGGAACTTCCATATGTGGCAGGTGTGGCCCTAAAAAGCAAAACATAAATAAACAAATATAAATAAAATCAGAACTATAATGAAGATTTGGATAAATCATGGCTTATGCACAACGCATTTTTAAAAACTAAGTATAGTACTGCCACCTAGCAGACAAAGTTAATAATGACCAATTTCAGCTCTGAAAAGTTATATATATCTTATAGAAAACAGAAATGCTGAATAATATATTATTCAACAATATTTGCCAAAATAAAGCTTAACAACAATCTGCCAATATGGACAACATTTAAAAATGCAAATACCATTGTTCTCAAACAAATTACATCACTTCTAAAATAGCTGACAACTAAAACAATAGTACTAGCACTAGGAGCTTTGAAACTTTCCTTGTACAAATCCCATCCCATTTTTTTAAAAAAAGATTATTTCTACAAAATTCTAGAGCTATAGGTTCCCAGATACAGTCTCTGGGGAGAAAAATGGGCAATGCCCAGTTGTACCCCCTAGTTTTTCATTCCCAAAATCTATTTGGAGACTCCATGAACTCTAAAGTGCTGAAAAAGAGAAAGCACAGGTGTGCTGGATTTTGGATAGAGATTTTCAGCAGAATGCACTTAAGGAGTAACAAGGTCTTTCCTCCTTTCCTGATGTTTGAACATCTGGATACTAACAAGCAAAGGTTCCTACTCCTCTGGGCTAGAACAGCAAATCCTCCCAATTTAAACCCCACCTCCTCCCAACCTACAATTTTTCCTTCTTACTTAGGCATCAGGTTACACAGCCCCAAAGTCAAAAGAGTAAATGGATATCTAGCTGGGACCCTTTCCAAGAAAGAAAGAGAGAAAGAAAGAGAAAAAGAGAGAAAGAGAGAGAGAGAGAAAGAGAAAGAGAGAAAGAAAGAAAGAAAAGAAAAAAGAAGAAAACCTACACTATGCCAGCACTCTAAGTGCAGAAAGACTGAGAAAAGACCAAAATAAGCCTGGAGAATATATCACTGTTGGAGAGACTAGACTACTAAATAGACAAGGAGAGTGCAACAATATTTCACATCTTTGCCACTTTTTTGGGACAGTAAGTATAAAGTCCCATCATTTTACTGCACCTGAGCATTCCTACCCAAATAGCATCTGCAAGCCTAAGCACAAATCAAAAGCTACACAGTCACCAGGGAAACTTAGACAGCTAAAGACACTTTCACAATTACCATAGTATCACACTATAAAACAAGGCAGAACACACCCAGAATAACAGTACAACACAAAGAAACCAGTACAAAATCACACAATCAAACATCATATATATGAGATACATGGAAATGAAGAGATCAAGGTTCTAGATGAGCTTTGTCACAAAC
This sequence comes from Sus scrofa, assembly GCF_054392235.1. Taxonomy (NCBI): domain Eukaryota; kingdom Metazoa; phylum Chordata; class Mammalia; order Artiodactyla; family Suidae; genus Sus; species Sus scrofa. The sequence continues at coordinate 108,752,189 of NC_139397.1, read as the reverse complement.
TAATTATGTAATCTAGGGTAAAGGCAGAGAAGTATAATCAGTACTAAGCAGTGGAGGGTTAGGCACTGAACTCAGGGGTTTACAGATAGTGAAAACACCTAACCAGCAGTCAGGTGAGCAAAGTTCAGGGTTTAGCCCAAGTCAATGCACATTTCTAGAGCATAATCTAATTATCTGTATTGGCTAGAATAGTATTTCCAGAATGTGTTCCGCAGCACAACAGAATAACAGTGATACACATGCCAATAAAAGGATTTCAGGAGTTTCTGCTATGGTGCAGTGGGTTAAGGATCTGGCTTTGCCAAAGCTGTGGTATAGGTAGATAGCTACAGGTCAAATTTGATCCCTGGCCATCTGTGGGCCAGGGAACAAAATGGGAAAAAAAGGTGGGGGGGGGGGGAATTTCAGTCTAGTAAGTGCAGGAAATGTACTTACTATAAACCACCAATTTTAGATTCATAATGCACTTTTGTACAGTAAAAGTACAGCCTGAGAAGGGCTCAGAGTTAAGATATGTGTTTAATTATAATGCTTTTCCAAGGCAGTAGATCACTAAACAACTTTTTTCTCTTATAAATATTAACACTGAAAAACAATCTTTGCCATGACTCAAAAAATTAAACAGGATTACAACAGTCCACCCTTATCCATAGGAGATATGTTTCAAGACCCACAGTGGATGCCTGATACTGCAGAGATAGTACCAAACCCTATACATACTACTTTTTTTCCTATGCACACATACCTATGACAAAGTTTAATTTATATATTAGGCACAATAAGAGAATATCTAAATTGCTGGCATCACTGCTCTTACACTTTGGGGCCATTATTAAGTAAAACAAGGGTTCCTTTGAACACCAGCACTACGATACCTTGAGAGTAGATTTGATAACGCAGATGGCTATTAAGTGACTAAGAGACAGGCAGTGTATACATCATGTACATGCAAGACAAAGGGATGATTCATGTCCTCGGCCGGATAGAGCAGAACTGCACAAGATTTCATCATGCTACTGAGAATGGCATACTATTTAAATTTTATGAATTACTTCTGGAATTTTCCCATTTACTATTTTTCAACAAGGTTGACTGCAAACTAATAAACCACATAAAGTAAAACTAGGGATGGGGGGGATATTGTACCCTTTAATCTAGTGATTCCACTTCTGGGTATATATCCAAAAAAGTGAAAGCAGGGGTTCAAACAGACATCTGCACACCGGTATTCATAGCAGCATTATTCATAATAGCCAAATGGTGAAAACAACCCAAATGTCCACTGACAGCTAAATAAACGAAATGTGGTTTATACATACCATGGAGTATCATTCAGCCTTAAGAAGTAATGAAATTCTGATACATGTATGAACCTTAAAGATACTATGCTAAATGAAATAAGCCAGATACAAAAGGACAAATATTGTATGATTCCAAATTATAAGAGGTACCTAAAATAGTCAAATTGATAGAGACAGAAAGTAGACTAGTGGTTACCAGTGGAGGGGGGAAAAGGAGAATGGGGATTTACTGGATACAGAGTTTCAGTTTGTGGTGATGAAAAAGTTATGGAGATGGTTAGTGATGATGCCTACACAACAATGTCAATGTATTTAATGCCATTAAACTGTACACTTAAAAATTACTAAAATGGTAAATTTAATGTATATTTAATGTATATTTTACACAATAAAAAAAATTCTTTGCCAAATTTTCTCTTAATTCTAATATCATGTGAATACAAAACCACTAAAATAGTCCATAAAAATTATCTTACCTCGGCTACACAACAAATTGACCCCAAGGCTTCTCCACGAAAACCATAAGTTGTCAAATTTTCAAGGTCTTCATGACTATTTATTTTTGAGGTGTAGTACTTCACTGCCATTACAGGTGCATCAACAGCCTTGATACCCTCACCATTGTCTCGCACCTCAATTTTATCAAATCCATAGTTCTCCTATGAAAAGTTAAATAATACTTTTAGTATATAAAAACATTAAGCTTTATCACACTTAGAAAATGACACAACTGAAACAGTTCTGCCATTTACCTATCTTTTAAGAAAACAACATTAACAAAGTAAGAATACCAATTCCTAGTTACGGTACCATGGGGAAGTCTTTTGTTTTCCTTAGACTCAGATTCAACTATAAAATAATATCAACCTGATCTTTAAGGTTCCCTTGAATTGTTTCAGTGTAATAGGTACTTACGCTTAAATTTATGTTTAAACTTGCCCCAAAATATTCTTCTGAACTATATATATCTCTGTATATATAATCTCTCAAACAAAAAAAACCCATCACCACCAAAAACAAAACTAGTTCTACCCACCAAAAGTCTAGCAACTGTCATTATTCAACCTAGTTGTAATACCTTCTCCCTTGAACTACTTACTGCTTTCATAAGTAAATAAAAATCTGCTACACTGTAACTTTCTAAATTTCTTCTTGTAAATAGCCACCTAACAGGAAACTGCTAAGAAAATACACCTCATTTGGCAAATGAAGGTGAAAAAACAAATCACAGCTTAGTATATGTGGTTTAATACTAAAAATATGCACACACAGCAAATACAAAACCTATATATATCCTACAGTGATCACACTTTCTATGAAAACTATCTTCTAAATTTGGTAGCAAGCATCTATCATAAGCTTTACTTCACAAAGCTTTATGTGTATGGACATAAATGCAAGTTATAAAGTGAAAAAAAATCTTCCTACAATTATGACTCTGGTATTTAAAAATAATGCCACATCTTTTTAATAACCTAAAATTACATAATACTACATGTCATTACTCTTTGGATAAATTAGAAATACCAAGTATTGGGGGGAGATACATAAGATTTAGTTCCTATCTTTCCCTCAATCTAAGATTAAATTATTTTGGGAACAGCTTGCCTGCTTCATTTCATTAAAAATAATTAACTATAGAAATGCAAATCTCTCAATATAAATAAGAAATCCACCGAGTAAACTAACACAAAGATCTGTTTAATTGTTTAAAATAAATAACACCAGTATGTTTAACTAATTATGAAAACATTCCCAGTCAGGATAGTTATTATTGTATGAAACTATAATGAAACAGGTCTTATTATGTAGAGCAACACAGTTGCTTATTTTAAAATTCTACAAAGCAGAAACTGATGAATATCAAAAGACTTAAATAGCCAGATAAAAACGGGTACTTTAATTTACTTTTTAAAGATGACTTCTGGGAGTTCCCGTTGTGGCTCAGCAGTTAACGAATCCGACTAGGAACCATGAGGTTGCGGGTTCGATCCCTGGCTTTGCTCAGTGGGTTAACGATACAGCATTGCCGTGAGCTGTGGTGTAGGTTGCAGACTCAGCTCGGATCCCGCATTGCTGTGGCTGTGGTTTGGGCCAGCAGCTACAGCTCCGATTCGACCCCTAGCCTAGGAACCTCCATATGCCATGGGAGTGGCTCAAGAAATGGCTAAAAGACAATAAATAAATAAATAAAGATGACTTCTGCTGGCTTTGTAAAACTATTTCTAAAAACTATGTTTTTCTCCCAAGAACTTTAAGAACAAGCAAGATATATATCTGCCTGCCTAAGAGTCTTAAGTAAAATTTGCAGATATAATTTCCTAATCCTATTTAATTATTATCAACTGTATTCTAATCAGACTCAGCTGACCATATGAGAAAAACAGTTTCTTTTTGCATTTAATTTTTCATGGTTAAAGAGCTTTTATTGTACTATTATTTTTTAAAAATACAGGCTTGATATGGTATAGAATAGTATTTCTCAACATCAACTAGAAACTTGTTAGAAATGCAAATTTTGGGCCCCTCCTCAAATATGAAAGTTTAACAAGCTCCTTAAAACTACTGACACATGTTGTGAGTAACGTGAGACCCACCAGCATTTAGGAAAGATCCTGAATGGGTTTTAGAGCCAGAAGGACCTGGATTGCGAATTCAGCTCCACTACTTATTATTTATTTGACTTTAGGAGAGTTCTCAGAACCTCAACTACTTGGAAAATTGGTGTAGCAATAGCTAATTCAAAGAGTTTTTATAAGGAACAACTGGGATAACATATATATTATATGCACGTGTATATGAAAAGGGAAGGTCTCTTTCCTACAAAGATGTTAATGCCAGTATTATTTCTAACATCATAATACCAGAAATAACCTGTTAATTAAGAGATTACAAAACATGTATTCTTACATTGACTCAAATTTATTTACCATTTATGTATCAGATACCAGACAGATATAGAAAACACAAAAAACAGAGACCTTACCTCCATAAATTAGTAATTTATAATGGGGGAGGCAGACATGCTGACTATTGTAGTAAGTCATATAAGTGTCATAAATAACATATACTCAAATGATTTAATATGTAGCACTTAAAAATGTGAAAACTATGAAGCAACAAGGGACACAATTCTTTTTTTTTTTTTTTTTTTTTTTTTTTTGTCTTTTTGCCATTTCTTGGGCTGCTCCCGTGGCATATGGAGATTCCCAGGCTAGGGGTCAAATCGGAGCTGTAGCTACCGGCCTACGCCAGAGCCACAGCAACGCAGGATCCGAGCTGCATCTGCAACCTACACCACAGCTCACGGCAACACCAGATCGTTAACCCACTGAGCAAGGCCAGGGATAAAGAATAAGCTTTTGTTTATAATTTCCTCTAGTGTTACTACAACACTGGTTTAAGTTATTTTTAAGGAGTTCCCTACGTGGCTCAGCGGAATGAATCTGACTAGCATCCATAAGGACACAGGTTCGATCCCTGGCCTTGCTCAGTGGCTTCAGGATCTGGCATTGCTGTGAGTTGTGGTGCAGGTCACAGACGTGGCTTGGATCCTGAGTTGCTGTGGCACAGGCTGGCAGCTACAGCTCCAATTCAACCCCTAGCCTGGGAACCTCCATATGCCATGGGTGTGGTCCTAAAAAGACAAAAAAAAAATTATTTTTAAGAATTTTCTCTTAAGACAAAGGATCCCATGTCCCAAAAGTAATTTACTGATATACGAAGAAGAGAAACCTAACAGTTGTAAGGAGAAAATATCTGTCCAATCCTTTTTTTTTTGCTTTAAAAGTACTTGGCAGTATCTCAGGCACACTCACCAGTTTAACATCTATGCTTGTGGCACCAGCATCCAAGGAGTTTTCAATGAGCTCTTTTACAACACTGACCACTGAAGTGATTATTTGAGAACTTGAAAGGAGGCGAACTGTTGCTGCAGGCAACTGTTTCATTCTAGCTTTTAGCAGAGTAGCTAGAAAATGAAATATTAAGTTGTAAAAACAAAAACTGTTAAACATTCCTGACAAAATTCACAGCAATAGGAGTTCCCGTCATGGCTCAGTGGTTAACAAATCCAACTAGGAACCATGAGGTTGCGGGTTCGATCCCTGGCCTTGCTCAGTGGGTTAAGGATCCGGGGTTGCCATGACCTGTGGTGTAGGTTGCAGATGCAGCTCGGATCCTGCGTGGCTGTGGCTCTGGCATAGGCTTGGCAGCGACAGCTCTGATTAGACCCCTAGCCTAGGAACCTCCATATGCCACAGGTGCCCTAGAAAAGACCAAAAAAAAAAAAAAAAAAAAAAAAAAATTTCACAGCAACAACATCATCAATAATAGAAACCCACATGTGTTGAGCCTCATTGTACACCAGGCTCTACTGTTAAGCACATACATTATTAAATCATTAATTTCTTACAAATACCTCTAAAACATATGCTATTACCATCTCCATATTATAAGACTAAGGCACAGAGAAGTGAATTGGTAAGTCACACTATGTTACTAAGTGAAGAATGATAAGAGTAACTGCGCAATACTGAGTGTAACATGTGATGTGCCTGGCTAGGAATAACCAGGTGGTGCCGTCAAATGATGCTGATAACATCAGTCATGTGCCTTAATGGCAGTCACAGTTAAACATTATTATGCAACCATACGTTTATAATGCCTTTTGCAATTATGAGCCCTTTTGGCATTAGAATATCTAGACCCATGGGACCTCATCAAACTGAAAAGCTTTTGCACAGCAAAGGAAACCCAAAAGAAAACAAAAAGGACAACTTACAGAATGGGAGAAAATAGTTTCAAATGATGCAACTGACAAGGGCTTAATCTCTAGAATATATAAGCAACTTATACAACTCAACAGCAAAAAAACCAATCAATCAATGGAAAAATGGGCAAAAGACCTGAATAGACATTTCTCCAAGGAAGATATACAGATGGCCAACAAACACATGAAAAAATGCTCAACATCGCTGATTATAAGAGAAATGCAAATCAAAACTACCATGAGATACCACCTCACACCAGTCAGAATGGCCATCATTAATAAATCCACAAATAACAAGTGCTGGAGGGGCTGTGGAGAAAAGGGAACCCTCCTGCACTGTTGGTGGGAATGTAAACTGGTACAGCCACTATGGAGAACAGTTTGGAGATACCTTAGAAATCTATACATAGACCTTCCATATGACCCTGCAATCCCACTCCTGGGCATCTATCCGGACAAAGCTCTACTTAAAAGAGACACATGCACCCGCATGTTCATTGCAGCACTATTCACAATAGCCAGGACATGGAAACAATCCAAATGTCCATCGACAGAGGATTGGATTCGGAAGATGTGGTATATATACACGATGGAATACTACTCAGCCATAAAAAAGGATGACATCATGCCATTTGCAGCAACATGGATGGAACTAGAGAATCTCATACTGAGTGAAATGAGCCAGAAAGACAAAGACAAATACCATATGATATCACTTATAACTGGAATCTAATATCCAGCACAAATGAACATCTCCTCAGAAAAGAAAATCATGGACTTGGAGAAGAGACTTGTGGTTGCCTGATGGGAGGGGGAGGGAGTGGGAGGGATCGGGAGCTTGGGCTTATCAGTCACAACCTAGAATAGATTTACAAGGAGATCCCGCTGAATAGCATTGAGAACTATGTCTAGATACTCATGTTGCAACAGAAGAAATGGTGGGGGAAAAACTGTAATTGTAATGTATACATGTAAGGATAACCTGACCCCCTTGCTGTACAGTGGGAAAATAAAAAAATAAAATTAAAAAAAAAAAAAACAAAAACAAAAAACAAAAAATACAAACCATAAAAAAAAAAAAAAAAGAATATCTAGACCCTAGAATTACTCTCAATTTAAGACAGTCATGACCCAGACATATCGTATCATATTACCATCCTCTATACTAGCATGTCTAAAACATTACCTAAACATGGGGCTCCTCAAAGCCAAAATAAGATAAAGCTCAAATCCCTGTGCTGACAATCAAGGTTCTTTATAAACCGATCCGACTTGTAAAACCAAAGTCTCTCCACCAGTTATTGTTTTACCCATGAAAGCCTTTGAAACCTTTTCAAAAAAAAAAGAAAAAAAAAATCTCATGTTGAAATCACATATGTAATGTTTGCATGGAGTAAGGTTTGCATCTACTTTAATGCCTAACTTCAGAAAAGATTTCAGGAAAAAAAAAAAAAAAGAACTTGGCTACATGCAATTCCTCAAGTCAAGATTTTCTTTGCCAGTAAAATGGTGGGGGACTGGATGGGCAGGGGTTGGGGGAAGCCCTAGGTACTTCCTTTATTTACTATGACTAGTTACATGCTCACATGATGATTTGAACCTATGCAATTTAGATCCAAATAAGACAATGCCAAAAACAAACCAAACCAAATTAAAACGTTGCTGTTTAGGATCCTTTCTTAGGCAACTTAAGATGTAAAACAAGCAGAGTCACATAAAGCTTAAGAATAAGTAACTGAGGAAGAAACAGAATAGTGTCACTACAACGATTACATAGGATTTAAAGGATACATTTCTACGAAAAAGTCAACATATTGAGTTCTGAATGGTGTTAACTGATCACAATTCATAACTAAAACCATATTTTGCTTTTGTACAAGGCAAAGCTGATTAGCACAATGGAAAAATATACCAGACCAGAATCTAAAATAGGTTTGGGGGTTCATCTTTATTACACATAAACAGAAGCTTACTTAAATCCTTCTGTAAAATCAATTCATCACCTGCATAGAGATAGTTTGTTGTGAGGACCAAAGAAAAAAATACATATAAAATGTACTATAAATGATAAGGCCAATGTATTAAATGAAAATTATTATCATTATGTAAAGAAATGCTGGGAATTCATTCCTAACAATAACTCCCAGTTAAGCTATATATTTGATTTAATTTTGGTGTGCTCAGCTTTATTGAGAATAGCTGTCGACAACTACCTCTCAAAGGTTTTTTTGTAGCTCTTAAGGGTCGGGAGGTCTTCGCAATAGTGAGGAAAATAGTGGATGGTTAGGCTGCTCCCCTGCCTTAACAGTCATACAAATTAGTACTATCTCAGAAAAAAGGCGCCTTCTATACTCTCCTCAAGCTTCAGGCTAGCCTCAGGTCTAAAGATACAGAGCTGAATTGTCCAATATGGTAGCCAGCAGCCACCTGTGGCTACTGCATGCTTGAAATGTGGCTACTCCAAATTGAGATGTTCTAATACACTCTTGATTTCAAACTCAGTATAAAAAAAAAACCCCTAAAATTTGGAGTTACCATGGTGGCACAGGGTAACAAACCCAACTAGTATTCATGAGGACACAGGTTCGATCCCTGGCCTTGCTCAGTGGGTTAAGGATCTAGCGTTACGTGCATGGTGGTGTTGACTGCAGACTCGGCTCAGATCTGGCATTGCTATGGCTGTGGTGTAGGATGGCAGCTACAGCTCCGATTCTACCCCTCGTCTGGGAACTTCCATATGCCGTGGGTGTGGCCCTAAAAAGAAAAAAAAATAAGTATGTGTGTGTATACACATACATACACATAATTTAATTTGTTTTTACATTGATTACAGGATAAAATTATATTCTGGCTATATTATATAAAATATGACTGCTATAAAATTTTAAATTATATATGTGGCTTATATTATTGTTTAATTGTACAGTGCTGAATATAGTGGTTAAAAGAGGAGGTTCTAAATCATACTGCTTTGGTTCTAGCCTAGGTCTTACACTAGTAACTATATAATGTCGTGGAAATTAAACTCTAAAACTCAATCACCTAATCTATAAAATAGAGATAATAATGATAGCATATGGTTTTGGTGAGAAGTAAATAAGATAAGTATGTAACTTATTATAGTGCTTGGCTTATAATGCTAGAAGATGCCAAGATCTTTGGACTAAATTGAGTTCCTCCAAAATACTAAATGAACATTCTCCCACATGCTTCTCACCCCTACTCCCAAAAGGGCTGACCCATGGCTTGGTATTAGGTTAGGCTTGGGTTCAAGAAGTCTTCTTCCTTGGTTTGAGAGTCCCAAAAGTCTAAGAAAAACACTGATCAATCAATCTTTAGGGTATAAACCTAGCCTCATTTCAACCTTCACTCTTTCTGTACAAGCAACTTATTAATCTCATCATTTTTGTCTCATTCTCTATAGCATCTCATCCAAAATCTTCCATTTCCCCCCTTCAAGTCCCTAATGTCATCCTAATCTTGCTCCTTCTAGTTTACGGTGATCAAGGCATACCTTAGCATGAACTCTCTAACACACACACACTCTAACCTCCACCATCCTGGGTCCTCTGGTTTCTTAAAATGTCTACATCTCTACCCCATACTCTCTTCCCTCAGTCTCAGACCAATGTCTCTTCCTCCGAGGCTAACACTTTCACCTAGTTTCTTTATCTAGTCCCATTCTTCCTCCAGCTATCTTGGCCTTGAAAGCAAAAAGAAAAAAATTCTTCCCTCAACCCGACTAACCCTTTAATTACCTTCTTTCTTTATGAAGTCAAACCTGAATAAGTAACCTGTACTCACTGCCACCAATTCTGTCACCAACTCACTCCTAAAACCATTGTACAATAGCTTATACAACTGTTAGGATTCGGTTTTCTTCAAGTTCACCCATGAGCTCTTAAATCATCTAACCCTTTCTTTCCTCAGGACTCACGTTCCTTAACATCTCTGAAGCATGTGACATTGAGATATTGCCTAACTCTCAAGGATTTTGCTATCTATACCACTTTGACCTCTTCATGTTTTCATCACTCTCTTCCCCCTAAACAGGCATTGCCTTATCCCTTTCCCTTCTATCTTATATATCTTAAAACCCAAAGCTTCAGTTAGTAAACAAGGTCAAAAACTTCAATCTTCAGTCCCACACTATTCGTACCTCCACTTTCTTCTAATGCAATACTTCATTCTAGACTCAGTTTCAATGCCATTTGTAACATGGTCCTTTAGCATCACCCAGCCAAGGATGACTCTTTCTCCCTCCTACATTCCTAAAGAACTTGGCTTTCATCACTCACATGATGCTTATCATCCCCCGTCCTGATCTATACAACTTCTGAAAGAAGAGAGTTATGTATTTCTGCAAGCAACACAGAAAAATCAAGTATTTCACTCATTGAGAATACTTCATGAATACTAATGAAGAGGTCATTTCATCAGACTTCCTCATTCAAAGGTAAACTTTAGGAAGAGTGTCTTACTTCCCAGCAAGTCGCCATTGTCTTATTCCTTCACTTTATATGTTTTATTTTAGCTGGACTCCATATCATCCCCAACATCACCTGTACCTCCTAACCAGAATTGCTTCTAGATTCCAGGGCCTTATTTCCAACCACTTTATATCTCATTTAGATGAGAGGGAGGCACCCTAAACTTAACATGACCCAAATTGATCTAGGATCTTTCTCTAATTAACTGTGTTTCTTCCTATATTTATTTGATAATAAAAATAACAGCTAATACAAGTAACTTTACATATAAATAATATTTAATCTATTTAACCCTCACAAGTCTATGTACACAGTCATTCCTCTATTACAAACAGGATTTAAAAGCTTGATAACTGGTTCAAGATCATACAACTATTTATTTATTTATTTATGCTTCTTAGGGCCACAACCATGGCATATGGATGCTCCTAGGCTAGGGGGTGCAATAGGAGCTACAACTGTCAGCCCGTACCACAGTGCACGGCAATGCAGGATCCCCAACCCACTGAGCGAGGCCGGAGATTGAACCAGCATCCTCATGGATACTAGCCAGGTTCATTTCTGCTGCGCCACAACTGGAACTCTGAGATCACACAACTATTAAGCAACAGATACATACCTGAATGTCTTGACATATTTGACTCCAAAAGCTATGCTCATCCAGTCTCACAAGGCAAAATCAGAAACCTTGAGTTATCCTAGAAATCCTCCCCACTCTCTCTATCCTGCCACCCAGTCCTCTATTCTACCTAAATATTTCTTGAACTAGGCCTTTTCTCTCTCTATCTGGCTACTGCCTCTGTTCAGCCACTCAACATTTTCTCCCTGTCTCTGCAATAACCAGCTAATTGATATGGTGCCTGGATTCCCAATCACCTATATGGTTCTTTCTATAATTTAAATTTCATCATGTTGCTATTCTAATTGAAATTTCTAAAGATTTCCAGTATTGTAAAAATGGCCATCCTACCCAAAGCAATCTACAGATTCAATGCAATCCCTATCAAATGACCCATGACATTTTTCACAGAACTACAACAAACAATCCAAAAATTTATATAGAACCACAAAAGACCCAGAATCGCCAAAGCAACCCTGAGAAACAAAAACCAAGCAGGAGGCATAACTCTCCCAGACTTCAAGAAATACTACAAAGCCACAGTCATCAAAACAGTGTGGTACTGGTATCAAAACAGACAGACAGACCAATGGAACAGAAGAGAGAACCCGGAAATAAACCCTGACACCTATGGTCAATTAATCTTTGACAAGGAGGCAAGAACATAAAATGGGAAAAAGAAAGTCTATTCAGCAAGCATTGCTGGGAAACCTGGACAGCTGCATGCAAAGCAATGAAACTAGAACACACCCTCACACCATGCACAAAAATAAACTCCAAATGGCTGAAAGACTTAAATATACGACAGAACACCATCAAACTCCTAGAAGAAAACATAGGCAAAACACTCTGACATCAACATCATGAATATTTTCTCAGGTCAGTCCCTCAAAGCAATAGAAATTAGAGCAAAAATAAACCCATGGGACCTCATCAAACTGAAAAGCTTTTGCACAGCAAAGGAAACCCAAAAGAAAACAAAAAGACAACTTACAGAATGGGAGAAAATAGTTTCAAATGATGCAACCGACAAGGGCTTAATCTCTAGAATATATAAACAACTTATACAACCCAACAGCAAAAAAGCCAATCAATCAATGGAAAAATGGGCAAAAGACCTGAATAGACATTTCTCCAAGGAAGATATACAGATGGCCAACAAACACATGAAAAAATGCTCAACATCGCTGATTATAAGAGAAATGCAAATCAAAACTACCATGAGATACCACCAGTCAGATTGGCCATCATTAATAAATCCACAAATAACAAGTGCTGGAGGGGCTGTGGAGAAAAGGGAACCCTCCTGCACTGTTGGTGGGAATGTAAACTGGTACAGCCACTATGGAGAACAGTTTGGAGATACCTTAGAAATCTATACAAAGAACTTCCATATGACTCCGCAATCCCACTCTTGGGCATCTATCCGGACAAAACTCTACTTAAAAGAGACACATACACCCACATGTTCATTGCAGCACTATTCACAATAGCCAGGACATGGAAACAACCCAAATGTCCATCGACAGATGATTGGATTCGGAAGATGTGGTATATATACACAATGGAATACTACTCAGCCATAAAAAAGAATGCCATAATGCCATTTGCAGCAACATGGGTGGAACTAGAGAATCTCATCCTGAGTAAAATGAGTCAGAAAGACAAAGACAAATACCATATGATATCACTTATAACTGGAATCTAATATCCAGCACAAATGAACATCTCCTCAGAAAAGAAAATCATGGACTTGGAGAAGAGACTTGTGGCTGCCTGATGGGAGGGGGAGGGAGTGGGAGGGATTGGGAGCTTGGGCTTATCAGACACAACTTAGAATAGATATACAAGGAGATCCTGCTGAGTAGCATTGAGAACTTTGTCTAGATACTCATGTTGCAACAGAACAAAGGGTAAGGGAAAAAAATGTAATTGTAATGTATACATGTAAGGATAACTTGATCCTCTTGCTGTACAGTGAGAAAATAAAAATAAAATAAATTTCTAAAGATTTCCAACTGCTAACCAGGTTAAATCTAAACTTCTCAACAATTTCCAACCTCGTCCCACTATTCTCCAAATGCACACTGGGCCAGTCATTGTCTCTCTTAATGTGGGGGCACTCACCCCTTTCTTGGCTCACAAGGTTCCCTTTCTCTACTGATGATTTCTAATCATCCTTCCAGATTTAGTTCAATGAAATTCAGTCCCATATTTAGTTCACCTCCTCAAGAAAGCCTTTCTTATCTGCTCCAACCTCTGCCCTCAACAAGTTAGGCACTCCTTCCTCTGTACTCCCTTAGCATCTTTTCCTTATTTCTAACCCCAAATTCATCACAAGTTATTCTGACTATTGTTTTTCCATCCCTTCTTCCTGGCTGAGAGTTCTCACAAGATAGAGATTTTATATTAATCTCATATCTCTAGCATGACCTCTGGAACATAACAAGCATTCTACTGTATGTGTATCAAATGGTATATTTTGAAAAGTGGAAGGCTTAGGAGTCACAGCACAGAATGTTTAAGAATGTCAGGAATCAATCTTCCATATTTGCTGAAAGAGTGTTGATGATCAGGAAAATCAGTTAAGAACAGTGAACCTAAAAAGAAGTAGAGATCAGAGTCATAGACTTTAAGTAGAATATAATGAAACAATTTATTTAAAGAACATAATAAATCTAACCCAATCGGTTTCACAGAACCGATAGGAGTTCCTGTGTTGGCTCGGCGGTTAACCAATCCCACTAGGAACCACAGGGTTGCCGGTGCGATCCCTGGCCTTGTTCAGTGGGTTAAGAATCCGGCGTTGCCCCGAGCTGTGGTGTGGGTTGCAGGCGAGGAAGGGACCCCGCGTTGCTGGGGCTGTGGCGGAGGCCGGCAGCTACAGTTCCAATGAGACCCCTAGCCTGGGAACCTCCACATGCCGTGGGAGCGACCCTAGAAAAAGACAAAAAAAAAAAAAAAAAAAGCAAGATATATACAGTCAACATTGTCTGACAACAATTTTGAGATGTTGTTGAAAGCTGTACTGACAAGGTAATAAAATTAGATTTCAAACATGATGCCAAATAATCTGATTTTTTTTCCTCCCCATTCTCGAAAAGGATCAATTCTTGGTACCCACATTTCCTCAGCATATACAACAAGGACCTGTGTTCAGCATGTAGACAGACCCAGAACACCAGTAAAAATTATGCTTAACTGAAAAGTTTGCTTTCCCCACTTGCATGATGCCACAACATACAACATTATAAAAACGTCACACTCACTCATAAGACAGGCTGTTATGGCTTTGAGGGAGTAAAGTTTCTGCCTGGCAAACAACTTTGAGACCTACTGCCAGAGGGATCTGTGGAATGGGCTGCAACAAAGGCCTAAACACGATTTAGTCAAGAAATGCCAAACCAAGCACTAAGGGGCCCACACCTGAACGGAAACCGCTTTCCACGTGTGCGCGCCCGCGGTCCCGTCTTCATCCGCTTCCCGCCCCTTGAGGGGAGGAGGGGTCACCCATGGCTGCCGCCAGCGCTCTCGCCCCGACCGGGACAAGTTGAGGGTAGGAGGCTCTCGCGCCTACGACCATATAAGATTGAATGCCCCTTAGCCACACCACACTACCTTCTTACTCGTTCAAGGTGGGCAATTAACAATCCAAGAGCGGTCCTGGCACCGTCCCAGCAGGAGCCCAGCCCCGGCCCCGCGGTTCTACGACTCAGCCCCAGCGGGCGCGCGGCGTGGCGGGCTCCAAGCGCCGTGCCTTTAGTCCCGCCCTGCCGGGCGAACGTGGGAGTGGCACCGCCCTCAACCAATCCGGTGGCAGCGCGTTCTGTTCTGAAAGCTTTCGCAAGCTGCGCCGCCCCACGCGCCGCTGCGCGGAGGCTGACCACAAGCATTCGGCCGGAGGAGACGCCGCCGCTGCCGCGGACTTCTTACGTCTCTGAGCCGGCCGCCCAAGAGTGCGGCGGGTGAGTGGGAATGAACGGCCGCCGAGGCTGTGCTGCTACCTGTGGCACTGGGAGCTGCTGGCGCGCCTGGGTCGGCTTTAAGGAAAAAAGTGGACTCCGGCTTCGTTCGCGGCACCCTGTGTGGCTGTGCGGACCAAGTGGCTTCCAGGGTTGCCCCCCAGTCCCGGTCCGGGCCCTGACTGGATGTGCCGCTCGGAGAAGAAAGGGGCGGGGGTGGGGCGCTGTGGCAGTAGCAGCAGCCGCTTTTGCTGAACTTCCACCGGCCGGGGGCTCCAGCCGCCGGTGGAGGGCTGCTTGAGACTGGCGGGCGGGCGGGCGGGCGGGAGGCTCCTCAAAGGGGTCGCTGCGGGTCCCTGGTCTTCAGACACCTATAGGTCTTCTTTACTCTGTGAAGTCATTGTTAGTCCTGAAGTGGCGCGGCAGACTCCCAGAAAAGGTTTTCTGGGATAGGGTTGGGTCAGTTTTTGCCTTCCAGCTCAAATCTAAATTTTAAGCCTCTTTCGAGCATCTTTTTTTTAGTGCTATCCTGTTTAAAGTGGGAAAAGCATTTTGAGTGGCGACATTTTCTAAGTAGAACTCACAGCATATAAAAGTAAGCTATGATACACGATGGATATTTAGATTAGAACCAATGTTTACACATTTAAATTGAGACTTTTTTTGTTTCGTTTTAGCATAACCAACTTTCATTACCGTAAGCCTATATGTTTTTGGAGGGAGAAATGGACAATGAACTCTTCAGAAATGCTTGTTGGATGGAGTTATGAGAAATTCCTCTCCCACTGCTAATTACGTAATAGAAAAGAGTTTATGTACTTTTTTTTTTTTCTTTTTAGGGCTGCACCCGCGGCATATGGAGGTTCCCTGGCTAGGGGCCCAATCAGAGCTACAGTTGCCTGCCTACACCACAGCAAGGCAGGATCCCAGCCGTGTCTCTGACCTACACCACAGCTCAGGGCAACGCTGAATCCTTAACCCACTGAGCGAAGCCAGGGATCGAACCGGCAACCTCATGGTTCCTAGTCCAGTTTGTTTCTGCTGCACCACTACTGGAACTCTGAAAAGAGTTTATATATTTTTAAATCAGCGCTGTTCCAAGTATAATGTAGCTCTGCTTCCCCTTGTCCCCAAATCTCAGAAAGAAGGGAAGGAGGGAGGGGGGAAAGGAAGGAAGAAAAGAAAACCAAAGCTTTAGAAAAATTAACTATAATTAAAATGTGTAGAATAAAAACAATTCGTGAAAGAAAGAAAACCAGAGTTTTAGAGAAATTAACAGAGTTAAAATATGTGGAATACTTGTTTTAACCTAATTCTGTCACGAGATTGAGAAACAAACCTTACCCCTTGACCCTGTAAAATTTCCTCCTCATCCTTCTCAGTATTCATAAAGGAGTGATTTGATCTCTGGCTACTCTTTATGAATATAGTATTATATTAGATGTGAGTGTCTGGCTATTCAGACTGGTTGGGTCAGCTTTTTTTTATATTAGTGTATTCAGTTTTTTTTATATTAGTGTATTCTGCTGGTAAATTTACTTCCTTTCACTTTGCTCTCATGATATAAGAAAATATAGGTCTTATCTTCAGTTTGAGTTTTCCTACCCATTATTTCATTTAGTAAAACCAACATGCTAGGAGATGAGTTTTAGGAAAGGGATTTTAACTGTTTATTTTTTTCAACAAGAACTTTAAAAATAAATTTTGTCTTACCTTAAAGTCAAATATTTAGAGTTATTCGTCAGCATCTCCAAGTAGCATATTTTGTACATCTGTTTGTTCTAGTTCAGAACAATAAAGAGAAAAAATAATGTCAGTAACACGTATTTTGTCAGGTCAGAATTAGGAGTGTTCAGATTTACAATTATATATCAGTGTTGATTCATCTCATTGCTTTCCTGCAGAGCAAATATGAATGTTGGAGTTGCCCACAGCGAGGTAAATCCAAATACCCGGGTAATGAACAGCCGGGGTATGTGGCTGACATATGCATTGGGAGTTGGCTTGCTTCATATCGTTTTACTTAGCATTCCCTTCTTCAGTGTTCCTGTTGCTTGGACCTTAACAAATGTTATACATAATCTGGTAAGAATTTCACTTTATACTAAGCACTTAAAACCTTAAGGTTTAGTAGTTTTTTCAGGGACTGTGTGGATGGAACAGGCAGTTATTTAATGGATACAGTTTTGTAAGATGAAAAAAGTTCTGGAGGTGGATGGTTGCATAAAAATGTGGATGTTTTTAATACCATTGAACTGCACACTTAAAAATGCTTAAGATGGTACATTTTTATTTAAATATATTTATTTTTTTCTTTTTATAGCCCACTCCTGTGGCATATGGACGTTCCTAGGCTAGGGGTCGAATCAGAGCTGCAGCTGAGGCTTACACTACATCCATAGCAACACCAGATCCGAGCTGCATCTCCAACCTATGCTGCAGCTTGCTACAGCCAGATCCTTAATCCACTGAGCTAGGCCAGGAATAAAACTTGCTTCCTCACAGAGACTTCATCGGTCCTTAACTCACTGAGCCACAATGGGAAATCCTGTTATGTGTATTTAAACACAGTTTTTTAAAAAGCTTAAAGTTTTATGTTATAAAGAAGAAAGACACGACTCAGTTTTTGAAAAACGGTTTGATTGAGGTATAAGATAAAATTTGCCCATTTAAAGTGTATAGTTCCCGTCATGGCTCAAGGGTTAACAAATCCAACTAGGAACCATGAGGTTTCGGGTTCGATCCCTGGCCTTGCTCAGTGGGTTAAGGATCTGGCATTGCCATGAGCTGTGGTGTAGGTTGCAGACGCAGCTGGGATCTGGCATTGCTGTGGCTGTAGTGTAGGATGGCAGCTACAGCTCCGATTCTACCCCCAGGCTAGGAACTTCCATATGCTGCGAGAGCGGCCCTAGAAAAGGCAAAAAGGCAAAAATAAATAAAAGCGTATAGTTCAGTGATTTTTTTAGTATATATACCAATTTTGAAGAATTCTTATCTGGGATAGGATTATATCCTTTCTGTCACTTTATGTTTAAACATCAGACCCTTTTTCTAAGTAAGACTTTCTTCTATTGGTTTAATAGAATCTGAAAAATACGTCATTTTAGCAAAAATTACAAGACACTGTAATTCAGGCTACTATAATATATTGATTAACCAGAATGCTTCAGAAAAAGTTATTATGTTTTTTGGTTAACTAGAGTCTAATGAACATCCTTGGTTTCAATCCTTGTTAAGTCTTTCTAAACTGTATAAATATACTTTCTTATTTCAGTATAGAAGTTTTGAGCTTAATCATATCTTAATGATTCAAAAACTTAAGCTTCTTCCTGTTGACTATTGCTCTTCTATATTATATGATAGCTCTAAAAAGTACCAAAGGTTAGATTGACTCTACTAACCATACTATGCAGCCCTGGAAATTGTTTAAAACAACAACAAAATCCAAAAAACCTGATAATGACTTTTCTTGTCTTTAATAACCTATTGAAGTAGAATGAAAGACAAGAAGCCTAGTTAATTAAGACTTTTAATTGAATTCAGATTAACTATATATTTGTTTGAAGGTATACCCAAAATGAAGAACTTTAAGACAGAAAAATATAGGAGAAATATATTTTTAAAAAAATTAACATGGGAGTTCCCGTTGTGGCTCAGTGGAAACGAAACTGATTAGAATCCCTGAGGGTATGGGTTCAAACCCTGGTCTCACTCGGTGGGCCCAGGATCCAGCGTTGCCGTGAGCTGCAGTGTAGGTTACAGATGTGGCTCGGATCTTGTGTTGCTGTGGCTGTGGCATAGGCCAGCAGCTGTAGCTCCAGTTTGACCCCTAGCCTGAGAACTTCCATATGCTTTGGGTGTGGCCCTAAAAAGCAAAAATAAAACAAAAATATGATTTATTTTATATCATGTAGAAAGTATTTGAAGTTGACTGGAGGAGGACAAGGACGAAGTGGTAGAAATAAGTGAATGTCTGTTAAGTCCATTTTATATGATAAGATTTTAGAAGAAAGGGTTTAAAAACATTGTTTTTAGGTAGTAACCTCTTAGAAATAACTGACACTAACATATCCTTTTTATTGGAATTCTTTTCCTTTGGCTTCCATGGGATTGCTTTTTCTTATGTAATTTCTGATCTTTATTGTTTCCTTTCGCACAATCTTCTCTTTCCTTCTCTTAAGTATTGCTGTTCCCAAGGTTCTTCATCTCTTCTTATGCTATATGTTGTATGTAGGTTACTTCATCTATCTGTATTTTTAGTCTCTACCTGTTGAATGATGATGACCATACTAATATTGCCAGAACACCTTGTACCTTAAACCAAACAAATATCAATTGAACTCATGCTTGATACATCCTTACTACCCTCTGCAGTCTGTTCCTGGACTTTGTTCCTAATCTAATCTTAAGGTACCACTATCTTCCCAGTAAACCATAGCTGAATGTCAAAGGTAAAGTGGTTAATATAATGTATCATCCTAACTTTAAAAGAGAGCTTTAGTAATAACTACTCTAAGAGAGTAAATGTGAATCAGGACCACCTATGCATGGTCACCCTAGCCTTAGAATAATCTAATTACTTTTCCTTTATATACCACTTCCATCTAATCAAAGCCTTGTCTTCAAGGTGATCCCCTGGGCATTGCTGTAATTCATGCCATTTTTTTCATTAACGTAGATTGCTCCAGTAGGTCAAATGGTTTCTTTGATGCTCCACTACTCTACTTCCCTTTATTCCAGTTTAGCAGAGTGGTAGTTTTAAAATGTATGTTTGCCTAAATCTCACTCTTTAAGTCCTTCAGTGATTCCCTGTTAGTCATAGTAAAATGCCCAGCTCTTTGTGTGGCATGTAAAATCAGTTGATAATAGTGCAGGAGCAAAAAAGGGACCTTAACCCAACTCCAAATACAAGCTATGCTCTAACAATAATGAAAATTGTCTCCTCTCCTTTTTTTTTTGGCTTAGGCTCTTCCACTATTTTAATACCTCTCCCTCCTTCTTGCTCCACCTCGCTGACTGCTGCTTGTCCAGGAAAATTATTCAAATATCACCTCCTCTACGAAGCTACAAAATTCCCATACTGTATTCTTTTTTCATGTATTGATCATACTTTTATAATTAGCAGCTTATCTCTTTTATTTTTTAATTTGTATATTTCTAAAGACCTATTTAAATGTTTGCTTGAATAAATTAGTCTATTTTCACATGATTTTCCCATCTCCATTGACATACTTATTATAGAAGTTTTCTGCCCCCTTCATGTTTTCAAGTTGGTGGACTGAGATTGAGGCCATGGACAAAGGGTAGGTAATTGAGAACATGTAGGGAAAGCAAGTTTAGTCCTCCACACTAAAAGTCTAACCAACCATGGATATAGCAATTATATGACTCCAAATATAATTATTTTTGAAGTTAGTCTTCATGAAACCAATTAAAAATGTGAAAATACCTACTGAACTAAATATGGGAAAACAGATCCAGTTGTTATCCCTGATTAGAAGAAACTGTCTGTGCCTTTCTGAGCCATACAGTAGAAACCTACAGCAGTTGATTTTACCGATTGCTGCAGTTCCCTCTTAGAAGTTTTAATACTTCACAAAATTCTTATCCTAGCTTTTAAAATTAAAGAGAATTCTCTTCAGTTTGAGTCAGTAAACCATGAGGGCTAACCATGAGCTACATATGTTTTTTCCTAATTCTTTTGATGTGGGTATAAATTATCTATCACTAAAATTTTATAGAAATTTTTATTAGTTATTAAAAGCAAAATAATGGAGTAGATGGTAAATGGTTAGATAAGATTTTATTTTTTCATTAAAATGAATATATAAAATAAACTGAATTCCAAACACTGGTGAGTGCATGTGGTTTGAAGGAAGTTATGAAAGGATTGTTCTTATTTCTCTATAACATGTATGGTCTAGAGTATAGATTCTTAACTTTTTTGGGTCACATACTCTTGAGAATGTGAAAGCATACATTTTCTGTTTCATTCTCTCTTTTAAAGTCCATGTGAAAATAGTTTTCCTATGCTTACAGAATAAATATTCCTTGGCTTAATATCATCTTGGCTTATATCTAATACTTTGAATGAGCCCTTGTTCCTGAAGTATTCAGGCTTATGGGAAAAATATGTACACAACTTCAACACTATATTGTGCTATAATAAACGTATTTTCAATAAAATTCTGTATAAGCACATAAGCAGGAGGTTAATTATTGCTAATGAGGAGGGCTTCAGTAAGGAGTTATCATTCGCATTGAACCTTTGAGAATGTAGTAGTTGACAAGGTATAATCAAGGCTTTTGCCTCAGTGACAAGGAATCTTTTCCATTTCTGCATTTCTTGAGTACACTCTGTACCTTTGATAGTAATTTCTGCCCTACATTGTAGTTATTTATGCATATCTTTTTTTTCCTTACCATTTCTTAAAAGATTGAACTTTTTCAAGGTGTTGGTTATGTCTTCTTGACTTTAGTGACTAGGTAAAATTGTTTCATGATAATATATAGGCTTTATTTAGTTACCGCTGCTTCAGGCAGTGATCCTGCAATGAAGCATTACTTATCAATCTAAATGGATATGTCAAAGAAACCAAATCTAGTATACATTGTTTTTTTCCTAACTAACTAGATGCTTAAACATATTACTGGACAGAATGGCTTTCAGTAATGTTTTTTACTTTAATTTTTAAAAACCAACTTCAAAATAAACATTGTTGAGGCACAGTGGTGATTTTAAAGGCAAATTGTGTTGGACATTATACCTATTACATCAAACCATCTTTGTTGCTTCATAAAAGGAACTATCAAGACAAAGATCTAATGTTAAATATTTTCAAAATCATAAGTACTTGCCAGTTTGTATGTTTTTATCATAAGTATCATCAGATTTACTAATATGACACTCTAAACTTTCCTACACATTGGGGAAAAATTAATCCTATTTCCTAATGGTAGATGTTTTAGAAAAATCTAAATATAATGATGCAGAGCTACCCTGATGGTACTTTTCATTTATTTTCATTTTAATAAGAGATGAAAACAGGATACTTTTGCTTGACTTTATAGTGATTTTCACCAAATCATATGTCCATATAAGCCCCTGGAAGTTTTGTTTTACTATGAAGAAACTAGCCACAGTCTTTCACAATAACATAAAATCTTAAAACTTCAGCTGTTAAGTTGATCATGCACTCTGTCACAGTCTGGAACTATCTTAATGCTTACGTATTAATTTTGTATTTGATATTGATTGTGTACTGCCTTGTTTCTTTCCAGGGGATGTATGTATTTTTGCATGCTGTAAAAGGAACACCTTTTGAAACTCCTGACCAGGGTAAAGCAAGGCTCCTTACTCATTGGGAACAACTGGACTATGGAGTACAGTTTACATCTTCACGGAAGTTTTTCACAATTTCTCCAATTATTCTGTAAGTGGTGAAAATTTTTAGGTATGAGGAGGATTGGATGAGAGAAAGCCATCCTTTTATTTGATTAAATTTGAATATAAACAATATTTTTTGAAAATCTCTATCCGTTATAGCTACCTTGTGGAGAGTATAAAATACAGGCAGAATTTTTAACATACTGATAACCAGTTTTCACTTCAATCAAATATATATGGAGACAATATTTCGTGCTTATCAGTATGTATAGACATTCTAGAATGTGCAAGTCAAATATATTCTAGTTCGTGTTCTTAAGTTCCTTGCAAGAAAACTAAGCATATAATCTTGTTTTGTATTCCACTGTCAAATTAATCTCCCTAAACAAGGATTTGGATGATTTCAAATGAGTATCATCAATCACTTGGCACTTTTAAACATTCAGACTTGTTAGGAGAGACAGTATGGTTTAGAGAAAAGAGAGGTTAGCTTTTCATTGTAGGACAGACCTGGATTGATCCTGTATCTATCAGTTAGCCTTTTGGTTTTGCTCATTAATAAAATCCTAGCCAGTGATAACTAACTCAGTCTGATGCTATAAGAAATGCTTATTGTAAAGTATCTAACCTTATATTTGGTATCTAATTTTCTCCTATTACCTGATATCCAGACCTCTACAAAATGGTTCCTACCTCATATTTTCCTTTATGTTCCTCACCCAGCTCCCACCTGATCATGTTCTTCTAAGCAGCATTTCTTGAATACCTCATGTATATTTTAAGTCATTGTTCAAGTCATTTGTTCAGTCTCCCACCTGAAATGCCTTTTCCTTTCTTAATATATCTATCTTATTCTTTCAAGATTTAAATTGTACCTCCTCAGTGAGGTCTACTTAGCACCCAACCTTCAGTGATAATGCTCTGCTTTGAACTTCCATAGTAGTTGTTGCTCCTTATTTATGTCATTTTGTATTATTTCTGTTATTTATTTCTGCAAAGAATTTGTGCATGAATTGCTTTGAATTTCATACTCAGTTGCTTGCATATAGTAGATATTTCATATATATCCTAATCAAACCCTCTATAGCATGAAGATTATTTAATAATATATCCATTATAGAATCAATGTAGTCTGCAGTAGCTGGAAAGACTTCTTGGAGGCATTAAAACTTCTTAAACTAGAACTTAAGGTAGGGTGGATTTTAGATGTTCAAGTCAGAGAAGGCATTCTCAAATGAAAAGAATAAAGTAATCATAAATTGGTATATTTGTCTTTCCTTGTATTTATAACAGGAGGAAATTTCTTAAATTTTTAATTGTTGTAGCCCCACATAAAATTAATGTCAAATGAAAATTTACTAGTATGGTCTAACAAAGATGAATGCAATAACAAGAATAATTGTTATTCAAAAAACCTTAAATTTGTATGTAAGCTCTACTCCTCTCTAGCTCTATGACTTTTGGCCATTTTCTTCAAAGACTGTTTCCTCGTCTAGAAAATGTGATGATTGCATTATAATAAAGTTGACCCTTGAACAATGTTATGGGGGGTTATGGGCATGACCTTCTGTCTAGTCAAAAATCCGAGTTTAGATTATTTTCTATCCCTGGTTCCACATCCTTGGATTCAGCCAACCATGGATTGTGTAGCAACCAGGTCACATACTGTGATATTTACTCTTGAAAAATATCCATCTATAAGTACACCTGTGCAGTTCAAGCCCACATTATTCAGGGGTCAACTCTGCATGTAAAAAGCCTGACATATGCTGAATTTTCAATAAGACCTATCACAAAAAAGGTCCAACTAAAATGTACCTGTGTACGACACCCACATTTTTAAAACCATATTTTTGACTCATGGGAATGATTTTAAATATCTTGTGATTAAATTCCTTGTATAACTGAAGAAACAGCATTAAAGCCATCCATATAGCATTGGTATTTCTCAGAGTACATTTATTTACATTTTCTTATTTGATCCTCATTTGTCAGGTAGCTGCTGAGTAATATTTACCACACTATTTGGATAAAGAAACATTCAAATGCATTGATTTGGTCTAATCTTGTAGCTAATTGGGGTCAAGACCCAGATTAAACCCTAAACTAGCTTCTGGTACAGGTCTCTTTCAGTATACCCTTTGGCAGGTAAATGCTATCACACTGATTTCCACCTGGGTTTTGCATCCCTTTGGAGGGTTGTGTAGGTTTTTATAAGAGTCAAGTAATTTTTGTGGTATATGATCTTTTTTATATGTTGTTGGATTTGGTTGGCTAAAATTTTGTTTGAGAATTTTTGCATCTATAATCATCAGAGATATTGGCCTATAATTTTCTTTTTTGGTAGTGTCTTTGGTTTTGGTGTTAGGGTGATGGTGGCTTCATAGAATGTCTTTGGGAGTATACCTTCTTCTTCAACCTTTTGGAAAAGTTTAAGAAGGATGGGTATAAGTTCTTTGTATGTTTGATCGAATTCATCTGTGAAGCCATCTGGTCCTTAACTTTGTACAGAGTGTTTTTTTTTTAATGCATATTCAATTTCATTTCTACTGATTGGTCTGTTCAGTTGATCTATTCCCTTTTTTTTTTTTATCTATTCCTTCTTGATTCAGTTTTCGCAGGCTGTATGTCTCTAGAAAGTTGTCCATTTCTTCTAGGTTGTTACATTTGTTGGCATGTAATTGTTCATAGTATTCTCTTATGGTTTTTTGTATTTCTGCAGTATCTGTTGAGATTTCTCCTTTTTCATTTCTTTTTTTTTTTTTGTCTTTTTAGCTATTTCTTGGGCCACTCCCGCAGCATATCGAGGTTCCCAGGCCAGGGGTCCAGTCGGAGCTGCAGCCACTGGCCTACACCAGAGCCACAGCAACGCGGGATCCGAGCCGCATCTGCAACCTACACCACAGCTCACGGCAACGCCGGAACCTTAACCCACTGAGCAAGGGCAGGGACCGAACCCGCAACTTCATGGTTCCTAGTTGGATTCGTTAACCACTGCGCCATGACAGGAACTCCCACATTTCTTATTTTGTTTGAATTTTTTCTCTCCTTTTTGGTGAGTCTGGCCAGAGTTTGTCAATTTTGTTTACCCTTTCAAAGAACCAGCTCTTGGTTTTATTGATTTTTTTCTATTGTTTTATTCAGTCTCTATTTTGTTGATTTCCTCTTTGTTCTTTATGATTTCCATCCTTCTGCTCACTTTAGGTTTTGTTTATTCTTGTAATTCTTTAAGGTGATAGGTTAAGTTGTTGATTTGAGATTTTTCTTCTTTTTTTGAAGAAGGCCTGTATTGCTATGAACTTCCCTCTAAGAACTGCTTTTGTGGCATCCCATAGATTTTGAATGGTTGTGTTTTCATTATTATTATTATTATTATTACTATTTTTAGTGCTGCACTAGCAACATATGGAAGTTCCCAAGCTAGGGGTCAAATTGGAGCTATAGCTGCTGGCCTACACCACAGCCACAGCAATGTGGGATATGAGCCGCATTTGCAACCTACACCACAGCTCACAACAATGCCAGATCCTTAACCCCTGAGCAAGGCCAGGGATCAAACCTGGAACCTCATGGTTCCTAGTCGGATTCGTTAACCACTGAGCCACAATGGGAACTCTGAAATAATTTTTATAGTCTATAATTTGTTGAGGTTATTTTTGTGCCCCAGTATGTGGTCAATCCATGAGAATGTTCCATGTGCACTTGAAAAGAATATATATTCTGGGTTTTTGTATGTAATGTCCTGGAAATATCAACAAGATCTAATTTTTCTGCTATGTCATTTAGGATCTCTGTTACCTTAATTGATTTTCTGTCTAGAGGACCTGTCCATTGATGTGAGTGGAGTGTTGAAAGTCTCCTACTATTATTCCCATCAATTTCTCCTTTTATATCTGTTAGTATTTGTTGTATGTGTTCGGGTGCTCCTATATAGAGGCATACATATATGTGTGTATATATATATATATAAACAAGCATGTAACATCCTCTTCTTAAGTTGATCTTTTTATCATTAAGCAGTGTCCTTCTCTGTCTTTCTTTATGGGCTTCATTTTAATGTCTATTTTGTCTGATGTGAGTATTGCAAATCCTGCTTTCCTGTCTTTTCCATTTGCCTGAAATATCTTTTTCCATTCCCTTGCTTTCAATTTGTAAGTGTCCTTTGCCCTAAGATGAGTCTCATGTAGGCAGCATATTGTAGGCTCTTTTTTTTTTTTATCCAGTCTGCCCCTCTGTATCTTTTGATTGGAGCATTCATTCCATTGACATTTAAGGTAATTATTGATAAAGATGTATTTAGTGTCATTTTAAACCTTGTTTTCCAGTTGATTCTATGTTTCTCCTGTGTTCTTTTCTTTTTTTGGTTGGATGATTTCTTTTTATTTTATGTTTGTATCCTCTTCTTTTTAGTTTTTGTGAATGTATTGTTTGGTTTTGATTTGTAGGTGCCCTGTTTTCAAGTATGTTAACCCCTTCCTATATGTGCTTGCTTTAGCCTGATAATCATATAGGCTCAAAAGATAATCTAGATTTTCTTACTTTCCTTCCCCACATTTTATGATATGATGTCCTTTTTTTAACATCCTCATGTTTATCCTTTTGCTGTTCCTTGTGTTTATTGTCACTTTTACAACAGGTTTTGTTTGTTTTTAACTTTTAGATTTGTGTACTGGCTTATTTGATTCCTTTCCAGTTGTGATTTTCTCCATTTTATTTCTTCTTTTTTATTAAGAGGAGCCCTTTAAGTATTTCTTTTAGAATAGGTTTAGTATTGCTGTACTCTTTAGTTTTTGTTTGTTGGAGAAATTTCTTTATTTCTCCTATTTTAAATGATATTCTTGCTGGATAGAGTATTCTAGGCTACAGATTTTTCCCTTTTAGAACTTTGAATATATCTTGCCACTTTCTTCTAGCATATAGTGTTTCTGGAGATAAATTTATAATTAACTCTCTTTTTCTCTTGGAGCCTTTAGGATGCTCTCTTTATTTTTAACTTTTGCCATTTTTACTATACTGTGTCTTGATGTGGTCCTTTTTGGGTTCAACTTGTTTGGGGCCATCTGTGCTTTCTGTATCTTGATATCTGTTTCCTTTATATTTGAGAAGTTTTCAGGCATAATTTCTTCACCTATGTTTTCAATCCCCTTTCCTTTTTCTTTTTCTTCTGGAATCCCTATTATGTATAGCTTGGCCCACTTATAGTATCCCATAGATCTCTTATATTGCTTTCATGTTTATTCATTTTGTTTTCTGTCTGCTGTCCTGATTGCATGATTTCCATTATTCTATCTTCCAAGTAACTAATTTGTTCCTCTGTATTATGTTCTGCTTTTGAGTGTCTTTAATTCAGCTTGTGTCTGTGCAAATGAATTTTCTAATTTTTCTTGGCTCTTCCTTATTTTTCTAGTTCCTTTCTAAAGTAATCTGCATTACTGTTCATATCCACTCTTAATTCCTTATTCACTTTTAATTCAGTATTTTCACTATCTCCTTTTTAAACGTGGTATCTGTTCATCTACAGAGGTCTGTTTCATTGTTTGTTCCTTCAAGGGAATTCTCCTGTTCTTTTAACTGGGAATGGTTCCTGAGCTTCTTCATTTTGCTTATATTTTTCTTATTCTTTGAGTTTAGGGAAAATAACTACTGTAGTCCTAGAGGGCTATTTATATGCCAGAGTGCCATTGGTATTTTGTGAAGGCTTACTATTTATTTTTGGTGTGAGGGCTGCTTTTAGTTTGGATGCTTACTGTCTCTTTCCTCAGTGTGTGCAGGCTCTTGTCCTCTTGATAGGGTGCTGCACATGCTTCCAGGGAGATGGCAATGGGCAGGTCTAGTAGCCAGTGCCTGGTTGCTGGGCCCTTGACAGTGGCAAGGACCTGCAGGGAGGTGGCTCAGGCTGCATCTAGTCGCAGGGCCCTGGGAAGTGGCAAAAACCCTTAGGCAGATGTAGACAGCTTCTGGAGCATCTGGCAGTGGCAGTGGCAGGGTGCATGTGTTCCCGGGGAGAGAGAGTAACAACAGGTAGTACCTGGTTGTGCTGCCCTCCTCAGAGGTGACTGGGGCCCCAGGTGGTGCCTGTTCATGGACCCCTCATTGTGGTGGGACACGCCCACCTCTGGAGTCTGAGATGATTGCAGCTGTTTTCCGCCACTACCTGTAGCCCTCACATGAGGTACCTCACCACCCATAGCCCCACCCTCCAAGAGTCCATGCGTGTGCAAAGAAAGATATTCCTATGGCAGTCTGCCCCACTTCCTCTTACCCTCCCCAATAATGGTGCCTTACTTCTCCTGTGGGCCCAGACCTCCTCCCAGGTTCCCTCAGCTGTGGCGTTGCACTCCCCAGCCCAGGGCATTCCACTCCCCAGCCTTTGGCACACCACTTCCTCAGGTTGTCTCCACACAGCCAACCCTAGTCCTTTCCCTGGAACTGACCTCCAGATTCTGCGTCGCAGCACCCAGCCCTCTTCCAAGCATCCCAGGCTGGGTGTCCCTAGAGGTAGTACTAGTTGTCTGTGTAGCTCTTTCTCTGCTTTGTCCTCCTCAGTCCAGCTGCTGTGCTTTTTTCTGAGGCTTTGAGGTTCTTCCATCTTGGCTGATCTCCCCGTCAGTTAGGTGGCTTCCCAAGGTGTGGGTTCCTTCCTTTCACAGCTCCCTCTCAGGGATGCTAGTCCCATCCTGATTCCTCTCTCTCTCTTTCTCCCCACCCCCTTTTGTTCTATCCAGTTGTGTGGAGGGTTTCTCGCCCTTTTTGGAGGTTTAAGGTCTTCTGTCAGTGTTCAGTAGATGTTCTGGGTGAATCATTCTACATGTAGGTTTTTGTTTTTGTTTTGTTTTGTTTTTTGATGTTATTGTGGGAGAGGATGAGTGCCATATCTTATTCCTCTGCCATCTTGATCCCCTCCCCAAGTAATTTTCACGCAAAATTAGTTTTCATTAAAAGACATAAAGGAGACTATGCTACAATATGATAAGGAAAAGCCATTCTAAGAGGATATATTATTTCCAACATATCAAACTATAGATTAAACCCATACTGATCATGGGGAAAATAACTGAGCTTATTAAATGCAAGTGGCGTCCTATTGTTTAGTGAAGGGAGTATGAAAGCAGGAAGACAGGGTTTAAAGTAAAGATTGAGGGACATGATTTATTCTCAACGAATTTTCTGAGTGTAGTTCATGAAATAGGTAGAAGATTATAGAATTTCTCAATTTAAATGGTTCTGAAAATGATGTGTACAACTCTCTGTAATGTTTTTAGTTGTATTTGGAAAACAGCTGTTCTTTTCTCTCCATATTACACAAGATATCTATTACCCCCCAGAGGGAAAACTATTAAAATACTTTTCTGTTTACTCTAAAAGTATTAATTAACAAACATCTGGAGTTCCCGTCGTGGCGCAGTGGTTAACGAATCCGACTAGGAACCATGAGGTTGCGGGTTCGATCCCTGCCCTTGCTCAGTGGGTTAACGATCCGGCGTTGCCATGAGCTGTGGTGTAGGTTGCAGATGCAGCTCGGATCCTGCGTTGCTGTGGCTCTGGCGTAGGCCGGTGGCTACAGCTCCGATTAGACCCCTAGCCTGGGAACCTCCAAATGCCGTGGAAGCGGCCCAAAGAAATAGCAAAAAGACAAAAAAAAAAAAAAAAAAAATCTATATGCAAATTAACTTATCATCAAATAAGGTATGATGTTTTATTTTCTACATCCTGTCTATATTAGGATACTGGCTTGATTTATCTGCATTCTGATGTACCTTGTGTCAAACTAAACATTCTGACTCAATGATAAATAGCCTTAAAGGTGGTTTAGGCCTCTTAAAACAAATTCTCAGATATTGGATGTCTTTGAACATGTACATTCAGTTTTGGCACAACAGATGGAATTTTATAATAGTGTCTTTCAAGATTCTGTATATAACTGTTGAACTACAGTATGGAAATGAGACCATCAAAAGGGCAATCAAGTATTTGTTTTCTTTCAAAGATACTAAATTTCACTAATTCACTAACACCCCAATTTTCACAACTTATAGCAATGGTTCTTAACTTTTGGTGGATCACAAAGCCTTTGAGAACATGATGGATACTTTAACTCTAGATCGTCTCTTCAGAAATATACACATAAGTACAAACTACACTTAAAGTTTCAGGAAGCATATGAACCCTAGTTTGAAAGCCTTCTGCTTTAAAGGATGCTAAGTAGTAACTGTTCTCTATTAAATACATTTAACATGATTGAAGAAATGCAAAATGTTCCTATATGCCTCCATTAAACAAATGTTTAAATCCTAAATAAAATTTAGACCCCCAACTAAAATGTTTCCTCTTTTCTCAGGACTCAAGTGGTTCTGCTTTTAGGTATTTTGTGTTTCAGTGGCCTTTTTTCTACCTTTAAATATTTTAAAAAATTCTAAGTAATTTTACTTTTATATGTTTCATATATATAAATATGTATATTCTTTTATTTCTACAGGTACTTCCTGGCAAGTTTCTATACGAAGTATGATCCAACTCACTTCATCCTAAACACAGCTTCTCTCCTGAGTGTGCTAATTCCCAAAATGCCACAACTACATGGTGTTCGGATCTTTGGAATTAATAAGTATTGAAATGTTTTGAAACTGAACACAAATTTTTACAGCCACTGAGTTTTCTGTAAGGAAGGAGTGATTAGTAAACTGCACTGTTTCTTGATAATGTGAAATGAAAGGTATTTACATTGGAGAGCCAATTGCTGGCTCTTCATGTGTGGTTTTGAAGTGCAGATTTTTACAAGAAGATGCCTCTGTTTAATGCATCTGGTATCTTTCTGAAGAGAGGCTTCATAGGCAGGCTGGGCAGGCCCAGCTTCTAAGTTAAATGACTATAAAGTAAAGGTGTAGTAGATAAATACAAGGAAATAAGAGATTTGTAAGGAACTAGGTCCAGCTTAGCTTATAATGAAGGGGCACTATATCAGGAGCAGAAAATTTTCAATCATTCAGTCATGATCATTTAGGCAACCTTATGTGTAAACCAGAATCATCTCTTTACAAGTTTATTATAGATTGTTTTTATTACCATACTTATTCCTCTTGTGTTAATATTAAAAGGGTATATACCCTCTTGTTTTATACAAACCAATTTCTACCTTATGAGTGTGGGTTTTTTTGGTTTTGAACATTGTGTTGATAGATGATTCATTTTTACATTTATTAAGTTACTGAGTTTGTGAAGGTCCACCTTCATGACATGACTGATTGATAATAGAAGATAGGCATCTTAGAAGCAGCCTCTTGAGTTGGCCTTCTAATTTTGGAACAGAGTGGGTTTTGCTGCCTTTCCAGATACAAGGCTGCTAAATCAATTAAGAAAACAATTTATTTCTCAGTTGAAGTATATGGTAACATAAAGGTCTCTGCTTATTTGGTTGAGCAATCTTATTGTTGAAGTCTGCCATTTAGAAAACGAAATATAAAATGGACAACCACATAGCCAAAATGTGGTCTGGCGGAAACTGCTTTTCTAGCAATAGTATCAAAGTAAATAATGGAGTCCTTTTTTTTTTAACAGGTCTGTAGTAAAAGATAACATCAGTTTTTCTTAGTCCTTCTGTTCTCAGTCCCACATTTTGCCCATCAATACATGAGTCATTGTAGATAACCCAAAATGGTAACTATTTCCAAAGCAGCAACCATATTGAATTCTCGTGACTTAGAGAAGCTTCCTGTAGTTGCTGACATTAATTGCAAGAAATAACTACTACTTTGAGAAGTAAATATCAAGAAAAGTTCTGATGTGGGATGAAACTGAAAAACCTAGTAACATTTGTATGAACAATTGAGTGAAAAGAATTATAAAGCCAACTTAATCAGTTTGTTTCCAGCTGACTTTTGGGGGTAATGATCATTGTTTTGTATTTCAAAAGTATTGAGTTTAGAAATCAGTTGTATAATAATGCCTTTGTATGTCTGTCTTTTCTTATGTATTTTTAAATAACGAGTAATCTATACTTTAATAAAATTTTTCTTTGGTGTAAGATTAATGAAAAAGCTCTCCAAATTCCGTCATCAGGTTACACTTAAATTTTTCACGTTTTTTTTTTTTTTTTAAGCAGCTGAATTTGTAAAATTAATGTAGCTAAAAATATTCCTTTTTCTTCATTTTAAAGTGTATCTCAAAAGGCTTACATTTGCACAGACTTCAGAGATTGAAATCTGCCCCTAGGAGTTCCCAGCGTGGCGCAGTGGTTAATGAATCCGACTAGAAACCATGAGGTTGCGGGTTCAGTCCCTGCCCTTGCTCAGTGGGTTAATGATCCGGCGTTGCTGTGAGCTGCATGCGGTGTAGGTTGCAGACGCGGCTCGGTTCCCGCATTGCTGTAGCTCTGGCGTAGGCCGGTGGCCACAGCTCCGATTGGACCCCTAGCCTGGGAACCTCCATATGCCATGGGAGCGGCCCAAGAAATAGCAAAAAGACAAAAAAAAAAAAAAAAACACACAAAAAGCCAAAAAACCAAAAACAGCATTTTAAAAAAAAAAGAAATCTGCCCCTAATACAGGCCTTCCAATGTTTTCCCTACTTTTGCCCTTCAGTATTTTAAAAATATTTATTCAATAGATATTTGAGGGCCCACTCTGTTGTAGAAATTGTCTTAGGTATTGTGGATACAGTTTGTAAGTATTCAAAGCAAGTCCTTTCCCCTATGTACTTATATTCAAGTTGGAAAACATAAGTAAACAAATACATACTATTTGATGAAGTGATAAATGTCATGGGGAAAAAAGTAAGCAGGTGAAAGACAGGGGAGCCTGCCTCAGGTCTTCCCTAAAGATCCTAACTAAGGCAACTTTTGAACACAAATCTTCCTGATGTAAAAGAGGAAGCAGTACAAAAGTCTGAAGAGGCTTTCTAGTACAAATGATGGCAAATATTAAGGCTCTCGGGCAGGAATGAGAGTGGTATGTTTGAAGAAAAACAAGAGAGCCACTAGACTTAGAAAGGAGTGATAAGTAATGAGGATGAGAATAGTAGCAAATGAAGTCAGAGAAGTAGGTAGTGGTTAGATCATATAGATCAAGGTAATGAACAAATTTTACTCTAAGCTTGACAAAGCCACTGGAGAGTTTTGCACAAGAGAGTAAAGGGATCTGGGGGGTTTTTGTTTGTTCTGTGAAAATTATTGGCTAATGTTGAAAGTAAACTGTAAGAAAGTAGGAAGCAGGAAGAATAGTTGGGAAGTTACTGCAGGCAAGAGGTAGCTCAGACTAGGTATTTAGCTGATGAGAAGTGTGTCAGCTATAGGATATACTTAGCAAGTACAGCTCATAATAAGACACTCATATATTGAAAGGGAGTTTGGGGAAGGAAACCAGAATGACTCAGTTTTTTGGCCTTAACACCTAGGTGAATGGTTGAATGGTAAAACAGTTCTCAGTTTCACAAATTTGTTCAGGTTAATGTAAAACAAACATAACCTTTAAAAAAAAAAGTCTATAATGATTATTATTTGGAACAAAATCAGTTGCTATACTATAATTGCTCCTAATTTCAAGTCAGAATACATAATATCAGTTTCTAAATAGACATAAGCTCAGAAATGTCTCTAATTTTAGTATTCATTGGTGACTCTTTCCTGTAGCAGTTAATACTGTGGAGTTCCAATAGTGGTTTTCTTTTTCCCTCATTCTGTCTACAATTATTTTTTGGAATTCTTGTGTGAGGAAAATTTTCCCTTCTCTTCATTGATTTATGGAAACATTTATATTATGGACTCATGGATATTTTATTCTTTGGTTTGTAATCCACTATTATCATTATTGATTTGTTGCTCAAATTATCTTCCAGCTTTGACCATTGGGAGGCAAAGTTCCCAGTAGAACTTCACAGGTTAGTTTCTGTGTTATTTTGACCTGTCCCATCCTTTTTTTTTTTTTTTTTTTAGCATAGAATGGCATTTTTTAGATTTTTGGCACTATTGTCTGTTAAACTATAAAAGTCTTAAGGGGCAGAGCTATCTCCTTAAGAGTTGGAAAAGACCTTACAGGCTATGTAATTCAACCCCACCCTTTACCTTGAATTTTCATTGAGCATCACACCTCTGTTCACTTCTCTGTTAGCACTAATAAAAGAGGATTTACAACTTACAAAGGTACATTTTTGTAATGGAATTTAGAACTTTTATATTAAACCCAAATCGAATCCTTATTCTATATAACTCTTAAACAATTTAACTTTTAACCTGTTATCAACAGTACTGAATAAATATTACCAGAGCCTTCACCATTTTCCCTATATTATGGTTTCAGATTTCTCCCACTATCAAGGTAATTCTGCTCTAAGTTGTAGTTTTATTATTATATAACCCTGAGCTAACTACAAGAGGTGACAGATGTGATGACACTACAATAGTACCACTTCCCTTGTTCTAGATACTTTGCATTTTTATTTCAGTCTAGTATTTTAGCTATTTTGAGAGCCACATATCACTGATTCACCTTATGGTCACTAAAACCTCAACTCCCAACACATAGTGCTGTTCATTGATGGCTTCCATTTCATGTACTTATTTAATGTATTTATTAAACCAGAATTTAAGGTTTTTTATTTTTCTTATAGATCCCCATGTTGTTAAATTTTAGCCTATTGATTTGTCTTGTCTGGCTGAAGTTGAATCTTGTCCTGTAATATATTTCTCCTGTATTATATCTACTATTTTAATATATATCACTAGTAAATATGATGCTAATCCTGCCGTAGACAAATGCAGCAACCCAGTGTAGACCAGTGTCGTTTAATAATCTTTCTAACATGACACAGAGAAAGGTGTAATTCTCAGAGTTCCTGTCGTGGTTCAGCAGAAACAAATCTGACCAGGATCCATGAGGAAGTGACTTTAATCCCTGGCCTTGTTCAGCAGGTTGGGGATCCAGTGTTGCCATGAGCTGTGGTGATGGCCGCAGCTGCCATAAACTGTGGTGTAGGTTGCAGACGTGGCTCGGATCCAGTGTAGCTGTGGTGTAGGCCAGAGGCTACAGCTCCAATTTGACCCCTACCCTGGGAACCTCCATGTGCCACAGGTGTGGCCCTTAAAAGACAACAACAACAAAAAAGAAAGGTGTAATTCCCAAAATAATTATATGGAAATTACATACTGATGTTGGAAATGTTAACAAGTTTTGGCACTGGCAAGACTGGTCTAGGTAAAATAAAAGGAATTTTTTGAGTAGCACTGGGCAGGGAAGAAAGGTAAGAGACTAGCAAAGAAAATTTTCATTATTTGCTTGAGGTCAAAAAGTGAGATATCTTAGGTTTTTATTTCACTCCCTAATTTCAGCTTCAATTAATGATTTGGCAGGTAGTTTGTTATATGGGGTTTAAGTTTTTGTTTAGCTGCAAATCAATGGATGAGACTTACAAACATCAAATTTAAAATACTGAATATATTGGGTATAAAATACACAGAAAGCTTCAGCTGTACTGGGTGTTGGGTTCAAAAAAGTTAATTAGAGTTCCTGTTGTGGCTCAGCAAGTTAGGACCCCACATTGTCTCTGAGGATGCAGGTTCAATCCCTGGCCTCGCTCAGTGTTGCCACAGGTGGTGGTGTACATCCCAGATGCCTCTTGGATCCAGTGTTGCTGTGGCCTAGGCCTGCAAGTGCAGCTCCAGTTTGAGCCCTGCTGGGGAACTTCCATATGCCATAGGTATGACCATAAAAAGGGGTAAGTTTAGTGAGTTTAGAAAATTATAAATAAAAGTTGATTATATTATTCTCGACACTTTTCATCTGAAATATTTCATAATTAAAAAACAGTAAAAATATACTTGGATTTTATGTTCAGCATAGTATAATTTTTGGCTCATTCAAGTCCTTAATAAACAACTAATGGTTATGAAAGTGACTTAACCTGTAGCTCTAAAGTTCTGTATTTTAAGTTTAGCAGATGAGCCAATTTTACTTCTATATCCTTTCACTCTTGGCTGCATATAACTATGTTGATAAAAATACATTCTTCTCAAATTCAAGAAGAAACTGTATCATTAACACTGTAGAATGAACTCTTTAAAATATAAAATATGAGAGGAATTTTATAGTATATAAAATTTCTGACTTTCCAATTATGTAGTTAAAATTTTGATACTTTGTGAAAAACTTGCAGATTTTGCAAAAATTCTGTATTTTGACCATATTATCAGAAAGATAAGCATGCATTATTTTTATCATTTTATAATTTTTTTTAATGAGAACAGAAGAGTGAGATGGTTTATTGACTGTTGCCCAGGAAAATGTCAGTATACCAGCAACTACATGAAAACCGGTTAACAGTGATGCTGCTTTGAAACATCTGTCCCTCCTTTGAATTATCCAACCACATGCTTCTGTCATGGCACTTAATGTGTACTGGGAGTTTATGAGGGCAACAAAGAGATTCACCCTCTTCCTCTACTGCCAAAAACTTAGACCCCACATGGTTGAAAAATAAGATCATCTGAGTATGACAATTTCTCCCAAAATTAAACAATTGCTGTATGATCCAGAAATACCACTTCTGGGTATGTAGTCCAAAGAAGTAAAAACAGAGACTTCAAACGACATTTGTACAGATCATGTTTATAGCAGCACTTTTCACAGTGGTTAGAAGGTAGAAGTAACCAAAGTATCAATTGACAAATGAATATGTAAACAAAATGTATATATACACAATGGAATAATGGAATAGTATTTAGCTTTAAAACGAAGGAAATTCTGACAAATGCTACAATATTGGATGAATCCTGACTGTAATACCGTGTGAAAGAAGCTAGTCACAAAAGGAGAGGTACCGGTGTTATCCCACTTATGTATGGTTTCTAGAGTAGTCAGAGTCATAAAGACAGAAAGAATGGTGATTGCCAGGGGCTGAGGAGAAGGGCAAATGGGGAATTAGTGTTTAATGGATAGAGTTTCAGCTGGGGAAGATGGAAAAGTTTTGGAGATAGATGGTATTGATGGCTACACAACAGTGTGAATGTACTTAATGCTACTGAACTGTACACCTAAAAATGGTTAAAATGATAAATTTTGTTAATGTATATTTTACCACAATAAGAAAAGTAAATTTGTAAAATATGCATCATAGCTCAGCAAACAAAAAGCTAAATATCTTCCAAAGATAAGACATGATGAGTGATATTACCATTAATGAAACATTATTCCACGTGAAAAAAGATGTCAGCAAAGAAGAAAAAAAAAAAGAGAAACACAAAGACTATATATATATATATATATGTAGTGTATATATATATATGTAGTGTGTATATATATATATGTAGTGTGTGTATATATATATGTAGTGTGTATATATATATATGTAGTGTGTATATATATGTAGCATATATATATATGTAGCGTATATATATATGTAGTGTGTGTGTGTATATATATATATGTAGTGTATATATGTGTGTGTGTGTGTGTGTGTGTGTGTGTGTGTGTGTGTGTGTGTGTGTGTGTGTATAGTCTTTTTTAGGGCCTACCTGCAGCATATGGAGAGGTTCCCAAGCTAGGGGTCGAATCAGAGCTATAGCCGCTGGCTTATGCCACAGCCACAGCCAAGCCAGATCTGAGCTGCATCTGCGACCTATACCACAGCTCGCGGCAGTGTCAGATCCTTAACCCACTGAACGAGACCATGGATTGATCCTGCATCCTCATGGACACTAGTCAGATTCTTTTCCATTGTACAATGATGGGAACTCCCAAGACAGTATATTTTTAGCACAATCCAACCTAAGAAAAACATAAGGCAAGTAGATTTGAGTGGAAAGGGGTGTGTCAAGCCTGAATATTAGCCATCAAAATACCAAACTCAGTTCTTTTGCTTCCATTCCATTGTGCCAAAAGATCTGGTTATAGTTTGGATCTGGCTTTCACTATAATTTGATCAACACAGAGAAGGTGAGGGTCAGCAAACTATTCCAGACCCTTCATCATTTCTCATAAAGTAATACATTAGTATTACGGTTTTTACAAATTTTAGAAGTTTTTTTGTTTTTTTTTTGGTTTTTTTTAGCAAATTGTGTGATTCAACTTTACAGAATCCAATTACGTCCAGATTTGATAAGAATCAGATATTGAAACCCAGTAATCACACCAGGGTCCTGCTATTCTAGATATATCTGGGCAAGCTACCACCTTTCCCAAGCAACTTTCTTCTCTCAATGCACATTTTCCATAATGCTGTATGTAACTGCATATTATTAGACTCAGTTTCTT
Organism: Sus scrofa; assembly: GCF_054392235.1. Lineage (NCBI taxonomy): Eukaryota > Metazoa > Chordata > Mammalia > Artiodactyla > Suidae > Sus > Sus scrofa. The sequence continues at coordinate 108,713,421 of NC_139397.1, read as the reverse complement.
GAAAATAGAAAATGGACCTTTTATTCCTAACAACTAGTAAATTGTTAGCACAATGAAAGAACCCAGTAAATATGTGAGATATGGGAAAGTGAAATCCAATTTGGTAAGACACAATTAGAGAATGAGTATTGTACAGATTCTCCTATACAAAATTTTTTTCTTAAGTTTACAAAAGGAAAGCCAAGCAATAGAACAAAAGGAACATATTTAGATTCAGTTGGAGGTGTCAATTCAAATTGAAGTTCAGTAGTTAGGCTGTATTTTCTTGAAACTGCCCATGAGTGTGGCATTCAAACCATATAATGTGATCTTCATGAAAGCCAAGCCCCAGAGAGCATGCGTGCCTTTCCCCCCAATGACTTCTCCAGTACAATAAAGAACATGGAAAATGTATACCCTTGCTTGCCAAATAAGTGAGTGTAAGTGCCATTTTTACTACCCACGTGCACTCAGTCAAAGAAGAATAAAATTTCTAACATGTCCTTAATTTCTGCTCTTTCACATAATGCAACCAACATTCAGCCTCAGTATCTGCCAAAAGTGCCCAGATAAGGAATCTACCTTTGATACTACCCAGCACAACAGGAATAACTCTTGACAGCACAGTAGAGTATTGGGACAGTGCAGTTTAAGTTGCAAGAAAAGCAATACCACATGTGAAAGATTTCACGTTCAGACTAAATTCCAGTATATGAGAGAAAATAACTTATGACCTATTATATGCAATCAGGATGAGTAATTTTTCCTAATATTTAGGTCTTAATTTTTCTTTTTTCCTCTTTTGGATCAACATTGCATCTTTAGGAAAATACTAGCTATTTTACCTCTGGCAATTAAGAAAACAGACTCCAGAGCAGATGTCCTGACTTCTGATCCTAGCTCTGTACTCACTGTAATGACCTGCAAATCATCCAAACTCTGTGGTCCAGTTGTCTCATCTGTAAAGTGAGGACAGTAACTACCACATGGGATTGTTGTGAGAAATAAATTAACCTGCAACAGTGCCTGGCACATAATAAGTGCTACTTTATTGTTAATTATGGTTATTATAACACAAAAATGAAATTTTTGATGGACATAAGTCCTACCAAAAAATTCTTACTAATACTCAGGTAATTTTAAATTTACACATCTGGTAATTATGAATTACATTATCTGCCATTAGACTATACGAGACTTTCCTACCTCTTACCAAGGGCTTAATACCATCTCTGACCAACCTTGCATTTATAAGGTCTTTGCTTAGTAAAAACTTAAAAGCCTAGCAGAGGATAAGACTAGAATGGTTAAAAAATTCACATACCAATAAAAACAGACTGAAGGAGGTACAATGATAGGGTTACATACTCTGCTGAAGGTGCCTCCAGAGTAAGCAAAGACCATACAATGCACTACGAAAACAGGAATATTACAATTCTTAAAGGTAAGTAAATATCACCATCCCCCTCGCCCCCTCCACCATCCCAGCACTTTTAAACGTAAAAAAACGAGCCAGCCCCATATCTTTTACTTCATCTGAGTAAGTGAAATTAACTTAGACTGTCAGACCAAAAGAATTTGTGTTTGGGGAGAACTCAGCACAAGTCCTTATGAGTGTCCCTAGTTTGCACTCCATGTCTCTGAAACTATTAGATATCTCAAGACACAACACTTAGAATTGGCGATAGTTTGTCTAGAATGGAATGATGAATAATGCACCGCATACTTTTCTCATAGCGGCGTCCAAATTACAGCCGGAGGCAAAAAATTTTTTTCTTTATAGCGTAATGTTTAGAACTAAATGCTACGTAGTCAAATCTGTGTCCAGTCTCCACTAGATTAGTCACTAGGCATGTGACCTTAAAGGTCTTCTTACCTACAAATCTGGAAGCCTCACTTGAGCTCACGCACAGCATTTTTGGGTTAAGACAGCCTTTCTGCCTGTTATTTACACTAGGAGTGACGCCCTCTAGGGAATTAGCAGCTGACCTTGGCGACAGCACTCTGGCACTGGGTTGATGACATCACTTCCGGGGCGACGGATTCGGGCTTTCTTGCGCAGAGAAGGGCAGTTGAGCGTCTTTGGTACGGAAAGAAGACGAGTACTAGCTACTGGTCCTTCACAAGGAAGGTGGGTAAGATTGCTCACCCTTTCTCCCCACTTTTTTGCGCGCCTAAAAAAGCAGGTCCAGTCACAGCCTCTCGCCGCCACCAGCACTGGCGAAGTACCCAAGGTTCACTTGTGATCTTTCTTGGCCCGAAAGAGAAGGGCTTCGCACAAGTTTCCTTGGCAGGATTTAATGACTATAAATCTAATTTCTCCTGGCGTGTCTGTCTGGGCTGCACCCTCTGGAGCTGTTTGGTTTCCAATCCCTGGATGCCCCCTGCCCCTGTGGAGCAATCAAAGTTCCAATATATATGTATTTTTACATTGCCTCCATTAGTTTGTTAGGGAAAGAGCTTGCTTAACATCTGGAAGATTCAGTTGATTTGGGGGCATGAAACTATATACTTGGCAGTGTGACGAAAACTAGGTGCTTTAACGATGGACTGTTATTTTGGGGGAAAGATTTGGAGCGATCTCTTATGATAAACCTGTGGCCAAAATGATGATTGAATTAAAAATTATAATTAATGCATAAGATAGGTATTAGGTTTGGTCGTTTTAATTGAGATGTTCTTTTTAAGATGAGCTTTATGAGAACACTTTTTTTTTTCCTTCTGTCTTTTCAGGGCCGCACCCATGGCATATGGAAGTTCCCAGGCTAGGAGTCTAATCAGAGCTATATAGCTGCTGGCACAGGCCACAGCTACAGCAATGCCAGATCCAAGCCCCAACTTTGCTGCAGTTTGCAGCAACATTGTATCCTTAACCAGCTGAGTGAGATCAGGGATCTAACCCACATCCTCCTAGATACTAGTTGGGTTCCTAACCTGCTGAGCCACAGCAGGAACTCTGAGAACACTTGTTTGTTAGAGGACTGCATCTTACATTGTGTTTTATATGTCTTATGTGACTTCGATTGTATTTAATTAAATGATTAATTTTTATTTTGAAAGATGATTATGGGAAATGGAAGGCACAAATGTTTATTAGTTATGTTTTGTCTTTATTGTTTGATTAAAAAAAAAAAAAAAAAAAAAAACGCCTTATGGAGTTCCCCTGGCTCAGTGGTTAATGAATCTGACTAGCAACCATGAGATTGCACGTTCAATCCCTGGCCTTGTTCACTGGGTTAAGAATCCAGCGTTGCCATGAGCTGTGGTGTAGGTCTCAGACGCGGCTTGGATCTCGCGTTGCTGTGGCTCTGACGTAGGCTGGCAGCTACAGCTCCGATTAGACCCATAGCCTGGGAACCTCCATTTGCTGTGGGTGGGGCCCTAGAAAAGACAAAAAAACAAAAAAACAAAAAACAAAAAAACCGCATTTCTGTGGTGCAACAGAAACGAATCCCACTAGTATTCATGAGGATGTGGTTTCGATCTCTGGCCTCAGTGGATCAGGGATCTGGCGTTGCCATGAGCTGTGGTGTAGGTAGCAGATGTGGCTCGGATCCCGTGTTGCTGTGGCTGTGGTGTAGGCCGGCAGCCTCAGCTCACATTCAACCCTTAGCCTGGGAACTTGCATATGCCACAGGTATGGCTCTTAAAAAAAAAGCAAAAAAACCTAAAACAACATTTTGTTCTAACTTTAGGAGTACAAAATAAATAGCACTTTCCAGAAAACCAAGCACACAACTATTGTACTGTAATATTAGCTGCTTTATAAAGAATAATCAGTAGTTTGATAAGACTAGCATACAAGCAATATCAATGCTATTTTATTTTATCTATTCTATTCTATTTCTATTCTGTTCTATTCTATTTCTATTCTAGTCTATTTCTATTCTATTCTATTCCTATTCTATTCAATTCTAGTCTAGTCTAGTCTATTTCTATTCTGTTCTGTTCTATTCTATTCTATTCTATCTATTCTATTCTGTTCTATTGTATTCTAATTCTTCCTATTCCTATTCCTATTCCTATTCTATTCCTATTCCTATTCCTCTTCCTATTCCTATTCCTATTCTATTCCATTCTATTCCATTCTTTCTATTCTATTCTCTCTTTAGGGCCACACCATGAGCATGTGGAGGTTCCCAGGCTAGGGGTTTAATCGGAGCTGTAACCTCTGGCCTATGCCACAGCCACAGCAATGCCAGATCCAAACCACATACGTGACCTTCACCACAGTTCACGGCAATGCCGTAGTCTTAACCCACTGAGGCCAGGGATTGAACATACAACCTCATGGTACCTAGTCAGATTTGTTTCTGCCTCAATACTATTTTATATTTAACTTTCCACTTTTGCCCTTAAAGAGCATTCATACTGTTATTTATATTAACAAGTTGCTACACCCTTTAAAATTTTTTGCTAACTTTTACAAAACTTTCCTAAAATATTATAAAACTTATGCTGAAAAATAAACCAAGCTCTCAGAATTTTGCTTAACTGAATTAGTTAATGGCTAATCTCAGTTCCAAATGATAATATTTCTTTAATTATTTTCCAGGAATTATCTGTTCAGTAAATATGTTAATATTAAATAAAACAACAGGAGTTTTTTCTAACCTATCAAAAGGGAAAAATTATGAATTTTTAAGAAGTTTTAATATTCAACCTGGAAAACTATTTCTTCATAAACTAGTGTTGGGAATTGAAACCAGTTGTGATGATACAGCAGCTGCTGTTGTGGATGAAACTGGAAATGTTTTGGGAGAAGCAATACATTCCCAAACTGAGGTTCATTTAAAGTAAGTACACATTATCTTGGTGGTTTACACTTTTTTTGTGAAAAATAAAGTGAAGTAATTTTTTCGTATTATATATAAAAGTTAAATTTTAGGAGCTGATTTATTCTTTTGTGGAAAAGCTTCTAACTGCTGTAGAACACCTTAAACCCCTCAACCTAGCTTTTTAAGGCTCTCGCAATAAGGTCCCACCTTAGCTAATCCTATTGCCAAAAAGAAACTGAAATCCAATATTTATTCATGATTTTCCCTCAGTAAAGCTTTTTCCTCTTTTGGCCACCTGCATGTTTCATGGTTTCAACTTAAGTCCTCGGAAACTATGACCTAACCTCTAGCTTGTGTTAATCACTCAAAAAGAAAATCCTGTTCACATTTATACGCATAATTCATGCTGATACTTAAATAATAATGTACTATTGTATTAAAGCACAGAATGGTGCCAGGTTTATAAACTCGGATGTTTCCAGAGGGCCACCAGACAGACATAAATAAGTGGGCTGGATGTAATGTGGAAAATATCTGTAGGAGGTCACTATTCAGCCCCAGCCAATTGTTACCATGCAAAAATATAAGCCTCATGTACCTTGATGATCAGAATCTTCAAGAGAAAATGGAAATCCAGAATGTTGTGGTTATATCTCCCAGATTTTAAAAACTGGTAGGTAATTTAAATATGTTAAAATACTGTGCAGTTCAAATATGCCTTCAAGCCATCAATTGACAGCACCTGAATAATAAAAAAGGTTGAAGATAACAAACCTATATTTGAATCATGAATTGGGCACTTCATGTTGGCTCTGACTTCAGGGAAGTACCTTATCCTCTCTGCTTCTATTTTCACATCCATAAAATAGGAAAGGTAATACCTGCTTATAAAGTTGTAGATTGCATAACAGAAATAATGTATAATATTATAATTAGAAATAGTATATGTGAAGAGGCATGAAGACCTCTAATGGTTACATATTTTATGTGAAAGGGGTGTGTTAGGTCTTAATAAGGCACATTGAAATACTAGTTTGCCTTTGCCTTCGAGAAACAGCCTAATCTTTGAAATGCGATATATAAACCTACAAGGAAAGTTGGGAGTGCAAGACAGTATAAAGTGAGTATCAAAGAAGTAGTGCAGATAATAATTATTATTACCATGCCTCATTTTCACAGTTCTTTGACTATTTGGGATATATTGAACATGTAAATAAATGTTAACTGCACAGAAAGGCCTACCCTGACCACATTGTCTAAATTAAGTACTCCCACCCTTCTTATTCTATATCTCCGTATTCTGTGTTTTTTTCTTCATAACTCATTTAATAATTTTTATGTTTATTTACTCATGTATAGTCTTTTCCCCAATAGCCTCTGAGCTCTATGGTGACAGGGGCTGCATCTGTGTTAATTACTACACTATGCCTTCTGTCCAGCACAGCATCTGATATGTTACAAAGGTCAATGGCCTTGAGAGATAGTTAAGCCTTCATTGAATGGAGATGGAAGGAATACTGTAGGCTGAGAGAGCATCATCAGCAAAGGCAAAGAGGTGAGAAAGTTCTGGACATTCAGTTTAGCATAAATTCATTTGAGAGAAATATACAGGCAAATAGGCTATGTGGTACCATCTCCATAGCTCATCTCAACATTTATTGAATACCTACAATTTACAGGGCAGCATCTGAGGCACTGTGGGTACAAATAGGACTGAAATATATGATCCTTACCTCTGAGCAGCTTACCATATAAAGTGGTTTACATTCTGGTTCAGCCACTTGTAGCTTTGAGACCTTGTACTGTTTTCTGTGCCTCAGTTTCCTTATCTGTGAAATGAGGATAATAATGGCAACTAGCTATAATATTGTTGTGGAGATTAAATGTGAATTCTTTTAAAGCATTTTGTGCAGTTCTTGACAACCAGCAAGGGTTCAATAAAAGCTATCTATTATTAGTATTAATAGTATTTCTGTTACTGCTATAAATAAGTGAAGAGACAAAGAGGTAAACAGGTCATTGTAAAACAGCATGGAAGGTGCAATAATAGAGGACTGCTTGGGAGAGAAGTCCTTTTTTCCAAGCCAGAAACCTGGAGGACAATCTTGACTTCTTCCTCAACACTCTATATTCAAATCAGTCATCCAAGTCATAGTAAATCTACTTTCCAAATATTTCTTGAAAATTTCCTCCTCCTTTATACTGATTAATTCAAGTCCTTATTGTCCCTTGCCTGGACTCTTGGCTTTAGCCACAAGACTAAATGGTTTCCCTACCTCTTTATTAGCTTTGTACCTTAATCATCTACCCTCCATACTGTCTACAAATTACTAATTATTTGATTAATTGATTTTTTATTAATTATAATTAAGTCTTTGAGAAAAAAGCCATGGTCTTATTCATCTCTTTTTGTCTCTCATACTTAGCATAATCCTTAGAAGGTAATACATGGAAGAAGCACAGGAAGGAAGTAAGCAAGTGGGAAAAGGAAAAAAAGGGAGAGAGGGGATTTGTATTTAAAGTCTCCCAAATTCCAAGAAAGTAAAAGCTTTTAAGTAGGAGGGTGATGGGGTCAGCACTGTGCTTTATTTTCTGGCAACACACTATAGAACAACTTTGAGGATCAGAGAATATATGTGGGGAAGTACAGTTAGGAGGCTTTGAATAGAATGATTTAATGAGAGCCTTTTCAGCTTGGTGGTGGCAATGGGAATGGTGATAAATTTAATTAAATGTGGAAAGCGAGGGAAAGAAAGGCGAAAAAGATCAATCTTGAACCCAAAGATGAACCCAAGTGATTAGGATGTTACTGATGCCATTAACAGAACTGAGGAACATAGAAAAAGTAGCTTCGAAAAAATAAAGAAAATGGTATTACAAAATGGATATGTTGAAATTAGATAATTTATATTAATATCGCCCTCATTGACTGAAATAACATATTTCAACTATTAAATATTCATTGAATGCTGTGTATATAGAACTAGAATCTTTTACAACCTCAAATGTTTAGGGTGGTTTTTGTTTTTTGTTTTTGGAGATTACATGTGCATTTTGCAGACCCTGTATTTTTTTTTTTTCCTCTGCTTTGATTAAAGTCACTTGTATTTTTTTCCTAACAGTTTGGCCTTCTAATTCTTTACTCTTGACATTTAGAGTAGTCATCCACTGCTTGTCCTATAAGGACCAAAAATCAGAATTACCAACTCTGAGATTAGATTCCCAAACCTTATTCGAGGATTGCAAGCTGTCTCCTGTCCTGCCATGACCTCAAGTACAGTCTGTTTAAAAATAAACTCATCTTCACAAAACTGTCTTCATGTTTCTGTTAGTATTTCTTATCTTCTAGTCACTACAGTTCAGTATTTGAATTATCTTTGATGCCTTGGTTCACCTTCCTCTTATATCCAATTAATTATTACATTTTTCAAGGCTCTTGGTCCCTTTCTTTCCACTCTCATTATCACTCAGTTTAAGATCGCCTTACACAAATAACCTTTTAAGAAAATCTCCCTGGGAGTTCCCATCGTGGCTTAGTGGTTAACAAACCCAACTAGTATCCATGAGGATTCGGGTTCAATCCCTGGCCTCCCTCAGTGGGTTAAGGACCCAGCATTGCCATGAGGTGTGGTGTAGGTGGCAGGCACGGCTCAGATCTGGCGTTGCTATGGCTGTGAAGTAGGCTGGCAGCTGTGGCTCCGATTCGGCCCTAGCCTGGGAACCTCCATATCCCGAGGGTGTAGCCCTAAAAACACAAAAGACCAAAAAAAAAAAACCAACTCCCTGTCTGCAGGTAGATTAATTCTCCTAAAATCCAATTTTATCCTGTCCTCTAAGACTTCTTCCTTAGAATGATTCTCAAGATTATTTTGGTGATTTCATTTGTCAACAAACAAATCCATAGGAGTTTATTGTGTACAGTTTTGAAAAATCAGAGACATTAAATTACATTATGGAATTCTCTTGTGGTATAGTGGGTTAAGAATCCAGTGTTGTCACTGTAGCAGCTGGGGTTGCTCTTGTGCAGTTTCGATCCCTGGCCTGGGAACTTCCACATGCTGTAGGCATGGCCAAAAAAAAAAGTTACATCATTAATTATTGCACATTGGGTTCTTATAATGTACTGCATTATAAGCACACATAATTTGAAAATATTTGACTTACTTATGTTTTTGGCTATGTAATTAGTTTGAAAACATACCATAATATATACTTTTTCTTCCTCTATTTTTACAATCTTAAAATTACAAAAAGCTGTTTGTTTGTTTTTTTTATATCTTTCAGAACAGGTGGGATTATTCCTCCAGTAGCTCAACAGCTTCATAGAGAAAATATTCAACGCATAGTGCAAGAAGCTCTCTCTGCCAGTAAAGTCTCTCCAAGTGAACTCTCAGCAGTTGCAACTACTGTAAAACCAGGACTTGCTTTAAGCTTGGGAGTAGGCTTATCCTTTAGCTTACAACTAGTAGACCAGTTAAAAAAACCCTTCATTCCCATTCATCATATGGAGGCTCATGCACTTACCATTAGGTTGACAAATAAAGTAGAATTTCCTTTTTTAGTTCTTTTGATTTCTGGCGGTCATTGTCTTTTGGCATTAGTTAGAGGAGTTTCAGATTTTCTGCTTCTTGGAAAGTCTTTGGACATAGCACCAGGTGACATGCTTGACAAGGTAATTATTTAAGAATCAATTTCTCCATTGTTTTTTGTTAAGGTGTCTGTTTCAACTAAAATAATAGATGCACTACTATTATCTAAATATTTCTGAATGATATAGTAGACTGAAAAAAATTATGTGCAGTAAGGAAAAAAAAATAGTAGTACATACTTAATAAAATAAGATGTTTGCATCAGTATATAAAGGCTCAAATAGTTTGCAGATACCCATCAGTATATAAAGGCTCAAATAGTTTGTAGATACCCTTATATTTTTAATCAATTAACATATGTGAAAGAAATACTTTGGGATGTGTAATGTACCTTTCAAAAGTGAAATAAAAGGATATATAAAGATAACATAAGGACATTAAATATGCGCAAAGTTCTATTATTAAATCTCACAATTGCTGACACCACTGACAAGCAGATTTCCTTTGTTTTAGAATCCTACAGGTACAAAAAAACAACTACCAACAGCTGAAATGATTGGAAGAAATAGACAGGTTATTTTTCAAGTTCAGGATTAAGCAGTCATTGTCAACTTCAAACCCATTTTCCATCCCCAGTAGAAAAGCAAAAGTAGATAGAAAGGCAGTGATTTGTCACTCTTGATCAGGTCATCAGAAGGAGAATGATTGTGTTTACTTGCCACCAGCTATAGTCCATATTTGTGAAAGTATAGCATGTCTTGTTCATCCAGTGTAAAATTCATTTCCATTGTACCTTGGTTTTAAAATGTACAATTTCATGACATTACAAAAATTTTTTTGTTTTTGATAGGTAGCAAGAAGACTTTCTTTAATAAAACATCCAGAGTGCTCCACCATGAGTGGTGGGAAGGCCATAGAACATTTGTCCAAACAGGGAAATAAGTTGCATTTTGATTTCAAACCTCCCATGCAACGTGCTAAAAATTGTGATTTTTCTTTTTCTGGACTTCAACATGTTATTGATAAGACAATAATGCAGAAGGAAAAGGAGGAAGGTATATTTCTAATTAGTAAAGTTGGACAAATAAGTAATACTGAATTGTACCTAAAAATACCTGCCCGTTTCTGCAGGTATTGAGAAGGGGCAAATCCTGTCTTCAGCTGCAGACATTGCTGCTGCAGTACAGCACACAGTAGCCTGCCATATTGCAAAAAGAACTCATCGTGCTATTCTGTTTTGCAAACAGAGAGACTTATTATGTCAAAGTAATGCAGTATTGGTAAGTTGTATAATCTTAGAATAGTAGTGATATTTTATAGTATGTTGCTTTTCTTCCAAGAGCCTTAGTTGACCCTATTCATAGGATGAAAATGTCTTTATTCCATATGCTAGCCCTGACAGTATGAGGTTATGTAGAACAAAAACAGCCATTTCTTGCACAGGCATGGCAGCTTTATAGGACATCTGTACATCCTGTGTGACAAAAAAATTCAGGGCTGCATCTTAAGATTTACAATATGAAATTAAATGCAATATAACTATGTCATTATTTTTAGAAAAATAGGCTGTTTCATTCAAATTTATGTTCCTTTGATGAAATCTGTTTAAATGTGCTTTGAAGCCTTGATAAATTTCTTATAACTGTATTTTTTTTTTTTTTTTTTGTCTTTTCTAGGGCCGCATCGACGGCATATGGAGGTTCTCAGGCTAGGGGTCTAATCAGAGCTGTAGCTGCCGGCCTATGCCACAGCCACAGCAACACCAGATCCGAGCCGCATCTGCGACCTACACCACAGTTCACGGCAACGCTGGATTGTTAACCCACTGAGCAAGGCCAGGAATCTAACCCGCAACCTCATGGTTCCTAGTCAGATTCGTTAACCACTGTGCCACAACAGGAACTCCAGCTGTATCTTAAACTTCATTCTTTTAAAGAATGTAAAGGGAAAAAAATATTTAACTGATAGATTCGCAAAGTAGAATATAACATGACTACCAAAGATAACAGATTAAGAATTATGTAATAAAATCTTTTAAAAAGCATATAAACAAAAACTACAGGGTCTAAAGTACTGTACTGTGATTTTAATGAAAAAAGTTAGAATAAAATGTACAAAAATGATAGTGATCATATGGTAATATTAAAATTGTTGATGATTTTTTTCTTTTCCAAATATTTATTATATAGGTATGTATATCTTATATAGATATATCATTACTTCATCAAAATATGGTATTGTCTGTTTGTATAGTGCTGGTATTTTCCCCAGGTTTAGCTCATAGCTTGGCTCATATTCATATCTGATATTTGTTAATTTTTATCTTCTCAATTTTTCAGGTTGTATCTGGAGGTGTTGCAAGTAACTTATATATACGAAAAGCTTTAGAAGTTGTGACAAATGCAACACAATGCACTCTGTTGTGTCCTCCTCCCAGACTATGCACTGATAATGGCATTATGATTGCATGGTAAGCCATGGGATATTTGTGCTTACTCAAAATTATTAAATATTAATTGCCATTTCATCATGCTTAATTTTCTTCCTTTAAATCTCAGGCTAGTTTTATTTTAATGATTTTTATTTAGGAATGGTGTTGAAAGGTTGCATGCTGGCTTGGGCATCTTATACAACACAGAAGGCATCCGCTATGAACCGAAGTACGTAATACCATTTGTAATCTTTATGCAAGTTGCACCGTAAAAGTCAAAGCCTGGATTTTGCTTTTATATTTGAGGTTTTCATTGACATGCTGAAAGTACTTGAAGAAAGATTACATTATTTTTTTTTCATCTAACCTAGGAGGCAGATACCTTATATGAAATGATATGTCAAATTATAAAAATTTTGACAAATCATAGGTTAGAAACAGGCAGTAAGTAAGGATGATGACTTCCCTCATTTGGGACCAGAATAGAAAGCATGTCGGTGGCCTGGACTTTTTCAGTGTCAAAATTATCTCAGGACCAGTTGCTATGCTGGAAACTTAAGGAAAATGTGCAAAAAGCATTCAGATCTGAGACTGGGTTGTGAGTTTACTTTTCCACAGGCAGCTGAGATGGCCCAAAGACAGTTGTTTTCTGCAAGCCTCATTTTCTTTCCCAAATTGAAGTTCCAAGGAGTAGCACAGTTTTCCAATTTGTTTTCAAGTTTTGGTCTAAGTTAATTCTGGAATAGTAAAAATAGTAAGCATTATTATGTTTCATAATATAACATAATTCTGTTTTCATCATGTTTCATTTGCTATTTTAAAACTTTTCAGCACTTCAGAACATAGCTATAGCTACATGAACCATAGACTCTTACGAGTGATCATAAATAAACCATATTGTTCGTAATTACAGAAAGAATCCTTTGAGTTGATGGCCTGGCCTACTGTCTGAACCAACACTGCCTTCTTGCGGCAGTGTTAAGGCTGGAGATGATTGCTTTTTCTAGGTTGGGGTCCAGTTAAAGCCTTGTATAGGACATCATCATAAAAAAGCAGAAATCTGAGCCCAAAATTATTTACTGAGGAAGAACAGAGAAAGGGGTTAGGATCTAAAACCTCTACCACCAGTGACAAAAAATGGTATAAAAGGAGCAAGCCAGCTTTTGGAACCTCAGAGAAGAACTAACTGGTAGAAATGGATGCAGGATTGACTTTGGCTGTATGCTAAACTGTTTTTATCCTTTTAGCTTTGTAGAGCATTCTAAGGCATTTTTTGTTTTTTTTTTTTTCTGTTCCAAGTTTTTATTTACTTACAGTATTTGAGAGCAATAGAACTCTTTCAAAAACATCTCAATCCCCAAAATCACTGAATTGTATAAAGTATGTATAGCTTTTAACATGTCAGTTCTACCTCAAATGGTTTTTAAGATTGCCACATTTAGATTTCTAGCCTTCCTTCACCCATTATTCTGGTTTGAGGTCCTGCAGTATTTGTATATAGTCAAGAACCACCACCATATATAATCAGTTTTACACTTAGGTACATGCATTTGTCAGAATTCTAAGCGAATAGTTTGCAGAACTAGTGACAAATCAGTAAGCAAATATTTGAAATAATGTGATTTGTTTGATTATGATGCAGATGTCCTCTTGGAATTGATATATCAAAAGAAGTTGGAGAAGCTGCCATAAAAGTACCACGATTAAAAATGAAGCCTTGATTTTTGCTTTTCAAAAAAAATCTCTAAAGGTAGTAATATTTTTTTTGTATATTGAATATATAATATTAATAGTTCATCAGGACTTTCTTTTGTTATTCTTTTTCTTATATTTGATGTTTAACCTGCTGTTCTGAGAGACTGTAATAATAAGTTATAGTCTTATGAGGGAATATAAGTTTTTTTAATTATCAAAAATCAAAATAAAACCTCTTGTGGGGAAAAGAATATAGTGATATTGTCAGGTATAAAGAAAAACCTTGGAAAAAATATATAGCAATTTTCCTAAATCCTGGCCCCATATTATATAAGCATAGATCTTTTCCTCTATTTCTCATATCAGGGTAGTAGAAACTATTTTTTTGCTCCTGCTGAAACATAAACCAGAATTTTCTAATGAGAGAGCAATTTTAGAAAGGTAGCCAAGTCAAAGTTATGTCAACTGGGAGAATTCTAAGTCAAAACAAAAGGTGACTTTGTCTAACAAAAGGTATATTAGTAATTATAAAAAATACATATTAGATATCTTTCCTGAAGCAAGTAGGATTTCTATAATTCCTTAAAATCCATCTTAGATTTTAAAAAATATGACATGCAGGTAATCCCTCAAGTGTGTATTGTACTTTTTAGTTAGCCACATACATTCATATTCATTATTTTAGAAATTGTATCTAATCATTGAAAATATATGAGATGAAAAGGGTTTTGTTTTGTTTTTGGATAATGTCCTTTGAATCTGAACTTTTACTGCAGATATCATTAACAGCTTATCACTTTTATTCTGCCCAGATTAGAGTAACAATGTACTGTCCTTTGAACATAAGAATGATTTTACTAATTATTTAATGTCCTTTGAGAGATTTTATTAGTAGAGATTTCTATTACACTAGTCATACTTGATCAAGTTGTTAAGTTTCTAATCAGTGACTTGTTTTATTGAGAAACTAGGGGGTAAAGATAAAAATCTAGGATAGGAGTTCCCGTCGTGGCGCAGTGGTTAACGAATTTGACTAAGAACCATGAGGTTGCAGGTTCGATCCCTGGCCTTGCTCAGTGGGTTAGCGATCCGGCGTTGCCGTGAACTGTGGTGTAGGTCGAAGACATGGCTCCCATCCCGTGTTGCTGTGGCTCTGGCGTAGGCCCCTAGCCTAGGAACCTCCATATGCCACGGGAGCAGCCCTTAGAAAAGGCAAAAAAAAAAGACCAAAAAAAAAAAATCTAGGATAAAAAGTTTTCTTATTTTAATCCTACCTTAAGCTCACTTTCCTTTGGGGAAATTCCGTGAGTAATTCTCTTTTCTAGAATTATGATCATAGAATTTTTTTTTTTTTAGGGTCGCACCCTCAGCATGGAAGTTCCCAGGCTAGGGGTCAAACAGGAACTACAGCTGCCAGCCTACACCGAGCCATAGCAATGCCAGATCCACACCACATCTATCATCTACACCACTACTCACAGCAATGCCGGATCCTTAGCCCACTGAGCAAGGCCGGGGATCAAACCCACATCCTCATGGACACTAGTCATATTTGTAACTGCTGAGCCAACAACAGGAACTCTGTGATCATAGAATATTGCTTTATGATCCTCCATTTTATCCTGGACATAGAAAATATAATTTATATGAGGAAACATACAGAAACAGTAACATTCACAAAGCCTACATTATTTGATATTGAGGTGTAGATGTGATAAAATTGGTTTATAGCTATCATTTAGAAGAAACTATTAATTTGTGAATTCACAGTTTACATTTGGTTTGTAAACCATGTGAATTTGTATCATGTGAATCTGAATTCACAGAGAGGAAGTATATTTTCTATGGCTAGTACAATAAGAGTGCATGTAAACTATGGAAGAAAATTGATCAAAATTTTTTTCCACCATCACAAATATTTTAAAATAGGAATATCTATAAATTCTTAAAATTTTAAAATACAAAATTACTCCAGGTACTGCAGACATACATGTCAAAATTGAATTTGTGATATAATAAAGGGAAACTACAAATAAAGAAAATGAGCAAATTCTGGAAGCATTCCATATCTTTAGGTCTTTCTGGGTTTAGCCAGAAGCAAGGAAGAGAAAGAAGAGAGAGAGATAGGAAGGAAAAGGAAGGGAGAAATTTTGAACCCTATATTGGCAAGTGAGCACATAGTACAGGAAAGAGGCAGGCAGTATGCTGAAATCCTCTATGTCTTAAGGCCTTTCTCATCTTATGCATAATTTTTAAAAATAAAAAATAAATGCAGGGTAATAAAGTAATCTTTATTTGGAGGCTATACTTTAAGAGAAAAACTATAAAGTTTTAAGTGTGGTTGGATGGTCTGGCTAGGCCACGATACTCAGGAAATATCTATGTTATTGAATGCAAAAATACCCTGATCCTCAACTCTGAAAATATTTTTTAGCCCACCTGAAGCCAGTTTCAAAGCTCAAAGTTTGCTGTCTAAAGGCTTTTTTTGAAAAAAATATCTACAGTCTTAATGTTTCCATCGATATGAATACTTAACAATGCTGAATAAATGACACAGGTTTTTATCATTCGAATGATTTATCCCTTTCTAGTATAAAATATGCCATTCTCCCCCCAATTCCTATATTTCAGTCTATCCACCAGGAAGTTGTGACTCAGAGCTATTAAGATACTCTAGAATTGAATTTGAAGATGAAAGAGGTATCTTACTGTACAGTGGTTAAGAGTCGGGTTTTGGACTGTGGCATATAGAAAGTCCTGAGTACTTGTAGCCACCATCACCACCACCATTATTGCTATGTTAAGGCATGTTGGAGAAAATAACTGCTAATTAATAAATATGTTCACTACAGCCCAGATAGACTATAGAGACAATCGAACAAAGTGGACGGAGAAAAAGTGAGGGCTCTTGAAAGGACCCGAAGAACCTAGTTAATCTGTTAGCTATCAAGTCTGTTTGCTGCTGTAAAATATGAGAAGAGGACATACATCAAAACTTGTACCTACTGGAAGTAGTACTCTTTGGGCAAAGATTTCATTGATTTTAAGCCACAAAAAATACCACCCATGCCAACTGCAAACCAGAGATACTCTATATAAGTATGGAAGAGTGGCCAACAGTGGAAGCCACATTAGCCATACTTTTGTGCTGGATGGGCAGTGATTTCATATTTTTTTAATAAAATGTTTTTAAAGTATTATATTTCAGGTTTTAGAAGACTCATGCATTTATAGTATTTTATCATTAAATATCTTAAGATATTACAGTGAGTGTTAACATGTAGGCTACTTTGAGTTAGGCCTTTTTAGCTCAGCATGTCAACTTTAAAATGTTTCTAACACTTAATATATATATATACTAATTATGCCACTTGTGTCAGTTGCTATGTTTTAATAGTTTTAAGTACAGGCACTCTATTATAGAAAATTCTACTTATTTTTTGAAACCGTAACTCTGGCTTGATGTTAAATTCCTGTAGACATGCTAAGGAAAATCTAAGTATCAGTATCAAGAACTTCATTCAAAAAGATTACTCCATTATGTATATTTTACCACAATTAAAAATAAAAAATTTTAAAAGATTGCTCAGGAATCTTTTTCTCACTGAAATGCTTTTATTAGCCTTCTGCAGGCTCCGAATTAGCATTCTGTACATGTTTCCCAAGTTGGCTTAAAAGCACTATTCTTGGTCTTGATACATTTATGATGTCTGATGAAATTGCAGATGAAAAGGAAAAAACATTATGAGAAACAGTGGTCTTTTTTGTTGTTTTGAAGAGTCCCATGAAGTTAGTTACAGGAGGTATGGAAGTCAAAGAATCTCTTGGTTGAATTTTGGGTTTTAATTTTCTTCGGTGCTCTTTCCCTAAAAATTAGAGAGCCACAATAAATGTCTCTTTCTTAAGCCTAAGAGCTCTATGCATAGTTCTGTTTTCTTCACATCACTAAAACATACTGAGAATAGGTAAGTAGCTTCCAGGCGTAGATGTTAGAGTGCAAAATTTTATGGGGATCAATATATAGTTGCCAACTTTTTTTTTTTAATGGCCGTATCTACAGCATATAGAAGTTCCCAGGCCAGGAATTGACTCCAAGCTCTAGCTGCAATCTATGCCACAGCTGTGGCATCACTGGAGTCTTTACCCACTATACCACAGTGGGAACTCCTGGTTGCCAATTTTTTATTACACCAGGTTGGAACTCATGAAAGAACAAATGCCGATTACTTTAAACCTCATTTTGTAAAGGAAGGGATGTTTTAACATCAAAAGAAAGTATAAAAGACATTATCTCAAAATGGAGGACTTTACTTTGAATGAAATTAACTTTATTAGAAACTTGGTTGTCCTTATTTTTTCTTATGTTACAACAAACCTGTGAAAACCTTATCAGACCATTCATTACTGGTACACATTGTTATTCAGAAGCCAGTATTAAAGTGAAGAAATAATGGGACTGGTTTTATTTTTTTATGTAAGCTACTCTTACACCAAAGAGGCTATACAAAACCCAGACATTCTTCTAGTCATGATATTCAGAAATATGGCCTCCCACACATACCTAGCTTTCCTCAGATACTTCCTGAATAAATGAAGTTCTTTCCTATGCTTTTCTTTTCCTATTCTTTCTTTCCATTTGTGACTCCAGCAAACTGATTCTTGACTTTGGAAGGTTCTATCTTTGCTTTTTACAGTAAGATACCAAGTGAGACTGATTTTGGTCCTACACTTAGCACACATGAACCAGCGCTAAGCATATACATAAAATCAGTAAGTAATTTATTTTCCCTATTATATGTCTAATAGGAATTGATGAGTAACAAAAGATCTGGACCCTGATCTTGCAGGCCTAGGCCACTCAGCCATCATCTGCCAACTCTGTATAAAACTGTACATAGTAACAATAGAAAGAATGTGGTCTCTGTCCCAAGAACTTTTAAGATAGACAAGTCATACATGAAACAGAAAAACAGCAGGATCATAATTAAGTCACTTATATGTTATTTCAGTAATGACTTATTTCTATGCATGACTTGTGAGAAAAAGCAAAGGAAGAGAGGGATTTCTGTCTAGTGACATTAGTAGAGACAGCCTTTAAAAGAAATGATTAACTTGGGCTTGTAAATGGGAAGGTATTTTAGGTATGTGGAATTAGAAAACCAAAAGTTTACAAGTACTTTTCTTTTTGGTAGCCTCTACATTTTGAATTCTTAGTAATTAAACAATTAAAAAATGTCATGGCCAGAAGGTATCTTAGAGATAAAAGGAAAATCATTTACCTTTTTTAAAGACAGGAATTATGGATGGTCCTCCATTTCTCTCCAGACTAAAATGAAAACATTTTTATCACAAAACTAGAAATATTTAAAGACTTTGTATACCCAGCTGTCATGTTCAGTGCCTAGTGGTCTGATTCATACATGTTACCTATACTAAGTATGAATGTTACCTGTAGGTATTTTGTGGTGTATCATTTACTCACTTATCACCCGGAACATCTGGAAGATTAAATCTGCTTGAAGTGACCAGGGAAAGCTTCACAGAAGAAGAGACACTTCATCTATTTTGAAGAAACTAGGTCTTCAGTGTGATGAGGCAGGGGGAGGGTATTCCAGACAGAGGGACTAGGATATGATAACTGCACTATAAAACAGCACGGCCTGTTCAAAAGACACTAAGTAGTCTGATGTGATTAAATTAAAGATATCTGGAGACATGGTGGGAGATAAGGTTTGGAGAATATATCAGGTCATCTTATGTATAAAGAATAAGAGAAATTTTGAACTTTATTTTCAAAGTAATGGGATACCAATGAAGTGTTTCAAGCCAAAGAATAACAAGGTATACCTAAGTTAATATAATGTGTGTGACTGTAAAACAAGTATTATTAATCATTCTGTACATGTAACTTATAAATATATTACCAAATTTCCCTGGTAATAAAATGTAGTCTTAATTAAAGTTAAAATATTAAAACTGCTTTTTACAAATATGTTCCAGGTTAATGATGAGGAACATTCTCCTATTGTCAACTTTAATAGTGAGGCACAGGCTCCAATATGTTTATATCCCAACTTCATGTCTGTAGGGTAACATGAAACTAGTTAGTGTTAGACTCAGATTATATTCATGCAGGGTCAATTAACATTAAAATTATCTCTCTCTACATACTAAAAAATTTACACATTCAAGGGCTCTTATAATCTGCCATTCTTGGCGTTAAGTGGGGGTGTGGGAATGGAGAAGTAGTATTTACTCCAAAACAATGCTTTCATGATCCCAACCCCCATTGATCTACTTTCTGTTTCCAGTATTGGTATTAGGGAATATTTTGTGGAACTTTATTATCTTTTAGTGCATTTCCCATCGTTTCACTTAAACCAAATTCCTTTATAGGATTGCTATGAGAATTAAAGGCTCTAATGAGAATACATGGCATTATTAGTTATGGAAGTAATTGCTATTTGGTTACCAGTTCCCCCTCACTTGATAGCCATTCCTATAAGTTTATTAACCACTTGTTACTGCTTATAAGCCTGAAAGTTGCGTATTCACAACTCCAGGGGGTATCATTCACTTCAGTCATTGTAGATTTATATGGTTACTACAACCCTTTTCCAGCAGATGGCAGTAAAGTGTCCTGAAAGGGATACCTTTTTCCAATTCCCAAAAAGTTGCCGTAAGGGCTAGCTGTGGGAGTGACTGAATACAACAATACTTCCATTATTTATCCTAAATTAATTTTTTTGGACAGTAAATGTTATTTTTAACATTGTCAATTACAGTAATTGTAATTTAGTTTTCCCTGGTTTGTTATTTAAAATTAGATAATCTGTTTGGGGTTTTCAGTTTTTCAAAAAATTGTAATTAAAGTGACTCTGAAGATACACTCATTTTTATTTATTTTTTTATTTATTTGCTTTTTTCAACCACACTCATGGCATATGGAAGTTCTGGCTAGGGGTCGAATTGGAGCTACAGCTGCCAGCCTGCACCACAGCCACAGCAATGCCAGATCCAAGCCATGTCTGCAACCTGCACCACACCTCCTGGCAACACCAGATCCTTAATCCACTGGGCAAGGCCAGGGATTGAACCCATACCCTCATGGATACTAGTCGGGTTCGTTACCACTGAGGCACAATGGGACCTCCATATTCTCTTGTATTATGGTAGAGTTAATAATATATCTTGAGTAATTCTGTTTCCTATGTATAAGTAGCACTATCTGCAGAGACTTGTAATTCAGATACAGTATGGAAGAAGAGAAAATATGCCCTTCGTAAGGTGATTCTCTCTTTTTTCAGGAACTTAAGTTTATGTTGGAACTACAACACTGAGGCAAAATTCTCTGAATAAATGCCTGGCAAATTTTACCATTGCTTCAACCACTGGGTCTGATTTAGCCCTGTTTATGCTGTGGGAATATGGCCTCATTTTGGATCAAGTCTGAGAGTCCCATTTGATGCCAAGGTCATAGTGGCATTTCTGTTTGTCGCAGAGTTCTGAAATGTACCCTAATCTGCAAAAAAGTGGTTTCTTGGATCAGACCTGAAGGCAACCAATCTTCCAAAAACCTTTCTGAATAATTCTGGCCAGATAGGATCCCCAGGATCTGGTTATATCCTTATCTGCACTCACAATTCTGTCATTAGGTTGGAATTAAAACAGACTTTGGCAATGGACTTTTTTTTTTCTCTTTTTAGGATCACACTTGCAGCATATGGAAGTTCCCAGGCTAGGGGTCAAATTGGAGTTGTAGCTGACGGCCTATGCCACAGCAATGCCAGATCCGAGCTGCGTCTGCCACCCACTCCACAGCTCATGGCAACGCCAGATCTTTAACCACTGAGTGAGGCTAGGGATCGCACCTGCATCCTCATGGATGCTAGTCAGATTCGTTTCTGCTAAGCCACAATAGGAACTCCGGCAATGGACATTTACAATGAAGTTTATTCTTTGTTGTACAATGCATGTATTTATATCAAGGATACTTCCTCTTGTTTATTCTCAAACTTCCTTAAAAATTCCTCTATCAATAATTTCAGCAGTTCCAAAGTTCCTGTTGTGGCGCAGCGGAAATGAATCCGATTAGTATGCACGAGGATGTGGGTTCAATCCCTGGCCTCACTCAATGGGTTAAGGATCTGGCACTACTCTGAGCTGTGGTGTAGGTTGCAGACATGGCTCGGATCCTGCGTTGCTGTGGCTGTAGCTTAGGCCAGCAGCTACAGCTCCGATTCAACCTCTAGCCTGGGAACTTCCATATGCCACAGGTGTGGCCCTAAGAAGCAAAATGATAATAATAATTTGAGGAGTTCCCTGGTGGCCTGATGGGTTTTGGAACCAGCATTGTCACTGCTGTGGTTCAAGTCACTGCTGTGGCATGGATTTGAAGCCTGGCCCAGGAACTTCTGCATGCTGCAGGTGTGGCAAAAAATTTTAAAAAAATCTACTGCTGCAATTTCAGATATATAGAGACAATACCTTAAAGAAGGAAGTCCCACTCTTTGTTGCATTTGAAATTCCTTTAAAAACATTGGGTTTATACTTGCATCTCTGCTGATATTGTTTGTTATACGAAGGAACTGATTAGGCTTATTTCTGCATTCCTTTAATAAGATGCGGAAAGCATTTGCGTTGTAAGTTAAGTAGCCAAGAGCACTGGAGCAAGCCATGCGAACCTAAATGCGAAGAAACAATTTCTCCTTAACCATTGAGCTTTGTTCTTAAAATACCTAACCCAGTGCTCTTATTAAATATTTCATAGGAAGGTCTCTAGCTATGTATAGCAAATATCTCTGTCACCCAATGGCAGTCTGTAGGTGGAAGCATAGCAGCCATATTTTTAGAGAGGGCTGTCAATTGTCATTGATTTCTAGTTGTTCTTGGTCCTAACTGCATTTTTTTTCTTTTGGCTGCACCTGCGGCATCTGGGAATTCCTGGGCCAGGGATTGAACCAGCGCCACAGCAGTGACAACGTCGGACCCTTAACCCACTGCACCACAGGAGAATTCCCTGACTGCATTTTAGAATCACCAATTAAAAAAAAAAAAAAAAAGCCCACCGACTATATAAGACTTTCCTAGTAGAATCTGGCATTTTGTATTATTTTAAAGTGACAGGATGGAGTTCTTACTGTGGCTCAGGAGATGGTGTACATGAGGATGTGGGTTCAATCCCTGGTCTCACTCACTGGGTTAAGGATCCAGCATTGCCACAAGCTGCAGTGTAGGTCACAAATGTGGCTCAGATCCTGCATTACTGTGGCTGTGGTGTAGGCCAGCAGCTGCAGCTCCAATTTGACCCCTAGCTTGGGAACTTCCATATGCTGCAGGGGCAGCCGTAAAAAAATAAACAAAATGCCACAGGTGATTTGAATGGGCAGCCTAAGAACCACTGAGTATGAACTAAAACAGTAGGTCTCAGTCTTCATTGTGCATTGGAATCACATGGATAGCTATGAAAATTATGTCTGATTCCACCCCCTAAGAACTGATTTAATTATTTGGGGGTGCATTGAACTGAACTTTGGGATTTTTCAAAACTGCACAGGTGATTGTAATGTAGGAAACTAGATAAAAGACTATAGCAGAAAAGTAAGTTCAAAATATGCCACTCAGGAAATCAACTCAACTTTCCATGGGCAAAACCAAAGAAACAAGCACAAGTATCAGGTCATGGACTCCAGAAAAAGTAATTCTTTCTTAGAAGGAAATACTGTCTCCGCCTTTGACTCCAAAGTAATTAGGTTATTCATGTAATAAATGTATATTCCTGGGCAGTTCTTAGGAAAATCTGTTCATGGTGGCATAAGAAATGTCCAAAAAATGAATGTAAACCAGGCCCATACAGGGTTCCAGAGGGTTGACATATTTTTGTTTACATTGGCCCTGGACTGCTGTATATGCCCATCTATCTTCTACACCTTCAACAGTGGTTCTGGACCAGCAGCCTCAGCTTCTGGGAACTTGTTAGAAATGCAAATTCTAGGGCCTATGCCAGATGTAATAGATCAGAAACTCTGGGAATGGAGCCCGGCGATCTGTGGTGTAACAGGTCTTCCAGGTGATTCCAGTGTACCCTAAAGTTGGAAAAATACTGCCTTAGACCCTGAGGGAAAAGCAAAGGGAACACTTGGAAACAAAACACTGCTATGGCCAGCCTGGTCTTCATGCACCCTCACTCTAATCCTGCTGACAGGTAAGGAAAACTTTCCAGTGCATTTTTCTTTCATTGATTAGTGATTTTAATTATAAAATTTAAGATACTTTATAAATAATTATAAATTTGTATATCATCCATGTACTTATTTGTAGATTGAATCTTTAATATTGAAGTTAAAACAAATGTGTATGTTTTGTGGGAACCAGAATTATGGATGGTAGATGCAGTACTAGAAAAATCATCAGATTGTGAGTTAGTAATGTGAAGTATTATATAACACTCAACCTATGGGGAAATTAGCCCACAGAAGTGAGAGAGGCAAATTATATTTTTAAAATAATCTACTTTAGAATTGCTTTTTTTTCTTTTTTCTTTTTTTTTTTTTTTTACCTCTTCTTGTCCTGAGTACAAATGATAGCAGAGCCGTTGGATTGTGCCTAATGTGGTAAATGCTTCTGGAATACCAGCTCTAGAATGAGCCAGGCTAGCTATTAAATTCCCTATAAATTAAACAAGAGGGAAAAAAGCCTGTTATTTAATTATTATAAACTGATACATTGTCATATATTACAGTTTTGAGATTAAAGTCATAAAGATATCTCTCTTAATGAAGAATTGCTGAAAAAAAGCATGTGTATTTTAAATGTAGAATAAACTTTCCCCAAAATTATGGTTTGGCTTTCTGTCACAAAAAAAGTATAAAAGTTTAAGAGTGCAAAATTTTGAAAAATTAGAGTTTCTTCCTCTTGGCTTCAGAATATATTTGGTTTTGAAGTTTTAGGTTCTTTTTTTTTTTTTAATGACTATGAACATAATGTTTGAACTATTTTAAGAAAAGTTAATGTCCTTTTTGCGATTCAAGTGGCTTTGAGTTAAGAGCTTAGTGGTATTTTTAAATCAAGCAATGTATTGCACACTGAAGTTTAAGATCATTGAAGTTCTTACCATAAGAAATGTCTGGGGATTGAAGTAATAAAGTGATCTCATAATTAAATAAATGTGCAGCTATTAACTTAAAATTGCTTCATTTGAACTCATTTTTTTCTTTTTAGCGTTTCATGGAATATTCTTTCACAATATTGTTGCTGTGTTCGAATAAGTGTAACAGAATTTAAGATGTAAATATATTTTTACATTTGTCAGTGCTTACTTTAGTGAGGTATTAGCTGAGTTTTTGTTCTCCTTGTACTTTTGTCCAGCCTCCATGAAAAGCCAGGAAGGCCTTTGTATTTGTGTTTCAGGATGAGGAGGACTTAGTTGGATGCCCAGAGCAAAAATTGTCTAAAGCTAACCTTTCTTTCAGGCTTAATACTTTCAAAAGCCTGAGTTTATAGGAGGCATTAAGCTAGGGGGAAGGGAGAGAGGTGTCTTTAAAGAGAGGGAGTAAGAAATTGGGAACAAATGGGGAAGGGCAGAGAATCTAAGACTGAAATAGGTAATAGGAGCAGGAGCTTTGAAGAAAGGCTAAGCCGTGCATGTAGGAAAACCAGACTCTTGGAAACAGAAATCTCAGTCTCCGCAAAATTTCTGTGCTTTTGGACCCTCTTCTGGAAATTGTATCAATTTGGAAATTAAACATAGCATTTATTTTACATTATATCTGAGAACTAAATATTCGGCTTTTCTTGAGATACTCCCGACATGCATATGACACTAGAGGTGCAAGTGACTGTGATGGGGGAATGCAGAGAAAGCCCAGTAGTTTTTGAGATTGAATTTCTACCAGCCTGGGGAATTTAATATAATGTCATGTATACTATGACATTTCTTACACAAAAGAGTTTGTGGAATAAAATTTGAGCCACTACAATTGTTTGTTTCAGAGTCAAAGAATTACTATGACGTTGAATAAAGTACTATTTAGATATAAAATATATATTTAATAACTTCTTTTAAACATGTTTTTTCCTAGCTGCTTTTCATCAGAAAGTTATTGTTTGCTTGAATTTACCTTCTATGCCAAGTAGATATACTCTATAAAAATATAATTCTGGGGCAGCAAGTATAGTTTCCTTTGCTGTGTTCAGTAATCCATTTCAATTAAAAAACAGGAGTTCCCGTCATGGCTCAGTGGTTAACAAATCTGACTAGGAACCATGAGGTTGTGAGTTCAATCCCTGGCCTCGCTCAGTGGGTTGGGGATCCAGCATTGCCATGAGCTGTGGTGTAGGTTGCAGACGCAGCTCAGGTTCCACGTTGCTGTGGTGTAGGCTGGTGGCTACAGCTCCGATTCTACCCTCGGCCTGGGAACCTCCATATGCTGCAGGTACAGCCCTAGAAAAGCCAAAAAAAAAAAAGCTTTTTTTCTTTTTGGTGGTTGTTACTCCTATGGCTGTCACTTTAATACTGTTTTATGTTTGTTGAGTATGACAGATCAAGTGAACTAACATATTGATCATTTGGAGAATTGGGTCTGAAGTAGATATAGTTACAAAATTAGCGCTAAGTATGTCAGGAACTCTCTTGGTCCATTTTGCTTTGCTATAGTGCATAGCAACATAGAGAACTCATAAATGTTAGCCACATATACACAATTAGTCAAGAAGAAACCAGACAGGTAATCAGTATAAATCTGCCCATATTATTATAAATTACTGTGTAAATTTTGTTGTTGGTGGCTCATAGTTGAATTCTCATTTTAAATTCCAGAAAAAATAATTAGGGGTTCAAAAAAGTGATTAGGAAGTCAGCTTCTATTTGGGGGTGCAGTGAAGACTTTCATTGTTCTATGTAGACTTATGTGAGTTCATTCTTCAAACTATGTGATGGAGTATCAGGCTTATTATTATTGCTCAGATTACAAAAAAAAATTCTTTTTGAAAATAGTTTTATGTGGATAAGATGAGCTTCTAGTTATTTCTTACCTGTCAAGGCAATAGTAGTGGAATGATCCGAATATAGACTATCAACTAAAATAGTAATACCTCTTGCAGTCAGAGTAATGTGGTCCACATCTATAATGACTTTAGCTAATATAATAATCTGAAAACAAAAAAGCATAGAATCATTGAACTTTTTCTACTCAGCTTCTGTAACTAAGCATTTACTCATGAGGAAGGTAAAAGAAGTACAGTGGTACAATTCAGTAGAAGAGACACAAGTGGTACAGGGAGGAGCTAGAGTACATATCCCTATCTAATCACTGCAGTGACCATCGTGAGCCATGTTATTCTTTCTACAATTTTGCAACTTTTGCATTCTTGAAGTGTGGGTTCATAGAAAATACTAAAGGTTATAGGACAGAAAACGAACAGTGAATAAGACCAAGATGAATCCATATACATTTAGTTGTCCATATGGTTGAAGAATTAGGTGATCAGCTAAAGATTTGCAGTTGGAAAACTTGTCTTGGACCCTAACTACCATGGTTCTCTACTATCTCCTTGTGAAATGGGTGGAGGGGGGGGATGAAAATAATACTATATGCCTATCAACCTGATAGTGTTGTTATAAAGCATCAGATGAAGTATAAAGTCAAGAGTGCCTTGTAACTTGTAAAATTCTATATAAATGAAGAAATCCTCACAGATGATGGAGTTTATATGAAGTGGAAGGGGCTGTTGTGAAAAATACTGTGAATTTTATAAATCATTATACATTTTTCTAGATCCATTTTTCTAATTTTCCAGTTTTCACTAAAAAGACATATTGATTGAAGTTTAATCTTCAATTTTATACCTGAAATGCTGCCATTGCCTTCTCAGTTTCAACTGTCGATTCAAGAAAAGGTTCAAAAATTGATATGGTTATTCTTCCACTTTCCAACATTAAGTATTGTTGAAAGCGGTTATTGAAGGCAAAAAGGGTTAATGCATAGCCTGCTTTTAAACAGATATCCTAGAAATAGGAGAAACATGCATTATCTTTAACTTACTTCATCTATCATGTTACTTAAGGTAATAGTTTTTTAAATTCTTGCCTGTTAAAATACATTGCATCTTATCTCTGAGAGTAAAATATGACACTATTGGGGGAAACGGATAAGTCCAAAATGTAATTGAATGAGTAAAATAGAGAGTTAGGTTGTGATATCAGGGAGAAGAGAAATTTTTTTGTAATTTTTAAAGATAGGAGTTCTTGTGGCTCAGCAGGCTAAGAACCTGACATAGTGTCCGAGAGGATGTTGGTTCAATCCCTGGCCTCACTCACTGGGTTAAGGATTCAGCATTGCTGCAAGCTATGGCGTAGATAGCAGATGTGGCTCCGATCCCATGCATAGAACAGCAGCTGCAGCTCCAATTTAACCCCTAGCCTGGGAACTTCCCTATGCCACAAGGGTAGCCCTAAAAAAAAAAAAAAAATTTTTTTGGAGTTGCCGTGGTGGCACAGTGGTTAACGAATCCGACTGGGAACCATGAGGTTGCGGGTTCGGTCCCTGCCCTTGCTCAGTGGGTTAATGATCCGGCGTTGCCGTGAGCTGTGGTGTAGGTTGCAGACGCGGCTCGGATCCCGCGTTGCTGTGGCTCTGGCGTAGGCCGGTGGCTACAGCTCCGATTCAACCCCTAGCCTGGGAACCTCCATATGCCGCGGGAGCGGCCCAAGAAATAGCAACAACAACAAAAGACAAAAAGACAAAAGACAAAAAAAAAAAAAAAAAAAAAAAAAAAAAAGAATTTGGGAGTTTCTCTATTTCTCTAGGGTTAGTATAGCCCGTGAACCAGTGATAGTCGTAAACTGGTTGACAACAGGATTACAGAAACTGAGAATAAGCACTTAAAAGAAACAGCTCATCCTTACAGTTAAATACCAATTGATAAATGTCAAAAGAAGAAGGGAAATTTTTAAATTGCCATTATGCAAATACCACAGTAATTATTATTGCATCAGTGGATGCTAAAATTGGTGAGCAAAAGTAGGATGCAGAAGACAATATTTCCATAGTCTCAATGGGGTCTCATCTCAAAATACTTAATTACAAAGGGTACAGTAACTTTATAGTAGAGAAATACGGCAGACACCACTTTAGTCAAGTACAAAGTTCACATTGCCAATTATAAGACATATCGCATCGTGTACTTCCTGAAATGATGCACTGGTAAAGTGAGTGAAGAAAACTGTGGTGTTGTTGCCAAAAGGCATAACCTCTATTTAACCATGAGAAACATCAGATAACTCAAATTGAGGGACATTCTACAAAATAACTGGCCTGGATTCATCAAAAATATAACAATCGTGAAAGACAGAAAATCATGAAAGACAAAGGACTGAGTGTCATAGATTAAAGGAGACCAAAGAGACGTGGGATCCTGGATTGGATTCTGGAATAGGAAAAGGACATTGGTGAGAAACTGGCAAAATGTAAATGAAGTTTGCAGACTAGCTCATAGTATTGTTAATTTCCTGGTTGACATGAAGGATATGCCAGAACACTCTACTATTTTTATGAATTTATGGAAAGTCTAAAATCATTTCAAAATTTAAAGTTTGGTTGCTTAAAAGTTATCTCCCCATAACAAATTTCTGGAAAAAAAGCTGGTACTTCATTACAAATAGTTCCAGAAGCACCACTCTAGAATATGGGGTTAAGAAGTGAATGGCTGGGGGTTGAAAGGTTATAAAACTACATTAAAGATTTGATGCATCTAGGACAGGAGAGATTTGGTTTTTTGGCTCTTTATCAAACATTGAAATGGCTACATTTCAAAATAATTGGCCTAGACTCATCAAAGATGAGTCAAAGATGAAATATGACAATTATGAAAAATACCAAATAACATTATTCCATCATTAGAAACTAACAACCTACCAAAGAGATTTTACACTTCTTAAACAACACATTTAAATATTGCCATGAAAAAGACTTGATGAAATTTTGAGGATGTGATCTAAAAATAATTTTCTCTTAAATGAACTCCAATATTCTATAAAGTTATTACCTTATCTTGTGAGTGAAGAAGATAAAGGACATCAGCATAATTAAATCCTTCATTTCCTTGTAATTCATTCTGTAACAGATCATTCCTTAGGACAATGCATGCCAGGGAAAATGCCACTTCAACCTAAATATGTGATTTTCAGAAATTAATGTTTTTTCACTCGTGGTTTATCAAATAATATTTCATTATACAAATCTTTATATGGGATATACCAATTCAGAGATGCCATAAAATCCATTAATTCAATTTGTCTGACTAGAGAGTGGCATTTCTAACTTTTCTGGAGAAATATCCCTTATAATTTTTAACAGCTGAGAAAATATCCTTCTGTGTGCCATACAAGCACAAAGTTCCACATGAGGGCATGGGGGAAGCAACCAGGTCCTGCAGTATATGTGAAGAGGTATCTTTTTTTTCTTTTGTTTTGTTGTTTTTAGGGCTGTACCCATGGCATAATGGAAGTTCCCAGGCTAGGGGTCACACTGGAGCTACAGCTGACGGCCTACAGCACAGCCACAGCAACATTGGATGTGAGCCGCACCTGCGACCTACACCACAGCTCACAGCAATGCCAGATCCCCGACCCACTGAGCAAGGCCAGGGATCGAACCCACATCCTCATGGATACTAGTCCGGTTCAGAAGCCGGGAACTCCTGCAGTAGCTGTTTTGCTTAAAACTTTGTTTAAAAGATTAAGTATTTTTATTATAGTTGTGAGCTTACATAAAGATCCAATTATTTTAAAAACGTCATAGCTATGTTAGTTTTTACTTTATCAGAACAACAACAACAAAAAAACCTTATTCTATACCTTAATGTTAGGAGAAGGGTGATTTCTCAGTAGCTGAATAAGTACTGGGAAGGCATTTTCATCTACAACATATTGTTGACTAATGGGATTGCTTGTATGGGCGACACCTGTAAGAATCCACATCTCAGTGGGATATTTTTTTCCATATTGGAAATGTTAAAGTCAAACATATCTTTATAGGTGTGGCTGATAAGATGTCCTAGCATAATATATTGACAGTATTTTACCTTAACACATGTCTAGGGATAGTTTTGTGTTCCTACTGACCAGAGTGTAGATAGCTCATAATACAGAATAAAAAGTCAAGAAATTGACCCACAAATAGCTAATCAATTGAGTTTTGACAAACATGCCTAGCTAACTCAGTGAAGGAAAAGATCATCTTTTCAGTAAATGATACTGAAACCATGGGGTGGCATATGTGAAAGGAATGAATCTCAGCCATTTGCAAAAATTAATTCAAAAGGGATTACACATCAAAATACAGAAGAAAACAGAAAACCTTTATGATCTTGAGTTTAGCAGGGAGTTCTTAAAGAGGACACAAAACCTTCAAACTTAAAACTTTGGCTTTTCAAAAGACCCTGTTACAAAAATGTAAACATACCATACACTGGGAGAAAATTTATGCAAAACGTACATCTAACAAAATACTTGTACCTCTGGAATTTATAAAGAATGCTTGCAATTCAAGGCAACAAAATGGGCAAGATATTTGAACAGAAGATATGCAAATGGAAAATAAACACATGAAAAGATGCTCTACATTTTTAGTCATTAGGAAAATGCTATTTAAAATCACAGTAAGATTTACTATACACCCACTACTACAGTAAAATTACCATACTAAGTGTCGATGAGGATGTGAAGCTATTGGAACTATCATGCACTGCTGGTAAGAGTGCAGAGTGGTAACCCTACTTTGACAAACAGTCTGGCAGTTTCTTTAAAAGTTAACAACAACAACAAAAAAGTTAAACACACCTACCCTATGACGCAGAGGTCACACTGTTAGATATTTACCCAAGAGAAATGAAAGCGTGTCTATACCAAACTTGTACATGGATGTTCATAAGTTTTATAATGGCAATAAACAGGAAACAATCTCCATCAGTGGGTACATGGATAAACAAATCATATCCATAACATTAGGGTTTTCCAGAGAAAGAGAAACAGCAGGATATATATATATATATGTATGTGTTATGTATGTATATCATAAGGCATAAAATTAACCATCACGCTATACAGAAGAATACTAAGCACTGAAAGAGAAGTATCTTATTGATATTTGATACAGTAATATGGATGAATATCAAAATAATTATACTGAGTGAAAGAAGCAAGAAAAAAGTATGTAATTCAATCCACATAAAATTCTAGAAAATGCAAACTAATCTATTGTGATAGAATACAGATTGGTGGTTTTCTAGGGATGGAGTGCGAAGAGGAAGAATACAAAGGGACACAGACATTTGGAGATGACGATTATGTTCACTTATTTGTGCTGATGGTGTCAAAGCTGAATACATATGTCAAAACTTATCGAACTGTACACTTTAATATAATTAATCTATTGCATATTTTATTTAAATATCTTCTCATATGTGGATTGCATTTCAATAGAGCTTTAAGAAACCCCACATTCATAGTCAAGAAAAAAATCAACCAATATAGACTCAGAAATGACAGACATGCTGGAACTGGTTCCAAAATGTTAAAACAGCTATTTTAAATATGCTCCGTATGTTTAAGAGTATAGAAGAAAACATGAATATGAGGAAGAAACAGGAGGGGTGTGTGTGTGTGTAAACAGTCTAAGCTGGTGAGTTTGAAAGCAAAATTTTTTTCTGCCCTTCTACAAGAGAACCTATGGCCTATGGAAAATGTGGACAGCTTTGAATTGAACTAAGAGAAGAAATTGAATACACACACATGTATATCAGTCACTTTGAATTTGCATTGTCATTTACTAGAATTTTAGAAATAACTATAACTTATACCATAGACTCTGCCTAAAACAACAACAAAACATTATCTTATCTGACTTGATTGCCTTGAAGCAGTTACTGAATTTTGGCAAAGTAGCTTTTCTAAGAAAGGAGGGAAGAAAATTCTTGGAACCAATTCCTACTTATTTTTTCCAGCTAGAATTTTTTTTAATGGAAATACAGTGGACTAGAAATGAAGTTTGTTTTTTTTTCCTTTCGTCTGTTTTTTTCCTTTCGTCTAAAAGAGGCAGTCTACAGTCAGCCCCATACATTCACTCAGGTCAGCAAAGAACCAGATTTTTTAATTTTTGGTAGTTCAATCACTAACAATTCCACATTTTTCAGATATCCCAAAATGTTAATTCCTTTGCAAAAAAAAAAAAAAAAAAAAAAAAGGAACAACTAGACCTAGAGGCCACTATATTAACAAAGAATCATTATGGAAAGAGACTGGAATTGAAAAAGGTGTCTTGGCATAGAAATTCTCCTATATCTTCAAAAACATAGAGTTGTTAAGATTCAAAATAAGAGATATTTTTCTCTTGGAGTTCCCGTAGTGACTCATGGGTTAAGAATCTGACTAGGATCCATGAGGATACAGGTTTGATCCCTGGTCTTGCTCCATGGGTTAAAGATCCAGATTGCCACAAGCTATGGCATAGATCACAGATGTAGCTTGGATCTGGTGTTGCTGTGGCTGTGGTATAGGCTGGCAGCTGCAGTTCCAATTCGACCTCTAGCCTGGGAACTTCCATATTCCACAGGTGCAGCCCTAAAAAGAAAAAAAAGAAGAAGAAAGAAAAAAAAATTTTTTTTTCTCAAATTTAAAAAAGGAGATTCTGGAGTTCCTGTCGTGGCTCAGTGGTTAACAAATCCGACTAGGAACCATGAGGTTGCAGATTTGACCCTTGTTCAGTGGGTTAGGGATCCAGCGTTGCCGTGAGTGTTGCCATGTGGGTCCCAGACACAGCTTGGATCCCGAGTTGCTGTGGCTCTGGTGTAGGCTGGTGGCTACAGCCCCGATTCGGCCCCTAGCCTGGGAACCTCCATATGCCGCGGGAGCGGCCCTAGAAAAGGCAAAAAGATCAAAAATAAATAAATAAATAAAAGGAAATTCCTGTAAGTCTAAATAAATAAATAAATATAAAGAAGATACCTTTAAGTCAAAATAGCCATAGCTTATGATCCTCATTTCCCATTCTAAGTAGAATTCAAGAGCAAGACTGATATTCTTAATTACACCATTTTTACTCATTAAGGTCTTGGAGAAATTAAAACATTATAGTAACAGATTAAATATGGTTAAGGGCTCTTAACAGTAGGGACAGAGAGAACGAGAAGTGTGTTACTGTTATTTTAAAAATTGAGAATAAATTTACAAACCAATACAGATGGATCCCACTGCTCTGATGACACTCAGAAGTGTGCCTTCCGCTATTTTACTAATCCTTAGTAAGCGAACCAGTGGTGCAATTCCATTCCCTTCACATATTTGATTCTGATGTATCCTGCTGTCCTTACTTAGAGCTATGACTGCTTCACCTCCTAGCAAAGAAAAGCAAGAAACACATCTCACACTCCAATGTCCTATTCTATATTGTGAAGATTTATGCATAAAAATAACTTACCAACATACTGCATTTTAGCTGATGGTGACAAAAGCATGTTTATTATAAAGTTGTATCCAATCTGTTCTGCCATATACTTTTGTTGTTTTAGTGTTTGTCCTGCCAGGGCCCAAAGTGCTACAGCTCCTTGTTCCTTGATATCTATTTGAAATGCCTATTTTAAAAAAATATTTCATTCATTCAGTGAGGATTTATTGAATACCATAGGAAGGTATGTTTAATAAAATGTTTATTCCAGAATTTTTTTAGTTTTCTTTTCACTTAACTAAATTCTTTTTTTTTTCTTTTTTTTTTTTTAGGGCTGCACCTGTGGCATATGGAAGTTCCCAGGCTAGAGGTTGAATCTGAGCCAGAGCCACTGGCCTATATCACAGCCAAGCAATCCCGGATCCCAGCTGCATCTGCAGCCTACGCTGCAGCTTGTAGCAAGGCCAAATCCTTAATCCACTGAGCCAGGCCAGGGATCAAACCTGTATCCTCATGGATACTAGTCAGGTTCTTAACCTGCTGAGCCACAACGGGAACTCCCAACTTAACTAAATTCAATATTGAATACTTTGTCCAAGAAAAAATGACAAGTAATCATAAAATTCCTACCTTGAGGAGTTTCAGAAGATATTTACTTAATGATTTTTCCAGAAATGCTCTCTGTATAGCAGGATTGGAACTTGCCAGTGCTTCCACAGCTACTGCACCCTTCACTTGGACACTAAGTTGTTTTCCTTTAAAAAGAGCTACCAGAGGAGGAATGGCTCCTTCCATGGCCATAGCATCCTGAACTTCCTTATTGTCACGTGCAACCTCAGCAATTGTAACAGAAGATACAGCTTTCAACACATCTTCAAATGAAATGAACTGGTTAAATAAATCTCTCAAAAAGTGGGAATATAAAAATGAAGCATATCAGTAGTTTCCCATATTTTAAAACAAGATTTATAGCTTATAAAAAATAAAACTAGAAAAAAGAAAAACTGGCCAGATTTTCACCACCCAAATGTGAACATTTCATTTGATTTCATTCACTATTTTTATAAATATTTGTAATGCGTATTATATAAGATAGATAACTTTAAACAGTGTTACGTATTTAACATAGTTGTACTATAAACACAATATCCTGCATTTTAATTTACCTGTAAACATTTTCCCATTCTTTATGAACATCAGTGTCTCCTACATATTTCATTAATGGGTGTATTTCATGTCCTGAAACATTAACATTTTGAAAAATATGTTTCCAGCTTTTTACTGTTTTACACAATGCTTAGGAGAAATCTTGGCACATAGGTATTTCCTTCCTGTTTATATAGTTTTCCATGAGGATAGTGTCCTAGGAATTATTGGAATAACTAAATACATTATACATTGATTTTCAGTTGGTCTTCTTTTATCTTTTTGCTTTTTGCTTTTTGCTTTTTTAGGGCCATACTCATGGCATATGGAAGTTCCCAGACTAGGGGTCGAATCCGAGCTGCAGCTGCTGGCCTGCACCACAGCCATAGCAACACCAGATCTGAGCCTCATCTGCAACCTACACTGCAGCTCACAGCAAGCCAGCTCCTTAACCTACGGAGCGAGGCCAGAGATCAAACCCGCATCCTTGTGGATACTAGTCAGATTCATTTCCACTGCGCCACAATGGGAACTCCATTTTTTTCTTTTTCTCAATTGAAGTATAGTTGACATACAATATTATGTTAGTTTCAAGTGTATAACATACTGATTTGATACTTAAATATAGTTTGAAGTGATCACCTTAAAAGTATAGTAACCATCTGTCCCCATGCAAAGTTATTTCAGTGTTATTGATCTTATTCCTTATGCTGTATATTACATCCTCATGACTTATTTTATAACTGGAAGTTTGTACCTCTTAACCCACCTATTTCGCACAACCCCCATCTCCCTCATCTCTGGCAACTACCAGTTTGTTCTCTGTATCTGCCTGTTTTGCTTGTTCATTTGTTTTGATTTTTAGATTTCACATGTGAGTGAATATGGTATTTGTCTTTGATTTATGTCACTTAGCATGATTCCCTCTAGATCTATCCATATATTGTTTCAAATGGCAAGATTTCATTCTTTTTTTATGGTTGTATAATATTCTGTCATGTATACATGCCACATCTTCATTCATTTATCTATGAGCAGTTAGGTTGCTTCAATATCTTAGCTATTGTAAGTAATGTTTCAATAAATATAGGGTTGCATTTATTTTTTTGAATTAGTGTTTATGTTTTCTAGTGATGGTAAATAACTAGAAATGGAATTGCTGGATCATTTGGTAGTTCTTTTTTTTTTTTAGAAACCTCTACACTGTTATCCATATTGGCCATACCAACTTACATTCCTACCAACAGTGCACAAGGGTTATCTTTTCTCTAACCCTTGTTGGAATCCTTGCCAGCACTTGCTATTTGCTATCTTTGTGGTTTTGATTTGCATTTCCCTGATGATAAGTAATGTTGAGCATCTTTCCATATTTCTCTTGGCCATTCATATGTCTTCTTTGGGAAAATGTCTATTAAGTTCCTCTGTTTTTAAATTAAATTGTTAGGGTTTTTTATTTTGAATCATTTAAGTTCTTCATACATTTTAGATATTAAGCTCTTATCAGATATATTGTTTATGAATATTTTCTCCCAATCAGTGGGTTATTTTTTTGTTTTGTTCATGGTTACCTTTGCTGTGCAAAGCTTTTTAGTTTGATTTAGTCCCATTTGTTTATTATTGCTTCTCTCTTGCTTGAGAAGACAGATTCAAAAAAAATATTTCCAAAATCAATGTCAAAGAGGCTACTGGCTGTTTTCTTCTAGGAGTTTTATGATTTCAGGCCTTAACATTTATATCTTTAATCTATTTTTGAGTTTATTTTTTATTTATGCTATAAGAGAGTGTCCAGTTTGATTCTTTTGTATGTAGCTGTTAAGTTTAGCCAACACCATTTAGTGAAGAGGCTACTTTTTCCCCATTGTATATTCTTATATCCTTTGTCATAGATTAATTGGCCATATAAGCATGGGTTTATTTCTGGGTTCTCTATTTTGTCCACTGATCTATGTGTCTCTTTTTTGTGTTGGCACAAGGCCATTTTGATTATTATAACTTTGTAATATAGTTTGAAATCTATAAAGCTGGAGTATGATACCTCCAGCTCTGTTCTTTGTTCTCAGTATTGCTTTGGGTATTTGTGTCTGTCACAGTTCCATGAAAATTTTAGGATCAAATGTTCAAACAAATGTTCTAGTTCTATGAAGAAGGCCATTGGCATTTTATTAGAGATGTCACTGAATCCTTAGATTGCCCTGGGTAGCATGGACATTTTAACAATAATAATTCTTCTAATCCATGAGCATGAAAGTACTTCCACTTATTTGTGTCATCTTTAATTCCTTTCATCAGTGTCTTAACAGTTTTTAAGAGTACAGGTCTTTCACCTCCTTGGGTTAAATTTATTTCTATATTTCTATATTCTGTATTTTATTCTTTTTGATGGAATTATAAATGGGATTTCTCTTTCTGATAACTGTTAGTTTACAGAAATGCAAAAGACTCGATACTAGGTTGAATAAAAGTGGTGAGAGTGGGCACCCTTGTCTTACTCCTGATTGTAGAGGAAATGCTTTTAGTTTTTCACTGTTGAGTACGGTATTAACTGTGGATTTGTTCTATATGGCTTTTATTATGTTGAGATATGTTCCCTCTATACCTACTTTGTTGAGAGTTTTTATTTTAAATGGATGAATTTTGTCAGAAGTTTTTTCTACATCTATTGAGATGATCATAGAATTTTTATCTGTTACTAATGTGGTATATCATATTAATTTATGAACATTGAACCATCCCTGGAATAAATGCCACTTGAACATGGTGTATGATCCTTTTAATGTATTGTTGAATTTAGTTTGCTAATATTTTGTTGAGAATTTTTGTGTACATGTTCATCAGGAATATAGGCCTATAATTCCCTTTCTTTCTTTCTCTTTCTTTTTTTTTAATATTTCTTTGATTTTGGCATCTGGGTAATGGTGGCCTCATGATTTTGGAAGTGTTTCTTCCTCTTCAGTTTTTTGGAATGGTTTGAAAAAGATAGGTGTTAAGTCTTCTATAAATGGCCCTGAACTTTAGTTTATTGGGAGTTTTTTGATTACTGCTATATTTTCAGTGCTGGTATTGGTCTGCTTCTATTTTTCCCTGATTCAGTCTTAGAAGATTGTATATTTCAAAAAAAATGTATCCATTTGTTCTACATTGTTGAATTTGTTGGTGTATAATTGTTTGCAGTAATCTTCTATGACGCTTTATATTTCTGTAGTGTCAGTTATAACTTCCCCTTTTTCATTTCTAATTTTATTTGGCCACTCTTTTTTCTTGATGAGTCTGGGTATAGGTTATCAATTGTCTTTGTCTTCTCAAAGAACCAGCTATTACTTTCAGTCTTTTCAAGTTTTTTAGTCTCTATTTCATTTATTTCCATTCTGATTTTTACTATTTCCTTTATCCACTAACTGATTTGTTTGTTATTCTTTTTCTAGTTCTTTAGGGGTAAGGTTAATTTGGGATTTTCTCATTTCCTGAGGTAGGCCTGTATTATTAAACTTCCCATAGATTTTGAAAGGTTGTAATTTTATTTTGTCTTAAGATATTTTCTGATTTCCTCTTTTATTTTTTTCATTAACCCACTGGTTTTTAGTAGCATGTTGTTTAGTCTCCACATGTTTGTGTTTTTTCAATTTTTCTAGTTTCATACCATTGTGGTTGGAAAAAATGCTTGGTATAACCTCTATCCTCTTAAATTTTTTAGGACTAGTTTTATGGTCTCATGTGTGAT
Organism: Sus scrofa; assembly: GCF_054392235.1. Lineage (NCBI taxonomy): Eukaryota > Metazoa > Chordata > Mammalia > Artiodactyla > Suidae > Sus > Sus scrofa. Next base: position 108,674,644 of record NC_139397.1, on the reverse strand, counting down.
ATATCCAGAGAATTTCAGTGTGCACTTGAAAAGAATGTGTAATCTGCTGGTTTGGGATGGATATATATATCTGTTAAGTCCAGCTGGTCTAATGTGTCATTTAAGACCAATGTTTCCTTATTGATTTTGTTTTGATGATCTGCCCATTGATGTAAGTGGATGTTAAAGTCTCATACTAGTGTATTAGTGTCAATTTCTCCCTTTATGTTTGTTAATATTTGCTTTATGTGTTTTAGCACCCCTATGTTGGGAGCATATATATGTATTTGTAAGTGTTACATCTTGTTTGATTATTTATCAATATATGATGCCCTCTTTGTCTCTTGTTACAGTCTTTGTTTTAGTCTATTTGTCTGATGTAAATATTGCTACTCCAGCTTTCTTTTTGTTTCCATTAGCATGAAATATCTTTTTGCATCCCCTCACTTTTAGTCTATGTGTGTTTTCAGATCTAAAATGAGTCTCTTGGTACACAGTATATTTATGGGTCTTGTTTTTTTTATCCATTTGGCCTCTTTATGTTTTTTGATATGAGCATTTAGTCCATTTGCATTTAAAGTAATTATCAACAGGCCTGTATTTATTGCCATTTTGTTCATTGTTTTCTAGTTGTTTTTGTAGTTCTTCACTATTCCTTTCTTCTCTTGCTCTCTTCCATTGTGATCTGATTACCATCTTTAGTGTTATGTTTGGATTCCTTACTTGTTACTTTTTGTATATCTATCATAGGTTTTAGGATTTTTGGTTACCATTAGGTTCATATATAATAACCTATGTGTATAGGTGTCTGTTCTAAGTTCATGATCTCTTAGGTTTGAACACATTTTTTAAATCCCTACATTTTTAACCTTCCTCTTGTTTTATGCTTTGACGTCATATTTTACATCTTTATATTTTATGTATTCCTTAACTACTTATTATAAATAGATGATTTTATTAAATTCGTTGTTTAAGCTAACTACTAGCTTCATAAGTGGTTGATTCACTACCTTTATTAGATGTTTGCCTTTACCAGTAAGATTTTTTCTTTCATAATTTTCTTATTTCTAGTTGTGACCTTTTGTTTTCTGCTTAGATAACTCCCTTTAATATTTCTTATAGGGCTAGTTTAATGATGATGAACTCTTTTAGCTTTTGTTTGTCTGTAAAATTCTCTTCCTGTCCTTCAATTCTGAATGATAACCTTGCCAGGTAGAGTATTCTTGGTTATAGGTTTTTTCTTTTCAGCACTTTGAATAGATTGTGTCACTGGACTACAAAGTTTCAGCTGAGAAGTCAGCTGATATGAGTTCCCTTGTATGTAAAAAGTTGCTTTTCTCTTGTAACTTTTAAGATTCTCCCTTTATCTTTAATTTTTGACATTGGTTATAGTGGATCTTGGTGTGGACCTCTTTAGTTTCATTTTATTTGGGACCCTGTGCCTCCTGGACCTAAATGTCTGTCTCCTTCCCCAGATTGGGGAAGTTTTCACTTATTACTTATTTAAATAATTTCTCTGTCCTTTTTCTCTCCCTTACCCTTCTTGGATCCATATAATATGAATATCGGTACATCTGATGTTATTCCACAGGTCCCCTAAACTATCCTAATTTTTAAAATCCTTTTTTTCTTCTTTCTGTTCAGCTCACGTGATTCCATTACTGTGTCTTCCAGCTTGCTTATCCATTCTTCTCTATCATCTACTCTACCATTGATTTGCTCTAGTATATTTTCCATTTCTATTATTGTATTCTTCAGCTCTAACTGGTTCTTTTTTTTTTTTTTTTTTTAGAGCTGTACCCATGGTATATGGAAGTTCCCAGGCTAGGGATTGAATCAGAGCTAGCTTCTGACCTAGGCCACAGCAACATGGGATCTGAGCCACACCTATAACCTACAACACAGCTCATGGCAATGAAGGATCCTTAACCCACTGAGCAGGGACCTTGTGCTTCTAACCCACTGGGATGGAACCTGTGTCTTCATGAATATTAGTCAGGATTGTTACTGCTGAGCCATGACATAAAATTCTTGTTATACATTTTAACCAACATATTTATTCTGTATTCATTCTTAGAGAACTAGAATAGAAAGACAGATGATAAACTGAGCAAGAAGAAAAACATAGAAGCTTTTCCCCAATTTTTTATGCCAAGTTGAATGAAAATTCTTACAGAACCTAAGACCACTTGCAGTAACTGCAGAAATGAACTCATGGCTTCTTGTGTTCTTGGTACTTATATGCACTTCAGAGTCTTGACAGCCTAATGACCTGATGACCTTGAATTTTGATATCAAATATCTAATAGCAAATCTGAAGTCCTTATTGTAACTTGAAAAATAGCTTTCAGTGACCAATGTGTGTGTTATTCATACAAGGAGACACCTACCTAAGTCCGTGGACATATTAACTACATCATTTTCATTATTCATGTCAATAATTACATTTACAAACATGTCTAATTAAATGTTTTAAAAATTATGGCTTTTAAAGTCAATTCCTTTTATAAACCCAGGAGTTTAAATTTAAGTGTTCAAAAATTAGGTTATATTACATATGTCCAGATCTATCCTGAGATAAATCCAAGACATTAATTCATATAGGAAAAGTCCAAATCCTTATTTGCTTCACTTAATATCTGGTCACTTTTAAATGGAATAGTATAGAAATAGAAGCTCACCTGAATCAGAACTCAGAAATGTGATGAGGTATGGGATACCTTTGTGGTCTCTCACTGCTCTTTGATTGTTTTCATTTCCCATGCATAATACCCGTATACAGTTCATTACATTTACTAGCACACTTTCTATGTCTAAGTTTAAGAGATTTATCAGAGCTGGGATTCCATTCTAAAAATAAACAAAAAATTTAGTTATAATTGAGGGTATATTCAATCTCTATTTAAAAACACATCTATAATCTTTCTTGCTATAAATAACTGCTTTTTTAGGAGAGAACAAGTGCCCATAAACAAATGTATCTACTGATATGTTATGTTAAATGACAGTTATTAAAACTTTGAACATATCTTATGCTTTAATATTAAGGTAAGTATTTTATAAATATATTTTAAAATAGCTTCCTCTGTACCAAAATCATTTGAGGCTACAAGTTCACTATAACATATAAGTATCTAAAAGTGAAATAACTGAATAAGGTCAATTGAATACAGTGCTCACTGGGAAATATTTGCCCTGGCAGACATTGCACTGGCAATTGATAATTATATTTGTACAACAAAAAATATTATCTTAAAATGTGAATATAATTTCCATGTGAATATAATTTCCTAATTTTAAGTGGAGAAAGATGGCATTGCTTCCTAATAACAGAAATAATGCAAGAATATTAAGGAAGATAAGAAATAGAAATGTAATGTCATTTTCAATAAAGCTAGGTGATATCTGTAATGTTGAACCATAATATTTATGAGTAGCCAACAAGGGTGAGAAAGATCTGACAAAACACAGTTTTCCAAAATAAGTGACCCTACCTTAAGGGGCAGGAAAATACACACACACACACACACACACACACACACACACACACACACTTGCGTGTGTGGAATAATAAGAATGGGTATGCAGGATAGTGGCAGGGTCTTTAGAGAGTTAAAAAGGAAGAGAGAGACTTGCATTGTGAAGGAAATAGAATCTACATTATGGTACCATGCACCAGTCTCTGTTGGCTGAGAGAAAGTAAAGCTGAAATGACCCATGCATATAACTCTGTAGCATATGTCATATTCCTGTTAGCCTAAATATGGATCTGGGCCCCTGGCCACATATATTTCCTCAAAATAGCTAGACCAGAAAGACCTCACCTAATTCCAAGTGAGTAATGATTAAAAAGAAACTAGGACAAGTAGTTCCTGTTGTGGCTCAGCATTAACGAACACGACTAGTATCCATGAGAATGCACATTTGATCCCTGGCCTCAGTCAATGGGTTAAGGAACCAGCGTTGGCATGAGCTATGGTATAGGTCAAAGACGCAGCTCAGATCCCACGTTGTGGCAGCTGTGGTAGAGGCTAGCAGCTACAGCTCTGATTTTACTTCTAGCCTGGGAACTTCCATATGATGTGGGTGCAGCCCTAAAAAAGACCAAAAAAAAAAAAAAAAAAAAAAAACCCAACCAGACAAACAAACAAAAAAAAACTAGAATAAGATCTGTCCAAAACAAGAAAAAATAATAGGAAAAGCTTACGATGGATGAAGAATACTTATGCCACAAAGCAGATGAAAAACTTTAACCAAAAATGCTATAGTATTGTCAATGAAAAAAAAATAGGCAATCGCCTCTATAAAACATGGGTACAGAGGCGAGACACCAGTGCTCAGGGAAGATTTTTTGAGACAAGGGGAGGTGAAAGAACAGCTAGAAAAGCTTGGGAAAAATGTGTAGAGATATAAAAGCCAAAGTTTAATCCACATAAAAAATAAGTAAGTTCAAAAAAATGTAGCAAGAGACAAAGAGGATAGGATTGAGAGGTGAAAAATGGAATGAAACAGAAAATGATACTGTGTAAAACAGGAAAAGTTGACTCAATACGCAAATAACTGGTGCTCCCAAAGAGAAGTGTTTAGTTCATTCAGTGATCAATAAATTCAATAGTCAGTTTTTGACTTTCATCTTACAGCAGCATTGACATACTGATTATTCTCCTCTTTGGCAAATAGGACAACAGATTCCTCAGGTTTCTTCCTACCTCACTGGCCATTCCTTCTTAGTCTCCATTGAGGTCCGTCTGGGTCTTTTAGCTTTCCCATAGATCCTGGTGACTCAACTTTCAGAAAAATAATACGGAATATGCCTGCTTCTCACCATTTCCACGATTACCACCGTGGCTCAAGATACCACTATCTGTTACCTAGATTATTCAAATAGCTTTAGTCTTGCTGCATCCACCCTTGTTTCAACCCAGAGGGTAGAATGATAAAAATCTCTCATGAAACTTCTCAGAACAAAATTATTCAATGGCTTAACATAAAAAAGTAAAAGCCAAGCTATCTAACAATTACTCACATGGTCTTACAAGATGTGTTCCACCATTACCCAGCTAAGGGTGCCTCCTATTTCTCTTTTCTCAGCTGTTTTTGCTTACTTGCTATTCCTTGACTATGCCAGGCACACTCATTTACTTTGCACTCATTTCCTCTGCCTAGAATGCTCTTCACAACAGAAAAACATGGCACACTTCCTCATCTCTTTTAGGCTTATACTCAAATGCCAACTTCCTAGTGAAGTATTTTTTGCCGAGCTCCCCCTTTGCCATTTCCCTGCTTTATTTTCCTCCTTAAAACCTCTTCTCATCCAACATATTATATATTGGTTTATTTTCTTGTTTATTGTCTTGTTACCCCCAACTAGGATTAAAAACTCCATGAAGGCTGGGATTTTGTTTTGTTCACTGCTGTAACCCTAGCATTTAGAAGTATATTTCAGCATAATAAACCCTCAAAAAGTACTTGTTTATGAATGAACTTAAAGAATACTACAGAAAAAAATTGAAGCTATGAATTCAAGAACATATTTTGAAAATAAACAAAGGTAAATGTGGAAGCCCCAGGGAAAATTAGGAACTAGAATTGATGTGTAAGTCCTGGACTGCAAAGATAAAGAAAAAAAAAGAGAAAACACTGGTCATACAATAGGAGATTTTTGAAAAACCAAAAATGATAACAAAATATGACAGAACTAAGATTAAACATGTCATATCAATAAATGTAAATGTGCTATACTCAACAAAAAGCGAACGACAAAACAAACCTACATATACTACATACACATTTATCCTAACTCTGGGTGATCAGAATCACTAGAGGTTGTAGGGTCTAAATGACTTAGACTAGCTGATGAACTCTGGTTGTGGGCCTGGGGGAGGAGAAAATTTCTAATATATTTTCTAAATGAATGATAACAAATCAACCAGCAAGAAATAATATGACTCTTAAAAAGTTAAAAAGAAAAGGATGGGCAAGGCCAAATTAAACCTAAGAGCACAAAAGAAAACAAAGATCACAAATCAAATTTTGAACAAGACAGAATTTGGAGCAAAAAAAATTACACTTGACAAAAAGGGTACATTTTATAATGTTAAATGACTCAATCCATAGTGAAAAAGCATCACCTGAAGAAAACTATAAAAGTAACCTTACTTATAAATATTTCAAATCCATCTTACCTAAAACATTAATAGACATAATGGGTGGGCTTTATTTGAAGAAATACAGCATGGTAAACATTGCTTGGTGTTCACAAAACAATAAATTTTTTCTAATTCTTTCTGATGCATAATTAGACTTCATTTACCAGCCAGAAAGGAAATAGCCAAGGTGGTGGTATTTCTTGTAATATCTTCCCTTAAACAAGAAGCAACCACATCCCCTAGAGCTGCAAAAACAGTTGGCCTGTCTTCCCTGTTGTCTTACCAGATGTTTTTGTTGAGAAAGTCTTCCTCTGGGCTTCTTGCACTCCTACCAGTATATCACAATTGCTAAGCTCTCTCACCTGCACCATGCCTCGGGATTTGTTTGCAGCTATCACTCTTGAAAGATGTGGTAATGTCTACTGCCCAGAAAAGAATAGGCTTGCTTACTGGTTGTTAAGCTCAAGATTTCTCAGATTTGGCACACACCCAATATGTGGGTTGGATCTACCTGAGCCCACTGTATCACCTTGTGGGACTTCAGGACAGGGGAAATAAAAAACCCTTTCTGTGCTTGCTCTGGCATTGTTTTGCTATTATTTACTGTCATCGCTCATGGGATTGTAGCAGGTTTACTCTTAGGCATCCTCATGGAGATTGGCATGATTCCCTGAAGATTTATGAGGGCCACTGCATAAAGAAATGGTAGCGTCTTGCTAGTTTCTTCATGAGAGAGTTAGTGTCAGTCAAAATGATGTTCTGTGGAATGAACTTACACATTTGGCAATAACATCTTTGTTTTCAAATTGAGCAATATCATATAGAATGACAGCACATCGAGAGTGTAATTCAGGTTCATCAGAAACCAGTAGGTTGATCAAAGCTGGAATGGCTCCTGCCTCCACTAGAGCATGCACTACACTTGCATGGGTTGAAATATTACTCAATAACCCAACCGTTTTGCACTGTAATTTTATTTTTGTACCTTTTAATAAATTGATTAAAGCAGGAATGGTACCTACAATGAAAAGATCAAGAAAAAGCATGAATCATTTTTAACTATTTATAGTCAATTTATCATGATAAGATTTAAATAAAATATGGCATTGCCATATAAACAATTAGCAAATAAGTCTATAAAATTTTTATAAAATTATCACCTGAAACTACACAGATGCACTTTTCTGTCTTGCCTACACTATAGGCAGCTCTCATTGTTTACACATTTGATTTTCACACAGCACACAATCATAAGTTTCACATTGGCAACATTAACCGACCTTTGAAACACTGAATATCGCTTAAGATCATTGATAAGTAAATTATTTGAACTACCACATGGTAAGAGTTTAGTTCTGATTATTGTGTCAACTTTATGTGGCAGTGGTCTGTGAAAATTATTTGAGCATTTTATTATATTTTACCCATATTTGATACAAGCAATTGAAAAATGACAAGTGCTACTTTGCTGTACAGCAGAAATTGACAGAACATTGTAAATCAGCTTAATAGAAAAAAAATAAAAATCTTTAAAAAATTTAAAAAAAAAAGAAAAATGACAAGTGCTGAATCTAGTAAAAAGTAACCTTAGCCTCATTAATTACAACTGATTTGAAGATGGAAATCATTGGGCATGGTGAAAATGGAAAATCTGGCTTCAGTTGAATGTTACTTAAACGTAAAGAGTACATTATGGAACACGCATGACATGCTGGAAATATAATGGGTATAATTAGGGATGTATGTCTGTATTTAGCTACCTTAACTGAAAGCTTCGTCATGACTTGTTTATCTATGATTCACTTTTTGGATAAAGAGCTTTCTGTACATTTTTAAGAACACATTAGAGAACTAACTGTAATAATTTTTCATTCATTTATTCATTCAACAAATATTTATTAAGCATCTAATTTGTGCCCAATATTCACATTAGAGTAGTGGCTATCATAATGGACAGTGTAGATAGAATATTTCCATCATTTTAGAAAGTTATCATGAGAAGTGCTATTCTCAAAACAATCCTATGAGGTAGGAACTATTTTATTAATGAGAAAATTCGGCATAGAGAGGGTAAGCAATTAGCCTGAGTTCTTAATGCGGAGCTAGTTATGAACCAGGCCTGACAATATAACTGTTATTTTTATAAATAAAGTGTACAAATACAGAATAGGGATAATTTTTAAGTGAAAGTAAACATATGAGGTATTATGGTGAAGTAATTTAATATTTTTAAGTTTGCAAACTTTTCAAGAAATGGGATTTTGTATAGTTTTTTGATCCTGTGCAACTTCTGCTTGGAATACAAAATAAGGCCGACAGGTAAAGGAAATGTCTTAGAAAAAAGAAAAATAGAAACTTAAAATCAACTAAAAAGTTGTCTTCACATTGGGAGTTCCCGTCGTGGAGCAGCGGAAACGATTCCGACTGGGAACCATGAGGTTGCGGGTTCGATCTCTGGGTCAAGGATCTGGCATTGCCATGAGCTGTGGTGTAGGTGGCAGACACAGCTCGGATCTTGCGTTGCTGTGGCTCTGGCGTAGGCTGGCAGCTACAGCTCCGATTAGACCCCTAGCCTAGGAACCTCCATATGCCGCTGGTACGGCCCTAAAAGGACAAAAGACAAAAAAAAAAAAGTTATCTTCACAAATAAAAGTACATTTTAAAGTGATTGCCTATATCTCTATGTAAAATACATAAGCAAAAGATAGTTAATTGATTTTACATCACCTGCATCCAAAATACTTTTCCAGTATCCATCATTTGCTAGGCAGATTACTTCTAAAGACATGACAGCCATCATCCTTCGCTTATAGCTTTCACACTGTAACATTTCTGGTAAGAATTCAACAGAAAAATACACACTGTGATTACACAAGAGGTAACAGAATGATTGATTCCATTTCTGTACAGGCCAAGGGAAGCCGTGAGTTGAGATCACCATCATCACCACCAACTTCATTCATTAAATTGCCTTCTGTGCATTTGAGGTGCTTAAACAGATTGAACACTCATGATCTTTGATATTTATAATCTACATAAGTAGTATAAAAAATCCTGAAATTCTTTGTCTTTGGTGTGAATGATTTAGATTATTTGGCCAATTCGAATTGGTTCGAATTCACTTGGAAAATAGCATACCTCTTTCTTGCCTGAAATCAGCTGTTGAATAAAATTTGAGTATGGGTTTTCAAGAATGGCAAAGTAAACTAATTATTGTCAATAAAAATTTAATATCCATTAAATCATATATGAAGCTTTATACATTTCCTGAATATGATGAAGATATTAAAAAAAATCTTGAATTTATACTCCAGACAGGAGATAATACAAATATACATGCTTCTGAACAATGTCTCTGGTGCAAGCAAAACCACATAGAAATATCTTTGCCCATCTCTTTTTTTACCCAGCCCCTGTAATAACAATTCCGGTCCTAACTCCTACCTGGCTAGTTCACTCCCTGGTAGTCTCTTTTAAAATTCAGCTTTTGGAGTTCCCGTCATGGCTCAGTGGTTAGTGAACCTGACTAGTATCCATGAGGATATGGGTTCAAACCCTGGCCTCACTCAGTGGGTTTTAAGGATACGTCACTGCCATGAGCTATGGTGTAGGTCGCAGACACGGCTCGGACCCCCTCCCCCACCAGTAGCTGTGGCTGTGGAGAAGGCTGGTGGCTATAGCTCTGACTGGACCCCTAGCCTGGGAACCTCCATACGCTGCCAGTGCGGCCCTAAAAAGACAAAATAATAATAAAACAAAATTCAACTCTCACTCCAAGAGCTAATCCTGGAGAGTTGTAATATACTCTAATTCTTCTCTTATTCATTGCTGAAATGGGCCATGTAAGGAGGGAGCACTATTACAGGGCACAAAGCAAAGAAGCAGTGGACAGATGCTCATTGTTAGTGGTGTGCTCATTTCACTATCAGGACTTCCCAACAACGGCTGTAGGAAGGAGTGCCTTTCAAGAATGTCTTGTGCCATTAGGCTGTTACTGTTAGGGGTCAGAGCTTCCTATCATTGATGTATTTTATCAAAAGTAACAGGATAGTCTTCTTAGTTCCTCTTCAAAAGACTAGTTTATAATGACATATATGCATCCACATAAACATTGAAAACTCTTTCTAGCATATCTCAGGCTGATTGATATACTTGGAATGTGTTCCCAGTACCCAGTAAATTCCAAAATCAGGTATTGAGCCAGCTTTGAAATCAGTTACGCAGACTTCTTGAATCAGTAGAATGCAGTTGAAAATCTTACATATCTTATCTCATTCCAAAATGAGTTGGTAAAAATATTTGTTCTCATTCCCCATTTTTGCTCTAGTTATTATTTTATTAAAGTAATATATGCTCATGATTCAGAGTTAAATGTTACTAAAAAGCCTTTAGCAAAATGTAGTAGTTCTTTGCTTTACCCTCTCCAATTTTCTGAGTTTTGTCACTCCAAATATTTCCACTTTGGACTCTTTCCCTATACTGTCTGTGATTAACATATCTCCATATTTCTAAATAATTATACACACTGTTACCTTTGTTGTGTCAATTTTAGATATTGATTTTTTTTCTCTGACTTAAAAATTTTATTGTAGTTGGTTTACAGTGTTAATTTCAGGTGTACAGCAAAATGATTGTTATACATATAAATATATTCATTCTTTTTCAGATTCTTTTCCCACATAGGTTATAATAGAATATTGAATTGAGTTCTCTATGCTATACAGTAGGTCCTTGTTGGTTATCTATTTTATGTATAGTAGTATGTGCATGTTAATCCAAAACTCCTAATTTATCCCTCTCCTCCCCATTTCCTCTTTGGTAACCATGAATTTGTTTTCTAAGTCTGTGAAACTGTTCCTATTGTGTAAATATATTAATTTGTATCATTTTAAAATTAGATTCCACATGTAAGTGATATCATATAATATTTGTCTTTTTCTGACTTCACTTAGTATAAAAATCTCTAGGTCGATCCATGTTGCTGCAAATGGCATTATTTTGTTCTTTTTTATTGCTGAATAATAGTCCACTGTATATATATACCACATCTTCTTTACCCATTCCTCCGTTGATGAACATCTACCTAGGTTGCTTTCAGGTGTTTGCTATTGAAAGTAATGCTGTAATGAACATTGAGGTACATGTATTTTTTCAAATTATGGTTTTCTTCACATACATGCCCAGGAGTGGGATTGCTGGATCATATGGTAGTTCTGTTTTTAGATTTTTAGGGAACCTCCATACTGTTCTCCACAGTAGTTGTAGATATCATTGATTGACTCCATGTTATGATAAATGAGAATCTAGCTCTTTCAACACTGCTCTGCCATTTCCTCTGCTCCCCTCCCCCATATTTATAGTTTTTAGTTAAATGAATATTCAATGCTCACATTATAATGCATATACAGATATTATTCACAGCTAAGCATTTCAGGGCACTATCTTGTATTTCCTTACTCTTGCCTTTCCTGGAGGTAGTAATTTTCTTACTTTAGATCATCTGCTTTCTTTGTACCAGTTAGTAATTCCTCCCACATTTTCCCTTTGATCTGGCTACACAGTTTCCATTCTGGGACATTCCTTTGCTCTCATCTTTGAATTTCCCTTTGCTTTTCTCTTGGGTCAGATTCCCAGTTTCCTGTTAGTTGGGGAGAATTCCTGCTTCAGATCTTTAGGTCTTTCCGGGGCAGCCTCTGCAGAGAGAACTTCTGGCTGGCACTGCCAATTCCCCAGTCTATTGGGGATTTACAGTGTGAGTCTGAGACATTCTCAGCTTTCTCACTGTTGGCTTGGAGTGATTTCTCTGGTCTAGTAAGTCTTAAAAATTGCCTGTCTGCAATATTTTATTTCTTTTTTTCTGTTTTCTCTTCAATGCTTGTTTGCTGCTATTTAATCTCCATGTAATTTAAGTAGCATCTTGGGAGGGAGTAAAATTAGATGTGTACATTTAGCTGGCCAGTAACTCTTACCTTTATAATATTTCTGGCTAGATTGAATATAAATTGGGGAAAACTTCAGATAGAATTTTTCACATGCCATTTATCAAAATATGAGGAAAGATGTTGAATTTGTCTCTAAAATTGGGAAGTGAGAAATGAATTGGAAAGAATCTTATCTTTTCCACTCAAACATTAATTTCCTATCTCTTTCCTTCTTTTCTTTCTTTTAATTTTCTTTTTTGATGGTGAAGAGGATGATTGGATTTTTGGAGAGTTGGAAAATAAAAATAAATATAATTGTTTAAAATATAGTCTGGGATATTATTCTTTCAATTTAGAAATAAAACTACTTTTGCACACACACAAATAGTTCAGTATTCTTTGTATTTCTGGTTTTAACTCAAAATATGATGTATGTTCTATTTTATTTGTTCTATTTTAGAGTATCAACAATTAAACTGAATAATGGTCAGAAAATTTATTTATAAAGATATTATGTGTTCTATACTCACCTACCAAAGTTTTCCAAACTGGGAGTTCAGGAATGTTTAACTCTATTATATGCTTGAGAACCTCTGTGTGAAAGGTTAACACTGATAAGTGAATTATATTATTTCCTTTAATATCAGTTTTTCTCCAATTAGCACCAAGAGAAAGTAGGTACTGGATAGTGTCCAGTGCTCCTGAAGTGGCAGCAAGTAACAGTGGTGTACACTGATTCCTGGAAGTCAAGAAATATGTCATAATAATTGAGTACACTTATAATGTCAAATTTATTTTTGTAAAACTATCCAAATTGCTGTTGAAGGAAGTTGGATTTATACATCACCTTCTCTTCCTTACATATTTTTGTTCTGTATATTCCACATGTAAATAAGTTTGCCTCCCTTGCCTTGGCTGTCCTTAGTATTTGCCTCTGCCCTCTCTCCCAACTTAATTACTATGTCTTATAATTTGTTCATAAGCTGATAATGTACAAAGTCCTTAGAATACACTATCTCATTGAATCCTTACAAATGTATTAATAAAGGGAAAAGGCAAGGCAAGTATTATCAGCCCATTTTACAAATGATGAAACTGGAGCTCAGGTAGTGTTCCAATCTATTTCTTTATACTTCATGTCCAGTTCTCAAATCCCAGCTTCCCCAGTTCTGTTGGCAGAAACCAACAGTTTTTCTCAAAAACCCACTATCTGCTTTTAGATAGTGAAGATATTTTGGTTGGGGACATGACAATCCAGTCAAATACAACATTTCCTATCTTTCCTTGTAGGTAAGTAAGGCCACAGGACTGAGTTTGGCCAGTGTGATGTTAGTAGACATTACCTGGGCAATTCCCTAAGGTGCACCATTACTTTTCCTCTCTCTTTCTTCTAATGGCTAGAATGCAGGCATAATAATGATAAAATAATAATAAAAATGCTATTTTGTACCAGGATATGGTAACCATATTTGAAGAAGCAACAAGAGATGCCTGGATCCCTCATATTCCCAAGCCATCAGGCCAGCCCTTGACTACCAACCCAGACTTCATGAAAAAGAACTATGCTTATCTTTCTTTAAACCATAGATATTTGGGGGTATCTTTGTCACCTATGCTTTCTTCTCCATGAAACTCCCTTCTCTTGCTGCCTGTCCTTGAACGCTCACCAATATCCAGCTAGCCCCAAGCTTTCCTCTGTCCTCCTTTCCCGAGGCCCTGGGGTAACTCTTGTCCTTTTTGAGAAAACATCTCTTCATTTTCTCCATTTTCTACTCTAATAAGACTGTTCTCCTCTTCATTTCTTTTTCCTACTCAGTGACAGGAATAGAGATTACTTTTACTTCTAACACCATCGCTCTGATTTTCCTTACTTGAAAGATAGGTCATCAAGTTATATTACCCTTTCCAGTTCCGTATTGCCATTGCCTCCTGATATTTGGGTCCTCTTCCATGATCCTAGCTCATGTGTTGATTGCCTCACCAACATGCCTCCTCCTCTTGTCAGTGACCTCAACACCAATGCCAACTACCATTTGTGTCCTAATCTCTCAGTTCCTTGTCACACTTTCATAGTCATACACATCAGCATGGACACACTCCTCATTAGCTCCACATACATCTCAGCTTTGGTAATTGTCCTCTGTATGAACCCCTTGCTTCTTCCTTACTTCACAGATAGCCTCTTACTTCCTCCTCTGATTTTCAATGGTTTGACCTTTTACAATCCACAGTCTTTTACCTCCCTTCTTCTCAAAGACACTTTGTCAAAATATGACAGAACCAGGAACTGAATTCAGGTCCCCACATTCCATAGTTCTTTCCAGAATCTACTTGTCAGAGAATCTATTAGCCAGAGATCCTAGTTTCCTGAAAGTTTTCTCCATACACGTCTCTACCCCGATCTAAGGAGGATTGATTTCTACGCTGAATAATAGTGAACAATCTATTTGGAGACCCAGAAATATCTGAAAATCAAATCAAAATAATAACTTGGCATTTAGATTACTTGCCAAGAATGTACCCTTGGGAGAGGGTACCTCCTAAAGGTTGATACTCCCCCCTAAAGGTTGATAACTCAGTTAAATTGTGAAACAGAACACTGTTTGGGATGTTTCCCTATTGAAAAATTATTTTCTTCTTTTTAAAGTCTTTCTATTGTGGATACCATTAGCTATTTCTTCTGTTGTCCAGGGTCTGTCTACTTTGGCCTCAGGTTCTTAGGAGGCCTCCTGGTTGTGCAGGGTCCAATTTAGAGCAACGTTCTCCTCCCCTGTCTCAAACTTCTTCCAGGACACTAAGTAGTTTACCTGATAAACTAATCTGTCGAACCACACTTTTGGGAATAGCTTAGAAAAACTTCTGAGGGCTTACTCCTTATTCTTACAGAAAACATACATAAATTAATAGAAACTCCCATCTCTTTTTCTTTTCCTTTTCTAATTTTTCAAACTGGAAGTTCCCACCTTTATAAATTCTAAAGACAAGCTATAGAAGGAAATAATGACCAGAAAGGACAGCAGAGAAAGCCTGACATAGCCTTTCAAATCAGTCATAACCTTTCCTTCCTTTTAGTGTCAGTGTTTGGGGCAAGCATAAATTTATATTTTCACAAATGCTTAATAACTTACTCAGCTGTTGCCTCAGCTTCTAGTAAACTAGGATCCTTCCTACAGAGAACAATTATGATGCAGATATTGTCATAGAAAGCAGCAAAGTGAATCGGCATCCAGCCTCTTTTTTCAGAAAGTGTGTAGTCAGCTTTGAAACAGAGTAGACAGATGGCTGTTTCTAATGAGCAAGCCTGTGCTGCCAGGTGTAGAGGTGTTGGACCTAGAGTAGATGGACATTACTTCAATGGTCAAAGATTTAACACTCCTAAAAAATATGTCTTTTTAATATCCAACCACAGAGCTTAGTATTGTGATATAAATGCTCTAAGATCATTAAAAGGATTAATTTAGGCAATTCCATATTTTTTTATTTAACTCAGGATGTCTGACCATTAAAAATAAATATCTTGGCATTCCCATCGTGGCTCAGTGGTTAACGAACCTGACTAGTATCCATGAGGTTGCAGTTTTGATCCCTGAGCTTACTCAGTGGGTTGGGGATGTGACATTGCCTGAGCTGTGGTGTGAGTCCCAGATGTAGCTCAGATCCCATGTTGCTTTGGCTGTGGTGTAGGCTGGCAGCTGCAGCTCTGATTTGACCCCTAGCCTGGGAACCTCCATATGCCACAGGAGGAGCCCTAAAAAGCCAAAATAAACAAACAAACAAACATCTCTTTATAAGATAAGAAGAATAACATTGAGAATATTAAATATTTGTAAAATTAAGTCATGGTGTAAAATACTTTTGTTATAAAATTATTTCCTGTTTAAATTATTTTCCATTTTATTAAAATGCTTTGTAGTAGGAGATAAGACTCTCTAAAATAGGAAAAAAAAAAAAAATGGAGTTCCCGTCGTGGTGCAGCGGAAACAACCTGACTGGGAACCATGAGGCTGCAGGTTCAATCTGTGTCCTCGCTCAGTGGGTTATAGATTCAGCATTGCTGTGAGCTGTGGTATAGGTCGCAGATGCAGCTCGGATCCTCTGTTGCTGTGGCTGTGATATAGGCTGGCAGCTGTAGCTCTGATTCGACCTCTAGCCTGGGAATCTCAATATGCCCCGGGTGCAGCCCTAAAACACACACACACACATACACACACAAATTGAAAAAAAAAAATTGCTCATAAAAGGCCTCTGTATCACTAAATCCAGTGGGTGTTTTTCAACTCTCCTCTTACTTCTCAACAATAAATTGAACACTTCTTCAGCTTTAAAATGGTTCCTTCCCTTGGCTTTTGTGATATAAGATCCTCCTGTTTTTCTCCAGCCTCTCTTGCTACTTATTTGCAGTCTCCCTTGGTATCTCTTCATTGTTCTGATGTCTAAATGAGCCTTAAGACTTTTATCTTCTCAATAGTTTCACTTACCATCTATAAGTTGATGATTCCCAGGATTATGTCCCTAGATCTGATTTTTTTTTTCTCCAAGCTCCAGATCTGTCATCTCACTAGGCATCTCCACACACCACTTCAGACTTAACATATTCAAAAACTGAACTACTGATTGTCATTCATTGCTCCCTAAATCAGTGTAGGATATCATCATCCAGCCAGTTCTACAGACCAGAAACTAGAAAGACTCCTCTCTTCTCATCTCCATTACCAATCCATTGCCAAGTTTAAATATCTCTGATAAAGATTAGAATCTAATCTTTACTTTCACCACCCTACCCCAAGCCATAATCACCTAATCACCTTGCAGCTGAAATGCCCACCTTGTTCTTGCCCTTCCTAATTCAATTTTTCAAAATGTAAATCTGATCTTTTTACCTTCTTGCTTAAAACTCTTTAGTGGCTTCTTAAAGCCACCTGATGATGAGTACAGGAAAGGGATATACTGACTCCAAGTTAACCTCAAAGCCCCCCCCCCAAAAAAAAAGAAAGAAAAAGAGAAGGAAGTAAAAAAAACATAACACAACACACACACACCTTGTTCTCTTCATTTGGGCCTTTGTTTAATGACTGACCACACATTCCAGGTTGCCCATGCATAATTATTAGTAGTGCCCTTTCATTTTAAAACTCCTGATTTGGATGATGAATTATCCAGTCACCTGGGGTTATTTCTGCTGTCTGAAAGCTTCCTTCTCCCAAATAACACTTCTCTGATAGGGTTCTACCTAAGCCTTATTTATTCCTTAGCAAAAATTATATTTCCTCAGTGATGCATTGTTTTTCTGCCAACTCAGAAACTTCCAGTGGCCTCCTGCCTGCCTTAACAGTCTAAGCTCCACAGCATTCTTTCAAAATCTAACATCTGACCCAAATCTATTTATTTAAAATGAATGCTTAGTCTTCCAGTTTCTGGTCTGGCATATAAAGAGCCTAAAAATCCCCAATCCATCCTAACAGCAAGTAAAAACTTGAACTGAAAAATCAACAACTCTTCTCAGATCCATTAGAGAAGTGAGGTCACAAGGCAAAAAAGCTGCACCCAAAACTGGAGAGATAGACAGGCGAATTCAGAGAATTACAACTTGCTGGAGCAGAAATCCAAGGGCAGAAACTACCACAGGAACCACTGGCAGGGTCAGAAAACCTGATCTGTAGTTGACAAATTGCTGGTGGCTCAGTTCAGACAAGTCTGAGTGTTAGCAATTTCAGAGGGACCCCATGCTTCAGTGAGTTTTACCTCCAGGAACTTGACCAAGTCCTCACAGTTAATATTAGAGAAAAATCCCCTTGCTTGTGCTTCCAGCAGGGGAAAGGGCAAAGGAACCATTTTGAAATACACCAGAGCATTCTATTTTTCTTAATAAGGCTGTTCCTCAGGCTCTATTTTACCAGAGCCCAACTTGCTGACGTTTTATCATAGCCTAACCTACCTGGGGGAACGGAAATACCCAGCTACAGCCCCCTCCAGCCATCCTGGTCCACCTAAGGGGCAGCAGGGAGTGAGAAGCAAGTTGAAATTCATGACTCAGGAGCACAGGCACCCCAAAAGACTGAGACCTAATCATAGGATTATAGAACCTATTGGTTCATTTCAGTCAGTGAAAGGCAATTAGCAGCTCTTGGCAGGAAAAACATAACAAAAGGAACTGAAGTTTTTGTTTGTTTGTTTTTTCAAACAACACTAACCACCCCACTGACCTTTTCTCCCTCTCCTCTTCACCCTCCTCCAAAAAAATATTTCAGCAAAATCCAGGGGCAAGAATACTATTCTTATATCCGCCTCTTAATCCTTTAAAATGTGCTTGCTGGAAATGCAGGATCTTGGCTCCTGCCCAGGCCCTCTGACTCAGTCTTCATTTAACAAGATACCTGGGTGATTTATATATATTTCTATATATTTAAAATTTGTAGCCTCGCCTTGAAATATGCATTGTCTGATGACATTTGGTTGTCCCAGCTGGGGGTGGGGGTTGCTACTGGTATTTAATGGATAGGGGCCAGGGATACTTCTACACATTTTAGAGCATAGGACAGCCCCCCACAACAATTATCAAAGCCACAGTGTCAGTAGTGCTGAGGCTGAGAAACACTTTCCTAAGTCATGCTTGAATCAAGGAAGTTCTGGAGGAGTTTACGTAGTCTGAAGAAAATATTCTCGGGTAGAGAAAGAACCCTGGTCTAAAGAATAGATGTTTTGTTGGGACCTAAAAGCCATTTTTATCTCTCTTTTCTTTGAATTTCTATAGTACGTCACTTATATATTAATGCCAGTGACTGTGAGATGCTACCCTGCATTTGTCATCATACATTCATTCAACAACTATTCCTGGACACCTACTAATCCCACACTTTCTTCGGGCACAAGAATACTATGACAAAGTAAAAAAGCCAAATCCTTACCCTTTATGGACCTTGTATTAAACTGAGGGAGTCAATAAGTGATATTGACAAGGTAGCCATAAGTGATATTTAGAAAAGAAAAAAAATTAGAGCAATGATGAAGAAGGTGTACTACTATTACTCAACTGCAAAGTCCTACAGAGTAGGTGGACCAGATAAATTTCCTCATTCCCCTCCAGCCCCACTCACCTCTCTTTACCACCTCCCTGCCCTCTGCTTCTGATTTAGCAACCCTCCCCCAACCCACCCTCTGGCTTCTTGTCGGTAGCTGTCAATGAGGGGACCCTCCACAGGAGATTGGAGGAGGAGGAGGATAATGAGGTCAGGATACTTTTCTCCTCTGAGGGCATCTCAAATTAGCTGTTCTCTCACCCATGGAAGGTGGCTGTTTTGAATAACAACAAAATTCAAGATGTTGTAAATTGTTTCTTTAAAAACAAACCCTCCTTGAATTATATAGAATGTGAAGGTATAGCCTTTTACATGTAGATATATAGAGAGGGGTATCCTTTAAATTTTTTTTTTGTTTTCTTCAAACATAGTACTTAGGTCACGTCTCTAGAATGACTCATACCTCAGATGTCATAGATTGTTACTGTCACTAGATGGCAGCATATCTAAATAATATTAACTGGTTTTTTTTTTTAAAGCATAAAACCCACTTTGCGGCCTAATTTTATAAAAATAAATAGAGGTAATTTGCAAATTCCATAGTTAAAAAAACTTAAGAGAAATATGAAAAAACAACTGTTGTTAGAAAAAATTATACTTCAAAACATAGATAAAAATCATTTTGTGTTACTCTCATGTGACAGCATTTTGGAGATTTTATACTATAAGTTTTAATATATGAAGTAAGCTTTTAAAAATGCACCAAATATTTTACTTATGTCTTACCATTTCTTTCTTTTTTAATGTCCAGTTTTGATGATTCTGTTTTAAAAGAGAATACACAAAGAAGTATGATTACTAATATGCAGCAGTTTCCTAAATTAGTCAAAATTGAGGACAAAATGACTATGCTTAGATGAAGATGACAGGATTATATCAAACAGGACTAGTATAACTTTTGGCCAAGCCCTCTGGGCCTGGACATACACCTGACAAGACATCACAGCAGACCTGAAGACACTGCCTCGCATATAGCTGGCCAAAACTCACAGGCACCAGTTTTGTGTTGGTTTAGTAATAACACATAGACATCCAGTAGAATTGGACGTTTTCTGTACTTCAAACTCTACCCAGTTCTCAGCAAATGGAAATTCAAGTAGTCACAGGATGAGAGACTTTAATTACTAAAGTTTTTTTTTTAATATACCAAAGACATTTAAACCATCTTTAAATAACAGGCCACCCACTGCATTCTGACTGAATTTGCACTCTATTTGAACTAAATTAATTATGTATTGAATATTTTAATTAAGAATAGAAGCATCTTAATACCAAAATATTTTAATTATATTGATAGAATATGAAATTTATCAGTAGTCAACAGGATTAAAGCAGCACATTTTGTTTTGATGTGTGAAAATTTAAAACAGCTTCTTAAGGTAGCAAGTTAAAATATAAAATTACCATTTCTTATTGCTAATATAATTGCCTCAGCCATTCCCAACACTTTATTTCTCTTTTAATGCAGAGGCTTTATTTCCAACTTTACTATTCCACTTTCATTCACAACTTTATTATTTTTATACTAGTTAAATTTATTCCAGTGAACACATAAGTATGTGTGTATATTTAATAATTTGGAAAATTTCCTTTTTAAAGTTTAAACTAAATTAGCCTTAAAGGGTCATTAATCCAGAAAAATATGATTGTAGAGGAATTTTTTGTTACTAAAATAATTTAAGTTTATGTAGTATGAAGAAACTATTACCTAGTTAAGAACCTGGGATAAGAAATGGATGTTCTGCCTGGGGTTCCTATCTCCCTTTTCTCAGACTATCTATAGTACATTACTGTATATTAATTATATCAGTGATTATCAAATGATACCCTGAATTCATCCATCATGCATGCATTCAACAACTATGTCTCAAGCACCTACCAATGCAACGCTTTCTTCTGGGCACTAGAACACCATGACAAAGTAAACCAAATCCTTGTCCTTCATGGAGCTTATATTCAAGTGAGGGAAACAGTAAACAAATAAATAATACTGTATAAGGGAGCAATGAGTGAACTTAGAAAACTAAAAGGAGCCCCTCTGAGATAAATGAAACAAAAGCTCAACTTTGTTCTAGGAACCAATGTTTTATTTTAACCTTGCTATAAAATCAACATGCATGCCTAATGCTGAATAGGGGTAAGTAAAATAAAAACAGTTTAGGATTTAAAAACCCTACGGTACCTTGGCTAACTATAATAAAACGTCTCTGGTTGACATTGAAGTTGGCATTGCACAGTTGACATACAATTGGAACTCTGTTGTGTAGAGCAGCGTAATGGAAAATAGCATAACCTGCCTCATCTGAAACATTGATCGTTGAGCTTGAGGTTTTACGGCTAAATGTGTGGAAAACAGCAGATAATCCTCTTTCAACAGCAGACTTCATACCAAACGGAATACTCTAAAATTATGAGGAAGGCCCAAATTAGTTTCTTCAAAATACATCTAAAATTTAGTTTAATGAAAACAGGCAAGGAAATATATTTATATGATCACATGATTGGTGCTCAATTACAGTAGAATTTTCATAAGATCCATGTGGAAAATATCTCACTGGTGGAGTTCTCGTCATGGCTCAGTGGTTAATGAATCCGACTAGAAACCATGAGGTTGCGAGTTCGATCCCTGGCCTTACTCAGTGGGTTAAGGATCCGGCATTGCCGTGAGCTGTGGCGTAGGTCACAGATGAGGCTTGGATCTAGTGTTGCAGTGGCTGTGGAGTAGGCCAGCGGCTGTAGCTCTGATTAGACCCCTGGCCTGGGAACCTCCATGTGCTGCGGGTGCAGCCCTAAAAAGTGCACACACAAAAAAAATTTACGGACACTAGAACAAATAAAAGGTAAGTAAATGCCAATGTAGTCTTTGAAACTGATGAACTCACCATTTAATTTAACAATTCTAGAAGTCAAGGCATAATGAAGCAGATACAAAGACTTGATTCAGGAAGGAAAGTTTGCTCCTTAGGTTTAGTTCCCATGACACACTCTGCAATATACTAGATGTGATTTGGCAAAGATCCTTAATTTGCTGCTCCTCAAATTTCTCATTTATAAAATACGAATAACAATAGTACTAGTACCTTGAAAGAATTTGTTGAAAGGATTTACAGTAGTGCCTCACATGCAGAATAAGCACTCAATAAATATTGGCCATTATTAAAATTAATCACAATTCCATTCTTAAACATGTTCTGCAACCTGGCCAGAAATTTGTACTCTGGAATTGTAGAGCTTTTTAGCTGCTAAAATGTGGAAACTTAATTACGTATTTAACCTATTATGTATCACTACAATAAAAATTTGAAACATACTTGTTTATAATTTCCTACATTAAATTAGGTGGTAATCACGGAAATACCTTGCACTTCATAGCTTTTTTGAAACCAAATTTTTTCTTAAATTGTTCATGCAATTGAGCATCCGTCAGTGGAAGTCTTTTCAGTCTCAGATTGTTCACTATTTCATTTATGGCTCCCCACCACTGTGTCTTATATAATTGCTGATAGAAAGTTTCAAGTTCAAAACTGATCACATAGTAGCTATTAAAAAAAGAAAAGAAAAGAAAAAAATACAAGTTTTTCCAACATGGAAGTGAGTTGCTATTTTTTTTTCTATGCTGGCTTTTCTTTAACAATTACAATTTAAATACAAATATAGTTTAAAATGTACTTGATGTAAATATTTTAATAACATGGTTATTAATTGTTACTAATCAGGTCTTTTATAACAGGTATCTTCTCTATATTGGCCTTTGTAAATGTCTCCGTCCTTCCCATGCCACTGCCAAGGGCACTGTCTAAAAGTCACTGAAAGCTCTAACTCTGACCAAAGGAGTTCTAGGTTTACCTTCTAACCACCTGCTTACTCTCTTCTTGCAAATTTATATATTAACTCTTTTAATCTATTTATGTCTACATTTACTTTCTCAAGAGTTACTGTGAGTCTGATGTGCAATGATGGTTTGGGTAATGGCTCCTTGATTTCTATTCACTGCAGCAGTGGACTAGAGAAACCCCAACCCACCAGGTCCTTGAGACATAGGTAGACAACAGCTCCAGTCCCCTCTCACAAAATGTAAATGCCTCTGTCCCCTAGGGTTGCTTATCATCACAAGTAGAAGAAAATAGTGGCCTTCTTCCACTTCTGCCCGCTAGGTACCCTGACCAATCCCCAGATTTCAGCGGTAAGACCTCAGCTGCTGACCCTACCTCTGCCAATGGGAATCCTCTTAATGTTACCTGGGTTTCTGCTCTAAAGGCAACTATTGATTGATTCTGTAAATATAGTATTCTTGACGGTGGTAACCCCTCCCATGGCTCTTCACTTTGCTTCTCAGGGTCTATCTGTTTTCCCAAGGGTTCCTAGAAGTTTGTTCCATTGTGCTAATTTCCAGGGAAAGGTCAGTGACTCTATGCTAAGGAAACTCCTTGCCCAGAAGCTGAGGGGGATCACTGGGCCTCAGAGATCAGTTAAAGAAGGTCTTAGGGAAACACTCCATTATGAACTGATCAGAGGTTAATTCTCTCTCTTCCCTTACCTTTACTTCAATTCCAATTTTCTGAATATAATAGACCCCTGCATGGATAGAGGCATGTTTGAGGACCTGTTAGCATTTATTCGAGGTTGTCATTCTTCCTGTACACCATCCTCTTCCCCCCAAAGCAAACTAGACCACAGAATATAAACTAAATCTGTCTTCACGCATACTTCACAGGTACTTCTCCAGGCCAGGTGGTGGGATTTGTCACTTTGTTCATGGGCCCCAACTTGTGGATGTGCTAACTTCATTTCTGGGGACTTGCCTAACTTACTAGATTCCAGCCTCCAAAATTGAGGAGCAGTTATTCTTATTCCTACTCAGATGTGAAGACTTTCAAATCATAGTGGTGACAGGTTCATGGACCTTAAGGAGCTATATGGCTTAAGACCATAATGGATGACTAAACTACATTTCTAGAAGAAAACATCTCACCTTTCCTTGGTATTATACTCACTGCTAAAAGTGGGCACCGTAAATAGAGCCCCAAGGCCTGCAAGACCGTGTCCATAGATCTGGGCTCAAGGGATGTCCTTTAGTGTTTGGCTGGCCCAGCTCTAAATCATTCTGCTCCAAGAGAATCTCAGTGTCAGAAACCTCTGTCTTTTCATATACTTCTTCAGGGAGCTGGCTCTGGCTGTGGTAAATTGCTATGGAATCAGAAGCTGCTGACTACATTTGGGGCCCTAGTGCTCAGTGGTGTACTCTCAGATTACTGCTCAAGTAATGACACAAACTTATCAATTTAACAAATACCAGGGGGAGGTGGGCTGATTTCTTTTAGAAATTCAGTTTCATCATGCAATGCAACTCAAGCATCAAAATCAGCAAGGGGCTGTCCTACCATAGAAACTGGAGAAGCAGCAGGTGATAGAGGGTCATTGTACCCTGAAAAAGTCTCTTAACACAGAATTATGTAAACCTATGCATAGACCCACACTGGCCCACACAGAAGTGATTACTGGAAGCCCAGAAAGCCCAGATAGGCAGCGCTATGAGGGAGTCCTCATCCAAGCACTTCCATGCATCTTGAAAGAAATTTATCATCTTTTGTTTTTTTGAGGGCCACACCTGTGGCATATGGAAACTCCCAGGCTAGGGGTCAAATTGAAGCTATAGCTACTGGCTACACCACAGCTACAGCAATATGGCATCCAAGTTACATCTGCAACCTATACCACAGCTCACAGCAATGCCAGATCCTTAACCCACTAAGTGGGGCCAGGGATTGAACCCATGGCCCCATGGACACTAGTCGGGTTTCCAACCCACTGAGCCACAACAGGAACTCCCTATAACCTTTGTCTTTACTTCTTCACATCCCATGAACTCTCTCCAATCTTACCCTTCAACTTACTACACATAGTCACATCTAAAATTCTCTTTATCAAGTCATTGCCAAATGTAGAGGACTCTTTTAGGTCTTAAATTGACTTGGCCTTTTCCTCTGTTGAATTTGATGCTTTTAACTATTTCCATATTTTAAAAATTCTCCCCATTTGGTTACCATACTTTCATACTTTCTTGGTTCTCCTCTACCTCTAGCCACTCCTTCTTAGTTTCTTTTGCTTTCTCCTCTGCTACTCTCCACCTCCCTTTAAAAGCTGCCATTCTCCAGAGTTCCTGATGTGGTCCTAGCCTCTCAATTACTTCTGAGACTTTAAGAAAAACAAACTCCTGTGTGCTTTAAAATCTCTAATCTCTACCTCTGACTTAAATGCACTCTGCACTCTATTTCCCTTATTTAGAAATTTCCATGTCCAAAATAAGAAAATCCTAGAACTTACATAAAAGATACTAGCAATACTGAGAGAAAAATAGTGCTGACAGGCATAATGTGACCCAGCAGAGGAAGTGGATTTAATATATTCCTCATCTAAACAAAGGAGTGTGTGCTGAGTCCACTGCTTTTGAGTGGGCCCAGAGGACTTGAGCCCCACCTCCTACCCCATTTAACCACTGTGTTCATTATAAGAACCAATTATAATATCTAAGGATTATTACACAGAATGTATTAAAGTGTATGAAGTGATAAATATAACATTTAATACTTTGTACAGTCTGTAGTTATTCACAGGGACTATTATTGTTCCAGGATCCCCATCCTGAGGTTTTAAGTTAGTCTTTTCATTTTGACACTTTCCTGGTTTTCTGCTTTCAGCAAATTATGACACTGAATAATTACTGAAAGTTCCTTACCTTTTTCCATTAAATTTTAGGACTGGTATTGAGTAATATTCTCTGTATCCTGAATCTTCTGCAAATGTATTAGCAGCACAATCCCGTATTTTTTCTAAATTGTTCTAAAATATAAGTTATATTGCTGAAAAAACTTTACACACATCTCAGTAATTATGACTTATTTTAGATGAACTTGTATACATGTAAAGGACAAATTTTAAATAAAATATCCCCTAAGACCCAGGTAATAACTGTATGTATCCAGTCTCTTCTTTGGAATTGAGGGAAAATTTTTTTCAAGATATATAATATAGGGAAAGTAGAAAAGCAATGACAATTAAAATGTATTATGTTTGTATTAAATTCCAGATGAAGAATTATTGTAGTTCTTAAACTCTAGAGGGTCTCTAGTCTAATACTAATCTTTGAGAAAAATGGAAGAATATGTATAGAATATTCAAAGATTTCTACTATACTCTTCAGCTAACTATTCTAGGGCAAATATGGCCCATTAGAAGTCTGTAAATTCTGCAGGGATGATAGTTGTACCTAGCTTATTCATCATTTTGTCTCTGACATTTAACACAGGGCCTTAGATATACTCACAATTAATGTATGTTACCGAATATATGAAGATTTTGTGTGTGTGTATGGCTTGTGAAGATAGTCATTTGGAGAGCTGCCTAGTGACTGTAACAGCAGAGACTCTGGTTGAAGAATTGGATAAAAGAGCTGTGAAGTGACAAACCATTTCAGAAACAATAATAATTAAAACCTTAAAATCTTCCAAAGCATTCTCAATTGAAGGGGTGCTGATATCAAATTCAATTCCTCCATGAACATGAAAATACTGATCCTCTTTGTAGTGAAAATTCTGGCATTTAAAATCTCTTCCATAAATAAATGGAGGCAATTCTCGCTCTGTCTTGACCTTGTCATCTTCAAAAATGAAAATAAACTTTTGTTTAAAAATTGAACAACAGCATGTAAGCAATCATATTTTGGAGGTCTAAACATTAAAATATATCATACATTTTGGGAATTTTCTGCAGTTTCATTGTACAGACATTTCAAAAGAATAGTCAAAACATTATTCTACTTACCAATTTTTACGTGTGAGCTCAAGACTAACATCTTACCCCCCAATTATCAGGAAAGATTTCAAACACTGTCCCTTAGAGAATCTTTAGTTAAATAAACAAAAGTTGTAAAAAGATACATTATAAAGAATGTATCTCTCACATGACAAAAATAACCAGCCCATTTTTTGGGAAAGCAATGAAACCAACATTTATTTTGAAAAGTAATTTTCTAAAATCCTGGCAAGGATTAGGTTTATTCAATATTTTGACTAGTTAACAGGATATGGTTTCATCAATATAAGGTATAAACTGTATTTTGAGAAATGCAAAAGGTTCAGAAAAGTACAAAGAAAAATGTAACACCCTAATTTCACCACCTGGAGGTGAACTATTAACATTTAGTTATACTTACTTCCAATAAATTAAGTAATCAAACATTACAGATATAGTTAACAACCTCTTTAAGAATATTAGTTCCATACACATGACACTTCCTCTACCCTCATCCTTAGACAAGCACTGCCATGAGTCCATTTTTAAGTAGTTCAAAGATATGGATTATAATCTTCACCATCCTAATTCTCATGATACAAGTTTTCACTAAATAATTTGTAAAATTCCTACTGAAAACTTGATACCTGAACAGAAATCCTACTGTGATAAGCCTACATGAGCACCAATGCTCACTAATGAGTTCTCAGAACTCATTATAAGTCTTTCAATAGCCCTTATAAATTGGTATATATACCACATATTGTGTGAATATACCAAGTAGTTCTAATTATGTTGGAGACATTACATTTTGTTTTTAATTTCTAACAGGCTACAGCTTGATTATATGCTTAGACTGACACACTAGAAACAAAATTGAATTTAAATATAAGTTCAATATATATCTACATTTTATATTTAATTTTTGGTGACACTCTTACCTGAAAAAGGCTGAAGCAGACTACTTAAATATGGAACTTTCATCTTCTTTTTTAAACTTAGTAGAAATGGAGTCAAAAAACATATTAATTTTAGGTATCCTATCCCTTTTCTGATTTCTTTTTTTTTCTCAAAGTGTTTTTGAATAATCTTTTTTTGAAGATATAATCTTTGCTGTAATCTTTGGTAGGTACAAATATCAAGATAATCCTGATTATATTTTACAGCATTAGTAAGCCAATAGGCTGTTTCAAATATAAAAACATTTTCATACTGTTGAACTTGTGTGGTACTGAATGTCAACTTTAACAGAATATTTTCAGCATATTTCATAAATAGAGCTTTTTCTTCAGGGCTATTGGGATTATATGTTGGATCTTCATTCATGTCTTCATCATAGATTCCATTAAAGTCTGAATCCTTTGTAATGTCAATCAAACCTTCAAAGTAAAAAAGAAAAATTTTAGGGAGTGGGAGACTGGGAATTTGGGGTTAATAGATGCAAACTATTGCCTTTGGAATGGATAAGCAATGAGATCCTGCTGTATAGCACTGGGAACTATATCTAGTCACTTATGATAGAGCATGATGATGTGAGAAAAAAGAATGTATACATGTTTGTGTGACTGGGTCGCCTTGCTGTATAGTAGAAAATTGACAGAACACTGTAAACCAGCTATAACGGAAAAAATAAAAATCATTATTAAAAAAAGAAATATTTTATTTTATTTTATTTTGCTTTTTAGGGATGTACCTGCAGCATATGGAAGTTCCCAGGCTAGGGGTTGAATCAGAGCTATAGCTGCAGGCCTCCACCCACAGCCACAGCCACATCTGCAACCTACACCACAGCTCACACTAATGCCAGATCCATAACCCACTAAATGAGGCCAGGGATCAAACCCGCAACCTCATGTTTATACTAGTCAGATTCGTTTCCACTGGGCCACAGCAGGAATTCCAAAAAAAGAAAAAGAAAAATTTTAGATGGTGAAAACTTCATACCTGGCTTCTAGATAAATAGAGTCGATTGAACATAGGGTTTCATCTTGAAACCTCACCAAAATGACAGCTAAGGGATAATGAAATGCCAGTAATATTGTCAAAGGAGAAAAGCAGATGGATGTGTGTTAACCAAGCAGAGTAAAGAAAGATAGAAGCTTGTGGAATTAAAAAGAATTGATTTTCATTCCCTTTGGAGGAATGCAATATCATGGAAACATCATAACACAAGTTCCATCTTTAATCAAAGAAAACATGGAAGAATAACAAGAAATGTGATCTTCCTTTAAGCAGAGATCAGCTTCTTACTTGGGCATGAAGTATAATTTGCTTTTTCAGGTCATATATCACACATTCCTTCTTTTTGCTGATAACAGAAGCTATACATATATAACAAATAACTTGCCTCCTAACTTATATGATGAAACAAGAATTATAACTTGATTTTGGAGTTCCTGTCGTGGCTCAGTGGTTAATGAATCCGAATAGGAACCATGAGGTTGCGGGTTCGATCCCTGGCCTCGCTCAGTGGGTTAAGGATCCAGCGTTGCCATGAGTTGTGGTGTAGGTCGCAGACGCGGTTTGGGATCTGGCATTGCTGTGGCTCTGGCGTAGGCCAGCGGCTACAGCTCCGATTAGACCCCTAGCCTGGGAACCTCCATATGCCTCGAGAAGCAGCCCTAGAAAAGGCAAAAAAACAAACAAACAAACAATAAATAAATAAATAAAGTAAAATAAAGAACCCAATTTAAAAAGAAAAAGAAAAAAAACCTTGATTTTTCTCTATATTATAAATGACAAATCTCTTATGTTACATTTTCTTCCCGTTTATTATGATGAAATTAAAGACTTTCTTGTCATCAAATTGTCTCTTTTAAGATAGTTACATCTATAAGGTTACCCTTTAATTTAGGCTTGAGAAAATGACTTAGAATCATAAAATATAACTGCAGAGAATGTGGAGTTATTTTGTATCATATGTTTATTAAAGTGTAAATAATACATCAATGTGCCCCCTCTTTCTTTTTTTTCTTCCTCAAATCTATATACTAAAAAAAAAAAGTCTTGGATTTTTAGGATGGCCGCTATGATTCATCTTCCTCTTGCAAAAGAGTTAGTAAGATAAATTATTAGGAGATTATAAAGAAATTAAAGCATTTCTGACAGTTAAAATAGCTTTAAACATAAGCCAGAGCACTACTGATGCCTCTAAAACTTTGGGGCTTGGGGAGATAGGAGCTAGAATGTAGCAAGTGAATTTTCACTCCAGAGGGAAGAAAAGCTTAGAAATTGGAAGCACGTGGAAACTATGAAAGACAGGCCATGGTGTAATTTTTTTTTAGAAAATAGGTTCAAAGTCTGATTAAAGTGTAGTAAGGCACCCCACCCCACCCCACCTTCCACCCCCCACCTCAGCCCCAGATCACCTTCTCCAGTTGCCACAGCCCCTCCCCTCCCTAACAGTGCTGGGAAGCACAGTGGAGAGGCTGGAGGAGAGGCAGTACAGAAAACCAGGCTAAGTGAGAGTCTGCAGGCTGAATGGGGAGACCCACAGCCTCTTCCCTTTCTCTGGCTCCAGCCTCATTGTCTCCTCCCAGCAGGAGACTGGAGGAAGCAGACCAATCAAAAAGACCTTTAGATAGAGCACTTGGGGAAGGTTCCCCAGACATAAGGCAAGGTTTCCTCCTATGCAGTGTACCAGTCAGTAAGCCAGCTCCTGCCCCACTCCTCCACCAGGATGGAATAAACAGCAAGGATTGTTAGAGGAAGGCCTCTCAGATGAAAGACAGAAACTAGCAAGGGGGGTGGGGGGTAGGGGAGAGAAAGGATAGAGAATGGAAGAATGGGGGAATGAATGGATTTGGGAGACCAGTAAAGCAAAGTGCCTAGAGAAGATTCAGTCAGCTCAGATGGGAGGAGGATGCAAGTGTGGAGAGAGACATCTTTAAGGAGAAAATGGAGATGCTGAACTACCTGGTATTTCACATCACTGAGAGGAGCTCAACATTGCCATTCAAAAGTTTGGGACTGAACTGATAAAGACAATTGAAAACTAAACTATTTTTTTTTAATTGCACAATTGTTCACATCACAAAAAATACAAAAGTTATTAATGAAAGAAAATGTGATCCCAGCATGTTATGCAAATCATCTGGGAAGATATGTACAAAGTCATAGCGAAGTAAAAAAATGAGAGAGGACTTAACCAAAAATTGGATATAACTAAATTTGGAAGATAGGGGAGCGGTGGATACAAGACTCCATTGTTTTACCCTCCATTGTATTATCCCCTGTCCTAATTTTGCTCCTGAACTCCAAATTCTTTTCCCATGCCTAATGTCTTTGACCTAAATGGCACAGAAGCACTCCCAAACAAAATCCATGTTTCCTTCTCCCTCAAATCTGCTTTTCTTTCATTCCATATCACAATTAAAAGCACTATTTATCTATCACTTCCTCAAACTGAAAACCCGAGTTTCCTTCAATTTCCTTTCTCTTACAATCTGTTATTAACCATTTAATTTCTACATGTACTGAAAATTTACTATGTGCCAAGCACTGTAGATGTGATGAGAATTTAAAGACAAAAAGATACACTTTTCTGTGCTCTAAGTTCTCAAGCACAGAGAATATACTAAGGAAGACAGATGAAGCCAATAATTTCAATACAAAATGGTACATGTGCACAGAATAGAGGAGGCTACATCTGAATCAAGTCTTGAAAATGAGTAGCAATAACCTGGGGAAGAATGCAGAAAAGTGTGGTGAGGAGTTCCCATCATAGCTCAGTGGTTAACGAACCCGATTAGTATCCATGAGGACTGATTAGTATCCATGAGGGCGTGGGTTTGATCCCTGGACAGTGGTTTAAGGATTCCGCATTGCCATGAGTGGTGGTGTAGGTCACTGACGCGACTTGGATCCCACGTTTCTGTGGCTGGGCAGCTATAGCTCTGATTTGACACATAGCCTGGGAACTTCCATATGCCACAGGAGCAGACCTCAAAAGAAAAATAAATAAATAAATAAATAAAAATTTTAAAAAAGAAGAGTGGGGTGAGAGGGAAGAATATTCCAGATAAAGGACAGGAATGAGCAGAGGCATAAAAAATAACCATTTCACTTCATCGGCTTTTGGTATGAAATAAGGTCATCTGATTAAAGGACCTGCCTTAATTAGAATCCCTTCTCAGCAAACTGGATATGATCAGATTTTTGGTGTGCTCTATTCTTCACTGCTGTTGCTACAGGCTTTTAATTTTTTTAAATCAAAGTATAGTTAATTTACAATATTTTGTTACTTTTGAGTGTATGGCAAAGTGAGTCAGTTACACACACGTATATACGTTTTCAGATTCTTTTCTATTATATGTTATTTCAAGATATTGAGTATAGTTCCTTGTGCTATAATAGTTACTTATGTATTTTATATATAGTAGTGTGTATATGTTAATCCCAAACTCCTAATTTATTCCCCCTACTATTCCTTTTGGTAGCCATAAGTTTGTTTTCTATGTCTGTGAGTCATTTCTGTTTTGTACAGTGCAAAGCTATCAGAGAAGTGAATTTTAACTTGGCCTCACTGAAAAATAATTGGCCTCCTGCAGAGTTTCTTGGAAATCCATTATAGATACAGTGTTTAAGGCAATCACATGGTCAGCTGTAAGGTTTGAACCACAGTCTCCCAGTCAAGAGAGAAGGTGCTGTTTCCCCAAACATGAAAAATGATACAGCAGTTTTTACCACTATCTTGCCACCACACAGCAGCCACTACAAGCACTAAGCTAAGAGCACAGGGCTAGAGCCAAATTTCCATGAGTCACACTCTATATCAGACAGCTTTGTTTTCCTACCTCACTTCCTCCTAGACCATATTTCTCACTCTAGCTCTGGTTGCATGGACTAGGTCTACATGGATATAACTTGACTGCATCTGCCTCAGATGCACCACGTGGCCCTCATTTCTGCCCTGGGGCTTCTCTGCCACTGTTGCATTGGACCCCTGATAGAACCCATCCAGCCCTTCTGATGCATGAACAAATCTGCATGAGGGAGTTTACTTCCATGCAACCTTTGACCAATGTGGGAGAGGAACCAGGGAAAACCTGCTCCCGTCTTGCATCCCTCAGGCTGACAATCTTGAAGTGTACTCTATGGAACTGCTCAGAGAGTCTCAGCAAAACCATCCCCAATTGTCCAAGTGGTGGAAGTGCAATAGCATATCCTTGGATTGATGATTCCTCCTTTTCAATTCACTTGTTCTGTTCCTCACTCCTGTTCTTTGGAGTCATTTCCCATGAACTACTCTGATTTCAGCCCTCATTTCAGGCGATTTTGGGGGAACCTAGCCTAATACACATTGCTCTTGTATGCTGGTATCAGACCCTGCGTTTCCTTAAGCATGCAGCATACAAGTCCCATCACCTGAGAGTCCAGGTCCTTTTCCTGCTCTGCAGGATTTCATAGTGATGCTCTAGATGTGGTGCATGATGGGGAACCTGAGCCTATTCCTGCTGCTGCCTCTGTGAGTTTGCTCCTGCAAACTCCACTCCAGTATGTCTCATGTGTGCCTCTTGGGTCATGTCCCATAGTTTGCACTATACCATTGTTACAGTGCCTGAAGCAGGCTGATGCTGCTGGTTCTTCAGCAGACTCTAAAAATGCAGTGGCGGGAGAAGAGAATCTCTGTCCCCATATGATGCCCTTCTGTGATTGATCAGCTGGCAGCCAACATTACAAAGTGTTTTAGTGTAACACACACAGTACTTTCTCCAAGGCACATAGAGTAGAGATACTGGATTTGTAAAGATTTCCAGCCTCATTCATATATTGTGAAAGAGGGATTAGAGGCAAAGAGAGCAGTCAGAAAGAGGCTGCAGTACGTAAGGCTAGATAAAAGGGTGTTCTGTATCAGGGTATTGAAGTAGAGATAAGCCAAAGTAGATGATTTTGAGATATTTTAGAGGCAGAATCATAACAGTTATGAATTCCCACCCAGGAAAGGAGAATTAAGTAGAAATGTCCAGGGCTGACGTTTAGATGTGTATCAAAAGGACCACAGTGTTAAAATACTGAAATCTTGCATATTGTGTAATAAATTGCATTGCAACATCCCTGAGCTCTTTGAATGGCGTCTTCCCCTTGGATAGCCTGGAAAGCTCCATGATCCAGCAGAGGGTACACAGGAAAAGCAGAAGGTCTCTGAGATCCTATTCCAGCACTATTGCTGATGTCTGTTCTGATTGGTCGGTGCTTAGGCCATGCTGGTGGTTAATTATTTTGAATATCACCCCCAAAAACGTAGGCAATGGAAGACAGACAACTTTAGTCTCTTGGTGCTCCCCAACTCTACCTACAATGTGATTAGAGATTTTCTCTCCTCAACCTGGAGAACCACTGTGAGCAAATCCTCATAGAGGGTGGCCTCACATGTGATGGACAGCTGAATTCAATAGGCCAGATGCTGGGCCACCAAGTGCTTGATATAACTGATTTAATTTTATTATCACTAAGAAGGAACCCTCTGTCCTTAGTTATAAAACAGGACATGTTTTCCCTCCTGCCCTGGCCACATCTCTTCTTCCTACTGATGCTCTCACTGGATAGTCCAAAGGCTCTTGAGACTTTAACATATGAATGACTAAATCCTCGATGTGCACTTCTAACCCCGATCGCGCTCCAGAATTTGACTTCTACAATGGAAGTTTCCACTTAGACATATGAATCTTAAAAAGGCTCACTCTTTCTTTACCAGTCAATCTATCGGCTCTGGCCTTTACTTTGCTTGACACGTGCCAGATTGGAATGATGGTTCCAAGTATGCAGAGAAATAATCTGACCTGTGCCATGTTCCCTACTGTCTTCCAGTGATTAGTGACTAGATCACCAGATAACTTCCAGGATAAAAGGGTCATCAACTACTAAAAGGACATCTTAGTTTAGTCACATTTTATTTATGTGACATGAACTAGCTTTGGAGGTCCTAAACTATCAGAAGGGATAGTACTTCTGGGTGAATGCTAACAAGTGTTTTAAAGATTTTGACCATGCCATATTCTCTTCAACAAGGCATCTGCATGATGTCAAAGAATCAGTAGCCTTTAAGAGGGAACTTCCAGACCAGTCAAGGGGATGCAGAAATTAAAGGAATTTACTAGACATTACTGGTAGTCTTTTGCATTTATTCACCATAATCACCCGAAGACCTAAAAAGTTAGAAGAGATTTTTTTAGATTCCAGTTACAGCTATAATCTTTTAGAAACCAGTGATCCTCCAATCCTAGGTACTCTGCACCTATCCCATGGCGTCTGTCCTGATTCTTCCAACATTACACTGAGTAATTCTTTCCCAGAGAAAGAGAATTTCTGCCTATACTCACTGCTCTTGGATCTTGCTTAATTACCCTGCATGGAAGTGAGAGTTATTAGCTATGTAAACTGTCTTTGAGACACAGAGGTACCATCTCCAAGAGATAGTTCTACTTGCTGGTATACACAAAAGCTACAGAGCCTGAAACAGATCTGGAAATCCAACCTAGCAGGTGAGTAAGCCTGCTCTACTGTCATCAGGCAAATCTTGTTCCTAGGTATTTGAACTTCACAGCAGTCTAGTCATAGATATAGTAAATAGCAAACGAATACTTTTGCAGTTCAGGTCCTAAGATTCAGAAGGTGACATTGGAAAGATGGATTTTTTGGAATTTAAAAATCTCTTTTAAGAAATGTGGCTAAATCCATAAAACTGAGCCACAGATAAATTGCACTTAAATTTTAAAAAGGCTTCTAGTAAAAATAAAACATATTAACTCTCTTACCTGCTGAACTGAACTCTGCAAAAATATCTCTGTTTGTTTGAGGCTTCCCATCTGGATCAATGTCCATGATGGTACGCCACAATTCAGAGAATCTAGCTCGTTTTTCTTTGGGCATGTATATTCCATGCCATAGTGCTTTCAACATGTAGTCAATATTGATCAGAATTTGCCCAATCCTGGTATCATAATAAGCTGGAGGTAATTGACAGGAAGAACTCTGATCATAATTTGCTTCTAAACTGATTGAAGGAATTTGATTTAAGCAATAAATTCCAACAGCCAATTCCCTTATGATCTGATGGACTTCTCTATAGTCTAAGAGGGCAGTAGGGTCCACAGGAGTCAGCAGGATTGCAGTGGAGAAGCCTACATTATTCATTTGACTCATAATTCCACATGGGATGTCTAGTTGGGAGCGGACATCTTCTTTAGCAGACAACCAGCTGACCAGTGCAGTAGTTAGCAACTCTTGTACTTCACTCCGATCATATTTTTCAAAAAAAGCAGAAGCATTTCTCTGTACTGCCAAATTTTCCAGGTAAGTTTCTTCATCTTGAATTTGATCAAATCTAGGTGCTCCTTTTTTGGGCAATCTTAACATTCCTAATTAATTCACGTGGGTCCTTTTTGAAGTTTCTGCAATGAATAAAAGGAAAAAGATAAGCAATACAATCTGCCATGGTACTGAAGCTAAATTTCTCAAGAAATAAATCTGGGAGAGTTCCTGTTATGGCTCAGTGGAAACAAATCTGACTAGCATGCATGAGGACACAGGTTCAATCCCTGGCCTCGCTCAGTGGGTTAAGAATCCAGTGTTGCTGTGAGCTGTGGTGTAGGTTGCAGCCGCAGCTCAGATCTGGTATTGCTATGTCTGTGGCATAAGCCGGCAGCTGTAGCTCTGATTTGCCCCCTAGCCTGGGGACCTCCATTTGCCACAGGCATGGCCCTAAAAAGACAACAAAAATAAAAATAAAAAAATTAAACTTATGCAATGTTATATATAGATCAATTACATCTCAATTAAGAAAAAAAGAAAGAAATCTGCATCTTCCATCTTTATTAGGTTAACTGTTTCATGATCAACCATTACATTTTTTCAATTAAGATTGTTTTAAATTGATATATAAGTGATATACATTATATTAGTTTCAGGTGTACAGTACAACATATTAATTTGATATTTGTATATATTTTGAAATGATCACAATTAAGTCTAGTTAACATCTTTCACCATACATAATTACAGAATTTTTTTTCTTGTGGATGAGAACTTTTAAAATTTACTCTTAGCAACATTCCAATATGCAATATGGTATTATTAATTATAGTTGCCATGCTGTGCATTATATCCCAGTGACTTATTTATTTTATAACTGAAGTTTGTTCTTTTTGACTTTCTTTACCATTTTGCCCACCCTATCCCCTGCCTCTGGCAACCACCAATCTGTTCTCTGTATCTGTGTTTGGGTTAGCTGTTTGTTTTTAGATTCTACATATAAGTGAGATCATACAGTATTTGTCCTTCTCTATCTGGCTTATTTCCCTTAGTATAATGCCTTGAAGATCCATCCAGTTTGTCACAAATGGCAAGATTTCATTTTTTTATGGCTAAATAATAGCCCATTATATATGTATAAACATTCCATTTTCTTCATCCATTAAGCTGTCAATAAACACTTAGGTTGTTTCAATATCTTGACTTGTAAATAATGCTGTGATAATTATGGGTGGTCGATATATCTTTTGGAGTTAATGTTTTCAGTCTTTGAATAGCCAGAATATGGTAGTTCCAATATATTTTTTCAGGCTTAAATGAACTGCAGCATTAAAAAGTTGAAATCTGAATTAAAACAAAATTGCAGAATTTTTAACATTAATCACTTTAATATTAATCATTTTATCATTAAATCATAATTCTGCTTTTCAAAATAAGCCAAAAAAACCTAAGAATTATGTCAAAAAGAAATATAAGTTTATATATGAGAAGCTACTGCTGCATACCTAATCTTTTTTTGTTGTTGTATAGGCTTTTTTTTTTGCTAGGTCTGTTTTGTTTTCAGGGTTTAAAAAAAAAAAAAGCAGAGACAAGATGTGCCTGCTTAACTTTCTATTTCTGTGCAATGCTTCTCTCTTCCTGGAATAGTAATAACCATAACGACTATTTATTGAGCATTTACTATTTGCCCAGCTCTATGCGCAATATTTTATTTATTTCATTTAATTGGCCCATCTGTAGTGAAATCACCTGGGCTTGCTTCGACAGATTGCTGGATCCTACCCTAGAGTTTCTTTCCGATTCAGTCTCTTGGAGCTGGGCCAGAGAATTTCCCTTTCTGAAAAAACTAGATGCTGCTGATACAGGCAGGGCTCTTTGAGAACCCAGCTCGGCGAGACAGGCGCTGGAATCCCAACTTTATAGACGCAGAAATGGAGACTAGGAAGGATATAGGATGGACCTGAGGTTTCACACCTTCAGAATCAGAACTAACCTAGGTTTGTCCATCAAGTCCACGTGGACACGGGAAAAGGGAAAGGACAAGGAAAGGGAAGAAACCCACTTGGAGATGATACTTTTCTTGTCCAGGAGAGGGAAGCTGCGTCTACGCTGGTCCCCGGGGTATTCCCGGGGCGAGGACAGTGGTCGTCTCCAATGGCCTCTCACTGGGCTCGAGTCCACGGTTAGGAGCCCCACGTGGGCAAAGGCGAGGGCGAAGGGAGCTGCTGCAGGGAGGACGGGAGGCACTTTTCCTGAGCCGAGGGCCTGGAGAGGCCTGTTTGTACCTCGAGGACGCCAGGCTCTCCTGGGAGCCCAGAGCCTCACCTGGGGTCCAGCAGTCGGCCTTGACCCACCGCCTCCCAGGCGCCGGCAAAAGCCGTTGGTCCTCGGGGCCTGGGGACACCCGGGCCGGGCTGCGCCGCAAGGGGGAGCCACTGTGCTCCCGCGGCCAGGTCCGCCCCTCACTCCCGCGCAGGCTTTGCCTGCGGCTCAGACTCTTCCCCGGAAGATGAGACCCGCCCCTACCCCGCCTCTTCAAACTTCGTGCTTTGTGCTTTGTGCTCAGGACACCGGGAAGCTCTATCATTAACCTACCTTCACTATTTGTCTCTGAGAAAGCTCACAAACATAAGCGGCGGCAAGGGAGCCAGGCTCTGGGGTAATCCTTAGATGGAATCCCATCTCCTCCTTCATTCTTTGATTCAACAAACATTTACAGAACGCTTATGAGCCAGGCACTGTGCCAGGAGTTGGAAACCCTGGAAAATGGCAGACACAAAACCTCAAGGAATTTACAGTTACGGAGATAATCATACAGCTGTATTTAAACAGTGCCATAAATGTCAGATGTAGTGACAGCACAGGAAGGAAAACCAACCATGACCATGGTTTGGGAAAGGCTGCCCTGAGGCGGTGATCTTTTAAGCTGAGCCCGATGAAAAAGCTATCCAAGCAGAGTTAGAGAGGTAGCTTTCCATGGATAGGGAACAACAGGTGATGAAGAAATGAGCTGAGGAGAAAGCTGAAATTTTTGAGAAACTCAACAAAACTTTGCATAGACAAGAGAAACGTGTGCATAAAATTAGGACAAGGAGGTAGGTGAGGGCCAGACTATTCAGGCTGCTGGGTTAAAGATTATGGACTTTATTCTGAAAGTTTAGGCCAGATTGGTGGCAGTAGAGGGTAGGTGCAGGCTAGAGTGGTGGCGGTGGAGATGGAGGGCTGAGGACGAGTTTGAGAAATAATGAGATGGCCTTTGGGAGCAGTTTGAAAAACCGCAGTGTTTAAAACAGGTGTTTGTCTAGGTGACACCCAGATTTCTCTCAGGAGCAATGGGGGATCAGGGCAAGATTAAGAGTTCAGTTGTATCTGTGAGAGAACCAAGTAGAGATGTCAGATGTGCCTTAGATACACAGATCTGAGAAAAAAAATGGCAGCTTGGGTTCGATATATACATCTGTGCAGGCTTAGGGTAACTGAAGCCAGGAGAGTAGCGGAAATCACCACAGGAGAGAATACAGAAGAGTTGAGAACTTGGGATGGAGACCTGAGAAATTTAATATTTAAGGGTCAGGTGGAGAAGGTGGAGGCAGCAAAGAATATAGAGCAGGCAGTCAAGAGGGCAGGAGGAAAACAAGATTGGTTACAGAAGCCAAGAGAAAGAGAATGGCCAACTTCATGAGATGGTGCTCTAGGTCTAGGGAGATGAGAACTGAAACATTTCACTGAATTTAGCAACGTGGAGGCTTCTCATCACTGTCTGGGGGCAGAATTTCTCTTACTCCAACATGTCATTATTTTAGTTGCTGTGGAGGTAGTGAATGTTAGTAAATTTCTAATTACTTTTCCAGGGCAAGGGATGTCAGTAAGTCACTGCCTTCTTTAAGAGATTTGCATGTTTGCTCTTACAAAGTATGAACAATGTGTGTCAATTTTTCTACATGAAAGTATTTTGTTCCACATACCAGATGGTTTGTTCTGAGTGGGATCTTGGGAAAGACTATCCCTTTAAGCATTAACATAGAACTTCATTCCAGAGTTTATGGGATGAAGCAGCATGTAAACTAAAAAATCAGGCCCCCTGCAGAGTTAAAAAAAAAAACAAAACCCAAACCTAAAAAACATGCACACAGGATATCCTGATAGAGCAGGTGACCTAGATGCCCTCCAGAGATTCCATTGATTGAATTAATGCATGTAAAGTTCATAGATAGTGCCTGGCATGTCTTCAGTATTAAACTATACTACTATTATGAAAATTATTATATTCAATCCTGGGCTGCTGGACTAACTTCTTAGTTCGATATACTCCTCATATGAGTGTTGACTTAGTGCTCAGGACCACAGACAGTTGAAGTTCTCTGCTTTTTGGGTAGAGGGTTCAAAGTTATTCAGGTAATATCTAAATCTGGTTTGAACATTACATGGGCCACAGAAGAAATTCAGGGCATGTGAAAATCAGGAAGTGTTGGGATACAGAGACCAGCGAGAGGCATAGCCTTTTTGATGGGTAGATGAACATGTTTCTCTTTCTAGTGGCAAGGAGGAAAGGATGGCTGCATGTACAAGTAAGTTAGGTGCTGGAAAGTGGAGCAGCTCTTGGCTTGATGACTTTAAATTTTCTCTGTGAAAAGCCCAGGTCACGAGCAGAGAATGCGGAAAAGAGAGGGAGATTCAAGATTTGTGGGACAGAAGACTATTCAAAACAGTCTTCAAACATTCTCAGAGTGGGACAATGAGCTGCCTAAAAAGATGTACCACGTATTTGCTCAGGTGTGAACCTCAGACTAAACTGTTTAGCTTCTTTAAACCTTAGTTCTCTATGTCAACAACAATAACAAATTGAATTATTTCTGGATGTAGCTACTACCATGAAGAGAGTCAGTAAAAGCTGCCTTCTTTTAGTGTTGCTGGTGGGACATTACCACGTAAGAGTTCAAAACAATGTTAAGTCACAGTTTAAAATATTCAAGCATAATCTCTTTCTCCAGAGTGTCAATTTGATTAAAGTGCTTGTATTAAATTACAAAGTTAAGTAAAAATTCATGTAATAAACTTGAAAACCACGTTATACAATAATAAAGCAGTAGAGTGTTTTATTTTTTAAAACAATAAATGTTGTTACACTGTGGAATATTACAATTGAATCTCTTCTTCAATAGAAAGGTTTTCTAAAGAAATGACTTGGAGCCTTCCACATTTATCAGATGCCTTCTCATTATTCTTTTCCATTTTTGCAATTCTGGATCCAAATTGCATAGCCCGTTTTGGCAGAAGAGCAGAGGTTGTTAGACCAAGTTCCATTGCTGCAAGACGCAAAATTAGCTTTTCACCAATTCCACGGGGTAAAGTCAAGTTTGCTTTTTCCCAAACTGGTAGGGAATTTAGAAAGGAGACAACATTTTCATCCAGGAAAGGAAATCTAAAATAAAAAGTATAACCACTATTTAAAAAAATTCAATCTGTTGTGATTACTTCTTTTGCATTTTACTCAATGCTAAAATTTACAGTATAAATTCACTTTTTAGGGTACTATTTTTCTAAATTAAAAATACTGTAGTTATTTATGCAATTTTACAGCTAAAATTTAATCACATTTACAAAGCATTTCATAACACCTAATTTAATACATATGCTAAAATATAAATAAATTTTCCCTCAATAGATAAATAAAGCCTAAGATGTCAAGAAATAATTTCAAATTGTTTCACAAGATATCTTTGGGGATGCTTTGAAAACAACATGGCCTTTAGTCAGTTATTCAATCTGCCCGTGCTTTATATGTCTAAAGAAACTGAACTTTAGGGATACAAAACATGGAAGGGTTCTACTATATCCTGAACTTGCAAAATATTTACTTATAGTAAACCTTTATGGTATCGAAATTGTCTCACTACATTTAAACTGTTTAAATGGTGACAAACTGGTGTAACAGGACAAAGTATTAGATTAAAAAAAAAAAAAAAAAAAAAGGAGTTCCCTGCTGACCTAGTGGTTAAGTACTCAGCATTGTCACTGCTGTGGCTGAAGTGTCTTCCCTGGCCTTGTGAACTTTTCTATGCTGTGGGCACAGCCAAAAAAAAAAAAAAAAAAAAAAAACCAACAACCAAAAAAACCCCCAAACAAACAATAAAAACCCTTTCTGTCCTTTTGCCTGCCCTAATTTCCTACCAAATTCTGTTCCTTTTTTTTTTGTTTAAGATTAGGAGTTCCCGTCATGGCTCAGTGGTTAACGAATCCGACTAGGAACCATGAGGTTGTGGGTTCAGTCCCTGGCCTTGCTCAAGTGGGTTGCGGATCTGGCATTGCTGTGAGCTGTGGTGTAGGTCGCAGACGCGGCTCGGATCCCACATTGCTGTGGCTGTGGCTGTGGCTGGTGGCTACAGCTCTGATTAGACCCCTAGCCTGGGAACCTCCATATGCCACGGGTGTGGCCCTAAAAAGCAAAATAAATAAATAAATAAATAAGTTAAATTAAAAAAAGAAAAAAAAAAGATACTCTAATACCATCCCCCCCACCAGTTCCTTAAAATGCAATATAATTACACTAGTATTTCAATTTCATTACATTTTATTCTAGCTTAAGTAGAGAGGCTAGAAGGGTAAAGGCATTTGTTATACAGAATATTTTATTAAAATGAATTAGTTATAAAAGCAAATTTAAACAGAGAAGCTAATGAATAGATTACAGTTGACTATGTATGCCAAAATCCATAATGAATTGGTTTAGATCTAGCTACATTTGCTAAATCACAATTCTGTATTAGCTGTTTTAAACATTGTTCATTTTCATTTCTACCCAAGGGTATCATATGGAGGTCTGTAGAATTAATTGCTTTTACTAAATAAAATAAATCCCCATTTCTCTGAACTAGCTGAAATGGAGGACTGAATTTCTCTTTCTCTCTCTCATACACATACACCCTTCAAAAGGAAAACATTTTACATACTTTGTATTGCGACATTACTTATTATTTATTTCTTTTATAATGAAATTTTGAAAATTATGATAATTTTACATGTCAGAACTGGTAACTCAGGAATGACATAGTAGACAAGACAAGAAACAACACAGTCTCAGATTGAGAGTATGACTATGTTCCAATTCCCACAAAACTTAACGTGGACTCCTTGCTCTTGCATGCTTATACCCTTGTTATGAAACTACCACTTAATAAATTAACCAATTTGAAGAAATTTCTGCTTTTTATAGTTAAATGACACATCTTTTATCCATGATGCTTTAAGACGCTGTATTCAAGT
This sequence comes from Sus scrofa, assembly GCF_054392235.1. Taxonomy (NCBI): domain Eukaryota; kingdom Metazoa; phylum Chordata; class Mammalia; order Artiodactyla; family Suidae; genus Sus; species Sus scrofa. Next base: position 108,631,213 of record NC_139397.1, on the reverse strand, counting down.
ACTTGTTCATTGTCATCAGAAATATGTTGTAGGTAAACACAAACTCTTAAGATTTAAAAAAAGAACCGGAGTTCCTGCTGTGGAGCAAAGGGATGGACGGTATCTTGGGAGTGCTGGGTCAAAGGTTCAATCCCTGTCCCAGCACAGTGGGTTAAAGATCTGGCATTGCCGCAGCTGCCGTTTAGGTCGTGACTGTGGCTCAGATCTGATCCCTGCCCAGGGAACTCCATATGCTGTAGGGAGGCCGAAAATGGGAAAAATGTATATGTATATATACAAAAAATGTATACACACACACACACATGCATGAAAGTACCTTGGTCTCTCAAAGTTTTAGGTAATCTGCAACATACAACTAAATTGTGTTTAAAAAAACATGTAACCTAGGGGAATCCAGTACTGGAACCACTTAATCAGTATGGCTCCACACAGGCATACCCTGTTTTATTGTACTTCAGAGACATTGTGTTTTTTAGTTGTTTTTTTTAAAACAAATTGAAGGTTTATGGCAACTCTGCATCAAACAAGTCTTTTGGTGATGCCATTTTTCCAGCAGCATTTGTTCATTTCCTGTCTGTGTCACATTTTTAGAAATTTTCATATTTCAAAGTTTTTCATTTTTATACTTATGGTGATATGTATATCAGTGATCTTTGAGGTTACCATTGTGACTGCCTTTTGTATTTTTAAATTTAGGTATATGTATTTTTTTAAGATACAATGCTATTGCATACTTAATAGATTACAGTATAAGGTAAACATGACTTGTCTGCACTGGAAACCAGAAAATCTGTATGACTTGCTTTATTACAGTGGTTTGGAATTGAACCTGCAATATCTCCAGGTAGGCCGGTATGTACAGGGATGTCTAAAGGACAAAGTCAGGCTATATGACACTGGAGAAAAAACCTTGGGAATGGGATTATGCCCTTACTGGAGGGAAAGTAAACATTAAAAAACAAAAAGCCCTTTAAATACCTTCTCTCAGTATATCACTATCTTACTTTTAGTCTTTTTCACTGTAGTCTTAAAAACAATCATGTCATTGTATCATCTTTGAAAATTACTGAAAAGCCATTTCTTGGAGAACGAGTTCTGAAAAAAAGTTCTTCTGGCTCCCCAGCTTTGCTTCTGACTGACGTGCTTATAATATAAAGCCAAGATATTGTTGCTGTTGTTATTCATTTGAGCAAGTATCCAAAGAAAAAGGAACCTAAAAATCTCTTTTACAATCTATTGTTTTTATGAAAATACCCAACAATCCTGAGATAGATAAGAATTACCTTGCTTCTTTTCCATGATCACCAATAACCCTGTCATCACGACCAAGATTTCTAGAAGAAATTCGACCCAGTTCCATCTCGATTTCCTTATTCAATCCTTCTAACCCGTGTTTCTGGAAGCGGACACGATGACGAGAATAACCGCCAAGTTGCTCATCTGCACCAATTCCAGTAAGTACTACCTATAAAGGTTTAAAGAAATCCATTTAAAACACGTTATCTATTATACAGTAAGGAAAATAAAGAAGATAAGTGCTTCAAAAACTATAATCCTCAAGGTAACATTTTCATAGAAAAACCACAAGGCAAAGTCATAAAATAGCAAAATATGCCCAATTTTTAAAGAATCACATACACTGTATGGTAGCTTAAATCCAACTAAAATATGCAGTGTTCTTGCAACTTAAATGATCAAAGGGTCAAAATGAGGTGTCAGAAATTCTGAGAAGAAATACCGTGTCATACCTTTGCTCTGCTCTGATAGTGTTTTGCTTCATCCTGGGTCACTAACCAACCAACTCCGCCAGAAGCAAACCAGACAGCACAGCCAATGCTATCATCCAACACTGTATCCAAGGGCTGAACTAAATGGGATATTCGAGTCCTTCTGAATTTTTGCAGTTCTTCCAGAGAAACATTAATTTCAACAAAATTCCAAACCCGGGAAGGGTTGGCAGCTTGTAGTTCCCTCAGTCCTGTTCTTCCTGTGATTCGATCTGGCACGTTGAATTGTTCATCAGGACTAGCAGAAGCAGCTGCGAGAGCATTTTTAGAGGATTCCTCAGGAGGTATTTCATAATGATTTTTCTGTTTTTTCCCTTCTTTGTTAAAATGAGTTGGTGTGCTCTTTTCTTTCATTATGAAAGCCACATTAAGAAGATCAATTGGCTCATCTAAAGGAATATGACGGTCAGCAAGGGCTGCAATAACCATGGAATCAACACCACCAGAAAACAGGATTGCAACATTTGCTTTCCTATTATTAGTTTTCAGAACTTCACTTGGTGAGAGGTTTTCATCCCTAGGTAAACACAATACACGTCTCTTGACTGCAGCACTCAGGACATCAATGAACTGCTGAACTACTTCGTTCATGTGCCCATCAGTAAGAAAGACCTTCAGGGTCTCTCTTGGTGGGATGCTGGAAATGCCACTGCAATGGATTTCAAATGGAGCTTGTGGCAGCATCATATTTAAAGGAACAACCGGTTCTTTAAGATAAAGTTTGGCTTCATTTTCTACCACTGACACAAATGTTGGTAAGTCTGCTGAAATGAGAGTCAGGCTCCCAGCACATTCTTTGATAACATTATTCCCAGCGTTATATTTCCAAGGATACAATTTTAAAACAACAGATTTGGAAATGGAAGCAGACAGGAGATCAATTCTGAAAATTCCAGATGCTGGAACTTCTTGCCACTGATTAACCACTCCAGACGTTTGGGTGGCAACTGAAGAGAGGCAGAAACTCTTGCCCAAATTACTAAATTGCCAAAGCAAGCTACGACGACCAAAAAAATCCCTCCCAAACCATAAAGAATGACTAGATGCTTGATAATATATAAAAGACCAAGGACCTTGGACTTCTGAGAAGACTGACAAAATATCAGACTCATTCTTACAAGAGGAAAGATAATTAAACATTATTTGAGTGTCATTCTCTTCAGGTGCAACCTTTATTCCACCAAAGACTTCTCCATTCCACAGGAATACATTGCCTCTTTCATCTTCCACAGGCTGGGCTGTCAGCACGCCTCTTAAGTGAAGGACATGACCAGAAAATAAACAGTGATAGTCAGCATTAGACTTTAACAACTGTTTACTACTATTGGGTCCCCGCCGTTTAAGATTACATAGTAAATCCTCTTTCAAGTTTTTGCTGAAATGCTCAATGGAAAAGCTTACAGCACAACAAATGCCACACATTGCTATGTAAAATCAAGTGGACTATTTCTTGATCTTGGTCTTCTCTGAGTTTTCTGTTTCTTGATATTCTTTTCTCAGCTCATCTAATATATCTGTGGGGGAGGGGAGAAGAAATAATAAGTGAAATAAAAATTTCTGGACCTCTGCCTAGTTATTCATAGGGCAACACATGTGATTTACCAAGATCAAACCATTTGAGTATATGTACTGTGTCAGCTGGAATAATTTACAACAGACTTCTGGTAAAGAATGTTTATCTTTTAAAGAACTAGCTTGTTAAATGCTTATTTTGACATAAGCAGTGGGCTATGTACTTCATACATATGTACCATTTTATTTAAATCCCGTAAGACTTTGGAAATGATCCACTCAAAATTACAAGGGTAGAAAGTGATTGAACAGTACTTTATACCTAGATTTGTCTAAAACTCCAGAGTTTACATTAGCAATTATGCTAATACATCTTACGTTTTACTTGATTTCATTTGAAATCAAGGTTTTTTTTAGACTCATTTTGGAAGGCTAACTTGAAGAAAACCAAATCACTATATTAATTTTATTAATAGATATACCATTATCCAATTTTAAGATATATAGTTAAACATTCAGATATAGAAAGTGGGAGTTGCTGTTGTGGCTCAGTGGTTAATGAATCTGACTAGCATCCATGAAGACATAGGTTGGATCCGTGGCCTTGCTCAGTGGGTTAAGGATCTGGTGTTGCCGTGAGCTATGGTGTAGGTTGCAGATGCAGCTCGGATCCTGTGTTGCTGTGGCTGCGGTGTAGGCCAGCAGCTGTAGCTCTGATTCAACCCCTAGCCTGGGAACCTCCATATGCCACGGTGTAGCACTAAAAAGCAAAAACAAAATAAAACAAAACAAACAAAAAACAGATACAGACAGTGTAATTTAGGCACTATTATGAATTTCTACAGAAAGCCCACAAAAGAATTTCTCTGTGTTTCCACATAATATACCAAAAAACTTACTTTTGCTTTCAGAAAGCATTTCCGTTCGGTCTGCAAGAAAGAATATGTTGCTGTTCTGTTGCTGCCTATATACTTTCTGCAAAACATAATTTAGGCTAATATCATGATTTGATTTTAAAAGTAGCAGATGTCAAAACTCTGAACCCTATTATTGCTTATTCTTGGACTTCACTAACATATTCAGAACAATACTTTAGCAAATACGGACAAACAAAAGTCACCCATTATCCAACTATCTAGAAACTGCTACCATGGACACTGAGGTAAAACTCTTTCTCTGTGTATACTGTAACACCACTGTTACACCATTTTTCTTTTGTAATATTACAATTTATTTGGTCAGTCCTCAAGTTTCAGGTGTTACCAATTTTTCACCATTATAAATCAATGTTGTGATGCACTCCCATGTTTTTTTGTTTGTTTGTTTGTTTTAATTTTTTTTTTTTTGCCTTTTCTGGGGCCGCTTCCACGGCATATGGAGGTTCCCAGGCTAGGGGTCCAATCGGAGCTGTTGTCGCTGGCCTACGCCACAGCCATAGCAACGTGGGATCTGAGCCATGTCTGTGACTCACACCACAGCACATGGCAACACTGAATCCTTAATCCACTGAGTAAGGCCAGGGATCGAACCTGCAACCCCATGGTTCCTAATTGGATTCATTAACCACTGAGCCACAACGGGAACTCCACTCCCATAGTTTTTTTTTTCCTAAGTATCAATTCCTATCAATAGAACTGCTGTATCAAAGTGTTACATAGTTTTAAAACTTTGGTACATTCTGCCAACTTGCCCTCTAGAAAGTTTGTATGAATTGTACCCTAACTTCTAATATTCCACAAATGACCATATCAGAAATGTCTAACCTGTCAGTTACCAAATAATTTTTAAAATGTTTTAAAGGGTTCAAATCATTCTTCCTTACCTTCAAAATATAATTTTTGGCAAGTATAACTACACATGAAGCAGTAGCTTGATTGTTTATAAATACATTAATAGAAATGGTGTTAAACAACAACAATAAAAGATTTGGAAGCTTTCTGTAAAAAACTCAGGGAAGGGGAAGAGGAAGCATTTATCCTTTTTTTAAAAAAAATAATTATCTACATTCACTTAAAGGACTAGTTTCTTATCTTTTTAGTATATTTAAATAAAGTTCATTTCAAAAGAAAACACCAAATTCAAGTATAAAACAAAGACTATTAGTGATTACAGCTCCAAGATAAAATAATTAGTATCACTTTGTTCAAAGGTAATGTCAATTGCATATTATGGGGAAAAGATATCATCAACTATGATTAATATATAGACATCCATATATGATACATATACACTTTTCACTTTTGCAATTTAACTAAAAAGATGCTGAAATCTTATAAATTTTGACATAAATCTTATATATAGTTCTTATAACTTTTATATAAGCTAATGAGATATAATCAAACCCTCTGGCATACTGTTCAGAATAATTCTAATAACTTACCCTGTTCTTCTTTAGGTTAGAAAGTTCATCCACAATAATTTTTTGTTCTTTAATCTATTGAAATAAAGAAGATTTTCTTAAATCAGAAGTTAGCAAAGTATGCTCACTGAGGGACCTTTAAAATTAAAAAGATGTGATAAGGGGCTAAAATGTACTGATTGTCCAAATGGACAGTCGGTGAATATATAGATTGTTTTCAACAACAGTGTGTGTGGTGGTGCAAGTGTGGGAAAATTGGGGGAAGAAAGAGTGATCAGACTTGCCAGGTGTTAGATGGCCCCTTGGACCCAGATAGGATATTGGCAACCAGCATTCATATTCAGGGAACAGCCACAGTTACTAAACAAGGTTTATACCTTTTATTTAAAAGTGACAATATGAAATAAAAACATAATTGCACCAAAACCCAAAAGCAATACCATTTTTTTCAATGATTTCACTTAAGTTGTATTTTAACTTTCTTGAAAAATACCAAATGGAATGTGGGGTGGGGTCACTTCTCCCAACCTCATCCCTCTATACCAATGCTTTTCATGACTTATGTCCTAAATGGTGTGGCCACACATTCAGACTAAGCAAGCAGTAGTAAATGCCCTACCGGGGGGGTTGGGGGTGGGGGGCAGTACAACCTATCACTTTTCCTCTCTGCTTTACTCCTCTCTGTATCTCAAAAGCTAGCACAGATGCTGTCACTGTTGAACTAGGTCTCACTTTTTATTAGTAAGAGAAGGTTCAATCAGTAATGGTAGTTATTTTGTGAACAGGACTGATTACATAGTATCACTAAAGCCTCTAAAAGGAGATCCTGTATGATCTTTGCCAGACCTTAAACACCTCAGGGATATATCACACATCAGTATAAGTGGTGAGCTATGGTGATAAAGGGACATCTTTGAAGTGGGCCTTAAATGTTAACCTGATAGGACTTTGTAATGGACTTAAGGGGTGGCTCCCAGATTACTGGCACAGACAGGTGGATAGTTGGTGGTGATATTTTCTGAGGCACAGGATATCAGCAGCAGCTCTAGGGTGGGCAGTATTTCTTCCCTTGTGCAGCAGGTTAAAGATCCAGCGTTATCACTGGAGTGGCCTGGGTTGCTGCTGAAGCACAGGTTTGATCACTGGCCTGGGAACAAACTTCAACATGCCCCCAAGCTCAACAGTATGTAGAAAACCTGGAGTTCCTGTCGTGGCGCAGTGGTTAACGAATCCGACTAGAAACCATGAGGTTGTGGGTTCGATCCCTGGCCTTGCTCAGTGGGTTAAGGATCTGGTGTTGTCATGAGCTGTGATGTAAGTCAGAGGAGGCTTGGATCCCATTGCTGTGGCTGTAGTGTAGGCCGGTGTCTACAGCTCCAATTAGACCCCTAGCCTGGGAACCTCCATATGCCGCTTGTGCGGCCCTAGAAAAGGCAAAAAGACAAAAAAAAAAAAAAAAAAGAGTATATAGAAAACTCAACCATAAATCTCAAAGACATTATGCTGTGTGAGAGAAGCCAATCTTAGAATGACATATGCTATGATTTCATCTACATGATGTTCCCTAAAGGACAAAACTGTTCTGTCATCGGCAGCAGATCAGGCTGCGGCCAGAGCTTCTAGGTGGGGGAAAGCATGGCTATAAAGGGAGTCTCTTGGGGTAATGGAACAGTTCTGTATCCCAATAGTGGTAGTCAAACAAATTTATACATGTGCTAGATTTACAGAAAAGGAAAAAGGTAAATTTTATTGTATAAGGGCTTTTAAAATGACTTAAAAATTTGGGGTTTAAAAAACCCAAAAAACAAAACCACCCAACTAAACCTCCACCCTACTGCTATCTGGGACTAATCTCGGGGCAAGTTTCACGATCTCCCTTTAACTGTAGCTGTCAATGCAGCCCAGTCCGGCAAAGCCGAAATCGGACCACACGGCCACAGTGGATCTTCTCTGAGGACGAATAGCACCCTGTCCCGCGCCTGGGGGCCTTGTCACCTCGTCCCCACACTCACCTTGCGGCTTAGATCTTCCTTTTGAGGGGTCGAGTTGTCAGTGGAGACCAGCCCTGCGCCGTCCTCGTGTTGAACGCCCGGGCTAGGCATCTCCACGGAGCATCAAATACCTGGATGCGCGGCCCGGACAGCGACCCAGCAGTGCGCAGCCTACACCCCCCGAGCGTGTGCTATCCCAGCGGCTCCAGCCCCTCCCTTTCCGTCCGGTGAGTCCTACCAAAGGCTTCCACGCGCTCACTGGAACGCCTGCGCAGTCCGAGCGGGCCTTGGAGCAGTTGCGCGCGTGCGCTCAGATTATTAGCAAGCACGAGAGCAGAGCCTTGTTGTGAAACCTGAGAGGTTTCTGAACTGTCCCCCTAGCGGATAAGAAGTTGAAACACTCTCATAGCCTCGTTACGATTCGGCATCCAGTAGACTGTGAGTTACAGGCGCCTCCCAGTGGTAAATGTGAAGAATAGACGAGCATTCGAAATGCTACTTAATATTTATTATCTAGGCAAGAATATGAAGCTATACACAGATTTAAGAGATACGTTGTTGGTAATAGAACTGTACAGCCTTGATAAAGCTTTTGTTAACTTGTTACTAAGGTTAAAAGATAAATACTGGATTCACAGTTAAATATGAATTTCAGATAAATGAGTAATTTTTAATATAGGTATACTCATGCAATAGTCACAACCTTACTCCTATGAGAAAAATCATCCAAAATTGGCAAGAGATTACCAGGTTTTCTTTCATAGCTTTTCTGGCTTTGACTTTCTATTGACTGGGCTTTTTTTTTTTTAGGGGCCGCACCCACGCATATGGAGGTTCCTAGGCTGGGGGTCAGCTGGAGCAACAGCAATGCCAGATCCTAGCAGCGTCTGGGATCAACACCACAGCTCACTGGCAACCCCAGATCCCCATCCACTGAGCGAGGCCAGGGATTGAACTGCATCCTCATGGATAACAGTCATATTTGTTTCTGCTGTACCACAAGGGAACTCCTGACCAGGCTATTTTATAATTCTGCTAAGGCAGAGGTTAACTGGTAGATTTTTGTGTGACAGATAATGCAAATAATTTCTGTCTGATGGGCCAGATAACCCCACAGGTTGTGACTTATTCTGCAAGATATTAACCAGTTTGCATCTAACTCTGCAGTGTTTTTAAATTAATATATGTCTGCTTTCTCATAAACTCTTTGAATTGGTTTTAACTTCGTGTTCCCTCATTTAACAAAACTCTGATAAATGTTCATTTTATATTTGCACAAGAAACATGGCTTTCTGTTTTTGAAAATTATACTTTAATTTTGGAAATCTTAAGTTTTTACAGAGACACCCAAATGGACTCATATAATAGAACCAAACTTTATGATCAAGAAAGCATACTTCATGGGTGGTTTAAACCCAGGAATATATTAACTGTCTTACAGTTAATCCAAAGTGGTTATAGAACTAAGTTTACTGTCTGTTTTTACTTTTTACTGAATTTTTAAAACTTTGTTTTTGTTTCTGATTGATGCATGGCTAAGTTATTTCACATGGATAGCAATGATTGGGAATTTGGTTTTATGGCCTAACCATTTGGTGATACCTGCTAGGTGATGAAGATCTAATTTCTTTTAGAAATGAGATGACAAAGAATCCAGGTTTTTAGTATTTTTCTTTTTTTATATTAAAGTATAGTTGATTTTAGATGTTGTGCCAGTTTCTACTGTACAGCAAAGTGACCCAGGCATATGTATATATACATTCTTTTTCTCGTATTATCTTCCATTATGTTCTGTCCCAAGAGACTGGATATAGTTCCCTGTGCTATACAGTAGGTCCTCCTTGCTTATCTGTTATAAATGTAATAGCTTGCATCTACTAACTCCAAACTCTCCATCCATCCCACTCTCTCCCCCTCCCCCATGGCAACCACAAGTCTGTTCTCTATGTCTGTGAGTCTGTTTTGTAGATAGTCCCATTTGTGCCATATTTTGTTTATTTATTTATTTATTTATTGCTTTTTAGGGCTGCACCTGTGGCATATGGAAGTTCCCAGGAGAGGGGTCAAATTAGAGCTGCAGCTGCCAGCCTATGCCACAGCCATAGCAATGCCAGATCTGAGCTTTGTCTGCAACCCACACCACAGCTCACAGCAATGCCAGATCTGTAACCCATTGAGCAAGGCCAGGTATTGAACCTGCATCCTCATGGATACAAGTCAAATTCCTAGCCCACTGAGCCACAATGGAAACTCCCATTTGTGTCATATTTTAGATTCCATGTATAAGTTAAATCATATGGTTTTGTCTTTTTCTTTCTGACTTTGCTTAGTATGAGAATCTCTAGTTGCATTCATGCTGCTGCACATGGCATTGATTTGTTCTTTTTATGGCCGAATAGTATTCCATTGTATATATGTACCACATCTTGTTAATATATTCATCTATCTATGGGCATTTAGGTTGTTTCCATGTCTTGGCTATTGTGAATAGTGCTGCAATGAACATAGGGGTACATGTATCTTTTTAAATTATAGTTTGGTCTGGATATATGCCCAGGAGTAGGATTGCCAGATCATATGGTACCTCTATATTTGGTTTTCTGAGGTATTTCCATACTGTTTTCCATAGTGGTTGTGCCAATTTACATTCCCACCAACAGTATAGAAGGGTTCCCTTTTCTCCACATCCTCTCTAGAATTTGTTACTTATAGAGTTATTAATGATGGTCATGCTGACTGGTGTGAGGAGGTATGGTTTTTAGTATTTTTGTTTGTCCTTTATGAACTCGAATTGATTAAGAATTTTGTGCCCACTAGGAAGAACAATTATTTTGAGATCTGAACTGCAGAGTCTTTGTGTTTCTTTGTTTACTTTCAACTTGAGATTGAGGTTGTAAAACTGAAGCTGTAAGCTATGTGTCTGTGTCCATAATTTATAACAGCATTTATATTTTGCTGAGTAAATGTAAAATGTTTTCTGACTCTGTAGGGTATTAATAAATTCCATTATAATGTCTCTTAAGTTAAAGGAACTTTGTTCTTATTGACATACATATATATGTACTTGCATAAGTCTCTCAAATTAAAAAATGTCCAGGAGTTCTCAACTGTGGTACAGTGGCTTAAGAATCTGACTCTATCAACTCAGGTCACTGTGGGTTAAAAGATCCAGCATTGTTGCAGCTGCAGCATAGGTCACAGCTGTGGCTCATTCCCTGCCCGAGGATCTTTCATATGCCATGGGTGTGGCCATGAAAAAACAAAAACAAAACAAACAAACCAAAAAGCCCAGAATTTCTGATGCCTTAAATGTGCTAGACTTAAATAAAAAGTCCTTATAAAAACTGCTAGCTTAGAAACATTTCAGGAATCCAAGTTTAATAATTAAGGAGAGTCTTTGGGGAAATCAGGCTGGATTAATAATTTTGGTTTAAGAAAAAAGGCAATTATATGTTTTTTCTATAATTTATCAATGTTAAGTAAAATATACATACTTTTTAAAAATAACGTTTAGATTTGTTTTCTCATAAAGAGATTAGCTAATTCAAACTTCCTAAACTGCTTATATTGATTTAGTCATTAAATAAGCTAGCATTATTGCTAGAGAATATTTCAGTTTATGAAAAATGTTAATTTGTATTCACTAAAGTAATTAAAACAAATTTTTCTATATCAACAGTCATGTTTTATACTAAGTTAAGTTTAAATATAATTCTAAAATCTTTAGGTAAATATTTTAAAATTTGTATGAAAACACAAAAGACCTCAAATAGCCAAAGCAGTATCGAAAAGGAAAATTGGAACTGGAGGATTCAGGCTCCCTGACTTCAGACTCTACTACAAAGCTACAGTCATCAAGACAGTATGGTACTGCCACAAAAACAGAAATTTAGATCAACAGAATAGGAGAGAAAGCCCAGAAATAAACCCAAATATCTATGGTCAATTAATCTATGACAAAGGAGACAAGACCATGTGGTGGAGGAAAGATAGTCTCTTTACTAAATGGTGCTGGGAGAACTGGACAACTGCATGTAAGAGAATGAAATTAGAACATTGTCTAACACCATACACAAAAATAAACTCAAAATGGATTAAAGACCTAAAAGTAAGACCAGACTCTATAAAACTCCTAGAGGAAAACATAGGCAGAATGCTCTTTGACAGAGATCACAGCAACATCTTGTTTGATCCACCCCCTGGAATAAAGACAATAAAGACACTAATAAACCAATGAAACCTAATTAAACTCAAAATCTTCTGCACAGCAAAGGACACCATTAAAAAAATGAAAAGACAACCCATAGAATGGGAGGAAATTTTTGCCAATGACTCAACTGACGAAGGTCTAATCTCCGAATAAACTTAACAACAACAAAAAACAATCAACCCAAATTAAAAATGGGCAGAAGACCTGAACAGACATTTTACCAAAGAAGACATACAAATGGCCAGAAGGCACATAAAAAATGCTCAACATCACTAATTACTAGAGAATTCAAATCAAAACCACAATGAGGTACCACCTCACACCACTGAGAGTGGCCATCATTAACAAGTCAACAAATAACAAGTGCTGGAGAGAATGTGGAGAAAAGGGAACTCTCCTATACTGTTGGTGAAAATCTAAATTGGTACAACCACTATGGAAAACAGTATGGAAATACCTCTGAAAACTAAGTATAGAACTACCATATGACCCAGCAATCCCACTCCAGGCTTATATCCAGACAAAAATTTCATTGAAAAAGATACATGCACCCCTATGTTCATCACAGCATTATTCACAACAGCTAAGACATAGAAACAATCTAAAGGCCCATTGGTGGATGAATGGATTAGGAATATGTGGTACATATATACAATGGAATACTACTCAACCATAAAAAGGACAAAATAATGCCATGTGCCCCAACATGGATGGAACTAGAGACTCTTATAATGGGTGAAGTAAGTCAGAAAGAGAAAGACAGACACCATATGATATCACTTATATGTGGAATCTAAAATATGGCACAAATGATCTATCTACAAAACTGAGAAGATCATGGACATGTAGAACAGACTCATGTTTGCCAGTGGGGAGGGGGAGGGAGTGGGGTGGATTGGGAGTCTGGGGTTAGTAGATGAAAACTCTTGCATTTGGAGTGGACAAGCTATGAGATCCTGCTGCATAGAAACAGGGAACTATATATCTAATCACTTATGATGTAACATGATAAGAGGATAGTGTGAGAAAAAGAATGTATATATGTATGACTGGGTCATTTTGCTGTATGGCTGAAATTGGCAGAACATTGTAAATCAGTCATAATAAAAAATTTTTAAACATCCTTAAGTAACCTAAAACCCAAAGATAATATTAAATTAATTACTGTTTAATCATTAGATAACTAGATTATTTTAAAGATTGAATACTGAAACAATGATTAATAAAAGCACAATTTTAAGTTTATATATTTTACTTCTTGCTTTTATATGCCATAGAATGGCTATCCTTTTGGGTCATGTTTATTTTTGCCATTTGCAGCAGCTGTGAAAGGAATGTGTGTGGCAGACAATTGTGTTTTGTGGACTTAAGAGCTTTATTCATCTGCTAAAATGCATGTGACAGTTCTCCTATGAAACATAAGTTATTAAATTGGTTAAGAGTAATAATTAATATGGGTGGAATGCATTAAGGGCAGAAGTAACAGATGATGCAGGGCAAAGGAAAGAGTCTTGTTTTGCAAGGAAACAGAGAATCTAAAATGTCACTTTGCGGGGTTCTGTCGTGGCTCAGTGGTTAATGAACCCGACTAGCATCCATGAGGATGTGGGTTCCATCTCTGGCATCACTCAGTGGGTTAATGCTCTGGTGTTGCTGTGAGTTGTGGTGTAGGTCGCAGACGTGGCTCGGATCCTGAGTCGCTATGGCTGTGGCATAGGCTGGCAGCTGCAGCTCCAATTTGACCCCTAGCCTGGGAACCTCCATATGCCGTGGGTGGGCCCCTAAAAAGACCAAAAAATAAAAAATAAAGTGTCACTTTGTTCAGAATATGCAAGAGCATAGTGAAAGACAAAACTTGAGCAAGTATAGCAAGTTGGCGAAAGTTTGGTGAAAGTGGATTTTATTTGCCTTAGTTTGTAATACCAGGCCCTGAAAACAAATTTTGAAATATGCTAAAATTTTGGCAAAGTATGTTCAGTTTTGAAGCCTTATTCACAAGATAATTATTTTTAAATTATTACTGCCAAATATTATGTTAATTAAAAACAAAAATTTAGCATTCTATTAACCTATCTGCTGGCTCCATTTCCCAGAACCTATAAGGTTCACTACATTTGATCTGATGGGGGCCTTGGAACATGCTTCTCCTGACATTGACACATGGGATGTCACTTTAATGAGTGTTTGGAGGTGATGGTGAGGCTTACCTATAAGCTAAAAAGAATGAACTTCCCGGTGCATTAGTCTTCTTTGTACTGCACCTTCTATGGCAGTGTTTGGCAGACAAGGAGCTCTGGTTAATGTTTGAATTGACTCTGACCCATGATTATTTCCATCCTGAGTAGTTAGAAAAACTGCTGATTGGTCTATAGTTGTTCATCCCCCTTTTGGGGGCTGAAGAGGGTGTTGGGAGAGCTGTTGCTTATGGCTCTGCCTGGTTCTGATGTTTCTGTTTATTTACTGAGGCCACCCAAGTTGACAATACTAAACAATACAGTGATAATCATGTTAGTATGGTAATAAACCACTTTCAAAATTCTTTCACGTTTTATCTTGTGTTTTTCATGTTTATCCAGTTACTTCTATACCCCTCCTTAGCTGCTTTAACTCTTTTGAACTGAAATCATACTTGAGGGTTACTTTGTATCATTTGTCTTGCCTGATTGTTTCAGGGCTGCCTGTCTGGAGCCTGCAATACAAATAGCTAGGCTGTCCGCCCTTTCATATGTCATTCACTTAAGCCCATGGCCATTGTGTATCCTATTTAATAGGATAATTTCACATTTATTAATGCTATTTATACTCTTCCTTTGATGCTACATTCTTAATATATTTCATTATTGTATTTAATGATACATAGTTCAATATTAATCTTTTTTTTTTTTAATGGTTGCGCTTATGGCATGTGGAAGTTCCTAGGCCAGGGATGAATTCAAGCTGCAGCTGCAACCTACACTGCAGCTGTAACAACGTGGGATTCTTTAACTCACTGGGCCAGGCGAGGGATCAAACCCACAGCTCCACAGTGACCAGAGCCGCTGCAGTTGGATTCTTAACCCACTGTGCCACAGCAGGAACTCCAATAGGGACCTTTTTATAAATATGATGTGTATCATTTGCTTGGCTTCCAAGGTTTTGAATAAATAATATCCCAAACCATTTCCCCTCATTTCTCAGTATAATCTAGCAGAGATTTTTTTCTAGCTGCATAAATCTCCTTCCTCTCTTTCCCAAATAAGGTATGGAATAGTGCTGTGGTTCCCAAATAGAAGTTAGTAGGTGGGTGACCTTCTCACTATACAAAATCACCTGAAAGTCTTATTCAAATACACACAGATTGCTCAGCCCTTTCCCCAGATTTACTAAATCAAATCTTTGTGGTGGGATAGAGTTGTCTGCAATGTAGTGCTTAACATTTATCCTACAACCAAACTGGGTCTGAATTTGGCTTCTACATATATTAGACATGTGATGTTGGGTGGGTCATTAAACTTCTCAAGCCACAGTTTCCTAATCTGTAAAATGGGAATAATCATGGTGCCTAGCTCAAAGGGTTGTTATGAGGATTAAATGAATTAATATTGGCAGAGTTTTTTGGTTTGTTTTTTAGCAGTTACAGACATATACTAAGCACTATCCAAGTGTGTGTCAAATAGACAAATCAGAAATTTCCCCAGATGACTTTAACACAAGCAATTTTTATGAACCAATGGAATAGAAAGAACCAGGCTCCGAACCAGGCTCTGCTTGACCTGTTTCTAATTGAAGATATACCCTATCTTCTACTTCCAGTGATTCTCAGCAGAGCTAGGACAGTCCCTAGCTGATGCTTTCAAAACTATGTGAATGCGCTTGTGGTTGTCATAGTATTTGGATGGTTCTGTTAACTCTGATGGAGCAGAGCTAACTGGGAGCCAGTTAAAAGGAGATAGACTGAGCCAGGGACTCCAGGAAGTCTGGACTAGCAGCCCAAAGGACAGTCTCAGCCAGCAGACACACTGGGAATCATGTACGGTGAGAACTGGGATGGCCTCTAGGACCAAATAACAAGGAGGTGAAATCAAGGGAGAGGTAATATTGCAATCAAAGTAGATGATTTGCATCAGGAGTTTTGTCTGAAGATGATAGGGCCTGTGATATTGGACTAGTGTTTATAAGTAGGCTTTATATATGAAAGGGGGGTCTATTGGATCTTTATCACACAGGCATTCGTGGGCCACACAGGCACTTAGTCCTGATAGGGAAGCAAGCGCATCAGGCTGGTCTTGGTCCCTCAAGGGAAATAGCAGAGACTCCAGGCACTGGGCTTGGGATGAGTAAGCCTTTACCACCGGAGGAGGTAAGATGGGCTCTGAAGCTCCACTTCAGCCATGGAATGTGGAGATCAGATGCTCCTACAGACAACATCACTTTGGGGCTCTTCTTCAGGGTAGAGACTAGGGTGAGGTAAATGAGGCAGCTAGGGTACAAAATTTAAAGAGACACTCATTCTAGGGCCCTGCAAGGGAGTCCATCCTATGTACCTCATACCCCTCACCCTAGTCTCAAACCCCCAAAACCAACTGGATTTTAAGGCTGCTGGTAGCCTAACAATGTAGTGCTCAGTGTGGCTTGGAAAGGACACAAGTGAAAGATGCTTCATGTGCTGCTTCATGCCCAGTGATCTTGACTTGCCGTACAGCTCTGGGAAAGCGTGATCAAAATCAGCTGGTTCTACAGCCTCTGCTGTAGGCCTTATACTTTCCCAAAGACTAAGGACATCTTTAGAAAGCTTTGGTCTACATTATCAAAGAAGCAAAATTAAACACAACTGTCTGAGTTAGATTGCAGTGAATGACTGAGTCAGTTAAGTAAAAGAGTTGTGAATGTTTAATATTTAAAGAGTGGCAAATAGAGATTAGGCCTTTACTGTTAACAAATTTGCATTTCACTGCTTTTAAAACATGCAGAAGTGTGTCCACCTGAGTGAATCAACAACAAAAGCAAATAAAGTCTAAATGATGTATCGGTGATAAATACTTATATATTCAGATGTTTTTCTTCATACAATGCCCTCACTATAATGCAGTGATATAGTTTGGATATTAACCCCTTATGGATATATCATTTGCAAATATCCTCTCACATTCAGTAAGCAGCCTTTTTGTTTTGCTGATAGTTTTCTTCACTGTGCGAGAGATTTTAATTTGATATAGTCCCATTTTTTCTTTTTTTTGCCTTTGTTTCCCTTGCCTGAGAAGATCCAAAAAAAAAAAAAAATGCTAAGATTTATGTCAAAGAACATACTGCATGTGTTTTCTTTTCAGAGTTTTATGATTTCAGGTCTTAGATTTTAAGTCTAATCCACTTTGAGGTTTTTGTGTGTGTGTATTGTGTGAAAAGTAATCCAGTTTGATTCTTTTGCATGTCACTGTCTAGTTGTCACAATGCCATTTATTGAAGTTATGCTTCTGAACCTTACAGTATCTCAATTTGTTTTTACTCTTTATGCTTGTTTTTAATTCTAAAATTAGATTTTTTTGATCAAAGAGCCTCAACATAAAGTTTACATAATCCCTATTGATAAACTAAATAAAATGCACAAAAAAATCCCATAACATTCCACTGTTTCTTCCTCCATGTAGCTAGGAAATTATTCTATGCCCCAGGATAAGTAAATTCTAGTCTCAAAAAAGTGTGAAATTCTAACATCTAAATCTGAGATAGTCCTAATTCACTGTGTAACCTCAAGCAAGTTTCAAGAGCTTCAGTTACCTCATCAGCAAAACAAGGATAATGTTAAGCACTGGCTCTATTAGAATGTATGAAGCTCCCTAAACATGGCTAGGGTAAAAAGAAGAAATATGAATTAACATTGAATTTCTCCTAGGTATAGAATACTCAAACAGAAATTATTAATAAGCTTTCCAGAAATCAGAGTTTTAAAAGCTCTTCTATAATTGGAGACCCAGTTTGTCTTTAAGGACATAGTCTTACATGTCATCTAGAATGACAATTTTTATAATATATCAATTATATAGAATATATATCAAACATTCCACACATTCCATTCCACTGATCATTGCTAGTATGTAGAAAAATGACTGATTTATAGATTGATGTTGTGTCTTGAGACCTTTTCCTTTTTTCTTCCTTTCCACCTTTCCCCTTCCTCCCTCCCTCCTTCTCTCCCCCCCCCCCCGCCCTTCCTTCCTCCAGTCTGTGAGGATTAGAGATAATACATGGAAATGTGCACTGTAATAATGCCTGGCTGGGGCTGTTCTTGGTGCATGGTAGTATGAAAATCATATAATCTCCTATTCCCACACTGCTTTGAAAAGGGAAATAAATCAGAAGTAGAAATTTTTCTCTAGAAGAAGAATTAATTATAGTTAAACTGGGAAGCAATCCCATGGACTTTTTGTTTCTCCAGTGCAAAAAAGTTTTCCCTTCTCTGAAATATTTGCAGGAATTTCTGCCTTAAGAAGCTTGTTGCTGAACTATTTGGAACTACAATTGCTAATTTCCATTCAGATTGCATTTTACTACTCAGATCTTTCTTCTGGGTTTCCTTCTCCCTAAACTTCCTGATACTCTTTAGTCTGTTGACATTATGAATTAGCTTGATTGCTTTCTGAATGTTGAACCAGTCTTATATTCCTAGGATGAACTCCACTTGGTTATGATGTATTACCTTTTAGTATTTCTTTGGATTCATTTTGCTAATGTTTCATTCATCAAGGATTTTTACATCTAGTTCATGAGAGCTGCAGGTCTGCAGCTTTATTTTGTTGCAATGTTTCTCTTTCATTCTTTCTTTCTTTCTTTTTTTCCTTCTGATTTTGGCATCAGGGTAATTTTGGCTTCAGAAAATCAGTTGGGAAGTGTTCCTTCCTAACTGTATTTGGGAAGAGTTTATGTAAATATTACTGTCTCGTAACATTTCCCAGCAAAGTAATCTGTGCCTGGAGTTTTCTTTGTTGGACAGTTTTTAAAAAACTATGGACCATGGAAACTATATGCTATTTTGTGAGCTTTGTCTGTGTCTTTTGAGGAGCATATTACTCCTTTAGTTCTGCACTATGGGGAAGGCTTGCTCAGATCTTACTTGTGAGCACCAATGGTTGTGAATTTCCCTTGCATTTATGGTCTCCAAGACATTAGTGCTCTCTCACACTTTTAGTAATTCGTTGAAAACTTTAGCTGAATTCTTCCTCTTGCTTGTATGGAATCTAGTGGGGTCTGTCCAGATAAGAAATGTTTGTGTCCTGACTCTCAATGAAAACTCCTGACTTTCCTTTTGTTTGGCTTAGTTGGTTGCCCTGTGAACTCAGTTCTCCAATGTGTTCAAGAAAAGTTGTGATTTTGCAGGTCCTTCATTTTTTGTTGTAAGTGGGAGAGTGATTTTCTTCCAGGCTTTCTACAAACTAAAGGAAGATGTGAAGTCTGATAATTGTCATTTTTTAAAAATTCTATTTAAGTTTTACCTATAAAAAATGTTTATGTATGTATTCATAACCTCTTCTTTCTTTTATTTTTTTAAATTTATTTTTATTCTTTTGTCTTTTTAGGGCCACACCTGAAGCATATGGAGGTTCCCAGGCTAGGGGTCGAGTAGGAGCCACAGCTGCCGCCTATGCCACAGCCATGCTGAGGGATCTGAGCTGTGTCTGTGACCTACACCACAGCTCATGGCAATGCAGGATCCTTAA
This sequence comes from Sus scrofa, assembly GCF_054392235.1. Lineage (NCBI taxonomy): Eukaryota > Metazoa > Chordata > Mammalia > Artiodactyla > Suidae > Sus > Sus scrofa. The sequence continues at coordinate 108,611,663 of NC_139397.1, read as the reverse complement.
CCCACTGAGCAAGGCCAGAGATCGAACCCATGTCCTCATGGTTACTAGTTGGGTTCGATAACTCCTGAGCCCTGATGGGAACTTCTCTTCGTCCTTCTTTTACTTTTCTCCACTTTGATTTTATTATCTACTCTTATACCACGGATATGACTTCACAATAGTGTAAAGAAATATGTATTTGTTAATTTTTACAGCTACTTAGTTAGTAACCCATTACGTGTTGTCCCTTAGTTGATTCAGTCATCTTTCTATTTCAGAACATTTGGGTTGTTTCCATTCCTTTCCTTTTATAAGTAGTACTGCAGACATCATTTATTATTCTTGTTCCTACACTTTGCCTCTGATATTTAATCCCTATTTATATGTTTAATACATCATTTTTTCCTGCATTTAATATGGCTGTTTCATGGTGCTCTGCACCCAGAATCCCACTCATTCCTTCTTCATGAGTTTGATGCCTAACCTAGAAGTTCCTGTACTTTTCCAGTTCAGAGTACCTTTAATATCTCCATAACTTTTTTTATGGTCCCTGAAGCCAAAAACAAGCAAGCAAAAAAACCCGCAAACAATTCTGTTTACTAAGTAACTATGTCAAAACACTTAAGAAGTATCTGCATTTTAACAACTTAATAGCTGCTTTAAAAATGATACATATAAGTTGAAATGGAAAATAGCATTTACATTTTATTCTTATGTAACCACAGCTACTAATGGCATGCCTATGACACTTGGGCACTGCATAGCTTCTCAAACCTTGGGGTCAGATTGGACATCACCACCCTCATTCTTATTCCTCAATGATTTTCATGAGGTATTTTTCTTTATCTCAGCAATCACCAGAAACACTGTTTTGCAAAGATATGACACTGTCAAAAAATAAATATAGTCCAGTCTAATGTTGAAACTGAGCAACCAGTTCAAGCCATGTCCAACAGATGTCAGTATCACTATATTTTCCTCAAAAATTAAAAAGTTTCCCGTGGTGCCCCTTTGAGTTCATGCTGACACCCCAGGGCACCTTTATGGCACAGTTCGGGAATCCTAGGCCTTGCCATCTTGCTGCTCTGGTCATCACAGACAATTAAAAAATCAATGACCCATAAACACCTTCATATCCAGGTTAGCCTTCTTCAAATTTAACAACCAGATTCTACTTTCTGAACACATCATTATGGTCACACTTCATTTCCCATTTCTTATTACCACTGTTCTACCATTTTATTCCCATAAAGACCCAACCCTGAGTCTCTTCTCTTAGGCTATAAGATCATCTACTATCTTCTTTCTTATCTGTATAATCACTTTCCTATTCTGCTGGAAAATAGTAAATTCCTTCTCTCTATTGACAATTCCTTAAATTCCTAAACTCAACATTTAAAATGCTAAATTAAAAAAATCTTATTAACACCTTATTCTTTATGACCAGCATGACATCACTGAATGTGGAATTGGAAGGAAGTGTATAGTACACTGTAGATGTAAAAAGCTAAAGAGCATAGATAATAGTGAAGTAAAAAAAAGTATTAAAAAATTAGGATATGATGAGTTTTTAGTATTTATTGTCTTTGCTAAAGTATAATTTATTTAGGAGTTCCCACTGTGGCCTGTGGGTTAAGGATTCAGTGTTGCTGTAGCTGTGGCATAGATCGCATCTGTGTTTGGGCTCTCTCCCTGGCCCAGGAACTTCCAAATACCATGGGTGCAGCCAATATGTATGTTTACATAATTAATTTATATAATATATAATTTATATAATTATATACGTTATTTAATTGTAAATTTGTGTAAATTAATTTAAAATAATGGTCATGTTTAACAACCAGCTTACGAAACTCCTAACAATTTAACCATCAGCTGGTTTAAGCTGGCCCTAACTGCCATTCTTCCTAAGGCTAAATTTTCAGTTGTAGAATTTAAGGGTCTTTACAAGGATATATTGTATAGCACAGGGAATATAGCCAGTGTTTTATAATAACTACAAATGGTACACAGTCTTCAAAGATTGTGGGTTACTATGTTTTACACTTAAAATTTATATAATATTGTAAATCAATAATACCTCGGTTTTTTAGAAAAAGGATTGTAGAATCAAAGGGCATGGGGCTTTTTTGGCTCATGTTCATTCTGGGAGGTTTTTTGCTACTTCAGATTTTACTTTGTGATTATTATTGCTCTTTCCTTGATTTCTGAGTCAGTCTTTGCCATTGGATGTTGAAATCAGCCAAGGTTGGAGCATGTACACCACCTAAATTGGCAAATGAGACCAATGTAGGTTTCTATACTCCACCTTTCCCCACCCCCTCAGAGGGAGATTGTTAAACATTATTAACACTCCACTGTTCTGATTAGGATATAATTTAAAAGTGAAACAATAAGTCATGCGTGAATAAATGTTCATAGCAGAATTATTGTTAATTGCAAAAAACTGAAAATACTCCAAGTTATAGGTTGGGATTAGTTACTTTAAGGCTTTACTTCCTATGGGAGTCCCCATGGTGGCTCAGCAAAGACAAATGCAACTAGTATCCATGAGGATGTGGGTTGGACCCCTGGCCCTGCTCAGTGAGTTGGGGATCTGGCATTGCTGCGAGCTGTGGTGTAGGTTGGAGATTCAGCTTGGATTTGGACCTGGCGTTGCTGCTGTGTAGGTCTGGTACCAGATTGGCACATCACAGTTTCCTTAGTCATTTTAGGCATATTTTGTTTGCATGAAAATACTGCTTTATCATTTATGGGATTATTGACTACTATACACCCACATATGGACATGGTGTAGCAATATATTCTATGAGACATTTTAGACTTGGCCTCAAATTCCAGCCCAGTTGTTTCCTGGCTTTGAGACCTTGGATGATCTGTTAATTTCTCTAGAATCATTTTCCTCATTTACAATATGGGAATAATAGTATCTATTTTAGTTTTGAAGCAAATATTCTCTGCCCCTGCTGAAGGGATGCTTAGGCACTAAAGAGAGAAAAAAAGAATTAAGAGTCTGAAGCTTGAGTGCTGGGTGAAGAAGTCGAACTGCTAAGTAGGGAGCAGGGCAACATAGTTCAAGCTCTGGGTTGGGGATGGTTTCAAGAGGAAATAAATGGAATAATAGATCTTTTAAGGCCCAAACACTGCCCTACATCTCTGCATGCATGCAAATAAAGCAAACCTCTGAATGTTGCTATTGGCTGTGTTTTCTGGGCTCTGCAGGTTAGTACACGCTGGGCCAGCCCAGGTGGCCTGCCACATTTGTGGGGCACCCACCTGGTGGTTATGTCATCCACTGCCTCTGTACTCTCATTTCGGTGCCTGCCTTGGGGTAGCAGAGCCCAGTTTACTCCTATTGGGTAGCTGACATGCCTCAATGAGGGCTATGCACTGTGGCCCTGCCCCTCTCCCCTGAGTCAGGTCTAACCCAGAGAAACAAGCTGGGTGGCCAGACCAAAATTTATCAAAAGTAGAAAACTGAGTATTGCTAATGCTTCCAGAATTAAATAAATGGAGACATCACCTGATAGGTTAGGTTAGTCCTTATTTGATTTCTTAGCCAAATTAGACATTTTTGACTATCCATATCCAATTCCTGAATGTTGGAATTAATAGGGCTTAGTTATCGGCCTTCATCTTTTCTCAGCATATACCCTGGTCTTTAGGCAACTTCATCCACTCTTGTGACTTTTAGTTCATCTAAATGCCAAGAGCCCAACTTGATCCTGACCACACCTCTCATCTGAGATTTAGACCTTTATATCCAAATGCTCACTTTATATCTTGACGCATATCATTATTAACACATCTCATATGTTCATATATATATGTATACCTGATAATGGGAGATAGTATATCATAGTGATTAAGCTCTTGGGCTCTGGCGTTAGAGCTTATACCACCACTTACCAGCTGAGTGAGTTTGGGCAGATCACCAAACCATTTGGAACTTCTGTTTTCTTCACTGTAAAATGAAGGTTAAAATAATACTATTTCATAGAGTTGTGTGAGGACTGAAGGAGATAATTTATTTAAAGTACTTAGCGTGGTAACTGGACAATGGTAGCCATTGCTAACTTTCATTATTGTTGTTGTTGTTGTTGCTATTTACTCCAAACCATTTAATGGTTTCTGATAAAATTATCCTTTCAATGATCTGAGAAGTCCCACTTTTGGCTGTAGACTCACTTCTGCCATTCATTTCCTTCTTCTATTTATTTATTTAGGCCATGGCATGCAGTGGCTTGATGTGGCATCTTAGTTCCTAGACCAGGGATTGAACCCAGGCCACACCAGTGAAAGCACCAAGTCCTAACCACTAAACCACCAAGGAACTCCCATCATTTCCTTCTTTATACTCTTGTTTAAGTGGTCTTTTCCCTACAACAAACCAAAGTGTGTACTCGCCCAAAGCCCTCATACATTCTGGCCTAGGATACTCTCATTCTTTCAATGTTAACTCCTATTCTTCCTTAGTGTCTGGTTTAAGTATTAGATCCTGAGAGGTTTTTCCTGAATTTTTGATTTAAATTAGGCCCCCTTTTTTTCTCTTGCATTCCTAGTAGTTAGTAACCATGCATTTATTTGTGTGATTACTTATTTAGCTTACCTCCCTAAGGACCAAGACTGTGACTGGCACTTAGGTAAATATTTGCCAAAAATGTGGGTGAAAAATTTATTTCCTAACTAACCAGATTGTAATGCTTGTAGCTCTGGGGATTTGGAAAAAAAGACAGTTTTATGGGTAAAGAAGGTATAATTAAAAAAAAAAATTCTCCAGAGAGGACTTGGAGCTTATTAGTATATGTTTTTATATAATCAGCCAAAATGTTTTCAGGCACCTGAACAGATTTGGTTCACCAATAAGACTTCCAGGAAAATATAACCTAGATTTTAAAGTCAACTTACAGTTTCTAAAAGTTCTGTTTTTATAATTAATGTACTTGAATAAAACAATAAGTAGAAGGGAATGAAAAAGGACAGAAGGAATAAAGTAGTCCACACAGATGCAAACATATTTGTCATTTTTATTGCGCAAATGCCTCTGTACTGAGATTTCAGGGTCTTCGTGCAGAGAGAGTAAGAAAACATAATTTGCCAGATATTTCTAGTATTCTTTGGAATTACTGGTTTTTCCAATAAAAATTAATTTGCATAACAAATTATAATAGGAATAATGTTGGAATAGTAAAAGATGTATTTATAATATTTATTTTCAAGATCAATTGTATTGTTATAATCTATTATTACCAAATGAAATAATTGGAAGTGAAAGATATAGTGTTATTCTTCTTGGTAACCAAGATATGACAAAACCCTTAAACTACTCTCATAATGAACTCTTTTTTATCTACTCTAATGGACTCACTCAAAAGCAATCTGGTATGAGTAATCCAAGTGTACAGTTAAAAGTATATGCTTTTGTTTTTTTTTCACAATAACTTGATCAACACCACAGTTTATTTGTAAACATATGTGCCAGTAATCAAATTGACAACACTTTATACATCTCATTGTATAATATTAACATCATACTAGAAAGAAATCCACTCCACTCAGTTACAGTTTTGGTATTTTAAAATCTTTAAGTACAAACTGTATTATGAAACACTGACCATAAAAAAGAAACACAAGTAGCTGAGAAAACTGGAAACAAGAAACCGATATTCCCCCCAAAACAAATAAAACCAACTGATTACATATTTAAAAAGAAAAAAGGAATCAAGGAAATCAGATGATCATATATTATTTTAACAACATAAAGTTGTATTTCTTTAGATCCACATAAGAGGTGAAATCATATACTAAATTCCATGTCCTTTTTTTTTTAGCTGCACCCACAGCATGTGGAAATTCCTGGGCCAGGGATCGAACCCATGCCACAGCAGTGACCTGAGCCACTACAGTGACAATGCCACATCCTCAACCCACTAGAGCACAAGGGAACTCCTACCATGTCCTTTTTGAAATTTTTTTTTCTCTTGTTTTCTCAAGTTTGCCAATGGTTTAAGCTACATTAAAGGACAGAAAGGAAGGGAGGTAGGTAGCAAAAAGCCAAACGAAATTACTTTAAACATTTGCAGAAAAATTGGATAAAAATTCCTTCCTAGATTTTCTTTGGCAAATAATAAATTCTCTATTTTAATTTACCTTTGTGTTGAACAGGATCAACACATAAGATGTAAGCAATGCATCTTTACGTGGGTTACTGTATGAGTGGAAGAAGCCAGATTCACAAAGGAAAGCACAAAAGTGGCTTTCACATTTTGCCGATAGTTCTAAAAAGGCAGATTCTCCCTACGTAAAACTATAAGAGGTCTTTAGCTGGAAATCAGAATCTTTCTTTCCTCATTCACATGAGAAACCAGAGTTGACCACATGTTTTGCCAGTACTTTCCCTAAAATTCATGATCATTATTAGGTTCTATTTCTTCCTCCATTATCTCTCTAAGGAAACATAGCAGCAAATCACTCCCATATTTTGTGTCTTAAATTTACTGACAGCTGGGTTCACTACCAACAACTACATTCAATTCTTTATTAGTGTACAAGTCATTAACATAAGCTCAGCTTGTTAATACAGAAATAAATAACTACAGTTAAACAAAGCAAATGAAAATGAAATTAAAGAGCCCTGATCAATTGAAATCCTTATAACTTTTGGCTGAAAAACTATAAAAGTTACATACACACCTCATAGCACTAGGAATATACAATATCAATTATTGGAAAAATAAATGAGTGATTCACAGTTATACGAAATTATTTCAATATTAGTATTTTCCTACTATAGACAAACATAACATAGACTTGGTTTCTACCTCATACAAGACAAATTAGAAAACTAAATGTTACTGCATTTACCCTAAACGGCACAGACTGTGCTCTGGGTAACCTGCTCTAAGATATTCAATTCAACAGACAGGCCATGGTATTGAATACATGGTTATGTTAACGGTTTTAAGAAAGGCATATATTTCTAGAAGTGTTAAATACACAAATGTCAGTTCTATAAATAACAAAAACTATCAGTGAAAATGTTTAGGTTATAACCTCCCCAAATTTTCTAGTGCTTTAAATGTTTTAGATACATATTGTCTGACCAGTTAGTTTGGTTACAATTTTAAACTAGCAAACTGTTATCCTATAAGAATAGCTAAACTAATAACACTGCACAAACTTCCCAAGAAAGGTAACTTGAAAAATCTAAAAAGCGATTCCAATTATTCCAATCAACTTTTGAGATGCTAAAAGACCAATGACTCAAGAAACATTTTGAAATTCTCAATTTTTCTTTATCATTCCTCTAAAACTAGCCACATAAATTTAACATCCGTGTTGCTTAGGAATATGTCCTCACAGTAGGTTTATCACTAAAGGGTTCTGATCAGAAGACATAGCCTTAATGTCTCTAATATGTAATTCTAAGCTAAAATCAAAATGCTTGGTTTAAAAACATCGTCTGGTTCCATAACAATTGATGGGTAAAGCTACTAAACAAAAAATAAATCAGGGTGAAAATGTTTGGCAGCCACAGCTACAAGAGTGGAAAATAAATTCTATTTTTTCCATAAAGACTCTATGAAAATATAAAGCCCAAAGTGACAACAAAATCCACCTATAAACATTGTTTAAAAATAGGATGTTTTCCAAATCTTCTTATGAGATGTCAATATATAGTCACAGTTAAGACCTCTAAATCAAGGTTAGGTTATACCTAACTATGCTGATTTACATACCTTGAACAATGTTCAACAGATAATACATAATTTACAGACATCCACAGCAATTCTTAATGCCCCATCAGATCATTTCTCAATAATGGATGTTTATCACTGTATAGTTTTGCTACTTTAAATACCAAGAAGCATTTCCAAAGGAAGAGTTCCTCCTCTTCCTATGATATGATCCCCTAAAGAGTAGGTAACAAAGTATAAAATTAAGCAAGATTTATGTTTGATAAACTAACATATAAAATTAAAATTACCATTGCAGTATTCATAGTGACTGCTTATAAACATAACAGTCATCGTAAAGGCTATAAAGTCTATCCTCAGTTTTACAAAAGAAATGCAGATTGTCTCAAGGTAAAAAATACAGTGCAGGCTGCTAAAAAGTTCTTTGTTGCATTAGGAGGTGCAATAACGAGGAAAACTTCAGAAAATATGAACATGTTCCCCACGCTTTTAACATTAGTTGAACATGAACTGCATTGTAGCAGCAGGATGCTTTTTAGTGGCTGGCACTATAAAGTTGACATTAAGTAAGAAAAACGGTTCCTGTTATGCCCACTTTCTGAAGGGTTTTTATCAGAAATGGGTGTTGGATTTTGTCAAAGGCTTTTTCCGCGTCTATGGAGAGGATCATATGGTTTTTATTCTTCAGTTTGTTAATGTGGTGTATCACACTGATGGATTTGCAAATATTGAAGAACCCTTGCATCCCTGGGATAAATCCCACTTGATCATGATGTACAATCCTTTTAATGTATTGTTGGATGCGGTTTGCTAGTATTTTGTTGAGGATTTTTGCATTGATGTTCATCAGTGAAATTGGCCTGTAGTTTTCTTTTTTTGTGGAATCTTTGTGTGGTTTTGGTACCAGGGTGATGGTGGCCTCATAGAATGAGCAAACTCTGCAATTTTTTGAAATAGTTTCAGAAGGAGAGGTGTTAGCTCTTCTCTAAATGTTTGATAGAATTCACCTGTGAAGCCATCTGGTCCTGGATTTGTGTTTGTTGGAAGTTTTTTAAATCAGTTTCCATTTCAGTTCTTGTGATTGGTCCATTCATCTTTTCTATTTCCTCTTGGTTTAGTCTTGGAAGATTGTACTTTTCTAAGAATTGGTCCATTTCTTCTAGGTTTTCCATTTTATTGGCATATAGTTGCATATAGTAGTCTCTTATGATCCTTTGTATTTCTGTGATGTCCGTTGTTACTTCTCCTTTTTCATTTCTAATTTTATTGATTTGAGTCCTCTCTCTTTTTTGCTTGATAAGTCTGGCTAGGGGTTTATCAATTTTGTCAATCTTTTCAAAGAACCAGCTTTTCATTTCATTGATCTTTTCTATGGTTTTGTTTCTATTTCATTGATTTCTGCTCTGATCTTTATGATTTCTTTCCTTCTACTAACTTTAGGTCTTGTCTGTTCTTCTCTCTCAAGCTGCTTTAGATGTACAGTTAGCTTGTTGATTTGAGTTTTTTCTTGTTTCCTGAAGTGGGCTTGTATTGCTATAAACTTTCCTCTTAGAACAGCTTTTGCTGCATCCCATAGGTTTTGGAGTGTCATATCTTCGTTGTCATTTTCTGCCAGTTATTTTTTAATTTCCTCTTTGATTTCTTCAGTGATTTTGTTTAGTAGCATGTTGTTTACAGGAACCTACCTCAACATGATAAAGGCCACATATGACAAATGTACAGCGAACATCATTCTCAATGGTGAAAAGCTGAAAGAATTCCCACTGAGATCAGGAACAAGACAAGGATGTCCGCTCTCGCCACCACTCTTCAACATAGTTCTGGAAGTCCTTGCCACAGCAATCAGAGAAGTAAAAGAAATAAAAGGAATCCAAATTGGAAAGGAAGAAGTAAAACTATCACTATTTGCAGATGACTTGATACTATACCTAGAGAATCCTAAAGACTCTACCAGAAAACTGTTAGAGCTCATCCACGAATTTGGCAAAGTCACAGGATACAAAATCAATGCACAGAAATCAATGGCATTTCTATCCACTAACAATGAAAGAACAGAAAAGGAACTTAGGGAAGCAATCCCATTTACCATCGCATCCAAAACAATAAAATATCTAGGAGTAAACCTCCCTAAAGAGACAAAAGACCTGTACTCTGAAAACTATAAGCCACTGATGAAAGAAATCAAAGATGACACAAATAGATGGAAAGATATACCATGCTTGTGGATTGGAAGAGTTAATATTATCAAAATGACTATACTTCCTAAGGCAATCTACAGATTCAATGCAATCCCTATCAAATTACCAAGGACATTTTTCACAGAACTAGAACTAAATATTTTAAAATTTGTTTGGAAGCACAAAAGACCCAGAATAGCCAAAGACATCCTGAAAAAGAAAAATGGAACTGGAGGAATCAGGCTCCCGGGCTTCAGACTACACTACAAAGCAACAGTCATCAAAACCACATGGTACTGGCACAAAGACAGAAATATAGATCAGTGGAACAGGATAGAAAGCCCAGAATTAAACCCATGCACCTACAGCCAACTAATCTATGACAAAGGAGGCAAGAATATACAATGGAGAAAGAACAGCTTGTTCAATAAGTGGTGCTGGGAAAACTGGACAGACACAAGGAAAAGAATGAAATTAGAACACTCCCTAACACCATACACAAAAATACACTCCAAATGGATTAAAGCCCTAGATATAAGACCAGACACTGTCAAACTCCTAGAGGAAAACATAGCCCAAACATCTCTGACAGAAATGACAGCATCATCTTCTCAGATCCACCTATCAGAGCATTGACAACAAAAACAAAAATAAACAAATGGGACTCAATCAAACTTCAAAGTTTCTGCACAGCAAAGGAAACCCTAAACAACACAAAAAGACAACCCACAGAATGGGAGAAAATCTTTGCAAATGAATCGACTGACAAGGGATTCATCTCCAAAATTTATAAAAACCTCCTGCATCTCCATACCAAAAAAAACAAATAAGGCTATCAAAAAATGGACAGAAGATCTAAACAGATAATTCTCCAAAGAAGACATACGGATGGCCAAGAAACACATGAAAAGATGTTCAACGTCACTCATTATTAGAGAGATGCAAATCAAAACCACTCTGAGGTACCACCTTACACCAGCCAGAATGGCCATCATCCAAAAGTCTACAAACAATAAGTGCTGGAGCGGGTGTGGAGAAAAAGGAACACTAGTACACTGTTGGTGGGATTGTAAATTGGTGCAACCACTGTGGAAAGCAGTATGGAGATGCCTCAGAAAACTAAACATAGAACTACCATTTGATTCAGCAATCCCACTCCTGGGCATCTACCCAGAGAAAACCACGACTTGCAAAGACACATGTACTCCGATGTTCATTGCAGCACTATTTACAATAGCCAAAACATGGAAACAACCTAAATGTCCATCAACAGAGGAGTGGATCTAGAAGATGTGGTCCATATACACAACGGAATATTACTCAGCCATTAAAAAGAACGAAATACTGCATTTTTTTGCAACATGGATGGACCTAGAAGCTATCATGCTAAGTGAAGTCAGCCATACAATGAGACACCAACATCAAATGCTTTCACTGACATGTGGAATCTGAAAAAAGGACAGACGGAACTTCTTTGCAGAACAGATGCTGACTCACAGTCACTGAAAAACTTACCATCTCCGGAGGAGACAGTTTGGGTAGTGGGGGGATGTGCTTGGGCTGTGGGATGGAAATCCTGTGAAATCAGATTATGATCATTATACAACTACAGATGTGATAAATTTATTTGAGTAATAAAAAAATTAAAAAAATAAAAAAATATTAATAAAGTTAAAAAAAAAGAAAGAAAAAAGGCAGAAAGTGTGAGCAACAATGGTGTAACCAAATTATTGCATATGGAGATTAGCAAGAAGAAGCAAGGAAGGTGACCATCCGCTCCATTCTGTTAAGATTCCATCTTTAAATATTAAGTTTTTTGCAGGAAGTGGAACTCTGCGTCGGCACAGGATGACTGTGGAAGCAAACCTGAAAAACTGGCTTCATTGTGGATATCCAGTGGTGAAGCAGCTTCCTGGAATGAGTGAACAAAGTTAAGGACTTGTAGAGACAGTTTTCTACTGGAATGCAAGAGGTTTTGAAGGCTCTCTTTTCTGCAAAGGCCATGAGTAGCAATCTTTTCTGCAAACTTTCTGATTTAATTCAGAACTAAATAGTGGAATTCCAAAGCACAGCTCGAGAAGAACCCAATCTGCTTCTGTTGTGGCAACAGAGTTTTGCTTTGTGGCTGAGTCTACACTGCTTCCTCAACGACCATTTCAAATGACTCTGTACTCCCATTTACATCTGAGCTAGAAGCCAAATCAGGTTCTCCTCTCTCGTCATAAACATCACTGAGTTTTCTGTTTGCAAGCTGGCTAGAAGCATTCAACATGGTGACATATCCACAAAAATGCTGCAAGTCCACTTTGTTCCTTAATATTTGCACTGCTTTATGGACACCCATATTAACACAAGTAAACTCTCCTTGGAGTTCTGTCTCATCAAACAGGAAAGGTATGTGGACAGTTTCTCCTATCACATGCAGACCATGTCCCTGAATCAAAACTGCTGAAAGTGTTAAAGCATCATTCAACATTGTGAGCACATTTGATGTAGAAACCACCTCAGGATCATGACTCCGTAACGTTATTAGTAATTGATCAAAACCCTGGAACATATCTGGCAGTTTTCGAAGTCTTGTATCTTAGGACAGTAAAAGAGATGGTGGTCCTTGCCTGGTGATATAGTAAATGTACAGCTTAAACCAGACAGAACTGACTGCTGGGATAGCTGGTCCAATATGCTGAGGTGTGCAGCTGCTGACAGGCCGTATTTCATTGGTAAGAGGAGCCATGGAGACAAGCAGGGTGTAATTTTTGTTTAGAACTCTGCTGCAAGTTGCAGGGTCCAATCCCAGAAGGCTTTCACAGTGCAAGAGATCCAGAGAAAAACCATAATTGGGTTGGTCTGGCTGTGCAGTTTGTGCAACTAGATCTTTATTATGACGCAGAAACAATATTGTGTTTCTCAGAGTAAGTGCATGATCAAAATATCTCTGTGCTTCTCCTTCACCAGTGCTTTAAACCTTTTCTAGTTCTATAAGAAAGCTGTCCAGAGACTCTTCTGAGAGTTTGCCAACTTCAAACATTGTGACTGCATGGCTTTTCAAGTTTGGTGAAAGATTTCCCATCATTGAAAAGGCAGTGAGGAGTTCCCGTTGTGGTGCAGTGGTTAACGAATCCGACTAGGAACATGAGGTTGAGGGTTCAATCCCTGGCCTCGCTCAGTGGGTTAAGGATCTGGCATTGCCATGAGCTGTGGTGTAGGTCGCAGATGTGGCTCAGATGCTCAGATCCCGCGTTGCTGTGGCTCTGGTGTAGTCCAGTGGCTACAGCTCCAATTAGACCCCTAGCCTGGGAACCTCTATATGCCATGGGAGTGGCCCCAGAAAAAGCAAAAAGACAAAAAAACAAAAAAAGAACAGGTAGCTTTCAAAGAAAAGGACAAATATAAGGAAGAAACAATTGAGAAGATGCAGGAATAAAATAATCATGTATAAAACTTTCATTAAAAACTTAAAATGAAAAAGAAAAGGCAGTAAGAGTTGAGACAAAAAGGAATGCGATATGCTTTGTATATCCTGTAGACAAGCTCAAACTGCTTAAACTGGCTGTGTCAGCTACATCTTCTTGACTATTTGTATCAGTGTCAGTAGCTGATGAAGCTTCTTGTACCGGACTCCTACTTTCCCCACCATCCCATGAAAGCAGCATCTTTTGTGGATCTAAAGTACTCTTTAATCTGTTTACAGATGGTACATTCTTCCACGATGAATGAAGTTGATCCAAATTTATTACTTGTCCCTTCTTATGGGCAAATCCCAATCTGCAGTACATTGACAGGGCATTCTTAACTAGGGATAGGTCTATCTCAAGGACATTTGCAAGCTCTGCAACATTAGTATGCTCATCTATTGAAACAAATACAGAGTAGAGTCTCAAAATAATCACCTTGCATTCCATTCATAACAAAACCTTCAAGGGGAGGAACTGCTATACAACTGTCATCAGATATTGGTACATATTACAATGCAGTACATAGTTTATATAATAAAGGATGCTATTAGTATCACCCCACTTTACAGGTGAGTATGCAGAGAGGTCGGTTAACTTGCACAACACAATGCAGTCAGTAAGTGCAAAGGTACTATATGAATTGAGGCAGACTGGCTCCAGGACCTATGCTCCTGATATGCTTATTTCAGGGTTTATTACCTGTTGTTTTTGGAATTCAACTAAAAACAAGTGATAAAACTACATGAGGAAAATCTTGTTGGGAGGAGGAATTAGAAAGCAGTTAAATTATTTCTGGATGGTTTCTGTCTTTATTCCTTTTTACTTTTTACTCCCCCATATGAAGAAGAAAGCCTATCTGTGTGCATGTTTTCTGGCAGGGTTGCTAAATTTTCTGGGAAGATTGCTAAATGTTCAAATGGGATAATTGCCCTAGAAAAGTTTACTTAGAATTGAATATAAACAAAACAAACCCAGAAATTTAGAAATATTTGAAAAAAACAGCTTTATTATTTTGAAAAATGAAACTAATGCTTATGAAAATAAATTCATGTTATTTTATGTTTAGCAAAATTAGGTTATATGACAACTATACCATAATTTTAGAATGAGCAAAGAATGAATTGTATTATTTTTTGGTAGGCACAAGAAATAAACAATGTGTGTATGAAACCCTATGTGACATCTCTTGTTTCACATTTGATTGACCTGAAATGGTTAGACAGCCAATTTTGCAAACATATTTGAGAATTTCATGCTTCATCAATTTTCCCAAAGTTGACTCTAAATATTTTGATATTTAAAGCATCTTCTCTTGAATCACCTTTTGTGATATACATGAGACTTGCTTATTTTTTTTAATGAAAGGTTTTTCCAATGATCTATGATACATCACTTTGTAGCTTTGCAATACTAGAAACATCCTTTTGAAATTCATCTTCTTTCTTTTCTCCTCCTCCTCCTTCTCCTTTTCCTTCTCCTCCTCTTTCTTTTTTGGGCCATGCCTGTGGCATGTGGAACTTCCCAGGCCAGGGATTGAACCCACGCCGCACTTATGGCCTGTGCTACAGCTGCAGCAACGCTGGATCCTTAGCCTGATGCACCACACAGAACTTTCATTTTCATTTTGTATATTTACACTGGATGTTTCCAATTGCCAATAGCCAGAAACTAATCTTTCAGGATTGAGAATAAATTCTAGTGTTCATAGGGGCAAGGAGGGAAAGAGATGTTTGAGAGGAGACAAATTTTATAGTAGTATGGCGTTACTGAATGATTGTGGGATCTGAGGATTTGTCCTTTCCTACTCAACCCAATGTCTCTGGGACCTCAGATAATACATCACAAATAACAAATATGCCTTATTGTTTTGTTTTTCTGTCGAAATTTTGGCAAGAAGTAAAATGATATGGAAGAGTACAAAGGAAAAACTATTCATCTTTTTTCCCCTCCCTCAAGTTGTTATTTAAAACATTATTTGCCTATTTTCAAAATAAGAACACTGAAATGCTATGATTTAGAAATTCAAATTAATTAAGAGACTGAGAAAAGGAAAGCAAGAAGCAAGTAGGAACAGAGATATAATAATGATAAAATATGAAATTGTGAAACACATTTTTTAAAATTAATAAAAAGTAAACAAAATAAAAAGTTGATTTCTTAGAAAAGATTAATAAGCCTGGTTAAGGAAAAGGAAAAAAAAATAAAAGATATAAATTTAGGAATTAGAAAGGGGATATGAACAGAGATATGAAAAAATTTCTCAAAAGAAAATTTTTAAGAGAATATAATCTGTAATCCAATGGCAATGAATTTGAAAATCTAGAGAAAACTATTTCTGGTAAATATAAATGAACAAAAGCAACCCAAGAAAACAACAAATAAATAGAGAAGAAATGAAAAAGATTATTGAAGAAATACTATTTATTTATTTTGGCTGTATCCACAGCATACAGAAGTTCTGGAGCCAGGGATCAAACCCATACCACAGCAGTAACCCAAGCCACAGCAATGACAATGCCAGATCCTTAACCCACTGAGCCACCAGGGAACTCTGAGAAATACTATTTAAAAAGGCACCAGGCCTGAGTAATGTTTACTACTAACTTCTTTCAAACCTACAAATAATAGACAATTCCTATATTTTGACTACTCTGATTTATAAAAACTATGCAGAAACTCCTAATTTATGATTCTGGCATAATTAGATGCCAAAACTTGATTAATCTCCCCAGTGTTATGAATATAGATGCATATACTTATGTAAAATATTAACAAATTGAATAAATCACCAAATTAGAAGAAGATCATAGCAAAGTAGAATTTAGAATTTATTCCAAGGTTACTGGGATGGGTTTCCTTGCTCATCACCTAAATGACAAATAGATGAAGCCAAGAGAATCTGAATGCAGTGGCTCAGGTCACTGTAGAGATATGGGTTCAGTCCCCATCCTGGTGCAGTCAGTTAAAGTACCTGGCTTTAGCACAGCTATAGCTAGGATACAGTTTCAATCCCTGGTCCAGGAACATCCATGTGCCTCGGCTGTAGCCAAAAAAAAAAAAAAAAAATTTAGTAACTGTGTCCGGAGTTAAGTTTAAAGCAAGTAATTAAAGTTTAATTAAAGATTCCTTTAATATACTCGCAATCAAAAATTACTCTTGATAAAGTGCAATTACTCTAAACTCTAAAAATATTTATAAGAATTACCCTCAGTAAAAAAATCACTGTTAAGTGATGGATAAGCATTTATAAGCCACATAACCATGTAATAAAATCAATAGATATTAAAATCTGGCTGTTTAAGAATAAAATGTAATAGTGCATTTCAGAGAGTACATTTCAGCCTCAAGCTAACTAAATTATAACCAAAATAAATAAGACTGTCCTGCGATAAATTTTTGGTAATGGCTATAATGTTTAGTCCTTAAAGTCAAAAGAAATTTTATTAACATATTCTTGCCCTTTAGGGAATTTTTAATAGCTTATTTTTTACACTGTTCAAATATTCATTTTAGATTAAAAATTAAGAAAACATGCCCACACAGATGTAGTTATATTTACGCTATGAGTATGGAAAACCTAATGAGAGTAATTCTGTTTCTCATTTAGAACTGAAGGAAAGTTCCTCAGACTAAAGTGATAAAATTTAAACCCTCTAATCACTATTGCTGAGCATGATGCCTGGCACCAGTGAGGCACGCAAATATTTCTTGAATTCAGCTGAAATCAGTTTTGTAGCCATTGAAAACCATTTCACAATTTTGTTCCTTGAACTGCCCTATGATTAAAAAGTCAATGAACAAGTAGTCCTAGGGCCTGGTATCACCCCTGTACTAATAAGCTATGAGAACTTGGACAGATCATTAAATTCTTTGGCCTGTTGAGCCGTGATCAGTAAATTCTCAGCCCTCTAGGACATGTGATCCACTTTTTATGGTATGTGAATGATTTTTTTTTAAATCTATTAATGCCAGATGAGCTTAGCAACTTAATTTAAAAGGCATGAAACATTAGCCAATCAACAAACAACTTTACATGAGATAGGCACTATTATTCTATAACAGCTCTGTTTAATAGAACTGTAACATGAATCATAAATGTGAACTATATATTTAATATAAAATTTTCAGCCATAAAAAAGAACAAAATAATGCCATTTGCAGCAACATGGATGGACCTAGAGATTCTCATACTCAGTGAAGTAAGTCAGAAAGAGAAAGACAAAATATCATATGATATCATTTATATGTGGAATCTGAAATATGGCACAGATGAACCTATCTACAGAATAGAAACAGACTCACAGACATAGGGAACAGACTTGTAGTTGCCAAAGGGGAGGAGGAGGGAGTGGTATGGACTGGGAGTTTGGAGTTAGTAGTTGCAAACTATTACATTTAGTGGATAAGCAATTAAATCCTGCTGTGTAGCGCAGGGAACTATATCCAATCACTTGTGATAGAAGATAATAGGAGAAAAAGAATGTATATATAGGTGTATAACTGGGTCACTTGACAGCAGAAATTTACAGAACATTGTAAATCAACTATAGTAAAAAATTAAAAATAAAACATTCTAGTAGCTACATGAAAACAAGTAAACAAAGTTAAAATTAATTTTAATGATATATTTTAACTGGATATATCCAAAACATTATCATTTCATCATGTAATTGACACAAACACTATTAATGAGCATTTTATGTTCTTTTCTTTACATGGTCTTCCGAATTAATTGTATTTTATAGCACATCTCAATTAAGATGGCACATTTTGGGGGCTCAGTTGCCACATGTGCCTAGTAACTGGGTTTGTTAATGCAGTTTATAGGACTACTGTCTTAATAAAATAATAAAGAGAGTGTCTGCCATTATTATATGAAGTGTAACATGATGGCTAAATAAACTTTAAGATAATTCTTAAGCACAACGATGGAACATCGACAAAGTTTCTTGATTTGTAGATGGGTAAAGATAGTCTATGAGGTCTCTTCCATTTCTGATACTAATGCTCTGGTTCTATCAAAGTGTCTTGCACAGAAGAGGCATTTAGCATTGTTGCATGTGGTGTGTAGATTATATATATATATATGCCTTGTCTCATTCCACAGAAGCTCTGAGGCAGAAACTATTTGTGGAAAGAAGGAAAATGTGGGGGGGGGGATAAAAGAAGAGAAGGGAAGGGAGATTAAGGGAATAAAGAGAGGGAGGGAGGAAATGGAGGAAGAAAGAGAAAGGGAGGAAGGAAAAAGGATAATTGGAGAAGGTTCAAATCTCAGAACTGTCAATCTCCATTAGGTTCATCGGTAATTATTTATGGTATCAAGTGAACTTTCAAACACTTAGCTGTTGGGTGCAGTGCTCTTTAAAGCTACAAAGTACATTTTAAAAGTAGACAATGTCCCAAGAACCCCTTAGACTGTGGACTTATTTACATGTGGCACAGGCCTAACAGACCTTGGGCTTTGTAATCAT
Organism: Sus scrofa; assembly: GCF_054392235.1. Lineage (NCBI taxonomy): Eukaryota > Metazoa > Chordata > Mammalia > Artiodactyla > Suidae > Sus > Sus scrofa. The sequence continues at coordinate 108,592,884 of NC_139397.1, read as the reverse complement.
AGCCCTATAAACTGTAGGGTTCACATCACTGTGAGACTGACCAAGCTCAAATCTGTAATTTTCTCCCTGGATTTTTCATGTTCAAATGATTTTTAGAAGGGTGTGATGTAAGAGTAAATATATTTCAATTTGTAGGTTTTATTTTTAATATTTAAATAGAATTTCTTAATGGTTTAAGAGGTCCTCTCTGTTGAAGTCCACTTTACAGAATAAAATATAGCCTGGAATTCCCACTGTGGCATGGGGGTTAAGGACCTGGAGCTGCTGCAGCTGCAGCATAGGTCACAGCTGTGGCTTAGATTCAATCCCTGGCCTGGGAACTTCCATACGCTTCAAGGTTGCGGTAGGGAGGAAAAGAACAAAATATAGGTTAGTCTACTTTTAGGTGAATTTCTAGTTTGCGGTTGAATTGGGAGATAAACCTCTAGGGGAGAGAAGAGAGAAGATGGTATACCAACTGTGACCAGTGGTAGGGATTTTCAGTGTAATTTTCATGGTGGTCGAAGTAAAATTCAGGCTTTGTTCATACATGGTGGCATTTGTTGGACTGTGAGTTACTTGAGCACAGAGAAGGTATTGCCCTAGCAACAACCATAGCCCCCGGCACATAGTAGGTGATTTCATCCATCTCTGGTGACTTCAGGTGTCATCTATGTGCTGATGACTTTCAACTTGTATCTTTAAGTCTTTCTTTTTAGTTTCAGACCCATTTTAATCAAAACCCCTCCGTGGTGGACCCACTGGTATTTCACACTCAGTGTGTCCCAGACTGAACCCATGTTTTCCACTGAACCTGCTTCTCCTCCAGGGTTCCTTATCTCAGTGAATGGATGGCCATCCACCCAGTTCCTCAGGTCTGAAATCTTGACTCATTAAGCTCCCCCACATGACACAGCCCATCAATCACCAAGTTCTTCTGAGTCTCCTTCAGATGGATAGCTGGAGTCTATACACCTTTCCCCATCTCTGCTCACATGCCTTTAGTCCAGCTTATTTATGCTCCAATAGACTGTTTTCCTTGTACCCACTCAGGCATCTCTGTACTCCAAGCACTGTGGGGACTTTCAAATGTGTACATCAGATCACTTTAGCCCCTGTTTAAAAAAGTCAGTGCTCTTAGAATAAATTCTAAACCTTCATACTTTGGTAGTTTAGACTAAATTAATTTTATTCTAAACTCTGTTCTATTTAGGATAAATTCTAAACTCTCTTACTTGGATATTTTAGAAAAAAATTCTAAACTCTCTTACGTGGCCCTCCACTTGGGCCACTTTCCCCTTCACTTACTAATTCAGGCCTCTTTGGTCTTCTTTCTGTTTCTAGTATACTGCAAGCTCCTTTCTACCCCTTAATTCCAATTCATTTATCAGGTTTCACTCTAACTCCCCTCCTATCAGCCTTTGCTGCACAGAGTAGGTAAGTCCTCTTTATTCATTCTTGTAGCTCTCTGTATCCCATTGTGATCCTAATCTCATTTGTAACATTTACACAATGCTTATCTTTCCATGTGGGCTTGGGTTGTGTTTCCTATACTGCTGTATCCCCAGTAACTAGTACAGGAGTAATGGATAGCAACCACTCAACAATAACTACTACTCTGAATACTGGAGGAATAGATAGGTATAGCTCTATCTTTGGTTTAATTAGCAGCTAGGTTTTTGCTATTTATATCTGGGTATACAGATTTTAAAAACTTTACTGTACTCCTGAATATTTCTGCATGATAGTAATAACTCATAGGAGAATATTTAAAAATTATCCTGCCTCTTTCCTATATGAACATCAAATACCTAACAAAGACGTTATTGGGAAAGAGTGGAGTAAAAAAAGAGTGTTTTTTTTTATGGCATGAAATAAATGTCTGGAGTTGACATGAGAATTAAAAAAATGGTATTAAATCAAGAAGTTATGACCAAAAAAAAAAAAAAAAGGAGTTCCCGTCGTGGCGCAGTGGTTAACGAATCCGACTAGGAACCATGAGGTCGCGGGTTCGGTCCCTGCCCTTGCTCAGTGGGTTAACGATCCGGCGTTGCCGTGAGCTGTGGTGTAGGTTGCAGACGCGGCTCGGATCCAGCGTTGCTGTGGCTCTGGCGTAGGCCGGTGGCTACAGCTCCGATTCAACCCCTAGCCTGGGAACCTCCATATGCCGCGGAAGCGGCCCAAGAGATAGCAACAACAACAACAACAACAAAAAAGACAAAAAGACCAAAAAAAAAAAAAAAAAAAAAAAAAAGAAGTTATTTGGAGGCTGGAAGGCCTCTTATTTTATTTTATTAAAAATTTTTGCCTTTTTATGGCCGCACCTGCAGCATATGGAAATGCCCAGGCTAGGGGTTGAATCGGAGTTGTAGTTGCTGGCCTGCATCACAGCCACAGCAACACAGGATCCTTAACCCACTGAGTGAGGCCAGGGATTAAACCTACATCCTCATGGATACTTGTCGGGTTAGTTACTCTGAGCCACAACGGAAACTCCTGGAAGGCATCTTAGAAATCAGCCAACTTGGAGGAGTTCCTGTCATGGTGCAGTGGGAATGAATCTGACTAGGAACCATGAGGTTGCGAGTTCAATCCCTGGCCTCACTCAGTGGGTTAAGGATCTGGTGTTGCCATGACCTATGGTGTAGGTTGCAGGCCCGGCTCGGATCTGGTGTTGCTGTGGGTGTAGGCCAGTGGCTACAGCTCTGATTAAACCCCTAGCCTGGGAATCTCCATATGCCATGAGTGCAGCCCTAAAAAGACCAAAAGGAAAAAAAAAAAAAAAATCAGCCAGTTTGCTTTGTTTTAACCTCGATTACATAACATAATCCCTTGGACCAATTAAATTAGAATCCCTGGGGTTGGTATATTCTAAAAACTCCCCAAAATGATTCTAATGTTCATCCATGAAAGAGAACTACCCATTTGGCCCAGCTCTCCTCTTTTCTATAAATGAGAAATTGAAGCTCAGAGTTGTTAAGTGACTTCTTCAAGATCACACAGTTAGTTTCTATATTAGTTGTCCATTTAGTAGAACACATTTTCTTATATTGATAGCTGGCAAAATGGAATTGGTAAGGAAGAATGTTGATGAGTCCCTGAAATCAATGATTTCTTTCTCTAGGATGCCTAATTTCTCATTGGCAACTAAGCCTGAATATCTCATCAGATCAGCTGGTAAAGTACTACCTAGTAGCTTAAGATCAGGAGAATCACCTGGGATGCTTGTTAAGCATTCCAATTCCTAGGCCCATATCCTGGATGTTCTTATGCAGTAGGTCAGAAGAGGCACCCAGGAGTCGAATTGTTTAATAAGCACTCAAGTGCTTTTATCCTCCGGTATGTCTGGGAATCACTGGCTTAAATGATGTCATAGTTTCCATTTCCGGAGATGCCAGAAAAGAGGCCATAAAGAGCTAACTTCAGCATGGTGATTTGGGTTTACTCCCAAGGAAGAATGTTGGTGTCAAAGACCATGATGCAGGAGTAATTCAAGGTGTGCTGATAAGAAAAGGAGACTAGGAGGTTTTAGGAGGTTTTTGTTGTTGTTGTTGTTGTTTCAGTTTTATTGACATTTAGTTGATTTACAGGTGTTTTGAAAGTGAAGGGCCAACAGAGAGCTTCTTGGAAATGTGTTGGCAGAAGGCAAGTGTGCTGACAATGGTGTCCCTGAATGGCAGTGAACCATATGAGGTGACCTCTTCAGGGTGGAGTCCCAGATGTCAAGGTAAGATAAGGGGTGCACACTTCTGTGAAGCCCTGCCTCTATTCCAAAAGCAGCAGAAGGCTTCCATGGAGTCAGTTTGTAAGGACTCATTGAGGATCTTCTCTGAGCATAGCCCATAAGTGTGGGATATGTTACCAGCATGCAACAGAATTATATAATCCATTTGGACAAACATGAAACTCTAGCTGATACCAGAGAGTTAAATTAAGGTTCTAGGTGGTATGGGATAGACTGGCAGCAGGATGCTCAAAGAACTGGCGTGGTTGTGTGAGGCCACAGAAACAATTTGGGCTGGTACCTAATGAGGGCCAGGGATGAGATGAAGTTGGTAGAAACAAAAAGAAGCTGAATGGAAAAGCATGCGTATTACTTGGAGAGGGACTTAGAGAAACTGAGGGAATGGGAGGAATTAAACGTGAGGCCTTATAAAGTTTTAGTTCACATTCTTGAGTGTGTTTTTAGAGTAATGTCATTTTTGCCTATTTACCCACTCCAGATGGGATTTACCAAAAATCTGCTGCTCTGCTAGAAATACTGTGGTTCAAAGGCTACAGGCATGAGATAAGGATTCCTGAGGAAAACTTATGACTCTGTGGAGTTGAGGTTCAGCTTCACTATTATCCTCTGAAGGTCCTCCTGTGGACTCTACTTATAGGAAGTGCTTTGGTGAGTGAGAAAGCCAAGGGATAAGCATAAAGATAATCCATCACCTACATGAGGGAGGCATAAGGGATGATCAAGGCTATGGAGTCAGCCGAACCTGGGCAGGTCGAGTCACCCTGGGCAAGATGCTAATATCTCTGAGCTGCCATCTCCTTACTCATAAAATAGAGATAATATCATTGGCATGCTACCTTGTCAGAGTATTTTGAGGAATCAGCAACATCGGTTTTTTTTTTTTTGTCTTTTTTTGCCATTTCTTGGGCTGCTCCAGCGGCACATGGAGGCTCCCAGGCTAGGGGTCCAATCGGAGCTGTAGCCGCTGGACTACACCAGAGCCACAGCAACTCGGGATCCAAGTTGCGTCTGCAACCTATACGACAGCTCACGGCAATGCCGGATCCTTAACCCACTGAGCAAGGCCAGGGATCAAACCTGCAACCTCATGGTTCCTAGTCGGATTCGTTAACCACTGAGCCACTACGGGAACTCCCTCAGCAACATATTTGTAAAGAGCTCAGTTTAGTGCCGTGGCTCTCAATCAGCATGACTGATTTTCGCTCTCCAGTTATGGCTGTCATGCCTGTGGAGATGGTTCTGGCATCTGATGGGTATAACTAGGGATGGGCTACATCCTACAAGGCACAAGACAACAAAGAATTTATCTGGCTCAAAATGTCAATCACGCTGAGAGTGAGAAACCCTGGTGTGATGCCTGACACTGAGTAGGTACTCAAAAATAGCTACAATGATTAGTGTACTTAAAACGTGTAAGACTATACTAAATGTGTAACATTGCTTTTGACCTTAATCCTTTCAAAAGTTCTATGGAAGGTAGTTACTATAATTAGGTCCACTTTACAGGTGAAGAAACTGGGAGTCTGAGAATAAGCCTCCCAAGGACAAACATCTGGTGTGTGGACGCAGGCCATCTGACTCTAGAGACTTGGTATGTAACTGCCATGCTATGTTGTCAATGCAGTAAATGATAGATATTATTGTTGTCATTACTGTTATGTAAAGAGAATGTAAATTTCTGAACCCATTTGTTAATTCACCAAATCAAGTTCCTGTGAGTCCGGTATCTTCTGGGTACACAAGTCAGATAAATAGTGAACTGCACTGAACAAGTCTGAGCTTACATCTGTTGGTGAGTTGAGCCTCTTGTCTCTTTCCCTTCTCTGAATATGGACAAGCTAAACCAGAGACCTGTGACAATGACAGGTTTCAGCTCTTATTCCAATGAAAGATTTCTACATGGTGGCCATAGTGGTGAAAGAGATACTCAGGGAAGCATAATGTTAGTCTCTATTCTCCCCAGGACTCTTGGTCAAATACTGCTTTTGTACAAAAGATAAGAACCATCCATGACTGCTGACTTCTGATCTAGCTTACAATTTCAATGTCACATGGAACTGAAAGCACTGGAAGCTTTTATGCACCAAGATAGGCAGTATTCTGGAATGATTAGGCCAGTTATACTAATTGGGGAAATAACACTTTTGGTTTTTCAGCCCTTGTATTTGGCATTAATAAATGAAGCTGTGAGACTTTACTATTTTCAAGGTCTTCCAAATCCAGCTTGCTTTGATTATCTTTTAAGAAATAGTCCATTGATTTTTATATTCATAATAAAACCTAGAATTAGGTTTTCACCTAAATTCATTTTTTATTTGTAAAAGGTTTTCATGTAAGTAATTAAAAGATTAGTCTTAAAGCACTTAATACTCATGGGTGTTATAGTAGGTACTTTGGATGAATGTAGAATAACAAAGTTCTAAAAATCCTTAAACCCAGGTGAGGAGACTAAATATAAACAAATGGAGTATTGCCAATAACAATTATAAAACACTCACTACCATATACAAATAAAATAAAGGTGATTAGTCTTTCTCACAAAATAAAATAAAGATAACTAGTCTTTTGACCTAGTCTCTTATGTGCAAAAGTAATTCAAAAAGAGAAAATGAGTTGGGTTCATAGGATCCAGATATATGGAGAGTGGCCTCATGATATGGATATAAGGCACAGCAAGTCCTAGGTAATAACAGGCTGGGAGGATGGGCAGGGGAGCACACTGGTTAGGGCTCAGACTATGGAGTCACACACACTGCAAATTCAAATCCTGGCTCAGTGCTAGAATTTGTGACCTTGGGTAAGTGATTTCCACCCTCTACGTTTCAGTTTTCTCATTTGTAAAATGAAGATAATCATAGCAGCTGCTTTACTGGTTATCACAAGGATTAAAATGACTTAATATACTTAAGTGTTTGAAATCCAGGCAGTCTGACTCCAAAACTTGAGCTATAAGCCCCCAAGCCACAGCAGTTTAGCATTGTCATTAGTATTGTGGTGGTGGTTGTTACTACAATAACATGTGAAACAGTGGATTATGGAGACAATAAGACGGGAGGCCATCCAATGTTGTTATAAAAACCTACGCATAAATAAGGACCTGGATTAAGGTAGTGCTTTAAGAGCAAACATAAAAGAGAATAAATGGGGCAAAGGACCAAATTCAAAAGGCATTGCATGACACAAATCAGAGGTTTGTTGGATGATGAGGCTGAAGTAAAAATAACGAAATGTAAGGTAACTCCAGGATTGTGAGCCCAGGTACTCAGAAGCTGGGTGAAGCCATTGAAAATAATGGAGTTTCCATTTTATTATGGGAAAATGACAAGCTCAGTTTGTGGGTGTTGTATTTTGTTTGTCAAAGGGAAATCTAAGTGGAGACCACCTCTAGACAATCAAATATATGGTCAAAAAGAAGTTGGAGGTAGAAGTGGAATTCTGCTTTTGTAGCACATTGCTATTGTGTCACCAGAATAAAGTGATAGGGTTCAAGTATTGCCACCCTCACCAGATTCTTGACATATTTCTGGGGTCTGGGTGACTAGTTAGTTAACCTTTAGGTGTCATCATTTGGAGTATTTTCAGATTTTCTTGTTCTGCTTTGATGTGCTTCCTTATCTTTAAACTACTCTAGTGCTCTATGCATTGCTAAAATGTTACAAAGGTTGGTAATCTTGTTGCTAAGTAGTCAAGCGGTTCTTTCCAAAGTCGTCATTCATTTTTATCAGCAGTAATACTTTGATTAATGTTTATTAATAATTCATCCAAATGTTTCTGAGATTGAATATGATGATTATTATCATCTAATTGTTTTAGCAGAGTTCAAATTGCTGTTGATCAAATGTGGAACATGAAAACCCAGCCCTTCCCTTTTCCCTGGGATCAACGTTTCTCTCAGTTCAGAGTACAACATTTTACAATTACTGTTAGAAGTTGTACATTCCTAGCAGTTGACTAGGGAGGCAGTCATATCTACATAAGAGCCCATCATAGCTATCAATGTCATTATAGTAATTTGTAGAAAAAAATTATAATTCCCGAGGTGAAAGGGTTAGGTCAGAGTTTTACAACCTCTGCACCATTGATATTTGGGACTCACTAATTTGTTGTAGTGGGAGGCTGTTCTGCATTTTGTAGGATGTTTAACAGCACCCCTGGCCTCCACCCACTAAGCTCCAGTTGCAGCTCCATCCCCCATATGGTAACACCCCACCCCCACCCCCCCAATAGCTCCAGACATTGCCAAATGTCTCCAGTTAAAACCACTTGCTTGGAGTTCCTGCTGCGATGCAGTGGGTTAAGAACCCGACTGCAGTGGCTTGGGTCCTTGTGGAGGCACGGGTTCAATCCTCAGTCCTGCACAGTGGGTTAAAGGATCCAGTGTCACCACAGCTGCAGCATAGGTTGCAGCTGCAACTCAGATTCACTCCCTGGGCCTGGGAACTTCCAAGAGCTGGGAAATTCCATATACTCCCCAACAAACAAACAAAGAAAAAATCCCACTTGCTTAAGTTCTTCCACTAGTTATTCACATTGCTAATTTTGAATGTATTTTAAATCTTTTTGTTTTGTTTTGTTTTGTCTTTTTGCCATTTCTTGGGCCACTCCCGCGGCATATGGAGGTTCCCAGGCTAGGGGTCCAATCAGAGCTGTAGCCACCGGCCTATGCCAGAGCCACAGCAACGCAGGACTCAATCCTCATCTGCAACCTACACCACAGCTTATGGCAACGCTGGATCCTTAACCTACTGAGGAAGGCGAGGGATTGAACTCGCAACCTCATCATTCCTAGACGGATTTGTTAACCACTGAGCCATGACGGGACCTCCTGTATTTTAAATCTTAATGCTATGTGAAATATCTCATGCTATGTACATGTTCTACTACCAAGGATTTCGGAGATCCTTCCTTCTTAGACAAATGATGTGCCTGGTTTAGATTTGTATGACTTTGGAATGTGGGTCACAACTCAACATGCAGAGTGGTACCCATATTGGAACAAGTACACTAGGCACTCATTTTCTTATCTTTGACAGTACCTTGCTGAATATTCTTAAGCAAATATTTAAAATCTGTTCAACATTCACTCAATCAAGATTTTTAACTAACTACCATGTTCCTGGCATTGTTGTTACCCACCAGAGGTACAAAGAAGAATGAAATTGTCTCCAATCTCAAGGAACTCTCAGTCAAGTGGAGAGGTAGACAAGGAAACACTTAAACCACAATGTGATAAATATTTTAGCTGAGGATTGGAAAAGGCAACATGGGGTTAGGAGGAAAGCGTAACTGACTCTACCTGAGGAAATCAGGGGAAAAAAAGCTGGAACAGATTCTTGAAATGAGTAGGAATTTATCACACACAGGAGGAGAACAGGAATTTCAGGCAAAGGAAACAGCCTCAGCAGAAGCTCAGGCTGTCAAGGTACAATAAGCCTGTTTGCATAACTATAGTAGGGAAAATGTGCAGTGTTGGTGGGAGAGGAAGCTAGGAAAGTGAGCAAGACCTGGCCACTGAAGGATTTGAATGTTCAGCTAAGATCTCTGAATATTTTTCCTGTTGGCCATGAGAAGCCCTTGAAGGATTTATAGGCCAGAATGCCCTATCCTTTTGTTCAGCAATAATCTAGCCAATACCAAGAGAGGTGGTTTATAATTGTGTTTACTGTTTGCTTTTGGGATCTGTACATCTGTTCAGTTAAAAAGAAATTAATGACTGACTATGATGAATAAGTCATTGTGCTCTATGTTGGGGAAACAGAACCAAAAAAAACCCTCCAGGAGACTGTAGTTTATTAGGGAAGTAAGCCTAGTATATTGTAGAGGTCTGTACACAGCGAGGCGACATCAGACAAGGAAGCATGATTAGTTCTGTCTGAGAGAGTCTAGTAGTTAGGACTTGGGTGGCATTTGCCAGATGACAAAGCCTTGGTAACAGCATATCGAAGATCTACTCCCACTAGGGACAGAAAATTGACTCTTACCTAGGAGTAAATTTATTTCCCTGAAATAAGTATCACTTCAGTTCATCATGTTGATTTAAAACATGACTGTAGATAAACTTTAGACTATAGACAAATTTAAAGGCATATTTACTCAAAGGTAAGTTTTTCATTGAGGATTTCCCTGACCATCCCCTTCTTTGTTTCACTCATTTTTATGTCACCTTTACTACCATATAACAGATTATGGTGTGTATTGTACTAATTTTTTTAAATTTTCTTCCCCCTTTAGAGTGTAAGCTCTAAGTAGCAGGGATTTTTGTCTATTTTCATTGATGTATTCCCCCTGCCTACTGGAGGATCTGACATATAGCAAATTTCAATAGGTGATTTTGAATAAATGAGTATAGTTTCGGTAATTAATCATGTTTCCTTACCTAGAATTTGATTAAGTCTACCATGTCATTACCTAGTAATGAACTTTTATATTAAAAATAAGTAAATACTCTTGGAAATGGCTTTATTGTTTTGTTTTATTCCATATTCTTCAAAAAATGAGTTATTTCATTTTTTTTCTGTCTGGATTTATACTTACATTCAAAATTCATGGATAATTTTTTTTTTCTTTTTGCTATTTCTTGGGCCACTCCCGCGGAGTATGGAAGTTCCCAGGCTAGGTGTCGAATCAGAGCTGTAGCTGTCGGCCTACGCCAGAGCCACAGCAACGCAGGATCTGAGCCGCGTCTGCAACCTACACCACAGCTCACGGCAACGCCAGGTCGTTAACCCACTGAGCAAGGGCAGGGACCGAACCCGCAACCTCATGGTTCCTAGTCGGATTCGTTAACCACTGCGCCACGATGGGAACTCCCAAAATTCATGGATAATTTTGTAATGACTGACTGACACGATGCAAATTTTCTGACTGAAGCTATGAAACCATTTCAAGAATTTCAAGACCAATAAATTACTTTGCAGTACATATTTTTCAGAATCTATAGTTACTCAATCCTAATAATGAAATTTCACTTTTCAGTAGTCCAAAATGTATGGAATTGCTTTTTTTGAGGACTTATCTGGTGTTAATGTACATTTATCTCAACTCATGGAAATCCTTAGTATGTTTCTTTTCTCTCCTTCTCACTTTCTCCCCCCCTCTTCTTTATTTCTTTGCTATATTACAGTGGAATGGTATTGAAGTTAGCGATTCAAAGAAATTTATTTTAGGGAGTTCCCATCATGGCTCAGCGGAAATGAATCTGACTAGTATCCATGAGGATGTGGGTTCAATCCCTGGCCTGGATAAGTGGGTTAAGGATTTGGCATTGCCTCGAGATGTGGTGTAGGTCTCAGACACAGCTTAGATATGGCCTTGCTGTGGCTGTGACATAAGCCAGTGGCTATAGCTCTGATTCGACCCCTAGCCTGGGAACTTCCATGTGCCTTGGGTGTGGACCTGGAAAAAAAAATTTATTCTAGCTGTGAAGGGGGATGGATTAAAGTCACACTGGCTTCAGTGTCTGTCTATTGCTTCAAATGGAAAGAATGTGTTGATTGGTATAGTGGGGGGAAGATGTGGCCCTGATTCGGGCAGCTGTGGTCAGGGAAGGAGCATCACATGTCCCTGAGATTCATCCTCCCTGTGGGGCAGTGGTGGAGGCAGGTATGTGCCCATGGTGGGGGTGAGTAGGGAGAGAATGGGAAGGTGTTAGCGCCACAGATACCCCTGAAGTGCCTCTCGTAGTAACTTCTCAACTAAGATAGAGAGGAACCACTTTTTCCTCCCTAAGAGCAAAAAACAAAAACAAAAACAAAAACACCTCAAAACAAACAAATAAGAAACCCCTAAACCAAACAAACATTTAAAGTTTTCCTTTTTATTATGAAGCTGGTGTTTTCTTCACCCAATCTTGCTGTTTCCTAGTATTTTTGTTGAGCCTATACAGTGAAATTCTATTTATGAAAACTAAATATCAGAATTTAAAAATTTTCATTTTCTTTAATACATTATTTTTTACATATTATTTCCCATCATGGTCTACCCCAGGAGATTAATTTTCATTCTCTCTTTGTCTGAGATCCCTGCTGAGGAGAAGGAAAAATAATATTTTGTTTTCTACTTGATATTTAAGAAAACGTCTAAACTCAAATCAAGAAGTTGCTTTTATTTTTTTTCTCAAGATCAACAAGTTTGTCAAATGTTTTACATCATGAGAACCAGAGCCAGGCAACTCCCTGTTGCCTCAGAATAAGAATGTGTTTTGAAATGCTGTTTTATCCAGTTTATTTTCACTGTTTTTTTCTATTTCCATCTCTTCCTCCTACCTCCACCCCTTGATGTTGTTTAGCAGTTTGTGTCCCATGTTAGGGATTTCATTCCTTTTTAAGTTAAAAAAAAAAAAAACCAAAAACAAAAACAAATAAACAATAGGAGTAATATGTAAAATCTTCTGGAATAAAAATTGAGCTCTCCCCAGCTGCCAGGGAGATAGATTCAAATAACCACATGTTTGTTTTCAAAGTTCTCAGATTTCTTTTGGAGACATTGGCTGAGTCACTGTCTAACCAGAAGGCATTTCTTGGCCCAGGCTGGAAGACCACTTTTAATCCAGCATTCCTTGTAAATTCTTTGGCAGAATGAAAACATGAGGCAGATACAGTACCTCCTATAGAGTCATACACACATTATTCTTTCATGCCACAAATAAATGTTAGCTTCTACTTTGTGCTGGGCTAGGTGCTGGGAATATAATAATGAACAAGACGGCTGCCTTCAGTAGTGTGTGATATAGTTAGAGAGGTAGACAAAGTGAAAAGATGATTATCTTCTGAAGTGGTAAATGCCATGAAATGGAAAGTGCATTTTGCTATGGGAATGCATATGAGGAACATTAGAGTAGATAGGGGGTGAGGTAGAGAGGGGAAAGTCAGAGAAACATAAGGGAAGTCTTAAGATGAGATGGGAAGGAGTAGAGATTAGCTCAGCAAAGGATGGAAGAGCGGGTATAAAAAAGAAGGAAAATAAAGTATTTACTCATAATCACCACAAACAGATTTCAGTGTAATTTCTCAGTGTCTAGAGATATTTACTGATGAGCTGCCTTCATGTTGCACTACTTGCTATCCAAGCATCGAAACTGGTCGAACAAGTACTTCTGCACCAAGGTAGACATGTGAGAAATGGCACCCCCAACCTGGGCAAGTCACACCTTCTACCATTCAGCCATTAACATGCCTTCCAGAGCTTCTTTGTGCTTTTGAGGAAGTCCCCAAGCCCAGCATGATGGCACATACCCTTCCATCAAGGCCTATGGCACCTTGGCTAGAGCTCTGGGAGCACATGAAAACCAGCTTGGCCATGACCATCATCTAGGGAGTTCCCCCTTTGTTTAAATCGGTGATGTCTGTTTGCTATTTAAAAAATTGCTTTCTATGGAGTTCCCGTCGTGGCGCAGTGGTTAACGAATCCGACTAGGAACCATGAGGTTGCGGGTTCGGTCCCTGCCCTTGCTCCGTGGGTTAACGATCCGGCGTTGCCGTGAGCTGTGGTGTAGGTTGCAGACGCGGCTCGGATCCCGTGTTGCTGTGGCTCTGGCGTAGGCCGGTGGCTACAGCTCCGATTCAACCCCTAGCCTGGGAACCTCCATATGCCGTGGGAGCGGCCCAAGAAATAGCAACAACAACAACAACAACAACAACAACAACAACAACAACAACAAAAAAATTGCTTTCTAGCTCACCCAGTCCTCTTCTGGACCACTACACTTATTTGTATCTATCTGTGTGGTGTTTAAAGCCATCTGAATTTTTAACAGTGTCAAGAAGATAATGTTTGGCAGACTTGATATATAAAAAAGTAAAATTTCTTTACGGTAAAGGACTCTGAAAACAAAGTTAAACCATGAATGATACTGGGGAAATTATTTGAAACATGTAAGAGACAAAAGGTTAAAATTCTAAAAATGTTGCCAATCAACAGAAAAAGAAAAAGGAAAGGAAAGATATAAGGAAGAAAGAAGAAAGAAATCCTATAAAAAAGAAGCTAATGATAATGAACAGGAAATTCATTAAGAATATAAATAGCAAATAAACTTATGGGAACTATAAAGTAAAACACCAACATACTGCTTTTTGCCCATTAAATTTATGACAAATTATAACATAAAAATACCAACCTGCTTCCCAAAAATGTGTAGACCAGCGTCACTTCAGCCCATGATGCCAGCCCCTTGGCTGTGCATTTGACTGGCCTTGTGTTAGTGTGGGATGTGGGGCTTGGGATCCTGAACTTCAGGGTACCCTGCTCCTTGTTGGAATGTATGTCAATATCACCTCCTGGAGACAACTCTACACGAAGTGAACCATGATCCTTAGAATTGCGCAACCATGTGAGCCCTAGGTGTGAATACCAAGCATTTGAAAACTTTATATTAAAAGAGAAACAGCTCCACATCTCTCCCACTGTTATTAGCTAATGCATTTTGCTGTCCCGCTTTCTCATACAGGATGGATCCTGGAAAGGGGAAACAGTGCTAGAAGCACAGTAAGATGAGGGGATTCTCTCCTTACTAGCCTCCTGTGTTTTGCTGTCCTGTCTGATGGCTTCTTCTCTTGTGTTTCTCCAGAGATAAGAAAAAAAAAATCTGGGGATCAGGGTTGACTTTGGGTGTGTTCCCAGACCAGTCATGCAGCCCTTGATTACATGTTCTTGGTCTGTGGGTCCATAGCAAAGATCCCCAGACTGCCAGTCACGTCTGAGTTTTGCTAGTTCTGGATTTTTCTCTTACTGGGTAACTAACTCAGCCTCTCTGAACTTTAAGTTGTGAGAATCAAATAGAAAAAGAGATATGCAGTATTATTTGCTATATTATTAAGAGTTGGAACTACTCTTGTCATTCTGTAGATTTTACTTCCTGGCTCTCTCAGTAAAAGGTAAAGGTTACCTAGGCCCAGGTAGGGTGGTGAGAGTGGGATGGAGACAGGCTGGTGCACTTTGCTCCATCTTCTCACTCAGGCCTGCAGTTTGGTGTTGGTATACAGGGTAGCTCAAGGTAGCTCCCACTCTACCTTTCATTGGGTCCCACAAGTCACTTTGCTTCTTTCTTTGTGGTGCCTTTGGTATTATCTTTGCCTACAGACATTCCCTTTGGAATTCTGTGGCTTTGGTCCAGATGACATGGATATGCATGAGGATGAGGATCTGCTTCGTGTCTTGACTACTCTGGCTTCAAAGCATTGAACTGGGGCCCATGGAAACTGGGAGAAACGAGTAGAACTCACCTATCCTGCATGAATTATAGGTGTCTCTGGATCTACCAAGACCAGGTATATCTTGATCTACCAGGGATCTACCAAGGGCTTGAAAATCACAAGGCAGTGCCCCAACCCTGACAATCAGACTGTGTGCATGTCCTACGCATTGTCATCAAGCCAGGCTGGAAGGATCACATCAAGGTCACCTTCCCCAGAGAGGAGAGAGGGACATGCCATGCATGACAGTATTCCTATATACACTATTTTGTGTTCAAAGATGAGACCCTTGTATATTGTCCCCAGGATGGCATCAATATGCTCACAGTGCCTGATGAGCTTTGAGGAGGTGGGACCTGGATAAGATTTTATATGTGCAGAGGGATGTGATTAGGAATAGTGGGAGCATTCCCCTTCATTTGCACCAGCTGAATTATTCTTTTTTATTCTTCTTCCTTCCTCTTTATTTAAGTTCACTCTGCCTCAATTTGCCCCAGGTAGATAGGCAGCACCATGAACACTCCTTAGGGGTAATACCTTCTCTGCGCACTGTGTCCTCAACATGCATGTCCTGAATAGCTTCCACTGGGAGGGGCTCTCCTTTCCTAGGCTGCCCATTTCAGTAGAAGACCTATTTGTCAGGTTTAAAGTTTGCTTCCCAGACAGATCAACCCTACAGACCTGCCAGAATCTTAAGTGAATTTATCTTAATCTTAGGCTGGGCCCTGGGCCATCCCAGAATCTAACATAACAATATTGCCTACCACACAAACCCCCCATCCAGCGTGTACACTGTTCTGGGCTCAGAGATATTGGAGGCCTTATCTAAAATGCAAAAGCCAGAGTTTTCAGGAGAAGGGTCCTGTCCCTGACCCACTTCAGAGCTGGACTGTCTAGGAGTGGGGAGTCAATTTTGTGTATCAAGCTTGGAATCCAGTTCACATTCCAGTGGTGGAGAGTGAGCTGAGTCTTGCTTGAGACAACATGCAGATTGCTTGTCCAAGTCTGCTTTTGCCTCCCAGTCCACTGGTCCTTTCTTTGGCCTCCTCTGACAGAGATAGGAAAGGAAATAGTGGACATGGCTTTCTCATGCTCATTCCACCCTGAATTCAGAGAATCCTACAGTCAGGTAGCCAGGGTTACTGTGCATGTACCCATACAACTGTCTCTCACACTGAGCTCTCTTTACCTTCTCTGCAGCGAGGGAGGAAGGGAAGGTCTTTCGCTTGTGAATAGAGCCACTGATTACTAGTTACTTTTCATTTGATCTAGGTGGGTGAATAAAACCTAGCATCTTCCCTCTTCTCTGTCTACAAACCTCTCAACTGCAGGGAGAGCTAAGTAAAAGTCACCCTTCTTCACAGCCCCTGGTCACCTCTGAGAGACAAATGCAAGGGCTGAAGAGAACTTCTTCCTTCCTCTAGCCCCAGATTTCTGAGATTCCTTAAACAAAACCCAGACACAGCACCAACAGAAGAGACAGCTTGGCCATTAGAAGAACAAATACATTTAGAAAGAATAAATATCCTTGGTTATGAGAAACAGAGACCAGAGACCATCTTCTTCAGAGGATGTGGTAGCATGTATACTAATTAATTTTCTCTAATTACATAGAAAAATTTCTTTGATAGAATTTTTCTTTCTCAGAGGAGAGGAAAGGCTTTCTTGCTAACTCAACGAAATGCATCCTAAAGACAAAGCCTGGGACAGTGGGGAGGGTGGACTGAGGGACCCAACCTCCTTCTTTCATGCTGTAGAGCCTGACAGGGGATACATGGAGTGGGGATGATACAGGCACAGTGGCTGATCCATGATTCTGATGGTTTTTTTTATGGATAGGAGAGAAGATAGCTTCATGGACATTATTGGGTAAATGGACAAGATTTTAATAGAATAGATAGAATTCTGTAGCAATGTCAAATTTATTGTAGTTTATGTGAATTGTGTGTATTTAAGAGAAACTCTTGTTTTAACCAGATGGAAATGGTAGTATTTATTGGTAAAATGCTGTGATATATGCAAGCTATTCTTAAAATCTATTTATCTATCCATCGATCTGGATAGAGAAAGAGAAAGAGAAAGAGAATGTCAGTGATCAAAGGAGTCCAAAGGACAGATGGTTAAAAGAGGGCAAATGTGGGTCATGGGTATATATTTATCCAAACCTAAACTTTTCTTTGGGTTTTATATTATTTCCAAGTTAAAACAATGACTAATTGACTCTGTCTTCCTCTCATCGAGAGGCATACATCATCTTTTAATTACTTTAATTTTTATCATGAAAAATTTCAAACATACACATCAGAGGAAAAATATAATGAATTATATGCCCACTTCCTACCTTAAAATTATTATCATTTTTCCATTTGTGACAATACCATCTTTAAAAAACTGCAGAGGAGAAGTCCAGTTGAATTTCACATCCCCTCTCTCTTGGAGGCAGTGCTAAGTCCCCTTGGGCCAACTGGCTGGCCCTCTAGAGCTCTCCTAGTTCTTTATCACATGGTGAACACCTTCTGCATCAGATTTGCATAGCATTGCTCTCTAGCACTCAATGAGCTTTTGAGGCTCTGAGCGTGGGTCTGCCTTGCTCTCTGGTCAGCTCTGAGGTCTATTTTGAATGAATCTCCTTCACATAATACACAAGGAAGTCATCTGACAGGAGAAACTTCAGTGTACAATAGGGTAATCCTTCAATCACCTAGTAACTGCAGCATGCAAAAACAAGCAAGCAACTGGAAATGTGTTTACAAATTTAGAGCTCTATATAAATACTTTCTAGTGTTGGTGAGAAAATGGATCTAGTCCTAACACACATCTAAATAAGAACTTGGAATTCCAATTAAATATCATTGATGGAAAGCATATTTTATCTTTTTTATCTTCCAAAACACCACTAAAAGTAAATGAATATAAGAGGCTGATGAGAGTGGAAGAAAATACAAGAAATTTCACCAGTTTTTGAGATGGAAATCAGATAGGGGAATGGGAACTGACTTAACAGAGTGGAAGCGTTCAAAGCTTAGGTGTCTGCAGGGAGAGATTCACTCCGCAAACCTCAGTAGACTCAGGATTTGCAGGCACCAGAGAAGGAACAATGTGGGGTGAGTCATGAATTTGGTACTGAGGGACTGGCTCAAAGTCTTTGTGATCACACCCTTTCCAGCTTCCAACTTATACCTTGAACAGTCCAATTACCTGCCCTCTCCTTTTTAGCCTTTATCCTTGCCTACTTTGCCACTGGAAGCAGGATCATTAGTACCTTTAAATCTCATCATCTTAGAAAAGCAATTCCAGGAAACCCAGGACTGATTCAGAGAACCCATCCTTAAATTCTTTTCTCCTGGCACCATTTCTGGTACTAAATTCTGCATCATTCAGGGTTTAGCCAGCGTAACTTGTAGGGTTATCTTTAGGTATGGATATGCATATATATGGACTTTTACAAAATCGCTTACACATCACTAGGGGCTGGCTAAGCCTGCCCTAGATCTGTAGGGCAGAAACAGAAGCTCAGGAGCAGGCTGGGGCTCCATGGGCATGAGCAGAGTCTTGCTGTCTATGGGCAGTTGGGCACAGATGAATATGGCCTGAGCTGAAGCTTATAACTTGTGATCATAGACATCCTCAAATTTTTCACTTGACTAAACAGTTCTCTGCAGGGAAGTATTATAGAAGTTAAATGTCAGGAAGGCAGCCACTATCAACATGGTATCAACATGGTATTATCTATTGACTCCTTATCTGGGATCTCCTAGATTTTATTTTCTGCCCCCAAATGGGTATCTCCCTTAAAATGATGCTTTCAACTCACAGGAATGAAAGCAGGTAGGAGGTAACATTCCTTTAAAAACCTTGATTCTTTCCCTGGAGTGAATCAATGTCCCAATAGCTTGTGCAGGACCATCTTAGGCAATAATATTTTTGATAATAATGACTGCTCTTTATTTAATACTTAATATATGCCATCTAACTGGTCTCACGTTTGTGCATGTCTTGCCAAGCAGAGGCATTGCCTATCTTTGTTCCTGTCTTCAAGGGTGTTTTGTACATAGACTTTCCATGTGACTCAGCAATTCTACTCCTACGTCTTCACCCAAAGAAATGGAAACCAATGTTTATACAAAAACCTGAACAGAAGTCAGGTGTACTGCCCATTGTAGAACAGTTGAGTTCACTATACTTGAGGTTCCTCTTCTGTGACATAGCCCATTGCATCTATAGGTGACACCTGGCTTTCTTGGCATCACCCTGCAGAATTAGAACTTAGGGAACTTTCGCAAATGCTGATATTCTGGCACTGCTATTGCTGTCCGTTGTTCTGCCTCAGGAGTCCACGTCTTCTGCTGCCATCTCTGACTAATTTGTTAGCTTGCAAGTAGGGTGAAATCTCAATTCTTTATGTTCTAGGTAAAATACTATATATACCTGACCAATAATTACAAAAATCCTGCCAGGAAAGAATTATTTTTGAAGTGTGGAAACAGATTTAGGGAGATGAAATTGGCAAAGGTCACCATTTCTAAGTGACAATAGAAGGTGGACCACCTTTTTCATATCTCCTCTAGTTCTGACCTTATGCGTTTTAATTTATATTGTGCCTCCTTTCCTATTTGTCTTTAGAATTCAGAGGTGGACCAAGAAATCCTATAACAAGTAAGGTCTTTGAGCCGAGGGGCCTGCAGTGAATCTTCCCTGTCTTCCCCCTCAACCTTCCAGTTAGGGGAAAATGGGAATAAGACAGGATCAACTTGCTCCTGCAGGTGGGATGCGCAAGATGATAAAACTGTTTCTGAGAATCTAATATCAGCATGTGAGAAGCTAATGTTAGATTCCTGTTTGGCACTTGGACCTCCGAGGATGTCTTTCTTTTCTAAACTATATTGGCCATATCAAATGAGAATATTCAGGTCCCTGAAGTCAACAAAACAAAATTTACATAAGACATGATTAAGTCATCATTTTAAATTAAGAAAAATTCTTTGTATTAGTTGTTAATATTTAGTCATCTAAGTGTGTGTTATTCCCAAGTAACCAGAACAGCACCTCGTGTGCTGTAAGAGCTCAAAAAATTTGGTTAAATAAATGAGTATTTCTTTATATAGCAGAATATCATTGCTTTCCTAAATGAAAAGATGCAGGCTATAGGACAGTTTGATCTCCTGATAACTATGTATTTTATATCTGTTATATCTATTTATCTATCATATATCTTTTTGTGATAGTCATGGTTAAAAAACCATAAAGTCCTGCCTCAAATAGATTTTTCTGGGAGGTTAGATTAGGTGGGACTTTAACTTTCTTTCTTCTTCTTCTTTTTTTTGTCTTTTTTTGTCTTTTTAGGACCGCACTCGTGGCATATGGAGGTTCCCAGACTAGGGGTCTAATCAGAGCTGTAGGTGCTAGCCTACGTCACGGCCACAGCAACGCCAGATCCGAGCCACATCTGTGACCCACACCACAGCTAAGAGTAACGCTGGATCCTCAACCAACTGAGCAAGGCCAGGATAATGGAATATACTTATTAGCCTAAGCCAAAGGGAGCTGGACCTGGGCTCATGGTTCCTGGATTCAGATTCATTTCCGTTGCAGCACGATGGGAACTCCTAACTTTCTACTTTCTACACTTTTACTTTTGATGGGAGTGTATGACAGATGTGTTCCTAATATAATTTTTAAATAAATGAAGAGAAGAAATAAAGCCATATTCTTCAAGGGGCATGACTGGAAACAGACAGTGGCTTGGCCAGAAACAGCCATGGAAGGGCCATTTTCTAGGTTCCTGGGAAGAGACAGAGCTGTCTGCTAACTTCCTTCTTTTCTCTCATCCTGCCTTTCCAGAGGCGTCCAGTGAAGACTAGTTCTCAGAATGCTTGGTGCGGGGTGGGAAGGAGGGCTGTTGAACCAAGACTTGGAAGTTATGTATTTCCAACAGCCCACTGAAAGCTTTTACCTCTCTTCTTCCAGCACCTCACTCCCAATAACCTCTATTAGAACTCTGAGGTGACAGATTTCTGAGAAACTCAGTTTTTCCCAAAAAGTACAAAAGTTAATAAATGTTTTTTTCCTCTCATCCATTGTTCTCTCATTTATCTGGGTTTTTAAAAATTGTTATCATTGCAGGAAGTGATTCAGGTTATAGGAACTGAAAATATACTTTGGGTTCTTAAGGGCTTTATTATCTTGGCACTAATTACACTAGTACAACTGAATTCTAATAATTGCTAGTCAAATATGTGTGTATTGTTTCCTAGGAAATTCATCAGTATGTGCCCCGAGAGTCAAGTTATTCTTAAAACTATTTTATAATTGAAATCTCTTGGCCAAAGAGACACATTTTCCTTCATTTAGTTTTTCTTTAATTAGAGACCATTATTTCCACTTAGGACTTCCAAAGGAAGGAAAAAGAGGAAACTATTACATTTATTGGCATGTTGTACTAAATGCTGTCATGCACATTATGTCCTTAATCTCAGAATACTTCTGAAGTGTGGGTATGAGCATAACATTTTACAGATGATCTAAATGAGGCTGTGACAGCTTAACCAGCTTGCTCGGACTCAAACAACCACTAAGTGGCTGAGCTGAAATGAGGCCCCAGCTGAAGTCAAATCCTATCTGACTCTTTCCATTGGGTTTCAATAGATTGATTCAAAGGGAGACCTGAGATACAGTTTACTATAGTAGTTTATCTCAATTCACACATGTATTAGAAGAACAAATGGATTTGCTCCTGGTTACCTCATAATCCAAACAAATCTTCACCAAGGAGCTCAAGATTTTTCTCACTCAGATACCCCTGAATTTTGCCTGATAACGTTCAAATATGGAATTTATGTAGAATTATTTAGTTATACTATGTGTATAAGGCATAATTAAGTCATCAATTTAAATTAAGAAAAATTTTATTTTTTACTTATTTTTTTATTTCATTTTATGCCATATTATCATATTGTTGAAATAGCTCATGTGAAGCCATTTACTATATGAGGGAAAATATATGACTGTGAGAAAGCAGACTCAATGTAGAGTTGATATATTTCCACTCAGTTGTCTTTTGTAGTTAGAAAGTTTCTTGATTAAATACCCTAGCTTAGTAATGACCTATTTTATAAATACCTATACTTTCTGTCTCTTGAACATGCCAAGCTCTTTTCTGCCTTGGACCTTTTCATTTGCTCTTGCCTGTGCATGGACCCCTGCCTCACTGGCTTATCACATGGCTGGCTTCTTCAACTTTCAACTTAAATGTCATTTCTTTATAGAGGCATCTGCTGTTTTATACTCAACATCCATCCATCCAGCCTTTTTCTTGGTGAAAGAGTGACCCAATTTTCCTCTGGAGTTCCCCCCCACCCGACTTTTAAGCTTGTGGTTTAGGTGGAATGGACCCCAGGTCCAGCTCCAGGTGTGGTCCCCATTGGCTTAAGCTAATAAGCATATTCCATTATCCTGACTTCAATGCCAATCCCAGGACAGGCCTGTAACCCAACCAGAGCCAAGGAGATGTGAAAAGAGAATTATTAGCGTTTCTGAGAAAGAAAAGTTCCTTTCTATTCTTTGAAATCTTTTGGAAGAGACCTCCCGCTTTGCCTAGATTCCTGAATAGTGGTTATGCTCGTGAATGGGAGCATATTTGTGTACTAAGGTGGGGAGTGGTGCTGGGGTAAGGAGTGGAGGGCAGCAACAATGTGGAACCCATGCATGACTTCATCAGTGAGGAAAGCAAAGGAGGGAGGCAGGCCAAAGATCTTCCAGAAGGACTTTGAGCTGCTAGACCAAACCCTGCAGGAAATTAGACCTATTTCCAGACAAGTCAATAAATTATCTTTATTATTTAAGCCAGATTTTGGTTGCTTATTAATTAATTTATTTATTTTTGCTTTTTTTCATTTATAATGATTTTTATTTTTTCCATTATAGCTGGTTTACAGTGTTCTGTCAATTTTCTACTGTACAGCAAGGTGACCCAGTTACACATACATGTATACATTCTTTTTTCTTACATTATCATGCTCCATCATAAGTGGGTAGATATAGTTCCTAGTGCTATATAGCAGGATCTCATTGCTTATCCATTCCAAAAGCAATAGTTTGCATCTATTAACCCCAAATTCCCAATCCATCCCACTCCTTCCCCCTCCCACTTGGAAAGCAGAAGTCTGTTCTCCATATCCATGATTTTCTTTTCTGTGGAAAGGTTCATTTGTGCCGTATATTAGATTCCAGATATAAGTGATGTCATATGGTATTTGCCTTTCTCTTTCTGACTTACTTCATTTAGTACGAGAGTTGCTGCAAATGGCATTATTTTGTTCTTTTTTATGGCTAAGTAGTATTCCATTGCATATATATACCACATCTTCTTAATCCATTCATCTCTCAATGGACATTTAGCTTGTTTCCATGTTTTCACAATTGTGAATATTGCTGCAGTGAATATGCGGGTGCATGTGCCTTTTTCAAGGAAAGTTTTGTCTGGATATATACCCAAGAGTGGGATTGCTGGGTCATTTTATTTATTTATTTATTTATTTATTTATTTATTTATTTATTTATTGGTCTTTTTAGGGCCACACCCACCACATATGGAGGTTCCCAGCCTAGGTGTTCAATCAGAGCTGTAGCCTCCAGCCTATAACACAGCCACAGTAATGCAGGATCTGCAATCTACACCACAGCTCACGGCAACACCAGATCCTTAACCCACTGAGTGAGGCCAGGGATTGAACCTGTACCCTCATGGATGCTAGTCAGTTTCGCTAACTGCTGAGCCATGACGGGAATTCCTGGTTTGTTATTTTATAGTTGTTATTTATAACATAAAGAGTTCTGATCAATATAGCTGTCCAGAGGGGATTTTCCTGATGACCCGATCTGAAGTGGTTCTCTTTCCCCACTACTACTTATCATAAACCCTTTCTATTTCCTGCATGTTACTTACCACAATCTGTAATTATATTTTTGGTTTGAGACTATAAAGCCTGCAGGGTTGGGAACTTGTATATCTAGTTCACTAATTATAGCTGGCATCTGGAATAGTGTCTGAGAAGACAGAAATAGCATTTATTGGATCAATGAATTAGAAAGTTTCTGTAGATCCAAAAATGCATTTTTTTCCCATTTCATGATCGATGATCCCTTTCAAAAGCAAGGAAAGAGATAGATTATAATTGTACCCTATGAGCCAGTCAGAAGGAATTCTGACGGTCTTTCCAAACGAAATGGAATACTTTTCCTAAAAGTCAGCTTTTAACATGAAATTTTGTTATTTTTACCTAACTGCAGTCAGACTTTCAGCAGTTTTAGTTTGGTCTCAGACAAAGAGCTTTTTTCACCATCTGTTTTTAATTTTGAAAGGGCTTTCCAAAAGACACACGTTTGAAAACACATTGAAACAGAACTTAGCTTTAGAAGAGGAGCATAATGTTTTCCCCAAAAACCCTGACCCAAAAGGCTAGAAATTAATCATTTAGTACAACAAAACAGAAAAACAAAAAGCTTCGTCATTTTGTGATGCTTGCTAAGAAGTATCACAAGTAAAAAGAAATGAGATATGAAAATAGTAGAAGATAATTTATATGCTCTGAATGATGCAGAAGAGACATCTTGGGGAAGATTTCTATATAGACTGCTAATGCTGTCAATAACATTTAAGTCATTGCTTTACCTGTGATGTAGCAATCAATAGCAAAGGATTCTATTTTCTGTCTTTTATATATTTTAAATTATAAGCCATTCTTTGAGTTCCCTTTGTGATGCAGCAGAAACAAATCTGACTAGTTTCCATGAGGATGCGGGTTCCATCCCTCACCTTACTCAGTGGGTTGGGGTCCAGTGTTGCCGTGAGCTGATGTGTAGGTCACAGGAGCAGCTTGGATCCTGCATTGCTGTGGCTGTGGTGTAGGCTGACAACTGTAGCCCCAACTCAGTCCCTAGCCTGGGAACTCCCATATGCCTGGGTTCGGCCCAGGAAAGGCAAACAAACAAACAAACAAAAAAGCCATTCTTACATGCGAAAATAATTTTTAAAATCTGCAGGTTGTCAATAGCCTCACAGAGTCCTCTTTAATTTGGGAGAGACCAGCACAATAATTTTACTAATTTTTCTAATAAGAATCTCTAACTCTGGATATTTAACATAACAATATTCATTAATTCACTTGAAATAATTATTGATATGCTGAGCACCTTCTTAGACATATTTGCACAAGGTGATGGGATCTCAGCTCTTAAGTTGGACAGTATGTAAATGTTCTTGGCACATATTTTATATTTTAAATGTGTCAGGAAATTTAAAAGATGAACTGCTAAAATCTTCCACAATGTATAGTTTTAATGATCTGTCAGTGAAATGTGTAATAGGAACATTTGGGAGCTCTAGATAATATAGAATCCTGGAACTGCCGTAATATAAAGGGATCCTAGAGGTCATCGAATCCATTCCCTGTGTCTGATAGTAGTGGAAAAAAGCCATTCTAGAAAATAAAAATCCATCTCATTTTGAGGTCCTGAGAAATCTGACTTCCTAAAAAGTAGACACTTCCGTTCTAAGATAATTAAGTTATGATGGTAGTTTTTAAACAGATA
Source organism: Sus scrofa (assembly GCF_054392235.1). Taxonomy (NCBI): domain Eukaryota; kingdom Metazoa; phylum Chordata; class Mammalia; order Artiodactyla; family Suidae; genus Sus; species Sus scrofa. Next base: position 108,567,381 of record NC_139397.1, on the reverse strand, counting down.
ATGTTGGAATTTTGCTGCTTTGTCCTTCAATCATAGGACTTAAAAGACAAAAGATTAATTTTTAGGAATTTTAAAAACTAAAGAGCTAAGAAAGAAAAAATTCTTTCTGTATCTAGAAAGGAACAGAAGCCTGAATATTTAGTTAATAGACAGTAAAATTTGTGTGGCATCAGACACACAGCAACATTTTAATGATGCAGTTATTCTAGTGCGTAATCTACACAAGTCTTTTTGGTCTATTTTACTCATGAAGTGCCCACCATGATGTGTCACCACTGCAAGTATTAATTATGGTTTTTCCTTCAAGAACACCTGACATGGGAACTCTTTGTATAAAGGAAGGCTTCCCCTTTAGTCCTCTGCCACTGGGTAGAGACCTCTTCTGCCTGTGATGCTTCACAGCCAGAGCCCTTTCCTCGTTGCTTTCTTTTCCTGAGTTCTTGCTCCCTGCTGAAAAAAAAAATTGTTCAGACCTTGGAAACCAAGCTAAGAGAGTACAATGTATTTTTTCCTGCAGCTCCTGTCCATCATCAAGGATTCTTCAGTTATCTTTGAGGCATGCACCTGTTTTTGAGACTCACTATTCTATTGATTAAGAGCTTGGATTTGGGGACATTATCTTTTAATTTATAGATTTATTTCTAGTAGAGATGCAAATGATTTTTTTCTGGTATACAAGGCAATCCAGTGGTTATGGTGATTTAGTATCATTTTTCTATAAGATATTCACCAGTTTAATATTTAACCTAGAAATTGTATTCTAATATTCTTCCTCAAAATGCACTTTGCACCAGTGTTACCATTTTCTTGGTTCTCTTATTAATGGGTTGGATAAAATCTTTGAGACATATATATTTATTTGTATGGAAAGATTCTGTTGCTGTTTCCAGTTAGGCACAGAATCCAGGCCCTGCCCACCCCTTCCTCCTTTTTGGGGGTATTATTTCCTTGCTATATCCTATGGAATTAATATGGGCAGCCCTCAGACCTTCAGGTGGTCTATGTGTCTCTAAGCCTGTTTTTTTTTAATGCTTACACAGGTTTGAAAAGGAAGGGCTTAGATATAAGCTTCTACTAAAGAGTGTTATAAATGTTTCTGGCAAGTTGTAAGTTAAACTGGCTTCCTTTGGGGACTAGGCAGAGAACTTTATCACATATGTCTTGGTATCTGTGGCAAAATGTAATCAGATTCCAACCAACCATTTATAAAAGATTAGTTTGAATATAACCAGATGGTAAAATTATGGACATCTGTTCTCTTTGCCTGCCCAACATGCATCTCTTCATTCTGGTAACAGACCCTGGTTTTACTCACAGTCTTTTTTTGTTTGTTTGTTTGTTTGTTTTTTAGGGCCTCACCTGAGGCTTGTGGAAGTTCCTAGGCTAGGGGTCGAATCAGAGCTATGGCTGCTGGCCTACACCACAGCCATAGCAATGCCAGATTCCATGGCCACACCGGATCCTTAGTCCACTGAGCAAGGCCAGGGATCAAACCCGCATCCTCATGGATACTGGTCAGGATCATTACTGATGAGCTACTGTGTGAACTCCTCCCTTGGGGTCTTAGTGGGAGTTTTAACTGGAATTCCCCATTCTCTTCTAGGCAAGGGATGGCCCATGACCCCAAGTGGGCCAGTAGATGCTCTGGAATCTGAATGTTAAAGGACTAGCACACCTTCTAAAACCATGACTGTGGCCTATTCATCCCCAGGTCAGGGCCCTGAAGAGACTGCCAGCTGGTTCCTGGCATCTAAATCTTCATAGCTGCCTGGGCCCTGTTCTTCCTGAGACCTGACTCTTCAATTTTCCTTCTAATCTGTGAGCTCTCCTATGACTTGAAATTTATTCCAAGAAACTTCCTTTCATTAGTCAGAGTAGAATTATAGTGTCTGTACCTGGAGAACACTAACTGAGGGACTCGGGGATTTATGTATGTCTCATTAAAATTGAGACAACAAATATTCTATTGTTTCTTCATTGCCTGTTAAAACTGAGCATAGTAATTATAATAGCTAATAAATAACATTTACTAGGTGCCTGTCTTTGTTCTAGGTTAGCCTATTTAATCCTCACAGTAACCTTATGACATGAAGAAACTGAAGGTCAGAGAGCCAAATTAACTTGATCTAGTTTACACACTATTAAGTCATGGTGATAGGATTGGAACCCAGGCAGTCAGGTGCCAAGTTTCTAGCTCTTCATCAAATTTCTCCTTGAGTCTAAAGACACCCTGTTAATTGATGGGAAAAGTCACCTTGCAGGTGATATTCTGCTGCCAAGTGCCTTTTATTCTCAGGATAATCCATACATTTCATATCCAACACAATCCAACAGACGAAGTTATATGTTATCTTAAAACGTTGTCATGAAGAGAACATTCTGTGCTTTTCAGACACTAAGTGGCTCTGAAGTGGATCAAAGGATGGATTTCAGTCCTCCAAGGTGACTCTCTGAATTGCTGGAAGGAGTTTCCCCAGGTTTTCTCCACTGGCTCTGGATGAGGAATCAACATAATTGGTGGCAACTCTGGACTCCTGCTTTTGGTGTGCTGGGGGAACCTGAGTCAGTGTTTCGGGTGGCTAGCCCTCCAGACTACAAATCTGCAATGGCTTTTCAGTTTTTGCTCTTCCTCTAAATCTGGATCATCTGCCTTTTTTTTTTTTTTTTTTTTTTGCGCCTTTTCTAGGATCACTTCCTGCATGTGGAGTTTCCCAGGCTAGGGGGTCTAATCGCAGCTGTGCAAGGTCAGGGATTGAACCCGCAACCTCATGGTTCCTAGTTGGATTCGTTAACCACTGAGCCATGACAGGAACTCCCTCCTTTGCCTTCTTTATATCGCTATTCTACCCTCCCTAGGTCTGCTCCATTAAAGATCCATTCAGTTGATTGAGGAGATGATTGCAGGAAATACCATGCTATGTCAACATTTCCTCTACTTACCCTCCTGCTTAGTATTGCCTCACTAGGGTTAAGCACTGTCTGAGCACTAGTATCACTGGGGAATTCTCTATGGATGTGCAGATTCCCAGACTTATGCCTGACCTCTTAGAAGTGGGATCCAGGAATCTGATCCTGATGTCATCTTTGGGACCCATTGGTGCAAAGGGAAGAATTCTGAGAATACTTTTGACCCTTACCACGGTCCTCTCTGGGCATTGGTTCCTGATCCGTAGAATGAGGAAATAAGGCCCATTCTGTCCACCTCACAGGCTGTTGTGAGGCTGATGACTGTGAAAGCATTTTGGCGAATTGCTTTACTATTATTGTTTTCAAGAAAAGACAATTTCCAAAAGATGCTTTTATTCTGCCAGGGAAACAGAGCTTGCAAAGGACCAGTGTCACAAACACACACAGTTCTCTCCAGTACAGAGGGGGTGGAATGTGTTTACACAGACTCATTGCCGTTGCTGGACCCGGATCTACTAAGCCCAGCAGTTGGTCTGGAGAGAAGTACAGGGAATTCTCTGCCTGCACACACACCACAATCCCAAACCTGCAAATGAGGCCTGAAGTTCTGGTTAACAAAGAAAAGTCTTTTTTTTTCCATTATTAAAGATAAGGCCCTTCTTATCTTCAAAACACACTTCATGAGATTAACAAATGTACTCAAACTCACCCAGTAGTGAAACACTGACTGAAATCTTCTATCATAGCTCTTACTTGAGAGTAGATCTGGAGAGGGCTGAGTGGTGTGCAGGAGACTGGTGCCAATCGCCCAGCAGCTGGGCATGGGGGAGGGCTGCTATTAAGAGTGTGGAAAGTGCAGACCAGAAACACCAGAAGGAGTTCCCATCATGGCTCAGCGGGTTAAGAACCTGGCTAGTATCTGCGAGGATGCAGGTTCGATCCCTGGCCTTGTTCAGTAGGTTAAGGATCTGGCCTTGCCAAGGGCTGTGGTGTGTAGGTCGGTTGCAGACTCCCTAAAAAGAAAAAGAAAGAAAGACAGAAAGAAACGCTAGGGAAATAAACACACAAAATATGCACACTTCAAAATTTTTTCTAGGGCCAGTTCCTGGTTTGACACTTTATTTCTAAACAGACTGCAGCCTCATCTTTATCACATCACATTTGCCTGCTTTTTTTTCCACTTTACCAACATTTAAACCATTCTTGAGATTTTCTTTGAGGTAATAAACATTTGTAAGTTTCTCATTTTGTAATCACTTGTATATTGGCTCATATTTTATAATTGGGAGAGAGAGGAAGAAGAGGAAATCTAATTTTAACTCAACCTGGAAGTTGGGAACTTGATATTTATGTGTTGGTTGATGTAACTGGGTTTTACTCAAATTATAATTTTCTGCCTCCCCAGGAAAGGGTAACATTTTTTTGTGGAGTTGTTCTTTCAAGATAGTTCTTATTCCCTGGGGAGAAAAGACTGTATAAAAAAATTTGCCATCAATTCTTCCATTTCCCACTTAGAAATCATGTATGTTCTGTTCAAGGTCATGGATATTTTGGGGTTGGAGATAGGAAACAATCTTGACATTTTTGGTCAACACTTGCAAAACAACAAAGAAGCACGTTAGAAAAGAATTGCAGGAAGTGGAGCTGGCTGGTGGAGAGCAAAGAGGAGATAGTGCCCTGCATGCTTCAGCCTTCCACAGGCTTGAGACTCTCACTATCTAACACTCCAGTGACGTGTCGCAGATATCAGCTTGAGTCTGAAGACTGCAGACTCACGCTGGTCAAAAACAAACACACCTCAAACTGAAAACAACTCAGCCCCTGACTGGAGTTCAGTATTAAAGGAAAAAAAAGGTTTTGTCAGCTTCATCGCTCTTAACTAGTCAGCATAGGACTGTGGAAAAACAAATTTATTGTCTAAGTCTCTAATCGTTAGGAAGGAGGAAAGAAAGGAATAAGGGAAGGAAAAGGGGAGAGAAGGAGGGAGGGAAAGAAATAAACCTACTAGTTATGCCATTTTTTTTTTTTTTTTGTAAATTGCTCTGCTAGTGTTTACAAGAGATGACAGAAATATCACAAAGGACTGATTTAATGTTTGTTCTTTTCTCTAGGCAGAGGTCAAAGAATCAAATCTAAACTCTTTTTTTTTTCAGTTTTAATCATTTAGTGAGGGTGCCAGTATTAACATGGGAATCAATGCAACTTGGAAACGCGATGGCTTCTGCAGAACTGTGTGAATGTTGCCACCCTTTCTCCCACATGCTTGCTTCCAGTTTCCCTGCCAAAGTGGGCACAGAAGAACAGCTGGCTCAGCTCTTAATAGTGAGGGGGAAAGAAACAGACAGTTTGGATTTCATTTTTTGCTGACACCATGTATTTGAACCAGTGTATTTTGACATTTTAGATGGAAAATACCTTCTCAGTCAGAAAGTCAGTCTTTGTATAATGCAGGGAAAGGCAACTGAAAATATATTCTCAGGCAACGTGAACCACAGTTCCCGTTTTGCCATGAAAACCTCATGTCTCTACAGTTTTGTAACCGGCTCTTTCCTGTCAGGGAAAAAAAAAAAAAAGCAATTTAGACTTCTCCCCACTTTCTTTTTTTTTTTTTAAGTTATCACAGGCATTTTTTTTTATTATTATTATAGGTGTTCACTCTTGCAGTTACCTAAGACCCATGGGACATCCTTTCTCCTGTCACAGTATCTGTCTCATTCTTTACAACACAGCGGGACTCGAAGTTAGGTGAGTCTGGAGGATGAGCGGAGGGGGTCACTGAGTCCTTCCACGTCGCTCTCAGTCACCTCTCCCACTACAACAACTAAATATCCAATCTAGTCTGCATCTACCAGCCCCAAACTCCCTGATCATCCCCTACCTTCCCTTTCCCCTCTACCCCCCTGTGGCAACCACAAGTCTGCTCTCCATGTCTGTGATCTGTTTCTGTTTTGTAGATAAAATCATTTGTGCCATATTTTAGATTCCACATATGTGATATCATATGGTATTCGTCTTTCTCTTTCTGACTTATGTCACGTAGTATGAGGATCTCTAGTTGTATCCATGTGGCTGCAATTGGCAGTAATTCATTCTTTTTAGGGCTGAGTAGTTTTCCATTGCGTGTGTGTGTGTGTGTGTGTGTGTGTGTGTGTGTGTGTGTGTATATATATATATATATATATATATATATACCAATACACACATCTTCATAATCCATTCTTCTGTCAATGGACATTTAGGTGGTTTTCATGTCTTGACTATTATGAGTAGTGCTGCAGTGAACATAAGGGTGCAAGTATCTTTTTGAATGAAAGTTTTATCTGGATATATGCTCAGGAGTGGGATTGCTGGTTAGGGTAGAACATGATGGAAGATAGTATGAGAAAAAGGATTTATATACATGTATGACTGGGTCAGCATGCTATACAGCAGAAATTGACCCAACGCTATTAATCAACTATGCCCTAATGAAAAGAAAAAAGATACTATGTGAAAAAAAATCCAGTCTAAAAACAGTGTGCTTGCTATGTTTCAAGACAAGTCCATAAATTCCTCTAAATCGTGTCTCCTAAGGCCACATAGACAGACTCCAGAGGCCCCACTGCCCTGCGGTATTTGGTTGCCTAGTTGAAATGAAGATTTTAGGATTGCACAGTAATAGCTACCTCACATGATACTGAGGATTCAGTGAGATAAGTACATAAAGCATCCAGCATAGTCCCTGACAGGCAGTAAAAGCACATTAAAAATGTTAGATCTCTAGGTTAGTTCACTTAGTTTCTGTGTAATTCAAATATCCACTTAGAGATGAGGTCCTTGAAACCACTGGAATTAGTTATGTTGTCTAAAAGGGAAGCAAATAAAATCCCAAATGGGACAGGGGCCAACTTCCCAATTAGAAATAATTCTCCCTTAATGGAATTTGACCTCTAGGTATTATAGATCTTTGAAAAAATTATCAACGAATACCTACAAAATAGATTTAAGAAGATAAAGTGAATTCCTAAGAAGGAGGTGTTGATTTTGACCTAGTGCTTATTGCACAATGTATTTTCCATCTGTAACTTTGCTTTTAGCTGTAGTATCTGTCTCTAGCAGTGCAAACAGGGATCATATTAGAGTCCTGGAAGATTGACAGATTACGTCTTTGTTGAAATGGTCGGCACAGTTTCTGGGATAAAGGAAATTCCTTATTGAAGGGGCCCATTTACTCCTAGACTTAAGTTTGCATCATGTGAGTTGAACCCTGGAATTTGTATATGAAATTGCTCTTGAAGAGTAGAGAGCCGGTTGTAACTGGTTTGTCTAAACTGAGCCTAGAGCAAGGCAGACTTATGAGGGGAGGGGGCAGACAGGACGGATCAACTTGGCAGCAAGAGTCTCAGACTGTCCAAACCAGTTGAACATGCTCAAGGCAGCAGGACACACCCTGGGGGAAACCAGTTCCAAAAATAATGGCCTTACACAGCATGAGAGTGCCATAACTTTGATCTTCTGAGACTGACTCATTTTGGCAAAGCTTTGTAAAGATGCAACTATACCTTGTGAAGCTTGTATGCAAATTAGACATCAGGAATATGGATTTTTATGTTTGGCTACAAATTTGTAGGCTTAAAAATTCATTCCAACAATGAAAAAAAAAACTGAAAAAAAAGAAAAAAATTTGTTCTGACAATCTAACATCCTACTTGTTGTGATATAGAAAACTGTCCAATCCTTTTATTGATCGCTGAAATGATGAGACTATAGTAAAAAAGTAATGTTTCTCAAGAGTCTGTGGACACCTAGGGATCTAAAGACAATTTTCAAGTCCTTGTATTTTGAGGGGTATGTATGTGTGTGTGTGTGTGTGTGCACATTTTCAGTTCAATGGTGATATTTTAAATTATTGTTATACACATAACAGGTGTTTATTTTTACCATTATAATTTGTAACGAAAAGACCCTTTCAAAATGTATCTTAGATCAATACATTTTAAATCAGGGACTTGGCATCTTCTTGATAATCCCTATAAAAGGGGTCTATTTTTTAAAAATGTATTTTATTGAAGTATATTGATTTACAATGTTGCATTAATTTCTGCTGTACAGCAAAATGATCCAGTTATATATGTTTATATATATGTTCTTTTTCATATTCTTTTCCATTATGGTTTATTACAGAATATTGAATATAGTTCCCTCTGCTATACAGTCTTTGTTGTTAATCCACTCTATGTGTAATAGTTTGCATTTTCACATCCTAATAGTTTGTAATCCCAAACTTCCAATCCATTCCTCTCCTACCCCGTCCCTCTTGGAAACCACAAGTCTGTTCTCTATGTCTGTGAGTTTGTTTTTGTTTTATAGGTAAGTTCATTTTTTAGATTCCACATATAAGTGATATCATATAGTGTTTGTCTTTCTCTTTCTGGCTTACTTCATTTCGTATGGTAATCTCCCATGTTGCTGTAAATGGCATTAATTCATTCTTTTTACGGCTGAGTAATATTCCATTGTATATATGTACTACGTATTCTTTATCCATTCATCTGTTGTTGAACATTTAGGTTGCTTTTGTGTCTTAGCTGTTGTGACTAGTGCTGCTGTGAACATGGGGATGCATGTATCTTTTTGAATTAGAGTTTTGTCTGGATATATGCCCAGAAATTGTATTGATGGATCATATGGGAACTTTATTTTCTCCATAGTGTATACACCAACTTATATTCCCACCAAAAGTGTAGGAGGGTTCCCTTTTCTCAACATCCTCTCCAGCATTTATTTGTAGACTTATTAATGATGGCCTTTCTGACTGGTGTGAGGTGGCACCTCATTGTAGTTTTGATTTGCATTTCTGTAATGATTAGGGATGATGAGCATTTTTTATGTGCACATTGCCCATAGGTATGTCTTCTTTGGAGAAATGTCTATTTAAGTCTTCTGCTCATTTTTTGATTGGGTTGTTTGGTTTCTTCTGCTGTTGAGATGTATGAGCTATTTGTATACTTTGGAAATTAAGCCCTAGTTGGTTGCATCATTTGCAAATATTTTTTCCCAGTCCATAGGTTGTCTTTTCATTGTTTTTTATGGTTTCCTTTGGTGTGCAAAAGCTTATAAGTTTAATTAGGTACCATTTGTTTTTTTTTCCTTTTATTTCTATTTCCTTGGGATACTGATCTAAGGAAATATTGACAAGATTTATGTCAGAGAATATTTTGCCTGTGTTCTCTTCTAGGAGTTTTGTGGTATCATGTCTTATATTTAAGTCTTTAATCCATTTTGAGTTTATTTTTGTGTATGGGTGTGTTCTAACTTCATTGATTTAACAGGCAACTGTCCAGTTTTCCCAACACCACTCGTTGAAGAGACTGTCTTTTTTTCCACTATATATTCTTTCTTCCTTTGTTGAAGATTAATTGTAAAGAGATCTATTCTTTACTCAAACATGAGAAACACTGTAATCTCGGGCAAATGAGTTAAACTTGAGCCCTAATTTCTTGATCTATAAAATAGGATTTATAAGGCTTCCTTTAGAAGGTTTCTATGGATTAAATGTGGGTAATGTTTATAAAGCACTTGGGACTTAGTAGGTTCTCAGTACATGTTAGATCTCTTTTCTCTCTGTGCTCCTTTTCCTCATTCCCTGAGGATATACAGAGATACAAAACATATAAAGGAATTCCCATTGTCAGCAGGTTAAGAACCTGACATAGTGTCTGTGAGGATGAGGTTTGATCCCTGGCCTTGCTCAGTGGGTTAAGGATCTGGCGTTGCCACAAGCTACGGCATAGTTTGCAGATGTGTCTCAGACCTGGCGTAGCTATGGCTGTGGCATAGGCCAACAGGGGCAGCTCAGATTCAACCCCTAGCCTGGGAACTTCCATCTGCTGTGGGTGTGGCCATAAAAAGAAAAAAGAAAGAAAGAAAGAAAACAACACACATAAGGACTCTAGTTACAAATAATTAGGATCTCATTGCTTATCCATTCTAAATGTAATAGACTGTATCTACTAACCCCAGACTCCCAGTCCATCCCACTTCCTCCCTTCTGCCCCTTAGCAACCAGAAGTCTGTTCTGTAATGAGCTCATTTTAAATTAGATTTCCATGAGATCATGATATCCCTCCATAAAAAAAGAAAGAAAAAAGAAAGAAAGAAAGAGAGAGAGAGAGAGAGAAAGAAAGAAAAAGAAAGAAAGAAAGAAAGAAAGAAAGAAAGAAAGAAAGAAAGAAAGAAAGAAAGAAAGAAAGAAAGAAAGAAAAAGAAAGAAAAAGAAAGAAAGAGAAAAAGGCTGTCTTTTCGTTTGGGCATGTGGATAATAACATTTTACCCAGAATTGATGTTACATAGAGGTTTGAAGTCACAAGAAAGAATTTGAATAAAATACCTGGATTATAACCCAAGTTACCTTAGTGACACACTTGATGGGTCTTTTCACATTTAAGTTGTGAGGGAGACTTTAGGGGGGCACTAGTCTCACCTTATACTCCACGTGGGCCAGGGAGGTGCCCAGAGCACAGATATTTCCCTCTAGCTCCAAGCTACCAGCAGACACACTGTGAATGTGGGGTGGTGGGGCACACCCCAGCCCAGTACTGTGTAGAGTGCATGAGGTATTGAGGAGACGGAGGAGGAAAAGTAAAGGCTGTGTGGCTTCAGATTTAATAAGGAGTAATTTTACTCTCATTCAATTGTACGTTTGATTATTGATTATGAAGATTATGTTTACATGAGCAATTTTGTTTGAAAAACCTGTTATTACTGGTCATAGGAAATGACTAAAACATCAGTTAGCATTTTATATGTGTTTATACACACATATACCACACTTTAAACCCATTGGCCTATAAAAACAAAGACACATCAAATCATTTCTTTAAATCCTGCATATTGTCCCCTCATCTTCCTTCAAGTATTGGTGATCCTCATCTCTTTTAAACGCCATCGTTTACGAAGAGGTGTAAAGTTAGTATTAAGTATCCTACTCATTTCTTGCTTATAACGGTGGGGACAGTAACCATGTTGGTCACAGAGGAGGAACAAATACATATATTCAAGACAAACCCTGCAGTAACATTGCTGTCATCCTTTCTGTGTTCCTGAGTGGGAGGAGAAGGTGGCAGAGAGGCTGCCCACAACTCTGGGCATGTCTGTGAGGTGCACAGCAATGCCATCTCATGCTCTAAGGCAAAAAAGTGCCTAAGAACCATTGTTTTAAAATAGAGGATTTTGAACTTTTAAAGCATCAGAATCTTCTCAAAAGAAATTTTACATGGCTCTGAAATAGGTAAAATAAGTAAAAGCCTAGATGCTCTGGGTAAAGTGGCGAGGGCTGGTGATGGGAAAGTTATTGAACCCCAGTGGCTGGGCTTCCTTTTTGGGTTTCCTTACCCTGGAAATTCCTGCAGCACCCTATAGAACCCCAGGGCCAGGAAGAACATAGTTTGTATTGCTCTATAGTTGGCTGTGTTGCAACATAATTGCATCACCAAAAAGGGTGCAAATACAGGAATATTAACTTTACAGTTCTTTCTTAATGGAGTTCCCTCCCTCTCCCCACATCCATCCCCTGCTCTTTCTTTCTCTGTTGTCTGAATTACCTGGGAAAGTGTTAGCTTTGTAATTTTTCTTGCTTTTTTTCTCTCAGGCCTCGTACATTTTGTTTTACTTACTTATAAGCTTGTGGATGATAGACTGAAACAGTTTGCAAAGGGGATGTGGTCTTCTTATCTTCAACACCAACCCTTCCAGGTGGTCTGCACACATTTTTTGAGCCTTACGCAATGAGGGTAAATGCAGAGGAAGATAGTCTTTGGGATGAATCAGAAAATCCAATGCCACAGTCATGTAATATTTGCAGGTTGTGAAATAAAATTGTTGCCTTTTTGTTTATTATTTCAGAATTTTTTCAAAGGCTTTTTTTTTTAAAGCAAGTTTTTCTTTTTTTCCAATAAGCATTGTTTTCTCATTGTCTGCCAGATTTTGTCAGTTTCTCTTGTGTGTTTTTATAGTGTCAAACCACAGTGCTATCTTCTAGTACAAGGCCAAATTTGATCATTTTATCTTTGAGGAAACTACCCTAGGCTGTTTTTATAATGCCTAACCTCGAGTGAATAAAGCATAAGCAAACTGAAGATTAATTTCTTTAGGAGCACATTTCTTTACTTCACATGGATACTGGGCAACCCATAAAAAATAAAAAATGATGAATTTCCTATTAAATAGTTTTAATTCACTTTCTATTATTACTTTATAATGTCATGCAGTGTTTTTGTATGGACCACAAATGAGCTTAAATAGTACAATTTTAAGAAAGGAAAGATAAAAATAACATGGCATGTGGAATCCCTTTGATGTGCTACGTATATAGGCCACATGTTATTACTAGAAAATTAAGATTCCTGAAGATTTCTACAAAGCCGTTTCTATATCATCCAACTAGTTTGTTGGCCCTCAAATTGGTAAATCTGTTTCCTCTCTTAACATGTTATTTCTGTGGATTAGATAAAAGAAAAATTTCGTCTATGCTGCCAGAATTTCAAACTGAATAGCTACAGTATAAGGAGATTTAGACTATGATATGAATAGCTGCAAAAGCTACTAGTCCTTTGGCTCAGGTGTTTATTGTTCAGACGGTAACATATAATAGGCTGACAGACAACTGTCAGTGCTGTAATAGTCAGGAAAAGACAATGTGAATAATTTCCAAGGAACAGGCTGAACCACCCTTGCTGTTGCTGTTGTTGCTGTTACTATTGTCATTGTTGGTCACTTTCCTTCCCTTCTATGAGTGCTGTGATTAGCTGGTCAGACTTTTGCTCAATAACTAAACTCAGCATCTATCCTTTTATAGATTCTTATAGATTGGTGGAACTCACAGATTTCAAAAAATTTTAATATTGGAGAGGACCTTGAGAGTCATCTAACTGAACTCTTATCCTTTTATAGATGAGGGAAATGAGGCTCAGGGCAAATACATGATGTTATAAACTGCTTTCTTTTTGCTGCAGAATCAGGTCTAGAATTCAGGTCCCCTGGCTCCTGGACCAATATTCTTTTCACCATATCATCCTACCATCTTTGCATATCAGTTGCATATCAGAAGTGACTGATTTCAAGAGTTTCTCCTAAAGAAGGAAGAGGTGTTTGTGTTTCTTCCTAATGCCTGGGTCATTGCCTCCTGCCTATCTTAATCTAAGCACATGAGTTCTTTTTCAGTCCAACACTCAAACTACCTGTGCCCCAAGCACTCACCAGATATTTAGACTCAGTGCAAGGGCTCCCCCATGGAGACAACTGGTACTGAATTAATAAAATGAGGTAATGGTCTTCAAAAATCTGGGCAAGAATAGGTGGCAGTTATTGATAAATCTATCATTGGTCCATTGCACCCTGCAAAGATTAAGGAAAATATAGTAAATATTCAGATAGCCAAATTTATTCAATTAATTAACATTTTGAGTTTGGTTTTTCTATTTTTTTTCTTTCAATATTTATGATGCTGGTCACCGTTGGAGATACAGTGATTTGTCCTCAGATTTGAGCATTGCATTCTAAGTGGAGGACACAGACTTTGAACAATAAAACACATATTTCACATATCAGTAAGTTCTATGCAGAAAATAAATCAGAGTATCAGGACAGAGAATGCCTAGAGTGAGGCAAGGGTTCACTAACCCAGGTAGAGTGGTTAGGGAGGTCTCTGAGGAAGTGGCATTTGAGTGAGAGGAATGGATGAAGAAAAGAAACCACCAAGTAAAGATCTAAGGGAAGAACAATTCTGTCAGGAGAAAGCATATGCAAAGGTCCTGAGGGGGGAATGGGGTTGGTGGTAGCAGAAGTGGAGTGAGAAAATAGGGAGAACAGAAGCAAATGAGATCACAGAAGTGGTCAGGAGCCAGGTCATTTAGGTAAGTCATTTGGACTTTATTTCACATATCACAGGAAGTCCACTGGAAGGTTTTAAGCTAATAGGGCAAGAAAGAGGAAGACAACCTATGAGATTATAATGGTAGTGTTAATGAGAGAAAATCATGATGTAGACTGGAGGGGCGCTGGGTTGGAAATGGGAGAGAGGAAAAGTGGCAGATTTGGTGTTTATCTTGAACGTTGAAATGACGGAATCTGCTGTTAAGACTGAGTGTAGGAAAAATATACAAAGTGTGGCAAACAGACTTTAAGGTGGTCTCCCTGATCACTGCATCCTGGTATTGGTGCCCTTGTTTAATCCCTTCGCTTTGAGTGTGGCTGCGACCTGTGACTGACTTTTAACCAAGAGAATATGGTAAAGGTAATGAGATGCCACTTTTGTACTTATGACTGTGTCTTGCTAGTAGGCTCTCTCTTCTTCTCCCTCCCTAGCTTTGAAAGAGCAAAGCTATGGCAGGCCTATGGAGAAAGCCCTGTGGCTTCCAGCAGACATCTAGGTAGAAGGCAGAACCCTTAGTCCCACAACCACAGGAACTGAATGCTGCCAACAAGTTCCTGAGCTGGAAAGATCACCAACTGAGCTTTCAGATGAGAGCTAAGCTCCTGATGAGAATGGGACTGCAGGCAACACCTTGATTGCAGCCTCCCAGGGCCTTGTTGAGCCCTGACTCCTGACCCATGGAAATTATGAGATACCAAATTTGTGCTATTTTAAGCTGCTACATTTGTGGTAGTTTGTTACACAGCAATAGAAATGTAATACAATAGGATGTTTAATTCAGCTTTTCTAGTCTTAGTATCATGAAGTGTTTAAACAATAAAAAAGCCATGATCCTTGAACACTTGATTTACAGATTAGGGAAACAGTGTCACAGCAATATGCCAGAGGCCATGTGGCTCACTAGTAACTAGAATCCCATCTCCTCTTTCTACAACCATGGCTCTTGTGCTGCACTACATTGCCTTCTAAGTATTACACATTGTTTTTGTTTGTTTCTGTTGGTCTGTGTGAAGCACATCCTATAACTTTATTCTGGGTTATTGAGGCTTGTCAGAAGAAAGATGTCTTCCTTTACCTCCTCTAGGAGATCTGCCTGTATGTGATTCATATGAATTCTTAATCTGAGACATGGCGGAGGCTCCATCATGGAAATTAAGTGGTACTGGGTTAGGGAGAACCCTTTAGGCTCCCCCAGACACAGCATATTTCAAAACTTCCTGCCCAGTCAAGATAACTCTCCTCTCTCCCCATAAACTCTTGGGAGCCACTGAAAACTTTTGCCCTGTTTATGTGGCCTTTCCTGGGAAGTATGGGGTCACTGACGGGCTGTTGAATTGAGGTGATAGAAAGCAAGAAAATAGAAAGTATTTTTAAAATAGAAAGAAAGCAGAAAAGGAATGAAGGGAAGAAGGAAAGAAGAAAGGAAGGAAGAAAGGGAGGGAGGAAGGAAGAAAAGGAAGGAAGGGAGGAAGAAAACTACATGACAGCAACGCAACCTAAAATGCCAGTGACCCTTGGTGCTCATGATTAAACTGCATGATTAAACATAATGAATATCTCTCATTAGCTGCACAGCTGCTGTCAAACCTGGTGGATGCATCTTATCCTGTTCTTTATGTCCATTGCCAGAAACAAGAGACAGGAACTGGATTTCTGGGTAATGCCACTCTGAAAGTTGCTCTTTCTTTATGTAGTTCATGAAGTATTGGAAGGGTTTAGCAAAGAGTCTCATCATATCAGGAGACTTCAATACTTACTTTCATGGCAGATCTCGTAATTCTCACATATTTTCTTGCCCTTTGTCTCTCCACCTGTTCCTTGCTTAGTCTAGTACAAAGTGACCATTTTCATTCTTTTAATATTATGATGAAAAAAGTGGAATTCTTCTTTTCTGTGTATGATTCCAAGCATTGGAGTCGACAGGCAAAATAGACAACAGAAATAGAGTGACAGGTGACAGATAAATATCCATGTGCTCTGGACAACCAAATGTTTTTCTAGATTACAATAACTTGGGGTGACTCAGGATGAAACAAGGCTTGTAAATTAGTATGGTTTAAGTTGTCAAGCTGTAGGTTGGACTCTTGTTCAGCTATTTGATATAAACAAATACTAGCCATCATATTTTATGGGGAAATGTCTTGCCTAGGTACCCATGAATATTTACAGCAATTCTGAGAATAATTTGAAATTACCGAGCCTCTCCTATCCCCTTTTCTAGGAAGATCCATCCTGCAGAAATACTTTCCTCACTTGCCAGGATCTTGAAATTAGAAAATTAAAATCCCCCACCATCCTGCAAAAATACTTTCTTCACTTGCCAAGATCCTGAAATTAGAAAGTTAAATATTTTATCCTTTGCTTATTTGTTGTTTAACTGAAATGTAAATAACTCAGGAATGATAACAAATGAAGCTTTGTCAGCTATTTATACATGAAAGTGAGTCTATCCCATTATTTCCTGGAGCAGGTTTAGCTGAGGGGTAGGAGGCTGGTTTGATCGTGAGGGAAGTTATATGGGGGGAGGCACTAGGAGGGCACAGGTGTGGGGGAGTGCACCTAGGGATGGTTGGGCAAAGGGAAGGGGAGCTCTGAAGACCAACGTAGTCCACTTGACAATCTGCCTGGCCAGGCAACATCCTAATGTGAGTCTCAGCTTCTTTCCTGATCCTTGTAAGAAACTGTAGATGTCTGAACAAGCTCAGAAACCTAAATAACAATTGATGTAGCACTTAAGGGCCACACCTTGTTACACATTGTTTAGCAACATAAATATTATTCTGTATAGTTCCATGTATTCAAAGCTTTTAAAAGCACACTGTATTGTCAGGTTACTTAAGCAGGTCCCATAGTACTGCCTTCCTGTCTGATAAGGTATATTAAGGATATGCAAATTTTTCTTACATAGGCAATGCATAAATGTAGCTACATTTTCTGAATTTATGTATTTTGAGCAAATTTAATTTTCGGTCTGGACACTTTACACACTGTCTTTAGTAACATTATCATGATTGAAATTGGTCAGTTAGTTCAAACAAATGATTAATTTAGTAGGATATTCTTTTAATTTGGGCATTTTATTCTGTTGCTTAAAAATATAAACAAAATGAGCACACACAAAAATAAATCCCAAATAAATACCAAGCCTTCCAGTTAACTGCTAAAAAAAATTGAGGCATTAGAAAACAGGTTATTGGCAATAGTGATGGGAATTTTTGTGAATCTACCAAGAGTTGAAAGAATTTGATTGTGACTAACATGGCTTTGGAGAATTAGTTTTTTGTTTGTTTGTTTTGCTTTTTAGGGCTGCACCCTTGGCACATGGAGGTTCCCCAGCTAGGGTCGAATCAGAGCTGTAGCTGCTGGCCTATGCCATAGCCAACGACAATGTGTGATCCAAGCCGTGTCTGCGACCTACACCACAGCTCACAACAACACGGGATCCTTAACTACTGAGCAAGGCCAGGGATCGAACTCGCATCCTCATGGCTCCTAGTCAGATTAATTTTCTGCTGAGCCATGATGGGAACTCTGAGAATTAGCTTAAATATATATATGTTTATAAAATTTTCCCTCTGTAATGGAGAATAACCTGTACAGTTACTGTGGGGTAAAATGCCATTATATATTTGTCCAAACCCGTAGAATGTACAACATCAAGAGTGAACCCTAATATAAACTGTGGACTTTGGATGATAATGTATTAATGTATATTAAGCAATTGTAGCAAGTGTACCCCTCTAGTGGAGAATACAGATAAAAGGGGTCATTATGCATGTGTGGGGGCAGGAGGTATATGGGAAATCTTTGTACCTTCTGCTTAATTTTGCTCTGAGCCTAAAACTGCTCTAAAAAATAAAGTCTTTTTTAAAAAGAAAAGCAATAAAAGAAGCCTGGACTTGAGTGTGAGCTTTCCAACAAGGTCGAAAAGTGATAATGGAATACCAAAAATAAATAAAAAGTGTCAGTGTATGAAAGATTAGCCTCATTGTGTTGAGAGAAATAAAACAGAAAAATAATGTTTGCAATTGACTAGGGAAACTTACAAATGTTTGGCTAAACTCTTTAGGCATACAAATTAAATTCATTATCTTACTAGGTTTTCCCTCATTTGTACTGAAATCAGTTTTACCTCATGGACCAGATTACTAAAGAAAGATGGCAAAGTTCCTGTCATGGCTCAGTTGAAATGAATCCAACTAGTATCCATGAGGATGCGAGTTCAGTCCCTCTCCTTGTTCGGTGGGTCGGGGATCTGGATCTGGTATTGCCTTGAGCTGTGGTGTAGTTTGCAGATGTGGCTTGGATCCCCTGTTGTTGTGGCTGTGGTGTAGGCTGGCAGCTGCAGCTCCGATCCGATGAGAGAGAGAGAGAGAGAGAGAGAGAGAGAGAGAAAGAGGGAGGGAGAGAGAAAGAGAGAGAGAGAGAAATGAGGAAGGGGAGAAGGAGAGAGAAAGATGTATATGCCAAGGGATGCACACACATTTTGATTCTGCTCTTGGCTGGTTCTGCCTGCCCTCCCCAATACCTGTAAGCCATGGGTGGACAGAAAAACTGCTGCTTTCATGGGGACAGAATATTTTCTTGCTATAGGCTGCCTTGTTGGGAGGTTTGCCACCTTCCCTCCAGAACATGGACCATTTGTTTTTGTTGGTAAAGAAATTTTGGAAGAAGTAAGCTGTGTTCCTTGGTTTTGTTAAAGATAGGGTGCTTGTGATGGTAGTTAAGTTTGGGAGTCAGGGAGGTTTAAAAACAATGTGTAGGTATGGGCCAGACCCTTGTTTTCAGTTGTGTAGTATTTGCTGAATAGGATTCAATATGTAACAGACACAAGCCAATACAGATAATCTTCGGAAGCTGAAAGATGTTTTAAAAGTAAATTAAGTTAGGAGTTCCCTAGTGGCCTAGTGATTAAGGACCCAGTGTTGTCACTGCTATGTCTTGGGTCACTGCTGTGGTGCAGTTTAGATCCCTGACCCAGGAATTTCCTAATGCTGTTTATGTGCACCCCCTCCCCCCAAAAAAGAAAAATAAGTTAGTCTTTGACCCTAGGATACTATTGAGAGTCATGCACATCCCAAGACTAATGTATTTTAGCCATAAATAGATCAGTTTTCTGAAGGTATGAAGGGACAATAAAACCAATACATTTATACATACATGCATACATACATATCTATATATAGTCTAGGATTAAGTGTTTAAAATAAATACTAATTAAAATGACAAATACATAGCTATTTTCTTGTTTAATTTCATTGAGTTAAATTAGTTAACACAGTAAATTAAGCATCTTTCCAGCAAGTACCCTTTTAGTACTTTGATGTAAAATAGCTTTAATTATTAGAAATCATTTCACATATCATTTTGTAGCTCTACTGTGTACAGGGAGTTTATGTTGATAAATTTAATCTGTCATCTCTGTTTTGAACTATTTCAGATTATTAAAAATGCACAGCTATCTTAGAGGCCATTATGTATCAGCTTATTTTTCTTATGTAACTCATCTTACTATATAACTCATACTAAAATAATTTATTAAGATTATTCAGTTTTCTTGGGAAGAATGAAACACAACAGAATTTGTCATCTTTTAAAAAATGTCATTGAAGTATAGTTGACTTACAATGTTCTATGAGTTCTTCTGTACAGAAAGGTGACTCAGTTATACATACATGTATTCTTTTTCATATTCTTTTCCATTATGGTTTAGCACAAGATCGTGAATATATTCCCTGTGTTATACAGTAGGACTTTGTTGTTTATCCATTCTATATATAACAGTGTGCCTCTGCTAACCCCAAACACTCAATCCTTCCTCTACTTCCTACTTCCCATTAGCAACCACAAGTCTGTTCTCTATATCTCTGAGTCTGTTCCTGTTTTATAGATAGGTTCATTTGTGCCATATTTTAGATTCCACATGTAAATGATAGCATGTGGTATTTGTCTTTCTCTTTCTGACTTGGTTCACTTAGTATGATAATCTCTAGGTCCATACATGTTACTACAAACATCATTATTTCATTCTTTTTAATGGCTGAGTAATATTCCATTGTATATACATATATACCACATCTTCTTTATCCATTCATTTCAGACTTTTTGGTCTTGATGCCTTGCCTCAAAGCATCCAGTTATTACTATTGCATAATTAAGCATACTTCCAGAAATTATGACAATGTACAAATTGAGGAAATTCCAAATTATATATTCAGAGATTGTTTCATTGAATAAAAATCAATCTTTCCCTCTAACACCAATTATCCAGGGTGCTTACACTCTTAATGAATAACTAAATTGATAATCCTCAACCTTGAATTAAGTTTGGAGAACTCACATTTTTACAAGAATACCTGGCTTTCTGGCTACACACTGTTGCCCACTAGATTGGCAGACTGCAGCCTGAAGGCCAGAGCTGGCCAACTGCCTGTGTTTATATGGTCCTTGAGCTAAAGCTGGTTTTAAGTTTTTATAGGATAGTAAAAAATAAGTAAATACGAAGAAGAAAATGCAACAGGGACTGGCTATGGCCCACAAAGCTTAAAATATTTACTATACGGCCCTTTATAGAAAAAGTTTGCCAACCCCTGATCTACAAAATAAAATCAAATTCCTGGTCTTCTCATTCTGCCAAGTGAATGCAGAATAATTCTCTAGCTTCATCCTTTGTCTCCTTCCCCATCTAAGCCATGTTCAAGGTACTATTACTCATGTATCGTAATGTACAGCCACTTTGTTATGACCGCAGATGCTGTTGGTGGAGGACTGGAAGTCACAGGAGAAGGGCTGCTTCTGCATGGTGATGCCTCTGCATACTCAGTCCTGAAGTGGGGGGGAGTGGACAAAGGGAAGGAAGGAGGGTGCAGGGGGCGGGTAGTTCTCACTCCTCAGCTCAGGGCTGGAAGCACCTCGAGGCATCTTCGCTCACATTTAAAAAAAAAATCCTCTGCTCATAGCCACTTTATTTTTAATAGCCCACATCACCGCCTGTCCACCAGGTAATGGAATTTAATTTGAGGGTCGTGAATCTGCTGTTTGCAAGAAGCCAGGCAGGCGTGGGTCAGAGCCAGCTGCAGCCTCCCTGGGGCCTGAGCTTCCGAGTGGAATGGACCCCGTGGTAGCCCAGCTTTGGACATTGTGGCTCAGGGCTCCAAATGTGAGTGCGTGTGCCAGAAACCAGGTGTCTGACGGCCCCTGGAAGTGAAGCAGAATAACCCCTACCACCTTCCAATGCTCCTGAGCTGGTGCACCAGGAGGGGCGTGGACGCTACCTGTTATGGAGACACACCCGGATCCGAGGATGGAGATGAGACTCCAGAGCTGTTCCTGGAAACTGCCTTTCCTAAACACAGAACACTCTTCCTAATTCAGGGCCATGTGCATCCGTCTTTTTTTTTTTTTTTTTCCCCGTTCATTTATCTTTTCAGTTTTTTTTTTTTTAAGTTTTAATTGAAGTATAGTTGACTTATAAGGCTGTGTTAGTTTCAGGTGTACAGCAAAGTGAATCAGTTATACATATACATATATCCATTCTTTTTCAGATTCGTTTCCCATATAGGTTATTACAGAATACTGAAAAGTTTTCCCTGTGCTCTACGGTGGGTTCTTGTTAGTTATCTATTTATATGTAGTAGTGTGTATATGTTAACCCCAATCTCCTATTTTCTCCCTCTCCGCCACCTCCTTCCTTTGGTAACTTCCTTTCTGTAAAGTTTATTTTTGAAAAAAAAAATAATCTGGCTTTCATTTGCATCTTTTAATGAATTTGCTCATGCTGAGCAAAGATATTTGAATCTAATTAACAATTAGTCAAAATGCATTCCCCTGCACTAGGATAGTTTTGTTGTTATTTAGTTTTGTTTTTAATCAGTGGTTTTGTCCTGAGCTGGTTAGGGTCAGAGCTCTGACCTACTGCTTTGACCTTAAGCCTGCACAGTCTTATAATTATGATGCTCATATCTGTGAAGAGGCAAGGAGCTCATTATTTCATTTATTTTTAGAATATATTATACATATATATATAAATAATCAGGTTTGTGAAGAGTGCAGTGATATCATTGGCTACTGATAGTTTCTTTTTTTAATAAATAATAATTTGTCATGATTAAACAGGATTAGGATGTTTTTGTTGATAAAAACAGTAAAGAAAAACAAAAACATATACATGAAATAAGCATAAAATAATCTTTAATAAATATGTTACTCAAACAGCATTTAAAATATAATTTCATGTGGTGCTCTAAAATGCTTCATTATTTATACTTTTGGGAAAATTTTTTCCCCATATAACAACATAAATCAATTATTTTGTGCTGTTATAAGTTATTACTGAGAATATGTTAATATTTGGTAGCATTAACTATATAAATTTATCCTTAGCCTTAAGTAAAACTAAGCAAAATGACCTTAGAGAATAGATGATTAATAAAAGAATCATAATTTTTACATTTTTCTCAGAATCTTTTTTTTAGCATAATTTTTATACCGAATTCACCCTACTTTTATATCTCATGCTCTTATGCTTTTAAAAATGCCAAGTCTTTTTCAAGACCCTCTCTATGTCTTCCTACTTTGTGTAATTTCCTTCTTAGAATTTCTATTGGCTATTTGTGTACTTAAAAATACTTTTATTAATTCTTTTTCAGTTACATAGGCTTTCCATTTTAAGCAACAGAGACTCTGACAGTGTCTGTTTTTTTTTTTTTTTTTTCTCCTCACATAGGACAGAAAATTTGAGAGGAAGTGGCTGAGGGCAGAATGTCAGCATCTCAGGGATGTCAGTGCTGGCATCACTCTGATTCTCTTGTTCTTTTCCATTTGATTCCAGGATGGCTGCCACAGCTCCGGGCATCACTTCAGCTTTCAGGGAAGGCAGGAAGGAAAGGGGTGCTTCTAGCCATATCTGGCTTTCCTTATATCAGAAAAGAAAAAATTCCCAAACACACCCTACAAACTTCTTATGTCTCATTGGCCAGAACTGCATCACATGGTACAACTCGTTGTAAGGGACTTTGGGAAAATGAGTCTTTAGCATTTCTTGCCACTGTTGTAAAGGATAAGAGAGTTGGGAACCAAAAATAATTGTCGTGGGTTGTAATCTGGGTTTAATCACGTTTGTAATCTCTGCATTGCTGATATATCTCCTACCTATAGATACCACTCCACTATTATTTTTGTGTAAGAACCATGTACTTTTCAAAAACACTTTAAAGTTTATTTATTTGGGATCAGTTAATCAAAGTTTAGGAAAAATTTACGTGATGTTGATTGAAGGTATTTAATCACTATTAATTGAATATCTATAAAATAAAAAATGTTCTAAGGAGCCACAAGGAAGGAATAGCTTCCTATGAACACTTTTAAGTGTTGTTTCTATAGGGGATTTTGAAGAAGTACAGGAAATTTTTGCATTTGATCTTGCTAAGTTTCATTCTTTATGTTTCCCTCCTTTGGAAAGCCAGGAAAGAAAAAGAAGTCATTAGAAAGGATAAAGCATCTATCTCTTTTTTCCTAAATAAATGTATGTAAAACAAAATAAAAATATTTTATTTCAGCAAAGTACATTTTAATCAATGAAAAATGAGCAACATCATGTAATGGTCTGTATTTTGTATACCGTTCGGGGAATTTATTAATTTTGATGCATGAGAGAGAGAAGGAAAAGAGGTTGATTTTTATTTTTGTCAATAATATAATTTAAATTTTTTTACAACTGTTATGAAGTGAAGATGTATATTTAGTCCTTTTGAATTTCCAACAAAAGTCCATCAACACTTCCTTCTCTACCCAATGGCCTCATATGCTTTAAATATAGGTGTTTCATTTTCAAAATGATCGTTGTTTCATGTTAAATACAGACTGGGAAAACAATACTAATGAATTTCTATGTATAGGGCATTGTTAGACATAACCACTTCTTGAATCTATTATTGGTTCCTGCTTTGTTTGATTTTCTCTTAGTTTTTACCCTCTTTTCAGCAGTGAAGACAGGTAGATTTGTAGCAATTATAAAACTGGACCTCAGTGTGTAAGGAATGACCCTCAGTGAGATGCCTAGAAATGGCTGAAATACCAGTAGTCAAGACTGGCCTGGATTTGAGCAGCAGAAGTTTGAGGGGCCGGTGAGTGTGTCCCCTTGGTAGACCCCCTGGCTTCTCAAGTGCTGGAAGAACTGAATGAGTTTCATCAATCCCTGAGGACTCAGGTTTCTTTCATTGAGTGTGGATGTCCTCTGGTGGTTCTGGGCCACCTAAATCCTCGAGGTGACCTGTGTCCCCAGGACTAGTGTCCAGAGGTTGAGAGTCTCTGGATAATGACCAAAGATTTATTCAGATTTATTTGAGTCTGGCCATAATGAACAGAGCTAAAGTCATATTGCCCCTGAACTTAATAATGGGTGTAGGACCTCTGCATTATTCTTTTTTATCTAGTGCCCCTTTTGATGTAAATATTTTATTTATTCCCCCCCCCCCTCCTCTGATTGTGCCTACAGCATATGGAAGTTCTTAGGCCAGGGACTGAACGCAAACCACAGCAGTGACCATGCCAAATCCTTAACTGCTAGGCCACCAGGGAACTCCCAATATTCTATTACTTCTGAAAAAGGTAAAAGACCAGAGAAAGGCTTTAAAAATTATTACAGGGAAGCCATCTGGTACTGGGTAAAAATAACAATCACAGTTGGGAGCTATAGATATGTTTTTAGTCCTTAAAATATGTCAAGATTTTAGAAAAATATTAGGAGTAATTTTCCAAGATTGGAAGTGCTTTTAAGTTTTTGGATGAAAGGCATTTTTGTAAATACAAAAATGGTTCTTTAGGTAATAATAAGAGTAATTTCGTACTTTTATATGAGGACTTCAATGCGCATTAAACATCACAAGAGGCAGCCTCTTTCCTAGATGACCGAGTGGACAGGAACTGACTCACAAAGTTCTCAGAACAAGTTACCAACCAAATTTGCATTTGAATCTGTAATTTATCTCAATCCAGGTAGCTACCTGTGAAAACTGTGAGCTTACAAAGTGCACATTTATTTGTATTAATCAGTATCGATCCAATAGCGATTATGCACCAAGCACTGGGTTTCCAAAGATGAGTAAGATCTCAATCTGCCTATGAGAAGTGCATAGCCATTCTGTGTTCACCTAATCATCCTTCAGCTGCCCACAGAGTTATTGGGGAAGGGACAGTGGCCTCTTGGATTTCACCCTGGCTCTAGCCTGGGAATTTGTCACGAAATATACCTGAGAAATATATTTCGGAAACTAGACTTGCTTAGGCTATTTGTATATCATACACTCAAAATACAGTTGTGCAGATATTTGGGTTGGGATCCTGACATTTTTGATGTGTGTATAAAGCTTTCAAATATTGAATTATTAGCAAATCAAATATACAATCACCTTTCTTTTGAAATTTCTTTTCTTCTTTTCATTGAAATAATAAATGTTCCTCTGCTCTTGAGCCAGTTGGTTCTAAGCCAGTTGGTCCTTGCTACCTGGTAGGCTCCCCAGGTCAGTTTCCTCTCATAAATTTACTTTATGTTTATTTCTGACTTTGAAGATCAAAGGTTCTTAGAAAACTTCTCTTCCCTTTTCTGTGTAATAGGTAATCCAGTAGTTGCCTGTTAACTTCTTTTGTCTTCCAGACACAGATTCCTGAATGTTAGACTGGAAGAGACCCTAGAAATGGAAACTTCTCAACTCTCATATTCTCTCAGACCCCAAGAGAAGTGATGTATTACGTGTCTTTAGTTTCCATCAACACTGTACATAAACTTCTCAAAAGAATGAGAGAAACAGCTACAAGCAACAATCCCAAGGTAGTCATTCTTGTTGCTCATCAGCTTTTCATGTTATATGTTGACACTGTACTGTATTCACAGCCCAATTAAAATGGTTTTTAAAAAGATATTTGGAATAGATTGGTAGTTGCCAGAGGTAGGGGTGGGTGAAGGGAGTCAAAGTGTATAAACCTCCAGGTATAAAATAAATAAATCATAATATACAGCATGGTGGCTGTAGCTAATAACACTCTATTGCATATTTAGAAATTCTGGAGAGTAGATCTTAAAAGTTCTCACCACAAGAAAAAGATTCTGTAACTACATATGGAGATGGATGTTAAATAGTTTTATTATGGTGATCATTTCACAATATATTCAAATACCAAAGCATTATGTTGTACACCTAAAACCAATATAATATCATATGTCAATTATACCTCAAAAACCCCCATTAGGGAGTTCCTGTTGTGGCTCAGTGGTAATGAACCCGACTAGGATCCATGAAGATGTGTGTTCAAGTCCTGGCCTCGCTCAGTGGGTTAAGGATCCAGCATTGCTGTGAGCTGTGGTGTAAGTCACAGATACAGCTTGGATCTGGCGTTGCTGTGGCTGTGATGTAGGCAGGCGGCTGTAGCTCCAGTGCAACCCCGAGTCTGGGAACTCCTTCAATATACCATGGGTGTGGTCCTGAAAAGCAACAACAACAACAACAACAACAAAAACAAACCCAAAAAAACCCCACATTAAATCCACAGAAAAGTAGTGTCCAAGAAATGATATTTTGGGTTATCTTTTTTTTTTTTTCTTTTCTCTTTTTGTCTTTTAGGGCCACACCTGCGGCATGTGGAGATTCCCATGCTAACAGTCTAATCAGAGCTGTAGCTGCTGGCCTAGGCCAGAGCCATAGCAACGGGGGATCTGAGCTGCACCTACAACCTACACCACAGCTCACGGCAACGCCAGATCCTTAACACACCGAGAGAGGCCATGGATCGAACCCGAGACCTCATGGATGCTATTAACTGCTGAGCCACGACGGAAACTCCTGGGGCTATCTTTATCACTCTTCCCTATTAATAGGGATAATTAAAAGAGATAATGTATGGTTACACATGTCTCTGGAATGTATTTTGAACCTACATTTTAATATGGGGGTGTCATGCTAAGAAATGCAATAATTCAGATAAAATAATGAAGGTTTACCACAAAGCTAAGACTCCTAAATAAAGAATCTGTCCATTTTTCATGACAAGGGCTTTTGCTTATTTCCCTGCTTTCTACCTCATGTTGGGGATGGTCAGCATCTTTGCTTGGTTCAAAGAAACATCAGACTTAGCAGAGGTAATTTCCTCCACTTCCATCCAGATGACTTCTTTGGGTTCCTCCTTTCATGTTTGCTAGGAAGGTTAATTAAAGTTTTTACTCTACATAGTGGTAATTAAAATCTTTCCCCCTCAGTTTTTGGTAGACTGTAATAAGATTATCAAGGAAACAATTAAGCAGGAAGGTAGTATCATCAGGCTATAGAAAGACAATATTTGTACTGTTATCAATAATAGGCATAGTTAACACATTCATATCTTTAACCACAATTTATACTATATTTGTGTACTCTTCATATTCAGCAGAGAATTATGCTACTTCATTTGTTTTACTCAATATTCAGTTTCTTCCAATGAAATTATCTAGCCAATTAACAAACTTTTAAACAGTATAGGCAAACTATACTGTGCCTGTCTGGACGTAGACACTTATTCCAGTGAGAAGGTAAGCACACTGGACAATTTCACTTGTTTCACTAAGCAAATTAAATTCTTCTTTACTTCTCAAAGCATGTTTCCTTTGAGTTCAGAAAGGAAAACAATCCCTGTTGTTTATTTCTTGGCTTCTCAAGATCATTCACTTTGAACATAAGGGTCAGCCAGCCACCCCTGGAATCTATACTGTGATAACTGGTGCTGCTCAGGTGAAGGACTTCTTGTGATTTCATGTTATTTATTTATAAGGACTTCTTATAGATGTAAGGAACTGGAGTGCATGCCTAAAATAGCCCCTCATCCCACCTCAAATTCTCTAAGCATTTTCTTTTTTCAGGCAATATTCCAGTAGTGTTCCCTTTAAGAGGGAAAGACAAACACTTTTATATAGTATCAAGTCAGTTCATGTTATCCACTAAATATTAAATCATGAAGCTGAGTTTTTGACAGTTAAAAAAATGATTATTCATTATGCATTCATTCTAAAAGTGTTCATAGAATGTCTTCCATGTGCCCAGAATGTCTCAGTTTGAAGATTCTAAGTATTTCTGTAATTGTTACTTTCATAGGCTACTGATTATAGTCTATACTGTAGTCTTATCTATTTAGGACCCAAAGCAGATGGATCAGAGTTTTTGGGGCGCTCTCAAAGTCTTGTCCGTCAGACCCAGAAGTCAGTTGGATGCAAAAGGGTCTAAGGGGAAAATCCAGAGCCTCGTCCGTGTCTGCTTGGTAGATGTTAGTTCTCTATCTAGATCCTCATTTCCACATTTTTCTTTTTCAGAAGTACAAGGAATCAAAATCCCAAACCATGAGTTTGTCATAGTGGGCGTAAGCCTCATGAAGGTAGAGACCTTGTCTATTCTATTCACCTCTGTATTTCAGAACCTGGAGGATGCCTGTCACCAAGTAGGAGCTGAGTGTCCACAGGCAGCAAGGATGTGCCCTCCCCAGTGCTTTCAGAACCTGTACAAGCAGCTCTCCACTCACCCCCTCTCAGTGTGAGCACCAAGCCCTCTTCTCTTATCTCAAGTTCTTTGGTTGCCTAAAGGTAAAAGCTACTCTTTATACTGAGATTGATAAGCCACACTTGGCCTCATGTTTTTCCTCAGTTTACCTCTTGTTTCATTGCTCTCTATTTTGATTAATGGATGTTTATCTCTTTAACATTCTAGTCTTAGCTCCTAAAAAACTTCTTCTGACCGGGGTAACAAAATTTAAATGTCTTGTTGGTCAAAGATAAAAGTTCACCTTGGGGATTGTTCTGTGCTTACACTTTGTTGGTGTTTATTTTCAGTTCATCTATTAAAGAGCTGGAGGATTACAGAAGAGAAGCAGGCACCTCGAATTTAACTTTTAGTCATACATTTTATGAAATTATAGTGGTTCCAAGGGATACTTGAAAACTCTTACTACACTTGGTAGTAAGGTCTAATTACTTCTAATCCGAAATATAGTACTTTCAAAAGAAATTCCCTCTTACAAAACTGACATTTTGGGAATACAACACTACTTTTAACCCTGTAATGTCACTGTGTGAGCACAAAATTGCATATAATCTGCACACCCTAAATATCAAGCCTTTTTCATTCTGCCTGTACTCTGGATGCTAGGTGGATGACAACTTGGAGAATCCCTCACCCATAGTTGATGTGAGAAGATATAATGTTTGCAATTCTTTATTGCTATCTTAATTCTCAATTGAGAACTGCACTGTGTACAGAGTTGCTGAGATTGTGCAGGTGCTACCTATATGGCAATATGATTGGTGAGACAGTCTATTTCAAGCCAGGTATAAGAAGGCAGGGTATATTAGGGGATCAGTGTAGGAAACTAATTCTTTGCCTCAGGTCTAGAAACTCAGTAAAATGTTCCCCAAGAGATCTAAACCTCAATTTCCTTGACAGTAATATAGGCATAATAATCATGCTTACTTTATGGTTTGCTGCAACAGTTAAATGAAATAGTGTATATAAAGTATCTAGAGGAATGTCAGGCACATAGCAAGTACTCTGTGTTAGCTATTATTATTTTGTGTTATTAATTACATCCTATTTGCTAAACTCAAGAGACACTGGTTTCTTCCACTGTTTTAATTTGCAGAGGCATATCCTTTCTAGAGAAAAAGAATACTCCCTAATACACCCTCCATCCAGCCCCAGGTGATCTGTGATATTAAGTTAGTAAATACTGGATTGCTTACTGGTGAGCATTAAATAAAAGGAAAGTAAATTGGACGGCTTTAAACAATTTGGGGGGGGGGTAAAGTGGCAAAACCGTTACCTACTATTATGATCTTTCTAGGGATACCTGTCAGGTGGTTTTCCTTGGATGGTGCTGACAATCAAAGAAATCAGTCAGTCAATCAATCAGTCTCCTTCTCTTTCTCTCTCTCTCTCTCTCTCTCTCTCTCTCTCTCTTTCTCTCTCTCTCTCTCTCTATCTATCTCTCTCTCTCATAAGCAGGACCACTCCCTTCCAAGGAGGGTTTAATCTTCCTAGAGAATCTTTCCACCCTTGGAGTTCCGTCGTGGTGCAGCGGAAACAAATCCTACTAGGAACCATGAGGTTGCAGGTTCGATCCCTGGCCTCACTCAGTGCATTAAGGATCCAGTGTTGCCGTGAGCTGTGGTGTAAGTCGCAGACGCAGCTCAGATCCCTGTGGCTCTGGCATAGGCTGGTGGCTACAGCTCTGATTAGATCCCTAGCCTGGGAACCTCCATATATCATGGGTATGTCCCTAAAAAGACACAAACACCAAAAAAAAAAAAAAAAATCTTTCCACCCTTAGCATACCCTCTGATATTGCTCATTAATTATGATTAATTATTGTATTAGTTTGCTAGGGCTGCTGTAGCAAAGTACCACAGACTGGGTGGTTTAGAACAGGAGAGATTTATTTGCCTCACAGTTCTGGAGGTTAGAAATCTGAAATCAAAATGTCTGCAGAGTTGGTGCCTTCCTGAAGTCTGAGGGAGAATCTGTTTCATGCTTCTCTCCCAGCTTCTGGTGGCTTGTTGGCAGTCTTTGGTTTCCTTGGCTAGTAGATCTCTCTGCCTTCACATTTATGTGGCATTCTTCTTGTAGTGTGTCCGTGTCCAAATTTACCCTTTTTATCAGGATACCAGTTACACTGGATTAAGGGTCTGTTCCACTCCAGTATGACCTCACCCTTCTTCTTCTTCTTCTTCTTCTTTTTTTTTTTTTTTTTTGGCCACCTGGGGCATGTGGAGCTCCAGGGGTCAGATCTGAGCTGCAGTCTTGACCGAAGCTGCAGCTGTGGCAACATCAGATCCTCAGGCCACTGTGCCAGGACAGGGATGAAACCCTCGTCCCACCAATCCCAAGATGCCACTGATCCCATTGCACCATAGCAGGAGCTCCCAGTATGACCTCATCTTAATTACATCTGCAATGACCCTATTCCAAATAAGTTCACATTTTGAGGTACTGGGGGTTAGGATTTCAACATATGAATTTTGGGGGGACATACTCAACCCAGAACAATTATGATACTCAGATCCCATTTTTAAATTAAATTTTCTTTGAGTATAGTTGACTTACAATGTTGTGTTAGTTTCAGGTGTACAGAGAAATGAATGGATATATATATATATATATCTCCATTCCTTTTCAGATTCCTTTCGCATATAGGTCACTGCAGAGTATTGAGAAGATTTCCCTTGCTATGCAGTAGGTCCTGGTTACTCATTCATTCTGTATATAGTAGGTGTATAGCCTCCCATTTTATCACTCTGCACAATGTTTCCCCTTTGGTAGCCATAAGTTTGGATTTAAAATCTCTGAGTCTGTTTCTCTTTTGTGAACAAGTTCCCCCATATCACTTCTTATCAGATTCCACATATTAGTGATCTCCTATGATATTTGTCTTTCTCTGTCTGACTTATTGAACTTAGTATGATAATGTCTAGGTCTCTCCATGTTCTTGCAAATGGTATGATTTCATTCTTTTTTATGGCTGAGTACTATTCCATTGTACAAATGCATCACATTTTCTTTATCCACTCCTCTCCTGATGGACATTAAGTTTGCTTCCATATCTTGGCTACTGTAAATAGTGCTGCAATGAACATTGGGATGCATGTATCTTTTCAAACTATGGTTTTCTCTGGATATATGCCCAGAAGTAGAATTGCTAGATCATATGGTAGTTCTATATCTAGTTTTTTAAGGAATCTCCATATTGTTCTCCATAGTAGATATACCAATTTACATTCCCACCAACAGTGTCAGAGGGTTCCCTTTTCTCCATACCCTCTCCAACATTTACTGTTTGTAGACTTTTTGATGATGGCAGTTCTGACCAGTGTGAAGAGTTACCTCCTTGTAGTTTAGACTTGCATTTCTCTAATAAGTAGTGATGTTGAGCATCTTTTCATGTGCTTTTTAGCCATCTGTCTGTCAGATCTCATTTTTAAATGTTAGCAATGGGACTTGTCCCTTGGGTTTGTGCCTTACTTAAAAAATATATATATAAAGAAAAATTCACCAACCAAAAATAAACAAATGAACCCAATGACCAATGAAACAAGCCACTGCCAGCCAGGGATTTTAAAACTTAGCTGACAAGTTGATTGGGGTAGGCTTTATTTCATAAGTACAGATTCGGAAATGATATTTTCTTACATCCTTAAAGGATCTAACACCAAGTAAATTGTAGTGTGAAAAATTAAATTCAAAAAAAGAAAAGGTAAACAGATAAAAGAGAAAATACCAAATTTGAAAATTTTCAGGTTTTATAAGATCTACTAACTAGGAAACTGTAAGGGTGACACCCATCCTGTATTCTGTGGAAATGTTCCAATCTTACCAGGAAAGTCTTACATCCTGTATACTTAACTGTCATATCTGAATAAAAGCTTAATATTTACTAGAGTGGTAAAATAAGTTATTGGTTGATGATGACATATTATCATTTCATTTGTGCCTGGCACATACTGTAAAAAGTGTGGAAAGCCTGTAGATGAATAACTGAAGATATTTTTAGTAGTTGCCTTTTATAGCATATAGCATTTAAAAGTAAATGACCTTTAATGTTAATATATTGGCTATTTCTTTAAAAGGTAGAGCTTTTTAGGTTGTGGCGCAGCGGAAATGAATCTGACTAGGAACCATGAAGTTGTGGGTTCGATCCCTGGCCTCGCTCAGTGGGTTAAGGATCCGGCATGGCCATGAGCTGTGGTGCAGGCTGCAGATGCAGCTCGCATCTGGCATTGCTGTGGCTCTGGTGTAGGCCGGTGGCAACAGCTCCGATTAGACCCCTAGCCTGGGAATCTCCATATGCCATGGGTGCGGCCCTAAAATGACAAAAGGCAAAAATAAATAAATAAATAAAGTAATTAAAAATAAATAAATAAAATGTAGAGCTGAGATGAATATTTTGTTTGATAGTTAAGTTTACTCTGATATATGTTTGTCTTTAGAAAAATTTAAATACAGATATATTTGGAGGCACAGTTATAATGGGAAATAAATTAATTTTTTCTTCTTTTATCTGATTTATTATATTTAACACTCATTAAAAATTACTAGAAATGAATGCTTTTTGTTCTGAGGTGATGTTCTGAGACACCTTCACAGGCAATTTTTAGTATTTTTGATGTTTGATGCCTATCACCTGAAACAGTATATTTGAAAGCTATGCAACATTTTTCTCACTGATAAAGTCTGGAGAATCTCATTAAGTAGTAAAAACCTATTAAGTTGTAGCTACTACGTGGACTATTAATTCCTACAACCTTTCTGTTCTTCTTGGTTTAAACTGGAAACAGTATTTTGAGACCAAGTTTGTATTTTCTTTTTGTTTTGTTTTTTTTCCCCAAGCTTATATTTTCATAAACAGTTTAAATAAATTAAATTTCAAAATTGGATTCCAGTTTTTTGAGGGCTTCTTTGACCTCTGTATACTAGATATAGTATCTAAAGCTTCCATGATACTAAAAAGCTGTTTGGATTTTTTTTTTTTTTTTTTTTTTTTTTTTTTGGTTTTTAGGGCGGAACCCTTGGCATATGAAGGTTCCCAGGCTAGGGGTCAAATCGGAGCTGTGGCTGCCGGCCCACACCACAGCCACAGCAACTCAGGTTCTGAGCTGCATCTGCGACCTGCACCACAGCTCACGGCAATGCCAGATCCTTAACCCACTGAGCGAGGCCAGAGATTGAACCCACAACCTCATGGTTACTAGTCGGATTTGTTTCTGCTGAGCCACTATGGGAACTCCTGAATTTTTCACTTTTTCAAAATTTTTTATTTTAGTGCTGGCACGTATGACATATGGAAATTCCCAGGCTAGGGGCCCAATCAGAGTTGCAGCTGCCAGCCTACCCCACAGCAACAGCAATGTGGGATCCCAGCCATGTCTGCCATCTACACCATAGCTCACAGCAACACTGGATCCTTAACCCACTGAGTGAGGCCAGGGATTGAACCCTCGTCCTCATGGATACTAGTTCATTATCACTGGGCCACAACAGGAACTCCAATTTTTCACTTTTGATTCGTGACTTTTTTTCTTGTGGTCATTGATTAGTAGCACAAACACAAACTCAAGATATCCTTATGCTTACAGTTAAAGACAGGTTTTCAGAATCAGTCCAGATTTTAATTTATTTCTATTTGTTGGAATCGATTTTATTCCCTTAATAAAGGCAAAAAGCCATTCAAAAACACATCTTCAGAAATGCTAGCAACCTCACAGGTACTGAAGAAAATTCAGAAGTATTATTAGTCCTT
This sequence comes from Sus scrofa, assembly GCF_054392235.1. NCBI lineage: Eukaryota > Metazoa > Chordata > Mammalia > Artiodactyla > Suidae > Sus > Sus scrofa. The sequence goes on along the minus strand of NC_139397.1, from coordinate 108,533,261 downwards.
CTCCTTGAATTGTACACAGCATTTTAGTTAGATTATTTAATTAACACTAAGAAATTTATTAACATTGCCTTAGTTCTGCATTCAACTCTAGTAGTGGTAACTAAAAGCACTAATTTGATGTTTAGTTATAGCCAAGGAATATCAACAGAAGATGAATTTTAACAAGCCCTCCAGGTTGTTTTGAGTTTGATGATAGCAAAAGCCAGTCTCATCCTTTTTCTTCTTCCTTCTCACAGAATTCCTGTTTAGATATTAGTTGGTGATCCCCCAATCTCAGGGAAAGTGGTTCTAGGCGCAAGCATGAAACTCAGTTCTGACCAGTGAAGTATAAGGGGCAATTCCTTAGGGATCTCCTGTGGAATGTTTTCCTCTCTGATAAGAGACAGGGTACTCAGAGAGGCTCTCTACCCTGTACCATTAGTTACGTCTGTCCTTGAACATGGTCACGGGAGGACATGATGCTTGGGACTCCTGCAACAATCTTGCCAGCCAGAAAAGTCCAGGAGACTCTCAGAGACTCTAAAACTGATATCATAAGGCCACTGAGACAACATAATTGCAACTTCCTTTCTCCAAACTGTGGGGCAGGAGAGGCGGGAACCCATTTATTTAAACTACTATTGGGTAAGTATTCTGACTTTCAATCTTGCAATGAAAGCATTACAAACTGATATAACCAGCCATCTGTAACATATAGTACATAACCAAAGCATACATGAGTTGAGTGTCGAAGACGTCCATTTGCTCATTCATTCAGTCAGTCAGCAAATGTTTCTTAAGCTGCTGCTATGTGATGATCACTCTGCTAGATACCAGAAACAGTGTTAAGCAAGACAAACACAGTTTCCTGCAGTTTACATGAAATGGCGCAATTTACTCAACTCAGTGGCTAACGTTTACCCACCCCCTACTGCCTGCTTTTAGGGCAAGCCGTTGTGTTTGCATTTTACACTCTACTTCCTGTTTGTGAAATTACCCAGGAGGTTTGGCCAGTCAGTACTACCCAACTCCTTAAAAGATCAGAAGAAAGACAGGTCCATAGTTTTTCAATGATATCTAACCCCTAAATTAAGCCTTTTTAATTTGTAGACATGAAGATTTAAAGGAAGAATCGTTGATGAGAGTGAATGAAATTATAGAGGATGGAGATCAAGTGAGCATGAACTTAACCACTTCTGGGAAATTTAATCAGGGTTCTTTTTGGAAAGTTTGAAAATAAACTTTGAAGGCAAGTAAAATACTGAATGGAAACAAATGGAATATTTTTTTCAGATAGAGATTGACAATAAATTCATGTTACAAAATCAAAACACAGGTTGAATAAATGTGGAGATCACTGAAGAGACAGCTCTAAAAGGTTTCCAAGGTGTCTATCCCTAAGTTCCCTCTGTTGACATCTGAAGCTCACCATGTACCAGGTACTATATCAGTGGCATCTCACTGATGCCCTATGTTGACTATGCAAAGAGATATTACTAATTTTACTGAAAAGGGAACTGAGGTCTAGAGTGTTAGAAAACCTCATCACATAGTTAATAAGAGGTAGAGTTGATTGAACTCAGGCTAGTCTGTTGTAAAACAGCAATGCCCCCTCCCGTCATGCCATGCTACTTCCTTAAAGATAAAGAGGCAAGCCACTGTCAAATTATCCTTTTGTCCCAGAGTCAGAGACTGAATCTTGGATCCATGGACTGTTAAGATAATTCTACCTGGCATTTAGCATCTTACTCTTGGGAGTAATTTTTTAAAAATAATGTCTAACTTCTTAACATTACAAACAGCAAATAAAATTTAAATTCAAAGAATCTAGCCTAATTATCTATTATTGTTTATAGTGCAGTTTGGAAAAAATGGCATTGATGAGACAGGCAGTCTCTGACATAGTGAACAGGACAAATCAGAACAATTGTTGTATACCTTTACTTTAAACATGTCAACAGTTTGAAAGGGAAAATATGCCATATTTTCCCTGGGGCTAGATGGCACAATCAAAGATTAATACCAATTTAATGTAATTCATGAGATTTCAGTGAGGAATTATTTCCTAAATATTTATTCACCAACTCAATATAAACTCACAATATGTAAATGAATACACTTAATTTGCTATAATTACAGTCTTGTGTGAGCTGATCAACTACTTACAAAATGAGACTTTTTTTTTAGTTAGACAGAGGAGACTCCTATGACACAAATATGAACCTTTCCTAAACCATTTCATCATTAGTATTCAACTTTAGCTTAGATGTTCCACCCTATGAAGAGTGGATACGCAATTAATCATCATTCTACATCAGTCCATTTTACCTTAAAGGGCAGTCCATGGCTCGTACAAAGAAAAACAAATTAGGCATGTCTAGAGTAATTGTTACTAAGGAGAATCGACTAAACACATTTAATGATACCTCATATCCCCATAAACTGATAATTGTAGCCTAGGTGTTTTGCATTTGCAGTTTTAAATTAGTTTTCTAATGTGACTTCTTAGAGATGCATCTTAATGCTAAGAACACAAAGTAGATTACAAAAAGTACATACCTCATGACCACAAGAAATGGGGTGCTGAGCTTGGCACAACACAGTAACTGGCCATTAATGTCTATCAGAAAGAAAGGGTGGAATAGAAAAGGGGAGACTCATAGTCAATGTTGATGGAGAGTCAGGTGAACCTATGAAAACAATCTTTAAAGAAGCTGAAGCCAGCCTAAGCTGAACTGCCAAAATCAAATGAAACCTAAAAGTTTCAAGGACACGTTCTTTGAGATTGACAGCCTTGAAAATAATTTTGTCAACCAGTTCCAGCAGTGTATTTTATATATTTTTGGCAACTATAGGTATACCTTTTGAATCAGCCTTCACATGTAAAGGCAGTGTTCTTTAGGAAGCAAAATCTCAGATATGCAGTGTTACATTTCAGATGGCTGATGGACCAAATAATTCAAAAAGCAGTTAATTTAGGTGCAGAGCACCAAAATTTTTACCAAACCAAGGTCTCTTACTTGGCAATATTATTTTCTAGCTTATGAGATCCAGTAGATAAAGTAGTCTGAAAATAAGCAAGGATCATATGTTACCTTAATGAACACCTCAAAATTCTCTACAATGACAACATGAAGTCAATTCAAGTGCAAAATCAAAAATAGAAAACCATCAGTTTTCCTCTTAATAATACCATATATATGATAGAAAAATTTGAGATTTATTTCAAAAACGTTATTGCAGCTCGGATTTTTTTTTTTTTTTTTTTTTGTCTTTTGTCTTTTGTCTTTTCAGGGCTGCATCTGCGGCATATGGAGGTTCCCAGGCTAGGGGTCCAAGCGGAGCTACAGCTGCCGGCCTACACCACAGCCACAGCAATGCAGGATCCGATCCATGTCTTCAACCTGCACCACAGCTCACGGCAATGCTGGATCCTTAACCCACTGAGTGAGGCCAGGGATTGAACCCACAACCTCATGGTTGATAGTCGGGTTCATTAACCACTGAACCACAACGGGAACTCCGAAACTCAGATTTTTTTAAAGGCTAATTTAATTAGTATTTAATGGATCAGGGTCCTCAAAGATAATTTGCTGTTAGTCCTGTTCAAAGGTTGAAGTGGCATAAACTGGTATAAGAAAGCTTTCCTGTGCTTTAAGGAATTTAACTACAGAAAGTTTAAATTGATTTTTTTGCTTCTGGATATATATGTGTTCATTACAAAAGACTGTAAGTAGTACATGGTCATTATATGGAAAATTATTGAGAGGAAAATAAAAACACTAAAGCTAATCACTGTTATTGAATCACGGACAGTTTTGATGAATATGATCTCAGAGATCAACTTCATTTACAAATAAGAAAACAGGACTTAGACAGAGGTAAGGTAACTTGCCCAAGGACATAAAGCTGCTTATTAGTGAAGATGGAACTCTGCCTCCTGACTTCTAATCTGAAGTTTGTTTCCGATGTACACACTGCCCACTCTCTTTCTCCCTGCTCTTTCGTTCACTTTTATCTTCAGCTCAGGTTTTTCTTAATCCAGTCTCCTTTCCAAACCTATAATATCCTAATATCCTTCATTACCAACTCCTCTTACTCAAAACCTTTCCTATTTCCAGAGGGACACATGCACACATAGCAAATGGGCTTCTGGAATTGACTTGATGTGTGATGTCTGTGATCAAAAATCTTGTGCAGTTTTTAGAGTACTAAGTAAGAAAACATGAAAGCACATTGTCGACTGAAGAAACCTGTGTAAATATTATAACTCTCCTAGGAGAACATTTTCTAAGTATGGAAAATTATTCTCAAAAATGTATTTCTTCAAGCCCTTGTGGCTATCAGAGCCAAGCAATACAAGGGCCCATCCCTTGGGCAGCAGCCACAAAAGCTGGGGCACCAGACAACCAGACATGTGTATAAACTCCCTCCAGGGAGATACTGGTGACTTGGAAAGGGCAAGAGGGAGAGGGCAGGGGAGGTACCCATGGGTTTCCTTGGTCTCCGGAGAGTATCTCAGTGGTCATTTATTGGCAACGGATTGGTGAGATTTCCTAAAAGCTGAATAACAACCTGCTCCGTTGCAGAAAGGAGTCAATTCCAGAACCTCCATCAGAAGGTCTGTTTGGTTTGGGGAAGGGTCTTGGTATCTAATGGCTCAGAATCAACTTTTCTGCTAGTGTTCCACAGAGAAGAAGTCCACCCAAACCCAAAGAAGACCTAAGGTGGTTTCAGAGTCACCAGCAACCTGGTTGTGAAAATACAAAAAGGACCAAGACTCTTACTGAAAGACAAACTCTGAATCATAGAAGACAAGTTTCTTTTAAAGTAGTATGCAGAGGGAAAATAAGACCCTTTCTTATTCTTTTTCCTTTTCCTTTTCTTTCTCTCAAATGTCTCAGACAGGATGTTTTTGATCTGTTCCACAAACATTAAAAGAAAATGATTGTTTTTTTCAAGGGAATAAAGTCATGGGAAAAAATTTTTAAAAAAATGCATTTCTTCTGCCACTATAAAGAAATCCCAATCTCCTATACCCAATACTAATTCTGTATGTTGCTAAGTAGCTTAAATAAAACTTCCTTAAACATGTAAAATCTATACTGGTTATGCTCTTATTTCCTTTTGCAGTGTCAAAAAATTCTTTTAGATTATTTCTGAGATAACAAACATTTCTGTAATGCTCCAACTTTTCATACTGATTATAAAATTCAGCAGTAAGCAGTCTAAAAAATAAAAACAGAAAACCCCCAAATATTTTATTTTGATCTACTGTTCCTTTTTCATATCAAAGAGCATAAACCTGAGCTTCTCACCAACCTATTTGTTATTTTTTCCATCCTATCACACATAATGCTCTGAAAGGGGAGCTGTCCTATCAGCTGGACTTGGGCATTGGGCACCATGCAAAGTTCTCTAGCAGCTCTTGGTATTAGGTGGTTTCCACCTCCATCAAAGGGATGGTATTACCCCCAGTTCACCCTTCCGCCAGTTTTACATTGGCCTCCACCATCAACGCTTTGTTTTAAGTCCCTACTGGGGTCAGAGTCCCCATCATCTCTAAGAGCCAACAGGAAGAAAGATCCCTACTTATGCTTCTTGGCATCACCTGTGTTGTCCCAAGCTTATTAGGTGGTGACAGGCAGAATAACAAAGCAGTAAGAGCAAGGGCTTTGCAATCAGACAAGTCTAGGCTTGAATCCTAGCTCTTCCTCTCTCTGATTGAGTGACCTAGGGTGAGTTATTTAACCTCTCTGAGTCTCAGTTTCTTTATGTGTATAATGGGGATAATAATAATATTACTTCATAGGGGTGTTGTGAAGATGAGACAAGATGATATCTGTTAAGTGCTTCTGGTACTCTATGCATATGATGCCTTTTGTTATATATGTGGCTCAAGTGCAGATAACATTTCTGGCAGACATCCTTGGGAAGATCTTCTTCTTATACTTTTAACTGTCCTTAAATGTTGAAATAATCACTCTAGTCAATATTTTCTAATTGCATCAGAAAGGAGGGCTGTGTCCAGGGCACATGGTTAAGAGTCTTCTTTATCATATTAGGGTCTTCCTTATTACAGGATTTGTGTGAGCATAAATTCAAGCACCCAAGGTGAGGGATATCATTAATCAGAATTTTATGGCTGTGGGACACTATTATCTTTTACTATGCTGCACTCATAATTGATGTGTTATTATAATTGGGCATTTTATAAGACTCCTAAGGAACAAATAAACAGTATGAAAGTAGTATTTACTGAAATAAAAAACAGACAAAGTAGGAGTGCAAGCACAGTGATTACATCAGAAAGAGATTGGGGTGGGGAGGGAACTGGAAAACAGGGACTCTTACAAGTACTGGATATGTGGACTGTGTTTCAAAGGAACGTTCAGGAACTCTGAAATTTTTGCTGAGAGACCAGATTGCAAACTTCATGCATAAGTCTATGGCTAACTTAGTGGGAATCAACTTCAGGGGGCTGCTTAGAAACAGGGACACAGTGGTGAGTGTCTGAGATAGACTGAGGGTCTGAGAGTATATGACACAGGAGCTCTTTGCTCAGAGGAATGAGGTCCTCCATGCTTTCTTCTATGAGGGGCTTGCAAGCAAATGATGCAATTGAAAAGGGTACCAAGGAGATCAATTAAAATGACTGAACTCTGGAGAAACCCATCCCTGTTTATTTCGCCTGAGGAAGGCAAGGCTAAGCAAGGGAATATTGTGGTGAGGCTAAGTGTTTTCTGTTTCTAAGACAGCATACAAAACAGTAGGTTTCACATTGTAACAGGAGAGATAGATTAGGCAGCAAAAGAAACTGCCTATGGCAAAAGTTGAGAGACTGAAACATTTATGAAATGAAATTTGTATGTATTTTCTGGGTTGTACATGGAGATGCTCCATGGGTTTTGTTTTGTTTTGTTTTAGTTTCCATTGAGTGTGATGGACAAGATAGTCCTTTTCATCTTTCCAAATTCTCTTTCATTTTAAGATTGCCTATGCCACATTTGGCCAATGAACTATTGCTGAAAAAATGGCAAACTTTCCAAGTAGGGATATATTTATTTATTTAATTTAATTTAATTTTGCTTTTTAGGGCCACATCTATGGCATATGGAGATTCTCAGGATAGGGATCCAATCGGAGCTGTAGCTGCTGGCCTACACCACAGCCACAGCAACACCAGATCCAAGCCTTGTCTGTAACTTACACCACGGCTCACAGCAAGGCTGGATCCTTAACCCACTGAGCGAGGCCAGGGATTGAACCTGCATCCTCGTGGATGCTAGTCAGATTCGTTTCTGTTGAGCCACAACGGGAACCCCTATTTATTTATTTTTAAATTGAGGTGAACTTGCCATAACATAAAATTCACCATTTTAAACCATTTTAAAGTATATATTTCAGTAACTTTCAGTACATGCACAATGTTGTACAACCATCACCACGTCTAGCTCAACATTTTCATCACCCCAAAAGGAAACCCCATACCCATTAAGATGTCATTACCCATTCTCCCCTGCCCCAGTTCCCAGATCTGACAAACACTTGGATGCTTTCTAAGAACAGTGAATTTTACAACTCAAAGCTGTAACCTACTGAGTGTGTGTGTGTGTGTGTGTGTGTGTGAGAGAGAGAGAGAGAGAGAGAGAGAGAGGAGAAATGAGAGGTCAGCATTTATGAGAAACTTTGTAAGGTCAAATCTAAACGAAATATTCAAACAAATTGGAAACGTGGAAGGATACTTATTTTTTTTATTTAGTTGTCCATAACTGACGTGACTAAACGTAAATTTCTCAAGGGTCCAATCCCCTTGGAGAAACGTAAAACACTGTTTAAGATATGCCTGCAGCATTGAGAAAAGCTTTTGAAGGGCAATGTGGCTTTATTGCTCCTACTTTAGGCTAAAAATTTTCACACTCGGCAGAAGTTCTGTCCTGGATCTGGGTTCTTCCTGTGATAGCTGATAATAACCCTATTACTTTTCTTTAGAGCAGTGTAGTGGTGACCATTGTTTATTCTGCATTTATTTGTCCTGGTGAGCACATCAGATACACAAGAGGAAACTTAGGATGCCTGATGGGTAAGTGAAAAAGCAACTTAAAAAATAAAATAATAAAATCTCTTTTATTTTGCAACAATAAATACTAATCAGTTTTAAATTAAAAGATACATTTTATTCTGGCTGGATTTTTTTAAAAGTTAAGTAACCTATTTAACTTACCTTTGAGAATGAACTAGAAAATGGTTTTCAAGGCATCTATTTTTTTGTAAACTGATTTAAAACTTGCATGGCTTCTTTAGATATGATTGTATTGACAGGAAAGTTGTGTTGTCTGAGTTCTGGAAAAAATACATATGACTTTTGAAAGAAATCTTAATTTTCAGCCAGTCAAGTAAGTCCTCAGGAGGAGGAATAGCCAGTTGGGTCTTGTGATTTAAGCAGTGCTTTGTAATCTAGAATGTCAGGGTCAGGAGATTACTGTCATTTTGCATTTTGTTCGTATTTTTATTTTTTATTCCATTATCCTTTTTCAATTCCTTTCCATTTTGTAAGCCCCCAACTAACATATCTTGACACCTTGCTGGTTTTAGTGATTTGGATCTTGCTTATTTTCTTTCCAAATTTTCTTTTTCACATGCCTAACAGCAGGCTCCCACCTGTCCTTTTTGCCACCCCACCCCACCCCATTCTCTCAGTTTTGGCTTCATCGGACTCCCTGATGACAATTGGAATTAGTCTCCAATTCACATTTTGAGGTATACATGATTTACTGGCATTTATCAGCCCGTGTCAACTGGAAGTATTTTTTTTTTAATCAACTGAATCTCCCTTTAAGCCACCTGGAGGCTGAGGACAGAACAACACTCCCCTTATGGCAAGTAAAAAATCAATATAAAGCCTTCGGAAGTCCTCGTGGCTGAAAGCCACTGTGCAAATGTGCAAAGTATCATTATCTTTTGCGCCTTGCTTGAGGACATATCAACAAAATTCATCTCCAGTTAAGAGATACCATAATGTGGAGGGGATTAATTTGCCAGTTCCCTCCTTCTGTAGGTGCCTCATATGAGGGTGCCTTGGTTTACGTCTCAAGGACTTGTGGACACACGACCCTATTCTCTAATTTTAGAGGACAGACCACAACCTCTCTAGGACTGAAGAGAAAGGACGTGAAAATGTGAAAGAAAGGAAAAAAGAGGGCTTGAGAAGGATAAAAGTTAACAGCAGTAGCTAAAGTGTAAATCCTCTATCTCTGACCTCCAGACCACATCCCAACCGAATCCAGCTGCACCCCGCCCGTCGACCTCTGGGGCTCCTGATCGAGAGTCTAGATACAGGGCATATATTCACGTGTGTCTCCCTTCATTACTAGGTGACCGTCGGGCCTGTGTTTAGGGTGTGGAATCTAGTTGGAGTTTCAATGTGTAGGATCCAGTCCCGGAGCTTCGGTGAGATTGAGAAGGGTAAGGTAACCGGGGGGGCTAAACGAGCTACGGGGGCTTTCGCATAGAGGAGGTAGGGGTGGGGATGGAAAAGTCAGTAAAGGTTCAAGTCTGGTATTCTTTAGCGTCCTTCACCTGAACTTCCAGGACACCGAATGGATGTATCGGGACTGGGATACAACTGGGATAACCGGTATTCCTAGTAACTGCCTGCCAGTTTCTAGGCCATTTGGAGGAGAGGTGGGGAAGGAAGCGACGCGCAGGTGCGGGCGGGGGCCAGAGGGAGCTGAGGGAGAAGGAAGGATGGTGAAGGAGATGCTTGCGCCGTTTCCTCCTGGTTGTATCTCCAGGAAGGATTCAGAGACCCGAGTTCTAGGCTGGTGGCTGGGTTCCTAAGTCACTGCGGGATTTAACCCTTATAGGGTTCCATTTTCTCCTCTGAAGAGGTCTGGACCCTGATCTTTGCGCCCCTTCCTGGCCCTTAATTCTGGTTCTTTGAGGGAAGCCCCGCTACGCAGTCCTGGGAAGAAGACATTCCGCAGGCGGGCCGGAATGGGAAGGCCAGGAAAGCGGCCTCTGTGACATGGACTATGTTTATTTAGCTACTTATATTAAAAGTGATTTTCGTTTAAAAAAAAAAAAAAAGATGTCCCCCCCCCCCAAGCCGGGCCTGGAGTTTTGCACGACCACCTTTGGCGGCCGCCCTCTTCCCGAGTCGGCCAGGCAGCCTGTGCGAAGCGCAGCCCCGCAGCCCCTACCCGGGCTTGGGGCATGCATCTCCCCGCCCGCCAGGCTCCCGGTCCTGCCCTTCCCGGTCGCCTGGCCTCCCTCAGCCCCTCTCGCGGCCTCCCGGAGGAAGGAAAACCCGGCGAGTGGAGCGAACCCGGGGAAGGTCGCAGCAGGCCCGCAGCTTGTTTGCAGCCAGTCGAATGCTAGCGCCGCGGACTGGCGGCGACTCCCGAGAAGGGCGTGGAAGGCGGCTTGGCCCCGGGCCTCGCGCCGCGGGGACGCCCGGGTGGCTCTGAAAGGGAGGGGGCGGCCCAAGAGGCGGTGGCGGCGGGAGCCCCGCCCCGGCCCCGTATAAGTGCTGGGCTTGGGCCGGGCCCGCGGCGGCGGCGGCAGCGGCGGCGGCACAGGGCACCCGACGCGGTTCGGACGCCTGTTGAGCCTCCCACCCGCCTCCATAAGGCTTTGCCTTTCCAACTTCAGCTACAGTGTTAGCTAAGTTTGGAAAGAAGACCTAAAGAAGACCCCGGGGCCGTTTTCCTTTTTTTGTTTTTGCTACAGTTGTCTCGGTCTTTTTGCACAAAGCTGTTGTGTTTTCAGAGGTGCTCTCTTCAGTTCCTTGCATTCCTGCTAACAAGCATCTCCGCAAGAGCAACAGCGGCAGCGGTAGCAGCAAAAGAACGAGTGGGGGTCGCCTTGTGTCATGACCAGGGCAAGAGAGCAAAACCGCCAGGGAGGATGCTGTGGTGAGTTGAACCAATGCAGTGGAGACCCGCAGCTCCAAGCAGGTGTTGGAGGAATGTGGCTCAGCTGTTAACCGGAGTGCTTTGTAGCTCCTTTGACTCTTGTTTTGGTGGAGGTTGAGGAAGAAAGGAATTTCAAGGTATGGGGAAAGGGGCTTGTACACAGGCAAGGATGGAGTAGACTGGGCAATTTGGATTGCCTTATTAAAAATGAAATGGAGTTTAAAAATGTTGAAAACAAGAGGTTGTTTTATTGTATGTGAAGTTATGCAGTTATTTATTGATCAACAAGTCATGCTGCATTTTTAATCAACCCATCAGTGTCTAGGTGACTTAATAAAATATTCGTGATTTACTGCACAAAGTGGATTTTAATAATTATGTTTAATAAGAGCAAATGAATAAGCATTCCAACCTCAGCTCACTCAAGTGACTAACTATGCTTTTTATCTCACCCCTTGTGTGTCTTTGCAGGATCCTTAGCAAACTACCTGACCTCTGCAAAATTCCTTCTCTACCTTGGTCATTCTCTATCTACTTGGGTAAGTGAAAATCTGCAGTAGTTCTTCCAACATACTTGCACAATTTCTTATTTCCTTTCATTTGGTCCAATTGTATTAAGCCATCCTCCAGTTTTGTCATGCAGCTAAAGAAACAAATCAACCAACACACATGCTTTCACGAAAAAGTTATTTTCACCAAAGATGTTTTCCCAAAGGTGTTAGCAAATGCTATTTAATTATTGAATTGTCACACTTTGTGTAGATTGACAACTATCCAAAGACACGATTAACAAGGGCAGCATTAATGGTATTGTTTGTTAAAATGTATTTTGCATTATAAAAGGCTTAATAAATGGTAATATCTGCCACTGAGAATGAAGGGATATGTCATGGACCTTCAGTTTTTTCACATTTGAAGATATTTCTCTATTTTCTTCTTTCGTTAAAACTATAAGTTCCAGGAATTCCCACTGTGGCTCAGCTGGTAACAAACCCAACCCCTGGCCTTGCTCAGTGGGTTAAAGATCTGGCGTTGCCCTGAGCTGTAGTGTAGGTCGCAGGTGCAGCTCAGATCCTGCTTTGCTGTGGCTGTGGTGTAGGTGGACAGCTGCAGCTCTGATTCTACCCCTAGTCTGGGAACTTCCATATGCCACAGGAGTGGCCATAAAAAGCAAAGCAAACAAACAAACAAACCCTATGAGTTCCAGCATACTGCACTATGAAAATACAGTATAATAGTGCAGTGATTGGCTTAGGCTAAGAATAGCATTCTAAGAGTAATTTAAATATGATTCACCCCAAGAGCAAATATCTGAGTGATGAAAATTCTGGTCTTTAAAAATGTTATCTTCAGGTAGATAAGTGCGGGGCATCTCAGCCTATCGTAAAAGCCATTATCCAAGAAAATCAGCAACTAATTCATAATTATCCCTCTGACTTCTTATGTGGTCTTGGAAGAGTCCCAGGGTTCCTGTGAACCTTCAGCAACACCTACCAATCCAAAAGAATAATCCCAGAGGATGCTGGATTTATATTTAATTAATGCTGATTAGAATATTTTTCAATTAAATAACCAGTCTAATTGTTTACAAGCAACAAATCTGAGTATACTCTATTCATGCCTCATATATGACATTTAAAGGAACCATAGTAAAGAGAAAGACTTTTGAGAGTAAAGTTTGTGAATGTTATTTTCTTTTTAAATTGAAAACTTCTATTAGATCATCCTTAAGGCATAAATGCAAACTATTGTATGAGGAAATCTGTACCGATGCCCTTGGGAAATTATTAAACTAGGTTATCAGCTCTTTAAGAAATACTTCAAAGATGGCTTTTTAGAAGGCCAGTTTCTATCTCCCCAGAGGCTTAGACAAGGATGACTCTGCAAATGCATGTAAACAAAGTGGAACTGGCAGTTCATTTCCTATAGCTGATGATGCTAGTAGAAATCTAGTGAAACTACCCTTAATTAATCTAAATCAATAGTTCTTCCAGTTTAATTCAGTAAGTATTAAGTATTTATAAAACAGATAAGTGGTGGAGATAGTATCTGAAATTCTCACCTTGTGGTCTGGACCTATCTCCTAGGGGAAGAAGGTGCCTAACTTCCAAATACTGATTAAGTTTAAGGTTTATGTGACCTTTTGTTATTAGGTTGGCAGGTCAGATTTGCCAAAAAGGGTGGAACTGTGATTGTTCCAGGAGGATTTTTTATTGTGAAAAACATCAGAAAAGTGACAGCTGGTTACTCCAATCTTACAGTAAATTGAGCAAAAGGAGTTCTTGTGGGAAACTTGGATTAAAAAAAACAGAGCAGTTACAACCATAAAAGGTTCAGTGGGTTTTCACTTACTGGAGAGGAGTGTAAAAGAAGAGTGCTGTCTAACTCTTGGTAATTCTGCCTTTGGAGTTTTGTCTCCTGTTTGACACTTTGCCAGATTTTATTAGGACAAAATATGTGTACTTATTTATATATATGTAAACATATGTATATGTATATATCCATTTCCCTGCCAATTCTGTCAAGTCATGGTTTCCTAAATGCTGACTATAGTTTAGAGCTGTTAGAGTTATATCAGATTAGTTTTGTGTGAAGTTGAATGCTTTTTAATATCTGCCTTCATTTCTGTCTACCAGTGGATCAATGTATTTTACTCTATGCTGTTGGAATACAAAGTATGGTAAGAAGTGGATCATGTCATCAAAGAGCTTATATAATTTAGTGTGGCCTTTAAAAGGTATTGCTAATTATAAAAAGATAAGCAGTGTAAGGCCGTGAAAGGGGTGGCCAGGGCTTATATCTTAATGTCATTATGCTATGGACTGTCTCCAATTATATGCCAGATGTCTTCATGGCGCCAGCCCTTACTTACTTAGTAGAGGTCTCTACTTCATGCAGAATGCCACCTTCCTGCCCCACCCTACTTTATTTTTCCTCATAGCATTTATACCACCTGACCTATTCTAGATTTGGTTTTGGTCTCTGCTCATTGGGATGCAAGCTACATGAAAGCATGAATCTTAATTTTTGCCCACTGCTGAATTTCCTGTGCCTGCTGTAGCATTGGGTACTTAGTAGCCTCTCAAAAAGTATCCAGTGCATTAATGACTGTGATCATTCATTCACTGACATTCATTTGGCCTTGGGCTCTCAGTCACTCATTAATATGGAAACCGATCCTCAAAGTGTGATGACAACCTGTGGGAGGGCAGGAGATGGATGTAAGGATGGGTAGGTTTGAGTTGCACTCTATCAGCATTTACTGAGACTTTACTTAGTTCTTGGGCTTTGTGAGTATAGAATCTGCTACTTCCTAAAGCCTAAACCTGTTGGAAATTGGAGTAAGTGGAGCAGTTTTATTTCTCTCCATCAGGGAGGTGGCATGCCATACAGAGAGAAGCCAGAGAGAACACTTTCATTTCATAGCACTTGTTTCAGTGGCCTGCTTTAGAAAAATCTAAAACAAATTCTTTTGTAAAAAATATAGGAGTAAGACAACAAAGAAAGAAGCACTAGTAGTAGAATAATATTGTTTATTCTTTATGTTAAGAAAGAGGAAAATCTCGGAGTTCCTGTTGTAGCTCAGCAGTAATGAACCCAGCTAGTATCCATGAGGATGAGAGTTCGATCCCTGACCTCTCTCAGTGGGTTCAGGATCTGGCATTGCCCTGAGCTATGGTGTAGGTTGCAAACTGGCAGATGTAGCTTGGATCTGGCATTGCTGTGGCTGTGGCGTAGGTTGGCAGCTGCAGCTCTGATTGAACCCATAGCCTGGGAACTTCCATATGCTGCGGGTGCAGCCCTAAAAAGACAAAAAGAAAAAAAAGAAGAAAATCACTTATGGAGGCAACCTGTCCTTTGAGGCATTTATATGTTTTTTGTCTTCTCAGAAGTTTGGAGATTTAGATAAAGTATCCCTCTTCTCATCCTATATTATGCTAATCAAATTCAAATTTGCTTCTCATGAAGATTAAGAAAAATAGCCTAATTTGTCCTTCTTACTGACATTTTTATCTTAATTTATAAACTTATCTTTTTATTGGTTTCAAACAATTTTATGTGTCTCACATATTTTTAATCATTTAGTACACTGGTATTTGAAATGTAATTCCTACCTAGGTGGAAAAATTTCAATTGTCAAAGCAAACCTTAAAAAGCTGTCTCAGAAATTATTATTATTATTATTATTATTATTATTTTGGTCTTTTAAACATTAACATTTTCCCAGGTTAGGGGTCTAATCAGAACTGTAGCCACTGGCCTATGCCACAGCCACAGCAACACCTGATCCAAGCCATGTCTGTGACCTACACCACAGCTCACGGCAATGCTGGATCCTTTAACCCACTGAGTGAGGCCAGGGATTGAACCTGCATCCTCATGGATGCTGGTCAGATCGTAAATGATGGTTATGGCATGTGTACATCAGTTTAGCTTTGAATGCATGAGATTGTTGTCTTGGCTTTATTAAATTTTTAAAATCATTTGAACTGCCAGAATAATACTTTGCTCCTTAAACATTAAGCTTGTTAGGGGGATGTCAAGTGACTTTGGAAAGAACTCAAAGTGTAGTGATACTTCTAATCCATAGGGGGCCTAGGAACTCGGTTTCCTGTAGTGATTTCTTATAGGGATGGGTTATGATAGAATATAGTTGTCCTATTTTAGATTAACCTCAGGAGTCAGGGATGGAGTCTAAAATCTAATTGTAAGGCTCGTTATAGATTTCTTACACATTAATTTACCTGACAACTTAAATGTTATGTTATTCTACCTTTTGCAGTAATGAATTCCAAAATTTCCTTATATACTCTAGAGTGAAGAAATGGTTTTTTCCCCCTTTCAAAATTCATCTGTGTTAAAATGTTAAAATAACTACTTGCTTATATATTTATTTCTTTCATCTTCATTCATATGTATGGTACCTGCATTTGCCCATATCAACTTCATCTTTCTGATTGTCCTGCTGTTTTATGACTTTGAAGTTTATTTGTAAAATGGAACATAGATTTTAGAATGTTAGAGGTAAAAGAAACTTTAGAGGTCATATAGTCCATTCTTGCATTTTACAGATTGGAAAACTGAATTTTTCTTGATGTTCAAGGCACACTAATGTTTGTAAACTATACTGTAGTTTCATTCTGGTTCAGTAGCAAGCTCCTTTATGCCTCTCAAATCAGGATAGGTAAATTCCAGATAAAAATCTGATGCAAAATAGGAAAAGTTTTATCTCAAAAAAAAAAAAAAACCCAAACAAAACAAACTTCTTGGACTTGGAAACTGTATTTTTTTCTAGAATGATAAGGAGTATGTTTGTTTCATCAATATCATGCTTAATGGGGGAGTTTACTTAGTAATTGGGCAAGAATATTTTCCATTGTGCCTGGACAAACAGTTTTAATAGCTGACCACATTCAATCCATAGAGGAATTGTTGACTTTGACAATCTTATGGTCTAGGTGGAAAGTACCGTTTTGATAGGGAAGCAATTTCTTGAGTATAATTGACTAGAAACTGAAAATGCTTCATCAGAATTTTTTCTCTTCTCTGCTTATTCAAGGGGGATCGGATGTGGCACTTTGCAGTGTCTGTGTTTCTGGTGGAGCTCTATGGAAACAGCCTTCTCCTGACTGCAGTCTATGGGCTGGTGGTGGCAGGGTCTGTTCTGGTCCTAGGAGCTATCATTGGTGATTGGGTGGATAAGAATGCCAGACTTAAAGGTGAGTGGTGTGTTTGTGGGGCCAGTACCTGAGCTAGAGAGAACCACTGTGACAAACCCACTGGGCATCTGCACACAGCCCCTGAGTGATGAGTGCTCATGGGTAGCACCTCTGCATGGAGGGTCTGGGGCTCCTGCACAAAGTTGGGATGCCAGGACATTGAGTTTTTAGATTTTTTTTTTTTTGGTATCTTTGGCTATTTTTAAATTTCAAATGTTAATGATTAACACCATAGCACTTTTCTGGGAACCATGTTAAACATTAAAAGTTTGCTTAACTCTGGCATCCTTTTTAACCATGACTTGCCCTGGAGTCCATTTAATAAGATGTTCCTGGGACAGCTTGAACATCTGTCCACTGGGTGTCTGTGTTTCATATAAATGGATGTATCGGGGAACTGAAAACTATGGAATCAAGAAAAAAAATCTGTTTCTGAATCACAGCTGAATTATAAATATTTGAGGGAAAAAGAAATGATAATATATTGGCACTTATTCTAGAGCATTAATACTGAAATCATTAAGTATTATATAGAAAAGAGAGGAAGTGAATGAACAGTTCAATTATTCAGAATATAAGGCAGAGTTCCCTTATGGCTCAGCGGGTTAAGAATCTGGCATTGTCACTGCTGTGGCTCTGGCTACAACTGTGGTAATGGGTTCGATCCCTGGCCCAGGAACTTCCACAGGCCATGAGTGCAGCCAAAAAAAAAAAAAAAAATTACAGAATATAAGGGCAATTTGGATAAAAATTTAGGAGGACAGAAGTTTCCTTAGTCGCTCAGTTGTAATGCTAAGACCTGGCCATGTCTATCTTAGACATTGGGGAAAGACTGAGGTAGCCATTTCTTTCAGTGCAGGATGACTACCCCTGGAGAGAGAATAACTGGATTATCAAATTCTAGGACTCGATGCTATTAGTAGAATGGCCAAGATGGACATTTTTCTATTGTTTGAGAATTTACATACCAAAACACATATAGATAAAAGTTTTGTATCCTAGGAAAAAAAAGTCTTAGTTATTAACGCTATTATACACAGGAACATGGGAATGTTATACATAGAGACCTTTAGCCTTATGATTGTTGAACACTGAAACTGTAGGTTAGGAAAGAATGGTGAGTTGGATGAAGAAGAGTGTGGTGGAATAGCAACCTGGCCCTTGTCCCATGTAATTGACTCGTGTCAGCCTCCATTAAAATCTTCTTTGATGTCTCTAAGGCTGAGTTAACCATGTTTTTTTCTGCACTCTCCTGAAGCCTTGTTTATACCTCTGTCATCACACTAATGTTCTTATAATTATCTGTACACATGCCTCTCTTTCCTGTGGTCTGTAGGGTTCTGAGAGCTAAGCACCTCATTCAGTTCATATTTAATCCTCATGCAATGAAAGAATGAGTTATATGTTGGAAATTTATTTCAAACTAATTTCAGAAAGCAGTTTGTTTTGTCTCGAGGATTTGATATAATCTTCCAAGTCAGAATGAGCTTTGCTATCCTTAAAGGCAGGAGATGTAATTATACCTTACATGTACAACCGTCTGTATTTTTCAAAGTGCTTTTGTAAGTATTTTATTTGAGCATCATAATGACCCCATAAAGTAAGGAAGATATGTATTATATCCTCACCTTATAGACATAAGATATAAGATAAATTAACTATCCTGACCTAGGTTGTCTCTCCTAGAGAGGGGCAGAGGAAAGGCTAGGAAGTATCCTTACCTGGTATACTAACTTGTCCTTATTCCAGCACTTTATCTACATGTGTGCCTCACTCTCAGAAAGCTGGCATTCACTATGCGGAAAGATATAGTTTAGAATTTCATAGCCATGCAAATGGCACTAGTATTCCAAAAAGAACACACTGCTTCTTTATTCTTGGCAATTTTTTACATGTCTCTCATATTTATCCATACTATCCTATGAACTTCAGCCTGCCACGTAGGAGGTTATGGATTGCATGACCTCCTCCTTAACCTCCTCCATAACCTCCTTCATGTTCTTATTTTTGCCTAAGTAACAAAGCTCCGATATGTGGATCTTGTTGATGTAGTCAATATTGTTCTTTTTATGACAGTAAACTTTCAAGAGGATAAACTAAATGATAAATGAAAATGTGGTCATTATGAATGGTTTCAACCAACAGGGAAAATTGGGGATACTTCTTTATTCTGTCTGTAAGTTTTACTGATCTGATGTGATGTGCTGGGTCCTACTGGAAATAGTTGAGGCAGGATTTACTTCAGGAATGTTTTTATTTCTTGTAGTAACTTTTAAGAAGTTTTAATTGATTTTTTTTATGCTTGTAGTAATTTGCTATGCATTAATATAGTAGAACAGTGATGTGTGGGTAAAAGCAGCTCCACTGAATGCTTTGTTGTATGAATCCTTTGTTTCTCCCACTATATAGTGGCCCAGACGTCACTGGTCATCCAGAATGTTTCGGTCATCCTGTGTGGAATCATCCTGATGATGGTTTTCCTACATAAAGATGAGCTTCTGACCATGTACCATGGATGGGTTCTTGTAAGTTCTCAACAAGATTCTTGACAGCAGAAAATTGAACACCTGGTAGTGGTAAAAGACGAAAACTCTTTGAGGCTAGGGAATGTCTTTTTGCAAATAAGACTTGTTAATTTCGATCTCTGTGTCTGCTTTAATATCCCCTACCACTTTGGTTTTGTTTTATTTTTGTTTTTTGCCCAAAATAGGCATTTATTAAGTATTATTTGATTTTAAATTTTGTTCGTTTTTTTTTTATTCGTTTTAGTGGCAGTACTAAGAGTTGCTAGTTTTCAGCTTAATAGTACTAACCTGTAATTTGTTCACACCATATAATAAATGTTATCTGTGTGTGTGTGTATTAATAATTCATGATTGTGTCCCTCCAATAATAATTGGTATTTCTGTTTGAGGAGATGGACTCGATAACTTCTCATACTATGATTTCATGATAGTTTAATGGAAAAGAAGAGAGAGATGGGTATAGTGGAAAACAATAGATTTGATGTCATTGTTGAATCTTATTACATATTTTTGACTAATATTGTAGAGTTTCAAAGCCAGGTAGGACAATAAATCTTCTGTCCTCTTCATTTTGTTGTTGAAAAAAATTAAGACAAAGTGATTTTTGCTGATTGCCCATTATCAACTGGAAAGTGTCAGACTCTGATTTAAATAAAGGTTTTCTTACTACCCCCTCAATATTTTTTCCAAAGGACATATTTGTGGGGGAAGTAAAAACTAGCCCTATGTTAACACTTTATGACAACTATGTCACATAAATGTGCATATGACCATTAGCATTTTTGTATGATGTGTACCACAGATAATATAGACTAGAAAAATATGCCTTTTAACATGGCCACTGGTATTTATTGTTTCATGTCTACAAAGTAAAATGGTTTCTTATGATTTTGTGAAATGAAATTTAAATAAAAATTTATTTCTATGTCATCAAAGACCATTTTAAATTATATTGTATAGTGAGATAGGTACAGTGTGGTAAAACTGACACTTTTATCAGTTTTTCCCTGTAATTCTTTAGACTTCCTGCTATATCTTGATCATCACTATTGCAAATATTGCAAATTTGGCCAGTACTGCTACTACAATCACAATCCAAAGGGATTGGATTGTTGTTGTTGCAGGAGAAGACAGAAGCAAATTAGCAGGTAATTTGGTTTTCTCTTTCTACTAAAATGGGTTATATTAGGATTCACTACAAATCAGTGGTAATAAATTACACTTATGCCTTTTTCTGAGTATTTTTAAAGAATAGTCAATTGAAAACATAGTCTTTTTCTTACCAGTGCAAAGATTTGTCTCACTGCTCTGAAGCTAATATATAGAAGAGTGACCTTCTCTTTTATTCTAAGTAAACCTGGCAAATTAGAAGAACATTTCTTTTGACCTCTTTCTTTCTTTCTTTTAAATTCTGTTAACTGTTTCCAAATGTTTAATTAATGCTTAGAACAGTGAAAATCTGACATGGGATTTTTTTCAGTCATACTATAAAAATTATTACCAGTATTAACTGGTCATATTATGGATATTATTTTTATCCAAACCAAATGGAAACAACTTAAGTCTATAACTTCTAGTTAATTCCTTCAACTTTAAAGTTATAATTGTTATTATAATTGTTATTATATTATGCATGATGTAATTGCTTTTACAAATACTAAAGAAATGGAGGACAGAACATAGGTTTTTTAGGAAGTTTATGTCTTTATTGTCCATTGGAAATATATACAAGAGGGCAAATAAAGGCTGAAGAATGCTTACAAAGCAACATGTCCATTGCATCAATATTACTTGGGCCGTGAATAACCTACTTCACTCAATATTCCCTACCTCCCCCAGCCCCATACAGCACCCAGACACAAATTGGATTGAAATTACACAGAGTAAAGGAGGAGGGGTATACATATCTGCTGATCAGGTCAGCTGAATTAACTCTCCTGGCCATTGAGATAATGGGTATCACAGACACATTGCCTAACCATCCTGACTGACAAGAAAACCATTCCTGATGACTACAGTTGGCTTATCCCAGGACATGGAAGAGAGATTAGGTACTGGGGTGAGCAAGCAACTTTGTTTGACTGGACATGTGGTTAAAAAAGATAAAAGAAAGTTGGGAGAAAGCGAACAAAATCTATGTAAGGTCTAAATGAAGAAAAAGAATTTGCTTTAGTCATCACTCTGTGGTAGCAGTAATAATATTGCTCAAGATAGAAATACAGCAGTGATCTTAGAGGTTGGTGAGTGAGGAAATGAATTTAGCACATGTGAGTCTGTGATGCAGACTTCTCTTTGGAGCTAAAGCAGTGATTCTCACTAACTTTTCTTCCTGTGATTATTTACTTATAGGAAATAATTCCATATCTCTTTTAGCCACATTGAATTAAAAGATAAGGCTTTGTCCTTTTTTTTTCCCCCCAGTGTTTCTTCCCTGTTCTTTATTTTCTCTTTTTAGTGTAGTATTTTAAGGATGTACCACATGTCCATGTTTTAAAATTCAAAGGATACAGAAGGGTATATTTTGAAAATATATCACATATGTATCTGTTGGAATACATTTTTGGGGAAAAGTTGGCATTTAAGATAATTCTCTTCTCTGAATATCTTAACTCGTATTGACTCTTGGAAGTCTATATGTCTGTAATTGAAAAAAAAAAAAAAGCCCTGAGTAGAGAGAAAGTTACTCAGAATATTTCATTTTGTGCTAAATATCTAAAATAAATAAATAACAAAAAAACAAAAAAATTCCACGTAACTTTGGGGCAATCTTTCTGAGTCCAAAGTGATATTCCAGGAAAATAATAAAAATATGGCTGGCCATTTCTCAGCTATCTTTCTTTATGTGGGGAATTATTGCTGAGAGGAAGAATCCAGGCTAACAAGTGTACTTTCTGACCTGGAGTTTCTCAAGTTTAAGAAAGGAAGTAAGCTGCCCAATGAACTCTTGTCCTCTGTGAATTAGTTTAGTAAGCAGGGCTCTTTCCCATCCAGCCAGTAGTGTGGGTTAGTAGCCCAGCAAAGGAAACCCTCCATGGACTTTTTCCTCAGGTTTTGACCTCCACATTTTGTTTAAAAATTAACTAAAAACCATGCTTCAAAACAAACCTTGCTTCAAAACAAGAAACAAAAACTTCTTCCATTTGAAAGTTAACCAGGCTGTAACCATGGATTTTTGGTACCATTTCTGCTATCAGACAGAATTACAGAACAGAAAAAAAGGAGGGTAAAGGAAAAATAGAAGAGAAAGGGGAAAAGCATTTGAGGAGGAGACTCCAGCTGCCGCCTTGGGTCCTTTTGATTTTGGGTCTCTGTACACAGAAACCTACTCCAGTCAGGAATAATTTATGTTTATGCAGGCTGATTTTTTTTTTTTTTTTGGTCTTTTTAGGGCCACACCCATGGCATATGGAAGTTCCCAAACTAGGGGTCAAATCAGAGCTGCAGCTCCTGGCCTATTACTACAGCCACAGCAATGCCAGATCCGAGCTGCATCTGTGACCTACACGAGAGCTCACGCCAATGCTGGATCCTTTACCTGCTGAGCAAGATTAGGGATTGAACCAGCATCCTCATGGATACTAGTCGGGTTCATTTCCTCTGAGCCACAACAGGAACTCCGTATTTTGAGATTTTTGAGGTTGCTGGCAAAGAAACCAAGCAGGAGACTGGGCAGAGCCAGCTGAACCTGTGTGCAGTGTGTGTGTGTTGGAGAGAGAGAGAAAGAAGGCGTGAGCCCATAAAGAGGGAAGGTTATGAGCTGGATGCTGACTACTCATTCCCTCATCCCAGTGTTTCTTAATTTCAGAGTAATTTTTTAACTGGGAGGTAGTACCACTGAGGGTAAAGAACAAGAGAAATTTTCCCTGGAAGGTGGAAAAGTTTTAAAATTTCAGTAACATCAGGTCAAAATATAGCTGTTATCATCTAGTTTAGACAGCTCCAGAAAAGATATTCTTTTCTTACAAAAATGCTGTTAATTAATCTTTTAGCTAATTTGTCTAGGTAATTGATTTACTGTTTTATTAAAACACTCCCTCCAGCCATGACCCTCAGCCTGTTTGAAACACTTCCTTTCCCAGACGTTTTACTCCATCTGTTATTTTATTTTCTTCTCCATTTCCTTTGTTAATTACTCTTTATTAATAGCTTCTGAGGTTTTTCTCGTCCACCATTCTAAAGAAACATCTGCTGGCATCAAGTATGGCAGATAAATTTCTTGTTTGAATTATATTGACTGAACATTGATTTCACATTTGAGGTAGACGAACCTGCCAGCCGCTATTTGCTCAGCAAATCTTTTCTTTACTATGAGTCTATGAGATGTAATATACCCTTTAAAATAGCAAGTAGTTATTGAAGTCATGTTCTGTGCCACAGCTGTAGCTGCAAACAGTTCAGTTGGAATTAAATGAGCACACATTTGTGTATCTGCATGGGAATAAATATAAATGTGCAGAAAAAAAATGGGTTTGCACATTCAGAGGACTGATTTTTCTCTAGCTGGTTACCAGTAAAATGATTAGGTCTTTTTGAAAAGTTATCATTTAATTTGTTCTGCTTTAGAAAAATAAGAGCCATTCTCTGACACTATATTACATCTAAACATTATTTATTAGCTTCCTTAGACATTTCTAAATTCTAAATAAAAGACATTGGTGACATTAGAAAGTTTATGAGCACTTGAAACAGAGGTAATGAATGAGAAACAAATCATTTTAACTAAATTTTGTTGTTTTTCAGAGGGTTTCAGATCCAAGTGTATATTTTCACTAGTACTTGATTTTTGGACTCAAATTACTGAGTTCTTTGGGTCAATTCTATACCTCCCTGTTAGGAACTTATTACTGGGGGGCAGATGGAATATTTTCACTAGTACTTGATTTTTGGACTCAAATTATTGAGTTCTTTGGGTCAATTCTATACCTCCCTGTTAGGAACTTATTACTGGGGGGCAGATAGAATGGTGGACTTCAACTCTGCAAAAACGGTCGTGTGTACATACGATCAATGAAACTGCCTTTACCTCTTAAGTGAAAGGTGAAATATGTCAAAGTTCTCCTGTTATCATATAAGCATTATACACACATAGGGCTGATTGGAAGGCTGGTGAGCACCAGGAAGAACTAGAGAAGGCATAATGGCAATTTTCTGTTAATGTTCTTATTAGTCACGTATTGCTTTTTCCTTAAGGAGCCCCACATGATTGTAAGGACTTGTCTCAGTAATCTTTGCTCTGCTCTATGAGATAGAGAATGAGAAAGTAGTTCATTTTCTTGACTTCCTCTCCTTCATTCATCCTGTTCTCCACTGTGACTCAGCTATATGTTCCCAGAGTCCACTTCCATAATCTCAATCTTTGGCATCCAAGACCTCCTATCTTTCCAGCTCACTCCTCCTGGGACCCCAGCCCCAGCACTCCTCCAGCCTGGTTGGCACCAACGAGTAATTACTCTACTACCTATTCACTGCACATGACCCCTCTTGTGTCCCCTCCTTACCCAGCTTCAATTCCAAGGTCAGTCGTTCTGACCCTGGGATGCCTCTTAGCATATACTCTCAGCTCACTTAGCCTCTCCTTTTGTCACTTTCCTTATATAAGACCCTCTCCGTAGTAGAACTTGGCTGGTGAAAAATGTATGCCTTTGCTCACTGTTCTCACTTAAAGTTCATAACCACTGGATTCATATGGGGCCTTTCATGCTGCCAGCTGATCATACTCTTCTCTGGTGCTTTCCTTCTCCCACTTTCCTAAAGAACTATTTTGGACTTTCTCCTTTCTCTTTATGCATTCAATATCTCCTCTCCCATCCTTACCTTCCCTGATGACCTGGCTTTGTATTCTACTGAAAAAATGGAAAAATGAGAAGAGAACTTCCAAGTGCTTCCACCATCACATCGCTCTTCCTCCTTCCACCTGAGGCCATTTACATGACCTCCACTCTTGTGCTATTGATGAATTGCTTGCACTCCTCTCTGAGAACAGCTCTGCCACTTGTGCCATAGATTTAGATGCCATACCTTCTCATCTACTGTAACATTCGCATCAACATATAAACATGATATAATTTGATATCATATATAATTTACTCTTCTTAAAAATCCCTGTCTCTACTCCTCTACCATGCCATTTCTTTATTCTCTTTCTGAGCAGAACTTAACAAAAAATATCAATGTTCACTCTTTCTAATTCCTTTCCTTGGTTGGGGCCTTGCTTTTTATAATGTCGGCCCCATTATGAATCCAGGGAGTGCCACTCACTTAAAATATAATAGAAGTGGTGTCCCCTGAAGTTAGCAGCAGTCACTTAAACCAACTTCAATCAGACATTTGCCCTTACTGCTCCACCAGCATTACTCTTTTTGAGGTCTTCAATACCTTCTATGTGATCCATCTAAAGCTGCTCAAATTTCTTGGCTTATCAGCAGCAATTGTGTTGGTTACTCTCTCCTCTTTGAAACACTGTCCTCTCTTGGCTTCTCCTGGTTTTCCTCCTCCTTTGCTGGTTCCTCCTCATCATCCTGACCTCTGAACATTGGCATGTCCAGGACTCAGTCAGCAGACTTGTCTCTTCTCAGTCTACACTCACTCCCTTGGTGAGCTCAGCCAGTGTCACTGCTTTAAAAATCAAGCAGCTGATGATCCCCAAATCTGACACCTCCTTCCCTAGACTCCAGACCTATATGTGTAACTATCTGCATGATGGGGCCTCTTAAATGTCAGTAGGCTTATCAGAATCAGCATCTCTAAAACCAAATGGTTATTCATTTGCCCCAAACCTGATTCTTCTGAAGGCTTCTCTTTCTCGGTAAGTGGAAACTCTGTCCTTACGATAACTGCTCAGGATAAAGAATCATCTTTAATTCCTCTCTCTCACATACCATATCTAATCTGTTCAGAAGACCTCCTGATTCTACTTTAAAGTATATCTGGTATCTCTTTCTCTGTTTCTGTTGTTACTATCCTGCTCTATGCCACATCATCTTGCACCTCTCTCCTTGCCTCTGCTCTCGTCTGTGCCCTCCGCCCCCCACTCTACAGTGGTGTCTCATCACAGCAGCCAAAATGAACCTTTAAAATGATGCCACACGGTGCTACCTCTCTATTCATTAGTTTCCAAAGACCTCCTCATTCATTCAGTGTAAAAACTGAAGTTCAGGTAATAGACTAAGACCCTACATGATTGGGCTAGTCTGCCCTCCCTCTCTGACCTCATCTGTTCCTATCCTCTCCCGTCCTTTCTCTGCTCCTGCCCTACTGCCTCCTTGCTGTTCCTCTTGGCATGTTCCTCTGCCCCAGGACTTTTGCATTTCACTTGGTCTGGAATTCTCCTTTGACATGTTTGACTGTTTGCTTGGTGGTGCCCCTTAATATCCACCTGACTTGCTCTTTTGCTTCCTACTGCTTCGTGTCTTTGCTGTGATGCTGTCTTTATTTCCAGCAAGTTCTTCCTTGCCCTTGCCATATTTGAAACTGAAGTCTCCCCCTTCCTCTGAGTACTCTCTATGCCCTTTTCTGCTTTGTTTTTCACTATAATATTTAATGAACATCTGACCTGCTACGTATTTATATGCTTGTTGATTTATTATCTTTGGGCTCCCATGGGAATGTAAACTCCATGAAGACAGGGAAGGACAGACTTCATTTTTTGTTATAGTGCCAGAATGGTGCTTAGTTCATAATAGGCATTTAATAAATGTTTGTTGAAATAAAGAATGTAGAGTTACTATTGAATTCATTTTTTTAAAAGCTGATATTAGACTAATTTATATAATCCCAAGGGAAATGATTTTTGAGGCAATATTAATGTGACTTGATCCAAACGACAAGTGATTTTCTAACAAAATGGTTTGCTTGCAGAGTGCTTTTAGGAATTTCCGTTGTAGAAATCTATACTCTTGGTTTATGAGTTTGTATTACGTAAGTGAGCAGTCTCTCTTTGCTAGGATTGCACATTTATCTGCCTCTTTCACCTACCTGTGTAGATATGAATGCTACAATACGAAGGATTGACCAGTTAACCAACATCTTGGCCCCTATGGCTGTTGGCCAGATTATGACATTTGGCTCTGCAGTCATTGGCTGTGGTTTCATTTCGGGATGGAATTTGGTATCCATGTGTGTGGAATACTTTCTGCTCTGGAAGGTTTACCAGAAAACCCCTGCTCTAGCTGTGAAAGCTGTTCCTAAAGTAGAGGAAACTGAGTTGAAACAGCTGAATTTATACAAAGGTAAACTCATCAAAATATCCAGTCCCTTTATTCTGATTTTCAGACCTTAAATGTTGGTTAAGAGCCAAATAATTTTGAATTTATATCAGATTGAGTTACGCTGAAGGCTTGTATGAGGTTAAATATATTGACTTGGTAGTGAGTCAAAACCCAGGCTTTTGAGGACCAACTCGGAATTCAATCTCAAGGGGTTGGAATGGGACCCCTGACCTTTTTCCTTAATGTGAGTAGGAGACACAGAGGGGCAATTAATTGAGGGGTGGCTGGGCAAAATTGATCTATAGGAATGGGAAGAACAGTGGGAGAAAGGAAACAAGAGAACTCCTAGGGGTCTATAAAGGGAGTTACATGCCATTTGTAGGACAGTGGAAGGGAGTGAGCACATGAAGGTAGGAATTTCTCAAGAAAGAGAAGAAGTTGGGCTTCCGAACAAGTGGAATCTTGATAGGGCCCCAGGAAATAAGATTCTGTGTTTTCCCAGGCAATTATTGCATTTTATCTGATGAGTTTTCCTACTATTTACTTTGGTGGGATTAGAGAGGGGAGAGATATCAATAGTATTTTGTTTATTTAACATAAAAACTTAGAGATTGTCCCTTGGATGGAATTCTTAGATGAGTAAAAGAAAATGCATATTATATTGCATGTAGCAGAGTGTGTCCATGGGGGAGGGAGAGGGAGAAGAAAAAATACTGAGTAAGATAATTGGCTTTTTTTCCCCATGTCTCCTCCCTCAAATAATGATGTCTTTTATTAACAGAAACTGAGCCAAAACCCTTGGAGGGAACTCATCTAATGGGTGAGAAAGACCCTGACATCCACGAGCTTGAAAATGAGCAAGAGCCCAGCTGTGCCTCGCAGATGGCTGAGCCCTTCCGCACCTTCCGAGATGGATGGGTCTCCTATTATAATCAGCCGGTGTTTCTGGCGGGCATGGGTCTTGCTTTCCTCTATATGACTGTCCTTGGCTTTGATTGCATCACTACAGGGTACGCCTACACTCAGGGGCTGAGCGGGTCCATCCTCAGCATTTTGATGGGAGCATCAGCTGTAACTGGAATAATGGGAACTGTGGCTTTTACGTGGCTGCGTCGAAAATGTGGCCTGGTTCGGACTGGTCTGATCTCAGGATTTGCACAGTTTTCCTGTTTGATCTTGTGTGTCATCTCCGTGTTCATGCCTGGAAGCCCCTTGGACTTGTCTGTTTCTCCTTTTGAAAATATCCATTCTAGGTTCATTCAGACAGAGCCACTTTCAATTACACCTACAAAAATACCTGGACTCATCTCTACAACTGATATGTACATGTCAAATGGGTCTGATTCTGCTAGTATTGTCCCTGAGATGAGCCCTAAACCTGTGCCTATAATCTCTGTCAGTCTGCTGTTTGCAGGCGTCATTGCTGCTAGAATCGGTAAGAAATCTCTTTTTGAATATTAATGAACCAAAGTGTCTTTTTGCAAATGTGGGTTCAGAGAATTCAACCCTCAAATGATAAATGGGTCCCTGACTGTTAATTTAAAAATCCACTATTTACCTGTATACATAATCTAGTTATTTATTATGAAATTTTTATTTTATAGCTTAAAAAATATATTTGTTTGTGTGTACATGCACTTTCTTAAAACATGGTTAGAGCTTGAAAAATTTTCCTAAGTGGATATCTTACTCTTTTAATGTAATTTAATTAATTTTTAAGAAAGATGTTATCAGCAGTGATTATACTTTTAGTAATTTAAAGGCTTTATATTGATGTAACTCTACCATACTATAAAAGTACTATAATTTAGAGAATATTTAATGGGACAAGTTTTAAAAAAAAGTGTTTTGGGTTTAAATTTTTTAAAAAGACAGTAGTTAGGAAAAAAAAATCCTTCAAAAGTCTTATCTAGTGGATGCTTATTTATTATATACTTTGCCAAACAAATGGATTTCATAGCTCTAGAAGAAAACGCAATGTAAAGACCTCTTACAAAGCAACACTTAAGTAATCATTAATAGAGTGCTGATGAATTAGCTCTGCCTGAATTCGTTCTTGAAATGAAACCATATTTATCTTGTGATATAAAGCAGTTCATTAATTTATCAAAGACATTAATATTTAAGCAAGACAGCTTTATTGTAGGGGATTTAGAACCCAGGCAGTAAATGTATTAATGGTTTAAAGTTTCCTTACAGTTTAACCATAACAATATATTAGGTCCATTCATTTTAAACTTTAAAAATACTAGTACTTGTAATAGGATTTATTGTGTCTCTGATTTCAGAGTTTTGATTTCATAGTATGAATAATCACAGAAAAACAGAAATAAGAAATTTGTAGATAGGCTTATTTTTGTCTTGTGGCTGTAAAAATAATTTCTTGAAGCCACTAACAACCTAGGGTTTATTGATGAAAAATAAGTCTCTAAGGCTATGATAAATGTGCATACGATGACTTGAAGGTAGTAGGGCTAAATGTGTACTTGGCGCATGTCAACAGGTTTTTTTAGTCTATAAATCGGCACTGTATGGCTTTAAATTAAAATTGTCTCTAAAAATATCTTTTATTACAGGTCTTTGGTCCTTTGATTTAACTGTGACACAGCTGCTGCAAGAAAATGTCATTGAATCTGAAAGGGGCATTATAAATGGTGTACAGAACTCAATGAACTATCTTCTTGATCTTCTGCATTTCATCATGGTCATCTTGGCTCCAAATCCTGAAGCTTTTGGCTTGCTCGTATTGATTTCAGTCTCCTTTGTGGCAATGGGTCACATCATGTATTTCCGATTTGCCCAGAAAACTCTGGGCTCCCGGCTTTTGGTCTGTGGTCCCAATGACAAAGAAGTTACGGATGAACATCAAACTAATACATCTGTTGTGTAAGACAGTTTAACTGTTGCTATCCCTGTTACTAGATTATGTATACATGTGCTTATTTTGAACTTCAGAATTCCAATAAATGGCTGGGTGTCTCTCTCTGGTTTTATCACAGCTATACCCTGAGGGCTAAAAGCTCTTTAGGAAAACTTAAGCCAGAAGAAATGAGCTGGTTAATTTCCGTTATATTTAAGGATAGAGAACAATAGGGAAAGAAAAACTCAGTTTAAAGATGGAGAATAAAATAGTAACACTGCCTTTTCCTTATTTCTCACGAGTATAAGACTTTACGTGAAAGGGTGGCTAGTCACGTGAATTAAGCTATTCTTTGGCAGATATTTATTATCTGTACTAGAATTAGATATATCGGTTTTCCCTAAAACCCCCTCTTGTTCAAGTCTAGCTAATTCACTTTTAAAAATCTTTGTCTCAGTTGTCTCATAAAAACACATTTTCTTCCAAGTGTGAAGATTAAAGTTTGATAACCAGTATTATTCTTATTGATCCTGTTGAGCTTAAGGGATTTACTTCTATGTGGAAAAACGAAATGCTTAACTAGAATTCCCTGATAGGGTTTGTGGTTTAACTTTAGAGAGCACCTTCATATTTTTATTATCAGATAGGGCAAAATATTGTATTAAGTATATGAAGCACTTCATAAAATGGCTGTCACATAAGCTGCAGGTAGAAGCAAAGCTATAGAGTAGATTTATAACACAGTAAATGCATGAGGACTTCAAACAAGCCAGTAGTTTGGCCACAGAAACCAGAAGTTAAAAGCCACACGGAAGGGCAAGTTTGTAATTTAACCCATACGGCTATCCTTAATAAGTTCTACCTTAGAATAGTGAGGGAGTAAGCCTTCAGCCTGGCAAGTAAAATGTTGCAAGTAAGCCCATACCTGGAAAGGTTTTGCTTTATAAAGCAGTTGATTTAATATGCTCCAGTAGAGCATTTTTACTTTTACTGTTTTGTAGCCAGGAGTTATTTTTAACTAGTCATTTTTAACATGATCTAGTTGTAGAGCATGACTGTTCATAAATGTATCCCTTTCAGATGTCTTTGAGAAGAATAGAGGTGGGAAAAAACCCTTTGTATATTTTTAAAAACTGTTTTACAAGTCATTTTGCAACATGCCAGTACCAACGGGGTACTTTGCCTTAACCGTTCATGCACTTTCATGGAGACTGCAATACGTTGCTATGAGCACTTTCTTTATCCTTGAGGTTTAATCTTTTTCTTCTTTCTACAGTATGACATAATGATTTGCTATGTTGTAAAATCTTTGTAAAATATTTCTATATAAAAACATTTTAAAAAAATCTTGATTTCTTTTTCCTGAATTGCATTCCCCACTTTTTCAATATTGCTTTTGTTACAGAACATCTATTTTGAGTAATGTATTTTGTTTTTTGCTCTATAAAGGACTACAGTTTCATAATAATTCACAATTTTTAGTGTTACCTCTCTGCTCATGTGTCTGGTTTATGGTGGCTTAGAGAAAGGTGTAGTAAACATATGAAGCCTGGGATTCATTCTCTGACCTTGAAGAAGTCACATTAAGTTCTCTTGGGTTCTATTTTCTCTTCTAAAAATTGGAGATGATATTATAAAGCCAACCCTACCTAACTCACAATGTTCCTGATTGAATCAAGTAAGATAATTCTTGTAGAAGCACTTTGTGGACTGTAAGATGAGGTAGCAATATCACCAGAGGTTGGATCTAACTAAAGACAAAGAGTTAAAGATGGATTCCTGATGACAGGCCAAAGAGAGTAGAGCCAGGTTCTGTATTTAGCAAATGTTTACTGAACACTTAATCTGTGTCCCAAACTGATTGGTCTTGAGGATGCAGATTTGACTCAAATGTGATTGATCAAAGGCTCTTTTTCTTTCTCCCCAAATTGGGAGCTTGAGAACTTTTGGCATCACCCTGTAGCTACTGATCTGCTCCTGACTTTTGAGCAGATGGTAGATGCCTCTGTTAGTTCTGGCTGCTGTCTTGAATAGGTCATCCACTTGCTCCCACAGGGGTCAAGCTAGTATTGGAGATCTTCCCTGAGTGTTTGCAGCTGTAATGGAAGACCCATGACCTTGTAAAATGAATAGAACCATCTTAGCAAAGGAAGGTCTCTGCTCTTGATATGGGCATTGTGCCAGACTGTGGGCCTAGCAAGAGAGGCCCTGTGTAGGAGGAAGGAAAACTGAGTTAGTTAATAGGAATTTTTACAGGTGCCTCCCTTATCTTTTGCAGAGTGCTGTTCAGAGCAGAAAGAGGGGGGAAGTGAAGGAGAGTCATGCTGGGCTGGATAGCCTTTGCTCTGTACTGCCCCCAGGACATAGTAGGGGTTGGTAAATGATGTGTGTCTGTCTGAGTGTGTTTCTAACCTCTTTTCTTTTTTTCTTTTTTGGCCTTGCCCATGGCATGCAGAAGTTCCCAGGCCAGGGATCGTACCTGAGCCACAGCAATGACAACACAGGATCCTCTTTCCACTTTTTTTTTCTGGGTGTATTTCTAAATGGGGGACAAACTCAAATACCTACAATGTTAATTAGGTGATACAGATGAATGGAATAGATAGAAAGCAGCCTTTCATTTAATGTAATTGAATTTCACAAAAGTATGACTTATTTGTTCCCACTTAAAAACAAATCATTACTTTTTTATGTTCTTCTCTATTCCTATGCAGGCTTCTTGTGTTAATAAAATTGATTCTTTCTGCACAAACATTCTTTGCATATTAAACACAGAAAGGCTATGTTAATTTCCGTAAAGAAATATGCCTACTCCCATTTCTTCTGAAACACCTGGTTTCCTGGCTATTCCTTTAATTGCCCTCCCCCACCCCTTTTTTTTTAAACAAAAAGGATAAAAAGGGCATAAGTAAGAAATAACTTTCCTCACCACCATAAGATAAAAAACAGTGCAAGAGGTGAACTAAATCACCAGACGTGCTGCTGGGGAGGTCACAAGGCCTGGTGAGCTGGAGCGCACACACCCAGGCTAAAGGAACAACTGTAAACAACTTGGAATGTGGGCTTCTCTTGTCGTTGCTTTTATCTTTCAACTGAAGCTGGGAATCTGGAATTTCATGTGAAATCTCCAAATTCTTCAATTCCAGCAACTAATCTGAAAATGCTAAAAACATTTTTTTCTAGCCAAGCAAAATACATTTGTGGGCTGTCTATGAGCCACACATAGGCTGCCATCTTTTTAAAGGTGTTTTCTAAGAGGATGTTTTGTGAGCAAGAGAATGGTATTTGAAAAAATTGTAGGTAAAGGGAAGAATTGTGGAATACAGAGAACAAGAAAGAACTTGGCAAACTCGTATTTATGGTGAAAAACATTAAATTCATAGGCAACTTTTATTAGAGATCTTTTAAGATTAAATAAGCTGTGCATATATTACCTGCCATATTGATGTCAGTGAGAATTCTGCCCAATAGTTCCTTACTCCATGTGTTGTTTACAGAGTTGGGTGAAAGGATCATAATGATTTAATTCACTTTTAAAGTTTGTCTGAAGTATACACATAAGGTGCTCCTATTTTTAAGAAGAAAAAGCACAGAATTTTAAGTTTTTCAAGTCCCCTCTTCCTATCCTACTCCCTGAATCCTCAGTAACCCCCCAGTGAACATTTAGTGTACCTTTCCAGATAATTTTTCAATGATGTTTTTAAAAATAACTTGTTCTATCATCATTTGGTTTGTTCACCAAGATGATATCCTTATCTATCTGTATCTGTTGTTTGATCAGTCAATCAATGTATGTTTCCCCCCTCAAATTCAGAGGGTTATATTAAAGTCACATCTGCCTTAAGGCTGTTGACATAGTAATTAAAAACTTTAAAAACTGTGCCATAGGTTGACAAATTATCTAATTTTATCGCGATTGATAAGTAAATTTAGTCTGATATTCCTTTCAGCCAAGACAAAAGATTACTGTTTTACCCTTTTCTCCCCAAACGACGCCTACTTGAAACTGAATAGTTAAACATTGCTTCTCCTTTTATAATGTCTCCTTTTTTCCTGTTGTTCCACCGTTCAGAGTAATCTTTGCTATCAGAACATTTTTGTTTTATGAGGTAGCAGTTCGAGAATAGGATTGAAATGTCGGAAGAACCTTGTGACAACACATATGCTTTTATTACAAACAAGTCTGAACCAGCTACATTTAGTCACATTTGGAACATTAAACCGTTTTTTTTCCTCTTATGGATGCTTGTTTACATTTTCCAAGTCCATAAGGGAGCAAGTATTTTATCTAAAGAAAGGACAAATGAGAGATCAAAGTTCAAGTAAGTAGGTTTTTCCACGTTCTTCACCCTGAGCTCAGTGTAAGTTAGTATATATTTTCCTATTTGAACATTTTCCTTATTGCATTTTACTGGGATAAAAGTGCACTGCAAAGTTGCTGTAGTAGATATTTTCAAAATTGTCTTAGTGCTTGCCCTAACTCATGTGTACAGTTGTAGTGATGATAATACAGAAGTAATCTAAAACACAGTGAAAATGCAAGAGGATAAATATGGTTTATAATAACTAAAACACTTCAGGAGAAATATATTTTGAAGAACTAATTTTCAAAGACCTTACAATAAACGATCCGTAGTAAAAAGGACATAGTCACATAGGAAATCATACCTAAAGGAATATTTAAGCTGAACGTCTATATATTCTAGAAAGAATGGTTGTCCAATAATAGATTCATTTTTTATTTAGTACTATGTATTGACCAAATATATACATATCTTCTTATCTATTAAATTCTAAGAATAGACAACATGATAGGGAGGAAATAATACTTAAATATCTGTTGTCAGTATTTTATTCATTTACTCCTCACCCTAACTCACTGAAGAGGATATTTGTGTTTTATAGATCAGGGAGCTGACTCTTAGGATAAGTGTCATGCGCTTACATTGCTAGTAAGTGGCAGACTCTAAAACCATTTCTGTCTGTTTCCAAAGGCTGTCTTCTTTCTTCCATACCTCATAATCCTAGCACAAGCTTTTTTTTTTTTTCCTAATGGGAAAGGTCAGAAAATCCTCAATATCCTTAAGGGGGTCTATTTATTTATGGCAAACAGATTTTAACTCACATGGTGAAGCGGGTATATAACTCTGTTAACTGACTCACTGATCATGAAAATTTCTTTCTTCTTCTTTTTAAAGCTGCACCCTTGGCATATAAAATCCATATGGGACTGAATCCAAGCCGCAGCTCTGACCTACACTGTAGCTGCGGCAATGCCATATCCTTAACCCACTGCACCACATCAGGAACTCCAAACATAAGAATTTTTAATTGTGTTTCCAGACAGCTAGTTTTTCCAATAGTCATAGCTATCCTACCTATTTTAAATGTCTTGGTTGGTCCCTCTGCAGCACTGATAATACTTTGGGGCTTTCCTAATACTTATATGAGGTGAGATAGGGAAATGGTTAGGGGTGGCAGAGAGACCTGGATTCAAATTTTGGCCTTGCAAATTACTAGCTTCTGTGCTCTGGGCAAATTGTTAAACTTCCCTGAACTTCTGTTCTCCATTTGCACAATGAGCATATTAATACCAACCTCACAGGATATTAGCAATCTTAGCCTAGTACCTAGTATGTAGCCCCAAAGAAAGTGTTTCTTAAATTCATATGCGAATTTAAGGACATTCTCTGCTTCAAAATAATTTATTGTATATGAATTATTCTTATTTTGGATGAGCTATTTAGTTAAATATACCAATTAATTTTATTCATTCATTTTTTTTCAAATATGACATTCTTTTTGATAGCAGAAGTCTACAAAGAAACCTGCTTAGAAGAAAAAGACACTGAATTCAGGTTTAGCTTTTTGAAAAATAGCTGAAATTTCTCTTTTAGACATTATAAAGAACGTCTATGAAAAGAAAAAGGAAAATTTTATCACTGTTTTTTATTTTTATTTTTATTAAAGTACAGTTGATTTATAATATATTAGTTTCAGGTGTTCAACATAGTGATTCAATATTCTCAGATTAAATTCCATTTAAAGCTGTTTTAAGGTATTGGCTATATCCTCTGTGTTGTATAATACATCCTTATATCCTATTTATTTATTCATGATTGTTTAAACCTCTTAATCCTCTATCCCCATCTTGCCCCTCCCTTCAACCCAGTCGCTACTTGTAACCACTAGTTTGTTCTCTGTATCTGTGAGTCTGTTTCTGTTTTATTTGTTGATTGATTTTTATTTTTGGATTCCACATATAAGTGAAAACCTACAGTATTCACCTTTGTCTGACCTATTTCACTAAACATAATATCCTTCAGATCCATCCATGTTGTTACATATGACAAAATGTCATTTTTTTTAATGGCTAATATTCTATTGTGTATATATACCCATTTTCTTTACCCATTCTTCTATTGATGGAACTTAGGTTGCTTCTATATTTTGGCAATCGTAAACATTCTGCTATGAATATTGGGCTGTATGTATTTTTTTCAAATTAGTGTTTTCTTTTTCTTCATATATAAACCCTGGAGCACAAACAACTCATACACCTCAATATCCCAAAACCAAACAACCTGATTTTAAAAATGGGCAGAAGACCTGAATAGACATTGTTCCAAAGACATACAGATGGCCAACAGGCACATGAAAAGATGCACAACATTGCTAATTATCAGGAAAAGGCAAGTCAAAACCAAAATGAGATATCACCTCACACCTGTCAAAGTGGGTATTGTCTAAAGGATAACAAATAACAAATGTTAGTGAGGATGTGGAGAAAAGGGAACCGTCCTATACTGTTGGTGTGAATGTAAGTCCATGCAGCCCCTATGGAAAACAGTACGGTGGTTCCTCAAAAAGCTAAAAATAGAACCAGTAATGATCCAGCAATTCCACTCCTGGGTATATATCTCATCACTGTTTTTAGTTCTAATATTATTTCCTAGACTTCTAGGTACTTACCTGTAAAAGAAAATGATGGAGAAAAAGAAGGACAGAAGGATGAAGAGAGGAAGGAAGGAAGGGTCCTGGGGAGAGTGGGGAGGGAATTCAGAACACACATTTTCAGTTAAGAATGATGAACAGGGTA
Organism: Sus scrofa; assembly: GCF_054392235.1. Lineage (NCBI taxonomy): Eukaryota > Metazoa > Chordata > Mammalia > Artiodactyla > Suidae > Sus > Sus scrofa. Next base: position 108,495,955 of record NC_139397.1, on the reverse strand, counting down.
GTGTACTCTTCCTCCTCAAATGCCACTGAAATGAAAGGAAAAGAGTACCAAAACCTTTCAGTTTGTTCTTTTGATAATAGGGTAGGGTGGAATCATTAGCAGACCAAAGATAAATTTCTGACCTAAAGAAAGCAAATGAGAACATATTGACATATAAGCCCTGGGACAAAAGGCAACAGCACAGGTGTGAGCCATCTTTCCTAAAATAGCTTGGCTTCCCAGTGAGGGGAACAGAAGGCAGAAGGATTATATATAAAACAGGTGCTCCTTCCCACTTCTGCAGAGCCTGTATGCAGTGCTAACCAGCCCTGGAGAGAGATAATGCTCCCAGTGAGGGTGTGGTCTCCAGAAAACAAAACAAAACATTTTTGTTATGATGTTGGGAATGAAACCCTGATTGCTTTTGTGTTCTTGCCCATGTATCTTAAAGAAGCCTACCCATCAATGAGATTTGCCAGCTTACCTTGAAATCTTCCCAATCAGTGATATCTTTTGAGAAAAAAACAACCTATTCAAACCTACTCAGCAGTAGAAGAAATCCATATAAGCTCCTTGAATTCATCAACCTAGCCTTTCTTTTTAAGTATGGACAGATGACCAATGCTGAAACCAGGGGAAAAGCTACAGCACCAAATAACATAAGAAAGACGAATAAAGAAAGCGATAGACCAAAAGAAATTAAAGTGAAAATTCAGGTAAGAAAATGATTTTTTTCAATTCTTATTAATATCCTCATAGAGATTCAAAAAAATTTAAGTACAAGGTTGTATGCAAAAAGAGAATAGGAAAAAATAATTGGAAATTAAAAATATTTCCCCCCAATTCAATAAAAAGATGAATTTAAAAGTAGAACAACAAGACAAAACTATAGTATGAGGAAAAAATAGGTGACCTTAAAGTTTAATCCAGGAAGTCAAATATCTTTCTATTAAGAAATCAAGTAAGAGGTAGCAAAAAAAAAAAAAAAAAAAAAAAAAAAAAAAAAAAAAAGGAAGAGATGAATGGGAGGGAGGGAAAAGGAAAAGGAACTGGATTATTATAATAATGTGATGAAGTGTTCATGTTTCTTGCCTAATACAAAAAAAAAAAAAAAAGGCAACTGGGAACTTTAGGAAAAAAACCCTAAGTCTTGTACAAGAAAGTCATTTCCATACATAAAACAAAGTGAACTGTGTCATGAATCTGATGAATTAATTTTACTTTGATTCTTCAATTATTTTCTTTGGCAAAATTTTCCTTACATAGAATTGCATTTCTTTCTCCTGAGGTTCAAATATAGTACTTGATTCTGCAGTGAATAATATTGACCTAATGATAATGTTCGATTGGCTCTTTGTTTTTAATTTTTCAAATTAACCTCTAAACGAAGGTCAGAATCTTTTAAATAAAAGTTATAAATCAAGGACATTGTGACTGTAAATATGAATGCTTTGAATACTGATTATTTAAAGGTCCTAGTATAGCTGGCAAAGCTGGGAGTTGGGAGCAGAGAAGAGGTAAAGGATAAGATAGTGTTCTTATTCCCTACTACACAGAGAATTAAGGTAATGTCTAAAATAATAAAACAATAAAAGGAATTTAAGTACATTATTTGAAATTATATGAAATTGTGAAATAATTCCCATCATATGATTTATGTAACCAATAATAGAGGTAAAGAGTCAGAGTAACCAATGACACCTGGAAGAAAGGGTAGGGAAAAAGTAAGAAGTAATATGAGGTGAATTACTTAATGGTCATAGTGGATCATTGAGGGATACCAGAGCTATATCAGTGGTATTGAGAATTAGATGTAGCTGGCTTAACATCAGCTACTCTAGCGGATCCTAATAGTTATCTAAGTCTTTCTCCTGCACATTTATTAACAAGCTCATTCTTCTAAAATACAGTTCCCAATGAGCCTGCTGATTGAATTTTTGAGAGAATAATTTATACTGTTGATTGGACATATATAAGTTTAGGAAGGCATGAATGGACTTTGCCAAGAGTTTATTATGGTTATTACGTGTTAATGGTCACTGACTTGACTAAATATGTAACAGATTGCCTTCTTTTGAACATGAAAAGTATATCTGTGCAAAGTGGAAGCAAAAGACTATATGGCCTTAGAACTATAAGTAAGTAAATTTATACTATAAATATATATCATAATGTGCTATAAATTATCATCATATGGAGTTGTGTTGACTATAGCTTCTAGGTTGTTTATATCTGGTACTTCTTTTTCATTCTTCTTACTTTTTTTTTAATTGAAGTCAGTTCATTTACAATGTTGTGTTAATTTCTGCTGTACAGCCAAGAGATTCAGTTTATATATACATTCTTTTTAAAATCTTTTCCATTATGGTTTATCATAGAATATTGAATTCAGTTTCCTGTGCTATACAGTAGCACCCTGTTATTCATTCTATATATAATAGTTTGCATCTGCTAACCCCAAACTCCCACTCCATCACTCCCCCACCTCCTCTCTCTGTTGGCAACCACAAATCTGTTCTCTATGTGTCACGCTTCTTATTACTGATATTTTTTTCTTTAACTTTTCTCTCTCTTTCTTCTTCCCTGGCAGTAGTTCATTCATTTTCCCCAATATTTTATATTTCTTAAAACTTTTGGAACATTGATTTTAAGTAAATAAATACTTAGTAATACATACAAGAAATGTATTTCTGTAATACATTAAGATTAAAATAATGACATGTGCTTAACATGCTGTTGAAATTTCAAGCTTAATTTCCAAAAGATTAAGTAAACAAATACTAAGAAAGATATTGACTCACCTGTCAGTGTCAATATTTATAAAATAGCTTTCATGTGATCATTAAAAGCTGGTGGTTTCATTGGCTGGAGGAGCATGTGAAAATCACACCCACCTTAAACACAGGGACACATAACCACCTGAACACCTAAGATGAATGTGAAATGACTCTCTCTAGTTGGTGTTTTGAAGGGTAAAACGGCTTTTCACTTACTACTACTCTGTTCTGTCTGCTGCTATTTTAAGCAGCAATAATTGCACCACCAACACCAAAACTAACATTGTCCTCGAGAATATTTTATGAATACGGTAACACTTTGGATGTGAACTTTTGGTCCTTATGTTATCTGCTCCCCTCTTCATATATTTAAAATGTCATGTTAATATCTGATAACAGTCATAGTAATAATTAGAGACCATGTCTTTTATTATAGTTCAAAAACACTAACCCTGGAATGTATTTGTAATCTGGCTAAAGGAAAAACTCACATGAGGAAGTCAACACATTGATAAGAGGAGCTTATTGTGAAACATTTTTGAGTGTTGCTTAGTTCCAAAACCTTGTTTTTCAGTTTCAAAATAGAGACAGAGTTCACTGGAAAATTTGGAGCTGAAATAGAGCAGGCTGCAGTAGGCCCTTGAGCAAACACTGTCAGCTATTCCTCATGGCCATAGTCATTGGAGGTAGATGTCCGTTGCTGGGTGAATTATTCTCATTTCCAGTTTGCATATATAGAAATTGAGAGGACCAAAACAGTAGACATGTCCGCAGTAGTAAATCAGTGTCAAAAATTGTTGAAATTTAAACAGCAGTACTCACAAGAAGGGTTCTGAAGGATGTTGGTTAATTTCATTGAGACCCTGTATCATGCTTGAAGGTAGAGAGACCTATTAGAAAAGGCCACTACTTTGCATTGCTCCACAATTCATTTATCTCTTTAAAACCAAAGGGGAAAAACCACAACTTGATCTCATAAAACTCACAGTACCATCCCAAACAATATCTTACTTGATAGGATGTTTGTTTAGGTTCCCAAATAGTTGAGCAAGTTAGTGCCTGTTCTTGCCAACTTCTGAGCTTAATATGGAAAAACAGCATAAATAGGCTATCAGGGATATTCAAGAGCTGAGATTTAGTGGGGAGGAGTAAATCACACCAATAAACATCTGTACATTATAATGTGGATTTTGTGTGGTTCAGATGTGCATTAGGCGCTATAGCAGGTCAGATGTAGCAGAGAGATCAACCAGGAGCTAGGGAAGCCTTCCTGGGAAAGGTAATGCTTTAGTTGTGCAGCTTCGGTTTCTTTGATTAGTGGTATTTATTGTCTTGTTTAAAAATACAAATAATACATGATAATATAAATAAGAGAGTAAAACTCAGCTCAAATCTCTTTACCCAAATTCTGGTTTCATTGCTTTCTTACTGAATGAACCTGATTTCTCATATATAAAAACGGGGATAATAATAGTAGTACTTATCCCTTGGAGTTACTAGGACTGCTTAAGTTAGTATATGTAAAGGGTTTGGAAGAATACATGGAGCATAATAAGAGGTCACTAAATAGTAGCTATTATTGGACATCCAATTCACATGTTATGAGGGATTATTTCTAGACTCTATTCTGTTACAGTGACTGGAGTCTAGAAGTTCATGGGGAAATGCCAAGTCTAGCTTTATAACTTAAGTGTGGACAAGTTCTCTCATTTTTTTTTTCAGAATTTTTCTTATTCTTTTAGCATTTTTATGTTTTTAGATGAATTTCACAGTCATTTTTTTTTCAATTTGTAGCAAGCTAATAGAGATTTTTGATTGTCATTATAGAGAATAGATCCAGTTAGGGAAAAATTGAGTTCTTCATAATTTTGAATTTTCCTTTCCACTAAATAGGTGTATCATTCTGTTTATTCAAGTGTTTCTTTGTTTTCTTTAATAAAGACTTATAGTTTTATTCATACAAGTCCTTTTCACTTTTTGATACTGAATATTCTGAGCTAAGTCTTAAAGGATAAACAGGAATAGCCAGACAGAAAAGGAGAAAAATTGTTTGGTAGTACCTTGTTAGCTGCCAGAAGTCATAGTTTTGCTTGGAGCACTTCTAGTTCTAGAAATAATATTCTTCAGTCAATCCACATAAGATGCAAGCAGTAAACTTAACTGGGAAAAATATGTGCTCTTTCCTGCAAAGTAATAGTGGGCAGGCAGCCAGTGTAAGAAATATTTATGCAGCTGTTGCCTGAACTAATCCAAGAAACTTCTGGGGACTGGCAACAACATACATGCTCAGCTTCTTCCGAAACTATTTACTCATTAAAAAAAAGAAAACAAACAAACCCAAGGTCCAATATGCTTTCAACCCTTGTATATGAACCAAGGAGTTTGAATATGGATTGATGTGTGTTTGTGGGTGTTTTGAACAGAGCAGGAACTAGGCAATTTTGTGAAGTGGTTCCAGTTTTCTTTCATTTGCCATTTGATCTGATTTTCAGCCCATCTCACCTCAACTTCAGAACCATGGCCTTGAAATATCATCGCTATGGTTTAATTTCCTACCCACATATTTACATTCAGTGCCCTGTTCAAGCTAACACTAAGCAAGGGCTTCTCCCTCAGATACCTAGTCATGAAGAGCAGGTCTTGGTTAATCTGTGCTTAGCCAAGTGATAAACAGCTATGTGGTCCTCTCCTGTAGAATGTGCCTCAAAGCAATTTTTATTCAGAATTATCCTTCAGATCTCAGAATTTTAATGAGGTTTATGATCCTCCTTCCTGTGACACATTGTTCCTACTCTTTACATCACTGAGGGTTATAGGATTGTATCCTTTCCTTCTCTAAGCCCTTAACAATATTATGTACATTTGGGTAAGGGGACTCACTTCATTCTCAGGCATGAGTCCAACCTACATGCCAGCTTACAACCTAACTGTTGAAAAACATAATAATTAGGCCATTGCTTTTCTCGGTCCTACCAGGCCTATTGACCTGAGATCTCCTATGAAACAACCAGGAAACCAGACACTATCCAGCACTGTTCTCATGTTAATTAAATTTTTACACCTCTCCAACTTCAAAAATCCTGGCGGTTCCATTAATAAAATTGTTCCTTCTACTATTCAACGTAGCCTTACAGGGACTGTAGGAAGAATTACAAAAAGGTAATTAGAATACCACAATTTTTAAAAAAGATTCACTAATTTTTTAGGCAAAAAACAAATAAAAAATGTCCTAAACTTAGAAGTTGCCTTCTGCTGTTCTTCATCCCTCTCCTCCAAGTCCTCAGCCATTAGCAGCCCATGGACTCTTCACAAGAAGATTGTTAAGATATTTTAAAGATAAGGTTATATAATCTAGTGATCAACGTAATCTTAACAAAATAGATGTTTAGATCAAATAATAATTCAACCTTCTGCTCATCTATTGGTTGAGAAATTTATAACACAATTTCTTTGTGTGTCAGGTTGATATGCCAGTATCATCTGTAGTTAATAGTCTTTAATTAGTTATCTAATGAAAGCCTAGAGCAAGCCATTGAAAGGGCATATCGGGGCATAGAGAGTTGAATAGAACAGAATATTCATGTTTTATAAGCTTGGAATGTAGTATACAGGATAAGACAAACATGCTTATAACACTAAAGCAAGGCCTACTGGGGAGAAAGTCAGCTAAGACATTTGTTGAACATATACTGTGAACCCATCACTCTGTTAGGGTTGTGTTAAGTGGAACAATAGAGGTTTCCAATGACATATTAAGCCTCAGTGATCCTGGCATATTCTCAGAAAATGACTTCATGTAGAACATGGAATAAATAAGTCTTTGGCCTTAAAGAATGTGCTGTTTGGAATAGTCCATTTCTGTCAAGTCCATTTTTTAAAAAGCAAGTAGTAGAGTTCTCTTTTGGTGCAGCAGGTTAAGGATCCAGCATTTTCACTGCAGCAGCTCAAGTTGCTGCTATGCTGTGGGTTTGATCCCTGGCCAGGAATTTCCACATGCTTCTAATGCAGCCAAAAAAAAAAAAAAAAAAAAAAAGTAGTGTTCGGCCAAAGAAGGGGGGCATCTGTACAACAACGGCCAGAGAGAAAGGAAACCAGAAGAGAAATATTGATAGTATAGAGGTCACGAATGCCTCTGTTCAAAATTTATAGAGAATGTGGTAATCAGTTATGTTTTCCAGCTGAACTTTTGGAAGTGGAAGAAGCAGAGTATAGTTTAGAAAAGATCAAAGAGAGGCTGAGATAACAGGAAAAGTTTAAACCACATAGATGAAAAATAATGAGGGCCTGGACGAGGACAAGCCAGAGAAAGACCATTTGCAAATCAGAGGCAGAGACAACAGGCTTTCTAGGAAGACTGGATATATGAGAAGAAAGGAAACTACATATATGATGATTGTAGGGTTCCAAGCCTGGTTGAGTAGAAGAATAATAAATTAACAGAAACCATGCAATGGAGAGGAGGAGATGGCTCAGGGAGGAGGATGACATGATGCCATCAGGTGTGGTTTTATTGAGTTTCAAGTGCAAATAACTGGCCATATGAGTCTATAGTAGGTAGAGAAGTCAAGGCTAGAAATATCAACTTAGGAATCAAGTGCCTAAACCTGAGTATTGGAGTCAAAGTGTAAATGCAGTCCCAAGGATAGAGAAGGAAAAGGGGGAACAGGATTCCATAAAAGGTGGAGGAAATTCTACATTTAGTGGCTGGAAACTGAAGATGGCAAAGAGCAAGAGTAAGGCAGGAAAAGGAGCAAAACTGGAGAGCTAGGCATGGGAGCCAAGGAGTTTTAAGGAGGAAGGCCAGCAATGGCGAAGGTCACACAGTGATGGGACAAAGGTCTATTGGATTTTTATACCAAAAACCCACCCCCAAGTCAAGTCATACCCATTTTAAGAAATGACACTGCCTATCTTATCTGAAATGCTCTCATTCTTTTATTTTATCTCTTAAAATAAAGCTTAAGAAATTAATTTATCCATTTTCAGTTCTTGGAAATCAGTCTCTGAAAAAATCTAATTACAATGTCTAAATACTAAGCAAAGTTTTCTATAGCTTTTACCTGTTAAAGGCCTCATGTTCCTAAATAGGCATCCTTCCTCCAAATGCCAAGGACAGAGAGGATGGCATACAAGAGAAAAGTGAGAGAAAAGCATTCATTTACAATTTCTCTCTTTTTCTGTTAGTATGATTTTCTAAAAGATTGATCCAATTGATATAAAATATGGATTTTGCCCTGTAAAAGGTTGAGCTGCATCCTCTCAAAATTCATGTTAAAATCCTACCCCCTACCCCTGTAGCTCAGAATGTGTCTTTATTTGGAAATAGGGTTCTTGCAGATGTAAATAGTTAAGATGAGGTCATACTGGAGTTGGGTGGGCTCCTAATCCGCTATGCCTGGGTCCTTATATAAAGAGGAGATTTGGAGTTCCCATTGTGGCTGAATAGGTTAAGAACCCGACATAGTACCCATGAGGATGCGGGTTTGATACCTGACCTCGGTCTGTGAGTTAAGGATCCAGCGTTGCCACAAGCTGCAGTGTAGATTGCAGATGCAGTTTGGATCTGGTGTTGCTGTGGCTGTGGTGTAGGTCAGTAGCTGCAGCTGCAATTTGACCCCTAGCCCAGGAACTTACATATGCCACAGGTACGGCCATAAGAAAATAAATAAAAAGGGGAAATTTAGACAAAAATACACACAGGAAGAATACCCTGTGAAAATAAAGGCAGAGATTGTGGCGATACAGCCAAAGCCAAGGAATGATAGAAGTTGCCAGCAAATCATCAGAAGTTAGGAAAGTAGCCTGCGATGGAGTCTCGTTCACAGCCCTCAGAAGGAACCCACCCTGCTAACACCTTGATCTCAGGCTTGCAGGGTCTAGAAATGTGAGGCAAATGTTTCTGTTGTGTAAGCCACCTAGTTTGTGGTGCTTTGTTACAGCTTCGCTGGTAAACAAATACAGGTCCATAAGCAAGTGGGTCAACAATATGTTTCCACAGGGGGTGTGCAGTGAAATCTCATGTACCACAGGGAACAGAGTGACTCAGTTCACTCTGAAACAAAAAAATGTATTCCCCAAAGCAGTTTAACACTGCTTCATTTTCCAAATCCGCTTCATTTCCCAGAGACAGCAGTTCTTTGATGAGAGTTTACACTGAGAGGGAACAGCCAGTTTTGGAGAATAAATCTCTTCCACTATTCTCGCTATGTGGGATTAAAGCAACCTAAGAATTTAACTGGCCTGGTCACAATTGTTGGCCTTTGCATCGTTGAACCATCAAAGGTGTTATTAAAATAAAGCCAGATGAAGTTGCCGTTAATGAGAGAAGACTCTGAATGGGTGTTTTTAATGGAGAAAGTGATCGTGATTTCTGGAAATGTACTGTTGGTGCTGACTTTTGATATTCAGTATTACTGGAAAAAAAATACCACTGCCATTTTACAATAAGTGTAGCCTTTGTTTTTATAACTTCAGACATTTACAGCTTCTCATGCCTGCACCTGGCTTGGCAAAAGATTCTTCCTACCCAGTGGAAACATTTTTTCAGAGTTAAGTTGTTGAGTGGGTGGCTTCCATGGCAGAGATACTTAGGGTACCCTTTTATGTATATTCAAAATTATGCCTTTCTGTTTCTAAGACCCTTAGGAGTTGTGGCCAAAGCTTTTCTTCCCAGAGAAAACAAGCTAGATTCTGGCTAACATCCACCGTATTTAAAATATGATCTTGTACAACGTAATATAAATCCATCACTGTCCAAAAATTCTAAAATCTAATTTAGATTCCTCTCAAATTAAAAAAAGCCAGGGCTCTCAAGAGATCATCATCTGCAGAATCTCTATGTTGGTATGCAACTATGACAAATAACCCATGAAATAATATTGTCAGCGTAAATCTGTCTGAACCCAAGGAGATACAGGGCCTCTGTGGTAATGTCGTGATGATCCTATTCCTCTTTCCAACTGGGCTATGGGTATGCTTATCTCCTTTCCTGAGTTTGTTCCAGTTTTCTGTCCAGTGTTTTCCAGAGGTGAAGATAAAAGTAGTAGCTTTCCATTGGCAGGCTTTTAAACTTTGAGTGGCTGTCCATTTAGGCAATGGTTCAAGCCAGTAAAAAGGTAGAGGATGAATGGTGTGACCATGGTGATGACTGAGCATTGAGTGAAGCAGACCAGCCATCAGTCACAAGACCGACCTAATGATAATGACCTACACCTGGCTCTTAGCCTTGGCATTTGGAGACACAGGGAAGGGAGGGATTATGGAGCACTATACACCCCACTGTCTTTCTAGAAGAGGCTGCTGCTCCTCAGCTTATTTCTGCCATGGCAAGTGGGCCAAGTGTGGACAGATTGCCTCATTTTCCAAGAAAGGCCAGAAAAAAAAAATTTTTTTTTATGTCAAGACTTCTGATTTTAAAATGTTAGAAACTAGTTTCCCATTGCTGCCGAAACAAATTGCCACAAACTTTGTGGTGTAAACAATATAAATTCATGATCTCCCAATTTTGGAGTTTAGAAGTGTGCAGTTGGGTTCAGTGGGCTGAAATCAGTTTGTTGGCAGGGCTATGCTCCCTCCAGAAGCTCTAGAGGAAAATCCATTTCCTTACCTTTTCTAGTTTCTAGAGGCTGCCTGCTTTCCTTGGCTCATAGCCTCTTCATCATCACTGCCAGCAGCATAGGATCTTCTAATGTTTCTCTGACTGATCCTCTGCTTCCTTCATCAAGTCTCCTTTTCTGACTTTGACTTTTCTGCCTCCCTCTTTCCCTTAAATAGACCTTTGTGATTATATTGGGCCCATCTGAGTAATCCAGGATAACCTCCCCATCTCAAGATCCTTAATCATATCTGCAAAGTCCCTTTTGCCTTGGAAGGTAACATATTCTCAGGTTGTGGGGATTAGGACATGGATGTCTTGAGTGGGTTTTTATTCTATCCACTCAAGAAACTGATACATTTTTTAATGTAAAGTCTTAAGTAAAACATATCCATCGCTACTATTTTGTGATTTCTGGTTAAGCTCTGGCTATAACATCTCTGAGAGTGAATGCTTCTCCTTTAGAAATGTAGGTATCTGAGCCAACAGCTGTTCCATGAATGTCTGAGGAAAGGGAGTGTCTGAAGCTCCCATTAATGGGAGATGCTCAGGGAGGACCGGGGCATGACATGTCCACATCCACCCTGGACTTCTCTGTGTGATGGAGAAATCCACACACTACTCTGGACCATCTAGCTGGAATACCCCAGGGATACACTTTAGATGGAATGACCTGGAGGCAATGAACAGTGAGGGAAGGGCACCCATTGTGGTTAAGATTGGGGTTTGCCAGAGGTGGAGATTTGCATGGCAGAGGTTATATAAAGTGGAGAGAGGACACTGGATAGGTGTGGATAGGGCAGAAGAGTGAGAATTTGGGGAGGATCCTTGTAGGAGCTGCTGCAAGGGCTTAACTTGTTGGGTACTTTGCCCTAAATATTCCCCTAAATAAATTACTCCTTTCTCAGCCCACTGCCTTTAGTTATCTCAGCAGTTTGGATAGACTGATTCATCACCCAGGTTTGTGGGGTGGTCATGTGGGTTGAACAGAGAAAGAAAAGGCCTGTCTTGTCTTCTGGTCCCATGGGAAGGAGTGGAAGCCCCCCCCCCCCCCAAAGGGGACTCTGCAGAATTCCCAGCTGGAAATGAGTCATGCCAGATGCTGAGCTAAAAGGTGTAGGGATGAGCAACTCCTGGGTATATAATTCAGTAAAGATATAGGAGACAGAGCCTGTTCCTGGATATACCAGAGGGAAGTGTCTCAGTGCAGAGAAGCAGGCAAGTGGCGGAGGTGGAGGAAGCTGAGCCAGGTCACAGACATTTGTAATATTTTACATGCCTATTGGCATAGATCTTCACTGATCAGACCACTATCTGTGACTTTGGCCAAAGTTTTAAAGCTTTGCATATTGATTTTCCAACCAGATTTCAGTGCAATTAGGGGACCTCAGAGTGAATACTAGTTCATGTCACTATAATCTCATTTCAGATATCAGCAGAAAAAAAATTTTACATGCATATCTGACTGTGGTAATGTGTGACCTCTTTCCAGTCATGGTTTACTCTTACTGCAACTTCAAGAGATGCCTCATTTTTTTTTAATTCTAGTTTTTTAATGGCCACACCGACAGCATATAGAAGTTCCTGGGCTACAGGTCACAGCTGTGGCAACACTGGAACTTTTAACCCATTGTGCCGGGCCAGGGATCAAACCTATGCTTCTGCAGTGACCCACTGAGCCACTGTGGGAACTCCTATTCTAAAAATTTTTTATTGACCTATTGTTGATTTACAGTGTTGTGTTAATTTCTACTGTAGAGCAGTGATTCAGTCATACATATGTATATATTCTTTATTCTTTTTCACTATGGTTTATCACAGGATATTGACTATAGTGCCTGTGCAGTACAGTAGGACCTTATTGTTTATCCATTCTATGTATAATAGTTTGCATCTGCTAAACCCAAACTCCCAGTCCTTTCCCCTCCCACCTCCCCCTTGGTAATCACAAGTCTGTTCTCTATGTCTATAAATCCGTTCCTATTTTGTAGATAAATTCACTTGTGTCATATTTTAGATTCCACATACAAATGATATCATACGATGTTTGTCTTACACTTAGTATAATAATCTCTAAGTCCAGGAGATGCCCCTACTTTTCCCTAAGGCAGAGCTTGGGCACTGATGCAACTGGCACGATGAATGTGACATTAACTGCCCTCATGACAACAGTCTAATAAATCTTCAGCTTTCTTGATAACTTGTATGGATCCAAGCAGAGACAGAATTGGCACAATGACCGGCAGCATATTTTCACATAATTTATGATCTGTGTAGGTCAAAGCTGCAGCACGGCAGGCAGGCTAAGCTGGAATCATGCCTGGTTAGGGTTGTCTTTTCTGCCGGCAAAATGACTGCTTTCTAGCTCATTCCAGCAAGTGTTAGACATTTTACTGAGAATATGTGTACACACACTGCAAACACAATATGAAGAAAAACACCATTTTGCTCATTATTACAACCTCCACACCTCATTTAGTATGGCTACCAGGATTGCCCTCAACAAAGGAATGATAAATAAATGGAGTGGGCTTTGGTCATATAGCATCTGTGTCACCTTAGGCAATTTACCCAACTTGTTCAATATGAGAATAACATCTGTCTCATAAGAACCTTATAAAGTCTAAATGAAGTTATGGATGTGAAGGTTTTTCCGTAAGTCTGAAGTGTCTCATAAATGTATTGGGTTATTTGTGCAAATTGAATTAGGTTTTATTTTTCTGTGTACAGTGTTCTTTAGGAGAAAATGCTAATAATCTTACTAGTTATCTGACCTTTAGGTACTTTATAAATGATTATAATACTTATTTAAGGGCATTTCAGCTAACTAAGTTGCCTGGGGCCCAGAAGCTATTGGTTTTTCAAAATTGCTTTTGATTTTTTTTCTTGGAACACCGCCCCCCCTCCGCAAACTTGAACAAGCCAAAACATTCATATCAAGTTGGGTATGCCAGAGAGCCAGCCAAAGGAGGAAAAGTTGGTAAATATCTGTTGGAGCCTCAGTCAGAGGATGGAGTTTAAGGCCTTATTAAACACTGGTAATTGCTTGGAAGAATTGATCCCATTAATCTCATTAGAGAAATTTGGGGCAAACCTCTTCTTACTAAAACAGAGCTAATTGGTTTGAAGGAAACACATTGATGAGATATTTTAGAGGGAGAAGCAGATTTGGTCATTGACAAAATATTTCCCATGCACAAAGACACTGGTTTAGTGGTTGCTAAAAATAACTGGAACACTTAAAGATTCGCCTCATTATGAACTAGAACAATGGAGCTGTATAAAACTCTGACAACTGATTATGGATCTGGTGAACCACTGGTTGCCTGAGTTATGGACTCTAAGTTGGGCAAAACTTAAGACCAATGTTTCTTAACTCAATTTTTGCTTCTTTGTCAATGTTTCATAATTGGTTCATATTATTTTCAGGTTACACATCTTTACCTGTTATTAATTGGGTCATTTGACTGATTCAATTAAATGACTTGTGTTTGCTCATCTTATTCTGTTGGTCATCAGGAGGGAGATAGCTTTACATGTTCCTGCAGACAAAGAAGAGGGAAGCCTCATTATTGACAGGTTGACCTTCACAGGACACTTAAACTGCCTGAATTGAAGCCCAGTCTGCTGCTGCTGGGAAAGGTATAGCTTCTCGGGGCCTCAGACTTGGTGGGGGAAAATGTTATTGCTATGGTTCTGTCCCCAGCATTGAGGGAGCTCAGTGGATGTGCTAAAGAAGGTCGTGACTTTTAGAGTCTAGAAAAAATGGTCTCAAGTTCCAGTTTGCCATTTTTTCCTAAGTAAACATTGTCACATTAATTTATGTATTTATTATAATCCTTGAAGTACTCAACAGATAATCTTGAGATGTAGAACCCTTAAATGCAAGAGCACCTCTGGAGAACCACAACTTATAGGAAAGAGATGAGAGGAAAGCAAACTCAGAAATAGAGATGCTCCCTAATGATCCTGTCTCACTCACTTGTTAATCATCTGCTCCACTACCTCAACCTCCAAATGGGCATCAGCTTCAAGTGAATGCTTTATAGAAATTTCAAGTCCTACATCACTAATTATTAGAGAAATGCAAATCAAAACTACAATGAGGTACCGCCTCATACCAGTCAGAATGGCCACCATTAATAAGTCTACAAATAACAAATGCTGGAGAGGGTGCGGAGAAAAGGGAACCCTCCTACGCTGTTAGTGGGAATGTAAGTTGGTGCAGCCACTATGGAGAATAGTATGGAGGTTCCTCAGAAAACTAAATACAGAACTACCATATAATCTAGCAGTACCACTCTTGAGCATATATCTGGATAAAACTATAATTCAAAAAGATACATGCACCCCTGTGTTCATTGCAGCACTATTCACAATAGCCAACACATGGAAACAACCTAAATGTCCATTGATAGATGAATGAATTAAGATGATGTGGTACATATACACAATAGAATACTACACAGCCATAAAAGGACAAAATAATGCCATTTGTGGCAACATGGATGCAACTGGAGATTCTCATGTTAAGTGACATTAAGTCAGAAAGAGAAAGATGAATACCATATATCACTTATATGTGGAATCCAAAATGTGGCACAAATGATCCTATCTACAGAACAGACTCAAAGACATAGACTTGTGGTTGCAAAGTGGGGAGGGAGTAGGATGGACTGGGAGTTTGGAGTTAGTATATGCAAACTATTACATTTAGAATGGATAAGCAATGAGGTCCTACTCTATAGCACAGGGAACTATAGCCATTCTCTTGGGATGGACCATGATGGAAGATAAGACATGGAATGTGCATATGCATGACTGGCCACTTTGCTGTATAGCAGAAATTGGCACAACATTGTAAATCAACTATAATCTAAATAAAGGAAGAAAGATATGTTATAATCAAGTTATTAATAAGATTTAAGTATCATTAAGAAAAAAAAGAAAAATTTCAAGTCCTAGACTTTTGCAGTTGCTGGGAAATAGCCAAAACCTCTAATGTTAAATCTTAAAATGACAAGAGTGTGCTGTAATACCTACTTTTTAGGTTTCTTATAACCATGAAAAAAATATAACATAGGTAAAGAGTTGGAACATGGTATGATCAATAAATATGAGACCCCTTCCTTCCAAAATAATGTTTGTTAAATGAATGAATGAATTTGGTTAGAGAATCACTTCTTTTTTAGGTGGAAGTTTGATAACTGTGGGTCATTTTTAGACAATTTTTTTCTAGAATTCTCCAGGCCCATCCCCTTTTGGAAAATATTGACTGAGTCAATACATTGGTTCCGTGGCCACATAAAAAGGAAGTCTTGTTGTTGTTGTTGTTGTTACTGCTTTTGGCATTTTGTTTTGTTTTGTTTTTTTCTGTGTCAATGGCATGTGGAAGTTCCCAGGCCAGGGATCAAACCTGTGCCACAGCAGTGACCTGAGCCGCCATAGTGACAAGGCTGGATGCTTAACCTGCTGCACCACAAGGGAACACCAGGAAGTCTTATTTTTATTGTTTTGTTTTTTGTTTTTTGTTTTTTTGTTTTTTTGTTTTTTGTCTTCTTAGGACTATACCCAAGGCACATGGAGGTTTCCAGGCTAGGGGTTGAATCGGAGCTGTAGCTGCTGGCCTATGTCACAGTTACAGCAACACCAGATCTGAGCCACATCTGCAACCTACACCACAGTTCATGGCAACACTGTATCCTTAACCCACTAAGCAAGGCCAGGCATTGAATCAGCATCTTCGTGGGTACTAGTCAGATTCAATTCCTCTGAGCCATGATGGGGACTCCTGAAGTCTTATTTTTAAATGCATTTTGGTTAAAAAATATTTTAATGTAGTTTTAAAAGATGCATCACAGAATTAATAGAAATCTCAAAGTTAAATTTAAAATAGAAAGGTTAAGAGACTCAATGATCACATATTGACTTTGTTATTGTTTGTGTGGTAGGTCACAGAGCAGGAAAGACAAAAAGAAATTGTCTATAACAAATCATGTGTATCCCACAGTTCCTTTCACATGCATACAAATTAAATAAGCGTTAAAAATTACTTCTAATGCTTCTGGTTTAAGATGAGAAATAAGGTACACATTTTCATTTTAACATCTACTGAAATAAAAGTAGAAAGGCACCAAAAGAAATCAGCCACTAACATTAAAGAAAATCAAATTGGGAATGAAACAATTAAACAAATGATTTGAAAAAATTTCAGGGAGACTGAAAATAAATGAGAATGTCTTGGTGAATGAAACATGTTGAAAAGACAGTTTATAGATAAGGAGCTAAAAGGGATTAAGAGCCCATCTGCTCTGCAGAATCCCAGAAAGTCTCTGGCCTCAGAATCAACAGCCAGCAAGTGACAATTGGAGTTGAAATCAGGGGATTCGCTTGAGGTCTGTAATGAAACTGAGGCCACCAGAGGGTACCTCAGACCCCTTCCCCCAAGCCAATGTGTCAGCAGATGGCATATAGGACTCCTCACTAAATAAACTGAAGAGTGGTTGGGGAAAGCAAAGATGAGTAGCCCTGAGTCAGTTATGGACAAAATGGGGAAGGCTTTGGTATGCTTTGGGACAGTATATAAATATTAATAACCTTACAATGTAAAAAGTAAGGGAATTGATAGAAGGAAGAAAAGGGCATTAGAAGAAAAAGTAAGGATGCTAATACATTGACACCATTAGCGTAATCATTTATTCATTCACTTGACAAATATTTCCTGAGAACTTACTGGGTGCATGTGCTATTGGAACTTGGGATACAGAGAAAAGAAAATGTCAGACAGAACTCCTTACCTTCAGGGAGCTTATGTTACACTATGCCATTAGTACAGGAGGCTGCCCCAGATTAGTACAGAGGCATACCCCCAAAGCTGATGGAATAAAAAATAGAGGTTTAAATATATTATTAAAGATGTAATCATAAATAATAGTTAAATAAATAATAACTATAAATAATAATAACATACATTGAGGAGAGATGAGTAAATGACCTGACTTTTAAGCTCTCAAATATTAGATTCGCTAGATACAATGTCTAAAGTAGATGAATCAAAGCAGATTAAATCAGGATATCCAGGACTAGAAAGGCAACCACCAAAACTAAAAACAGAAACAACTGGAAGAGTTTTGCATCTGGGGTTTACATTGAAGGTGAGAAGAGAAGGATGAGAATGTTATTTTTGCTTTCATCATGAGTGGTATTTGCTTTGTTACCACATGTATTATATTGATTAATATATATGTATATTTAATTGACTTCTAAGAACAGCTACAATCAAAGAATGAGACTCATTTTTCATCTACCAAGTGTCATGGGATTAGGCATGAAATCATTAGAAATGGATTTTCCTTTCTGCATCATTTAGCAAGTATTTAAAAACAGATACTGTTTCATTGTCTTCTCCTGGTTGGAACCAATGATGGGGTCCCCAAAACAGGTTTGTGACAACAAGTGCTGGAAATGAAAGATAGTAAGAAGTTTGTGGGATGTATTATTAGAACAGCTTGGGTGTAGTTCATTTGAAGAAAAATAATGCTTTTATTTCCCTATTGTTTACCTCTGCTTAGCAAAGTGGAGATAACATTTATTAAACGCTCATTTCATATAACATGCTTTGCGTATGGTAAGTCACTTTATACACTGAACAACCTTATGATATTGGCATTAGTTTTCACATTTGGTAGAGGAAATTGAAGGTTAGACACATGCCAAAGTTTGCAAATGGCAACCCAATGTATAAACAGAGAGCTAGATTTTCAATCTAAGTCTGACTCCAAAAGCTGTGCTCTTTCTTTTGGATTTCCTAGTGTGTAGTTAGGAAAAGACCAGATTTCAGTAAAATTCATTATAAATTATATTTTTTGTTATGTCAATATTTCCTACAATGTAAATTCCTGTAAATACCCTCTTTTTTTAAAAAAATACCCTAGGATTTTTATCTAGCCGCAAATATTTTAGCATTAAATTGATAATAAAAGTACATGTCTATATTTTGTAACATTTGGATGAAAAGAAAACTTGCAAGGCTTTATTTTCACTCTCAGCCAATATCCTTCCTACTCTCTATGCTGTATTTTAAAATATTCCTCAATGATAGGTTATTCCTGGAGAACTCTTTTTGTCCATCTTACGACCAAATTTGCACAAATATGATTTCCTTTGTTGCTGTTATTTGCTGGAATAAGTTTATGGTCCTCTCTTGTGCTTGCTAAGTTATTAAAAAGAGATACCCTGGTGGTAAATTAGATGTGCATAGATTTGGGAGGAAATGGTAATAATAATAGTAATAAACAAAAATAAACAAGTTTTGTGTACATATTAGGTGCTGGATGCTTTACATGCATCATTTCATTTAATCCTCTCTATGGATCTATGGGACGGATATTATGATCAGTATTTTAAGATCAGTATTTTAGTTAAATGAAAACTACAACCCAGCAAGTTTAAGCAACTTGCTCCAACTTGTCAAAAACCAAGGGACTGGTGAGTTCCTGTCATGGCTCAGTGGAAATGAATTGGACTAGCATCCATAAAGACACAGGTTTGATTCCTGGCTTTGCTCAGTGGGTTAAAGATCTGGTGTTGCTGTGAACTGCGGTGTAGGTTGCAGATGCGGCTTAGATCTGGTGTTGCTGTGGCTGTGGTGTAGGCTAGCAGCTACAGCTCTGATTTGATCCCCAGCATGGGAACCTCCATATGCCGTGGGTGCAGCCCTAAAAAGACAAAACGAACAAACAAAAAACTAAGGGACTGGGATTTGAACATTGGTTTTAAGAATATGTTTGCAATGGTTCTGAAGTTGCCTGATGCATCATTTTACAAATTCTCTCCTGCTGTCCTTCGGAGACAACATGGGCTGTTGTATAGTTAAGCTGGATGAAATCTTAATTGTTATGACTGACCTAAAGTAGATTTGCCTCAGTCAGTGCCTGTACCAAGAGCAACACTTAAATCTTGTTTGGTTCCATGTTGTTATTAAGGGACTAGAGATGTTCAGCCCACAGTGCCACTGCTACTACTGATTATTATTATTAGTTCATGAAATCCAAAACTGGACAGAGGAGAAGGACACTGAGAATGAAAATCTTTTAAAAATTATAAAGGTGACAGCAACTTTCTGACTCTTTAAGAAAATGAAATTAAATGGGAATAAAATTGTAATTGTGCTTTTTTACCTGAAAAGGTATCTCTATGAGTACAGAGATGGAAAAGTGTGGCTTAGTAGCAATTTATGCAAAAATGCAGCTGTCTTATCAATATCAAGTCTTCATTAGCATTACAATGATAGTTGTCACAAACACTCTTCTCCAGAGCTCCAGTCCTGTATATCCAATAGGTCAACCAATTTCTCTTGGAGTTGGATATCTGAAAGGCTCTTCACACTTAGCATGTTCAAGATTGAACTCTTAAACCATTTCCTTCAAGCCAGGTCCTCTTCCAATAACCCCCAATCAACAAATATTACTACTCTTTGTCCTGTTAGTAAATTTAGACATCATCAATGAAATCTTTTTATGCCCATCGTAGCTCCTCTCCAGACTTTGTCCATTCTAACTCTTAGAATCTCAGAATTGTCACTCTTTCATCTCCACCACTACCTTATTAGTCCATGGGATCATCATTTCTCACCTACGCTACTGCTTAGGCCATCTGGTCTCAATGGTTCCACTTGCCCTCTTCACTTCATTTAACACACCAGCCTGAGTGACGTTTTCACAAGGCAAATATGACTGGGTAGATATTCACACATCTACCCCCAGATGAAGTTCTTTGAATGTCTTTTTATTCCACTCACATACAAATAAGAACTGATACCGGAATCAGGGTTCTTGTTCACAGCAGTCGAAGAATGAACTCCATGAACATACAGGCAGCAAGCAAGAAAAGTCTTTATTAAAGGAAAGCAAATAGCTTCCAGGGGCTGGGATGGGGGAGAAGAATACCCTTTCTCTATTGTCCTATGGGGGTTTTTATTCCTTTTTTTAATTTGTTTTTATTTTTTATTTTTGTCTTTTTGCCATTTCTTGGGCCACTCTCGTGGCATTTGGAGGTTTCCAGGCTAGGGGTTGAATCGGAGCTGCAGCCGACGGCCTACACCACAGCCACAGAAATTCGGGATCCAAGCCGCATCTTCAACCTACACCACAGCTCACCGCAACGCTGGATCCTTGACCCACTGAGCAAGGCCAGGGATTGAACCCGAAACCTCATGGTTCCTAGTCAGATTCGTTAACCACTGCACCACGTCGGGAACTCCATGGGGGTTTTTATTCCTTAAAGATGTGGGGGGGGGGGGCACCAACGTGGGGTCCAGAGAGATGTGGTTTTCTCCCATTGGCCTTGTTCAATTACCTATATCAGTCCTTGTGGATAGGGTCTTAGGGGTGGAAACGTTCTGTAAATCTCATAGTTTCTTTGCCCTTTTCTTTCTGTAAACTGAGTCACAGGCGATTAGGGATTAATGTCCATCTGGATGTAGGTACACTCCCTATAGTAAACAAGGCCTGTGGGGATGTTACTCCATGGAGCCCTTAAGCCATAAATCTTAATCAATGGCCATGTCAAAGAATGCATTGAAGCCCATGCTCCTACACTGACTACCTGAGTTAATATTCTGCCTCAAAACCATGCCTCTGTATACCTAAACAGCCTTGTTCCAGCAATCTCTTCCTTGCTCTCTGTACTGGGATTTCTCTCAGTCCCTTGAATGCACTGTGAAGACTTTTACCACAAAGACTTTGCATAGGTTGTCCCTTCTGTCTGAAATCTTCTCTCATCCTCATCTAGACAATGCCTACTCATCCTGCAGGTCTCTATTCAAGGAGGCATTTCCATAGCAAAGCCCTCCCTAGCTCTGTAGGCTGAGATTCCTTTGTTAGATGTTACATAGTTCTTACAGTTCTGCCCTCTGGAGCTCTTATCTCAGCTTATAATTCATTTAACAGTTTACATACCACATATTTGTTGAATATTTATTGTGTGCCAGGTTCTGTTCTAAATGCTGAGATGATAGTGATGAATAAAATAGTTCCTTCCTAAGGATCTTTAGTGAAGGAGAAGATACCTACAAATAAAATATAAAGTGTGTCCATTGGTGTTAAGCATTATGCAGAAAAACACATCAGAGAAAGAGGACAGGAAGTGCATATATGTGCACAAGCACGTGTTATTTTACACAGTCAGGGAGGAACAGATGAGGTAACATTTGAACTAAATGAGAGGGGTGAAGCTCGCTTATACCTGAAGATGACTGCTCCAGGTTGAGGGAAGAGTAAGAGCAAAAACCCTGACAAAGAAGCATATCTGCCATGTTTAAAGAGCAACAGGAAGGCCAACATGTTTGGAGCAGAGTAAATGGAAATGTAAATAGCATGAGATGAAGACAGAGAGGGGTCAGGTGAAGCAGGACCTGGAAGGGCAATGTAAGAACTTTGGCTTTCAGTCTGAGTGAGTGGAGAATAATTGTGCAATCTAAACAAAGGACGTGATCTGAGATACGTTTCCCAAGGATTGCTCTGGCTATTCTGTGGGGAATAAACTCTCTGTATGGATGAAGGTTGGTGCGTAGAGCAGAGATCTCAGTTAGAAACTTGTCTGTGCTAATCCAGGCAAGATATAACCATGGCTTGATCAAGATAATAACAGTAGGAATGAGGAAAGTGGTCAGATTCTGGATATTTTTGAAAGAAAGCCAACAGAATATGTTCACAGACTGAATATGAGTTATAGGAGGAAGAAAACAAATCAAGGATTATATTAAGGTTAATGGAGTCACCATTAACTGAGATGGGTGAGTCCTTGAGAAAAACAGATTTGAGGGGAAAGATCGGGGATCAGTCTGGACATGTCAACTTTAAGATGTCTAGTACACATACAAGTGGAGGTACAGAGTAGACAGTTGAATTCGTGAATCTATAGTTTGGAAGAGAAGCCATCTAGTTTGCCTGGGATCAAATAGTTTCCTGGGACATGAGATTTTTGGTGCCCAAACCAAGGAAGTCCTAGGAAAACTGGGAAGAGTCAATCATCCTAGTCTGGACTATAGACATGAATGTATAATCTTCAGCATATAAATGCCACTTAAAGTCAAAGGACTGGATGATATCATCCAGAGAGCAAGTGAAGTAAAGAAGAAATGTTCAAGGTTACCTGAGCATTTACAGGAAGCTGAGAAGGGATCAGCAGAAGAGAGTAAGAAGGAGGGCCCTGTGAAGTAGAAGGACAACCAGGGCAGTATGATGTTCTGGAAGTTATGTGATAAAAATGTTTGAGTAGAAAGTAGTGCCCAACTATACCAAATATTGATGACAAGCAAAATGAGATGAGGACTATGATTGATCATTAGGTTAAGCATTGTGGCTGTTACTGGTGATCTTGAAAAGGACAGTTACTTTTGAGTGGTAGTCAGGAGGCAATCTTGATTGGAATAGGTTCAAGGAAGAGAGTGGAGTGGGGTAAGGTGTTGGAAGAAGTTTAAAGCTGAGAAGAAAGAGGAGCAGGTGAGCACATAATGCTTATAAGGAAGGTAATGGGTGGTATAGTCTAATGACATGAAAGTGGAAGCTGGAGCCTAGGAATGGAGAAGGGGTAGGGGTAGGAATGAGAGAGAGAAAAAGATTTAGAAGGGGAGCAAGAAGGACACATTCCCACCTCCAGATCTAGCAATATAGAAGAGACACCACCAGAGAGGATGGTAGGGAAAGTAGATTTCTCAGGAGAAAGGCAGATTTCAGGTGGAACACAAAGGTGATGGGAACACTCATGGAAATTTTCAGGATATTGGGGATTTTATTTTTATTTATTTATTTGGGAGGATTTTAATAATACTGAACTGAATATTCTTTAAGGGGCAGCAGTAGAGTTTGAGGAGTAGGAAATGGGTGCGGGCTGAAGTTGCAGCCTCAAGGAGACTAGGGTTTGGGTTTGTGGGATCTCCTGAGAGATGGAGCCTTTGTGCTGGCTGCAGTAAAGAGGGATAAAGTATGGATAGTGGTGGTAGAGAGATTACGAGCCCGTCTTGGGAGAGAGCTCTGGAGACCCCTCCTTTTTCATGCCACTGGAGGGATGGAGGATAAGGGAAAGAAGTCTTATGGGGAGCAGGAGTAGTCCTGGGCCACCTCATCCCTCACGTGTAACGAATGATAGTTTCGTAAGTATGATTACTGGCTCAATGCCTGTCTCCCTCATTAGATGCTAAAGTACATGAAGGCAAGGGGTTATGTTTGCTTTTACTTTCTTTTACATTCTCCAGTTCCTAGTGGATAGCATGCTTGCTATATAATAGAACTTCAATAAGTATATGTTTAATGAATAAATAAATAATAAAATAATTGAGACTTTTTATTGACAGAAAAGTCATGATGAACAGTGTGATGAGGCTGCCCACAAAATGGGATGATGTGCAGAGTGGAGACGGTAAGGGGAGTTCCCATCATGGCTCAGCAGTTAACAAACTCAACTAGCATCCATGAGGACATGGGTTCAATCCCTGGCCTCACTCAGTGAGTTAAAGATCTGGAGTTGCCATGAATTATGGTGTAGGTCACAGACACAGCTCAGATCCTACGTTGCTGCTGTGGCTGTGGCATAGGCCGGTGACTATAGCTCCCATTTTATCCCTACCCTGGAACTTCCATATGATGCGGGTATAGCCCTAAAAAAAAAAAAAAAAACAAAAACAAACAAAAAAAAAACAGTGGAGAGGGTGATCATTTCTCTTTATTTCTTATCAGACAGCAGTTATTCTGCTGCTACACTACAAGAAGGATGTAGAAACTCCTTAGTAGTGTTGGAGAACTAAGTTAGGCAATTGGCTGCCAGAAAAAGAGAGAACAGTATGACCGCAGGCTACCTTCAAGTACTGAGGGACTTATTGTAAATATTTGTAGAAATTAGATAATGGAAATGTCATGGAAACATAGGAATAGTCCTATAAGTGGTCTTCGTGGGGGCAAAACACATTTGAGAACTGGGTTATTTCATGGCTTCCTCAGAGTGAAAAGACTGACTCAATTCTCCATCTTAATCGTGACTCAGCTCCTTTTTGACTACTTGCGCTTCTCTTATCACTACGGATTAGCTATGTTATCTCTAACCCGAATATCTTTTTCTCTATTCACTCGTGCCCATAGTTTCTGCTTAGTCATTGTTTCTGCTGTTACCCAGTAACACCCCAAGCATCTTAGGTTGATCTTCCTTATCTTCCCCTCGCATATTCGTCCAGATACTCTGTAACCACTTCATACACGTCCTTCAATATTTAAAAGTTACCCAACTGATTTTCAGTATCTGTGACTTTCACTAGATGCTCCTCAATAGTTTTCTGTCCTCCCAGAGCTGTTACATAAGAACACAATTTCTGATTTGATAGCAGCTGACCCTTGTTCTCCTTTTTTGAAACTCCCAGAAAGGTCATCTTTTCTCTCTCCTGTCAGTCTATCCTGGCCTTTGAGTCTTCATTTAAATCTTTTAAGGTGTCCACTAAGGTCTCTATCTTTTAATTTCAGGAAATCTTTCTCACCCTCCAGGTTAATCAGCTTTTTCTTTTTCTTCTTCTTTTTGTGGCTGCACCTGCAGCATATGGGAGTTCCCGGGCTCGAAGTTGAATCAGAGTTGCAGCTGAGGCCTGCACCACAGCCATGATAACCCTGGATCCAAGCAGCATCTGTGTCCTATGCCAAAGCTTGCAGCAACATTGTGTCCTTAACCTACTGAGCCACATCAGGAACTCCTGATCAGCCTATCTCTCTCACATTTTTTTCCTTGCAGTTTTATTGAGATATAATTTATATACAGCACTGTGTAAGTTTAAGGTGTACAGAATAATGATTTGACTTATATACATCAGAAAATGATTACCACAATAAGTTTAGTGAATTGTTTCAAATAGGTACAAAAGAATAGAAAAAAAAAATTTTCCCTTTTGATAACTCAGGGTTTGTACTCTTACCCTTTTATATAACATACAGTGTCTTCCTCAATTTTTCTTCTAGTCTTTTTCTGTTCCTGTTTTGATAGTAAGATGGAAAAATGCTTTCTAAACAATTATAGTTCCTACTTGATTTCCTAGACACATCTGGCTTCTAGAGGCAGAGAAAGTCATGTACCATTTTCTGGTTGCCTTCTCAGCTTTAGGATTTGTATTGATTTTGTTTAGTTATTTCTCTACTTCAGCCAAAGACTCATGTATATCTAAGTACTTACTGGACAGCACCAACTTAGAGTCCTAAAAGAAGTTCACAGTAGCATATTTCACTTAGCATAATGTTCTCAAGGTTCATGTACATTGCCACTTATAGCAAAATTTTTTTCTTTTTGAAGACTGGATAGAATTCCATTATATGTATATACCATATTTTCTTTATCCATTTATCTGTGGATGGACATTAAGTTGTTTATACATCTTGGTTATTGTGAATAATGCTGCAATAAACATGGGGGTGCTAATATCTTCCTGAGATTCTGATTTTAAATACATGTGATTCCACTTATCCGAGATATCTAGAAGAGCAAAATTCATAGACTGAAAGAGTAAAATTGTGGTTGCCAGGGCTGGAGAGAAGGGGAAATAGGGAACTACTATTCAAAAAAATAATATAATATCTCAGTTAAGCAAGATGAATTAAGTTCTAGAGATCTGCTGTACAACAGTGTACATATAGTCTGCAATACTATATTTTACACTTAAAAATTATTAAGAGCTGGATCTTATTCTAAGTGTTCTTAACGCAGTATAAATAAATAAATAATTTAAAAAGAAGTTCAAACTAATCTTCCCCTTAACATCCTTCCATATTTCTACTTTACTAATTTACTCAACCAACCCAGGAGCTACAGATCCCATCTGGTGTTCATCTTCCCTTACTTCTCTCTTGTACTCACTCCACACATGTAATTAGTTGGATAACCTTAAATACTTCTCAAATATGCTTTCTCTCCTCTATTCCCATTGTCAGTCCTCCAGTTCAGGTCCCTATCTTCATGCACATGAACCAATGAAGTGACTTTCTCACTGAAAATCCTACCTCCACTCTCCACCCCCAACTAATCCTCCCTCTAACTCCACACTGCTGAGGATGAGCTTTCTAGAGTGTAAATCTAGTTATTCACTTCCTGGATTAATACCTTTTGATGGGTATCTATTACCTTCTGGTTAAAGTTAAAACACTTTTATCATGGCATATAAAACCCTTCATATTTTAGTCTCTGCCTCCTTCTCTGGCCTCATTTCCCCAATCCTACTCCATTCCATTTCACCCTCATTCCATCAGTTACACACCATTAGCAGATACTCAGATTTGCCAGATCCTTTCATACTTCCCTGTGTTTGTCATGTTGTTACATCTGCCTTTATGCCCTTTTCTCTGGCAAAGTTATGTCCTTCCATCTTGACTTAACTCAAAACAACTCTCATTCATGATTATTTTCTTAATCTGCCTTGGATGTTTTCTTGATGAGCCCCCTTTAATCAGCTGCTTACCTCTTTCATTACACTTGTTACACTGTAGTACAAAGTCTAGTTTTTGTGTCTGTCTCCCTACTAGACTGAGAATACCTGAGGACAAGTTCTGTGTCTTATTATCTTTGTGTTTCCTGTATCCAGAAGAGCACCTGACCCATCGTAGGTATTCAGTGGATGGTTGAAAAGTGAATGAAACTCACCTATATTTCTAATATCTTCCTATCAGAACTTCCTAAACAGGAAAAGGGAGGATGAGTTACAGAGAGATTCATTTTGTCCTCACCTCGCCTGTGACAGAAGGGTTTTAGAGGACTGTAGAATGGAACAGGTGAAGAGAGCTGATATGTGGTATGACCTTGGTAAATAAAATACTTGTGAGGCACAAGATTAAGAGCACAGAGAGAGCTTAGTCTGCTTTGGTTGTTGTCTGGATGATTCGGGGGTGGGGAGGGGGGAGAGTGTGTATGCCCAAAACAGAGAAGTTAGCAAATTTTAGGGAAGGAAAGAAGAGGCAATGAAACATGGATCAAAATCTTCATGTACCTCCTGCTTATGGCGGCTTCTATCAGAATCCCTGCTTTCTTCATCAGAGAGTTGGAGTGTACTGAGTCATGTGAAGATGATGGAACTAGTTCCACGGCTACTTTAAAAAAAATCTTCATGCTTTCTTCCTTAAAGGTCACGCAGTTAAAGAAAAGTGCTTACTCTTCCTGTCTGCTGTTTACGTTGGAATGAACTCAAAATAATTTTCAAGTGACAGATGTAAATAATTACAGAGAAAGCATTTTATGGCTGCCCAACCAGCGCAATTTTTGTGTTCAAGCTGATGATACGTTGGTTGACAGCTTCTTTCCCTGCTTCACCCATTTAAATTTTCCTAACTCTAGTTGCATTTATTTCTATCATAGATATGACACCTGTCCTACTAACACATCACATATCCCTTTCTTGTTAGCTAAAAGCTCCACCAAGTCAATTCAGACTGTGATCTTTGGCCTTTGAGCTGTTGACTAGTCTATCATTAGCAGTCCAGGACTTAGCAGGTCAGTCCAAAATCTATATTTATAGAGAATAGTCTATAAAGATAGTCTGTTGTCTGCTTTCAGATTCTCTGTGGGGTCTTGAGAATAAACTGTCTGTGTATGTGTCATTAAATGGACTCGTATCTGTGTGGCCTGCCCTCTTTTCTTCTTAGAAGGAATAAAGAAAACAAGCATTTGGATGCCTTCTTTGTATGAGGTAATATGTTAAGCATGTCCATATATACAAATATATTCAAGCTTCATAAGAAATTAGTAGGCCTTATTTTCAGATTTTAGAGATGCAGAAAAGAGTTGACTCAAGTCACACTACCAACCAATCAATATCCAGAAGAGGGATATGAACCTGGCCTGGCTCTGTCAAAACCCATGCCTCTTGCAATACATATAGCAAGCTGTGAGACTGGAGATTTGCACCAAGAAGAAAGAGCTATCTGGAGATGCAGCTACCCCACACCAGCCCTTGTCCCTGTCTTCATTCTCAACCTTCAGTTTGTGGCCATCATTAGAAAATGTCATCTCTACCAGCCCTTTGGTATTTGACCACCTATCCTCTGCCTGTACTTTCCTTTTTTGATTGTTTCAGTCTTTTCTTTAACTCCTAGAAGAAAGGAATGTTCAAACGTGCCATAGTATCAGGTAATAGAACTTAGATTTACTATAGGCTCTGCTACTTCTTCAAGGCATGAGCTTGGATGACTTATCATTCCCCTTCTATTCAGTTTCACTAAATAAACTAGATGAGTTTAAAGCTGCTTCCTGCTCAAATAATTTTTAAGCCTAATTGAGAGTTCATAAAATTTTTATCTTAGGATGTAGGGATTATTTAAGCTCTCATTCAAGGAAATTAAAAATAAAAACTCTCATGGAGGAAATTGAGGCTCTGGGAGTCTAATTGTCCAAAGTCACAGAACTAATAGGTGGATGATCTTGAATTTGAATCCAGATAATTACTAAAGTCAAATCTTCTTAACTATGTCACACAGATTCTTCCTGAACTTGGCCTGTGTACCCCTCTAGACTTAACTCTCATGATCCACTTTACCTTCTAGTAGCTGATGTGTCTGTAGATGAGCAAATCATGGGCAGGGTGTACACAGTATTTGAATTGGGTTCCACATCTCTGGGCCTTTGTTTATGCTCAGATATTCCCTCTGTGGTTATCTTCCTCTCACCACTTGGCAGATTCCTATTTGCTCCTCCACAGCTTAGTTCATGTGTCTTCTGTTCCAGAAACTTCCTCACATTTTCTGTCTGTGGTAAATGCCCCTCTTTCTTGCTCTCACAGCACACTATGTGTACTTCCATATTCAGATTTACTGCATTTTCTTAAGTTTACGTGTTTTATTCTGTCTCCTCCATTAAATCATAAGCTCTTGGCAAGAATGCACCTTGTCCTATTCATCTTTGTGTCCTAGAATCTACATATAAATATTATTGAACTGGATGGAGTAATGCCATGCACAGACTTTGCACTTGCATTTCTGAGCTACTTCCTAAATATAATCATACTCACACCCTCATTTACCATATGGAGAAATATAGGCTACATAAATAAGAATAGAACCTCAAAATTCTGCCCATGATCAGACTTTTGGAGTTATCTAGGCACATTTTCCTAATGGTGTCACTCCCCTTTCACAGGTCAGTTCTCTCCAGTCCACCACGCCACTCGAGCTCTTCTGGCTAAGGCCTCAATGGATGGCCCATTTGCAAAATCCTCCCCTCCCTTGACTTCCTTGTGTGATCACTTGCTCTGTTTGATTTCTCTTTCCTTAGCTTTTGTAATACACAACCTAATGTAACACACAATGTAGTATTCTTTCTACACCATCTAGCCAATCTTTTTCACTTTGGGAGAACTTCCTCCTTACTTAAAAATTGGAGTTCCTCAAAGATCAGTCTTGGACTCTGTTTCTTTCCTGCTGTACATTCGTTCCCAGCGAAATCTCATTCACTCCTACAGCTAATGAAAAATTCTGTATATATACCAATAACTCAGAGACTGCTTTCTCCAACACAAACTTCCCTTCTGAACCACAAAGCCATACATACAACATTTACTTTCTATTTCCTTTTGGCTACCTCTTATGCATCTTATGCCTCAAACCTACCTATCCCTCAGACCTACTCTTTATTTAATATTCTCAGTCTTCCTATCCCCCATCCTTCCTGTTGCTCATCACAGAAATGCAGATGTTTCTTTGACTATCATTTCCTTGATAAGCATCTGTCAATGCCACCTTGCATCTGCATCAGTCTTGAATCTGTTCACTTCTGCACATAACCACTACTACTCTTCTGCCACCATCTCTTGTCTAAACTACAGCAGCAACTTCCCAACTGGCCCTTTCCTCTCATCCACTCTTGCCTTCATTTTGTCTTGCTCATCGCTTCCACCTTTTCTACTGATAGACCACTAGAGTATTTTTTTCAAACTGAAATTTTAGTCATAGTATATCCCTGATTTAAACTTAAAATGATGGCCATTCATCTTAGGATAAAACAGAAAATCTTTAACATGGTTTACAAGGCCCTGTGCAATCTGGCTTTCACCTTTCCATTTCTCGAAAAAGTCTTCTTTTGACCCTAATCACAACCGTAACTATATCATTATTTGTGTGCTCCTTTTTCATTTTTATTTTTTAACTATCTTCCCTACCCTAGAATGTAAATTCTATGAGATTAGTGTCCAAGTCTTTGCTATTGATCACTGAATCACAGAAACCTAGCACAATGCCTAGTGTGCAGAAGATAGATGAAAAATATTTGCTGAATAAATCAAATAATGACAACTTCTTTTTCATGCACTAAAAATAGCTCATCCTGTTGGGCTCTCCCCTCTGGAAAATTCTCCAGTTCAAACATTCATAAGAATTAGATCCAGCCAGAAATTCCCACTGTGGCTCAGTAGTCACGAACCCGACCAGCATCCATGAGGACACGGGTTTGATGCCTGGCCTTGCTAGTGGGTTTAGGATCCAGTGTTGCCGTGAGCTGTGGTATA
Organism: Sus scrofa; assembly: GCF_054392235.1. NCBI lineage: Eukaryota > Metazoa > Chordata > Mammalia > Artiodactyla > Suidae > Sus > Sus scrofa. The sequence continues at coordinate 108,465,093 of NC_139397.1, read as the reverse complement.
AGTCACAGACACAGCTTGGATCCCACATTGCTGTGGCTATGGCATAAACTGACAGCTACAGCTCCAATTCAACCCCTAGCCTGGGAATTTCTAGTCCGCAGGTGAGGTCCTAAAAAAAATAAATAAATACAAATAAAAGAAAAAGAAGAAGAATTAGATATAGTCATATTGTTTCTCAAATTATTTGCTTTTCTATCACTTGTTTATTCATATGTAAAGTTCAACTATGTGCCAAACACAGAGGTAATAGATTAAAAGGACAGCAAGGTATAAGGAGCAGAAAAGACTCATAGGTTATATGAAATTATTTTTTTAATGCTTTAGAACAAATATTTACTAATCTGCGTATCAGTATGCTGGGATTTCTCTCTGAAATTTGAAAGATGATTGCTGTGGCTACTGCTGTGAAGAAAGTGCTTCTGTCCCAATTTTTCTGCTGTGTTCTGTAATGTTTAGGTTATTATGCTTTTTTTAGTCTGCATATGCTGTAAATGGCACTGATGTCTCTACTGAATGTAAGCCCATTTTTATTGTGATGACTCAAAGGAAGCTAGTCCAACCCTTTTAGGAAACTATTGTCATGTTGGTCATTGTCTTCAGCTTTTTTTATGGTGTAATCCCTGGTGTAATATTGTAAGGAGTCTGACCTGTGTTTTTGTGAGGCCAGTTGTTTCCTCATGCCTGAGGCAATGTAGCTTATGAAACTCAGCTCAAGAATGGAGTGAAAGATAGCCGGTAAACATAGTGGACTAAATTCTGTATTGGTCACTATTTAGTCAATCGTCATTTTCATTATAGGTAATCCTAAACAGGAGTTAGCATGACTAGTTCACATCACTGTGACTCAGCATTTTCAGTGAGTGTTAAACCATTGAACTACTGAAAGAAAGTGAATGACCACAATGGTGAAAATGAGTAGGAGAAAATCAAGGCATATGTATTTAATTATAATGTTTATGTCAAAAATGTTAGAACTGTCAGGAATTCACAGAATTTGGCTTTTATTTGTATGCTGTTGTTTTCTTCTCCCCGGAGAGATATCCCAATACACAGGTACTCAGATCAGCACTGGGAAGCTAGCAAATTACAGGTGTGAAAAAATATCTAGGGCCATGTGTTTACCCATAATTTCATTTATTTTCATTACTAAATCTTTTGCACCCAGAAAATCAGCGCAGTTGCTTCTGTATATATGAAAATTTGTAATTTTAGCACAGCATTAATGTTTTATTGTACTGAGAATATCTAGAAAAGAGAAGTTGACTCTTTTGGGCTTCATAAGCATTGTGGGGTTTTGTAGGTTGAACAAAATATATAGCATTAAAGTACTGCAAATTCCTAGACTGAAACCTAAGACAGAGGTCAAATCTCTTTTTTTCTTGGCAGATTCTGTGTGTTTCTATTCAACCACAATGTTGACCCTGCCCAGGACTCTCATTTGAATGCTTCTATATTAAAATCTCTACTTAAAGCTGCTTTAACCTGTTAGAAGGTTTTTTGGGAGGAAAACTAAGACACCATAACATTATAACATATATTAAACATTTTCCGGAATCACTTTTTAGCAATGATTCATCCAGAAAAAAAACATGATGACTAAAAAATTCAGTGTGATACTATGCTTTATTATATCTGCTAGATAAACTTCAAAGTATTACAGTTCTTTGAGCTTAAGCCTGCATTATTGAAATTTCTATTAAATAAAAATTTCCCTTTTCTTATATTGGGTGGACAGTTTAGGGCAGACTCAGTGGAATCTTTATTTCACAGCTGAGCTCCTGAAATCTGTCCTAACACTTCTGACCCTGAGGTTGTGTGTCTTGTGGTTGTGTGTCCTGTGGTTGTGTGCATGTGTGTAAATGGATCCTCCTGGTGACGCATTTCCCTACACTGCCCTTTCTGCCTCACTCAGGCTGATTTTAGGACTCCAGGTGGATTCAACCACACTTCATGGAAGGAAACACTCTGTTTTGTTTTTTAACATTTCCCAGTGTGTACTTTGGCATTTCTCCTACAGTGGGGAAAAGCACTGCTCCCAAGTTTATCCCAGGAGCAATTGCCATGAATTTTCCCCATCCCTTCCTCCTGGACCGCTCATGCCCAAATGGCTCAGGACAGAAGGCATTTTCAGTATTTAGTGTATTTTTCCCTTCTGGTTAAGGAATGGAAATTTAGGAGAGAAACCACTCAGGCAAACTGTAATGGCTCAAAGTGTGTGCTTAAAGGCAGCAGGAAATGTCCTGAGGAGCAGGAGATGGGAGGGTAACTGAAAGGAAAGCAAAGCTGGGAGGACACCAGGGAAAATGCTAAGGAGAAACTGAGTTCTGTATGGCTGAGAACCTTCTCCAAGTTGAGGAAAAGGAAGATAAATGGTCCAGGGAAGAGAAAGGGGATAATTGCAAAGTTTTGCCTGATATTCAGAGTCTTCCTTGGGAGGACATTCCCTGTGAGGAGATGCTCATCAGAGAGGAGGAAGAGACCAAATGGCTGAGGAGAGACCAAGGAACAGCTGCAGCTGGTAGGCTGAGTGGTGCTGTAGATGGAAGGTGGAAAGACAAAGGGGAGGCTGTTAATGGCCTTCCAGTGGGTACAAGGAGGCTGTGACTTAGTAATAATAGCTCATAGGTAGGAGGGGCACCGTATTCCATATTTAAGAAAAAGAATATAAAATTTCCAGGAGTTCTCGCTGTGGCACTGTGGGATCTGTGGTGTTTTGGGAGTGCTGGGACACAGGTTTGATCCCAAGCAAGACATAGTAGGTTAAGGATCCAGTGTTGCTGCAGCTGTGACTTAGATCTGATCCCTGGCCTGGGAACACCATATGCCACAGGGAAGCCAAAAATGAAATGAAGAAAAAAAAAAAGAATATAAAATTTCCAATGCTGAGTATGCACAAAAATAAATATTTAGAATGAAGAAGTAAATCACAACAAATGATAACAACTTACTTTTGCTATTTAAGAAAAACATATTATCATAGGAAGCCACTGTCAGGGCTCCTCTTCAGGCTTAGACAAAACCCACATCTGAAAGAGAAGTGGTTAATGCTTTAAGCTTTGTTGGATTCATGGTAAATTCACGTCTGGTCATAAAGAACATAAATGCCACTAGAGTAAAGACCTGGCCAGCCCAGTTATTACATTTCAAACAGCATCTCAAAGGGGATTTCATGGAAAAAGATGATGGATGCCTTTACAACACTGGCCTCAGAATGTTCCAAATGTACTTAGAACAGCTTGAACTTCTGATCTTTTTACAAGATGTAAATAATAACTTGCATGAGAAAGTGCTTTAAAAACTTATAAAGTACTCCCCAAATGTTAGGGTTTCTTTACTTTCTGAAAAACTCGTTTCATCTCAATCATTTATTAGATTAAGCTTTCAAAGAACCTATTTATTTTTATCCTATATAAACTCTTCATAGTTTTTTATAATTATGATGCAGTATTATTTTTCACATTTCCTAGAAGATTGTTCATTCAACTTCTATGTTCAATATTTGATAAAATAATATTTTAGTCATCATTTAAAAATGATTCACCTTCAGCTTTCATTTTTCTAGACTGAGGTTCTAAACTTTGCTTTCATCTTCTTTTGATAACCCCTTAAGTCCCTTGATAATATACAGTTCTCATATTTGGGCTCTTCCAGTACTGATTCTTGTGTTTCTAGAGGTACCTAGCTAGAACTGAAGCCAGTATTTAGTAGAAGTAAGTGTTATAGTTTTATAAATCGTACATATAAATCACGTATATAAATCATGTTTTATAAATTGTTTCCCACTCCCTTGATATATATATATATATATATATATATATATATATATATATGGCTACCATTTGGTTAGCTGTTGGTGATAATCAGCAGATTTTATTTTCAGTTTAAGTCTTTTAGACTCTATTTAATGGTAGTTACTTGGGATTATAGGAGAAATTTGATCAGGATAACCCAAGATGCAGAGGAAAGTTGGAATAGTGGGCAAACATATTCAAAGAACTAAGGAGAATTAGTTAATAAAATGGAAAGAAATTGATTGGAAGATGAGGGACTATGATCTGAAAGAAGCATTTGAGAGGAGAGATCATAACATGGCAAGTCAGGTCACAGAACAGAGAGCACTGGTTAATAGACAAGATAAGAGGTTATGGTCCTAGAGAAAAAGCAGGAAGTTATGACACCAGGTTGATATAGTGAAGGTGGAGCTGTACCTTATGATAAGGTCCAAAGTTTTTTCATTTGATGAGTGGCCTGTGTGGGATGGAGTAGGACGGCAGGATGACTGACTAGAAGGAACTTGTGAGGTAGAGATTAGAGGAGTAGTTCCCAACCCTGTCTGGAGCATTTTAAAACATCTCATAGGCCAATTGAATCAGAATCTGGGAGTGGACCCAGGCATTGTCAGTTTTGAAAAATTATCAGGTGATTATTGCATGCATTCAGAATTGAAAACTATCAGAAAAGGAAAGGAAAGAAAACAGAGTTCCCCTGTGACACAGTAGGTTAAGGATCCGGCATTGTCCCTGCTGGATCGCTGTCATTGATCTGATCATTGTCAGGTCACTGCTGTGGTGTGAGCTCAATTCCTGGCCCAGGAACTTCCATATGCCATAAGTGTGGCCAAGACAAATAAAATAAAACAAAACAAAAAACAGAATAGAAAACTGTGGATTGAAGCAGTGGTTCTAAATTGGAGAAGTTTTTATAATTCTACTGGTCCAGGTGGTCTCACTCCTTCCCAGTTAAATTGGAACATGGGGGTGAGATCTAAGCATCATGAGCTCTTTAAAATCCTTAGGTGTTTCCAGAGTTAAGGATCCAGTGTTGCTGTAAGCTGTGATGTAGGTCAAAGACACAGCTCCGATCTGGTGTTGCTGTGGCTGTGGTGTAGAGTGGCAGCTACAGCTCTGGCTAGACCCCTAGCCTGGGAACCTCCATATGCTACTGGTGCGGTCTTAAAAGGACAAAAGACAAAAAAAAAAAAAAAAAATCCTTAGGTGTTGCCAAAGTTTAGGAACAGTTGGATTAGAGGAATTGTGTCCTGAGACCTACAATACATCTCTAATAGAATGAAGTGATGCTGTATGAAAGCCCCATGTATTAAAACCATGCTTTCAGCCTCAACATTTAAGGCACAGAAGGGAATCCAGATACTCCTACTTGTCTTGGTTCTGATGCTTCAGTGCATCCACCTAATTAAAAAAAATTAGAATAAAAGGATTTTGAAAACTAGAGATGTAAGAGAAGAAGTAACCCAGCTCCCTCCTGTTACACATGAGAAATAAGAGGCCCGGGAAGTTAGAGGACTGCTTTGTGATCACCTGGGGAGTTAATGACAGATTGAATCAGGGTCTTCTGATTCAAATCTTTTTCTACTTCCACAATACTGACTATATTAAAACTCTTGGTTTTGAAATGACAAACACTAGATATAATTTAATTTATAAAAGCTACAAAGTACTTGGACAGGATCAATGTGAACTTGTCTACAAAATGCTAGAACATTAAGTAAAAGCTCCCCTTAGAGCATGAAAAAAATTCATTTAAAAACAGGTAAATTAGGAGTTCCCATCATGGCTCAGCAATAAAAAACCCGACTAGTGTCTATGAGGATCTGGGTTTGATCCCTTCCCTGGCTCAGTGGGTTAAGGATCCAGCATTGCCGGGAGCTGTGGTGTAGGTCACGGGTGCAGCTCAGATCTGGCGTTGCTGTGGCTGTGGTTTAGGCTGGCAGCTGCAGCTCTGATTCGACCCCTAGCCTGGGTATGGCCCTAAAAATAAAAAAAAAAAATTTTTTTTAAATAAAAAATAAATTAATCAATAAAAACGGGAAAATTAAATGATTAAAAAAAAACTAATATGGCGTTTGTAAATTTACTGACCATGAGAATCTTTCAAGCCAAAGAGACAGCCCCTGGGCAGCCACTCTATTTTATTTAGGAAGACTAGAGTTGGGGGAGCTTTAGACCTAGGAAAATACTTGGGTTTCCTGAGGTCACATACTAAACTCTAAAAGGAAGTTTTGCAATCAGTACCTAGACCCTCAATCATGTGGCTCTCATGTGTTTTCATATCCTCTGAGTTGGTTAGTCTAATTCCTGAACTAACTCAACATTGAAGAAATCAGAACAAAAGCTGGTCTCTTAGGGAATAAAGTTAACTACATGTGATTATATTCTGTTTGTTTTCAATGTGCCCAATTCCTTGTTTACTCATAAGCTTAAATTCCAGAATATGATTTTTGCAAAATAATGTAGTAGGCACTTCCCACCCCGCTGGGTGATTTTCCTTTAGTTGGTGTTCTCTCTCTAGCCATTTCCTAGCCAATATCTTTGCCAGGGGCTACAACGAATACACGAAGCATGAAGATCAAGCCTAGAAGTGACTGCAAGGAGGAACTGTGAATAGATTAGATCATAGAACTGGGATTCAGAAGGGTTCCATGGACTGAAATGAATGACCAAAATCTGAGCAGATGCAATTCAGTGGGGACAGAAGAATGCAAGTTCCTTCTTGGACATGGTTCACAGTACAGAAGGGAAGAGATCTCTTTCCCTTAACAGCATCTGAAGTGTTGTTACCAAAGAAGATTTCTAAGCTTAAGGCCCACAGAACATGATATACCTTAAGGGGTCTGCAAAGCCCAGAGCTTGCTTGTCACAATTTGTGCACCTACATTTTTTCTGAGGATAGGGCTTGTAATGCTTATTAATTTAAAAACAAACAAACAGACAACCAGATTAGACCTAAAGGTTATCACTGGGAGAAAAAAAAAGCGGGAGCTTCAGATTTTTTCCTCAGTGTGAGAAAGAGATTTCTCAGTTAAAGCTGTCCAAGACAGAATGTGCTACCATGGGGTGTTTCACATTTCCAGACCGCATGGCAAGAGCATCATAGAGAAGATTTGAATAACACATTGGTGGTTCAAATGTGTTTTTATTTATTTATGTATTTATCTTTATTTGTTTATTTTTGTCTTTTTAGAGCCACAACCTTAGCATATGGAAGTTCCCAGGCTAAGGGTCAAATCACAGCTGCAGTTGCTGGCCTACACCACAGCCACAGCAATGCCAGATCTGAGCTGCATCTGTGACCTACACCACAGCTGATGGCAACACCAGATCTTCAACCCACCAAGCAAGGCTGGGGATCAGACCTGCAACTTCATGGATACTAATCAGGTTCATTACCACAGAGCTTGATTATAAGCAATGTGAATCCTGGTGGAGTTAGGGCAGCTCAGAGTTTCCAGGCTGTGAACCATAGAGGCCACGGTAGGAATTGTGGTAACGCATTGAGCTTGCTTCCTCTCAGCAGATTCTGGGTCACAGATTATTAGACCAAAAGTCACCCTCACCATTTTGTTTTGCCTTCGAATCTAGAGGGAGGACTTACACTACGGCGAGTTCATTCATGGTGTCTGATAGACAAAATATCCACAAACTCTTATTATAGGGAAGTAGGCAGAGAAATAAAGGGTGAAGGTATAATGGCTATGAGCATACACTGTTAATTTCACGCCTGCCTTCACCAGTTGTGTGTGACTCTGGAGCAGTTAAGTGGCCACTCTGTGCCCCGCTCCTTGTCTTTGCATGTCAAATGAACACTCCACTAGTACCTATGGATGTATAGTCTGGAGAGTCAAATAAACATAAAAAGTCATGTAAAGAATGAAAAGCTATGATAATAAAACGTTGGCTCTATGGTTGTTGTCACTTCAAGTTACTGGTAGAAAAGATTTGAATTCTGTTACAAACTGTCATTTTTGCTGTGTGATGTGAAGAATATTCCTTACCTCTCTGACTTCATGATTCCCAACTGTAAAATGGCAACCACATTTACAATAGACAAAGATAATATCCCATTTAATGTTGCACTTAAGAACTAAGAGAGTCGGGAGTTCCCATTGTGGCTTAGTGGGTTATGAGCCCAACTAGTACCCATGAGGATGTGGGTTTGATCCTTGGTCTTGTCCAGTGGGTTAAGGATTCTGCATTGCCATGAGCTGTGGTACTGGTTGCAGACATGGCTTGGACCCTGTGTTGCTATGACTGTGGCTGTGGCTGGTGGCTACAGCTCCGATTTGACCCATAGCCTGGGAACTTCCATATGCCACAGGTGCTGCCCTAAAAAGCAAACAAAACAAAACAAAACAACAACAAAAAAAAGAGCGTCAAAGGAACCTAAAAGATTTTATTATTAGGAAGCTGAGTCCAACAATAATTTTACAAATTTAAGTTTGTAGTAGCACACTAATTATAAATTGTGAGGCTGTGCTTTAGGTTTTTAAATCATCAGCAAAATGTACTGATCTGCTTCATCATCAAGTTTTGTTAGTGCCTCGCCCATGTTTTGAGTCAGCTGCTTCTAGAACTCTACCCAAAACATGTAATAAGGAATATCTGGGATGTACTATTATTATTTTTTTTTTCCTGCAGGTTTCCAGAACTGCACAGTAATTCCTGACTTGGCTCCTAGCTGGAACTGGGATTCCCAGAGCAAATGAGGAGCTCTGCCTCCCAAGCCCTCAGATCCCTGGATGTCTCCTAACAGATGACAGACTCCCCTGCTGGGATGTTTTCCCAACAGGGAGTGCCCTGCCAATTGGCTAGGGAGGTTTGTCATGCCTTGCAGCCTATTTATAAAGTTTTCTCCTTCACTTAAAATGAGGCCTTGTGTATACGTATTTAGTGTGCAAGAATGTATGTTCTTTCATTATAAAGAGCCTCATTAGGGTAATAGATTTTTGCTTTTAAATCTTGCTTCAAATGCTAAGTTAAAGTGTGAGCAAACATGTATCAGTATAGCCTCACTGGTTTGGACTCTGTTGCTTTGAGGTTTGTGATAATTGGTTGGACTAATGTGTGCATTTGCTATGTCAGTCATCTTCTTTATATTGTAAATTAATAGCATCCCAGAGGCTTAAAAGAACTACTTTTAAGTACTTCATAAACAACTACTCAAATGCTCATTATAATTACTCTTATCTATTCATCACATCTTTTCTCGAAAAGAATCAGAGACTTAAGAAGTTGACAAGGTCAATCTTCAAATCTGAGTCCTTGGCATTATTTGGAAAGAATGATTTTTATCAGGTATTTATCTTTAGCCCAGATTTCTGTTTTCCACCCCACCCCCCACGTCCTGCTTGGCTGCTATTTTAATTTATTATTCATGTAAAGTGTTTGAAAGCTAGTCTATGCTGACTTGCAGATGTCAGATTGTCCCCAGGCTATTTAACTTCTGAAGTGTCCAGTAGATCTGCTTTCCGTTTGTTGTGCTCCACTAAAAAATAAAACACTCAGGGAGGAGACAGTCTCTCAAAAGACTTGCCTTGATTACTACAAAACACTTTTGGGACAGACATCCCAGTCATTCCACTCGGGAGCTGTTCAGGAGATGATAACACAGAGCCTTGAACCTCATCTCCTTCTCTCCCAACTCACAAGCTCTTTGAGCCGCCTCTGGTGAACATGTCATCCTCCTCACAAGGGCACCACAGTTTAGAATTTTGCTCTTGTAACACTTCCTTTCCCAAAGTGAAAGACTTGTTTAGAGATCATTTCTAGAACATCTTCCATTCAAGAACAAAGGAGCTCTGACTTCAAACTCTATGATACAAACTTTGTTCCATATTGAAGCAATTTGAATTTAGAAAGTCCAGTCTTTTGATCACTATAAAACCAGGGATGAGGAACCCCTCCCCTTCTTCTGCTGCACTTGAAAATCTAGCAGTATAAACTCTGTAAGTGCCCCATTGCTGTCAGTAGATCACGTTCCCAGGGCTTTGTGTCCCTGGCACAAGTGAGAGATCAAGACCGTTTCATCTAGGACTCAGCTCAGCATCACCTCCCCTGTAAAACAGTCCCGCACACTGACTGCCCCAAGGTGTGTGTGGTAGGTGCCTCCTCGTATTCCTTTTATAAAATCATCTTGCTTCATGCAGAATCTCATCCCTGACTGGCTCCTTCACTCCATTGTCAGTTCCTCCAGAGCAGAGAGGCTTTCCGGATTATCACATCCAGCACAGTGCCCGGCAAGATATAGCACATCCTCAATATATGTTTGTAGCATAAATAAATTTACAGCATGACCGAAAGAATTCTAAGAGTCAAACCATCCTATCAAAGATGAATGGAGGGAGTTCCCGTCGTGGCACAGTGGTTAACGAATCCGACTAGGAACCATGAGGTTGTAGGTTCAGTCCCTGCCCTTGCTCAGTGGGTTAATGATCTGGCGTTGCCGTGAGCTGTGGTGTAGGTTGCAGACGTGGCTCGGATCCCGTGTTGCTGTGGCTCTGGCGTAGGCCTGTGGCTACAGCTCTGATTTGACCCCTAGCCTGGGAACCTCCATATGCCGCGGAAGCGGCCCAAGAAATAGCAAAAAGACAAAAAAAAAAAAAAAAAAAAAAAAATCAGAAGATGAATGGAGGTGTTCCCGTCATGGCTCAGTGGTTAAAGAATCCTAGTATCCATGAAGATGCGGGTTCAATCCCTGGCCTCACTCAGTGGGTTAAGGATCTGGCCTTGCCTTGAGCTATGGGGTTGTCGCAGACACAGCTTGGATCCCGAGTGGTTTTGGCATAGGCTGGTGGCTACAGCTCCGATTCGACCCCTAGGCTGGGAGCCTACATGTGCCGTGGGTGCAGCCCAAAAAGACAAAAAAATAAAATAAAGATGAATGGAGTTAGTGCAGATTCCATAAATTACAAATTTAGAGAGGTCATTGTTAGGCAATTACTCTGAAGCTAAAAGAAGAGAAAGCTAGGATTTTTTCAAATAAGGTCAACATGGAGTAAAATTCCATTAAATGATTATGCATGTCAATAAGTTAGAGATACTGTTTCAGAATTAATGCAAAATGTAAATAGTAAATTAGTCTTTGCTGGTTTTTAAAGCATATGTGGTTTTGTACTTTGAAGTAGACAATATCTTAGAGTAGACTTTAAAAATGTTGCCTAGCAGAGATTCTTCATTTTAACTCAGCTATGTTGCAAGAACTGCCATGGCTTTTAAGTGTTCCTTTCTTTCTTTTCTTTTCTTTTGTTTTTTTTTTAAGGTCCACACCCTCAGCATATGGAGGTTCCCAGGCTAGGGGCCAAATTGGAGCTGCAGCTGCTGGCCTACACCACAGCCATAGCAATGCCTGTCTGCAACCTACACCACAACGCTGGATCCTTAACCCACTGACTGAGCGCAGCCAAGGATCGAACCTTCACCCTCATGGATACTAGTCAGACTCATTTCCACTGAGCCACAACAGGAACTCTGAGAAGTGTTCCTTTCAAAATACTACCTCTGATCCAAAATTAAGGAAGCATTATAGACTGACATTGGTGAAATAAATGTTTTAAAATAAGATTCCTTAAAATAAGCAATTTCATAGGAATAAAAATAATTTATAGTTTAAAAGATAGAAGTAGCTGTTTCTTCTCTCTTTTATCGCTCTTCCTCTCTAGGTCTTTCTGTCTGTCTCCCTAACCCCACCCCCACCCCCAGAGCCCACCCATGCTTTCTCTGCACCTCTTCTACCTCTTCTCTCTCTCTCTTTTTTTGTCTTTTCTATGGCCACACCCATGGCATATGGAGATTCCCAGGCTAGGGGTCTAATCAGAGCTGCAGCTGCCAGCCTACGCCACAGCCACAGCAACACAGGATCCAAGCTGCATCTGCAACCTATACCACAGCTCAAGGCAAGGCCAGATCCTTAACCCACTGAGCAAGGCCAGGCATCGAACCCGAAACCTCATAGTTCCTAGTCTGAAATGTTAACCACTGCGCCACGACGGGAACTCCAAAATATTTAAATAAGAATGTAATTTTATTATAGTTGACCCTTGTACAACTTGGGAATTAGGGGTTCCAAGCTTCTGCACAGCTGAAAATCTGAGTATAACTTATAATCAACATTCTGTATATGTGGTTCCTCTATACTAATGGTTTGGTATCTGCAGATTCAATCAACCACAGATCAAGTAGTATTGTAGTATTTACTACTTAAAAAATTTGCAAAAAAAAAAAAGTTTGCATATAAGTGAACCCTTGCAGTTCACATTCTTGTTGTTCAAAGGTCAACTGTATTTTCAAATAGAGATAGGACTTGCATCTAGATTAACATGTATTCCATTCCTTTTTAAGAAATACAAAAGAACAGTCAGCAAATCTATGTGTTTGACAATGTGGTGTTGATTCACCTCACCATAGAAATGTTTCCTTAGGCATATATTCACTTCAAACATTAACACAGTTTATACATTCAAGTTAAAAATTATACTTGAAACTCCTTTCTCTGTTAATTTGCTTCTCCAAAGTTTGCAAAAGGAAACTTTATAATTAGCCCACTTCTAAATTACCTCAAATTTTCAACAAGAGAAAGGATTGAATTAATGAGAAATTGATCCTTTTAAAAGTGGAATGTGTGTGTAGAGGGAGAAGTACCTAAAAATATAATTTACCATTTCATTTATAAATGCAAATTGATCTTAAATAATTTTTAATTCATATAGAGATGGGCATGTTAGGCTATGGAATTTTAATTCTTTCTTTTAGAAAATATTCAAAATTGCAAGTCCTGAGGAGTAACTCAGCAAATCACGAATTGCTTCCACATTGTCAGCATTTCTGCCGCAGGATTCTTTGCACGGCAGATCTTGGAATAATGATCTCTGAGACTTGTGACTGGCTTACCAGCCTGGCACATTGACCTGAGAAACCATGAAACAACAACGAAATACTCTCAATCATGTGATGTTTGGGTTTGAAAATGACACATGCATTTTTCAGTTTTGATTTTCATAAATGGCACAACTTGGGTTGAGTTTTGAGAAAAATAGGTGAGGAGAAAGAAGAGGAAAGAAAAGGACATATACGATGTATATCCTGGGGATAAAGAGTAGTAACTGGGGGATAGAGAGGGTGAAAATACAAAAAAATCTTTACTTTGTTTGTCTCACAGCCTTAAGCATTGCATCTGGTTTTGAAACTCTTGCTGTATCTTGAGGGTAGCTGATTTCATAGCGTGAAACCTCGCAGTCTGACTAATCTGGCTTCCAATCTTCAACTTCATCTTATTAGAAAAGTGGTTGATTTTAAGAACCATTCTGGGCAGGAAAATTGCCATCTCTGTGTTCTGTTGGGAAAATTGAGGAATTTACGGTGATTCTCACCCTCCTTCTAGGCACTCAATCCTTCCAGGTAGTTCCTTTTTTTTCCCCCAAATATCTTGTTTGTTTGTTTCCTTTCTTTTTCCTCACTGGGATGGTCCCTAATATTTTCAGTTTTTCTGTAGCTCTTTATCCTACTCATCTTCTCATTTTAAATGTATGATTTTCTCTGTTAAGTCATAGATAAAATAAAGCCCATTTATTTCCCTTCCCTATCCTTCCAGCATGAATAACTTTACCCACCACCCCCTCCTCTTATTCTGTCTCCCTAAGGGAATCCTTTCCTTCCCTTTTAGGGCTTTGTTCCATCAGTTATCAGTGGCTTCACATTCTACATGAATTCTCCCTCTTAAAAAAGGAGCCAAAAAAGACTAAAAGAATCTTCCCTTGATTTTGCCTCTGCCTCATACTACAGTCATCCCTTGGGATCTGGGGGCATTGGTTCTAGGACCCCCTCAGATACCCAAATCCATGGATACTCAAGTTCCTTACATAATATGTAACCTATGCACATCCTCCTGTATACTTTAAATCATCTCTAGATTACATACAATACCTAACACAATGTAAATACTATGTAAATAGTTTCTGTGTGTGGCAAATTCAAGTTTTGTTTTTTGGAACTTCCTGGAATTCCCACCCCCCAATATTTTCTATTCAAATTTGGTTGAATCCACAGACGAGAAACTTGCAGGTATAGAGGGCCAAATATACTGCTTTAATCTTCTTCCTTTTGACACCAAAATGTGTATAATATTAGTCTATATTTGCTCTTTTGACTTCTCTGATCTCTCTTTGCAAGTTTATCTCTATCTCTCGAGTGCCTCAGAAAATATGCTGGTTAGGATTGCTAATGACTGTATAATTGACAAATCCAGAACCTTTTTTCAGTCCTCACCTTCCTTGACTTCTTTGTAGCTGCAACACTAATTGATCTTTTCTTCTTCTTCTTCTTAATTTTTACAGTGTTATTTTTTTCTTAGCTCTCCTCTTACCTATTTTACTGCTCTTTCTAAGGTTCACTGACTTTCTGTTTCTTCAATCTGACATTTAAATGTTTTTGTTCACCCAGGATTAATTTGGCACTCACTCCTTCCTTCCTTCCTTCCTTCCTTCCTTCCTTCCTTATTTCTTTCTTTCTTTCTTTCTTTCTTTCTTTCTTTCTTTCTTTCTTTCTTTCTTTCTTTCTTTCTTTCTTTCTTTGATTTTTATTCAATTTTCTATTGTACAGCAAGGTGACCCAGACTCACATACACATAAACATTCCTTTTTCTCACATTATCATGCTCCATCATAAGTGACTAGATATAGATTCCAATGCTATACAGCAGGATCTCATTGCTTATCCATTCCAAAGGCAATAGTTTGCATCTATTAACCCCAAATTCTAAGTCCATCCCACTCCCTCTCCCTTCCCCCTCCTTCTTGGCAACCACAAGTCTGTTCTCCATATCCATGATTTTCTTTTCTGTGGAAAGGTTCATTTGTGCTATATATTACATTCCAGATATAAGTGATGTCATATAGTATTTGTCTTTCTCTTTCTGACTTACTTCATTTAGTATGAGAGTCTCTAGTTCCATCCATGTTGCTGCAAATGGCATTATTTTGTTCTTTTTTATGGATGAGGAGTATTCCATTATGTATATATACCACATTTGCTTAATCTATTCATCTGTCGATGGACATTTAGGTTGTTTCCGTGACTTGGCTATTGTGAATAGTGCTGCAATGAACATGCAGGTGCATGTGTCTATTTCAAGGAAATTTTTGTGTAGATATATGCCCAAGAGTGGAATTGCTCGGTCATATGGTAGTAAGGTATCTCCATACTGTTTTCCACAGTGGTTGTACCAATTTACATTCCCACCAATAGTGCAGGAGTTTTCCCTTTCCTCCATACCCTCTCCAGCAAAACAATGCAACTGACAAGGGCTTAGTCTCTAAAATATACAAACAACTTATACAACTCAACAGCAAAAAAGCCAACCACCTAATGTGGTACTCTTTATTCACATTCATGTTCTCTCCTGACTTAGTCACTCCATGCATTCCCACTGCGTCAACAATTACCATTGTGCCATCAACTGCCAATGTCAAATCTATTTCTCCTGCATTGACCTCTCTTTTGAGCTCCATTTGGGTATTAGCGACAATAGCTTTGAAGTCTATGACTGTAGACAATTTAAGTTCTTGAACTTCTAGGTTTTTTTATCTTTAAAATATTGCTGTAAAATATTGTAAGGCATAAAATAGTTCATCTGTAAAATATTCTAAGATTAAATAGTATAACATTAAATAATATAACATGTCAAGTTCTAGGAATAAAAATGGTCAATGAATATTTTATATTGTTAATACATATTTTGCTGAAGAAGTTGAAGGTGAAAAACAGCTTTAGTAAGCATGGTTGGCATGATTGTGGAGGAAGCTGGAATAGAAGTGGTCAAAGAGGGGAAGTACCTATTTTGCTTAGAGATGAGCTAATATTGTGGGATAAATACAGATTATGACTATGTGACAAACAGGAAGATTAGCAGAGATGAGAAAGAAGAACTAATGCCAAACTAAGTAATTTAAAATGCTGAGTATTTTTTTATTTAAACACCAGCATACTTCAAATGAGAAGACATTGCCTTGTATCTTCTGTTAGTGAATTAGTGTGTTTTCCTTAAATTTGTGCAAGCTAACAAATTGTATATTGTCTATAATACAAATAGTACAGATTGAACTATGTTAAATGTATTCTTTTTCTTTTTTTTTTTTCTTTTCTTTTTAGGGCCACACCTGTGGCATATGGAAGTTCCTGGGCTAGGGGTTGAATCAGAGATGCAGCTCCTGGCCTATAACCATAGCCACAGCAACACCAGATCCAAGCCATGTCTGTGACCTCCCACCACAGCTTGTAGCAACACCAGATCCTTTAACCCACTGAGCAAGGCCAGGGATCAAACCCACATCCTCATGGATAGTAGTTGATTTTTAACCTGCTGAGCCAAAACAGGAATTCCTGAAGATATTATTTTCTCTGTGGTATAAATACATTTATAATAATTTGAACCTCAATTATTATAAAATTACTTTATTCATTGATTTAACAAACCTCTCTTTTCTTTTCTTCTTTTCCTTTTTAGGGCCACACCTACAGCATATGGAGTTTCCCAGGCTAGGGGTCGAATCAGAGCTACAGCTGCTGGCCTATACCACAGCCACAGCAATGCAGGACCCAAGCTATGTCTGTGACCTATGCCACAGCTCATAGCAACGCCAGATCCTTAACCCACTGAGTGAGGCCAGGGATTGAAATTGCAACCTCATGGTTCCTAATCAGATTCTTTTCTGCTGGGCTACAATGGGAACTCCCTAATAAACCTTTTTTGCATATTGCTCTGCAAAGCACAGATGCATGATAGTACAAATTATCATAAGACACAGATGCTTGCCTCAAGAAGCTTAAGAAGATAGCTACATAGGTAGATAAAACACATGCTAAACATTTGTAATGGGTGAGAAAGGAGATCACTTTGCTCAAAGCAATAAGCAGAACAAACTATAACTAGGGCTTGCCTTCCTTGGCCAAATTGTCATAATAATTCTGGATGTAGTACATATCCTGGATATCTTTCTCTGGGTCAGTATCCTAAGATTGTCTGTGGCTTCTATGGAAAACAGTATGGGGACTCCTCAAAAAATTAAGAATAGAACTACCATATGATCCAGTTGTGCCACTTCTGGGTATTTATCCAAAGACTATGAAAATGCTAATTTGCATCCCTATGTTCATCACAGCATTCTTTACCATAACCAAGATATAGAAACAACCCAGTGCCTATCAATGACAAAAAAGATAAAGAATATGTGATTATATACATGACATACACACACACACAATGGAATATCACTGGCCATAAAAAAATAGAAATCTCTTGTTTGCAACAACACGGATGGACCTTGAGGGTGTTATGACAAATAAAATAAGTCAGAGAAAGACAAATATCACATTTCACTCATATATGGAATATAAACAACAAAAAATTTAAAAGCAAAGTAAGTGGACAAACCAAACCAAATAAACATGTAGATACTGAGGAGAGAGTAGTGATTACCAGAGGGGAAGGGGCAGGGAGAGGGCAAAGGGAATAAGAGGAGTCAACTGTATAGAGAAGGATGGAAACTAAATTTTTGGTGGTGAACATGCTGTAGTGTTTATAGAAATAGAAATATAATATTTTATATATGAAACTGATGCAGTGGTATAAACCAGTGTTACATTAAAAAAAAAAAAAAGTCTGTGATTCAACTCAAGACTAGAATCTGCTGTATTTTCTTCTTCCTTACTGTCAACACTTCTCCTTTCTGTATCCTGTTCCCACAGGACTGATCTTGCTACTTTCCCCAGTGATTTCCCCACACCCATCTGACTACACTGGCTCTTGAGGTAGGCATAGTGCAGGATTTTAGAACTGACCCAAGGGTTTTAGGATCTGTGGTTTGTTTCCATGTTTTGATCTCAGGTCTCAGGACAATCTTTGAATAGTTGAAGATGTTGAATAGGATTAGCATATTTGTGTGGGCTGTTGCCTTGATTAATAGTAAAACTATTTGAAAGGTAATCTGGATTTTGGAAGTTAGAGATTAAAATGATTATTATTTCTTAAAAGATTTAAGCATAAAATGGTATCTCTTCAAATGTTTGATTGACTGAATCAATTAATTAAATAGTGAAAAACTTAGAGGAAAAATAGTATTTTGCTGTTCAACAGGTATTGAACCTTCTGGAATAGTTGAAATCCATTCTCACATAGAAATCTGATTTCTAAAAAGGAATTAATGTTCCTCGTATTTTGATCAGGACTTACTGCTGGTACTTGTTTCTATTGTACTTATTCCTATGAACGAATATCCCCTGGTGAAGGAAGGGCTAGTGTTTACTTCCTTTTCAAAGAAACGGATTAGAGTGTTTCTATTTTTGTAAGATACATAAACACATTTCAATGAGAGCAGAAAGCAAAGCAAAGCATGGCTGGTGATTCAGCAAAAATGAGAATGGCATTGGTCAGAGTTAGAAAAAATCTTTTTATTGATGCCTTTTACACTGACTCAAAAACATTGCTTTTAACATTGACCCAAGAAGAAAAAATATACTGTTTATGAAAATTCCCTCATTTTTTTATTTTTTAAAGTTTTATTGAAGTATAGATGATTTACAATGTTGTGATAATTTCTTTAATACAACAAAGTGATTGTTATACATATATACATATTCATTCTTTTTCTTATTCTTTTCCCATATAGATTATCACAGAATATTGGTAGAGTTCTCTGTACTATACAGCATGCCCCCATTGGCCAGTCACTCCATATTCCACAGTGTGCATATGCCAATCCAAAACCCCCAGTCCATTCCTCCCCCTTCCACTTGTCCCTTTGGAAACCACAAGTGGGTTTTCAAAGTCTATGAGTCTGTTTTTGTTCTGCAAATAAGGTCATTTGCATCCTTTTTTATTTAGATTCCACATATAAGTGATATCATATGATGTTTGTCTTTCATTGTCTAACTTCACTTAGTACTATCATTTCTAGGTCCATCCATGTTGTTGCAAATGGCATTATTTCATTCTTTTTGTGGCTGAGTAATATTCCATGGTACATATGTACCACATTTTCTTTACCCATTCCTCTGTCAATGGACATTTAGGTTGCTTCCAGGTCTTGGCTACTATAAATACGGCTGCAATGAACACTGGGGTGCATGTACTCCAGTTGGTAGTGGATCAGGAGTGGATCACATGGTAGTTCTATTTTTAGTTTTCTGGGGAACTTCCATACTGTTTTCCACAGTGGTTGTACCAATTTACATTTCCACCAACAGTGCAGGAGGGTTCCCTTTTCTCCACACCCTCTCCAGTATTTATTATTTGTAGACTTATTAATGATGGCCATTCTGACCTGTGTGAGGTAGTACCTCATAGTAGTTTTGATTTGCATTTCTCTAATAATTCATGATGTTGAACATCTTTTCTTATGCCTGCTGGCCATCTGTATGTCTTCTTTGGAGAAATGTCTATTTAGGTCTTCTGCCCATTTTTTGTGTTGTTTTGTTTTTAGATATTGAACATCATGTGTCATTTGCGTGTTTTGGAGATTAATCCCTTGTCAGTTGCTACATTTGCAAATGACTTCTTCCATTGTGTGGGTTGTCTTTTCATTTTGTTTATGATTTTCTTTGCTGTACAAAAACTTTGAAGTTTAATTAGGTCCCTTAAACTCTTAAGTTTAATTTTGTCTTTATTTTCATCACTCTAGGAGGTGGATCCAAAATGATATTGCTGCAGTTTATGTCAGAGAGTGTTCTTCCTATGTTTTCCCCTAAGAGTTTTATAGTATCCAGTCTTATATTTAGGTCTTTAATCCATTTTGAGTTTGTTTTTGTGTATGGTGTTAGGGAGTGTTCTAAATTCATTCTTTTACATGTAGCTGTCCAGTTTTACCAGAAACACTTATTGAAGAGACTGTTTTTTCTCCATTGTATATTCTTGCCTCATTTGTCATAGATTAATTGACCATAGGTGGATGGATTAATTCTGGGCTTTCTGTCCTGTTCCATTGATCTATATTTCTGTTATTTCTGTTTTTGTGTCAGTACGATACTTTCTTTTTTTTTCTTTTTTTTTTTTGTCTTTTTGGGGCCCCACCTGCAGTATATGGAGGTACCCAGGATAAGGGTTGAGTTGGGGTGTAGCTTTAGGCCTACACCACAGCTCATGGCAACACTGGATCCTTAACCTGGTAAGGCCAGGGATAGAACCTGCGTCCTCATGGATGGATGCTAGCCAGATTTGTTTCTGCTGAACCATGACAGGAACTCCTAGTACCAAACTCTTTTGATGACTGTAACTTTGTAGTATACTCTGAGGTTGGGGAGCCTGATTCCTCCAGCTCCATTTTTCTTTCTCAGGATTGCTTTGGCTATTCAGGGTTTTTAAGGTTTCCATACAAATTAAAAATTTTTTGTTGTCGGGGGAGGGAGTGGGATGGACTGGGAGTTTGGGGTTAGTAGATGCAAGCTATTACATTTAGAATAATCAATGAGGTTCTACTGTGTAGTAGAGGGAAATATATTCAGTCTCTTGGGTTAGAACATGATGGAAGATAATGTAAGAAAGGGAGTGTGTGTGTGTGTGTCTGTGTGTGTGTGTACACATATATATGACTTAGTATATATATATATATATATATATATATATATATAAATGACTGGGTCAATTTTCTATATAGTGTAAATTGGAACAATATTGTAAATCAACTATACTTTAATTAAAAAAATTTTATTCTAGTTTGGTGAAAAATGCCATTGGTAATTTGATAAGGATTCCATCCATAGATTACCTTGAGTAGTATAGTCGTTTTGATAATGTTGATTCTTCCAATCCAAGAGCATGATTTATCTTTCCATCTGTTTGTGTCATCTTTGATTTCTTTCAATAGCATGTTATACTTTTCAGGGTACAGGTCTTTTGTCTCTTTAGGTAGATTTATTCCTAGGTATTTTACTCTTTTTGATGTGTTGGTAAATAGGATTGTTTCCCTAATTTCTCTTTATGATCTTTCATTGTTAGTATATAGAAATGCAATATATTTCTATGTATTAATTTTGTATCCTGAAACTTTACCAAATTCATTGATGAGCTCTAACAGTTTTCTGGTAGTGCTTTTAGGATTTTCTATGTATAGTATCACATCATCTGCAAAAGATGATAGTTTTACTTCTTCTTTTCCAATTTGGATTCCTTTTATTTGTTTTTCTTTTCTGATTACTGTGGCTAAGGACTTCCAAAACTATGTTGAATAAAAGCAGTGAGAGTAGACATCCTTCTTTTATTCCTGATATTAGTGGAAATACTTTCAGCTTTGCACTGTTGAGAATGATGTTAGCTGCGGGTTCCTTATGTACGGCCTTTGTTATGTTGATGTAGGCAATATATGGCCTATACACACTTTCTGGAGGGCTTTCATCATAAATTGGTACTGGATTTTGTTAGAAACTTTTCATGCATCTATTGAGATCTTTTATTCTTCAATTTGTTAATGTTGTGCATCATACTGATTGATTTACAGGCATCAAAATATCCTTGCATCCCTAGGATTAAATCCCATTTGATCATGGCATATGATCCTTTTAATGTGTTATTGGATTCAGTTTGCTAGAATTTTGTTGAGGATTTTTGCATTTATGTTCGTCAGTCATATTAGCTGTAATTTTCTCTTTTTGTGGTGTCTTCTGATTTTTATATCAGGGTGATGGAGGCCTCATAAAATGAGTTTGGAAGTGTTTCTTCTTCTGTAATTTTTTGGAACAGTTTCAGAAGTTTTGCAGCATCCCACAGGTTTTGGATCATTGCATCTTCATTGTCATTTGTTTCCAGGTATTTTTTAAAATTTTCTTTTTGATTTCTTCAGTGATTTGTTAGTTGTTTAGTAGCATACTGTATAGCCTTCACATGTTTCTGGTTTTTGCAGTTTTTTTCTTGTGGTTGATTTCTAGTCTCATAGAGTTGTGGTCAGAAAGAATGCTTGATATGATTTTAAATTTATTGATGCTTGATTTGTGGCCCAAGATATGATCAATCCTGGAAAATGTTCCATGTACACTTAAGAAAAGTGTATTCTGCCTTTTGAATGAAATGTTCTAAAAATATCAATTAAGTCTCTCTGGTCTAGTGTGTCATTTAAGGCCTGTGTTTCTTTATTGATTTTCTGTCTTAATTATCTGTCCATTGTTGAATGTAGGGTGTTAAAGTCCCCCACTCTTATTGTATTATTGTCCATTTCTCCTTTTATGTATGTTAGCAGTTGCCTTATATATTGAAGTGTTCCTATGTTGGGTGCATGTATTTACAATTGTTATATCTTCTTCTTGGATTGATCCTTTGATCATTATGTGGTGTCCCTCTTTGTCTCTTGTAACATTCTTTATTTTAAAGTCTATTTTGGGAGAGGGAGGACAAGACAGCAGAGGAGTAGGGGGACACGCTCACCCTCTCCCACAAACACAACAAAAAAAGCACATCTACAGAATAAATGACTCGCACAGAACAGCAACCAATCGCTGGCAGAGGAACCTAAACTCCAGTAACGGCAAGAAGTTCGTGACATTACTGGGCAGAACGGGAGAAAAGAGGAGAGTGAGAGAAGGTGAATCCGAGCGGGAGGGGCGCTCCCGAAAGGGAACTGCGGAGGAGAAAGGGATCCCGCACCCTGGAAAGTCACCTACTCGGGGGAAAGATCAAACAAACCGGAGGAATCTCCAGATGCAGAGAAGAGTGTAGCAGTAAGTTGGAGTACTGAAAAGCCGATCAAGAACCGAACGGACCATCTGAACTATGGGCACAGTCACCAAAAATTGAGACGCCTGGGTGGGGGCTGGGCACCAAGTCCTCGGCTCCAGAGGTTGGTCCCCGAGAAAGGGCCGGGGGATGCCTGGGTGGGGGCTGGGCACCGAGACCTCGGTCCAGAGATTAGTCCCCGAGATCAGGCTGGGGGGGCGGGGCAGAGCAGAGACTGCTTGGGAGGTCTAGAAACCATTTGATGGGGCAGAGACTGCCTGGGAGACTAGAAAACAAAGCTCTTGCAGAGGAAGGGAGCAATACTCTAGGGGCGGGGAAGTGGAAAGCCACATCAGAGGGAACCTGGGAGAAGAGCCTGGTCTGCGCCCGTGCTGGGGAGGGGAGAGAAGAAGGGATGGGTCCCCACAGAATACTCCCCACGCCACAGCAAGCTTACAGGTCCACTAGCTAGCTGAAAGCTGTGCTTCCCAGTGCATCCCCTCCCCCCACCCCCACCACCCCCTAAGCTCTCACCCAACCTGGGGCTACCTGCCATCCAGGAGGGCTGGCCTCAACAATTGCCTGAAGCCTACCACCGCAGGGGCTGTCCCTGCACAGGCCTGCTTGCCCTTTGGAGGGGCTACACTTCCGCAGAGCAGCACCAAACACCACCAGCCCCCGAGAAAAGGCCTGCAGCCCAGAAAAGCTAGAACAAGCCTAGACAGGCAGTGAATAGATCTGCCTAATTCTCGGACGGTTTTTCTGAGTTGGGCTGCCCTGGAGAGGAGCCTCTTGGGTTTCCAGCAGCCCTGCTACCCGCCCAAGCCCCCAGGGGGTGCCAAGACCTAGTGGATCAGCTGCATAGGACTGCCAGCTCCAGGCAGGAACCCCTGCAGCCCAGAAAAGCTGCAACAAGCTTGGCCGAGCCGGGAAAAGAGCTCAGACGGTTTTTCTGAGTCGGGCTGCCCTGGGGAGGAGCCTCTTGGGTTTCCAGCGGCCCTGCTACCCGCCCAAGCCCCCAGGGGGTGCCCCACTCCCACGGAATAGCTGCTCAGCACCACCAGCCCCCTGGAGGAGCCCCTGAAGCCCAGAAAAGCTGCAACAAGCTTGGCCAGACTGTGAAAAGATCCGCCTACACTCTCAGGCTGTCCTTCTGAGTTGGGCTGCCCTAAAGAAGAGCCTCTTAGGTTCTCAGTGACCCAGATAGCTTCTCCAGACCCCAGGGGGTGCTGCACTCCTGAGGAACAGCTGCTCAACACTGCCAACCCCCTGCAAGAACCCCGCAACCTAAAAACACCAGAGCAAGCTCTGCATGACCAAGTGAAATCTGCTGCCATCGTGGTGTGGACCTCCCAGTCCTGTCTGCCCTCAAGAAGTCCTCCTTTGCTTCAAAGAAACACTATTAGCCCCATCAACACTCCAGAAAAGCCACACTGCCTCAAAAAAGACTGACCAACAACAACAGCCCTCAGGAAATATTCCATGGCAGTGACAAAGCAAACACTGCCCGATAACGGAGAGTACAACTCCCTCAGGAGAAAGAAAACAACAAGCAAGATGAAGAAGCTGAGAAATCACTCCCAGTCAAACCAACAGGAGAACTCACCTAAAACAGTCAACAATGAAACAGATCTCTGCAGTCTGACAGACCTGGACTTCAAAAGAGAAATACTGAAAATACTGAAGGAATTAAGAGAAGATATGAACAGTAATGCAGATACCCTCAGAAAGGAGCTAGAAAATATAAGGAGGAGCCAAGAAAAACTAGAACATTCAATTGCAGAGATGCAAACTGAACTAAGGGCAGTAAAAACCAGAATGAATAATGCAGAAGAATGAATCAGTGATATGGAAGATAGAATAATGGAAATCACCCAATCAGGTCAGCAGGCACAAAACCGAATCAAAAAACAGGAAAGGAATATAAGAGACCTATGGGATAATATAAAGCAGGCCAATCTACACATAATAGGAATTCCAGAAGGAGTAGAAAAAGATAAGGGGATGGAAAATATATTTGAAGAAATCATCGATGGAAACTTCTCAAATCTAAAGGATACTGGATTCAAGATACAAGAAGCACAGAGGGCCCCAAACAAACTGAACCCAAACAGATCCACACCAAGACACATCATAATAAAAACGGCAAAAGTTAGTGATAAAGAGAGGATCCTCAAGGCAGCAAGAGAAAAACAGAATGTTACCTACAAGGGAACCCCCATAAGAATATCAGTTGATTTCTCTACAGAAATGCTACAGGCCAGGAGGGAATGGCAAGAGATATTTAAAGTGCTAAAAGGAGAAAATATGCAACCTAGAATACTCTATCCAGCAAGAATATCATTTAAAATAGAAGGGGAAATAAAAATGTTTTCCAACAAACAAAAACTTAAAGAATACAGCAACACAAAACCCAGGTTAAAGGAAATATTGAAAGGGCTTCTCTAAACCAAAAAGAAAGGAAGGAAAGGGAAGAAAAAAAAAAAAAAGAAGAAAAGGAAGAACTAGGACTGAGGAAACCGCAATCAAAGAGCAGTCACTCAAATAAGGCAGCATACAAATTTAATCATGAACATGCTTCAAACAAAATAAAATTAAAAAGAAAAAAATAAAAAAGAGTCATCAAAACCATAAAATGTGGGCAAGGGATGTTAGGAAATAAATAACCCTTTTGTTTGTTTGTTTGTATGTTTCTCTTCTTAATTTTAATATAGTAATGAAGTGTTTGAACTTACAAGACCATCAGGCTAAAACACACAATTATGGGAAGGGGTTAGCATACTTAAAAAACAGGGCAACCACAAGCCAAAAGCAAATATTGCATTTGCAAAAAATGAAAAAAAAAATACACTCAAGCAGATAATAACAGGAGACCATCCAAACAAAAAAAAAAAAAGAAAAAGAAAAGAAAGGAAGAATGGAGAACCATAGAATCAACTGGAACACGAGGTTCAAAATGGCAATAAATAATCATCTATCAATTGTCACCTTAAGTGTCAATGGACTGAATGCCCCAATCAAAAGACACAGAGTGGCTGAGTGGATAAAAAGGCAAAAACCTTCAATATGCTGCCTACAAGAAACTCACCTTAGGACAAAAGATACATATAGATTGAAAGTGAAAGGGTGGGGAAAAATATTTCACGCCAATAGACATGACAGAAAAGCAGGAGTCGCAATGCTCATATCAGACAAAATAGACTTTAAAACAAAAGACATAAAGAAAGACAAAGAAGGACACTACTTAATGATTAAGGGATCCATCCAAGGAGAGGATGTTACTATCGTCAACATATATGCTCCAAATATAGGAGCACCCAGATACATACAGCAAATATTAACAGACATAAAGGGAGATATTGATGAGAATACAATCATAGTAGGAGACCTAAATACCCCCCTCACATCAATGGACAGATCCTCTAGACAGAAAACCAATAAAGCAACAGAGATCCTAAAGGAAACAATAGAAAAGTTAGACTTCATTGATATCTTCAGGACACTACATCCAAAAAAAGCAGAATACACATTCTTCTCAAATGCTCATGGAACATTCTCAAAATCGACCACATATTGGGACACAAAGCTAATCTCAATAAATTTAGGAGCATAGAAATTATCTCAAGTATCTCCTCTGACCACAATGCCATGAAATTAGAAATCAACCATGGGAAAAGGAAAGAGAAAAAACCTACTCCATGGAGACTAAACAACATGCTACTAAAAAACCAATGGGTCAGTGAGGAAATCAAGAAGGAAATTAAAAACTACCTTGAAACAAATAATAATGAAGACACAACCTCTCAAAATCTATGGGATGCTGTGAAAGCAGTGCTCAGAGGGAAATTTATAGCAATACAGGCCTTTCTCAAAAAAGAAGAAAGATCCCACATTGACAACTTAACCCTCCACGTAAACGAACTACCAAAAGAAGAACAAAAAATTCCTAAAGTCAGCAGAAGGAAGGAAATTATAAAGATCAAAGAAGAAAGCAATAAAATAGAGACTCAAAAAACAATAACGAAAATTAATAAAACCAAGAGCTGGTTCTTTGAAAAAGTGAACAAAATTGACAAACCCCTGGCCAGACTCACTAAAAAGAGGAGAGAAAGAACCCAAATAACCAAAATTATAAATGAAAAAGGAGAAATCACAATGGATACAGCAGAAATACAAAAAACAATAAGAGAATACTATGAACAACTATATGGCAACAAGTTTGACAATCTGGAAGAAATGGACAATTTTCTAGAATCTTACAGCCTGCCAAAACTGAATCAAGTAGAAACAGACCAGCTGAACAGACCGATCACTAGAAATGAAATTGAAGAGGTCATAAAATCACTCCCTACAAATAAAAGTCCAGGACCAGATGGCTTCACAGGCGAATTTTATCAAACATATAAAGAGGAATTTGTGCCCATCCTCCTGAAACTCTTTCAAAAGGTTGAAGAAGAAGGAATACTCCCAAAGATATTCTATGAGGCCACCATCACCCTCATTCCAAAACCAGACAGAGATACCACCAAAAAAGAAAACTATCGCCCAATATCATTGATGAATATAGATGCAAAAATTCTCAACAAAATCTTAGCCAACCAAATCCAACAACATATCAAAAAAATTATACACCATGACCAGGTTGGGTTCATCCCAGGTTCACAAGGATGGTTCAACATACGCAAATCAATCAGCATCATACACCACATTAACAAAAAAAAAGTAAAAAATCATGATCATCTCAATAGACGCAGAAAAAGCATTTGACAAAGTCCAACATCCATTCATGATCAAGACCCTCGCCAAAGTGGGTATAGAGGGAACATTCCTGAATATAATCAAAGCCATTTATGAGAAACCCACAACAAATATAATACTCAATGGGGAAAAACTGAAAGCCTTCTCACTCAAATCGGGAACAAGACAGGGATGCCCAATCTCACCACTGCTCTTCAACATCGTTTTGGAAGTCTTAGCCACAGCAATTAGACAAACAAAAGAAATAAAAGGCATCCATATAGGAAGAGAAGAGATAAAACTGTCACTATATGCAGATGACATGATACTATACATAGAAAACCCTAAGGACTCAACCCCAAAACTACTTGAACTGATTAATAAATTCAGCAAAGTAGCAGGATATAAGATTAACATTCAGAAGTCAGTTGCATTTCTGTATACCAGCAATGAAGCATTAGAAAAGGAATACAAAAATACGATACCTTTTAAAATTGCACCTCACAAAATCAAATACCTCGGAATACACCTGACCAAGGAGGTAAAGGACCTATATGCCGAGAACTATAAAACCTTAATCAAAGAAATCAAAGAAGATGTAAAGAAATGGAAAGATATTCCATGTTCCTGGATTGGGAAAATCAATATTGTAAAAATGGCCATCCTACCCAAAGCAATCTACAGATTCAATGCAATCCCTATCAAATTACCCATGACATTTTTCACAGAACTAGAACAAACAATCCAAACATTTATATGGAACCACAAAAGACCCAGAATCGCCAAAGAAACCCTGAGAAACAAAAACCAAGCAGGAGGCATAACTCTCCCAGACTTCAAGAAATACTACAAAGCCACAGTCATCAAAACGGTGTGGTACTGCTATCAAAACAGACAGACAGACCAATGGAACAGAAGAGAGAACCCGGAAATAAACCCTGACACCTATGGTCAATTAATCTTTGACAAGGAGGCAAGAACATCAAATGGGAAAAAGAAAGTCTATTCAGCAAGCATTGCTGGGAAACTTGGACAGCTGCATGCAAAGCAATGAAACTAGAACACACCCTCACACCATGCACAAAAATAAACTCCAAATGGCTGAAAGACTTAAATATACGACAGGACACCATCAAACTCCTAGAAGAAAACATAGGCAAAACACTCTCTGACATCAACATCATGAATATTTTCTCAGGTCAGTCTCCCAAAGCAATAGAAATTGGAGCAAAAATAAACCCATGGGACCTCATCAAACTGAAAAGCTTTTGCACAGCAAAGGAAACCCAAAAGAAAACAAAAATACAACTGACAGAATGGGAGAAAATAGTTTCAAATGATGCAACGGACAAGGGCTTAATCTCTAGAATATACAAGCAACTTATACAACCCAACAGCAAAAAAGCCAATCAATCAATGGAAAAATGGGCAAAAGACCTGAATAGACATTTCTCCAAAGAAGACATACAGATGGCCAGCAAACACATGAAAAAATGCTCAACATCGTTGATTATAAGAGAAATGCAAATCAAAACTACCATGAGATACCACCTCACACCAGTCAGAATGGCCATCATTAATAAATCCACAAATAACAAGTGCTGGAGGGGGTGTGGAGAAAAGGGAACCCTCCTGCACTGTTGGTGGGAATGGAAACTGGTACAGCCACTATGGAGAACAGTTTGGAGATACCTTAGAAATCTATACATAGAACTTCCATATGACCCTGCAATCCCACTCTTGGGCATCTATCCGGACAAAACTCTACTTAAAAGAGACACATGCACTCACATGTTCATTGCAGCACTATTCACAATAGCCAGGACATGGAAATAACCCAAATGTCCATCGACAGATGCTTGGATTCGGAAGAGGTGGTATATATACACAATAGAATACTACTCAGCCATAAAAAAGAATGCCATAATGCTATTTGCAGCAACATGGATGGAACTAGAGAATCTCATCCTGAGTGAAATGAGCCAGAAAGACAAAGACAAATACCATATGATATCACTTATAACTGGAATCTAATATCCAGCACAAATGAACATCTCCTCAGAAAAGAAAATCATGGACTTGGAGAAGAGACTTGTGGCTGCCTGATGGGAGGGGGAGGGAGTGGGAGGGATCAGGAGCTTGGACTTATCAGACACAACTTAGAATAGATTTACAAGGAGATCCTGCTGAATAGCATTGAGAACTTTGTCTAGATACTCATGTTGCAACAGAGGAAAGGGATGGGGAAAAAATGTAATTGTAATGTATACATGTAAGGGTAACCTGACCCCCTTGCTGTACAGTGGGAAAATAAAAAAAAAATAAAAACAATAAATAAAAAAAAGAAGAAAAAAAAATTAGAGGGGAAAGTGGGGGGTGAGGATGAAAGAAAATAGTATTTCACAATAATTTTGGACTCTATTGAAAGAATTAAACAGACAGTATAGAAATAAGAAAAAAAAGTCTATTTTGTATTATATGAGTATTGCTACTCAAGCCTTCTTTTGATTTCCACTTGCATGAATATATATGTCTTTTTTTTTTTAAATCCATTCAGCCAGACTATGTCTTTTGGTTGGAGTATTTAGTCTATTTACATTTAAGATGATTATTTATATGTATATAATAATTTTTGTTTTGTTAATTGTTTTGAATTTGTTTTTGTTGGCCTTTTTTCTTCCCTGGTGGTTTGATGACTCTTTAGTGTTATATTTGGATTGCTTTTTCATGGGAGGGACTGATGCCAGCCCACTGGTAAGTAGAGCTGAGACTTGTCCCTTTGGCAAGTGGGGTTTTGTCTCTGTGTGTGATAAGAGGCAGCTGTGTGCTTAGGAGGACTTTAGGCAGGTCTTTTTGCTGATGGATGGGGCTACATTCCCACCCTGTTTGTTGTTTGGCCTGGGGCTTCTCAGCCTTGATAGATAGGGCCAGAATTTTCCAAAATAGTGGCCTCTAGGGGATCTTGCACTGATGGTTATTCCCTGTGACCTCTGCCTCCAGTGTCCTGCCCCCATATTGAGCCACAGCTGCCCCCTACTCTCCCAAGAGATACTCAAAGACCCACTGGTTGGTCTGACCCAGATTCTTATGGAGTCCCTGCTTTGTCCTGGGATTCAATCCACATGAAACTCTGTGTGCACTCTTTAAGAATGGGATCTCTGTTTCCCCTAGTCCTGTGGAGATCCTGTGCTCAAGGCCCACTGGCCTTCAATGCCAAATGCTCTTAGGACTTATCCTCCCAATGCCAGACCTCCAGGCTGGGAATTTAATGTGGGGTTTGGAAGTCTTAACTCTGTTGGTGAGCCTCTTTGATATAGTTATTTTTCCATCTGTGGGTTTCCCACCTGGCAGATATAGGATTGCTCATATTGTGAAAGCACCCCTCCTACCGTCTTGATGTGGCTTCTTCTCTGTCTTTGGATGCAGGGTATCTTTTTGGGTATCTTTCAGATGATTTTGTTGATGGTTGTTTATTAGGTAGTTGTAATTGTGGTGTTTATGAGAGGGAGTGAGCTTGAGTCCTTCTACTCCTGCCATCTTGTCTCTCAATCTGAAAAGTCCCTCAAATTGAAGCTTATAGTAGAAACATAGCAAAAGTGACTGATAGGGAGGTCATTTCCTGAGAATGAGATAATAATTCAGTATTTGGCCAGACATTGCTTTCCAGGTAACATTCTCTGCCAACTTTGAGGTTTCTGTTTTCAACTACAAACTGTCAAAGTCAACATTTTCATTCTTTTTGTGTGTGTGTGTCTTTTTGCCTTTTCTAGGGCCGCTCCTGCGGCATATGGAGGATCCCAGGCTAGGGGTCCAAACAGAGCTGTAGCCACCAGCCTACACCACAGCCACAGCAACACAGAATTAGAGCCAAATCTGCAACCTTCACCACAGCTCACGGCAATGCTGGGTCCTTAACCCACTGAGCAAGGCCAGGGATGGAACCTGCAACCTCATGGTTCCTAGTCGGATTGGTTAACCACTGCACCACAATGGGAACTCCAACGTTTTCATTCTTAAGAGTAAAGAATGACATGGCTTTTCAAGTACTTTTTGTTGAAGTCTGCATGCTTAGTCTGTGAATAGTGTGGTATATTTGCTGTCTGAGCGTTTTTCTTTTTTCAGGAAGTGAATTTACCATAAAACCAAGGCAGCTGCATTTTACTTGTCACTGTTGAAACATGTAAAGCCCAGCTGTGAGACTGATATGGATGAGGTCAGGCAACACTGACAGGGTAGGCTTCTCTTATTCACAAAAGAGTGTAAATATACCTAGTGTAAGTACTCTAAGTGGAAGTGAGACACTTTATTGAAAGGATTTATTGGAAAATTATAGTTCCATTATTCCTTCATTGAACAAATATGAATTGATCATTTACCATATTGACACAGTCTCTGACCTCACTAATGGTGGAGACCATCAAGTAAACAGGTGTAACCAGGATAACATTTTGAAAATACTAAATGAATGTGATTTTAATTTGCATGAAATCAAGATAGTCAGAAGCTCCCACCGTGCATCACACAGATGGACTACATGAGCCAAGCTTGGGCTAAGGAGGTGCTGTTAATGAATAAAAGGATGAATAAAAGTTGGGAGCTAAATAATGTCAGGTGAAAACACAAACAAGTGTGAAATCCCTGTTCCCAGTAAGAACATTCAAGGAACTGAAACAATTTCAGCATAGCTGAAGTGATAAGGGAAGTGGCAAAAGATAAGGATGGAGAAGTGAAAAGAAGCCAGATCATATAATGCCAAATAAGCACTGTTACCATGTATTTGGTGCATTTGAGGAATTGAAAGAAGGCCATTGGGACTGAAACCATTTAAGTGGAATAGTTCAAATTATTAGTTTAAGTGGTAACTACTTTGAACATTAGCACTCAATAAATTTATCCAGCTTGAAGAACTATGAAGTAGCTAAGGATGTTCCTGTGATCCAATTTGGATGAGGGCCTTGGGTAAGTAAGAAAAACGAAAAAGAATCTGGGTGTTTGGTCAAGTGGCCGCTTAGAAATAGGGAAGTGATGGACTCTGCACAGCATCCCCTAGGTGGGACATTCTCAAGTATTCTTATGGCATTTGTAACAAGGGTAGGCTTAAGCCTTGGTTCAAAAAAGAGAAAGAAAAAGTCTGTGAAGCAGCTCTGATTCTCCTCCCTTCCCTTACCAGAGGAAGCTTCCTTAGAGGAATGGGAATTAGCACTCAAAAGAGGCTTTGAAAACAATGCCTGAAAAGAGTTTAGAACCCTTAATGGAGTTGAAGGAAGAATAAGATAGGCCTGTGGGGTACTATACAAGGAAATTACCATTCAACCATAGGAATCAGAGACATTCAGAGAACTTGGTTGTAGTATACATCTAAGAAAGAGTGCTATAGGTCAAAATCAGAAACAAAAACAACAACAACAACAACCCAACCCTCCGCAAATTATTTATGGTTCCAAAATTCATGAAGGAACCTAGGAATCCAGGAACAAGATAAAGAGAATCTAAAAACACTTAGGTGAAGGGGCTAGGTCTGGAATTTATGCAATGAGCCAAATATTGCTACTTGGGTTCTCCTTTTTGGGTACTAGTTGTATTTATATGAATAAGTCAGCATCAGTTAAGACATAGGGTCATAGGAGACATGTACAAAAGTGAAGGACACTCCTAACAGAATGGTCACCATTGACTGAAACTGTTACCAACAAGAGCAATCATCAAGGAAGATCACAGTAAACCAGACAAGTTACCATGGTCCAACCTTCAAGTGATGACATTGGGAAATACTGTCCAAAGAAACCAAGGAAAACCACAGTCGAGAGCTCCAAAATGAAATGACTCTGGGAAGGATCAGGCTGGGTGGCCACATGACTCAGTAGTCTTTATCCAGCTTTCTCTGGAATTCTAATAGAAATCACTTTTGATATAAAAGAAGGGAATAGAGATGGAGGTAAATTGGAACACAGCTGCCGACTTGGACTATCTTTTACACAAGTATAATGTATCCTTGGGCTCCTGGTAGAGGGTAGAAGAAAAAGATGGCTACATAAAGCCAAGATGTGTGTGATGTCCTTCGTCACTGGTTTTTGGTTTGCAAGCTGGCAGATCAGAAACGAGATTCCTTCAGTGGTAACGTTTGTATCCTAGTCAGCTTTTTATTAATGTATCAGCTTTTAGTGATCAAAGTTTTCCTCCCTTGTTGATTTTGCTTATAACCAAGCAGAAAACACATTTACTTAAGAGTCATTTCTCTTATTTAGGACCAGAATCTGTTTGGAGGAATCTCTGGCAGGATTGGTTTGTTTTCTTTCTTTCTTCTCTCTTCCTCTCCTTCTTCCTTTGTTTCTCTCTCTCTCTTTTTCTTCCTTCCTTCCTTATTTACTATATGAGCTATACTTGGCAATTTAAGTTTAGATCCAAGCAATAAATTTCTCTTAAATCAACAGAACCTATGAAGTTGTTAAAATGGGGAAGTTAATATCCCTGAGTCTTAAGGTTTTTCATTGGGTTTTTTTTTGTTGTTGTTGTTGTTTTTGGCCACACATGTGACATATAGAGGTTCTGGGCCAGGGACTGAATCCCAGCTGCAGCTACGGCAACGCCAGATCCTTAACCCACTGGGCTGGGCTGGGGAATCAAATCTATGCTGTGGCAAAGATTTGCCACAGGATCCTTAACCTGCTGAGTCACAGCAGAAACTGAGTCTTAAGTTTTAAAATGAATGGAAATACAAGCACATTAAGTAATCCTGCCCATGTCCTTTTGCTAGTTCTGTTTCATCGAGTATATTTTTTATCTTTTTGTAAGAAGATTTAAAATAAATAGTGCTAAAATAGTGCTATAATGATTTTATTATTAAATTATTAGAATTAAATGAACTTAAATTGGCTGGAATCTTGGATAAAATTAAATGAATACAAAATTTAAGACAAATTGTATTGAAGTAAATAGCTATGAAGAAGGGGGAAAATCTATAGCTAGGTAGATGTAGTAAATGAGCACAAAACATATCTGAGTTTCTTTTTTTTTCTTTTCTTTTTTTTTTTAGGTCCTCACTCACAGCATAAGGAGGTTCCCAGGCTAGGGGTCGAATTGGAGCTGTAGCCATTGGCCTACACTGCAGCCATACCAATGCCAGATCCCAGCCACATCTGCAAACTACATCACAGCTCAGATTAAGGCTGGATCCTTAACCCACTGAGTGCGGCCAGGGATTGACCCTGCGTTCTCATGGATGCCAATCAGATTCATTTCCACTGAGCTACAATAGCAACTCCTGAGTTTTTTGATAGGACAAAAATAAAAATCAAGTTTGATTATATATTTCTCATGATCCAATCTGAGAAATTATCCTTTTGTATCCAAAGAGACATTTTGTTTTTCCCCAGTACTCTAAGAGAAATTCATCTCAGAAGTCATTACATTGGAGACATTGGTCATATAGTAGACAGTACATTCAATACAGAGTTTGAGAAATTGCATAAACAGTCTTCCTATGGCTATTTCTTATAATAACCTTTTCTGAAATACAAAGTAAAATGTTAAGCCAAGCTTGTAAAAGTATGTCTGTGTTAGGGTGAATTAGTAATAGATTTTTTTAAAAAAAAATATGACCCGATTGCTGCAATGGTAATCTGTTGAGAAGCTGGGGCAGTGAGCTACCATCTCATGATTCAGATGTCCTTGTGAAAAGAGGGGCAGAGCAGAGAATTCACAACCAAGCCTGCTGCTGAAATCACAGGAATCTGGGTTGTAGATGGATAGGAGTTCCTCACAGTTACTGCTTGGGTATGAAACAAAGTCAAAGTTTTGTCAGGCAAGTTACAGAGCCTTTTATAAAATCCTGCCCAGATGGAAGTGCCTACTTACATTTTCGTAGAAGTGGATGATGGAAAAAAAAAAAAAAAAAGGTTGAGAAAATTAATAGTTGTGGTTTTCAGATAGTAAATTGGCTCCTGACATTATTTGAAAAGAGTATAAAGTATTTATTGACTATATGAATAAAAAATGCTTGAACTATCATTTTCCAGCTTATGCAGTAGGCTCTCCTATTGACACAGCTGTCTTAACCTCCGTGTGGCAAGGCGTATGTTTACTACGAGCATTCCTCGTCGCCATTTTGCTTAGAAGAGTACTTTGCAAAGAAAAGAAACCCACGGTGGTAGACGGTGATAAAAACATTTGCTTTGTATTCTTTTTACTTGAAAATTTTAATTGAGACAGTTATAGATTCACATGCAATTGTAAGAAATGATACAGAGAGATCATGTTTATATTTTTCCCAGTTCTTTGTGGTAACATTTTATAAACCCTAATATATTGTCACAACCAGAATATTGACCTTAATACAACCCACTGATCTTACTGAGATAGTCCCAATTTTACTTATCCTCATTTCTGTGTATGAATACATGTGTTTAGTTCTATGCAATTTTATCACATGTAGTTTTTCCTGTATCTGTCACTACAGCCAAGATAATGAACAGGATCCATCCTGTTGGCCTTTTATAATCCACTTTTTTCCCCACTCTACACCTCTCACCACCCCCTCAGCCCTAACCCTTGGCAACCACTAATCTACTCTGTATTCCTAAAATTTTGTCACAAAATGTTGCATAAATGGAATACAACATCA
The DNA here is from genome assembly GCF_054392235.1 of Sus scrofa. Classification (NCBI taxonomy): domain Eukaryota; kingdom Metazoa; phylum Chordata; class Mammalia; order Artiodactyla; family Suidae; genus Sus; species Sus scrofa. Next base: position 108,429,251 of record NC_139397.1, on the reverse strand, counting down.
AAAAAATGTTGTGTAAATGGAATCATATAAGATATAACCTTTAGGACTGGCTTTTTTTTTCTACTCAGAATAATTCTCTGAAGATTCATCCAAGTTGTTCAAGTAGCAATATTTCATTTCTTTTTGTTGTTAAGTAGAGTTGATTCATAGGAATGTACCACAGTTTAAGTAACTATTCATCTATTGAAGGACTTCTGGGCTGTTTCAACTTTTTGGCTATTACAAATTAAAATGCAATGAGAATTCATGTACAGCTTTTGGTGTGAACATAAATTTTAATTTCTCTGGGATAAATGCCCAAGGGTGTAATTGCTGAGTTGAGTAGTATTGCTTGTTTGGTTGTTTAAGAAACTGTCAAGGTGTTTTCCAGAGCAGTTGTACCTTTTTACCTCCTACTAGCAATGTATGTGTGATCTACTTTCTGCACATCCTCACTGGAATTTGGTGTTCTAATTTCATTTTAGCTATTCTGATAGGTAGATAGTGATATTTCATTGTGTGAGTGTTTTTGTTTTGTTTTGTTTTTGTCTTTTTTTTTTTTTTTTTTTTTTTGTCTTTTTGCTATTTCTTTGGGCCGCTCCGCGGCATATGGAGGTTCCCAGGCTAGGGGTCGAATCGGAGCTGTAGCCACTGGCCTATGCCAGAGCCACAGCAACGCGGGATCCGAACCGCGTCTGCCACCCACACCACAGCTCATGGCAACGCTGGATCGTTAACCCACTGAGCAAGGGCAGGGACCGAACCCACAACCTCATGGTTCCTAGTCAGATTCGTTAACCACTGCGCCACGACGGAAACTCCCTGTTTTTGTCTTTTTAAGGCCGCACCCATGGCATACGGAGGTTCCCAGGATAAGGGTGGAATCAGAGCTGTATCAGCCAACCTAAGTCACAGCCACAACAACCTGGGGTCCAAAGCCACATCTGCGACCTACACCACAGGTCACAGCAATGCCAGATCCTTAACCCACTAAGCAAGGCCAGGGATCAAACCTGCGTCCTCATGGATGCTAGCTCCCGCTCTGCTGAGCCACAACGGGAACACCAATTTCATTGTAGTTTTAATCTGCATTTATCTGATGCCTAACGATGTTCAGTATATTTTCATGTGCCTATTTACTATCCGTATATTCTCATCAATGAAACGTCTGTTCATGTCTTTTGTCCTGCTTTGTTTTTTAAAGTGTACAACTGTATAACTTCAGTTTTGGATTTTTTTAAAAATGGAAAGTGCCATGAACAAGTTATTTGCATTGTTTCATTTCGGAGACACCAAGACACCTCCCACTGATGTAATTCTTATGTTTGCACTTGAGTGCTCAGCAAAAGGTAAATGGTTTCAGAATGCTCTCAAAAAAATTTTTTTAATTTTATAAAGTATTGGTGAGCCTTAGGATTTCTAATTAATAGTTAATAAATTAGAACAGCAATAAAAAATAAATTCACTTTTTTTAAAATTTTATTAAGTATTGGTGAGCCTTAGGATTTCTAATTAATAGTTAATAAATTAGAACCGAAACAGAAAATAAATTCACTTTTTAAAAATACATTTGAGTTGTAGTATATACTACCCCACCCATCAACATCTAGGTTCAACTAGAAGAAAACTTCCAAGAAGAGGCAGTGAGATCTACACAAGGTTAAGCCTATATTTGGAGGCCGAGCTCAGCACGGTTTGCAAGACAAGCATTAACTGCCAACCCTTGGCATGTAGTTTATTATTAGTGATTGGCAGAGAAGAGCTGACAAGAGTGGCAAGAAGGGCTGGAATCTCATCTTGATCAACCTCAGCACAGGCCAGCATAACATCTAGGCTGCTCAGGGGAAGTCTCTTTGCGGTAAGAGGACAAAGAGTGTTAATTGGGATGGAGAAGGTAGTGGTCCCTCTCCCTGGGTTGGCGGGGTCCAATATAGAAGGAGATATTTCCAAGCCAGTGAAGACAGAGATGGAGGAAATGTACCCACAAGAGATGTTAGGAGGGAACAGGACATTACTTTAAATAGTTGTTTGGGGAAAGGAGTCTTCTTCGCATGAGAGGAAAGAATGAAAGCCCCACACTTATGAGAAGAAATATTACATCTTTTTTTTCCTTTCCTTCCAGCACTGTACCACTGAGTGTCACTAAATTTTAGAAACCATAAATCCTGGTGTGTACTTGCTGATCGTGGATGAATTCTGGAATGTACATATATTAGTCTAATCTCTATCCTCCACCTCAAATACTCTCTAAAGCTACTGTATGGATACAACCAACACTGCCCCAGATTTAAGGGAGAAAGATATTCTAGACCATTAGACTGACTGACTCACAATTTGAAGTGTGGATAAAATGTCCCCCAATATTTCCCTGCCCATATCCCCCCTCAGCTATCACACTTTTGCTTATCGTTTTCATAACCAAATGTCTTAAATTAGCCCAATTTCCTTATTTTTTATTTTTATTTTTTCCTTTTTTAGGGCCTCACCATGGCATATGGAGGTTCCCAGACTAGGGGTCTAATCGGAACTATAGCTGCCAGCCTATGCCACAGCCACAGCCATGTCAGATCTGAGCTGCGTCTGCAACCTCCACCACAGCTCACAACAATGCTGGATCCTTAACCCACTGAGCGAGGCCAGGGATAGAAGTGGCAACGTCATGGTTCCTAGTCAGATTCATTTCCACTGTGCCACGACAGGCACTAGCCCAATTTCCTTATTGCTTCTCACTCTTTGACTTTTTCCCATGTCTCCTCCAATATGGTTCTTGCTGATGACTTAATAGGTTTCCAGGTCACTAAATCCAATGGGCACTTTTTCAGTCTTCATCTTACTTGACCACTCAGCAGCAATTTCCCCCCCTGTTATCTTCCTACCTCTTCTTTTTCGACTTCTCCCCCCTCCATTGAAACCTTGAGAGCTGGAGCCCCTCAAGACTTATTCCTCAACATTTCCTCTTAAACATCCACAGACATGGGATTGTACCCAAACCTCTTTTGAAGCTAGCAGATTCTCTCCATTGAGTCAAACTTTCCATGTTAATCAAACTACTGTTTTTCACTTTTGTCTCCCTGCCTGCCAATTCATGCTCCACAGTGTTATTTCAAAAAAGTAATCTTGTCACTTCTCTGCTCTTAGATAAAGACTGGCTCCTGCTTGCTTCTCCTATTGCCACCAGTCCTAGGCTCCATCAACACTTCCTCCTTTCCATTCATTCTGTCTCAGTGTCTTTGCTAAGACAGTTCCCTCTGTTACTCCTCTTTGCCCTGCCCTCCAACTTTATCTAGTTGCTGCCTAGCCATCATTCATGTTTTGTCCCAAATGTTAATTTCCTCTGGAAAGCTTTCTGACAAAATAGAGCAAGTCCAGCTCTCAAATGCTTAAGAGCCCCCTGAACTCATCCCCTAAAGTCTTTTCACTGTTTTTATGTATTTGGATAAATATAAGTTGTGCCTCTTAAGACTCTAAGTTCTGGAAGAGTTGGTGCCTTGGCTATTAGTCCTCTCTGTATCCAGAGCAGAGAATGAGTGAAGAAACCAACTAGTGAGAATAGTTCAAGAGGCTGAAAAATTTCCCCTTGGCTCCCAGGCCTGCACAGAGTAGATCTTCCACAGCCTGAGGGAATGGATTTCCTGGAGTAAGTACACTGGCCTGGGAAGTGAGCATGAACCATGACTGTCTCATAATTCGCTATGCCAAGTTCAATTTCTGGTGCTCTTCTTTTCTGATTATTTAAATAATTCCTGAAAGCCCTGCTCATCCAGGAAATTGTCTCAGATTTAATTTAATTTAATTTAATTATTTATTTATTTGTCTTTTTGCCATTTCTTGGGCCGCTCCCACGGCATATGGAGGTTCCCAGGCTAGGGGTCGAATCGGAGCTATAGCCATCGGCCTACGCCAGAGCCACAGCAGCGTGGGATCCGAGCTGCGTCTGCAACCTACACCACAGCTCATAGCAACGCCGGATCCTTAACCCACTGAGGAAGGCCAGGGATTGAACCCACAACCTCATGGTTCCTTAGTTGGATTCGTTAACCACTGAGCCAGGACGGGAACGCCCAGATTTTATTTTTTAAATGTTTTAAAATAACACTTGTAGAGCACTTTGTAATTTATAAGGTATATATATTTCCATTATATCATTTGAATCCCCAAACACCATCTGAAGTCACATATTATTCTTAAGTGACAGACAGATGTGGAAAATGAGGCTTAGAGAGATTAAGTGACTAACCTAAAATCTCTTAGCTTAGGGATTGAGTAGGAACTTTATCCCTGATTTTGCAATTCCAAGTTCTGTCTTTTCCTAATGCTAAGTAACTTCCCATGGCTTCTCTTCACTTGGTCAAGTCTGAATTTGGACTTCTATGGTTAACAATACCCTAAGAATGATGTAGTTTGCATCATTGCTGAATATATAACATATTAAATGTATATCACTATATGTATGTGTATCACTGCACACACACACACACACACATCTCTAATTTGGGGGAAATACTTTCAGCTGTATGACTCTTATACTGGAAGAGACATTTGATTTATATGTTGCCTTTGGTCAAATGACCACATATCTTTCTCTCTCTCTTTTTTTCTTTGGTCACTCCTGTGGCATGTGGAAATTCCCCAGGCCAGGGATCAAATCTAAGCTACAGCAGTGACAATGCTGAATCCTTAACCACTAGGCCACCAGAGAACTCCATCTTTCTCTTTTTTTAAATGATAATATTCAGGTCATTGTTGACTAGGTCTACAAAACAATAATACAGGAGTTCCCACTGTGGCACAATGGGATTTGTGGTGTCTTGGGAATGCTGGGACTCAGGTTCAATCCCTGGTCCAGCACGGTAGGTTAAGGATCTGGCATTGCCATAGCTGAGGCTTAGGTCTCCACTGCAGCTCAGATCTGATCCCTGGCCTGGGAACTCCATGGGCTGCAGGATGCCCCCCTGCCAAAAATAAATAAGACAAACCCTCAAATCTATGGAAAAGTGGTTATGTCCATTATCAATCATTAATTTTTCCATTATACCATCAAGCCATTTTTATATTATTTCAGATAAAATCCAAAATATAAACCAATTATGAGATCAAGAAATTTTTTTATAAGAGCTAGTCAGGCATCCTAAAGTGGGACAAATCTTTACATTTTCCAGCATAAAAAAAGAAGAGCACATGTTAATAACTCAGGTTTGCAGTTTACAGCCAGATCCTTTATTACTGGTCGTTTAGCTGCCAAAAACTTTATTTATTTTTTTTTAAATTTTGAATTATATCTTTTTATTATCCAAGCCATTAAACTCTGACATTGCCATAAAGAATCAGGAATTTCCTGAATATATCCTACTTTTGTTTTTTTTATTTAAAAAAATTTTTTATTTCATTTTAAAATTTTTTTATTTTTATTTTATTTTTAGTTTTTATTTATTTTTATTACTAAAATGAATTTATCACATCTATAGTTGTATAATGATCATAACAATCCAATTTTACAGGCTTTACATCCCATAACCCAAGCACATCCCCCACCCCCCAAACTCTCTCCTCCAGAGACCATAAGTTTTTCAATGTCTATGAGTCAGCATCTGTTCTGCAAAGAAGTTCAGTCTGTCCTTTTTTCAGATTCCACATGTCAGTGAAAGCATTTGATGTTGGTGTCTCATTGTATGGCTGACTTCACTTAGCATGATAATTGCTAGGTCCATCCATGTTGCTAAAAATGTTGGTATTTTGTTCCTTTTAATGGCTGAGTAACATTCCATTGTGTATATGTACCACATCTTCTTGATCCACTCCTCTGTTGATGGACATTTATGTTGTTTCCATGTCTTGTCTATTGAAAAGAGTGCTGCAATGAACATTGGAGTACATGTGCCTTTGCGAGTCGTGGTTTTCTCTGGATAGATGCCCAGGAGTGGGATTGCTGGATCAAATGGTAAGTTGCCAAAAACTTTAAATGTCAGAATTCAAAGTGTGTTAGTCTTAAATAGCTGGTTACTTCTTAAAAAAAAAAAACTGCGAAAGATAATTGTACAGAAAATTAAGCTCTGATTTTTGGCTTATTTAGATTTTTATCAAGAGTGGTTTCCCCTTGAGGCAAGCTTTATAGTGACAGTGAAAGTATAATTCTTGGCTACATAAATATTTACTTGAAAATCACCTGTAAGCTGAGGTCATGGTTCTAGAGCTAATATGTTAATATGATGAATATATTCTCTGTGGAGTCTCAGAAAGAATGAAATAAGTTAAAAGCAGCTTGTTCAATATACCTGTAAAGTGCAGACACTTCTGCAGATTCCATCCATTGTAAGATTCACCCCTGATTTGAAAACAGCTTCTTTCCTTTTTCATGATAAGGCACATACGGAAAGTTGGCAGATGATGATCCTGAGGGCTCCAGCTGTACCAGGCCACACCAAATCTCTCCGAAAGCAGAGAGGATTCATAAAAACAGTTGAACAAACAAACAAAAATCCTCCCAGTTCATTGGAAAAGAACATGACACTAGTTTAAATACAATCACGTTAATATGAAAACATTTGATTTTAGAAAAGTCAAACTGGGGAAAAGTACACATTAGGGTAAAGGAAGCCTGGTAGCTAATTCTGTATAGCCAATTATTTTCCATTTTACATCCATTAGACTGAATCTTGGAGGAAGGCACATCAAAAAGATTTTGTTTACCAAATTCAGGGAATTTGGTAAATTCCCTGACGTTCAGGGAATGTCAGAGCTGTGAGCTTCAAAACTTTCTTTTCTTTTTTTTTTTGGTCTTTTTGCTATTTCTTGGGTCACTCCCGTGGCATATGGAGGTTCCCAGGCTAGGGGTCCAAACAGAGCTGTAGCTGCCAGTCTACGCCAGAGCCACAGCAACGCGGGATCCGAGCCACGTCTGCAACCTACACCACAGCTCACGGCAACGCCAGATCCTTAACCCACTGAGCAAGGCCAGGGATGGAACCCACAATCTCATGGTTCCTAGTCGGATTCATTAACCACTGAGCCACGACGGGAACTCCCAAAACTGCTTTCTAAACATTGTGCACTAGCGTGCAACTCAACATATTTTAAAAGATGGGTACTTTTCTGATAACAAGATATTTCTTTTTTAAAAAATCCTTGAACATTTTAGATTCTTTCATTTAGATTCTTTCTGAATGAATAGATTTGAGCAAAAACTTTTTATGTTGGGTATGATTTTTTTTAACTTTGAAACATTCATTTCAGTGCACTAAAATAAACAATAACATTTCTTAAACATGTAATGTGATTTCAGACAGACAGCTTATAGATTCATAAAATAAAGTTTGATTCTTCTAGACTGAAATGGCATTTATAAAATCTCTAATATCGGTAATCACAGGAAAACTTACTATAGCAAGTTATATGTATTTGAATTGGTAAACTGAAAAAAAACCATTTCCTGTTTATATCCTGACTAGAGCAGAGTGTGTTACTGAAAGGTAACCTGCTAAATTTCAGGCTGGGGATGACTCCCCACATGTTTGTAGAGCATGCATAGTATTACAACTGGTATTGCTGAATGCAAAAGTTTAAATGCATTGAAACTATTGGGCTGAAAGTTCTCCACTCTAAGCAGAGGCTGAAGTATTGTATTACTAAGAAAAGCCAATAGTGTAGAATTTAGAAAGTTTTTGTGAATAGCAGCAGTTGGGAAAAATTATAAGTAAATGAAAGATTTTAATTCAGAATCATCCTAGAAAAAGCATTTGTCTCTGTTTTCTGTAAATTCCCTTCAAATTCCCTCTAGCCTAAAATCATCTTGTCTTATAGGCAGTGGTTTAAAAGGAGACCTCTAAAAATATAGCCCATTGTTTGCATGGGAGAGCCTCTAAAGAGAATTTACATTATAATGAATCATTATTTGTAAAAGCCCCAATATATTATGTGTGATGTGTGTGCACCAAATGGTGAAAATAACAACAGATGTCTTTTTGTTACTGATAAATTACTGCAAAGTCAAACCTGTTTAAAAAAGGTTTTGTTGCTTTGTAATTTTCCTCTTAATTGAAAAATGATCAAACATTAAATGAATATCCTCTACTGGGTCAAATATAGTTGAATTGTTGTTTTTGTTGTTGTTTGTTGTTGTTAGCAGCTCTACAATTGGTACAGCTTGTTATTACTGGATCTGTCTTGAGATGCCCAGAAATGGATTCTCACAGAGTGAGATCACATGGTTGGTTTGGAAGGTTCCTGTCACTTCTCCAAAGGAGTTGACATTGTGTGGTTTTATGCATGATACTGGGTAAGAAGAATATAATTGATCCTGCTTGCTGATAATTTGAGGATATCTTGGCAGAAAGAGGTACAGAAGTGCGCGGTAATATTTAGGAAGTATGCGATATTTTTGTCTCAGAGTAAGCCTGTGGGATTTAAGCTTGAGGCTTCTATGAGGAAGTTAGCTGCTTTCAAAGATCTTAGCCCCTTTTGAAGTTCCCGTTGTGGCTCAGTGGTTAACAAATCCACTAAGAACCATGAGGTTGTGGGTTTGATCCCTGGCCTTGCTCAGTGGGTTAAGGATCCGGCGGTGCTGTGAGCTATGGTGTAGGTTGCAGATATGGCTTGGATCCCGCATTGCTGTGGCTCTGGCGAAGGCCGGTGGCTACAGCTCCGATTAGACCCCCAGCCTGGGAACCTCCATGTGCAGCGGGATTGGCCCTAGAAAAAGGCAAAAAAGACAAAAAAAAAAAAATCTTAGCCCCTTTTGTACCTTTCATGTTTTTCCTGCAGACAACTCACACTTGGTACTTCAACAAATTCCTATTTGTTAGCTGAATTTTGTGACACAGTATGTCCTGAATTCCACCAAGGAAAATATCCTCCAGTCTTATAATGTTAATACTCTTCCCTTTTTAGAGCATTTGCCATCTATTACAACACCTCAATCTCAACAGGGATGATTTATTTTCTAGGGAGATTTTCTTTCTTAGATGACTAGAGTTAATAATGGATTAATCTACTCACGTGATCTGTGCTAATGTGGACACTCTGGCAGGTAAGTAATCAGAGAGGCCTTTGGCTTCCCTCAAATACCAGGTGCAGACCTTGCCTCTTGGACTGAGAAACTCCTTAGTGAGTCAGAGGAACAGGTAATTGCATTTAATCTTATGTAAACCAACCACCAGGAAGCATTTGCTACTTATTCCATAGCCATTCTCCCTATTTCCCATCAACCTCCATATTCCACTCATACAACAAAGCTCATCAAAAAGAGAAAACACTGTGAACAGTATTTACTTTCTGCTCAGCAGATGAACATTTATTTGTCTTTGTGCAGTGGATGTGTTCATTTACAAGCAAATGCAGTAATATTCTGAACCATTGTCCACAAAATATATCCTATTGTTTTTTCCTTACAAACAGGATGTGATCTAGTCGTTGACACTGGACTAGATACTGGAATTTGTTTCCCTTAGTGATAGTGGATTTTCACAGAGCCATCCATTCTTGCATGCCTCCTTGCTGGTGACCTGATAAGAGAATACCATTCCATTTTGAGAATATCATGGCAAGATTTGGGGAAGTCTTCTAGGTTTCTTTTCTTTTTTTTTTTTTTTTTTTCTTTTTATGGCCATACCAGTGGCTTATGTAAATTCCCGAGTTAGGGGTTGAATTGGAGCTGCAGCTGCTGGCCTGCACCACAGTCATTGCCACACTGGATGTAAACCACATCTGCAACCTATGCCGCAGCTTGCTGCAACACTGGATCCTTAACCCACTGATGGAGGCCAGGGATCATACCCACATCACAGAGACAACGTCAGGTCCTTAACGTGCTGAGCCACAGCAGGAACTCCTTCTTGCTTCTTTTTTGTTGTTGTAGTTGTCCTCATGCTCCCTGCTTATCTGGTGCTGTCTTTAAATAAAAGGAAACAGTTGGGGAGACTGCATTTGTAGACTGACTGACTTTGGCTCACTCATTTAATTACTAAACTATATACTGTCTGAACTAATTTCTCCCACATCAATTTTGTCATATTTTCATTCTTTCATTAGCTTGATATCCACTACATACTATTTTTCAGAACAGATATCTATGAACACAAAATAAGAGTATTCCTGAGGACCAGGAGTATTTCAAATACAGTATAAGCTGAGAAAAACATAGAGACTGAGGCAATCCTTTTGACTCTACAGCCAGTGGTCATACTTCCTACTGAAATTAAGAGAAATTTTTATTGCTAAGCTACCATAGAAGGAACCCAATAGGACCTTCCGATGCATACACTTCAATGCTTATTCAATGGAATGGGGGTGTGATTGGAAAAGGGGCATCAGCATCATGGTTCAGGTAAATTATAGATTTAATAGTTTTCAGTGGGCTGGCTTGGAAGCCCTACTACCATTTTCTAATCTGACACAGGAACATACTTTTCTGCTGAAACAAATAGTTGGCTTAATACACAACCAAATGCTTTTAAGTTAGAAACTAACAGGAATATGTATGCACAGCAGAGAGGCAAAGGAAGGTCAAAATAAACCCAATACATAAATGGACAGAATTTATAGTGTGTATAGGGATAAATTTACTTCAGAGATTGGGAGTGAGGAAACATATTTTATGGATTATCAGAGTTGACCAGGATATAGGGATTCTTGATATACTTTGTGGAGAGAATAACAATGAATGTGTGTTGAAGAGGTGGTTGAGCAGTAATTTGGAAAATCTGGACAACTGAAATAGGATCAGTTTCCAATGCCGCAGTGTCCAAAGACCTGGATTCAAACTTGAAAGAAATATTTTACTGCCCTTGGACGATTAGCCATAATGCCATGGCAATACTGTTATGATTCCTTGTTAAGAATCATGGACATTTCCAGCTCTAATAATCTGAATTTTCCTTAAAAAAATATTATCTTACACAGCTAGGATTTATTTTTTATTTCGTATTTTTTGGGTTTGTTTTAATTTTTATTTTTTTATTACTCAAATGAATTTATCACATCTGTAGTTGTATAATGATCATAACAATCTAATTTCACAGGATTTCCATCCCATAACCCAAGCACATCCCCCACACCCCCAAACTGTCTCCTCCGGAGACCATAAGTTTTTCAACACACAGCTAAGATTTAATGACTTCCTCTTGTGTTTTTTGGGGGAGTGGTTGTTTTTTCCTTTTTAGCAGAAAAAGTACTTCAGGATGTGGGTTTGCAATAGTCAAACTCTTTCCCTATGGTCCTTTAACCATGTGAAAACTATTCTAGGCAATTTGAACCCCAAATCCTGGCTGCAGGAACCAACACGTTAGGACTGAACTACAGTGCCCTCTACCCTGTGTGCCCACATAGCCAGAGGCTGGGCTTTCTCGCACTGTAGGAAATCCTGGGCTTTGTTAGTGGGAGTTATTCTTCATACATTATGTGTTCTCATCATTTGTTTATGTAATTTATAGACTTCAAAAGTGTTGCTCCCTCTTCAAGTTAAAGGAAACTGCTTTTCACTTTAGGGAAATAACACCACGCCCAAACCTCCTCCACTCCACTTATCTAACCTCCCTTGGCAGTTTGAATTTTTAAAACCTGATTTGAAGATATTTTGTTCCCACTAAGGAGAGAAGTTGATGGTAAAACAACACGATCATTGAGTATATTATGATCATATAGTTGAAAAAGTAAATGGATAAGCATATCATATTAGGTGGAACCAATACTGGATTTCTTTAAACATTTAAACCGTGTTTGATCTACAGAGAGGCTTTTTTGTATGTTTCACCCTGATATTTAGAAGAATAGATAAGCTAGGGAGAGAACTAGGAACTGGAAGACACCTGAGAGACAGACTTATTTTTCTCTACATATTCTTTGAAATCCAAAAATCTTTTTGCCATTTTCGAAAAATTAATGTAAACATTTTAAGAGGAGAAAAAAGTAAAGTATGTGGTCATAAATTTTCCTAAACTGACTTATTTTCTCCTCTTTCCTCATTTCTCCCCATGCCCTTCTTTCTTTCTTGGCCAGAGGAAGTGGGGGTTTTTTGAGATTAAAAGAAAAAAAGTTAATAGGAGTTTCCGTTGTGGCTCAGTGACAAATCCAACTAGTATCCATGAGGATGCCGGTTCCATCCCTGGCCTCCAATCAGTGGGTTAAGGATCAGGCATTGCCTTACACTGAGCTGCAGTGTAAGTTGCAGACATGGCTTGGATCTGGCTTGTTGCTATGGCTGTGGTGTCGACAGGCAACTGTAACTCCGATTCTTCCCCCAGCCTGGGAACTTCCATAGCTGCAGGTGAGGCCCTTAAAGTTACAGATGTAAAATATACTGATTCACACTTTTTATTTTTATTTATTATTATTTATTATTTTTTATTTTATTTTTTGTCTTTTTGCCTTTTCTGGGGCCGCTCCCATGGCATATGGAGGTTCCTAGGCTAGGGGTCTAATCGGAGCTGTAGCCATCGGCCTACGCCAGAGCCACAGCAATGAGGGATCCGAGCCACATCTGCAACCTACACCACAGCTCACAGCAACGCCGGATCCTTAACCCACTGAACAAGGCCAGGAATCAAACCCGAAACCTCATGGTTCTTAGTGGATTTGTTAACCACTAAGCCATGATGGGAACTCCGATTCACAATTTTTAAAGGCTATATTCCATGTATAATTATTATAAAATATTTGCTATATTCCCCTTGTTGTACAATATATCTTTGTAGCTTATTTTATCCCAATAGTTGGTACCTTCTATCCCTATGTTGCCCCTCCCCTTCCCTCTCCCTACTGGTAACCACTAGTTTGTTCTCTACGTATCTGTTTCTTTTTTGTTAAATTCACTAGTTTCTTATATTTTTAGATTCCATATATAAGTGATATCATACTGTATTTGTTTACTAAGCTAGCTGATAATTGATTATTTTTTAAACTTACGGCAAATAATTTTTCAAAATATATCTGAAGGAAACTCACCATCCGATTATACACACGCATGCATGCATGCAAAGATTTTTATTATTTTAGGATAATGGAAAATTTAAACTACAAAATTTGAGATTGTATAAATAAAAGGTGATGCATTCTTCTATTGGACTACTTTATAGGCACTGTTGTTTTTGTTGTTGTTGTTGTTGTTGTTGTTACTTTTAGTATGCTTTGTCATCTTTTTGATAGCCAGACATGATGTACTGGGTAAAAAGAACTGCTGTGAATTGGTCTTTAGCACTGTGGGGAGATATATGTTGGAGGGGAAGTGGTCTACAGTCCTATGAACTAAGTCTCAGTCTTAGTGAGCCTATGCTTCTCCGAATATGAACTTCGCAGGTGTTTGTTGTTTCCTCTCCACCTTAGATGGGACAGATGACTACAGTGGGCCAGCGCTGCGTATTTCCCTCCCTCAGGTGGATGGCTAGAGCTGACCGGAGTATTCCCCCCACCCCCAGGTTACTTGTGTTCTAATAATACTCCAGCAGGTTAGGCTCTGGTTAACTGCTTTCTCCTGAGGGCAGGCCTTGTTAAGAACTCAGTGCTCTGGCAGGTTTCAAAATGGGTCCTTTTCCCTTCCTCCTGCTGGAAGCAGGAGAGGGTTTTTCGCCAACATTTATTGTGGGAATCTGCTCAAGCTCTTGGAAGTCAATCTCACCATATGGTGGGGGCTCCCTAAGACTGAGCCCCCTGGAGTTTTTAACTCTCAGAATTGTTCACACTGAGCCTCCAGCGATTCGTCAGTCACAGGTCTGGTTTTCCTATCCTGCCACTGGTTCCTGAGGTGGTTCTTCTCTGGTAAGCCATGACTCTTGTATTCACCTATTTCTCCAGTCTTTGGGGCAGAAGTTTGCCATGGGTTCCCCTCCCTACCCCATATGAATCCAAGGAGAGTTTTTGCTTTTTCAGTATGTTTGTTTAGCTTTTTACTTGTTGTTATGTTGGAGTGTCTACCCCGCAGCTTTTTAAGTGCAGACCAAGAAATGGCTTGAGATAATATTTATCATTAAAGACACTGAGTTTCTTTCTCATGAACATTAAAGGGTATTATAGCCATTTGCAACAACATGGATGGACCTTGAGGGTATTATAATAGTGAAACAAGTCAGAGAAGGAAAAATACTGTATGATATCACTCATATGTGGAATCCAAAAAACAAAACAAAAGAAGTCAAATTGATAGATTTTTCTACCCTGGTTACCAGGAGCTGAGGGGCAGGAGAAATGGGGAGAGGTACAAACAAAAGGTACAAACTTCCAGTTATAAGTTGAATGAGTTTTGGGGTTCGAATGGAGCATGATGATTATAGTTACCAATACTGTATTATATACTTGAAAGTTGCTAAGGGGTAGATCTTAAATGTTCTCACTGTAAAAAAGAAATGTTGTGTGGCCAGATGGAGGTGTTAGCTAACACTACAGTGCTAATCATTTTGCAATAGTGTATCAAACCAACATGCTATACACCTGAAACTGTTATATCTCAATTATATCTCAGTTAAAAAAGAAATAGGAAAAAAAAAAAAAGTCCCTAGAAGCAGAATTACTGGGTTAAGGAGTGTGAATATTTAAAGGATTTTGATATCTTGCCCAATCATCTTTCAGAAAATTGAGCCAATTTGCAGTCTCTCACCTCCTCTGAGTAATAGCTAATAACCCTTTGTTTTGTCAGCTGTTGCCAATTGATTAGGTGAAAATGGTATTTTAAGTTAATAGGCTTTATCTTTGATTACTAATTAGACTGAATATTTTTCTTCTAGTAAAACATAAGTTTTTTGAATCTTTTATTTTTAAAAAGGATATTTATTTCAAGAGAAATGGAAGAAGTCAGTAGGCCAAAAGGAGAGTAGAAGAAAGACACTGAGGGTAGGAAAGGAAGAGAAAAATACCAAGAGTGCCCAAATGGAAAAAGTGGTCCAAAAAAAGCCCCTATACAAAGAGCGTAGGGGCAGTTGGTTTGAGGCTCCTGCTGTGAGGCTCCAAAAGCCGTATTGGATCAGAGACCTGGCCAGTTAGGCAACTACCCAGACTTCCTAAGAAAGACAACTTTACATTGCCTGCATTGGGGCCTGTGCCTGTTGATCATTCAATCTATACTCTCGGGGAATTGTTCTCTGTCTGTACATGTTCTCAGTAGCTAATGTCTAGCACACCAATGCTTATTCCATACCACCAGTTTGCTTTCTGCCACTGGGTGGTTGCTCATTGAGACACCTCCTTGTGATGTCTTTAGGGCACCCTATTTGCCCAAGGGCACCTCTTGGTGTGGTGGGGGTATTTATGCTTGAGAAGTAGGGATTGTACTCCACTTGTTCTGTCTGAATACATGGGAAAAAGTTTGGAGGGAAGTATACCAAATTAGTATAGGACATTTTAACTTTTCTTTCTTTCTTTTTTTTTATTTTATTTTCCCACTGTACAGCAAGGGGGTCAGGTTATCCAGACATGTATACATTACAATTACATTTTTTTTCCCCACCCTTTCTTCTGTTGCAACATGAGTATCTAGACAAAGTTCTCTATGCTATTCAGCAGGATCTCCTTGTAAATCTATTCTAAGTTGTGTCTGATAAGCCCAAGCTCCCGATCCCTCCCACCATTTTAACTTTTCTGTTGACAGTTTCTCCTCAATATTTTTATACAAGATTCCAACTTTGTTTCTAAATATCAGCATCATAATGACTATTTACAGCTTTGATTGATTTTTCACAGTTAAAATGTACTTTCTATTTTTATGATCATTTTATTGAGCTATTTTCTTTGAGGGGACAGCTTTTCTGTGTAAATTTTATAATGAAGATTTTTACTGATGGTGGCACATAGTATTTGACCTTTATTTGGGTCCATTATTACTACCAAACCTAATTTTCCCAGGTCAGATTTGCAAATCTAACTTTCCAAGGAGATTGAATTCTTGCTTTATTTTGAGTCACATTTTTATTGCGTATAATTCTAGCAAATTTTCCATTTTATTTGGGTTTATTCTAAGCAAGCCTAAATGTTTCAGTTATCCTTCAGCTGGTGTCCTATCTATTATAATAAAGTGGGATCTAGACCACACGGAGAGACAGAGAAAGCAGGTAGAGGTCTTCTCAACTTCCCACCACCAGATCTATTTCATAGCTCCTATTTTAATGGAGGAGGCAAAGAACATACATTTTTATAGAGAGGAGAATGTGTGACATAATCATTTTGGAGAGAGGAGAAGCCATCGTATTGACAAAGTATGGAAGGATTGTTGGTTAGTGTTAAGTGCTCTTTTGAGGTTTGTAGTCATGGATTTTCAATGAGATGAGCTGCATATTCTTTTCCTACTCTGTTCAGCTGCTTGAGTTTAGGATCATGGCGGAGAATTGAGTTTCACATGAGTTGGAGTTTGGCAAGGTGCTCATGACTGAGGGAGAAAATATTTCTCCCATAAGTTATGTCTTTTCTCTCCTGCAACATCCAACTTTTATTCACTGTTTATTTCTTTGGGTGAAAAAAAAATGTCCAGTACCTATCATCCTTAAATAACAATAACAAATATGAAATAAAATGTCAACAAACAAAACCTTTCTTTTACCCACTCCTCTTAAAAGACCTGATCTACCACCTCATTTAGATGAAGTGGTTCGTTAACCACTGAGCCACGACGGAAACTCCAGCACTTCACTTCTTAAAAGAGTTTTCTACAGTCTGGTCTCGATTTCCTCACTTTGCATTTTCTCTTAACCCAGACCAACCAGGCTTCTTACCTCTCACTCCACAGAGATACTGTTTATCACAGAAACAGTGACCACCACTGTGCTGAATTAATAGTCAATTCTTGGGAGTTCCCGTAGTGGCTCAGTGGAGAAGAATCTGACTAGCGTCCATGAGGATGCAGATTCGATCCCTGGCCTTGCTAAGGTGGCTAAGGATCTGACATTGCCATGGGCTGTGGTGTAGGCCACAGATGTGGCTTGGATCTGATGTTGCTGTGGCTGTGGCCAGCAGCTACAGCTCTGATTCGATCCCTAGACTGGGAACCTCCATATGCTGTGGGTGCAGCCCTAAAAAAAGCCAATTCTCAGTCCTCATCTTACTTGACCTCTGAGGGCTTGGCCACTTGAAATATTTTCTTCTCTTGGATGCCTTGACATCATACAGTCCTCTTTCCCTCTTCACCCTTATTTTATTGGCTGCCCCTCTGGAGTCTCCTTTGCATAAGTTTTAAATATTGCAGATTACATTCTTGGGAATCACTTTATCTAATTTGTCTTTCTTAGGGAATCTTCTTTACTACTAAGGATTTAAATATTATTTATATGCTAATGACCTCTATAGAGTTTCCAGTGTTGGAAAATCCTTGCATCTCTAGATCCACCATTGATTATGATGTAGTATTATTTTTTGCACATTGATGAGAGCAATTTGTTAATGCTTTATTTAGGAGTTTTGCAACTGTATCAATGAGGTTAATTATAAGTTTTTTTTTTAATTTGAATTCAATTCAGAATTGTTTAAAATAAGCCCTATTTTTAAAAAAAAAACAGCTATTCTATATTGAAACTAAAACAATTTTAATAGAACTTTTCTTTCCGGAAACAATAATAAAAGAACGCACTTTGTAAAATGTGGTCCTGATCAAGTCATGTTAAATACATAAATGTATATACTTAACTCCCATCTCCTCAAAACAGAGGCTGTTTTCTGTTCCTTAGCCCTGGAAACAAGGTGAAAAACAGTCCATGAGTGTTTTCAGGCAGGGGGTTGCCAAACCAAAACTCAAGCAATTGAATGTGGACACTTTAAGGAATTTGGGGGGAACTTGACCAAAGACTCCAAATTTCTATTTTTAATAACTGATACAAAGCTCAAGGGGTTTCTCCCAAGTAGCTGTGCCTCTGGAATCTGGCCCACCCCCTGCTCACCTATGTTAAGTGCCCAAGAAAATCCCACTGTTTTTGTTCCAGAGAAAACTTTTTTTTTTAAAGAGGGCTGGTGTCCAGGGAGCTCTTTATGTGAATGAGGTGAGTACAGACTCCACATGGGCATTTTAAGAGTTGGAATCAAAGTATTTTGTTAACACCAGCTAGGGAGACTCCAGCTGTCAAATGGCTCATTTCCAGTTTGTCCTAGTTCCCCACCATGCATTTGTAGACCTAGTACCCCAGATTTTTGCTGTGCCATTATAAGCACGTCTGGTGTCCAGCCTAATTTATGGTTCATATTCTATGCCTTGAAGTAGACCCCGTATTTAACAGTACATACACATAATCCACTTACAATGTACATGGTCACAAAACACTAATGATCTTCTGTAGACCATGCAAATGTTTTTAACCATAATTATAATGCATCAAATTCATAGCCAGAATCCCTAAGACCAAAAAAATTTGAACACTGCAAATAATTTAAAATGCACATACCCACACTCTTTACAGAACTATGCATGGGGAAAGCCCATTTGTTAAATGCCACTGAAGACATTTTGCTAAACTGTTGCTCCAGATGTTTTTGTTGGGAAAATCTGTCTGTGCAGGGCGCAGCTATTTATTGGATGAGCTGAAAAGAAAGAGATACTTGTTGCAATCAGGAAGTTTTAAGATCTTTCAGGTTGTATAAAATGGACCTGTAGAAACATTTAAGTGTTCTCAGGATGCAAAGTTGGAGCTGAAATGTGATATCAAACCAGTTGCAAAAAGTATACAGCAGCCGTCTCTTGCTGTTAAACCTGATACCCAGATATGCAAAAAGCTTCAGGACACATAGTTTGCTGGCGTCCTACATGTGAAGGCTCGTAGCGTAATCTGAAGATGTGCGAATTTCACAAAAGATTCATATTGTTCTGCTACATAAGTATAGAAGATTTGCTCATACCCCTTCCAAACATAATCTTTGTCCTCTTTTAAGACATGTGCACATAATAGTCCATCTTGTCGGAGGGTAAAGAGGGCTGGTAGTTTTTCATCCAGGAGGTGCTGCGTGTGCTGCATGAGAGTGACTTTCCAAAACACAAGATTTACCGTGATTAAGAATGACTTCTGAATGACTTTGCCTCTGATAATGATTATATTCTTGCTTTATGATCTATGCTTTATGTTCTAAACAATTTGCTCTGGATTTAGAAGCCTCCCTGGCTGTCTCGCAGAGCCAGGTGGCTGTAGAGCGGGCGTTGGGGTCCTGGGGCTGGTAGGGCAGTGGGCAGAGAAGCACAGAGCAGCCATATTGGGGAACCGTGCTCAGTGGTGCTGCCTGGGCAGCAGTGACATAGCCCATAGTTGTGCCGCTAGGTGGCTGGGAACTAGGAACAGATGTGGCTGGGACTGCTGCCCAATCTCTGGCTACTCAGTGCAGCTGGCAGGCAAGTGGGCTCCAGAGGTGCCTCCAGCACCCCCACGTAAAGTGATTTTAATAATGTCATAATTACCACTAGAATGTGCCATGATTAATTAACAGTTGTAAAGTATAATGTGAACATCGAACGTAGATCAGATAGTTGGAATACATGAAATCCAGTCTCTTGAGATTTAAGGGAAAAAGTCTACACTTATTGTTTTATATTTTAATATCTTTCCTTGGTTTTTGATTTTGAAATTCTTTAAAAATATCAGACCCATGATCTCAAGTTTTTCAAATGTGAAGAACCCTTTTGAATGTAAAATAGTTTACAGGCCTTTATGTGATAACCAGTATCTTTTAATGTGATAATTAGTATCTTTATGGGATAACTAGTATCTTTTAATGAGAAAATAAATCAGAAAAAGCTGTATTGATTCATTACTATATTTGAAGAAACCTGTATTTTATTAGTTGTGGGCTGCACGTGGCAGCTGTGATGAAAGGCAAGCCCAAGCGTCGTGTGGTTTGGTTTCTATGCTGCTCCATCACTTTCTAGTGTGTAACAAAGGTAACCTCTATGGATCTTAGTTTCTTAATGTTTAAACTGAGGAATGATAGTACTTATGTCAAAGAGTTGGTATGATGGTTCATGACATGACAAGCCCTTAGAAATGAAACTGAAATAAAGTACATTCATTTAAAAAATAATACACATATTTATCTTGGACTCATTTTTTTTTAGTTTACATGTAATATCAGGGGGCTGGATAGCTTAGAGACTGAGAGGAAGTCCTAGAGAACAAGGGCTGTGTTGTTGCTCTGCATGCTCACCACAGTGCCTGGCATGTAGTGGATGCCTGAGTGAATGATATTAGAGAGATCTGGGCTCCCACATAGTGTTGCCATTTATAAGCAGCTAAGCTACCTGGCCTCTCAGTTGTAAACTGAGAATAGCTTCATAGGTTTTTGTGAAGATAAAGGGAGCAAATGCAAATAAAATAATTAGTGTAGTACCTGGCACATACCGCACCAGAGATGTTTGCTATTTGCAGGCATTGAGAGTTTCAGATGTTAAACAGCCTGTGTCAGCCTATTCAACTGTCCGTCAATGTTATAGCTGGAATACCCTGTCTAGGAAAGCAGTTTGTAACTCTCCAATTTCCCTACTTCTTCCTCTTCCTCCTGCTAACTAAATCAGAAACATTGGGGGTTCCCGTTGTGGCTAAGCAGTTAGCTAACCCTACTAGCATCCATAAGGATGTGGGTTTGATCCCTGGCCTCTCTCAGTGGGGTAAGAATCCGGCGTTGCCATGAGCTGTGGTGTAGGTAGCAGATACGGCTCGGATCCCACATTGCTGTGGCTCTGGTGGAAGCCAGCGGCTACAGCTCCAATTTGACCCTAGCCTGGGAACCTCCATATGTCATGGGTGTGGCCTTAAAAAGAGGAAAAGAAAAGAAAAATCAATTTCTAATGCTTATTTTGACTAATTTGATATGGAAGACACAATTGGATGGATACTCAAGAACCATTCTTTTCTCTCTCATTCCCCCAGTTTGTTGGAATGAGGGGACAGACAATTTTTGTTTCCAATCCTTCATTTGCTCTAATAGGATTTTACATACACACCTTTTGGCACATAGCTTTTTTAGCACTTTCCACCTGAATAGGCAGAGCATATATTCTTGCCCAGTTTATAATGGACTTGGCCAGATGTTTTGCTTGGCAAATGGAATGTACTGGACAAGACATGATTGGAGATTCTACATATGTTTGTAAAATTTTTACATGGCCTCTTGCACTGACCATTTGCCATGAGAAGAATATGCCATGTGGCCAGAAGTTCTAGAATAAGAAGATATATGGGGCAGACATGAAAACAAACACAGTCTAGATCCAAGCCCAACTGATCCCAGTTAAACCCAGCATAGTCACAGATAACCTACATACTTGTAATTGGGGGACACATTACAAGTGCTTGCTCTCGTAAACCACTAAGATTTTGGGGTTTCTCGTTATGGAGCATTATCACAGCAATAGCCAACTAATATAGGCAGTAGTCTGCCAGGCTCCAGAGTATGAATCATAATTGATCTAAGTTTAATTGTTATTGTTTTCCATTCATGATTTCCAGATTTGCTTGGGGGTAGGGGAGGCCAAATGACCCACTCTTGGCCAATGAAATATATGAAGATGTCTACTGGGGACTTTTAGAAGAGATTTTGCTTCTCTGAATAAATGCATAGGAGGGGATGGAAGTCATCTTTCCCTCTCATTTGCTTGAAAACTCAGTGGGAATCTTGAGACTGTAAATCAAAAGATACAAAGATGAAAACTAACAGCTAACGATGATGGATCAAAGTCTAGGATCCTGATGACATGGCTTAGTGGTTGACCAAAAATAACCAACCATCTCTGCATTCCTTATTTAGTCAGATTTTCTGTTTTTTGCTTCCCAAGGCACTCCTGACCTAACACACCTAAAATATCAGTTTATTTATCCCTGTCACTGTTTCTTTGAAGTGAGTGATGAAGGAGAAAAGGGAGTTGTGTGATCACAATCTCCTCACACAGATTCTAGGAAACCTTATTTATTCGGTTATTAGACCCTTGCCTTTGTCAAAATGTTTGTAATAACAATGAAGTAATTAGCCTATGTTTGCCTTTAACCAAAAATGTGGTGGGGACTGATGTGGATATAGGAAAGTGCATTCTGGCCAATGTTGGAGGCCACTGTGACAAATGGCGATTTCTAAAAAGGAAGGCATGACAACTGTGGAGCCATACAGTAAGAGCATCTCTTGGAGGGTTGCTTGGAGAGAGTGGCCAAAGGTAGTCAAGGAATAGGTGATGCATGTGATACTACCATCTTCACCTTTTACTGAATTTGGAGGGTGTGTGAAATGCTACCACATTAAGGGGGAAATTGCCAATGGGCTGTTATCTGCAAGACTTTTCCTTGACTGAGACGCATAAAGAAAAGTCAGGTAAGTGAACCAGGGAACTTGCTGCCTACACAGAGATCATTTGAAAAACTTTCTGTGATGTTGAAAACTGTTCATTTTGTAAAAGCAAAATGTGGAACACTATAAAACTGAGTTCCTTAGGTTGAAAAAATATCCATTCTTGATGCTGTGCTTCTACAGAATCCCTCCGTGTTGCAACCAGCAGCTGTGAGAGGGGTACACCCTTCAAGCCAGCTAGGAGCATGAAATCATCCTGTCCAACCAGCACTTCCCCTTTAAACTGCCTGGTGGCTCTAACCAGTGGTATATCCACAGGGGGGTGGGGAGAATGACATAAAATGTACTTAAGAATGCATCAAAAATTCTTGATGACATTTTTCCTTCTTTGGTAGAAAATAAACCTTCCTCTGATTTATGTAGGAACCTCAAGGATCCATGACATACCTAGCATTTTGACACTCCTCATTTCTATATGTGGGGTAATTGCTTGCTATGCTTGAAAGATCCCAATATTGGAGCAACTGGAATATTTTCAGGGAGTACTGGGAACAACGACAGCCAGTGATGGTGCCTGGAGTGCATCATAAATTGAACACTGAATTTTGGAAACCCGAATCCTAGAGCAAAGTGTCTGTTGACCAGGAAGTAAATCTAGTTAATTGTAGGACTGTCTTAGTCTGTTTGAGTTGTTATAGCAAAATGCTGTAGATTGAATAGCTTAAAAAACCAAACATTTATTTCTAACAGTTCTGGAGGGTGGGAAGTTCAAGATCAAGGCACCAGTGGATTTAATATATCTAATGAGGGTCCACTTCTTGGTTCATAGATGTCTCTTTTCAGTGTATCCTTATGTGATAGAAGGGGGCAATGGAGCTCTTTTATAAGGGCACTAATCCCATTCGTGGGAGCTCTGCCTTCAAACTTAAGGTTCCACCTCCAAATACCATCACACTGGGATTAGGTTTCAAAATATGAATTTTGGGGGGACACAAACATTTAGTATGTATCAAGGATGAATGAAATCACAGAAGCCACAGTAGGGTGTTTCTGGAATAGATATGAAGATGTTCCAAATCTCTTGGGAAATGAAAAAGAATTTACAATGTTGAAACTTAAGGATTGGCTATCAGGGGGAAATTTTAGAGATATGAAGCTCTCCAGCTTTGATGATCTTGGTCAGAATTCCATTGCTGGAGCCCAAGGGGTGAGATGACAAATTGAACTGTGTCTCTAGGTTGCCAGACTACTTTATTTGGTCAGATTAGGGCCTCAAAATGTATAATGCTTATGGATTAATTTCTCCAGATGATTAAAAATGTGGAGCAATGTCTTTACTGAGACATAGGTGGTGCAGCAGACCACATGTCTTGGTCTAGGTGGGAATTCCCAAAAGACAGCATGACAAGAAGCCCTCAAAGTTGTGCAAGATAGAAATTCTCATGATCTCACAATAAAGCAATTTATTGGAAGAAATGAGAGGCCAGGAGCCTTCTGACAAATGTATGCTTGTGAAGACACAAAGATAACGAGAATTCTTTAAGAAGGCATTAAAAGAGTAAATTCAAGAAAACCCTGCAACCATGACCCTTTCAATGATCAGTGCTTGTATTTAGACTGATCACTAAGAATGCAATGTCATCAAGAGTGTGGAGTTCCCTCTTGAACAGGGAACAGTGCAGCAGGTTAAGGAGCCTGCATTATCCCTGCAACAGTGTGGGTTCGACCCTTGGCCTAGTGCAGTGGTTTAAGGATCTGTCCTTGCTATAGCTGTGGCGTAGGTGGCAGCTGCAACTGGGATTCTATCCCTGGCCTGAAAACTTCCATATGCTGCAGGTGAAGCCCAAAAAAGTTATGAAGTTCAAAGCTAGGCCATTATATAGTTTCTCAGATATGTGGCATTTATCTCAGCTGGAATTCCATATAAGGTTCATAACTTATATAGCTGTATCTAAGTGACTGGAGATTTTGTTTCTTCAGAGCATGCTAAACAATGCTTCCAGCTTACTCAAGAATCCTATTATCTGTCACAAACTCATACTAATCATGAAGATAAATTACAGGTGAAGAATGTTATTTACCAAGTAGTGAAAGATGCACTTGTATACTGAAATCCAGAAAATCCAGTTTGAGCAAACCCTAAGGGTCCCAGAGATGTCTTAAATCCTGCACAAGTGAAAGTGAATTATTGGCAGCTGTTCAAACTCTTCAGTCAGAATTCCTATGGACTTTGAAAATCATGTTATATATTAAAAAAAAAACTGTACCCAACTTTTGAGAGATACATAGACCTTGTCTAATATGTTTCTAGTATTTACAGACACTAAATGTATATGTGTAATAATTATTTTAGGAGCAAGCATCCTTAAACTGTGACTTCTCACCTAGTACAACCTTTTTACCAAGCTGTAAAAACAAAACCTCATCAGCCTTGAAGAAATATCTGCATTTATCCCTTAGCTACTTTGTTAGAGAGCTTAGCCAAAATGTACTTGTAACTATTAGGAATTACTATCACAATTTATTTGGATTTTATTTTGTTTTGTGTTCGAGTACCCTCTTCTCTGGCCTTCAGGGTTCAAAAGATCAGTGAAAAAAATGAATAGTGAATGACACAGTTCTTAATGTATAGGACTGGCATTATATAGCAGAAATCAAATACTATACAATTCAAAGAGTTAATATCTTTATTAAATGAAAATTTTATTTAAATTAGGCTTTGATAATTTTAAGTGTTAAGCACTTTGCATTAAAGTATTCATGTAATTTTCAAAAGCTTACAAAATATTTTTGCTAAAAAATAAGTGACATAACATTAAAACATGTAAGGCAAAATCTAATGGAATTACAAAGGAAATAGATGAATCCACTATCATAATTAGAGACTTCAATGCCTCTCTATCAGAGTGGATAGATCTAGCAGGCAAAAAATCAGTAAAAACATAGTTGAACTCAAAAACATGATCAACCAACTGGATATACCACCACAAAGTAGAATTTGTTCCAGGTATACAAGACTAGTTAAACATCTGAAAATCAGCTAATATAATCCATCACATCAGTAAGCTAAAGTGAACAATATAATGACCATATCAATAGATGAATAAAAAGCTTTTGACAAAATCCAACAGTCATGCATGATAAAGACAGTAAATTGTGAATAGGGGAACATTCCCTAAGTTAATAAAGAATATCTACCTCCTCCCACCCCCCAAAAAGCTACCACTAACATCATACTTAATGGTAAGAAACATGATGTTTTCCCAATAAGATGAGATATAAGGTAGGGATATCCCTTCTCACCACTCCTTTTCAGGATCATAATGGAAGTTCTAGTGAATGCAGCAAGATAAGGAAATAAAAGATATACAGATTGGAAAGGAAGAAATAAAATTGCATTTGTTCACAAATGACAATCATTTATACAGCAAATCTGAAAGAATGAACAAAAACTCTTGGAACTAATAAGTTATAGCAACGTTATAGGATCCAAGGTTAATATAAAAAAGCCAATCATTTTTATATATACCATCAATGAACAAGTGAAATTTGATATTAAACTGAAATTAAAATTAAATTTGAAATTTACATAATACATTTATATTAGTATCAAAAAATGAAATGCTTGGGTATAATGTAACAATATGTGCAAGATCTATATGAAGAAAACTACAAAATTCTGAAGAACAAAATCAAAGACCTAAATAGAGAGATAGTCCATGTTCATGGATAGTAAGACTCAATATTGTCATGATGTCAGTTGCTCCAAATTTAATATATAGATTCAATGGAATGCCAGTCAAAATCCCAGTAAGTTATTTTGTGGATGTTGGCACACTTATTCTAAAGTTTATATGGAGAGGCGAAAGACCCAGAATAGTCAACACAATATTGAACAAAGTTGGAGGACTGACACTACCTGACTTCAAGACTTGCTATGAAGCTACAGTAATCAAAATAATGTAATACTGGAAAAAGATCAGACAAATAGATCAATGGAACAGAATAGAAAGTCAAGAAATTGACCTACATAAATATAGTCAACTGATCTTCGAGAAAGGTGCAAAGGCAAAACAATGGAACAAAAATATAGCCTTTTCAACAAATGGTGCTGGGACAACTGGATATCCACGTGCAAAAAAAAAAAAAAAAAAAATCTATACATAACCCCCTTCACAAAAATTAACTGAAAATGTGAAATTGGGTCACAGACCTAAATGTAAAACACAAAAGTATAAAACTGCTAAAAGATAACACAGGAGAAAATTGAGGTGACCTTAGGTATAGCAATAATTCTTTAGGTCTATGAAAGAAATAATTGATAAATTGGACTTTGTCTTTCCCAGAGAAGTTTTTAATTTTAACAATGTCAGGAGAATTAGAAGACAGTCATAGCCTGGGAGAAAATATTTAAAAAACACACATCTGATAAAGAACTGTTATCCAAAATATAAAAGAACTCTTAAAACTCAATAAGAAAATAACTTGATTGAAAAATGAGCCAAAGATCTTAACAGATACCTCACCAAAAAGAATATACAGATGGCAAATAAGCATATGAAAAGATGCTTCCACATCATAAGTCATCAGGAAAATGCAAGTTAAAACAACAGGGAGATATCACTGCACTCCAATTAGAATAGCCCAAATCCAGATGCTTTAAATGTTGGCGAAGGAGTTCCCGTCGTGGCGCAGTGGTTAACGAATCCGACTAGGAACCATGAGGTTGCGGGTTCGATCCCTGTCCTTGCTCAGTGGGTTAATGATCTGGCATTGCTGTGAGCTGTGGTGTAGGTCGCAGACACGGCTCGGATCCCGCGTTGCTGTGGCTCTGGTGTAGGCTGGTGGCTACAGCTCCGATTCGACCCCTAGCCTGGGAACCTCCATATGCCGCAGGAGCGGCCCAAGAAATGGCAAAAAGACAAAAAAAAAAAAAAAAAATGTTGGCAAGGATGTGGAACAACAGGAACATTCCTTCATTACTTGTGGGAATGCAAAATGGTGCAGCCACTTTGGAAGTCAGTTTGGTGGTTGCTTGTAAAACTAAACATAGTCTTAGAATATAATCCAGCAATCACAGAGTTAAAAACTCACATAAAAAGCTGCATCAGATGTTTACAGCAGCTTTAGTTATAATTGCCAAATCTGGAAGCAACCAAGATGGCTTCAGTAGGTGAATGTATAAAAAAACTGTGGTACATGGAGGCAATGAAGTATTATTCTGTGCTAAAACAGATGAGTTATCTAGCCATGAAAAAACATGCAGAAACCTTACATGCATATTGCTATGTGGAAGGAGGCAATATGAAAAGGCCATACACTATATATATGATTCCAAATTTAAGACATTCTGGAAAAGGCACAACTGCATGGACACTAAAAAATAAGTGGTTGTCAGGTGTTACAGGTGCCAGGAGAGGGATTTGAAAAAAAGGTGGTATCATCTTTGGTTATCACCTACTCTATTAGCTCACTCACTGCTGCCATTTCCTAGTATTTGATTTAAGCCATATGGTAACAAATCAGACTGCAATGCAGTCTTACACAATTTTTTAAACACGTTCCTGTGTGGCACAGTGGGTTAAGGACCTGGTATTGCCACACCGGCAGCGCAGGCCAGAAGTGGGCATGGAGTTCTGGCCTGGAAACTTCCACATGCTGCGGGCATGGTCAAAAAAAAAGAAAAAAGAACTAACACTTTCATGTCATCATAACTTAAATGAGAGAGGCAGCAACTATTGCAATAGTTAACATTATATATAAATATTATTGAGTGCTTGCTTGGAATTACGTAGAATTCATTTAGTGGAAAGGATCCTGGTTTTGTAATCAAAGCTCTGAATCCGAATATGAATTCTACTGTTTATTCATCATCTGACTTGGGGCAAGTTACATCTTCTAATTTTTATGGAGATCAGATCTGTGAGGGATTCTGGGCATCGCATTTTTTGTGAACTGCAGAGATGTCTGGATGGATAAGTTTCTATTGATAATACATGTCTCCAGGGAAGCTGTGTGTGTGTAGTAACAGTGAGGCAAAAGTTTTCATTATGGCAAAACATCTGGTTAAAATCTATTCTCGGGAGTTCCCGTTGTGGCGCAGTGGTTGGTGAGTCCAACTGGGAACTATGAGGTTGTGGGTTCGATCCCTGCCCTTGCTCAGTGGGTTGACGATCCGGCGTTGCCATGAGCTGTAGTGTGGGTTGCAGACACGGCTCGGATCCCGCGTTGCTGTGGCTCTGGCATAGGCCAGTGGCTACAGCTCCAATTCGACCCCTAGCCTGGGAACCTCCATATGCCTCGGTAGCGGCCCAAAGACATAGCAAAAAGACAAATAAAATAAAATCTATTCTTGCTATTTAGCAGTGAGCCTGCCTGTTTGTGATGTTGATGGGTCTGCTCTGAAACTGTAAGCAGGAGCTTCAGGTCCTGTTGGCCTATAACAAACTGACCACAGGTACAATTGCCACTTAGGGCCAGGAACTACACGTTACCTTTGCATAAAGTATAAACTCAAAAACTTGTGGAATAAAATTAATTTTTTTTGGACACCAGAAATTTCCAGGCACTCTTTGGTATTAGAACCCTACAGATGTTTACAGGGAAATAAAGTTTCCCTGGATTTCCTCGTGCTCTGGTAAAAAGCCCAAGCCTCCCAACACTTCTCACATACCATGAGAATTAGATCTTTATCTAACTGTCTGGGTAAGTGCTTTGATCTGAAATGACAATACAATTTCTCTATGTCCCTGAGACAGCAAAATGGTTACAACCTAGACTAAGTCCCTAGGTTAAGCCCCAGGCTTCCAGAATGACCAATGGCAGTGCTATTTCCTTCGGTATGAAGCCCAGACTTTGGAGACATCTCGAGGTCATAAAAGCTGAGATTCATGGGGTTATCTGGCCCCTGAAGGTATTTTATTCACATGAGAAGCAAAGACCTAGATTTATGTTTCTAAGGAGACTGTTTCAGGAAGGGAGGGGGACAGCTGCTTCCCTTCCTCTTCATAAGCAGAGAAAAATCACTTTTTGTCTTCACTCCCCTATGAAGTATGCAACTAATTGTGTACAACATGACTTGGCTCTCACTGCAATACCCTAGGGAGGCCAGGATGCTTATTATTTATGGTCAGGTAATTAACACAAAATCTCTCTGATCTAGAATACCTCCAATCATATTCAGAATAAAATTAATGAAGGTAAATAGTAGAAAAAGAAAGCCTCAATTGTTTTGCCATAATTATAAAATTACCTGGCGAATTTCTAGCCAAGGCCATTTGTGGTCAAGATGTAGCCTGAACTTTTACACACACACACTTTCACTCACTTTGTTTAGGAAAAAACTTATGAGTATGGGGCAGGGGATGAGCAGAAGCATATGGTAAGTAAGAAGTGAAAGGGTGGAGGGACCAGAAGACAGCTAGGATTTGGGGAGGACCAGAAGTCCCCACTCCCAGAGGGCACATTGTGACAGATTGAAGGAGGCAGAGGAACCAGAGGTCAGAAGTTTTGGAGGTCAGGGTTCTTTGGTGACTTAACTGCTGCTGTTCTAGGAGTTATCTCCCTGGCTGGGGGCTTGAGGGAAAGTCCAGTGTGTCCTTTCAAGTTCAGGAAGGCTACTACCCCAGCAGCAGTAAGTTCTCTCAGAAAGAGACTATACTGTCAGGAAGACCCAGGACAGAAAGCAGCCCTGCATAGTTGGTCCACAGTGCTGGAGCATGTGACCAGGAGCTCCAGTTTCTAGGACTTGGGGGAAGGGCGAAGATGCAGAAGCTTCTAACATAATCTTGGGTTCCATCATCCAAAGGTGAGAACAGCAGCAGAAAGAGCCCAGGGTGGCAGTCTGAGTTATTTTCTTGGCTCGGTCTCAATGGATTAAAAAACAAACAAACAAACAAAAAAAACCTGTAGAAAATGAAAACAGCCAAAAAGCCAGGAAGCAAGCCAATAGACGAAACAACCAACCCCAAAGTTGATAAGCATCGTGGTCTCTTAGGTGAATTCTGTTTAAGAGGGGAAATTTCCATTGTCAAAGGAGACTTCACTCTCCCATTCGCCTCAGAGATAATTCTTATTGAGATATTCAGAGGCTCCCAAAGAGGTACCAAATGGGGCAGAGGCAGAGTCAAGTGCCTTGTAAGGACTGGGGCCCTGGATCCTACATAGCTGCAGGTAGAAAACATCAGCCTCCCCGTCCTCATTGAGAAAAAGGCTAGAGGCTGAGGCAGCCTGGCCAGGTGCTTGTAGTATCAGGGATGATGATGTATGCTATCTAGCAGATGGGGATTAAGGTTAGGTCCAGAATGAGGAAAATAATCCCAGGGGTGAGTACCAGGAGGACCACGGACTCCTTGTCTTCTACAAAGGTGTTATGTTATACCAGCAGGCATAACAGCGGAGATACAAGGAAGGTAGTGATGCAAAGGCATCTGGGCAGGCTTGCACTGCTTCTGACTTGTGCTCTGTACCACACAGGACATCCACAGCCTCACCCATACCAGCTTGGATGGCAATGATTCTGTTGCCAAGGCAGGTAGGTCACCTTCTACAGGGGAAGTGTCCAGGCATTCACCCAGATGAGCAACATCTGGATTTGCAGACCAACTGTGGGAAGGCAGGACCAGAACTGGTGTCTCTGTGGCTTGTGTGGAAGTGTATTTGTTGAGTCATGACTCCTTTTAATTGTAAAAAGAATTCTGCACACCATTAATCTATTAGTGTATTCAACAATGATTTATTTCTATCAAAGCATTATCACCTAAATTGCAGAAGATATTATGTAGTACTCTTGCAATCAGGGTTTCTCAGGGCTGGAAGGCACCTCAGAGATGAGAGCCTTCTCCTGCTTCACTGATGAGGAAACAGAAGCCTGCGGAATTTCATGTAGCTTTTTTTTTTTTTTTTTTTTTTTTTTTTTTTTTTTTTTTGGTCACTGCAAATTGCTTCTTAAAACATGAGTCAATTGACAGTGAAAACCATCCTGATTTTTTAAATTTTTGGTGGGATTAGGGTGGGGCGTGGAAGGTGTAGGGACAGATGGAGAAAGCAGAGCCTCTGTGACTGAATTGAGAGTTGAACTACACTTTCTTTGCCCTCCAAGAGCTGCTTAGAGGAAGATTCTATAACACCCTGAATGGAAATACAGGCCTATACTGACTGGCATACAGATTGCTGCTGCTAGAGATCTTCCAAAACATATGGAGATATTCCCATTTCTAATACTTGGAAGTATTAGAAGACAAAAAGACAACACGTAAAATAGCAATTTACTGTCCTTGGTTCAAGATATTCCCAATTATTGGACAGACCCACCAATAAAAATGTGCTTTGCGGGTAGTTTAGTTTTATAGCCAATCATGTATCTCTATGCTCCTTTTTTTTTTTAAATTTTATTGGGGTATAGGTGACTTCATAATATTGTGTTACATTCGAGTACATAGCAAAGTAAATCAGCAATACATGATACATATACATCCGTTATTTTTCATATTCTTTCCCCATATAGGCCATCAGAGAGCATTGAGTAGATTTCCCTGAGCTATGTAATAGGTCCTCATTACCAATAGATTTTGTGTGTAGCAGTGTGTATAGGCCAACCCCAACCTCCCAATCCATCCCTCCCCCAGCATTTCACCTTTGGTAGCTCTAAGTTTGGTTTTGAAATCTTTGAATATTTCTGCTTTGTGAATGAGTTCTTTTGTCTCATTTTTATTAGTTTCTACAAATTAGAGACCTCATATGATATTTGTCTTTCTTGACTTCCCTTATGATATTTGTCTTTCTTGACTTCCCTTATGATAATCTCTAGGTCCATCCATGTTGCTGCAGATGGTATTATTTCATTCTTTTTATGGCTGACTAATAATCCATTGTGTATGTGTACCACATCTTTATTCAGTCTTCTGTTGATGGACATTTAGGTTGATTCCATGTCTTGGCCATTGTAAATAATGCTTCAGTGAGCACATGTGGGTGCGTGTATCCTTTCAAATTATGGTTTTCTACAGATAATATGCCCAGAAATGGAATTGCTGGATCATATGATAGTTCCACATTTAGTTTTTTAAGGAACCTCCACACTCCTCTCCACAGTGGTTCCACCAATCTACATTCCCACCAGCAGTGTAGGAGGGTTCCCTTTTCTCTGCACCCTCTCCAGCATTTATTGCTTGTAGACTTTTTGATGATGGCCTTCCTGACTGGTGTGAGGTGGTATCTCGTATTTTGATTTGTATTTCTCTAATAATTAGTGACGTTGAGCATGTTTTCATGTGTTTTTTGGCCATCTGGATGTCTTCTTTGGAAATGTCTATAAGATCCTCTGAACATTTTTTAAAATTGGTTTTTTTTTCATATAAAGCTGTATGAAATGTTCGTATATTTTGGAGATGAATTTCTTTTCGGTCACTTCCTTTGCAAAGATTTTCTCCCATTCTGTGGATTGTCTTTTTGTTTTGTTTATGGTTTCCTTTGTTGTGCAAAAGCTTTCAAGTTTAATTAGGTCCCCTTTGTTTATTTTTGTTTTTATTTTTATAACTCTGGGATCCAAAAAGTTATTGCTGTGATTTATGTCAAAGGATATTTTTCCCTATATTTTCCTCTAGGAGTTTTATAGTATCCTTACATTTAGGTCTTTAATCCATTTTGAATTTATTTTTGTGCATGATATACAAAAAATGTTCTAATTTATTGTTCTAATTTCATTCTCTTACAGGTGTTCAGTTTTCCCAACACCACTTATCAAAGAGTCTTTTCTCTTGCTTCAGATTAATTGGCCATAGTTTTGTGGATTTATTCCTGGGTTTTCTATGCTGTTCCAATGATCTATATTTCTTTTTATGTGACAGTACCATTTCTGTTTTGATGATTGTAGCTTTGTAAAGTCTGAAGTTAGGGAGTCTGTTTCTTTCAGGTCTGTTTTTCTTTCTCAAGATTGCTTTGGGAGTTTCCATCGTGGCACAGTGGTTAACGAATTCGACTAGGAACCATGAGATTGCGGGTTCGGTCCCTGCCCTTGCTCAGTGGGTTAACGATCCGGCGTTGCCATGAGCTGCAGACGCGGCTTGGATCCTGCGTTGCTGTGGCTCTGGCGTAGGCCGGCGGCTACAGCTCCGATTCGACCCCTAGCCTGGGAACCTCCATATGCCGCGGAAGCGGTCCAAGAAATAGCAAAAAAAAAAAAAAAAGATTGCTTGGCTTTTTGGGGTCTTATGTGTTTCCATATGAAATTAAAAATTTTTTGTTCTAGTTCTGTGAAAAATGCCATTAGTAGTTTGATAGGGATTGCATTGACTCTGTAGACTGCCTTGGGTAGCATAGGCCTTTTGGCAATGTTGATTCTTCCAATCCCAGAGCATGGTATTCCTTTCCATCTGTTTGTGTCATCTTTGATTTCCTTCTTTAGTGTCTTACAGTTTTCAGAGTACAGGTCTTTTGCCTCTTTAGGTAGGTTTATTCCTAGGTATTTTATTCTTTTTGATGTGATGGTAAATGGGATTGTTTCCTTATTTTTTCTTTCTGTTCTTTCATTGTTAGTGAATGCAAGACATTTCTGTGTATTAATTTTGTATCCTTCAACTTCACCAAATTCATTGATGAGCTCTAGTAGTTTTCTGGTAGTATCTTCAGGATTTTCTATGTATAGTAGCAGGTTATTTGCAAACAATGACAGTTTTACATTTTCTTTTCCAATTTGAATTCCTTTTATTTCTTTTTCTTCCCTGATTGGCGTGGCTAAGACTTCCAAAACTATGTTGAATGAAAGTGGTGAAAGTGGACATTCTTCTCTTGTTCCTGATCTTAGCAGAGATGTTTTCAGTTTGATGAGACATGATGTTAATTTTGTGTTCATCATTTTTGGCCTTTATTATGTTGAAGTAGTTTCCCTCTATGCCCACTTTCCAGAGAGTTTTTATCATAAATGGGTGTTGGATTTTATCAAAAGCTTTTTCAAAATCTATTGAGAAGATTTTGTGAAAAATACCATTAGTAGTTTGATAGGGATTGCATTGACTCTGTAGACTGCCTTGGGTAGCCTATGGTTTTTGTTCTTCAGTTTGTTAATGTGGTGTATCACATTGATTGATTTGTGTATAGTGAAGAATCTTTGCATCCCTAGGATAAATCCCACTTGATCACAGTGTATGATCCTTTTAATGTGTTGTTGAATTTAGTTTTCTGGTATTTTGCTGAGGATTTTTGTATCTATATTCAATAATCATACTGGTCTGTAATTTTCTTTTTTGTGGTGTCTTTTGTTTTGGTATGAAGGTGATGGTGGCTTTTTAGAATGAGCTTGGGAGTGTTCCTTCCTCTGCAATATTTTGGAAGAGTTTCAGAAGAATAAGTGTTGACTTTTTTAAAGGTTTGATGGAATTTGCCTGTGGAGCAGTCTGGTCATGGACTTTTGTTTTTCAGAAGTTTTAAAATCATTGAATTTTCAACTTCAGAACTTGCGATTGGTCTATTCATATTTTCTCTTTCTTCCTGACTCAGTCTTGGAAGGTTGTACTTTTCTAAGACTTTGTCCATTTTTTCTAAGTTGTCCATTTTATTGGCATATAGTTGCTCGCAGTAGTATCTTATGATCCTTTGTATTTCTGTGTGGTCAGTTGTAATTTCTACTTTCTCATTTCTAATTTTATTGATTCGAGTCTTCTCTCTTTTTTCTTGATGAGCCTGGCTAAAGGTTGATCAATTTTATTGATCTTTTCAAAGAAATAACTTTTAGTTTCTTTAATCTTTTTTGTTTTCTTTGTCTTTATCTCATTTACTTCTGCTTTGATCTTTATCATTTCTCTCCTACTAACTTTGGGATTTGTTTGTTCTTCTTTCTCTTGTTGCTTTAAGTGTGAGTTTAGTTTGTTTATTTGGGATTTTTTCCTTGATTCCTGAGGTGAGATTGTATTGCTATAGACTTTCCTCATAGAATTGCTTTTGCATCCCATAGTTTTTGGTCATTGTGTCTTTGTTGTCATGTGACTCTAGGTATTTTCTGATTTTCTCTTTGATTTCTTCAGTGATCCATTTGTTGTTTTTTTTTTTTTTTGTGGGGTGTTTTTCTTTTTGCAGTTTTTTTTCTTGTGGTTGATTTCTAGTCTCATTGTGTTATAGTTGGAAAAAAAATTCTTGATATGGTTTCAATTTTCTTAAATTTAATGAGGCTTGATTTGCGGCCCAAGATGTGATCTATCCTGGAGAATATTCCATGTGCACTTGAGAAGAAAGTGTATTCTACTGCTTTTGGATGAAATGTTCTATAACTAACAATTAAATCTATCTGGTCTATTGTGTCATTTAAGACCTGTGTTTCTTTATTGATTTTCTGTTTTAATGATCTGTCCATTGCCAAATGTAGGGTGTTAGAGTCCCCCACTATTATTGTGTTAATGTCGATTTCTCCTTTTATTGTTGTTAGCAGTTACCTTATATATTTCTGTGCTCATATGTTGGGTGCATATATACTTAAATTGTTATATCTTTTTCTTGGATAGGTCCCTTGATCATTTGGTAATGTCTTTTGTCTCTTGCAACATTCTTTATTTTAAAGTCTATTTGTCTGGTTTGAGTGATGATACTCCAGCTTTCTTTTGATTTCTGCCTCATGGAATATCTTCTATCCCCTCACTTTCAGTCTGCGTGTGTCCCTAGGTCTGAAGTGGGTCTCTTATAGGCAAGTCTTTTGCTGTTCAGCATGTCTGTGTCTTTGGTTGGAGAATTTAATCCATTTATATTCAAGGTAATTATCAATATGTATGTGCTAATTGTCATTTTCTTCATTGATTTGGATTTGTTATTGTTGGATTTTATTCTTCCTTTCCTCATTTGTTCTCTTGTGATTTGATAACTATCTTCAGTGCTGTTTTTGAATTGCTTTTTCTGAGTGTGTCTATTGTAGTTTTTGGTTTGTTGTTCCCACAAGGTTTTGAACTAGCATTCTATGTATGTACAAAAATGCTTAAAGTTGCTGGTCTCTTAATTTCAAATGCAATTTCAATATTCTGCATTCATCCTCTCCTCATGATTGTTGGTTTTGATATGACATCTGTCTATAGATGATTTCCTACTTTTATGTTTCAAACTAGAAAATTACCTTTAGCATTGGTTGTTAAGCTAGTTCGGTGGTGTTGACTTCTTTTAGGATCGCTTGTCTATAAAGCTTTTGCTTTCTCCATGGAATTTGAATGAGAGCCTTGCTGGGTAGAGTATTCTTTGTTGAAGTCTTTTCCCCCTTTCATCACTTTAAATGTCTCTTGCCAGTCCCTTCTGGCCTTGTAGAGTTTCTGTTGAAAAATCAGCTGGTAACCTTATAGGGGTTCACCTTGTACGATATTTATTGCTTTCCCCTTGTTGATTTAAATTTTTTTCTTTGTATTTAATTTTTGTTAGTTTGATCAATCAATGTCAGCATGTTTCTCATTGTGTTTATCCAGTATGGAACTCTCTGCACTTCCTTGACTCGAGTGTTTTTTTCATACTGGAAAAGTTTTCAGCTATAACCTCTTCAAATATTTTCTCACGCCCTTTCTCTCTCTCTTCTCCTTCCAGGACCCCTATGATGTGAATGTCGGTACATTTAATATTGTCCCAGAGGTCTCTTAGACTGTCTTCATTACTTCTCATTCTTTTTTCTTTATTCTTCCATGGTAGTGATTTCCACTACACTATCTTCCACCTCACTAATTTTTTCTTCTGCCTCAGTTATTGTGCTGTTGATTCCTTCTAGTGTCTTTTTGATTTCAGATATTGTGTTGTTCATCTGTTTGCTTGCTTTTTAAGTCTTCCACCTCTTTATCAAATATTTCATGTAACTTCTTCATCTGTGCATCTATTCCCTGAGATCTTACTATCATTACTCTCAATTCTTTTTCAGATTGCCTATTCTTCATTTAGTTGTTTTTGTGGGTTTTATCTAATTCCTTTGTCTGAAACATATTTCTCTGTCATCTCATTTTGTCTAACTTTCTATATTTTGTGGTCTCCTTTCTGCAGCCTGCAGGGTTGTAGTTTCTCTTGCTTCTGGTGTCTGCCCTCTGGTGGGTAAAGTTAGCCCAGGGGCTTGTGCAGGCTTCCTGGTTGGAGGAACTGGTGTCTTTGCACTTGTGGGTGGAGCTAGGTTGTGTTCCTCTGGTAGTCAGGGCTCTGTCAAGGGGTGTGTTTAGAGGTGGCTATCAGCTCAGTATGACTTTAGGCAGTCTGTTACCTCTTTCCTCAGTGTGTGCTGGCCCCTGTCCCCTTGATAGGATGCATGATTGATGTCGTGGTGACCCAAGCCTGCTCTTGATTTGGGGGCGGGGACACCTGATTGCTCCATGGTTGTCACTGTGATGGTGGTGGGGCAGGATTTGCTCCCTAGTTGTTGGAGTAGGAAGGAGCCACCAGATCTGCTTCTGAGCTGTGGTTCTGATCTTCAGTGTGATGTTGGTGAGTTGGCAGCACTCCCGCTGGGAGAGGAGCCACTGAGTATTTCTTACCAGGAGCTGTTCACCTGTGCATGTGCTCTGTTGTGTCACTTTTTCCTCATGTGTGGGCCCATAGATTACACTGTGTTGGCATTGATTTGGGTCCCAGCTTAACTGTTTGTCTGCAATTGGGCTGGTGTCTCCCAAGCATTGTTTTCACTAGGTCACCTGTGTAGATCCACTGAAATCAGGACTCAGGACTGCACTATCAGTGCTCCTGGGCTCACTGTAGAATCTATGGAGGCAGCTCACACTCTGTCCTGGTCCAACCCCTGCATTTACATGCCCAGAGAGTCCATGGCTACTAAAGCCAGACCTGTCTCAGGGGCAGGAGCACTTGTTGGTTCAGATGTTCCACCAGTGCTGAATTATAAGGCTGGCAGGAAAGGTGTAAATCCACAATGTGCACAAGGGAGATTTCAGCTCTTACTCTTTAGGTGCAGAGCTGTTTTAAGTATGGGTGCCTATCATCTATTTCCTTGGCATGTGCTGGCTGTTATCTCCTTGATAGTAGGTGTGCAGATATGGCAGCTGGTGCCTGGCCCAGGAGTACTCAGTAGTGGTAGTGGTTCACTCTTGCACCCAGAGCTGGGCAGTGACCAGGTATATAGTCCATGAGAGATGGCAGTAGCTTTTATGACTCCTCCTGGAGCCTGGCAGAGGCCAGCCCTTGGCACCCAGTTGCGGGCCCTTTGGGGGCAGCTGTAGGGCACACACGCTCCTAGGGAAGTAAAGGCAAAGGTTGGCACCCGGTCGCATTGGCAACTGTTGTAGTGGCAGGCTGCACATGTGCTCCCAGGGGTCAAGCTCGTTTATTTAAGGGACATGGACATATTGGTATATTTTGTAGTGTCCAGTGTTTCCTCTTTTAGATTTATGAAGTCAATAGGATATTTTCTACCAAAGTTGTGAATTGGTCACAGGGGCTGGAGGGGTGAGAGGAGTGTTACATAGGTTGGATACAGCACAGGGATAGAGTGGAATAGATTTAGGCATATAGTCAGTAGGAATTCAAAGATTTCCCAAATTAAGAGACTGAAGACAGGGCAGAAATGCAGATTATGTCACATAATGAGAATCATGTGAGCAAGAGTACTTAGTGCTCTTAATGCAGGAAACATGGAATGGCAAAGATCTCAGAACTCAACTTGGAGGATGACAACTGGTCCTAATGGAATAGAGTAGGAGAGCAAGATAAATGCAAGGGAGGGCAAAGGAGCTGAGAATAAGGCAGACAAGCAAAGAGTGGTGTTATCAAAGCTGGAACTGGATGCACTGCCTAAGAGGAAAAGGTAGGAAAGTTGAGGGGGTAAAACTCCAGGAGGAAAGAATGAACTCATCAGGAGACTTACCATGTGAAGAATATGAGTAGTTTTGGCGACAAGCTAAAGAAACCTAGACAGGATTGCAGAGGCTTGGTCCTGAAATAATAGAGCTGAAGTAGAATTTTTATATAATTTTTTGATTTTTTTTTTGTATTTTTAAAGACTTTCAACTTATGGAAAATTTATGAGTGTATTGAATATCCATATACTCTTTGCTTAGGTTTACCAAGGGTTAACATTTTGCTAAATTTGCATCAGTACATACATGCTTTTCCCCCTGAACCATTTATATTAACTATGAATTTTAAATGGTTTATATCACACTTCATGCCTAAATATTTCGTCATACATTTCTCAAGAATAAGGGCATGGCTACAATTCACTTAACATCATCAGGAAATTTAACAGTGTAATCCTAGATCTAAAATTTGTATATATTCAAATTTCCCCAAGTGCCTCCAAAATGTCCTTTATAGCTCCCCGCCCCATCCAGGATCCAAAGAGCACATATTGCATGTAGTTATGTCTCTTTCAGTCTCCCTTAAGCTGTAATTGTTCCCTAGCTTCTTTAAAGACTGTTATTTTTGAGTTCAGTTCTGCAGAATGTCCCTCAGTTTGGACTTGCTTGTTTTCTTTCTCATAATTGGATTAAGGCTAGATCCTTTTTGCAGGAGTATAATGGAAGTGGTACTGTAGACAATAATGCACCAAAGTTCTACAAGCCTGCTATGATTCTGCTTTGCATCTTGAATATGTGTTTTATAAAGGACAAATGGGGTGATTATTCAGTGAACTGGGGATGTGCTATAAGTTGAGCTATATTTCCATGACATAAATTGGATTCACCTCAGAATTCTACCCTCCCTTGTGAGGGCTAGTTTCTGTTACTGTTACCCAAATATTTTCAGTCTAGAGTTTATACTTTTTTTTCTTTTTGCCTTTTCTAGGGCCACTCCTGCGGCATATGGAGGTTCCCAGGCTAGGGGTCTAATCTGAGGTGTTGCTGCCGGCCTACGCCAGAGCCACAGCAATGGCGGGATCTGAGCTGTGTCTGCGACCTACACCACAGCTCATGGCAATGCCGGATCCTTAACCTGCTGAGCAAGGCCAGGGATCAAACCTGCAACTTCATGGTTCTTAGTCGGATTCATTAACCACTGAGCCACGACGGGAACTCTAAAAGTTCATACTTTGCTCTTTTGTTGTAAAGGAATGGGTTTGAAAAAGAAGTTTGTCGGCCAATATATAAACGTCAAGTGTTAATCTCAAGTTGGATTTATTCTTTCTGTAATTCCTCCAAATGAAATTGAAATACCTTTGCCGTTCATGAAGATTTCATTTCACCCTACATTTCAGGTAGGGTGGCTAAACTTACCAATTGGCTGGCGTAATCTGTATATAAAATTTCTATTTCTATTAAGAGCTTTACCATACATGATTTTTCTAATGTTCTTAGTAACTGTTATGAGATGATTGCAGCCTCAGGGAGGAGACTAGGATTGTCCCAAATCCAAGTGACACTCAGTTCTTGGCTTGCTGAGTGGTTTGCAACCACATGTACAGTGACTTCCCATCTGCCTGGAGAAGGTGGTCATTTAAGAAGTGGTCACTAGAAAGATGAAGTTACCAGGTTACATTGAGATCTTGGAAATCACAATTTTTGTAGAAAGAGGGACAAATCTCACTTTTGTTATTTTAACTGCATGTTACCTAACAATGAAAGATGTGATCCTACACAAGGATGAAACAGCAATGCTTTTTATGAGTCCATGTGCAACAGTAAGCAAGTCAACCTCCTCCCGTCTTGGTGCTGAGAGATGTGAGTAGAATGCCTCAAATATCCAGTGAAGCACTAAAACGTTCAATTATCTTTTGCTACCCCACTGCAGGGACTGTGCTGCCATGTTGTAGAATATGATTTCTGGGAGCCCTTGGAAACTGGGAAATAGACTTGATTATAGATGGCGAGCTTTGGCCCTTTTTTCACTTTGACTTTTTGTAAAAACCTGTAAGTGTAAACCTATCTTCTCTTACCTTCTTTACTCTTTGGTTTTATTCAACATGAGTGGCTTGTGTGTGTTCCCCAGCCTGCCGTTCCTTCATTTTTTTGTTTTGTTTTGTTTATAGTTTCTGGGGAAGTTTCTAATGAGGGGGAGCTCTGATTCTAATCTGTTCTCTCAGGTAGTCTGCAGATTTCTTATTCAGAAATGAAATCTTTTAGGCTGTTTTCTCTAGCACCAACGAAAGCTGTAATTAAGCAGCAAACCTACCTTCCTGAGTAGGTAGGGCCAACAGAATTCTAGGCACTTTGGAGAATCACAATTGGAGAGTCAAGAATAGGCCTCAAGGACTTCCTGTTGTGGTTTGGTGGTAACGAACCTGCTAGTATCCATGAAAATTTGATCCCTGGCCTTGCTCAGTGAGTTAGGGATCCAGCTTTGCCGTGAGCTGTGGTATAGGTTTCAGATGCGGCTTGGATCCTGCATCGCTGTGGTTGTGTCTTAGGCCTGCAGCTGGAGCTTTGATTCAGCTCCTAGTCTGTGAACTTCCATATGCCACAAGTACGGTACTAAAAAGAAAAAAAAGAAAAAAAAAAAGGCCTCAAAGGACCAACAAAGGCATTTTATTTTTGAGATTAAAAAATTTATTAAATTATTAAAATTATTAAAATAAATTTGGAGATAAAGTTAAGGCCTCAAATAAACTTAATACAAACACAAACCTAGTAAGAGGCAGAGTTGAAACTAATTTTCTGGCTCCTAGACAATGGTCCTTTGGTGAACAGGCATGACGCTGTTCACCAAAAAAGCTGGGCTAGGGGATTCAAGTTTTTAGAGTGCAGACAGGCATTTCTGAGGGAACAAAATTTACTTTCCCATGTGAGCTAAAATATAATATTAATATTTGCATTTTTAAAGTGCTTATTTTCAGAGGACTTTCATTTGTCCTTAAAGTAGGTGACCACTGAATAACAAGGAGTATCAAAACACAATGGGAGGAACCTGGTGTGCTTTGATGTCTGATTGTTTCATTTTGTGAACTAAGTGCTCTGATCTACAGAGGAGTCTCCAAGCCAGGGGGATGTCATGTCTGAGGGAGCTAGAATAAGTATATCTCTCTATGTTTATATACAGGTGCCACAAGTTGAGTACAAGACCAGATCCTTGGTATTCTGGGGTGTGAGGCGGGAGTGTGGGCTATAATACACCAGCCTGGCATTA
Source organism: Sus scrofa (assembly GCF_054392235.1). NCBI lineage: Eukaryota > Metazoa > Chordata > Mammalia > Artiodactyla > Suidae > Sus > Sus scrofa. The sequence goes on along the minus strand of NC_139397.1, from coordinate 108,387,053 downwards.
CAGTTTTGTGGTCAGAGTATTAGAGTTAGAAGGTCATTTTGTCTAAGTATGCAGTTTAGACGTATGAACTGTAACTTGGAGATTAAGTAAGTGGATTTGCTTATGGTTTTAGAAAACAAAGCAACTGAGCAATTAATCACTGATTGCATCTTTCTGGTGGACCATATTCTACTCACATCCCCTTTTCCATGGTATCCTAGCAAATCCCAGTTTCTTCCATTTCTATTTCATCTCAATGATAAATAATCTTCCTGAGGTCATAAATACTTCCTGGGTCTTATCTTTAACCATTTCATTTGGGATTGTGTGGTGATAGAGAATCTTGACTTTAGTGTTTTAAGATAATGTTGCCATTTTCATGGGTTATCAGCAGCACACATAAAGCTAACAGGAAAAAACAATTTTCTGTAGTTCAGATAAAGTAGCTTTACAGAAAAATCAGTGCCATTTACAAGACCTAATTAATTATAACTTACTTGCTTTCTATGGAGCCAGTTTTCCATATTTGCCAAATTGGGGTAAACATCTGACATGGAGTTGTTGTAGTCAAAGGGTGATGTGTGTAAAATACATGTGGTCCATCCCCCTGTCAGGCTGAGACTGTCTACTTCCTAAAGTATAGGCTGTATGAGAGCACAAAGTAATGGGTCTGTGCCTTGACGGATAAATTACATAAATGACAGAGGGGTAGAAGGTGAATATCTTTATGGATTTGCTTCCTATATGAAAACTGGTCCTATCATAGGGGAGAAACTGAGTGTCAGCACTACAGATCTGCTGGATAGAAGTACAGATTTAAAATAAAGTGGCTATTACCTTTTATCTATATAGCTAGATCTGAGAAAGAATTTTTAAAGTAATGGAGGAGAATTAGAGTAATAGCAAGGTTTCCATTTTTACTGTAACAGAGATCAACCCAGAAAAATCCACATTTACAATTGTTCAGATTATATAATAATTATTTAAAGAAGAAATAATGAAGTTCCAAATTTAAGGAATTTGCTTTGAAAGCATGAAACCTTTCATATGTAACTGCAAAAAATAAGAATTTCTTAAATGAGAAGTATCACATACCATGTTAGTGTCTAAATATTGCAAAATAATGATTTGTAACTATGTCAGCCTGATTCCCCAGGTTGACAACATGGGATTTCTGGCTGTCCTTGCCCCAGCTTGTTAACGTAGAGGTTCCATGACAAAGACCAGAGTTTCCTATCCATAAGAACAGAGAGCTCTGGCATTATTTGAAATAGAGAATGAAGTTCAAGCCTAAGGGTATCCTTGAAAACAATGGAGATTTTGGTGGTAAGCAATTAATTCCATAAAAGAACCAGACAGCCAGAGTCTTCCCCGGAACCTCAAACACTGGCCTCAAAAATTAATCCTGCAAAAGATCTAAACACAATGGATCAGAATGTGGAACAATTTATGTCCCACATAATGTAAATAATGTAAGATGGTGCAGCTCATTTGTAAAACATTTTTGTAATTTTTTTTCCCAAAAGTTAAATATAGTTAAGTGATCCAGTACTCCTGGCTCCTAGGTATAGAACCAGGCAAAATGAATATAATGAAATAAAGTACTGATACATGCTATAGCATGAATGCCAAGTGAAAGAACCCTGTCTCAAAGACCACCTATTATATACTATTTATATGAAATGTCCAGAGTAGGCAAATCTATAGAGACAGAAATATTAGTGGTTGCTAGGGCGTGGGGTGGGGTAGATTGGGAGTAATGGGAAGTGCTTGGTAATGGACTGACTTTTGGGGTGATGAAAATGTTCAACTTTATTACTTTAAGGTAATACAAAAGAATCTTGCATTCTTTTCTACTACCAATGGGACTGTGGTTAAAAAGTAGTTGTTATTAGACTCGCTATACAAAGGCTTAACACTGCCCCGGAGTAATACCAGCTCTTCTTATCTGCCAAGGCTGTCATGAAAATTAGATTGAACTTAAAAACAGTATCACCAACAAAATTTTGACTTTCCAAACATCCTATATCTCCAAATTACAGATAAGGGGACTTAGGCTGTGTAAATTCAAGTCCCACCTCTGCTAAATCACCTATGAAGAAAATAGCTACTTTAAAGAAAAATGGAATGATGTATAAATGAAGTATGCAGCAAGTATAAAACATGATGTAAATATAGTTTTATATTAGCAGTTATTTAAAAAATAAAGCCTGTCTATATTTAACACCTTAAGAACAGAAATAACATTAAAATAGATTTCTGGACTATCAACATACAATTAAAAAAAAAAAACGAAAAAACCCCCACAAAAACGAACGTGCAAAAACCTTCCCTCTCCCCATTCCGCAAGACTTAAAGGGCAGTTATCCAGCTATAGTCTACTTTCCTAAATTTTCTCAGCTTCTTTTCTTCGGATTTTGACAACTGATGTATAATGTCTTCTCCCAAATCGGTGTTATTTGTATCCTGGACATTTTCAGTGTAATTGTTTTCTTCATCTGAATCATCACTTTCTTTTTCTTCTTCCATATCTACATCATCAGGAGCTTCTTTAGCACTTTAACAATAATAGAAAAATATAATTACTATTAAAAGTAACTTTCTAATTAAAGATACCTGTGTAAAAATATAATCATCTGAAAATAAAAATTTGTTTTTGAATACACTTAAAAAATTACGTGTTATTATAAAAAGCAGGTGAATTTATAAAAAGTATAATTTTGAATTCCATACCAAATCCTTAAAACACACCACAAAAGATCTCTTTCTGAGATGCTTATTTTCAATATATTTTATTTGTCTTAGTAATTCTATTTATATCCTTCAACTAAAGGTTAAAGCTGAAATAAAGAGAAATACAGGGAAAGAATATTCTAATCAAGGATAACAAACTATCCTGTTTCTCCAACAGAGTATTTCAAACATATCTCATGAATTGCTTTACCTCTCAGTCTCCTTAGACAACAGCAACGAATTTACAAACATGGAGCACAGGAAAGAAGCAGATGGTAGGACATGGGCTGGAGTGTGAAGAAGCTAGAGTAAAACAGAAAATTATGGTTTCTACTTGTCAAAGGCTTTCATTAATAGCAGGCTCTCCCCACAGAAAAACCAAACCAATCTCCCCACAGAAAAACCAAACCAATCTATTCCCAACCACCTACGTTTATACAAACAACCCTTCCCTCGATCCCACATCAGGCCACAATAATAAGAAATCCAAATTTTATGCCATTGGGTTTGGGAATTAAAGTTGCATAATATACAAATTATTAAAAAATTAGTTGTTACAAATTGATTGTATTAAACGTATTAAACTCTAACCGAAGGTGCTTGATAGCATTTAACCTGTTTCACACTGGTATAAGCAATTAATACTATTAGTTTTACTTATTAATACAATACACTTATATAAGTAATTAATAGTTACTTACCTCACTAATTGCAGGTATATTTTCTGTTAAGGGTAGTTGTACGAGTTCATTCTCCAAAGCTTCATTTACTCTGTCATCTTGCTGTTGCTGTCTGTGCTTACCCAATATGAAATAGAATGGGGTTGTTGGAAGACTTTCTTCTGCTAATAGCTGTAAGGATTTAAGAAAAAGGGCAATAAATCACTTCAATAAAAAGGAGTCACCACAGAAATTAACTAGTATGATTCATTTTATAACTAAGCAACCCACTTACAAGGGGAAAAGCTAACAGTGGCCAGATGACAGAACAAAATGTGCATCTATGCTGTTTCTTCATTCACCCACTCCTACAAAATGGCAGCAGAGGGGTTTTCAAAAGGGCATAAGACACTGGGGTGATGTGGTAACACTGGTAGGTGGAAAGCAGGTTGAAGGGCAGTAATTAATTTAGCAGACTTGAGAAAGCAGGAGTGTACGCTGGTGATGGTGATTGCTAAGAAGCATCCCAATTTATACTATAGAATAACACTGAAAATGCTCAAAAATTGTGATTAACAGTAACAGTACCTCTGTAAAGGGCTTAAAACAAAACAAAAACCCCAACCAGCTAAGCTGGTTGAAGGTCTATTTAATGAGCACTCAGATTTACAGCCCTCCCCTTCAGCCTCAGCAGAGAGCTGGCAGTATGTTTCTGAAGAGCAAAACTGTGTGTCTCTAGACTAGATGGCCTGGAGTGTGGAGGGGGTGGGGGTGGTGCCGTCACAGCTGAAGGCTGTTGTGCTCCACAGAGGGTGTTTTGTTTCTCAGAACACTGGCAGTCAGTTGACATCTTCAAGCTAAGAGCTTGGAAGAATTTTATTTGGGCAATTTGACCTGTTTAAGAGAAAAAGTCTTAAAATATTTTCTCATAATAATGCAGCCAGATAGTGGAGGCCAGGGGACAAGTTCCGCCCACGTAGAAAAGTTCCAAATGGTGATTTTGTTCACTCTTAAGTAAGAGCAGACAGCCAAGAATCATCAGACTTTGAAAACCTCCAAAATAAACTGAAATAAAAACCTGGTGGAAATGAACCATTCAAGGGAGAGAAAAAAATAGAAAAGTCAGATGAAAAAAGGAAATCTCCCAGACAAAACACATCAGATAATATCAGAACATCATTACAGAAGATCTAATACTAACAGTTCTACAGAAAAATGAAGGCAAAAAAAGAAAATTCTTTAGTTTTCTTTTCCTTTTTTGCTTTTAAGGGCTGTGCTTGTAGAACACAGAGGTTCCCAGGCTAGGGGTTGAAATGGAGCTGGAGCTGCCTGCCTATGCCACAGCCACACCAATGCTGGATCTGAGCTGAGTCTGCAACCTACACCATGGCTCGGGGCAACACTGGATCCTTAACCCACTGAGCGAGGCCAGGGATTCAACCTACATCCTCATGGATACTAGTCGGGTTTGTAACCTGCTGAGCCACAAAAGGAACTTCCAAGTTTTCTGATTAAAAGCCCTCCACGAAGGCTCTACATTTCAGTTGAGGAAAAGTCAGTCTTTTCATTAAAGCTTGTTTTGACTTATTTAAAACGGCAAGTGGCACTCTACACTCCTTTTCCCACCATTCCTCCCTCCATATTCTTACTGCCCTCTAAAATATATATGTATTTTACTTATTTAACGTTTACTGTCTGTACCTCCCTGTTATATTGTAAAACACAGTAAGTTTAGAACTTGACTCTTTTGCTGATACTCCCCCCATCCCCTTTTCTTTCTTTTTATAGCTGCACCTGCAGCATATGGAAGTTTCTGGGCTATGGGTCCGATAGGAGTTGAAGCTGCATGCGGGCTTATGCCACAGCAACACTGGATCCTTAACCCAGTGAGCAAGGCCAGAGATGGAACCCAGATCCTTAATGTGCTGAGCCACAACGGGAACTCCACTCACTGCTATTCTTAAATGTCTAAAACATACAATAGATGATCAACAAAAAATTGAATGAATTCAATGAATTTATAGTGGAAAATAAACAAACCAGGTTACAGATAAACTGTAAGACAGTATCTTCAAAGTTCTAAGACAAAATGATTACCAACCTAGCACACTACCCAACCAACCAAATGGGAAAGAATAAAAACATGTCTACACAGGCAAGATCTTAAATTTATGTCCCATGTGCCAACAAAATGTTCTTCACCAAAGCAAGGGAAGGGAGTGACCAAAGAAAGAGAAAAGCCTCAGGATCTATTATAGTAGAGGTGAAACGAACCCCCAGAATGGTATCAAATGCAGATCCTAAGATGACTACTGTGTAGCAGGTTTATAGGGTATTAGTTCAGACTGAAGGTCAGAGGGTCTTAGAAATACTTCTTCAGGATTCAAAAGCATACCTAATAAATCTGAAAATAACTAAAGAAGTCTTACACAACTAGGTAGAGTTTGGGGGTGAATTAGGTCAGAGGTAAATAGAAAGCTGGGAGTGAATTAGGTGAGAGGTAAATAGAAAACTAAGTAAATGAAAAAAGAAGGCAATCATTAACTCCAGAGCAAAAAGGTTGGTCACAAAAAGAAAAATTATTATTACATGGTTCAGTTATGAATTCTGTTTACATGTTTAAGGATGAACACTGATCTGACCAATTTAAGATGTACCCATACTGGGAAAATTTAGGGGACAGAGTGTGTGTAGGTGTGTTGTGTATATAGGGGGAGTGGTGTGAAAAAGAGCTACAACTTCAACAGGTGAGAGTTAACCGAGAACTAGCAATCTGAACATGTTTCTTAGAGAGATGGAGATGAATAAAAACTTCAACTGAAAGAGTTGGGAGTGAATATCTTCTGAGTAATGGCAACAGTGATGATGTTAAAGTTTTTCCTAAAAAGTATTATATAGAACTATTTGACTCTAAACTGTAAATCACAAGCAAATATTCTGCTATTACAAATTAAAAATACATTTTTGGGAGTTCTCCTATGGTGCAGGGGGTTAAGGATTTGGTGTCATCACTGCAGTGGCTTGGGTTGCTGCTGTGTTGTATTTGATCCCTGGCCCATGAACTTCCACACGCTGCTGGTGTGACTGAAAAAAATTTAAAAAATTAAAATAAACCACCACCACCAACAACCAAAAACCGAAAAACCAAAACCACCTCTACATTTTCAGAATTCCCTGACGGCCTAGCACTTAAGGATCTGGCATTGTCATTGCTGTGGCACAGGTACAGCCACTCCCTGGCCTGGGAACTTCTGGATGCTGCAGGCAGGGTCAAAAAACAAAACAAAAACCCACCAAAAAAACTTAAACCCTCCCTCAGCACCGAACCCAAAACAAAACCTTGCCTACAATTCCAAAGAGCGCTCTGACATCAAAAGAAGCAAGTAGTTTCTTAGTGTATAATTTTAAATTCCATTTTAGTGCAGGTAGAAGCTTTTTCTCATAGCTGAGTTCTAAAAGATAACCTTATCTTAGCAGGGAGGCAACATGCATGATCTGCACCATGAGTGACATACCTGTTTGCTTGTTGGTGTGAGCTTTTCTTCTGGAGATTTTGTACTGAGTGTCAATAAACTCTGAAAAGAGAGGCCAATTAATGATGCAAAATATAAATTGTAGAGTGCAAATCTAAGTAAGATCTTAAAGTGAGAAAATGAGGTCAACTTTTTACCTTGATATAACTGCTCACAGAAAAGTGATAAAAATTTTAAAATATTTAATAACTGCTGTGATAGCTGTAAGATTGTTCTGAAAGACATTTAAGCGTGGGTAACAGAATAAAATTCAACTGATGGATCACACTTAATCCACTGATTTTTTTACGGCAAATCAAATACTAAAAAAAGAGAGCCATGCTAATAATACACAATTTAAAGTATTCTAGTTGAATGTAGGCGGTACTTAGCCTCAAAGATGTGGGTAATTAAAGTATGACTGCCTTTTCTCAGCTAGGATGGTTACCTGTGATTTTGTTAGGAAGTAAAACTGGGATCTGTTCAGCCACTGGTAAGCTTCTGAGGTGAATGATTCGGGGACATCTCGTGGGACAAACACTCCCCACTGGACTTCCTCTCTGGAGATATTCTTTTGAATATACAATGGCCTTGGCTCACTAGGTTTAAATACAAACACTAGAGAAAAAAACAGACAAGACAGTGACATTTTGCCTGCAAAGATTAGTTCTAGCCTCAGTCTGGCAGATCACACTCATCCTGGGACTTACCCCATTGAGTAAATGGCCCAGGTTAAGATTATTTTAGGCTCTGGTACAACAAATATCTATTGGATGCCTACTATGTGCCAAGCAGGTAAGGAAAGAGGGCTTTGAAGATGAAAAAGAGAAATGGCTTCAAATGGACATGTCTAAAGGTAAGTTAAAGTCAAATTAAAGATGTTAAAAAAAAATTTAGGTAATAGATTTCCTCTATCAAAGTATGATGTGTACTTACAGTCTGAACCCACAGAAGACTGAGAGATTGCAGCAATATTCTCGGAATTCGGATCAGGTTCCATAACTCTAACAGTTAATTTTGCACTCCATTCCACTGGAGGGAAAAAGGTGATTCACTTCTAAGAGATTTACCAAAAGCTTTTCTTAAGCTTGTTATTTAAAGTAGATATTCAATCTTTATTGGGACAATCTATTCTATTATTCTTAGGAAGAGAGCTTCCAGTTAACACATGGAGAATACAGTGAAATTATCTGTGGAAGGCTGCACCAAAGTGAGGGGCAGGAAAGAGGACAACAAAGTACTCCTCCCACAAGCTGAGAAGGTTATTATTTCAGTGCAACTACTGTCCACCACTGCTAACCATGGGCAAAATGTTAACCAAAATCACTATAGAGTATATTAAAAAAAATGTTATCACAAACATTCATTACTAAGCAACCACCATACCTTCCAAACATATACTTGAATGAGTAAAATGGCACAAAGTTTACATTTGTTACGAAAACTGTGATAGGCCACATTCATATGTAATGCTGTCAGAGATATTGCAGATTAATATACATTATGAATTAGCAGAAATTCTCCTTAAATTGTTGAGGATGGATAATATGGAGGGCAACAGAATGTCATACACACCGAAGACAGTGGAAAAATGCTGACAATGAGGCAATCAAAGAGTTACCCTTGAATAACATGGATTTGAACTGTGCAGATTCACATATGTGGGTTTTTAGAAGACCAAATACTATATGACTACTCAACCCAAGGTGGGCTGACTGTAAGTGAATTTCTTTTTTTTTTTGTTTGTTTTTCAGGGTCACACTCGTGGCATACAGGTTCCTAGACTAGGGGTCGAATCGGAGCTACAGCTGTCAGTCTGTACCATAGCCACAGCCATGAAGGATCTGAGTCAGGTCTGTGGCTATAGCTGTCAGTCTACACCATAGCCACAGCCATGCAGGATCTGAGCCATGTCTATGACTTCCATCATAGCTCACAGCAATACCAGATTGAACCCACAACCTCATGGTTCCTAGTGAGATTCATTTCCACTGAGCCACAATGGGAACTCCCTAAGTCAATCTCTGACTGCAGAGGGGGTTGGCTACCCTAACTTCAGCACTGTTCAAGGGTCAACTGTAATTACAGTCTATTATTACAGGCACAGCTCTTCAAATTTTGGTGGTATAATGTACAACATAAAAAATTATACATCCTTTGGATAAAGACGTAAAGATATCATTCAAAAGTCCTAAAATGCCAAAGATTATTTAATGGCCACTTCCCTATGTGCTCTGTCATCACCATAGCAAAAAATTTCTTACATGCACAACTGAGCAGATTCCAACAACAGAGAATGCCATTTTCAGTGGCACCAAGAAGATATTTTGAACAAGTCAATCTCCCAAAGCAAAGGTGCCTAGATTAAAACAAGGACATCAACAGTCAGTTTTATCCGCACACTTAGTTACAAAGGACTCTAGACTTCCCGCATGGTATTAATTTTGTGCAATGCAGATTTTTAGATAGATACACAAGTTTTCGTTCATAATTATCCTGTAGAAAAAGCGGGTAAGGAGTACAAAAGGAAAGATTTATTTTGTTTTTTTAGGAAAATAGACTACCAATTCTTTAATATTCTGCACATTATAATTTAACACATATAGAGAAAATATATGTGAAATGTACAGTCATTTAATAAAAAAACCTTTTTTAATGCTCATTTACCCTCAGGAAAATTTTCAATATGAATTTTTTTTTTTGCTTTTTAAGGCTGCATGTGCCGCATAAGAAGTTCCCAGGCTAGGGGTTGAACTGGAGCTGCAGCTACTGGTCTATACCACATCCACAGCAAGGTGAGATCCGAGCTGTGTCTGCGACCTACACCACAGCTCATAGCAATGCCAGATCCTTAACCCACCAAAAGCAAGGCCAGGGATCACTTATCCTCATGGATACTAGTAGCATAATGGGAACTCCCTGCAATATGAATTCTGAAGATTTTACAAAGTAAAAGTCAGAATTAGACATACTAGAAATTAGAAACAATTAGCCATTTTGTCCTCAAATGACTAGAAATTAGAAACAATTAGCCATTTTGTCCTCAAATGAAAGTAAAATAGAAGATATTGAAGTTATATTCTCTTGCCGTCATTAGAAACAATGAAGTTTGTGCATTAACATTGTTTTTACAAAAATAAAGATTGTTTGGATCTACTGAAGCTTATAATGACTTCTTTTATTACATAGTACAACCATGAAAAGTATTTCTAACAACAACAACAAAAAAGAAGAAAACAAAAACACACAAAACAAAAACCAGAGGCCAAGAATTAAATGCTAACTTTGATTTCAGAAATGGGTAAATCATAGATAGCAGTACATGGGTTCATATACCCAGTATTTCTGATTAGCTGCTGGCCCCATTGACCTAGAGGATACTTTTAGAGAAAGCATAAATTATTACTAATGTTTATATAGACTTATTTGAATTAAAAACAACAAAAAAAACTGGTACATCAAACTCTCCAAATTACTTACCTTATTTTCCCTGCTCGTTGACAAAATGTACATTTAAGCTCCCATGTCTCTGAATCCCATATTGTAACTATCTCCTCAAAACTAACTGCTAGTAAAGAGCCATCTTCAGAGAAACAACAGTTAGTTGCTTGGTATTTGTGATAACTGCCCACAAAATCACAGGTCCAGCCAACAGCCTTTTCTGTGGAAATATAGACCATGAAGTTCAGAAATAGAATAAATGCTACAGAACATTTTAGGGAATTGATAAGTATGGATTAAGAAACAAGAAAACACAACAAAAAAACTTCCTCCCCTCAATTTTAGTTAAAACTGCTACAAAGCACTGATTTGAAATTTATTTCACTTCCAAGAAAACTTGACCTCCCTCTAGTGAAAGGTGAAGGGATTTACTGCAAAAGCCCTTTTTACTGTACCCTTGAACTGGAATAATCAGTACATGATTAATCAAAAATGTCATAAAATAAGTAAAGATTTGAGGACAGAGGCATGTAAAAATATAATCTCTTAAATCTTTTAAAATCAGGCAATATCCTATAGAATTAAAGCAGAAAATGTCCCCCAAGAATGGATACAATTCTTGAGAGGTAAATATATCAATTCTTAAAAATGAGCACTAAATACAGACATACTATATTTAACTACTTACTATATATATCAGAATCATCTGTTAATATCCATACTTTGAAGTGACCATCTTTACTTGCTGTAACCAAAGTGGGATTTTCAGATTTTTCTGCATTACAGAAACAGAGAGCTGTGATGTGGTCTTCATGTGGCATGCTAACTTTTGTATTAAGAACAAACCTAGTAGGAAGGAAACCACCAATTTATTTTTTATACCAAGACCAATATGATAGACTGTCATATTGAGTATTAAGGATTTCTCACATATTATGTACTTTACAATAGCATCTCTGAGAATGGGAAAGTGATATATTACCACCCAGAATGACAAACAATTAAGTGCTCTGTCACTAATGGCCATAGGATGCAAAGAGTTCTATCATGTTACCTCTGGCCTTATGTAACTTACATTAACATAGAGATGATTATGTATAGTGTTGACTGATGGTACCAATGAGTATAAAAGAGGGGTCATCGAAAAATAATACTTGAAAGGCTTTTATACTAAAATGCAGGAAAATTGTGTACAACACAGATACCTATCTATTTTGAAAATGAATAAAAAGGAAATGGCTATGAAAACCCTTATTTGTGGCAAGAAGGTACAGAAAGAAAAATACCTATTTCCAATTGCCTTGGTCAATATTTAATATTCAGGGTCACCCACTATTTCCCAAAGGCTGTTTCTGGCTTTATAGGACACTGTTGTGAATGAAAGATAACCTACCTTAGCACTGTGTTTTTCAAAGACTATCAGGGCAAGACAGTTGTGATTTTTAAAAAGTCTAGGTTATAAGAGAAGGACCGTGACAAGGGAGACTGTTTTCTTATCTATAAAATGTGACAACAGGTTAATCTCGTGAAGATTAACAAGCCAATGGGCATGAAAGCATTAGTTCTTGACAAGCAACGACTTGATAAATGGCAATTATACCCATGATATGAAAAAACTAGTGGGCTCTTATCTAATCAAAATTACACTCACCACACCTCCACCATCTACCACTGCCATTTTTCCAAAGGTAGTATAACATAAATAAAAGAGCAAAGGAACTAAGACACTGGGGTTCTATCCTGGACTTGACTGGAATTAGGTATGTCTTTGGGGGGGGGTCACTTCTCCATGTTTCCTCATTTATGCAATCAGGTGACATTATAACTTGGAGGACACCAGTGCTTTCTCAGAGCAGAGAGCTTAAAGGCTTTATTAGAGAAGTAATACCTCCTTCATTTCTCTAAATCTAAACTTATCAAAATGAAATATGTTAAAGATCAACAACTGAAACCATAAAGTCAGATAATTTCTACTCTGAAATTAAATGGCTATAAACATAGCATTACCCTTGTGTTTTTTTATTATATGTCCACAGTTTCATTTGCAATTCAAGCTCAGTTTCCTTTTCTTGACGTTGTTCCACCGTTGCGAGCCAATTACCATAGCAGCCAAATGCAGCCTTTGTTAGCTCAATTTGGATCAGACCATAATCATTGATATATTCTTGCTGTATAATATCTAACTGATGGGTTAAAAAAAAATCCAAAATTCTTATTAATTTAAATACATAAATCTTAAAGCATTCTAGACATGGCAATTAACCACATCATAAATAACTTCTGGTATCTATAGTAACAGATTTTTAGATAAAGAGAAACAAACTAATGATTCCTTATGGACATCACTGCCACTAAAAAATGGAGCACATTATATAACCAATTCAGTGGTGATTATTCTTCAATGACCTTGAATTTTAGTAATGACTATGATCCACTTAATATGATACAACAAAACCTTTAGCTTACAGTAATGCTTTTGTTTCTAAAAATAGCTTTTACATAAAATCTTGAAGCTAGATTCCACATCATTAGAAATAAGGAGAGCAAAAATAAAACCTCCAATTTTTTAAGAAGTGAAAAAAGAACAATATTTTAAGTAAGCTAGCATTATATGCACAATTTTTAAAAATTCTATTTCTTCATCTCTTTAACTAAAAATATATTAAGTGCCTACTATTTCCAGGCATTGTACTAGAAATGTACAAAGATCAGTAAATTTCCTTTCTCTGAGGGATTTAAAGGTGATGGAGAGAGTGATAAAGTGTTAAGGTAGCAACGACAGAAATATGTAAAGGGTACTGTGGGACACTAAAGAAAAAGTGGGAAGTCTGGATTGCATTTAGCAGGATCACAGGAAGCATCCCTCTTTAATCCACATTGAAATTTTTATTTTCAGCTCGTATATATGACAGTTTTACCGCAAAGCAGATACATATTTGTACTGTCAATCTATATATTGTCATTTACTATCCTTGTGACTCAAAGGCACATATGTGACAGTTAATTAGAGTGTAGTATGAAACAATAAAATAGGCAAAGAGGCCACACAAGAACACCAACTGGCTTACATGTAGACTTCACCTGTAACTGTAGCCTCCTTAGCATCATGCTGTAAAACAGCTGAGAGGACTATTCAAATAGCACAGGCACAGGATCTTGCTTTAGAAACTACTAAGTAAGTTGTTTGACCTCAGTGCCTCTGTAAAGAATTTTCATTAGTTTTAAGACTAGGTAACGAATCAAAATCTTACATTGTATAACTGTTTATCACTTTGAAGAGAATAAAACTGCAAGTGGCCAGGTTTCCCATTCAAAACCAAAGCTTTAGTTCTTGGATCAATCATCAAACCAGTCAAGATTTTGCTGTCTGCAAAAGAAGTGAACAAATAATATCTGAAATCAGGCAAATATTCACTTTTAAAAATGTACACAATTCCACACCCACCAAGGTCTACAATACCTTTCACTAGGCCTTGAATTACTGCGGATGCCTCAAGGTTTCGCTGAATAATTATTATCTCTGTAGGTTTAAAAAAAAAAAAAAATCTAAACATAAACAAGTAAAAACAAACAAACAAAAAAACCAAAAAAACCCCACAATTTGTATCACTCTAAAATATACCAGAACACAAAACAACTGAGCATGTTCAATTTCTTGGAGTGTTACTAGAAAATGAGGAATATATTTTGTGATTTAACAGAAAATCCAGAAGCAGGAATGAAGGCTTTTCTGTTGGAGTTTCTAAGTTTTCAGCTCTGACTGTGAATACATTTTAAGTGTTATTTCAGAAACTTACATGCCCCCAAAGAGACAGCTGACCTTGAATTGAGTCACTGCACTAACGGACTGCTCAGTCACGCTCTCTTGTGAAGGGAAAGGAGGCAATGGGCTATGGGACTTACATCTAAGCTGAGTTGTAACAGGCTGACCAAGTGCTCTAGAGGAATAGGAGACTGCCTCCATTTCTGTCAGAATCAGGACTCCCACACTGAGATCACAGCTGTCTCAAAGGAACATCTCACAGCAGTTTTTCAAAAATGTCGTTTTATTTGTAGCCCTACACTTTTATAAAAACAACTCTGGAAATGTCAGATTTTGGTGGCATCTAGAGGCAAAAAGGGAGTGGAGAAAAGAGGAGAAATGGAAGAATGGAAGAAAAAAAGCTTATTAAATCCTATGTTACTCTTACTTTGAAGTCTCTTATTTTCCATTCCCTACAGATGCTAGCTAATTAATGAAGTTACACAAATTGTATTTCTTTATGACAACAAATTTAGACTTACTGTTATCGGAGTGTGAAGTACAGAACAAATCCCCTGCTGGAGATACTGAGATATGTTCAATAGTAGCTCCTAAACGGGGGAGGAACTCCTTATTCTTCTCTGTCACCTCGCGCCACTCCACGAGGACAGATTCACGGCCACCACTCAGAAGACTGCTGCCTTCTCATCCACCCAAAGAAATAAAAAGGATAGTGTTTTGGGGGAGAAAAAAAAAAAGACATAATGAACATTTTAATTTTTCCTACTATGTTAGGGAAATAAACTACTTTTACAAATATGCAAACAAGTGTCTTTATATCTTTTAATAAACTTGAAAGACAAAGATTTAAAGATCACTGATTCAGGGATTTTTTTCCTTTGCAGTAATATCTAGTTTGTTGCTAACTCTGCTAATAACTAGAAAAACTGGATGAAACAAACATCCTCTGAGCCCAGATGGCTTCATTCGTGAATTTTTCCAAATATTTATGGAAGAAATAAATCAGATGTACACTCTTCCAGGTAACGAAAAAGAACAATTCCCTATTTGTTTCAAAGACTGGCATAATTCTGCACCAAAACTAGTACATCGTAAGAAAATAAGCCAATTTCACAAGAGATGAAAACTCCCAAATGAAATGTAAGGTCATTTTAACGTTTGAAAAATAAATCAGGAGTTCCTGTCGTGGCGCAGTGGTTAACGAATCCGACTAGGAACCATGAGGTTGTGGGTTCCAACCATGAGCTGTGGTGTGGGTCACAGACGCGGCTCGGATCCCACGTTGCTGTGGCTGTGGCGTAGGCCAGTGGCTACTGCTCCGATTAGACCCCTAGCCTGGGAGCCTCCATGTGCTGCGGGAGCCGCCCTAGAAAAGGCAAAAAAACCAAAAAAAAAAAAAAAAAAAAAAGAGAAAATAAATCATCATATCTTAATAAAGGCAGAAAAAGTAAATGATACAAATTCTACACCCATAATAAAAACTCCCAGCAACCTACTAATTGATGTGATCTTTAAAATTTCATCAAGGATAGCTATAGAAAATCTACAGCAAATAATCCGGTGGTAAAACATTGACAACCTTCCCCCTGTGATGAGGAACATCAATACCACTTTTATTCAACATTAACTTGAGGTCCTAGAGCACTGAAATGAGATGAGAAAGGCTTAAGGATTAGAAAGAATAATTAGATGCTCAGAGACAAGCATGACTGGGTTCAAAGTAGAGCCAGTTTATAATGCTAACTTTTCTCTTAAACAGTTTTCAAGAAACTACAATTTGTAGTTCATTTACACAATTTCTTTCTTCCATTAACTGCCTTATACATATACAGGGTCAATTCTGACATTTCACTGACAACTATGTACTGTATATTTAACCATTACTTCTCATTTAAGAATTCAACCCTTTAATAAATATGATGATTTGTAGTACCTCCTTTATGAAAGCCCTGGCTCAGGGTAGAGCACTTTGTATTCTTTCTTTGCCGTTTTTTTGAGTGAGGGCAACAAAATAAAGGAAAGTCACAGTGACAATATATATTAATCTTGGCCCTGATTTGACCAGAAAGACACAGCAGCGAAAAAGAAATTGAGAAGAAAGGGCACAAGAAAACTACCTTATGTCAGGAGAGAATAAGACATTGCCTGGAACATCATATATGTATCTACACGCAGGGCCACACACACCCTCACTTGAATTTGTGGGGTGGGGTGTGAAGGAGGATGAAGGTAGCCTGTACGTTTTATCCAGAGGGTTTAAGTCTCTGGATGAAAATTCTCTTAGTTCCCATATGTCACAGCTATACTTCTGTTGTACTACTCTAAGTGTGTCGAGTTGGGTCCCACCCCCATATACCAGTCACCACACCCCAAACTCAAAGCACGACAGGTAGGCTGAGGATACCTCCTATTTCCTAAGGCTCCTCAGTTACACCCAAGTAATCCTGAAGGAATCCTGAGCACACGGTACTAAGACATTCCCTGGCAGTCTCTAGGGAGACCTGCAGAAGAAAAACTACTTTCTCTAGGCACATAGTATTTGGGAGTATCTAGCCCCCCTCTCTGGAAGACCAATCAAAATACACTAACATAACATTGACAACATAGGTTATGGGGAGCTAACAGTAAGCAAGGACAAAATGTACTTCTCCAAATTTCTGTTGAAGATCAACCTACTTTCCAGGTGATATTTTCAGTCAATATAGCCACTGTCATGCAGCTTAAACAGAAGATTTGAATTACCTTAGAATAGTTAATATGGCAATCTTACAGTTAAATAATAAACATTTGAATTAGACCTAGGTCCAAATCCCACTCACTAGCCATGTGACTTTAGGCAAATTAGTCCTCAACTACAAATCTCATTTCCTTCATCTGTAAAGTGAGACTAATAATGCTTATTTTTAGGCAGGATCCAGATGGCGGAGGAGTAGGATATGGAGCTCACCTTCTCCCACAAACACGTTAAAAAAATCTACATGGAGAATGATTCGCATAGAACACCTATTGAACACCGGCAAAAGACTTCAGACTTCTAACAATGGCAAGAAACCCTTCACATAACTGGGTAGAAGAAAAGGAAAAAGAGAGAAGAGAAAAAAGCAATCAGGATGGGACTAGCACTCTTGAGAGGGAGCTGTGAAAGAGGAAAGGAATCCGCATCCTGGGAGGCCGCCTAACTGATGGAGAAAGAGGGGGAGCCCTGAAGCCTCAGAGAAAAACACAGCAGCCAGTCTGAGGAGGGCAAAACAGACAGAGAGCCACACAGACCATGGGCACCACTGCCCCATGCACCAGCTGAGACACTTGAGTGGGGGCTGGGGGTTGAGAAGAGGCTTGGGAAATGAGTTCTGGGGAGAGGAGTTGGCTGTGTGGAAACAGTCTGGGGATGGTCGGGAGCAGTGCACAACAGCCAAGGAAGTCCAGGAGGAAGACTGGGCCTGCCAGAGAAGTAAGGCACCATGCTGGGGATGTCAAGAGCACCATAGGAACTTCTTTCTCTGTGCATGCGAGGGCTCTCAGGCGGCAGGAGGCCTCTTGAAGGGCTACAGGGGTGGCCGCAAATTGCTGAAGCCAACTTGGGCTCCAGGGGAGGGCACAGCCTACGGCTCCAGTCACCTTGGGGTTGTTGCCATAGATGGTCCTGCAATTAAGCACCACCTGCTGTCCCCACCTCCCTGGGAACGCACACGGTTGCCATAACCACTGCAAAGGGCTCTAAGCACTGACCCTGCATCCCTGAGGGTCACTGCCACTGCCAAGGGCCCTGAAACCAGAAGCTCCTGCCACCCACTTCCCCGTGGGTCCTTACCACTACCAAGAGCACAGCAACCAGGTGTTGCCTGCAGGGGCCACCCATTGCCCCCACCTCCCTGGAAGCATGCACAAGCCAAACATCTGCATACTCCCTATTAAGGGATAATGGCTTGCACACACTGAGGACAGAGACAGAAAGCACCCAAACCAAAAGCAGCCCTCAGGCCAAAAAAAATAGTTAGGCCTCACAAGGTACCCAGGGAAACTCCTGCATATAAATAGCCCTCCAAGATTACAGTAGATAATTGTTTTCCCTAAATTCACACAGTTAAGAAAAATAATAAGCAAAATGAAGCAGCACTGAAACCATTCCAAGTTAAATAACAGGAGAATTCCCCTAAAGGAGCAAACAATGAAATAGACCTCTGCAGTCTAACAGACATCAACTTTGAAAAGGAGGTAATGAAAACACTGAAAGAATTAAGAATGGCTAACAATAGTTAACACATATTACTTTAAAAAGGAACTAAAATCTTTAAGGAGGAGTCAAGAAAACTGGAAAATTCATTTGCAGAGATGAAAACTGAGTTAGATGCATTAAAGGGCAGAATGAATAATGCAGGGGAATGAATAAGTGACTTGGAAGACAGAATAATGGAAATCACCCAATCACAGCAGACAGCCAAAAGAAAAAAAAAAAAAGCAATATAAGAAACCTATGGGATATTATAAAGCATGCCACTCTACTCAAAATAGGGATTCCAGAAATTTAAAAATAAAAAGGAATTACACATGTATTTAAAGAACTTATGGCTGAAAACTTTCCAAATCTAAAGAAGGAAATAGATACCTAGTTATAGGAAGCACAGAAAACCCCAAACAAGCTGAACCCAAACAGACCTACACCAAGACATATTGTAATAATAATAGCAAAAGTTAAATAAAGAATTCTAAAGGCAGCAAGAGAAAAATAAAGACTTAATTACAAGGGATCCTCCATAAGGCTATCAGTTAATTTCTTTACAGAAATGCTACAGGCCAGAAAGAGTGGCAAGATATATTCAAAATTCTGAAAGGGAAAAATCTGTAACCTAGATACTCTATATTGTAAGATTATAATTTAAAATAGAAGGAGAACTGAGAATTTCTCAGACCAACAAAAACTAAAAGAGTAGAGCAATACTAAACCCGTTCTAAAAAATAATTACTTAAATAAGCCAGTATATGGACACAAAACAAACAAACAAAAAAAACTATCTGTGAAAGCAATGATGAACACAAGAAACAGCAAAAAGGATAAACATGAAGATTGCAAAAAAAGGACAGAACAATTATAAAATGTGGGCAAGGAGAATAAGAAAAAATAGATGTATTTTTTTTTTAGAATGCATTTGGGCCTATACGACCTTCTGGCTAAGGCAAGTAGATTTAGGAAGGGGTTAGCATACTTTAAAAAAGTGGGAAACAAAGAATACACTCACAAAAACCAAAAAGAGGAGTACACAAGCATAAAATAAATTATTCAACCAAAAAAAAGAAAAAGGAAAAAAGGACAAAATAGACTTTAATGATAAAAGGATCAATTGAAGAAGAGGTTATTACGCTCAACACATATGCCCCTAATAAGGGAGCACCCAAATATATAAAACAAATACTAACATAAAAGGAGAAATTGATGGGAAAATAATAGTAGTAGGAGACTTTAACATCCCACTCATATCAATGGACAGATCTTCTAGACAGAAAATCAGTAACGCAACAGAGATCCTAAGTGACATAGGAGAACAGTTAAGACTTAATTGATATTTTCAGGACAGTGCATTAAAAAAACAAATGAAAAACCCCACAGAATACACATTCTTTTCAAGTGCACATGGAACATGCTCAAGAATTGACCACATACTGGAGCACAAAACTAACTTCAACAAATTTATTTCAAGCATGTTTTCTGACCCCAATGTCATGAAATCAACCACAGAAAAAGAAATGAGGAAAAACTGACTACATGGAGAATAAACAACATGCTACTAGAAAAACCAATGGGTCAATGAGGAAATTAAAAAATACCTTGAGACAAATGATAATGAAAAACAAAACCACATAAAATTTATGGGGTGTCACAAAAGCAATTCTCAAATGGAAGTTCATAGTGATTAAAGGCCTTTCTCAGAAAACATGAAAAAACCTCAACAACCTAGCCTACCACCTAAAAGAACCAAAAGAGAGGATCAAACAAAATCTAAAGTCAGCAGAAGGAAGGAAATATTAAGATCGGAGAGGAAATCAATAAAATAGAGATAAAAAACAAAAATGAAGAAACCCAGAAAAAAAATCAATAAAGCCAAGAGCTGGTTTCTGACAGGTTATACAAAACTGACAAACGTCTAGGCAGATTCACCAAAAAGAGAGAACCCAAATAAACAAGATAAGAAATGAAAAAGGAGAAATCTCAATGGATACTGCAGAAATACAAAAAAAATAAGAGAATACTATCAACAATTATATGCCAACAAACTTGACAACCTAGAAGAAACAGGCAACTTTCTAGAGACATACAGCCCACCGAAACTGAATCAAGAAGAAACAGATAATTTGAACAGACCAATAACTAAAAATAAAATTGAATATGTAGTAAAAATAATTTAAAAAAAACCCTACAAAGGTAAGACCAGGACAAGGTGGCTTCACAGGTGAATTCTACCAAACATGTGAAGAATAAATTATACCCCTCCTTCTTAAACTTCCAAAAGACTTGATGGAACACTCCCAAAGACATTCTGTGAAGCCAACTTCATCCTAATACCAAATCCAGAGAAAGATACTATCAAAAAAGAAAATCATAGGTCAGTATCTCTGATGAACAGATGCAAAAATTCTCAAAATTTTGACAAACCAGAGATAGTGAAGGAGTAAGACATGGCGCTCACCTTCTCCCACAAACAAAAACAAAAAAAAACCCATCTACATGTAGAATGATTCACTCAGAATATCTACTGGATGCTGGCAGAAGACCATAAACATCCAAAAAGGGCAAGAAAGCTTCCATATAACTGGGTAGAACAAAAAAAAAAAAGAGAGAGAGAGAGAGAAAAGGAAGCAGCATGGGACTACCACTCCTGAGAAGAAGCTGTGAAAGAGAAAAGGAACCTACACACTAGGAAGCCACCTAACTGACAGGGAGATTAGCTGAGACAGAGGGACCTCAAAGTTGCCGAGAAAAGTGCAGCAGCTAGACTGAGGAGGGCAAAGCAGATTACAGGAGGCAGGGACAAACCACAGCAGTCATCTCAGAAACCAGATGGGGGCATGGTCTGCCACCACTAGGGGTCTGTGAACAGGCTCCACCTGTGGCCACAGTCACCTCAGAGGTCAGCAAAAAGGGCACTGCAACCAAGTACCACCTGTTCTTGCTCTCACTCTCCCCACACACCCACCCTGCTGCTGCCACTGCCAAATCATCTGGACACTGCATACACATGCCCTATCACTGTCACTTCTCAGGACTCTGCAACTAGGAGCAGCCTGTGCAGCACCTCCTGCATGGGTTAAGCGGGATGGGATGCTTCTTGAGTGGCCTACAGGTGGTGAAGTCAAACCACTATAGTTATCTCTGACTCCAGAGGTAGGCATGGCCCACCACAACTAGGGGTCTGTGAACAGGCACCACAGTGGCCTCAAACACCTCAGAGGGCACCACAACTGAACACCATCTGTTGTTGCTCTTACTCCCCTGGGAACTCACACACCCTGCCACTGCCAAATGCTCCGGGCACTGCCTAAATCTGCTTGAAGCTCATTGCTACTTCCCAGGGCCCTACAACTAGGAGTAGTCTGTGCCACTTTCCAGCAAGTCTTTGCTACTGTCAAGAACCCAGCAACTAGGCACTGACTACTTACTGGCTCTGCCTATTGCCACCTTCTCCTTGAAAACACACACCACCCTATCAAGGGGATAATAGCCTATTCTCACTGAGGAAGACAGCAAATATCCAAACTCCCATACCAAAAATAAATAGTAACCCCTGCAAAATACAAAGGGGTGCTCTTGCATAGAAAAAGACCCCAAGACTACAGTATTTCATTTCCCTAAACTCACAGAGTAAGAAAAATATAAGCAAAATGAAGAAGTTCAGGAACCATTCCCAGTTAAAGATCAGGAGAATTCACCTGAAGGAGCAAGCAATGAAACAGACCTCTGCAGTCTAATAGACCCTAAGTTCAAAAAGGAGATAGTGAAAATACTTGAAGGAATTAAGGGTGAATATGATAGAATTAAGAGTAGATATAAACAGTAATGCAGAACTTTAGAAAGGAACTAGAATCTATAAGGAGGAGCCATGAAAAATTAGAAAATTCATTTGCAGAAATGCAAACTGAGTTAAAGGCACTAAAGAGCAGCATGAATAATGCAGAGGAACAAATCAGTGACTTGAAAGATAAACTAATGGAAATCACCCAATTAGGACAGCAGACATTTGTTTTCTCACCAAATGAAAAAACATGAAAGCAATATAAGAGATCTATAGGATAATAATAAAGCAGGCCAATCTATACATAATAGGGATTCCAGAAGAAGAAAAAGAAAGGGGGATTGAAAATATATTTGAAGAAATTATGTCTGAAAACTTTTCAAATCTAAAGATACCAAGGTACAGGAATGCAAAGACAGCTCCAAACATGTTGAACCCAAATAGGCCCACACTTAGATATATTATAATAAAGATGGCAAAATTTAAAGATAAAGAGAGGATTCTAAAGGCAGCAAGAGAAACACAAAGTGGTAATTATTAGGGAACCCCCATAAGGCTATCAGCTGATTTCTCTACAGAAACACTTCAGGCCAGAAGAGAGTGGCAAGATACATTCAAAGTTCTAAAATGAACAATCTGGAGTTCCCGTCATGGCTCAGTGGTTAATGAATCCGACCAGGAACCATGAGGTTGTGGGTTCGATCGTGGCCTTGCCCAGCGTGTTAAGGATCTGGCATTGCCATGGGCTGTGGTATAGGTCACAGACACAGCTCGGATCTGGCATTGCTGTGGCTGTGGTGAAGGCCAGCAGCTGTAGCTCCGATAAGACCCCTAGCCTGGGAACCTCCATATGCTGCGGGTGCGGCCCTAGAAAAGGCAAAAATAAATAAATAAATAAATAAATAGGAAAAATGTGCACCCTAGAATACTCTACCCAGCAAAAATATCATTGCTGGAGAAGGAGAAATAAATAATTTCTTCAACAAAAACTAAAAGAATACAGAAATATTAAGCCCATTCTAAAAGAAATGAATGAAAGGGCTTCTCTAAATAAAAAAGAATAGGAAGAAGAAAGAGGAAATCACAATTGGAAAGTAGTCACTTATATAAGCCATTATACAGATCTAAAAGGAAAAAAAAACAGGAAACCAAATCTAATACGTAAAAAAAATCACACACCATGACCAAGTGGGATTCATCCCAAGTTCACAAGATTCACCATATGCAAATAAATCAATGTCATACACCATAATGACAAAAGCAAAGTCCAAGACAACATGATTATCTCAACAGAAGCAGAAAAAACATCTGCCAAAATTCAACAACCATTCATGATAAAAGCTCTTACCAAAGTATAGAGGGAATATATCTCAACACAATAAAAGTCATATATGCCAATATAATACTAGGAAAAAATCTGAAAGCCTTCCCACCTAAACTCTGTAACAAGACAAGGATGCCCACTCTCTCTACTTTTATTCAACATAGAATTGGAAGTCCTAGCCACAGCAATCAGATCAAAAATAAATAAATAAAGAAAAGGTATCCAAACTGGAAGAGAAAAAGTAAAATTGTCACTATATGCAGATGATGATAATGTACACAGAAAACCCTAAGGACTCCATACAAAAACTATTTAATCTGATAAATGAATTCAGCACAGATTTAAGATGAACATTCAGAAACTGGTTGCATTTCTGTATATTAATGACGAAATTTTAGAAAAGGAATATATAAAAACAATACCTTTTAAAATCATATGCCCAAAAGTAAGATACCTAGGAATAAACTTGGCCAAAGAGGTGAAAGAGGTATACCTGGAAAACTATAAAACATTAATAAAGAAAATTAAAGAGGATTCAAAGAAATGGAAATTATGCCATTTGCAGCAATATGGATGCAAGTAGAGATTCTCACACTAAGAAAGAGAAAGACAAATATTGTATGGTATCACTTATATGTGGAATATAAAATATGACACAAATGAACCTATCTACAAAACAGAAACAGACTCACAGACATAAGGAACAGATTTGCGGTTCTCATGGGGACAGGGGGAGTGGGATGGACTGGGAGTTGGGATTAGTGGATGCAAACTACTACACTTAGAATGGATAAGCAATGAGGTCCTTCCATAGAGCACAGGGAGCTATGTCCAATCTCTTGGGACAGATCATGGTGGAAGATAATATAAGAAAAGGAATGTGTGTGTGTGTGTGTATGGCTGAGTCACTGCTGTACAGCAGAATCTGTACAACATTGTAAATCAGCTATTCTTTAATAAAAATATAAAAAAAATGCTTGTTTTCATAGGCTCAAGGTTTAAATAAGATAATGGATGTAAAGCATCAGTACAGCCATCTTTGCTGATAAACTATGGCTATACTTATGGACAACAAACACCTAGCTATGTACACACACATTAAAAAAAGGTAATATAAATAGGTGTATGTTAATAACAGAGACTATCACAAGTATACCTGAAACCTCAAATATATGTTACTGTACTGAGCAAAGCCCAAAGCACAAGGGTGATATACATCTAAGTGCTTACAATTCATTTGGCCCATGCAATTCTAAATCTTTCAAACTATAAATATCATGAATTAAAATATTTGGTTCACATACTTCCAAAGTTCATTTTAATTATTAAACTTGTACTTACCTGTCACTGAAAAGGCCAAATCCATAACCAAGTCATGGTGCCAATGTAAACATGTGTATGTATATTTCTTTTCATCATCAAAATTCCTCCTATTGGAGAAAAGCAAAATTCTTAATTTGGCCAAAGGTGTATGTATGTTGGGAAAACAATGGCATGCTAAATATAATGAACCATATCAAGCCTTATTGCCCTTAATACGCAAAAAGCATATTTTCTAATTGTAAACCAGTCACTTCTGCAAATAGACCATCCTAGTATCCTATTAGCTCAATATTCATTATTGTCTCTCTTTCCTTTTTACTTAAAGGCTAACAACAAGTTCTCTTTAATAAAATGATTATAAGCAAATGGAAATTTTCAGTCCCAGGGCCAAAGGCTGAAATCCTAAAACAGTAAGTCTGTGCAATGAAGAGTACACTAATAAAAGAAAGGGAGGATGCCAGCAAAGCCTAATTTTTATTATCAGCTGTTAACCTTCAGTTATATCCTTTTCCTTGCACCCAGAAATACCCCTATTCTGCAGGACTAATCTAAAATAAATCAATGACAACCATGCTCTTCATGAGTTAACTGACCAAAGACGAATTTTGCCATCCTGGTGACCAGTTGCTATGCAATCTTCCTTTGGGTGACATGCTACACATGTAAAATTGTTCTTAGCATGTTTCTTACTTTTGGATGATGATAAAGTAAATCTAGAAGAAAAAAAATTTCCCTTGATTATTAAAGACTTGGTGAACTGTACTTAAGTAAAAGGTAGGCCCCACGCTTATCAACCCAAACTGGAGTGCTCTCAGAATTCACCGAACATAAATGCATGATTTTTAAGAAAAACTGTGATTGAGAATTGAGAATTTGTCTTGTAAACATTATTAATTCACAATATAAACTTCATTGTACAACATTAGACCATAATAATTTGTCTATGGAGGCTACTGACAGTGAAGTAAACAGCAGACAGCTTTCTGTCTGGGCAGTTTGTTCAAATTTCTTGTTAAAGCCAAGTTATAGCATGAAGTATGGACAAGCTTAAGAAATCATATCTGATGTGAATGGTTCATGTGTCCAAAGATGTCAAGATCCTTATTATACTGGAAAGGAAAACAAATATATTATCCACATTTAAAATATATATTAATTTTAGGTACAGCAAGGTTGAATGGGCTAATTTGACTCATTTTATTTATTTATATTCTGGCCACACCTGCAGCATGTGCAAGTTCCCAGTCCAAGGATCGAACTTGCATCACGACAGCGACTCAAGCCGTTGCAGTAACAATGCTGGGTTCTTAACCTGCTGTGCCACAAGGGAACTCCTAATTTGATTCATTTCAAACTCAGCTATCCCCAAAGACCATATTCATTCCTACAGACATAAAATGACAATGAAGATCACCTGGGGAGGCCTTTTGATACCATGCACAGCATCATCTAAGTGTATAAGGAGGGGTTTGGGGCGAAAGAGCTCCCTACATTGTGTGACTAACAATTTTAACCCCTTGAGGGTTAAAAACTATGTATTTTGTGGTTTCACAATTACTTATAAGAGGAACAGACACAGTTTTGGGTTGCAGGTATGAGAATGGATACAATTACAATGAACTCTTAAGTAAATAAAGCTATCAAAAAGGCAGTCTTACCTTGATGTTGTTTTCTTTTTGAAAAAATAAACAGACAAGTAAAAGTCCCGTACTGCAGCAACATATTCTCCCTGATATTTCAAAAAGAAGATAACATTGACAACAACAGTAAACACCCTTTAAGAAGAAATACTCTCATTACAAAAGTTAACACAGTAACAACCAACTTTTTGCAGGTATATTAACGTGAAATGATATAATTTAACTATGGAAAGGATACTTCACTTCATAAAAAATTAAAGGATGAACACAGGTTCTAAATCCTAAAAATAGTATAATGATTAGAATTTTTTTCTATTAAGGCATAAATTTTATACAAAATGCAACACTTGACATATGTATAGATTCATATAACTACCACCATAAATAATCAAGATTTACAACATTTTTCCTTGCCTCAGGAATGTTTCCTTGTTCCTCTTTCCGATTATTTACAATGCTCCCACCCTTGCCAGCAACTATTGATTTCTATTACTGTAGCTTACTTTTCTGCCTGTTCTATTAACAGAATACAAAAAAGATGGCAAATACTTTCAACGTCCCTCTTTAATTTGGGCTGTTCTAGTGGATGTGAAAGTGCTATCTCACTGTGGTTTTAATCTGTATTTAACTAATGACTATGATGATGAAAAATAATGAAGTTTACAATGCTAAGAGTTTCTTTAATCTATAAATTAATCCTTTTCAGAACAAAGCCAAAATAATGCTACTAAACTTAAGACTAAAGAAAAATGCCGCTAAAATGATATCTAGGGGCTTTGTTGGTACTTGATTTTAATAAATAATGTGGTTATTTATAAGGGATGGCTAAATAAATCATGATATGAACATCATATAATCATTATTCTGATTAACATTTAAGTGCATACACGTGCTGCAATATGAAGAGAAAATAAACATAAAAAAGCCTTGATATAATCACCTGGTTTGGGAAAAAGTATGTTTAGGAAAAAGTCTAGAAAAAGATTCCTCAAATATTACTGGGGAAGCTTAATTTCTTAACGATATTTTTCTGCAGTTTCTGGATTTTTTATAAAGGCATATTATTTATAGACAAGGAGGTCATATTTTTGAAAGACGTATCTACAATGAAAGGATTTAAGTGGCTTATAAATGGTACAAGCTAATACAGTACCAATCCCAAAATATTGATTTTTTTTTGGCCAATTTGTGTACAAAGAAGACAGACTATACAAAAATTAGAATGGTCCAAGAAAAATCTATACCACAAATATATGCTAAAGTAATAAGATAGACTTCTTAGTTACTAACAAAAATATTAAATCACTGTAACATAAAATACTCAGGGGAAAGATTACAGAAAAGAGATCTTATGTACAAAGAAAAAAACCAACAAAACAAATGTTACCTCATTTCCAAAGGCAATGCACTTGGGTGACTGGTTTATGTAATCCAAAACAATGGAAAGCTCCTTAGCTTCCACTTCCTGACTTGATGATTTTGGTAGTTTCACTGAAACCAGCTGAAACACATCTAGCCAAAGGCAGCTATATTAATATTAAGTTTCTCTAGGGAAAGTGAAGATGCACATTTGTTCATATAAAACTGTTAATTAGTATTCTGGAATTAATTTGATGTCAAGATAATAATTGTATGCTATGGTGAACAAGTTGTACTCTTCATCTGAATTTGCAAGTTTTAAGTGGAAGTTTAACTCTAAAACTCATATATATTTGTACATGTAGAAATAGAAAACAATTTATTTTACTGGTGCATTCTGCCTTCCAAAGTACTGAGCTGAGCTAAATGGAGATGGAATATGATATATTGGTGAACTGAGCAGACAAAAAGCAACAAACCACCTTAGAACTTTCAGAAATGCTATGTGCTTGTCACACGTTCCTAGAATAAATCTCTATTTCCGTAAAACTGACATGCTTTTCTCTTTCCATTTCATTAAAAAAATTTCTCAAGGGTAAATAGCTATTATTTCACTACACTATCTCTTTATCTTCATAGACTTTTATAATAAACACAAAATCCTCTATCATATCAATCTACCATTTTCTTGTTTTCCAGCGTGTTTTTCAAGCTCTGTACTCAATTCTTCTAGCCTTTTCAGTCATCTCAAACCTCACGCCTAAATCCCAAATTTTTATTTTCCTTTCCAAACTTATTCTTTCCCACACTCCCCTGTGGAGGAAATGGCACTACCCTTTACCTAACTTCTTAGACTAAATCCTTGAGTCACCTGACTTCTCTCATGTCCCACACCAAACCACTGGCAAACCCTACTGGCTTTATCTTCAAAAGACACCCCAGGTTTAATCATTTCTCACCACTTCTACCACTACCACTTACCCTAAGGCAAGGATCATGCTTCATATCCTAAACATCAGGAGTAGTGACCTCTTCACAGCTCTTCCTACTTCTACCCTTGGTCTTTAGTCCCTACTCAACCCAGGAGCTAGGTGTTCTATTACCACTAAGATCATGTCCCTCTTTTGCTCAAAATTCTTCAATGGCTTTTTAATCTACTCAGAACAAAAGCCAAAGTCCTTCCAAAGGCCTACAATGCTCTACATTATCTCTTCTTCTCTGGCTTACTCTAATCCAGTCTCCCTGCTATTCCTCAAACATGCTGGCAATGCTCTTAGAATGTCCTTTTCCAATATAGCTGTATAACTTATTCTTCCTCTCAGGAGCATCTCTGACCCTATTTGGTATGTATTCTTCCCTTATTGCCTATTTCCTTCCCATTTTATTTTTCTCTAGAATACCTGCCATCTTTTTGGATTATGTGACTGATCTAGTCAGCTTACTGTTGGGATTATTGTCTGTTTTGTTCTTTGCAACTAGAACATTTGGCTCATGGTAGGTGTTTAATTAGCTGTTGAATGAATTAATTACAAGGAGTCAAGAAATGCCACCATAAAAAAATAATGTGCAAATAAAAGATTAACTTGTTTTTAAACTAGTGAAGGTTATTCCAATATGATTTATACAAATTTCTATTAGACACTCTGGCTTTGGACTGCGGAAAGAAGATGAAACAAATGAAGTAAGGATGTATATTTATATATATTTTGAGATTCCAATCACAGAGGATCTTTTCACATGCTGAGAGTCCACTATGTTCCAAGTACCGAAGACTTAACAATAGATCCCATCATGAATATAATTCAGATTAGAATAGAGCATCTGACGTTTACACAGATGACTCTAAAAGGCTAATGACTATGATCTTTACTTTAGATCTGTAGTTTCCTATACCAGCTTACACATTAGACTCAACTGGGCAAATATTTAAATAAACGAATAGGCCCCACCACAGAAAATCTTACTTTTTAGGTTCTTAGAGTGATTGTAATATGCAGTCAGTATTAAGAATCACTTGTTCCTGTGATATGGGTACAAAGTTTTGTTACTGTTCTTGGCAACTACCCTTCCAAATGAGAAATCATGTAGTTGAGTATGGGGAGTGGCTCCCAAACTAGATTCATGAGCAGAACCACCTGGGGAGACACGAAATGCAGATTCCTAGACCAAATCTCAGACCTAGTGAATCAACTGTCAGCCAGGAAATTAAAAAACTTGAATTTTCAGTAAGCATGTAGACAAAGAATTCACAATAATTCTATTTGTATATAAAACAGAACTTAAACATTGAAAACTATTATTGGAGTTCCCGTCGTGGCGTAGTAGTTAATGAATCCGACTAGGAATCATGAGGTTGCGGGTTTGGTCCCTGCCCTTGCTCAGTGGGTTGACGATCCGGCGTTGCTGTGAGCTGTGGTGTAGGTTGCAGACGCGGCTTGGATCCAGCGTTGCTGTGGCTCTGGCGTAGGCCGGGGGCTACAGCTCCGATTCGACCCCTAGCCTGGGAACCTCCATATGCTGCGGGAGTGGCCCAAAGAAATAGAAAAAAGACCAAAAAAAAAAAAAAAAAAGATAAAACTATTATATTTAAAGTCATCTGGTAAGGCAACTTAATCATTTTAAGAAATATATTGTCAGGGAGTTCCCGTCATGGCTCAGTGGTTAATGAACCAACTAGGAACCATGAGGTTGTGGGTTTGATCCCTGGCCTTGCTCAGTGGGTTAAGGATCTGGCCCTGGAACATTTTCTGGAATGGCTCTTAGAGATGGTCTGTGGTTCACATAAGAAAACTGAACGTGTAGCTTTTATTCCTTCTTGCCTTTTTTTTTTTTTTTGCCATTCTTGTGGCACGTGGAAGTTCTTGGGCCGAGGATCTGACCTGAGCCACAGCAGCGACAATGCTGGATCCTTAACTGCTAGGTCACCAGGGAACTTCATGTCACATATTTTGCTGGATAAAATAGTACTCATTAACAGAGTTGGTACCAAATTACTTTTAACTAAAAAAGATTTAGCTCTCAGAATTTTGACTATTCTCAAGTTACTTAAAAGTCCATCATATAACAATCTGCACATTTGTCTCAGCAAAACAAACAACAAAAAAATCCCAAAACAGAAGTTCCCGTTGTGGTGCAGCAGAAATGAATCTGACTAGGAACCATGAGATTGTGGGTTCGATCCCTGACCTTGCCCAGTGGGTTAAGGATCTGGTATTGCCGTGAGCTGTGGTGGAGGTCGCAGACGTAGCTCGGATCCTGCATGGCTGTGGCTGTGGTGTAGGCTGGCAGCTGTAGCTCT
This sequence comes from Sus scrofa, assembly GCF_054392235.1. Lineage (NCBI taxonomy): Eukaryota > Metazoa > Chordata > Mammalia > Artiodactyla > Suidae > Sus > Sus scrofa. Next base: position 108,356,016 of record NC_139397.1, on the reverse strand, counting down.
CATTTGAACGCCTAGCCTGGGAACCTCCACATGCCCTCAGTGCAGCCCTAAAAAAGCAAAAACAAATAAAAACAAAATCCCAAAACCCCAAACAAAAAGCCACTACCAAACTCCCCCACCCTAAACCAAAAAACTCCAAACCAGCACCAGCACCACTGTGGAAAGAATTCACTTAGCTAATGAGCTGTGAGCCAATCTAACTGACTGTCCAGTAACCAGTTTAAGGCTGCTTTATACTTTGAATTCTGGATACAACTATATCCAACACAGAGTGCAGTGGCTGAGGTCTGAGATTAGAAAAATTCTCTGGATATATCCTCCATGTCAATATGCTAATGTATTAAATTCACTGCTAAAGGACAATTATTTGTAATCACTGATGATTACATTTAGAATTCCTAAAATGCTCTGAAACATGGTAGTTTCGATGGAATATTGTTCCAATGATAATGACAGTATAATAACAGTAATTTAGCCACTCTATTAGTTCCTACTAGCCTGCTTTCTATACCATTTCCTACAGATTCAAAATCAACAAATGGATGTTTAATGATGAATAAAATGATAATGATGCCTCAGAATGACAGATTTAGTTCATTAGGAAGTCACATTGTAGAACGGCTTTAAACTTGGAGTCTATTATTGCAACCATGTAGTTTATCATTCCCTCATTACATATTTAAGAATATGTAATAATGTTGAAAGCAATAAACACCAACTCCAAAAACTGTTAACTTTAGACTAAAACCAAAATGTTACATTTGAGAAACTATAAAATGTGAAAAGAGCCATTCAGTGCTATATGAAACAAAGTAAATTTACTATACCTGGTTTTTCTTTATTTATTATAACAAAGACAGAATCCTCAGTATACGTAAGAGTAAAGAGGGCATGGAGTTTACATCCAACTATGAAAGTCTGAAAGATAAAAAGCAGCATATTAATAATTCATCTCCTGGTGCCTCTTCCATAACTTCCATAATGGGCAGGGATTTTTTTCCATCTATTTTGCTATACTGTCAACATCAGAAGAAAGGCTTTAGGAGACACGAAATATATTTTTGTTGAATAGACTTTCAAGCTAATTGTTATAGATCTGTTTTTTTTTTCCCCCCCAATGGTTGTATATAAAATTCTATTGAACATCAAATTATCACTAACAACAAGATTACATTCTGGAGTTCCCTTGTGGCACAGCAGGCTAAAGATCCAGCTTGGTATCTGCAGCAGTTTGGGTCACTGCTGTGGCATGGGTTTGATCCCTGGTCTGGGAATCTCCACATGCTGTGGGTGCAGCCAAAAAAAAAAGAAACTAAAAAAATTGAAAAGTATTACATTCGAGTATTACATTCTTTTCTATGAACAAGTTTTAAGAACTATATTCACCTGCCATTATTTCAACAAGAGATTCCTAAAGGTTAGACTGCTGGAGTAAAACATATTTATTCATTTTCAGTCTCATTCCCACTGACCATGTACAAAAGTACCTGTTTTTCACACTTTGCTGTATTTTTTTTCAATCTGCAGCTTGGCTAAACTGACAGGGAAAAACGTTGTGTTACGTCCTTTATGTTTAATTATTAATGGGCTTAAACCTCTTTTCACGTTTATTGGTTGTGTCTTGTTTTCTGTGTATTACGTATTCCTATTCTGTGTCAGTTTTTTTTCCCATTGGGTCATTAGCTTCTCTTTATTAGTTTTTGGCATTTTTTTTGCATACTGGTGATAATAACTCTTGTAAATATTTTCTTTCAGTTTCATTGCTTACTTTTTGGTTAGACTTTTAAAATTTTGTATAGATAAATTTATCTTTTCTTATACGGTTAGTGAATTTCATGACTTGCTTAGGAAGGCTATCTAAAAGATTAGGCCTTTCAATCCCACTGTCACTCAGTGGGTTAAGAACCCAACAGTGTCCACAAGGGTATGGTTTCCCATTCCCTGGCCTCACTCAGTGAGTTAAGGATCCAGTGTTGCCGCAAGCTGTGGCATAGGCCAGCAGTTGCAGCTCCAATTTGACCCTTAGCCTGAGAACTTCCATTTGCTGCAGGTGTGGCTATAAAAAGAAAAAACAACAGGAAACAATACGTCATTAAATTATGTTGACATTCTTGCTCAAATAATCAAAAGGGAAGCTTGATCCACGTACCTTTATCAGAATGCCATCTACATAGTCCCACAGTTTAATCGTGCCATCAAAGGAACAAGAATAGAGCTAAACGGGTAAAAATGGTACAAAAGTGATTTAAAAAAAGAACTATATTAAGATATCTAATTAAGTGCCAATATAGAAGGTATTGCTTGTTCATTAAGTCATTTTTAGCTATAAAGAGTAAGTTATTTACATTGTTTTTATGAAGTAAAAAAAAAAATCTTATCACAATTCTTTGCAGAAAGCAGATCCATCAATTTCAAGCTTTAAAACAAGGAAAAAAGTCAATCTTCTATCTTCAGGAGGGAGATGGGAAGGTATTGAGTTATGAAAAGCACCTAAGAGAGAGTTCTCATTGTGGCTCAGGGGGTTACCAATCCGACTAGTACCCACGAGGAGGCATGTTCAATACCTAGCCTCACTCAGTGGGTTAAGGATCTGGCATTGCCATGCACTATGGTGTAGGCTGGCAACTGCAGCTCCAATTTGACCCCTAGCCTGGGAACTTCCATTTGCTGCATGTGTGGCCTAAAAAAGCAGAAAAGAAAAGCACATAAGAGCTAACTGACATTTTCCGAGAACCCAGGCCTTTATTAGCAGAACTGCTTTCATCTTCCATGGGTATTAAGGAATGTTTCTCAAATGATATGAGGATGTCTTAAAAAAAATCCAACTCATCAAGGACCAATATTTTCATAAAATACAATCAAAGTTATGTACTTAGAGGCTATGGCTATGTCCAAGTGAGCTAAGGTTTTAGATACTCAATTTCTATACTTATCTTATTGCAAACCTATAACCAACACTTTATGACACTGGTCTGTTGATATATCCCAGTAACACCAGAAGGCCCATTTTTTTGTCCCAGTGGACTGAGTTTCACTAAGGTCACCCTAAATTTTCTTCGTTGATGTTATTGTGAAAGCACTTCACTCAATTTTGAGTTTTTTGAAAGGAAGATGGTGGAACAGGAGGATGTGGAACTCACCTCCCAACATGAACACACTGAAAATATATTTACACATCGATCCCTGGCCTTGCTCAGTGGGTTAAGGATCCGGCCTTGCTGTGGTGTATGTTGCAGATGTGGCTTGGATCTGGCATTGCTACAGCTGTGGCACAGGCCAGCAGCTACAGCTCCGATTAAATCCCTAGCCTGGGAACCTCCATATGCCACGGGTGCAGCCCTTGGAAAACAAACAAACAAAAAAACCAGAAAAAAAGAAGAAACATGCACCTCAATGTTCACAACAGCATTATTTTATAGCTAAGATATGGAAGCAGCACAATAGATGAATGGATAAAGATATGGGGGTGTGTGCATGCATACACACATTAAAGTAATAGAATATTACTTAGCCATAAAAAAGGATAATATTCTGTCATCTAAAACATAGATGGACCTAGGAATATTATACTTAGTGAAATAAGACAACAGCAAGATCCTGCTGTGGCACAGTGGAAATGAATCTGAATAGCATTCATGAGGATGCAGGTTCAATCCCTGGCCTTGCTCAGTGGGCTGGGGATCTGGCATGAGCTGTGGTGTAGGTCACAGATGTGGCTTGGATCCCACAGCACAGAGGGTCCTAAACAAGTTGAAACAAAACAGACCTACACCAAGACATACTGTAATAAAAACTGCAAAAGCTAAAGATAAGAATATTCTAAAGGCACTTAAATAAGCCCCTGTACAAAGAGTAAAAAAAGAAGAAAAAAATTTCTGTGAAAGTGATGATAACCATGATGAACAGCAAAAGGTTGAACATGGACATATAAAAGAGGACATCAAAAACATAAAATGTGGGGGAGGAGAGTAAGAAAATGTATATTTTTTTTCCCACCAGAGTGCCTTTGAGCCTATATGACTACCAGTCGAAGGCAAGCAGATAAAGGGAGTGGTTAACATACTTGAAAAACAGGGAAGCCAGAAATGAAAAACACAACAGATTCACAGAAACTAAAAAGAAGAGGATATATCTATAGCACAAAAGAAAATCATCAAACCACAAAAGGAAAAACAAAAAGAAGGGGACAAAGGAAAAACAGAGAATGAATGGGAAAGCAAGGCTTAACATGGTAATAAATACCTAACTGTCAATAATTACCTTAAATGTCAATGGGATGCTCCTATCAAAAGACAGAGAATGGCAGAATAGATTAAAAAAAACAAGAGCTTACAATATGCTGCCTACAAGAGACTCACCTTAGGGCACAGAGAGTATGGGGATAGAAAAAGATATTTCATGAGAATGGAAATGACAAGAAAGTGGGAGTTGCAATATTCATATCAGGTATCAGATTTCAAAACAAAGCCATAAAGAAAGAACACTATTTAATGATAAAAGAATCAATTCATGAAGAGGATATTATACTCACCAACATCTATGCCCCTAATATAGGAGCACCAAAATACATAAAACAAATTCTAAGAGACATATAAAGGAAAAATTGATGGGAATACAGTAACAGTAGGAGACTTTAACCCTCCACTGACATCAATGGACGGATCTTCTACCAAAAAAAAAATCAATAAGACAACATAGATCCTAAGTGACACAATAGAACAGTTATACTTCATTGAGTTTCAGGACATTACATCCAAAAAAAAAAAAAAAAACCCCAGAATACACATTCAAGTGCACAAGAACAGTCTCTATGACCACATACTAGGGCACAAAACAAGCTTCAACAAATAGGAGTATAAAAATTATTTCAAGCATCTTTTTTTTTGATCACAATGGCATGAAACCAGAAATCAACCACAGAAAGAGAAAGGATAAAAAAAAAACAGTTGCAGAGTTCCCGTCGTGGCGCAGTGGTTAACGAATCCGACTAGGAACCATGAGGTTGCGGGTTCGGTCCCTGCCCTTGCTCAGTGGGTTAACGATCCGGCGTTGCCGTGAGCTGTGGTGTAGGTTGCAGACGAGGCTCGGATCCCGCGCTGCTGTGGCTCTGGCGTAGGCTGGCGGCTACAGCTCCGATTAGACCCCTAGCCTGGGAACCTCCATATGCCGCGGGAGCGGCCCAAGAAATAGCAAAAAGACAAAAAAAACAAAAAAACAAAAAAAACAAAACAGTTGCATGGAGACTCAACAACACTCTAGTTAAAAAAACCAAGAAACAAACAAACAAAAAACCACCAATGGGTCAACAATAAAATCAAGAGAAAATTAAAAAATACCTTGGGACAGATAACATTGAAAACACAACCATACAAAATCTATGCTATGCAGCAAAGCAGTTCTCAGAAGGATGTTCATAATGATACATAACTTCCTCAAAAACAAAACCCAGGGAGTTCTCATCATGGCTCAGTGGAAACAAATCCAACTAGTATCCATGAGGATATGGGTTCAATTCCTGGCCTCATTCAGTGGGTCCAGGGTCTGGCATTGTGTGAGCTGTGGTGTAGGTCACTGATGTGGCTTGAATCCCATGTTGCTATGGCTGTATCCAGCAGCTGTAGCTCTGATTTGACCCCTAGCCTGGGAACTTCCATATACTGCTGGTGCAGCCCTAAAAAGAGAGGAAAACAAAAACAAAAACAAAAAACAAAGAGAAAAATCTCAAATAAACCACCTAACTGCCTCTTAGAAGAATTAGAAAAAAAGGGAATTCCCGTCATGGCGCAGCAGAAATGAATCCAAATAGGAACCATGAGGTTGCGGGTACTATCCTGGCCTCACTTCAGCGGGTTAAGGAACTGGCGCTGCTGTTAGCTGTGGTGAAGGTTGCAGACACAGCTTGGAACTGGTGCTGCTATAGCTGTGGCAAAGGCTGCACACCTAGTGTGGGAACCTCCATATACCCTGGATGCGGGCCTAAAAAACAAACAAAAAAAAAAAAGAAAAAAAAAAGAATTAGACAAAAAGAATAAAACTTAAAGTGAGCAGAAGGAAGGAAGTAGTAATAAAAGGAAATGAATGAAATAAAAATTTAAAAAACAATAGAAAGAAATAATAAAACCAAGAGCTGCTTTTCTGAAAGGGTAAACAAGGTTAACAAACTTCTGGCCAGGCTCACCAAGAAAAGTGAGAGAACCCAAATAAACAAAGTAAGAAATGAAAAAGGAGAAACAACAACCAACACCACAGAAACACAGAAAACCCTAAGTGAATACTGTGAACAATTGTATGCCAACAAACAACCTAGAGAAATAGGCGAGTTTCTAGAAACATACAGCCCACCAAAACTGACTCAAGAAGAAATAGATGACTAGACTGATCACTAGAAGTGAAACAAATTCAAAATCCATTCAAGACGAAAACTCTTAGCAAAGTATGTATAGAGGGAACGTACCTGAATATAATAAAAGCTATCTATGGCAAACCTATAGCCAATGTAATACTCAATGGTGAAAAGGTAAAAAGCCTTCCTGCTAAAATCTAGAACAAGACAGGGATGCCCACTATCATCTCTTCTATTTGACATTATATTGGAAGTACTGGCCACAGCAAAAAAAAAAAAAAAAAAAAAAAAAGCAATAAAAGGTATCGAAATTGGAGGAGAAGAGATAAAACTGTCATTACATGTAGATTACATGATATTATATATAGCAAACCCTAAAGACTCCACACAAAAATGATATGAATTGATAAATGATTTCAGCAGAGCGGCAGGACACAGGGTTAATATACAGAAATCTGCTGCATTTCTTTAAACTAATAATGAAATATCGGAAAGGGATTAGAAACTGAAAATGATTTAAATAAGTGGAAAGATATTCCATGCTCTTGAATTAGAGGAAATAATATTGTTAAAATGGCCCTACCACCCAAAGCAATCTATAGATTTAATGTGATTCCTATCAAATTACCCATGACTTTTTTTCACAGAGCTAGAATAAATAATTCTAAAATTTATATCAGATAATAAAAAACTCAGAATTGCCAATGCAATCCTGAAGGAAAAGAACAAAGCCAACTCTCCCAAACTTCTGACTATACTACAAAGCGAAAGGAATCAAAATAGCATGGTACTAGCCCCAAAACAGACATACAGATCAATGGAACAAAAGAGAGAGGCAGACATAAACCCACACACCTATGATCAATTAATCTCTGACAAAGGAGGCAAGAATTTATACTTCTTCAACAAGTGGTGTTGGGAAAGCTGGACAGCCACAGGGAAATCAATAAAGTAAGAACATACCTTCTCACTATACACAAAAATAAACTCAAGGAGTTCCTGCTGTGGCTCAGCGGAAATGAACCCAACTAGTATCTATGAGGATGCAGGTTCTATCCCTGGCCTTGCTTTGGTGGTTAAGGATCTGGCATTGCCATGATCTGCAATATAGGTCACAGATATGGCTTGTATCTGGTGTGGCTGTGTAGGCTGGTAGCTGCAGCTCCGATTTAATTCCTAGCTTGGGAATTTCCATATGCTGTAGGTGCCGCCCTAAAAAGAAACAAACAAATAAACAAAAAACAAAATGCACACACATTAAACCAAAAAAACCTCAAAATGTCCTAAAGACTTAGACACCATAAAACTCCTAGAAAAGATCATAGGCAAAACATTCTTTGACTTGAATGGTTTCCCAAGGTCAATCTCCCAAGGCAACAGAAATAAAAACAAGCAGATGGGACCCAATGAAATTTATAAGCTTTTGTATAGGAAACCATAAATGAAACAAAAAGACAACAGAATGGGAGAAAACATTTGCAAGTGTTGGGACTGAAAAGGGCTTAATTTCCAAAATATACAAACAGCCCATATAACTCAACAACAACAAAAATAAACAAACAATCCAACTGAAAAGTGGGCAGAAAACCTAAACAGTCATTTCTTCTAAGAAATACAAATGGCCAAAAGGCACATGAAGAAGTGCTCAATATTGCTAATTATTAGAGAAATACAAATCAAAACTATAATGAGGTACCACCTCACATAAGTTAGAGTGGCCATCATTAAAAAGGTCTAAAAATAACAAATGCTGGAGAGGGTGTGGAAAAAAGAGAACCCTCCTAACACTGTTGGTAAGAATTCGAGTTGGTGTAGCCACTATGGAAAACAGTATAGAAGCTCCTCAAAACACTAAGCATAGATTTACCATATGACCCAGCAATCCCACTCCTAGGCATATATCCAGAGAACTGTAATTCAAAAAGATACATGCACCCCTATGTTCACAGCAGCACTATTCACAATAGACAAGTCATGGAAACAACCCAAATGTCCACTGACAGATGAATGGATAAATATGTGGTACATATTATATATACAACAGAATAAAAAAAACGAAATAATGACATTTGCAGCAATATGGATGCAACTAGAGCTTATCATACCAAGTGAAATAAGTCAGAAAGAGAAAGACAAATATCACATCATATCACCTATATGTGGAATCTAAAATATGACAGAACCTGTCTATGAAACAGAGACTCACCGACAAAGAGAACAGACTTGTGGTTGCCAAGGGGGAAGGGGCTGGAGAAGGGAGGGAATGGGAGGCTGGGGTTGGCAAATGTAAGCTATCATACATGGAGGGCTATGATAAGCCCTTATACAACAAAGTCCTACAGTAAGCACAGAGAATTATATTCAACATCCTATGATAAACCATAATGGAAAAGAATAATTTCAAAAAAGTGCATAAAAAAGAAAAAATGTATATATATAACTGAATCACTTTGCTGTACAGCAGAAATTAACATACTGTAAAACAACTATACTTCAATGAAAAAAAGATTTCATTTAACTGTGCCAAATCCCGAATTTCAGAAACTCATACAAAAAAGAACCCCCTTTTTCAAGTAATATCTATTAGCATCTTGTGAACAAATGGTTCACAGAATATATTGTGAACAATATAGTTCTAGGCAGTGACCCTATTTTAATAATTAAAAATAAGTGAAAGTATCTTGAATCAGAAATCAAAATAGGATTTCCCTGATCATAACCTAGAAAGCTTCCCAGCCAAATTCAATTCAAATTTTTCTGGCAACAATAAAACCAAAATTAAAATACTCAATTGTAAACTGTTTAACACCTGTAGATGGTTGCTGGGGTTGAGCTGGATTCCAGTTACCAGATTTCTATGCCCTTGCAAAATGTGTACACATTCTTCTGTAGCTGTGCTAAAAACTTTGATAAAGTCTCCAGAGACACAGAAGATATACCTGTAAATAAGAAAAATAAATTTCACATACTATATAATCTTTTTACTGTACATAAAAAAACCTCTAACATGCAACATAAATTTCATTAAAAATAATAGTTTAAGAACTATACATTCAAATTGTGCTGCTTAAATTTATAGGGATATTTAAGATGTTTGTTTAATCAACTCTAAAAAGTAAATCAATGATGCCAAAGTCACATCTCTGACCTATTCCAGGGGCAGAGGAAATCATCCTGCATAAACAGCCAACTTAACCAAGTTGTTTGTTCACTAACAGATGCAGAATGTGCTAGGCATTCTCTCAGCTATTATTACGCAGTGGTTTTGCTAACAGCAGTGTCCTCCCCTGTTCTCCAACTCTCCATCATTCACTCGGAGTATCAGCTTACAAATGCTAAGTCAAAGATCCTCTCTCAGTGAGGTCTCCTACATAGCAAAGTACAAAAACTTTAGGACAATTCTTTTTCTTATTGTTGAAATGCTGGTTTTGCTTTTGCTTTTCTGGATTAGTGGCTTTCTTCCATATAGCAGAGGCTACCAAATTATTAACTGTGTTTAAGCTGGGGTGGGGTGATAAATTTGGCTTTTTTCATAATATAACCATAAGACGAAACTCAAAACTGCAAATCTAGAATCTCTCAAAAAATGTTTGCTCTCTGCTTAATACACCTGACAATGTACACATCCACCACAGTGCTTTCCCATACACCGTAGAAGGTACTAACTACAGAATCCTTAGACTGGACCTCTTCTCTGTGTTCCCCAAGTACTCCAGCATGATTTGATCAGGCATTTTCAAACTGCGTTGAAATTCCTCATTTATATAAATATCTATCTCCCTTATCTGGCCATAAACTCCTATACGGCAGAGGCCCTATTTATCTTTGATTACCAATGTCCAAACCAGTTTGTTAAAAAGAACCTGCCCAAGCTTCAAAGGTTTTATAAACTACTTAGATAAAATGAACCAGTAAAAACATTATTACAAGGAAGTTCCCTGGTGGTCTAGTGGTTAGGACTTAGCACTTTTACCACTGTGGCCCAGGTTTGATCCTTGATCTGGGAACTGAGATGCCACATCATGCTGCTGCATACTGTGGCCAAAAAGAAAAAAAAAGAAAAAAGAAAAATTAAAAAAACACTCTATTGGAGTTCCTGTTGTGGTGCAGTGGTTAACGAATCCGACTAGGAACCATTAGGTTGTGGGTTCGGTCCCTGCCCTTGCTCAGTGGGTTAAGGATCTGGCGTTGCCCTGAGCTGTGGTGTAGGTTGCAGTTGCGGCTCGGATCCCATGTTGCTGTGTCTCTGGCGCAGGCCGGTGGCTGCAGCTCCGATTGGACCCCTAGCCTGGGAATCTCCATATGCTGAGGGAGCAGCCCAAGAAATAGCAAAAAGACCAAAAAAACAAAAACAAAAACAACTCTATTACAAAATAACCAGAGGTTAAGTCCTCTAATGCTGACCAGGGTTGCTACTACCCTATTTTATAATTTCTAAGACTCTTAATTTTTCATATGTTCATCTTATAAGTGTGTAACCAGGAGGCATGGTTGTGTTCAACTGTTTAATAAGATCAACAAAGTACAAGCAACAAAGCAGCCACGGTATGTGGACTCCCCTTTGGCTGGATCCTCCTCTTCATTCCCTCAAGTTCTTACCATCTCCACCTGGACTACTCTTAAGGGCTTCTTACAGTCTCCAGGTGTGGTCCTTCAATTTACCTTTCATACTCATGAGACTAATTTGACAAACTTGACCATATTACTTCCTTAAACAAAGATTAAATTAAATTAAAACCCTTCAATGTTTTCTCACTGCATTCAGGATATGATCCAACTTCCTAAGACAGACTCCAGTCTGACTGGAACTACTTTTTCACTTGAACAATGTGTTAAGTGGTCCACAACAACACCCTCACTCCCACCCATTAGCATTAACAGATCTTTTAGGCAGTGCTTTATGGAGATGGTGGTGGGTGAGGGTAGTGTTTGCCAAGAAAACTCCCCCTAATTAAGGCTACCTCAGAGGAAAGTAACTTCCTTACTCCTTGGCAGAGAATAATGACTTTGCCTGAATGCAACCCCCCACTCCCACCCCTCAATACTCACCATGCCTTTGCACATTCTGCCTTTATTTAGGAACCCTTTCTTTCTGGCTACTACTTGAAGATTCAGCTCAGGGTTCTTTCCACTGGAAGCCTTCCCTCATCTTCTCATTCCAGATCAGTGCCAGTCACATGTGAGGGACTTAGCTCTGTAACAGCACTTTCCACATACAGGCCTTCCCTATCAGACTGCTACCTAACACCTGCTATGTTTACCTGGTGATTTTACAGGTACTTTAAAGTCTACAGGCCCAGTATGAATCCAACAACTTCTTGTTAATCCTGATTGTTAAATTACTCCAAAACTCTGTCTTTTTTCTTCATCTTCAATATTATCTTAGTTCTGGGCAAAGCCATTTCTTGCTCAGATGCCTGCATTAGCCTTATAAGCCTTGGTCTATAATCATCTAGACTTTTCTCTCATCACTTCCCTTTACTGTATGCTATAAGTATACAGACCTTACACACATGACAACCCTCCCCCAACCCCAATTTCAAGTTGCTCACTTCGCATGATGCCCTCCTCCAATACCATGGAAGGGGCAAACTCCTGTTAATTTTTAAAGATCCTGCAGCGTGAGGGAAACTTCACTGTGTAATGCCTTCTATGCCATCACTGTACCTTTAAATATATTAGCCTACCCGCCTCTCATCTTTCACTGCGTATTATATAGTTTTACACAGTTTTCAGATTAATATTCTTGAGGAAACACAGTCATATTACCCTCCTCCCCCAACACCTTATTAAAAAATGCTCTCTTCGGACCAAACAACAACAAAGAACTGACTCTATGTTCCTTTTCCAATCTTTTTTCCCACTAACCTTCTTCATATACCATGCCTACTAACAGTATCTTAGCTCTTTGTTTATACTGTCCGTGTATCTGGAATGCCTTCCATGCATATCCCCTAGTCAAATACCACACACCTGCCTACATCTAGCCTAGATATTACTTTCTCATCAACCTGCTCCATCCTTCTAGTTTGAAGTGCTGTTTCTCATGGGCTCTCAAAGTGCCACAATGTATGAAACATCTGAGTATTTTCTTTTCCTCACTAGACTGAAAGCTCTGTAAGGTAGGATCAATAGTGGACTTATTTTACTTTTGTCACCTCAGCTTTTTTTTAAATTATGTAGCTGATAAATACTTAAAAACAAACTGTAGACCTTAGCAAATGAGATACAATAGATCCCAATATAATGAATAAGGTGTAGAAAACAGTACACTGGAGGAAGAAACTGGATATAAGTTCAAAGTGGTAGAACTCTAGCAATCTCTTGAAGCTTCAGTTTCTTTCTTTGATTCACAAGTATCAACGAAGCCCTCTTTATTGTAAAGACCAGGGATTCCTTTTTTTTGGCCACTAAGCTAATTTATGAAAGCTCCTTCAGTCACTCATGCATGCATTCAGTAGCTATCTGCTAAAGACCCATAAACAAGATATTGTGGCCATACAAACCTTCACAGACCACTATCTCTACTTTTCTAAAATAGAAAGGGTTTTAATTATCCATCACTGACTGAAAATCTCATTTTGTCACTTATAGATGACGCTGACAATACAGCAGTAATAATAATGACAGCTGACTTACATTGAACCATTAAGTGCCAGGCACTGTTCGATGCGCTAAGTATTTAGGCACTTAATCCTCTCAACAACCTTATGAGATGGATTACCAAATACTCCCGTTTTATAGAGGCAACTGAGGCAGAGATTAAGAACCTGCAGAGGCACAGAATAGATGAACCGGGTTTCGAACCCGCTAGTTTAGCATCCAGCTACACTGAACTCCTGATGAAGGGGACCAGGGCTTAAACATGCTTTTATCCCACACAGAATCTAATATTTTCCACGCAAAGCTCCAAAAAGGTGACCAGAATGGTTTTTTAGGGGGTAGGATATGTGGAGAACTCCCAATAATTAATCGTTCAGGAATTCCAAATCATGATTCGGTCCCAAAAAGGGATACTCATGGTACTGCAAGAACAGCGGCATACATATTTTGTACCTGGATCATTTTCCAGCCGCCCCAACGACCAGCCGATTCTAGACACGTGGGTCCGCTCCCGGGGGCCCCTCAATTTACCTGCAGATCTGGAGAGGGAGAAGCGCGCGCGCCCCAGTCTGCAGTGCCACTGGACTAACAGGTATCTCATTCCTCTTAACAGCTACCGGCTCCTCCTGGGGCCTGGAGTGCTCCGGGCGCGCCCCTTCCCGAGACCAGAACCGCCAGCCCGGACGCGCCGGATAGTTCTTCCTCTCCCCCCCGCTCCCAGGTGGTGGACTCAACGCCCCTCAGCCTGGCGGCAAAGCGCGGCGCACCCATACTTAGAATCCGCAGAGAACACCGCTCTCCTGAAGTTCAATTCGCTGCCGCCACAGCGAACCACGCGGAGACTCTCTTCTGCCACCATCTTCGCGCAAGCGCAGGCCCCGCCCCGAGCTTCCTGGACGGAAGCCGGTTGACAGGGCGTTTGTCCCGCCTACAGACTCCCACTCGGGGCTCTTCTAGGCCTCAGTCTCTATGGTAACTCTTTATGGTAAGACCCTGCGCCTGCAGGGCCATCTTTCGTTTGGGCAACCGCTCATTAGGACGCCTGTGAAGAAAGGTAAAAGTGAAATGTAGTCAAAGACGCAATGCATTTATGTTAGATTCTCCTAAAATTTTATTTAGTACAGATAACTTTCTCTCTGGATTTATCAGTCTGACTATAGCTTCTTCCGCTGAAAGGGAAAGGTGAACCAAACTGTGTCACGTGACCACCGGTCCTTTCCCATCCTCGCCGAGCTTCCCCTTTTTCTGAATCGGGCGCTTCGTGATGACGCCTGCCTTGTGAGCCAAAAGCTTTCTTGGTCTCACGGTTGAGTTCTTGGGTGGGGAGGTAGAATTCTCTACAGTTGTTTGTTTCTCTCATTAGCAGTCTCTTTGCCCTATTCCTCTGAGCGTAGCTCACGTTCCTACAGAATCTTCGCAGCTGCAGAGCCTTGCCTTTTCCTTTGGACATCTAGCTCCTCCGGGATTCTGGTTCTTATTTTTCTCCCCGGTCGGCCGATCTGACATTCCACTCTATCCTGGCCAAATTCCGTGGTTTTAGCTTCCGAAGCCCTGAATGCTGAGAAAGTTAATGTCTCCACATCCGTTTCTTTTTTATAAACGTATGTGTATCATTTTTGTTGTTCCTGTATATTAAGGGGTGCTCATTTTCATTCATTAATTTAAACATTTACCAATGCCCTCTGTACTGGCTCCCTACCACTCCTAAAGGTGAAGAGCCACTGTCAGCGTCACCTTAACAGGAACAGGAGATCTGCCTTGTACGTGGATCTCCTTAGTCTTTCTGGAGGCAAATAATTATTGAGAACCTTCTACATGTGAGACACAGTGCAAGACAAATGTGATCCCTGCCTTATTACCTTCAATGGGAGAAAGAGACAATAAAAATGTTTAATGTGACAATCACAATTTGTGTGCTGAAGAAAATAAAACAGTAATATGAAAGGCCAGTTTCCGAGGCGGTTTAGGCTTAACCTAATGAATATGTGTTTGTTAAGGTAGTGCACGTTAAAAAACAGTATTTTTAAAATGCAACGTTAATACAAATTTGATATAAAATAATTCAGTGCAGAAGTAGAATGGTCTTGGTCCATCCTACACCCCATGAATATCTCTTAACCATTAAAGGTTTGGCGTGTATGTTTCCTGATGTTTTTCTAAGCGTATATACACCTTAACATTATTCTTGAATGTAAGGCACCATGTATCCCTTTTCCCCCTCTATAATGCTTTCACTGCATTGTATACAGATTTTTATCTCTTTTTCTTAATGACTGCATAGCATTCATCGAGTAAATATGCCACAATTAAGTCATTCTCTCAAAGGTGGATAGTCATTTCCATTTTTTCAAAAAGTGGCAAATAGTGATACAGGGCACAGATTTATGACACTATTGCTGTATGAGGGATTCCTAGAAAAGCTGTGGGGTTGAAGAATATCTGCATTTTTTATTTTGAGAGAATGTTCTGTGGAATAGAGACGTGTTACTGGGAAAACCAAGAGGAATAACTAACAGCAGCCAAAATAGGGAACTATGTAACTTAGATTTTTAGTCTGATGTTTTGGGAAAATCCATAAGGAGAGGAAGTATTATAAGAGAGTATAAATTCTTAAGAAGAAATCCGGAGGGAAAAGGACTGAGGAAGTGGTGTAAAGCAAACGAAGTTGTCTATAAAGATTGCATCAGTGAGCAATTGAAAGATAGCAAGGGTCGGCAGTCGATGGTTTAAAATTTAGAGTCACATTTTCAAGAATTGCTAAGTGTAATGAACTCTGCTTCTTAAGTCTATTATTTCCTTTCATATACTGGTATTTGAATATCATATATCAATCTTTGTTGATTGGCCCACAGACACAAAAAAAGCAACATTTTCTAAAGTGTTTGAAGAATAGGATATTGAGGGTGATAGGAGGTGGCTATAGATATTCTCTGCTCCTGCTGTTAGCACTGTCAGAGGCTTCCCTAGGCATTTTATAGAAGAGAGCAAGGAAAGTTGCACTCCTTTGTTGAGAGCTGAGCATGCGTGACAGGTCCCTGTTTCTCTTCAGCGTTCCTCTTGTCTTTCTGAGTCCTCAACAGAATCCTCTTTAAATTCATGGCAATATTGATTTTTCCTAGCACATACTTTATTTAAAAAATTTTATTGTAGTTGATTTACAATGTTCTGTCAATTTCTGCTGTACAGCAAAGTGACCCAGTTATACACATTCTTTTTTTTTTTTCCATTACAAGTGATTAGATTTCCCTGCTGACACATACTTTAAAACTCTTCCAGCCTCTCTATCTAGTTCCAAGGCTGCTCCCACCTTTTTAGGTTTTGTTAGTTACATGAGCAGCCCACTCTTGGTACCAAAATCCCTTTCAGGGTTCTCCAGAAAAACAGAACCAATAGGATTGATTGATTGGTTTTTATTTATTAAAAGGAATTGGTGCACTCAATTATGGAGGCTGAAAAGTCTTACAATATGCAGTCTGCAAGTTGGACACCCTGGAAAGCTGGTGGCGTAATTCACCCTGAGTCTGAAGGCCTGAGAACCTGGGGAGAAGATGGTATATATCCAGTGTAACTACAGGAGGAGAACACTGCTCCAGCCCAGCAGTCAGGTAGAGAAGGAATGAATTTTCCATCCCTTTTCCTTTTGTTCTATTCTAATCCTAATGGGCCCTGTATGCTGCCCAGCCACGTTGGGGAGAGCAGTTTGCTTTGAGTCCACAGATTTCAGTGCCAATCAGGTAAGATTGGCATTACCTTCACAGACAAATCTAGAAATATTGTTTAGCCAAATACCTGGCATCCCATGACCCAATGAAATTGACACATAAAATTAACCATCACACTGGGCAACCACTGATCTGTTCTGAGTCCCTACAGCTTGCCTCCAGAAACTTGTATAAACAGTATTATATTGTGTGTAACCTTTTATGTCTAGCTTCTTTCACTTAGCATAATATTATTAGAAATTTGTGTTGTTGTGTAGATCGGTGGTTTCCTCTTTTTTTGATGGGGAGTATTCTGTGTATATGGGCGTTCCACAATTTGTTTATTCATTTTTTTTTGTTGTTGAAGGATGTTTAGTTTCTTCCCTAGTTTTGGAACATGTGAATAATACTGATTTAAACATTAATTTGTAGGTTTTTGTGTGAACATACATTTTTATTTATTTTCTAGGGTAAATGCCAATAACTGGGATTGCTGGCTCAAATAATATGTTTATATTTTTAAGAAATTGTGAGACAGTTTTTCTGGTTTCTGTACCATTTTGCATTCTGATCATTAAAGTATGAAAGTTTTAGTTGCATCACATCCTTGTCAATGCTTGGTCTTGTAGTTTTGTTTTTTTTTTTTTTTTGTCTTTTGTCTTTTTTTTGTTGTTGTTGTTGTTGTTGTTGCTATTTCTTGGGCCGCTCCCGCGGCACATGGAGATTCCCAGGCTAGGGGTTGAATCAGAGCTGTAGCCACGGGCCTACGCCAGAGCCACAGCAGCGCGGGATCCGAGCCGCATCTGCAACCTACACCACAGCTCATGGCAACGCCGGATCGATAACCCACTGAGCAAGGGCAGGGACCGAACCCGCAACCTCATGGTTCCTAGTCGGATCCGTTAGCCACTGCACCACCACGGGAACTCCTGGTCTTGTAGTTTTAATTTTAGCCACTATAATAAGTTTATGGTGGGATACCATTGTTTGAATTTTCATTTCACTATATGACTGATTGTGTTGGGTGACTTTTCATGTGTTCATTTCCTATCTGGATATCTTCTTTGGTGTAGTGTCTTCAAATATTTTATCTACTGTTTCTTTGGTTTGTTGTTATTATTGAGCTTTGAGATTTCTTTGTATGTTTTGGATACAGTTCCTTTGTCAGATATGTGAATTGTGAATATTTTCTTCCAGCTTTTGGCTTGTCTTTTCATTCTGTTAATGGTGTCTTTCACAGAACTAAAGTTTTAAATTTCAGTGAAGTACAATCAGTTTTTTTTTTCTTTTATGGATTGTGCTTTTGTTGTTGAATCTCAGAATACTACCTATCCCAAGTTTATGAAGATATTCTGTGTTTTATATGGAAAGTTTTATGTTTTCTACAGTTGACCTTTGAACAACATGGATTTGAACTTTTGGTCCATTTGTATGCAGATTTTTTTCAATAAAAGTATTGGAAAAATTTTTTGGAGGTTTGTGACAGTTTGAAAAAAACTCACAGATATACTGCATTGCCTATAAATATTGAAAAAATTAAAAAGTTAGCCATGTCAGGAATGCATTATATATAGATTATATTTAACGTAAAAATATGTGTTTACTGTTTATATTATTGGTAAGGCTTCTGGACAACTGTAGGCTAGGAATGGAGGGTGTCCATGAAGACTGGAAGCACAAATAAAATTATTTTGTACACATTAAGGATATAATTCAATTGGAAAGTAACACTGCAAAAGATAACTTGTCCTTATGCTGTCATTTTTCCTCAGATTATTAAAATCATCAAATTTAATCAGATTACAAAATTTATTAAAATTTAAAAATTTTAATTGAATTCTCAGGCAATAGGGAATAACTTCATGAAGCTAAAAAATTCCACAATTGAATTACAACTTTGCAAAATAAGTTGTTAAGTAGACTCTCAAGTCCTACTCACATAAAAATCAATTTATACAAAATGCTATACTTTTAAGTACCTGGCCTCAACAAATACTTTATGCCAATCCTGCTGTATAGCACAGGGAACTATATTCAGTCACTTTGTGATGGAACATGATGGAGGATGATGTGAGAAAAAGACTGGGTCACTTTGCTGTACAGTAGAAATCGATAGAACACTGTAAATCAACTATAATGGAAAAAATAAGAAGCATAAAACATACTTTATGCCAGTTATATCCCCCCAAATATTCTAGTAATTCATACCAACCCTTTATAAAATCCTCTTTACTATATATATAAATAAGTAGTTAATTTTAGCTACATAGGAAACACCTTCTGTGCTTTAGAAACTATTGAAACCTGGTCCTACTCTCAGAAATTCTGATGTAATTGGTCTGTAGTGTCACCTGGGCATCAGGTTTTGTTTTGTTTTCCTTTTCCTTTTTTTTTTTTTTTAATTGTGGTGAAATACACATAAGTTTTTCTTTTCTTTTCTTTTTAACAGCCACACCTGCAGCACATGGAGGTTTCCAGGCTAGGGGTCAAATTGGAGCTGTAGCCACAGGCCTACATCACAGCCACAGCAATGTGGGATGTGAGCCTCGTCTGCAATCTACACCACAGCTTATGGCAACGCAGGATCCTTAACCCAATGAGCGAGGCCAGGGATTGAACTCACATCGTCATGGATCCTAGTCGGGTTTGTTAACCACTGAGCTGTGAAGGGAACTCCTTTTTTTTTTTTTTTTTTTTAAGTGACATTTAGTACATTCACAATGTTGTGCAAACCAACATTCTATCTAGTTACAGGATGTTTTCATCACTCCAGAGGAAATCATTTGCCATTAAGTATTCACTTCTTATTCCCCTCATCCCACAGTTAGTAGTGTATTGACTTAAAATGATTTTTGTGCTTTGATCTTAAAAACTTTGCTGAATTCGTTTACTAGCTCCTACAGTTTTCTGTTGTATATTCTTTAGGATTTTTTTTTTAAATGTGTCACATCATGTGAATAGGTATTTCTTCTTTTCCAATTTGAATGCCTTTTATTTCTTTCTTTTGCATAATTGATCTAGCTAGAATTTCCAGTACAATGCTGAATAGCAATGGTGAAAGCAGGCACCCTTGACTCAGGAGGAGAGTTTTTAATCTTTCACTATTAGGTATGATGTTAATATGGGTTTTTCATATGTGCCCTTTATCATGTTGAGAAAATTCCCTTCTATTCCTACTTTGCTGAATATTTTAATTATGAAAGGATGTTATATTTTGTCAAGTGACTATCCTGTGTCAGGTGAGATGATTGTATGCAATTTTTCCTTCATTCTGTTAATGTGGTGTATTATATCCATTGATATTTGTATTTTGAAACACTTGAATTTCTGCGATAAATATCATTTGATTATGGTGTATAATCCTTTTAATGCAATGATGGATTCAGTTTGCTAGTGTTTTGTTGAGGATTTTTGTACCTCTATTCATAAGGACTGTTGGTTTATTGTTTTCTCTGACTTTGGCTTCAGGGTGATTCTGGCCTAATAGAATGAGTTAGGAATTGTTCCTTCATCTTCTTCTTTTTTTTTTTTTTTCCCAGAGATTGTGAAGCATTGGTGTTAATTCTTTAAATATTTCGTAGAATTCACAAGGGAAGTCATTTGGTTCTGGACTTCTTTGTTGGGAGCTTTGTCATTGCTGATTCAGTCTCTTGTTATAGGTCTGTTGAAATATTTTATTTCTTCTTCAGTCAGCTTGGTAATTTATATGTTTCTATGAACTTGTCCACTTCACATAGGCTATTTTGTTTGCTTAAAATTGTTCACATTATTCTCTTATAATCTTTTGTATTTCTGTAAGATTGGTAGTAATGGCCCCACGTTCATTTCTGATCTTAGTTATTTTCATTATCTCTTGTTTCCTTAGTCTACCTAAATGTTTGCCAGTGAAACATTTTGCTAATATTTTCAAAGAACCAACTTTGGTTTCTTTGATTCCGTTGTTTTTCTATATTCTATTTTGTTTATCTTCAGTCTAATCTTTATTATTTTCTATTTTTTTCTAACCAGATTTGAGTTTAATTTGCTCTTCGTTTTTTTCTGGTTTCTGAAAGTGTAAAATTTGCTTATTCATTTGAGGTCTTTCTTTTTGGGTATCAGTGTTGTAAAAGCTTCCCAGGTGATTCTAATATTAAAAGACAAGATTAAAAATACTGTTGCGTTTGGAGAGAGACTAAGCTTAGCTTATTTTTTGTAACCTTTATCGCTCATTAGAAACACCTGAAGATAGTGCTGAATTTGGTTTGAAAGTGTCATTATGATATTATGCTGTATTTTATTTTTTTAAAATGTGTCACTAACCTGATATAAATGAGTAATCTTAGCTCCCTGTCGTGGCTTCTGAATTCCATTTTGCACTGAAAGAAAACAAAGATCCTTGTAGAAATGGTTGATTTCAGGTCGGATACACAGATGTACATGACAGCTTATCAGACCAGAAAGCAAGAGAGCTATCAAATACTGTTGGGTTAAATCAAATGGACTCAGGAACCAACTTGAAGAGGATCCTGCTGAGTTGGAACATTTTGCGTATCAAAAGAATAGTAACTGCAATGGATTGAAACATATATATTATACTTGAAGCCATAAGTTCATAATGACACAAACATATCTAAGTCATTGGCCATTTTCAGAGGGTGCTAGGAAATAAAGTTATTACTTCGAAGAACTTATTTTGAAAAGTGAAATTCAGGATAAAGCATTTATTCTGCCTTTCCTAATGAATTATATTTTTGGATAACCAAGTGGTTATATAAGTATTCTAATTAATAACTAAAGAAGGACTGGTTGATTTATAGTATCACCATTTTGTAACTTCAAATGAATTAATGCATTTTTAATGGCTGCTAGCATCAAAAAAGAATACCCAGACAGTATGGGCTTCCTATTAAGACTCTACATTAATTTGTAAAAAAATAAAGTAAAAACTGAATATGATAAAGTCTCTAGATCACTAACTAACTTTCAAAAAATACAAAGGGATAGAGGAACATGATGACATTACAAGGAGCATAATGACATTGGCAAAATCAGATTGAGGAACATTCCACAAGGCAAGCAACCTGATTTATTTAATAAATAAACTGTTAGGAAAAAAATAAAAGTAAATGGTAAGCTTGTGGATTAAAAGAATCTTGACATGTAAACCAATTATAACATACGGACTTTAGTTTTACCTAATTCAAACAACTATAAAAAATATACATGAATCAATAAGAGGTAAAATGGTGGAGTTGGGGTTTCTCTAGGAGAGGAGAATAATAATATTCTTTTATGCAATAATAATAATTTTATAAAAACAATGCTACAATGATCAGTAGATATTTCATAGTGGAATAAAAGCTTAATAGTATTTTTATTAATTTTTTATTTTATTTTTATTTTGTTTTTTAAATTATTGATATTTTTTCATTATAGTTGGTTTGCAGTGTTCTGTTTATTTTCTACTATAAAGTGACCCAGTCACACAGACATATATACATTCTTTTTCTTACATTATCCTCCATCATGCTCCATCACAAATAACTAGATATAGTTCCCAGTGCTATACATAGGATCTCATTGCTTACTCATTCCAAATGCAAATGTTTGCATCTATTAACTCCAGATTCCCAGCCCATCCCACTCCATCCCTCCCACCATAAGTCTGTTCTCTAAGTTTGTGAGTTTCTTTTCTGTGGAAAGGTTTATTTGTGCCATATATTAGGTTCCAGATATAAGTCATATCATTATCTTTCTCTTTCTGACTTACTTCACTTAGGATGAGAGACTCTGGTTCCATCCATGTTGCTGCAAATGGCAGTATTTTGTTCTTTTCTATGACTGA
The DNA here is from genome assembly GCF_054392235.1 of Sus scrofa. Lineage (NCBI taxonomy): Eukaryota > Metazoa > Chordata > Mammalia > Artiodactyla > Suidae > Sus > Sus scrofa. The sequence continues at coordinate 108,333,545 of NC_139397.1, read as the reverse complement.
GTAGTATTCCATCATGTATATATATATATATATACCACATCTTCTTAATCCATTCATCTGTCAATGGACATTTAGGTTTCCATGTCTTGGCTATTGTGAATAGTGCTGCAATGAACATATGGGTGCATGTATCTTTTTCCAGGAAAGTTTTGTCCAGATGTATGCCCAAGAGTGGCATTCCTGGGTCATATGGTAGTTCTATATTTAGTTTTCTGAGGTACCTCCATGCTGTTTTCCATAGTGGTTCTACCAATTTACATTCCCACCAAGAGTTCAGGAGGGTTCCCTTTTCTCCACACCCTCTCTAGCATTTGTTATTTGTGGACTTAATGATGGCTATTCTGACTGGCGTGAGGTGGTAGTTCATAGTAGTTTTGATTGCACTTCTGTAATAATCAGTGATGTTGAGCATTTGTTCATGTGCTTGTTGGCCATCTGTATATCTTTTTTGGAGAAATGTCTATTCAGGTCTTTTGCCCATTTTTCAGTTGGGCATAGTATTTTTAAATTTGTTCAAACTATTATTACTTGAGAATCAGACTATGTACTAACCAAAGTGGTAGTATTAACTCAGATGATAGGAGACTATTGCCTAGATTTTGCAGCATTAAGCAAGTTTCTATAAGCAAAAGATCTACTTATCAAATTTAGCTCAACTAAAAGCTAAAGAAGAAAAGACGTGAAAAAACTAGATTCCTTTCAACATCAATCTAGTGAGAGAGGAGGGGCAGAAACATGCAGCAAGGTTAGACTGGGTCAAACAGCAAGAGTGCTATCACAGGCCTTTTTCAAACTGCTCCCTTTAAGAATATTAGAGGTAAACTAGCTGGCTATAATGAATTATGGATGTTCCCTCCTTATCTAAAACTTTTGCAGTATTTCATCAAATCTAAGAATAATTTTCATGTCTCTGATATTGGATATGTTTTATAGTCTTGTAATGATGGCATCTTAATTCACTGTCTTTTAGGGAAAAGTAGTAATATAATTGTCATTATCACCACAGGCTGGCTCTTGGTTGTTTTTTCTGGTGATATGACTGAAAACCCTTGATATTTTAGTTACCAGGGCATTTAGGGACTTTTCTCACTCAGTAACAGTGAAGATTTTATCATCAGTCAAGTCCCTTAAAAGATGTAGCTTTAACAATTTTTGTTGTTATTGTTGTTCAGAACTTTTAAGTAAATTTTAGTCTTATCTGATATACATGCATCCTAGGCACTGTTTGTCTTTGAAAGCCCTCATTCTTTCAAACTTCTCTTTTATTCCTGTATGCTTGGTTTATGCTTGGTTTGTGTTACTTGGTCTAAGTGAGGTTTGACCTAATTCCTTTAGCCCTCAGTTCTGCATTCTGGGAATATCTGCCTTGCTCATTGTCTTCCATTGCCACAAATGAGATGGGCATTTGGCTTTTTTTTTTCCTTTTTTGTCTTTTAGGGCCACACCCACGGCACATGGAGGTTCCCAGGCTAGGGGTCTAATTGGAGCTATAGCTGCCAGCCTACACCACAGCTCACAGCAATGCCAGATCCTTAACCCACTGAGTGAGGCCAGGGATCGAACCCGCAATCTCATGTTTCATGGTTGGATTTGTTTCTGCTGTGCCACGACGGGAACTCTAAGATGGGCGTTTGGGAAACTGCTCTTTGGATGCTATATATTTTCAGTGGTTCATTTCATGTTAGTATACATTCATTTGGGCACCCAAGGATTAATTGGAGATTGAACCGTCATAGGCTGTTTTTAGTCAGGCTTGGAGTTTCTTTGAACAAATTCCATAAAAATGGAAGAATTTTAGTCAATTTGCTTTTGGTTAGTTCCATGGTAAAGGAGTATAATACACTGAAGATAAATCATCAAATATTAGTAATATTTTAAAAATCTGTTATCTTGTTACTATTTCTTTGAAACAAATTGCACCAAAACTTAGTGGTAAAAAAAAAAAAATGCAGTTTTATTTTGCTCACAGTTTTGTGGGTTAGGAATTTAGAAAAGGCTTGTCTGGGAAGCTCTCACTTGGTGTCTCTCATTCAATCTAATGTTGGCTGGACTGCAGTCATCTGAAGGCTTGATTGGGCATATAAAGTGGCTCAGTCATGGTTGGAAGTTGATTCTGACTTCTTGCTGCAAGCTTACCTGGGGTAATCAACCAGGCACCTAAACCTGGCCTCTCGGACATGAGAGTCTCAGGGGAGTTGGAATTTTTACATGGTGGCTGACATTCAGCAGAATGTCTTACGGCCTTTTATGATCTACTGTCAGAAGTCTGCCATGTCATAGTAGTCACAATTCTAGCTTGTAAAGAACTTGGAAGTCATCACTCTCATCCTCACAACAATAAAAAAGCTGAACAAACCAAAAATTAGCAATTCTTTTTAGATCCATCAAATAATTGAGGTCACAGGGAAAAGCACTGCCCCTTCTTCCAAAACTAGAGACAGGTAGTTTGAATCATAGCTTATCAGAGCAGATGCCCAAGAGCAGAAACTACCATTGCTGGAGCCAGAATTTGGGAAAGAAGCCTTAAACTGTAATTGACAAACTACTGGAGGCTCAGTGTGGACAAGTTTGATAGTTAAAAACTTCAGGGGGTCCTAGTCCCATGAATAACCCCACACTTTCATTGTTTTATTTCCAGGAACTAACTCTACCAGGTTTTCACAGTATAGATGGGAAAAAATTTCACTCATACTTGCAGCAGGGAGAGGGAAAATGTAGCCTATTTGAAATATGCTCAGCGCATTCTATTCCTGCTTTTTTTTTTTTTTTTTTTTTCTCCACCAGGCTAGGGGCTGAAGCACAGCCACAGCTATGCTGGATCCTTAACTCACTGAGCAAGTCCAGGGATCAAACCCGCATCCTCATGGATACTAGTCTGGTTTGTTACTGCTGAGCACCTTCTTTTCTTACTAAAGCTTGTCCTTGACATGTCTTTTACTAGAGCTTAACTGATTGGGGTTTTTCCAGAGTCTAAATGACATGGGTGGAGTTCCCTGGTGGCCTAGCAGTTAGGGATCTGGTGTTGTCACTATTGTGGCATGGGTCACTGCTGTGGCATGTGTCACTCCTGTAGCGTGGGTTAGTCCCTGGCTCAGGAACTTTCACATGTTGCACGCATGGCCAAAAAAAAAGAAAAAGACCTGGGTGAAGGGAAATACCCAACTTTCCCCTCTCTCACCTTCTTGTCCCACCTAAGGGGGAAGAAATCTGAGAAGCACTTGTGAAGGTCACAGCCTAGGGAAGTAGATTCACTAAAAGACTGAGACCTTGTCCTAGAACTATAGAGCATGGGATTTCCCATTGTGGCGCAGTGGAAACAAGCCAACTAGTATCCATGAGGATGCGGGTTTGATCTCTGGCCTTGCTCACTGGGTTGGGGATCTGGCGTTGCTGTGAGTTGTGGTGTAGGTCAGTAGACACAGCCTGGATACCACGTTGCTGCGGCATAGGCCGACAGTTTAGCTCTGATTTGACCCCATATGCCAGGGGTGCGGCCCTAAAAAATACAAACAAAAAAAAGATAGAACACTTCCCCTCCCCTATACTTTATCACCACGTCAGTAGAGCATCTGTATAAAACAGTACAGCTAAAATAACTGTGTGGCTCAGATCTTATTTAAGAATAAGTTTCTACAGAAACCCAAAGACAAAGAGGGGAGACAAAAATAAGGATACATAGTGTATGTATTTTAGCCCCTGACACCTAAAGCTACTATAAACAATAAACACAAGCCTAACTCCTAGCTGGATAAATATAATACCTTATGTTAAGCTTATTTACCTCAGTTTCTTCTACCCAGTACATCATGTCTGATTTTCAACAAACAAGGCATATGAAGAGACAAAAACACGGTTTGAAGAAATGGAGGAAATATCTGAACCAGATTCAGACATAGCAGAAACGTTGGAATTATCAGACTGGAAATTTAAAACAACTATTATCAGTATGCTAAGGAGTCTAATGGAAAAGTGGACAACATGCAAGAACAGATAGGTTATGTAAGCAGAGAGGTGGAAACTCTAAAAATTGAAAGGAAATGCTAGAAAAAAAAATAACAAGACATGGAGAATGTCTGATGTGCTCATCAGTAGACTGGACACTGCTAAGAAAGAATCAGTGAGACTGAAGAAATGTCAGTTGAAACTTCCAAAACTGAAACGCAAAAGTGAAAAGATGCAAAAGATGAAACAGAGTATTTAAGAACTGTCAGGTAGTTACCAAAGGGTGTAGCCTTATGTATAATGGGAATACCAGAAAGAGAAAAAGGAAATAGAGGAAAAGAAATATTTAGAGTTATAGTGATTGAGAATTATCCAAAATTTAATGATACATAACAAAAAACAGATCCAGGAAGCTGGGAGAACACCAGATAGGATAAATACCAGAAACATCTACACCTAAGCATATCACATTCAAACAGGAGAAAATCAAAAACAGGAGTTCCTGTTGTGGCTCAGTGGAAACAAATCTGACTAGCATCCATGAGGACACAGAGCAAAAAAAAAAAAAAAAAGAGAGAGAACAAAGGCTAGAGTAACTATATTAATTTTAGGTAAATCAGACTTCAGAGCAAGGAAAGTTATAAGAGATAAAGAAGGGTACTACATAGTGATAAATCAATTCTCCAAGAAGACATAATAGTCCTTAATGTGTATGTGCTTAACAACAGAGCATCAAAATACATGAGGCAAAAACTGATAGGACTGCTAGAAAAATAGATGAATCCACTATTAGAGTTGGAGACTTCAAAGCAGTCACAAGTCTGTACAATTTCAAGCAAAAGGGAAATGAACTCACCTCTCAACAGGAGAAGTGGTACCATCAGTCTATAGAAGAGACTGTAATATGGGAGACATTGTAGGTATCCTTACCTTCCAGGTTCTGCTTTCTCACAAATGCCGACTCATCTTTTTCAGAGGGTTTCCTCCCCATTATGGAATGGTCTTGTCTCACCAATTTGTCTGTTGCTGGTGAGGTTACTTTTTGTTAAGGCATGTGTAGATGTTGAGATTGTCTCTGTAATCAGAGCCTCTGCCAGCAATATAGCTGCTTTCCTGTTCCAGTCACTGCTGCTCTTTTCATGTTGTCCTGTTTCTCCTTCCAATAGAGAATGATCTTCTCCCATTCTTTTAGTAGTCTTTAGGTATTATATGAGCCTATAGCAATGCAGTCTTTTTATTTCACTATATAAGCACTTTTGAAGGATGAGTAGGCATGCAGTTAAGAACAGCTTGAAACAGTACTGGCAACCACTGTCAGGCCCTAAAATCTGTTTCAGTCTGGGGATCTTTTCTTTCATGGGTGAAGTTGAATTTCATTTCTTTGTTCCATACTCTTTTGAATCATTCCACCAGATGGAGTTTCTGTATCTCAATCTATTTGTAGACAGGGATAAATTTCTTTCCTATGGGACTTAAGTCCCATGCACATTGGGTTATTGCTGGGCAATCAGGATGTTCCCTGAATATTCTTGTATAGGAGATTTGGGAGATAGGTGCAGTATAGGGGAGAGAGGCACACCTAACTTCACTAATATGCTCTGGTCCATGTTTTACTTGTTTGAGAGCAAATCTCACATCTGTCAGCACTATTAAATTCATTAAAGAACCCATTGTCAACCTAAATGTCCATGGACAGATGAATAGATTAGGAAGATGTGCATATATATACAATGGAATACTATTCAACTGTAAAGAGGTACAAAATAATGCCATTCATAGCAACATGGATGCAACTAGAGATTATCAAGTAAATCAGAAAGAGACAAATATCATATAATATCAATTAGATGTGAAATCTAAAATATGACACAAATGAACCTGTGTGCAAAACAAAATCAGACTCATAGAGCATAGACTTGTGGTTGCCAAAGGGGAAGGGGAAGGCAGTGGAATGGACAGAGAGTTTGTGGTTGATAGATGTAAACTATTACATTTAGAATGGATAAACAACAAGGTCTTACTGTATATCACAGGGAACTATATCCAATCTCCTGGGACAGACCATGATGGAAAAAATATAAAAAAGAGTTTGTATGTGTATAACTGAGGCAATTTGCTGTACAGCAGAAATTGGCACAACACTGTAAATCAACTGTACTTTAAAAAAATTTTTAAAAATAACTCATTGTCAAGAATGTGGGTAAAGGATTAATAAAACCCTTTCTCTTTCTAAATAGGAATATGGCCTTTAGTTAATTTTCTATCTTTTTTCCACTGAAAACAGATAAATATGGAATGTCAACTATGTTATAGACAATACTGCCTATGGTAAAATGACCTCTGATTGATATATTGCATCTGGACAAGAAGGAACTATGAATCAACCATAAATACCCAGTGGATGCTTTCATTTTGACTTGCCTTTGTGTGTTTACTCTTAATTGAATACGTCCCCTGTGTGCACTGTGGAAGCAGTGCCTGTGGATTTGTTATAGGAGATATTGTCCCCTGTGAGACATTCACCTGTTAAGTAGGGCAGCTCATGCACTTACCAATGAGATGAGGAAAAAATAAATAATAAAGGTAAATTAAGGTTATTTCTAAATCTTGTACCCCAAGGCATCATCTGATAAATGACTCTCTTTGGAAACTATTACCTTACATAAATCCCTCCAATGCACAGATGATTAGAGAGGGTATCTGAACTAAGGAGCCGATCAGTTTCTCCCACATAGGAATTTGGGATAAAGAAGCTGAAACCGAAGGCCACAGTATCTGAAGTCTGAAGCTGCAAGTATGTTTGTCTTGGTGAGGTCATTTGTGGGTAGAAGAAAGATCAGAGAAAAATATCCTAATTTAGATCAGTGATGGATCATGTTTGTTTAAGTGAAGTGTGTTAATACTTTAGAGGCATCATAAGGAAGAAAATACCTCTTTCCAAACTTAGCTTTTTAAAATTATTCATGGATTAGTGAGTTCACACAGCTCTCTTTTTAAAGTAAATAAAGTAAATAATTTCATTATTGCCTCAAATGTTAAAATGATAGCATTATTTTAAGTAGAATGCTTCAAATATATGTAAATGAAAGACAGACATCATTAACTTATAAACGTTGTTTTTGGGATCACTTGATCGTAAGAAACAGAGATGTCCTCAATACTGGCTTTGTAAAAGGATTAGGGGCAAGGGGTTTGGGAAATCTTGCAGAATCAGATTGTGGGAAGTATAGTTGGGCTTTCTGCCAAAATATTGGCTGCCTCTGTATACCGATGCCAAGTAAGAAACATGGAGACAGAGTTGGAGGAAACAGAAATAGTTTAATTGCCAGGCAGAGGGGAATATAGTAGGCTAGTGCCTCAAGGACTATGCCCTCCTTGGAGGGTAGTGAGGAATCTTATGGTATTCAAGGAACAGGACATGATCAGACCATAAACATTTTCCTGATTGATGGGTGGTGAGGTATTTGGGAGTCAGCATCATCAACCTTCTGGTTTCTACCAGTCTGGGGTCTATGTGCTTGTGGGCAGCATAAAGTTGACTTCTTCACCTTGTGGGGACTTCATCACCTGCAAAACAGCTCCAAGGACATGGCTCAGAGTATTACCTATAGTCCTTGAAGAGGAACTAAAGGTCCTTGTCTTTGTTGAATGGCTAAACTATTATTATTCTGTCTTGCTTGCTTGTTTTCCTTTTCTCTTGTATTTTCTTACTTCTCTAATTAACTTGGTTCTTTTTTTTTTTTTTTTTTTTTTTTTTTTTTTTTTTTTTTTTTTTGTCTTTTGTCTTTTTAGGGCCACACCTATGGCATATGGAGATTCCCCAGGGTAGGGGTCCTATTCCACAGCCACAGCAACGCAGATCCAAGCTGTGTCTGTGACCTACACCACAGCTCATGGCAAGGCCGGATCCTCAACCCACTGAGCAAGGCCAGGGATTGAACCTGCATCCTCATGGATACTAGTTGGGTTGTTAACCACTGAGCCACAATGAGAACTCCTTCATTAACTTCTTTCTTTGACTAAAGTTTTTTTATGGATAAAAAAAGGCGGGTGGAGGACGTGAGTGGGACTTCACTCTGGGAACGCCTCACAGGGTCCTGCTTGGTTATAGGCTTTATAGAGAATAGGAACAGGAAAGCCCTAAGGAAAAGTTTTCTGTCTTTGCAATAGAATGGCCAGTCACTGCCTCTGCTGAGGGTCTGATTTCATTAATCTTTATTGGAGCTTCTCTGATCTCTCTCATTCCTTCTCATATCTATTTTGTTTTCATGTTTACATGATATTAGTGCAGTACTGTACACATACACATGTACACATCCCTATCCTGTGTCTACATATATTTGAAGATGCAAACTACAATTATTTTTTAAACTACTTGGGTGCACAATTTAACATGATCAGGAACCAGTTGCTAAGGAATGAGTGTGAACATGAAGGACGCCCTTGGCATCTTTAATACAGTATTATTTTTAAGTGTGAGTGCCAGGGCAAATTGTTTTTTAAAATACTGTAGAACTTGAAACAGTTTTTGTTTACTACAAATGATGTCTATTCTGTTTTATTTCCTCATTTTAAAAATTATGTTTACGAGAGTAATTTGTAATTCATAAAATCTGAATTAAATCAGCTCTCAATTATCAATTATACATGGAGTCATGGAATTTAATTCAATTCAACATGTAGCATGGATGAATTGTCTGAACATAAATTGTATTACTGCATTATACAAAGTGATGAATTTATTTTTTTTCTTTTTAGGGCCACACCTGCTGCGGCATATGCAAGTTCCCAGGCTTGGTTCAGAGCTGAAGTTACTGGCCTATGCCACAGCCACAGGTATGCCAGATTTGAGCCACTGTGACCTACTCTGCCATTTGCAGCAATGCTAGATCCTCAACCCACTGAGCTAGGCCAGGGATTGAATCTGCATCCTCATGGATACTAGTCGGGTTCTTAACCTGCTGAGACACAACAGGAACTCCAAAAAGCAATGACTTTTTTTTTTTTTTTCTTTTTGCCATTTCTTGGGCCGCTCCCACAGCATATGGAGGTTCCCAGGCTAGGGGTCGAACCGGAGCCGCAGCCCCCAGCCTACTCCAGATCCTCAGCAACACAGGATCTGAGCCGCGTCTGCGACCTACACCACAGCTCACAGCAACACCGGGTCGTTAACCCACTGAGCAAGGCCAGGGATCGAACCCGCAACCTCATGGTTCCTAGTAGGATTCATTAACCACCGTGTCACGATGGGAACTCCAGCAATGACTTTCTAATGGCTGTTTTTTTAATGGTATTGGCCATTTTTCTACACCTTGGAGTGGAATGAAACTTTTTAAAAAAACCTTTGTTGTATAAGTTTAATTCAGAAATTTGACAATTATTTTCTGAAAAATAAGCAGAAACAAAAACGTATCGAACAATTGTAAAATTGTAATGGTCTAAGGAAATCACTATTGTGTAAAATAGTTCATCTGTTTAATCTTTTGTTTTCACAGGTGTATAGTATATATAGTTAATTTATACTTTCCTAATGACTTACAATTTTTAAAATTAGTTTTTACAGAGCAGTTTTTTGTTTACAACAAAATTGAGAGGGAGGTATAGAGATACTTTGCCTTTCCACATGCGTAGCTTCCCCCATTATTATCATCACTCACAAGAATGGTACATTTCTTACCAAAATGAACCTGCATTGCCACATCATAATTACCCAATGTCCTAGCTTACCTAAGTGGTTACTCTTAGTGTTGTACATTCTATGGGTTTGAACAAACATATATAATGACATACATCCATCATTTTAATATCATACATAATATTTTTACTGCCCTAAAAATCCTCTATGCTCTGCCTATTCATTTTTCCTTCTTTCTCCCCTCCTGGAAACCACTGATTTTCTTACTGTCTCCATCCATAGTTTTGCCTTTCTAGAATGTCATTAGTTGGAATCATACAATAAGTAACCTTTTCAGATTAGCTTCTTTTGCTTTAGTAGTATTCATATGTTTCCTTCATTTCTTTTCATGGCTTGCTAGCTCATTTCTTTTTAGTGCTGAATAATAATATTCCATTATCTGTGTATACTATAGTTTATTCATTCTACTCACTGAGGATATGACATCTTTGTTGCAAGTTTTTGGCAGTTATGAATTAAGCTGCTATTATATCCATGTGTAGATTTCTGTATAGTTATAAGTTTTCCACTCATTTGAATAAATACCAAGGAATATGATTGTTAGATTTATGGTAACAGTATGTTTAGTTTTGTAAGAAACCTCCAGAATCCAAAGGTGCTATATACCATTTTGAGATCCCACCAGTAATGTATGAGTATTCCTGTGGCTCCACATTCTTGCCAGCATTCGTTGTTGTCAGTGTTCTGGATTTTGGATTTTCAGCTGTTCCGATAGCTGTATAATTTTATCTTTCTCTCTCTATCTTTTTGTTTTTTTTTGCCTGTGCCCGCACCATGTGGAAGTTCCCAGGCCAGGGATCAAACCTGAGGCACAGTAGTGACCTGAGCTGCAGCAGTGATGCCAGATCCTTAAAGAGCTGTGCGTCAAGGGAACTCCCATTTTATCTTTTTAATAACGCATTTTGTTTCCTAATTCAACAAACATTAAATATTTAATATAAGACAATGTCTTAGATCCTAGGGATACAAAGTTAAGACAGTGGATTTAAGGATCTCATGTTGAGGAATATGGACACACAAAGTGATCACTATGTTATGGTATAATCAAGCATCTTAAGAACAGAAGATCTAAGTAAAATATTAGAAATAAGGTTTTACATCTCCTTGGACCCAGTCGTCATCCTTTAAAATATTTATTTATTAATTTCCACCCGCCTGGAGTGATTTACTGGTTGATTTTGGTTTCAGGGCTCTGTAACCTCAAATTACTTACTCAGAGTGAGGGATTAAAGGTTCTGAGCTTGTGATTATTCTCATTTGGGCAATAAATTATTTTCATGTAAACTCACGGACATTCATATGATTATATCCTCAGAGAGAAATAAAAGCATGATATTTTGAATCAATGATCCCTTATGACCTATAGGCAAAAATCTAGGCTTCTTATCTGGCCATGAAAGACTGATGCAACTTGTTCTAACTTATTTTTCTAATGTATATTATTTTTCTTGGCTCTATGAACCTCACTGTGAGTGTAGACCTCCTAGCATTCATTCCGTGATGATTCTAGATCTGTACCTTTATTTAATATTGTTTTCTGAAATGCCCTCTTATTTTCATTCTGCATAACTAATCCTTCCTAAGAGCTTCAAAACTTCTCAGTCTCTTCCACAAATACTCTCATTTGTCTTCTTACTTTCCAATCAGAGCACTTAAAAACATTTCTTTACCATTTATTGCGATCTAGTTATATAATAGCTCTTGAGTTGTTTCACATTAATACTTGATTTTTTTTGTTTTGATATTAACAGATGTATGCCCTCTGAGGGCAAGACGGTATATTGATCTTCTAGATATCATAATGCAATGTTTCCTGCATTGTGGGTTCCTAGTTACTGTATATTGGTTGATGATTCATTAGTATGTAAATTATCTGGGAACAGACCCTATGTTTTAAACGTATTTAACAGTATTAGCATGCCAGAGAACTGATGATAACTTACTAGGTATGAACATTATTACATACACACATACACACACACACACACACACACACACACACACACACACACACACACACACACACACACACACTACCACTGTAAAAATACAGATATACCACATGGTGGCACCAAAGATACATCATTATTTTTGCAGGTTTTATATTCTACTTCGGCCTACAAGAAATTATAATTATACTATTAGCACATTGAAAAATATTTTTAATATCTAACTAATAGGTAATCTTATTGGAATATTATGGAATGAACATTTCTTAGTATAGAAACATTAAAAAAGATCTTTGGATCTTTTAATGTCTTTATTTACAAAAGCATCTCTTTAAGTTCTAGAACTCCTCTATATTTTTTTCAAATTAGATTCCTCTTCCATCACTGTCTTATTTTTCTCTAATAGAAAAACTTTATGAGCTTTAGAAGCTGTTCTTTGACATTTAGGTTTGAGATGTGGTCATTGGTAGCTCACAGTATTATGTTGTGTAGAATGTAGACCTATACAAATTCCAGCTGTTGATGGTACATGAAGTTCTTTGGCAGACAGGCTTCCCAGGCGTGTTGCCTAAGTTTAATTTCCATGTGTAAAGTCATACTTAAAAGTATGTAAACTGAAACAGATGTTTGTACTCTGAGAATGCATTTGGTGCACGAAGGAACAGCTCCCTAGCCTCTTATTCTACCCCCACTTTATTTTGAAAGCCCTTTTGAATAGAAAAGGGCCTCTGGAGAACCATCTAGTGTCTTTGACCCCACTAGTGAGTAGCAGCTCATTCCTGGGAAACAGTGCCCCAAATGAATGTTGGATTTTGCTTTAAACTCCCTTCTTAATAATCGTATGATTTTCTTCCCTTTCCTGTAAGCTTTGTATAGCTATTCTTTAATTAGGAAGCTATTCACTCTAATAATACAAGTTTTCTTAAAACCAAACTAAATCTCACTGATATTATCATTTAATAATAACTCTGAACTTTTATTTTCCTAAAGATTAGCTGTAATAAAGGCAGATCTTTGTGTAGCACCTATGTACCTTCTCACTGTTGTGGTGTCACATATTTAAGTACTGTATCTGAAAGCCTTCGAATAATCTGATTTATGGTGATGATAGTTTATAGGGTTCTAACCCACACAGAACTTGTGCTTCCAATTAATTTTCCAAAAAAGTAGAATTACTTGTTATTAACTACTTTCATTTTTCTTTTTAAAATCTTCCTTCCTGTCTCTTTTCAAAGATACTATACTAGGGTCAAAGAGGATTAAGATAGAACCTCTAGGGCCGCTCCCATGGCACATGGAGGTTCCCAGGCTAGGAGTCTAATTGGAGCTGCAGCTGCCAGCCTATGCCAGAGCACAGCAACATGGGATCCAAGCCGCTTCTGCAGCCTATGCCACAGCTCATGGCAAAGCTGGGTCCTTAACCCACTGAGCAAGGCCAGGGATCAAACCCGCAACCTCATGGTTCCTAGTTGGATTCGTTAACCACCGAGCCATGATGGGAACTCCTAGAGCCTTTCTTTAGGAACATTTAATGTAACTTAGGAAAAAGGCACAACTTAAAATTTTCTAACACCACAGAAGAACCAGCCCATACACTAGGGGAACTAAAAAAGATTTTATAGAGGAGATAATATTGGAGATAGGTGTTGAATGATAGAGGGGAACTCCTCCAGGAAGTGAAGGAAAAAGCAGATTTTCAAGGCAGCAGAATGGAATGAACACTAGTATGATGGGTTTGTGGCACATCAGGCTCTAGCTTGGTTTTCTTATGGATATATGGAGGTAGTAATTAGGTGGCGAGGAAGAATTGAAAGAAGGGGTGAGGACCAGATTTAATTATGCCTAAATGTTTGGAAATACAAATGCAAAGTCTTTTTTTTTAATTACTTAATGAACTTTATTACATTTATAGATGTACAGCAATCATCACAACCAAATTTTTATAGCATTTCCATCCTAAAACCTCAGTGCATCCCCTCACCCCTCAACCTGTCTCATTTGGAAACCATAAGTTTTTCAAATCAAAAATTAGTAATTATAGGAGTTTTTGTTGTGGTTCAGTGGGTTAAGAACCCGACATAGTGTCTGTGAGGATGTGGGTTTGATCTCTGGCCTTGCTTAGTGGGTTAAGGATCTGGTGTTGCTGCAAGCCGCAGTGTAGGTCACAGATGGGGTTTGGATCTGGTGTTGATGTGACTGTAGCGTAGGCCCCAGCTGCAGCTCCAATTTGACCTCTGGCCTAGGAATTTCTATATGCCACAGGTGCGGCCGTAAAAAAGAAAAAAAAAAAAAAGTAGTGATTATAGTTTTAAATTTTTGATATGTTTTATTTGTGATAAAGTTTTGAATTATGTTATTTCAAGGCAATAATATATAACCTTTTTTCTGCATAGTAAAAACTTGATAGATATCTTAACAGATGATGTTCTTAAAATTAGTGAGTACCTGCTACATGTATCAATAAATATGTAAAAATTGACTAGAAATTTATGCAGTTCCATGTATATTCACATAGTTTTTGCTTTGTTATATAAACATTAAAAGCCTCCTTGAATTTGTCTTTATATGTAATTTCTTCAAGTCCATAGATATTTAACTTCTAGATTAAGAAGCAAAACTTAAGTGAAAATATGTGTTATGCATTGTATAATTATAATGCTGTGTTGATAATTAATTGATAATTTGGTCTTTATTAATGGCCAACTTAGATGGCTAAATGATAGCTCTAGTATAGGTTAAATGTAGTAGAAGTTACTTCTGGATAGTATTTTCCTAACAAAGTAAAGCCACATTGAAATATGTGGAGAAACTTATGTTCAAAAAACAAATTCTATGTTATTTTGTCTAGCTTTTAAAATCACTGATGGAAATGTTTCAGGAGCTCTCTGTTTATTTTTATTTTGTTTTTTGTCTTTTTTTGATGCATAATACTATTTTCTATTTTATAAAAATAAGCTGAATTTTCCCACTTCTGCTTTTAGTATTGTTTTATTCCCAAATATACATCTTTTGGTCTTGGCACTGTAGTCTTAGTTACATGGAAATAAATGGTGTTATTTGTGGGACTGTGGTATTTGTTGGGATATATATGGATTTTGGAAGTTTGCCCCAAGAATATTTTATATATCTTATTTTTCTATTGGATCAGAATAAAATATACTTTTAGGTTAATAGGGTAACATTCATATTGTTCTCTTACATTAATACCTGAAATTTAATTTGCTCTTTTTTTTTTTCAGCCTGAATTATAATTCTAAAACAAATAGATTCTAAGTGCTCTATTTTCTGTTTTAAAGTTCTCATCAAACTGTGGTTAGGGAGTGGGTAGAAAATTATTATGGCATTCTTTAGCTTCTCTGTTTGAAAGATCATAAATAAACTTCGGTAATTTCATTTATGGAAGTCACTTGAAAAAATAATTGTCTAATAATTTAGTCACAAATAAATTCAGTCTTGTAAAGACGTCTTTTAAAGTCTGTATTTTTATTTTTTACATTTAAATAGTTCTATTTTTAGGGTAAAATTAATAGTTTTTAAGGAATTAAGTTTAGTTTTAACCCGAATTGTTCCAATTACTTAAGGTTTCCCACTTTGCCTCCCAATTAGAAGTAGAATCTCTCATTTCTAGGACTTATCATAGAAAGTATTAAGGAAAACCTAAAGATAATTTCCTTGTTTCATTAACCTTTTACACAATTCTGTAAGATGGACAATGCTAATTGAATAAATAGACTAGCATTTCTGATTGATTAGGGCAGATGTCCTGGCATTGAGTGGATATAAAGAAATCAATTAAATGAAGGGGTATTCTATAATTCTGTGAGAAGAATCTATCCTGTGTCATTTTGTGGGTGTAATTTTCTGTTGAAACAAAGAAATACTGATGATTTTCAGAAAGAAGTATATCACTAAACAAGAATCAATGCAGTGATGTGAAAATTGTATAAAAACCACTTTAAGTAAGAGAATGGATTCATCCTGATTTTCAAGTAAATGACTGTAGTCATGAAAATTAAACTCGTAAGGTACTCACATCATGGACACCCTCAGTTATTTCACTTTCCTTTGTTTCCAGGCTGGGCTTCAATAACCAAAGTCAAGAGGACCAGTTGAATAAATAATTCAGTTAATTACATCAAAATAGCTGATAGGTTTTCATATATTCCTGGATAACTCAGAATAATGTGATTAAATGATTGTGTCTGGCTTTACATGGAGTGCCTTTCATCACTAATTCCACTGTGGTTCAGGTTAACATGAGGTCAGGGGAGTAGAGAGGTAAGGATTATATCTTGTAGGGCTTTTATCCAGTTGTTAGAAAGATAATTTAAAGTTAGGCTGGTGATAAAAAGATTAGTTTGTGTGTGTGTGTGTGTGTGTGTGTGTGTGTGTGTGTGTGTGTATTTTTTTTCTCTTTTTAGGGCCACACTTGCAGCATATGGAGGTTCCCAGGATAGGGTTTGAATTGGAGCTATAGCTGCTGGCCTATGCAACAGCCACAGCCATGACAGATCCAAGCTGCATCTTCCATCTACACCACAGCTCACAGCAATGTTGGATCTTAACCCACTGAGCAGCAAGGCCAGGGATCAAATCCGCAAACTCATGGCTCATGGTTCCTAGTTGAATTCATTTCTGCTGATCCACGATGGGAACTCCTAGTTAGTATATATTAATTGGAGTAATTGAATTTTTCTTATGTTCCAATATCTTTACTGGTATAAAAATTCTTATTTTTGAGATATATTTGATATGTAAAGTTGTGTAAATTTAAGATATACAGTGTGATTCAATACATTTAGATCCTATTCCATTTTAAATAATGACTGTTAAATGTCACCATGTCACTGAATTTATTCTCTGGCTTGCTTTCCATTTTTATGGTTTATATCTTGTGATCTTTAGACTAGTATTAATAGCCACAGAATTTTTAAAAAACAGCCTCACTGATTGTTGAATACTGATTGACAATACTGATTAACAAATAAAATGTATATATTTAAGGTACACAACTTGATGTTTTGATAGTCACATGTTTTTAAGAGAAGTATGCCAACTCTGTATACTTTTGATATCACACCATTTAAGAGGCAAAAAGCAAAACTGTACATGCATCCAGGCACTATGGTTTATAATACAGTGGGCAACATATGAATGTCTGTGAGATTGAATTAACTTTCTTTTAGCTTCAGCTTCAGCTGTAGCTTCTTATTTCAGATAACTTCATAGTGTTTTTTACTCAGGTTTGTACTTACTTACCTTTATCCTTCACTCAGAATAATGGCTTTCTCACTTGAAATGAGTTTTTTATGCTAAATAATTGGCTAAATAATATAGCAGAATTTTTTACAATCCCAGACATGAGAGTGGATTTCACCTCGATCTGTAAATTAAGCACATGAATCTGGGTCAAAGGTGGCTAGGGAAACACAACTGGTCAACCCAGTCTTGGTTTAAACAGCCTTAAATAATGCAGTCTACTTTCAGCATCAAAAATACTGCGTCCATCCTTAGTGAAAGATCTTTAAACTGCCATAACAAGATTTGGAGTTTAAGTTGCTCTTATTGGAAAGGCAACTTTAGTATTTTTCTTTTCCCAGAAAATGAAGAACAGAGAAACTCTCATTTCCTGACTATATGTCAACTTTTAAGTCTTAAAGCAGAGAAAATGGGGCCTGCCTTTGTTCAGTATAATAGCGCTAGTAAAGAAGTTTTGTCTTGCTGCAGTATTCTTCAAGTTTAATTTATTTGTTGCTTTAGAAAGAAACTCTATTTTCATTAAAATTATGTCTCTGGGTAGGTGATTCATAAGCAGAGGACCTGGAAACGGAATCAGTCTCTTGAGCCTATTTACATTCTTAATCATACACAGCTGCTGAGTTAGAGTTTTTTGCATTTTTCTAAGGCAGAAAGAGACTTATCTTTTTTGATTAAAATGTTAGTTTAATGTGATCATGATCTAACAGCAAGTAACAGACTAGGTTAGGAAACTAAATTTTAAGGTGGATATCCCTTTCATTGTGCAGTGAACCTCTTTTTAGGTGTTTTGAACATGGTGCCTTTGAGCGCATTTCAAAAACTTTTCCTTTGATACAAAACAGCTGTAGCTATGTTTTGAGTGATATAAACACTCCCCTTCTTCTCTTCCTTACTCTTACACTTTCCAGGCTCAAGGCAAAGGATTTAAAAACTTTCATTTTCTTATCATGCATTGCTTGTAATTATTTGCCTTTTTAACTAAAACTATAAAAAACCTTTTACAGAGATGGAGTTTGAGTGCTTACTTGAAGCCAGTAACCTAAAAATGATTGAAAAACATTAACCATTTTCTTGAAAATTTAGTGTAATCTTAAGACAACTTCTTATAATATGGCCATTAACAAATTTTCAAAGGCATTCCCTGCTGGGGAAGAACTTGGCCAGCACAGACAATACAGATTAATACACGGTCAATAGATATTTGGGTCGAAACTGCAAGCCAATTATAATTCTTTTCTCTTTGAGTTTCCAGGAAGCAATCCTTCCAGTTTCTTCAACCTTTATAAACTATAGCTCCATCTTTTTTGCTTTTATGATGATTCGTGTTCAGGCTCTTTGTCTGAATAATGTTAAGATCTTGCATCATGACTGATGAATTTCCCACATCTTAGAAGCTATATTAACAAATTAATAGGTGTTTCTTGGCTCTTTGTATTTGAATAACATCATACACAAGTGGCACAAACCGATTTTCAAGCAGTTTTCTCAATCACATGGCTAGAGATCAGAGCTGGGCCAATCATGTGTAGTTACAGAATTTTTCTGTAGTGAAATTTTCTTCTTAGAGCTCAAGGAGTGCATTTTCTTGTAGAGCTTAAGAGGAGGGATGAATTTGATTTTAAACTAAGGAGAAGTGCAAGAATAAGGGTATAATTCATGGCAGAAAATATGCAGCAAAACTATTATTTTAGATTTTAGCAGTATCTGATTTTTGGATGGTCTTGGATATTTTTGAACATAGTCAACTATTAGTATTGTCTGAGATGGGATTATCTCAGCATGGAGTCTACCATCTCTTCATTTTATTTGTGAAATGTATTTTCACCAGAAAATATAATATGGTAGAGGAAATATATTCTTAAAAGCATCAATTCCATGTTTTTGCAAGTATAGCTATAAAAAATTAAAATGAGGAGTTCCCATTGTGGTACAGCAGAAGCAAATCCGACTAAGAACCATGAGGTTGTGGGTTCGATCCCTGGCCTCGCTCACTGGATTAAGGATCTGGCATTGGTGTGAGCTGTGGTGTAGTTCACAGAGGCGGCTCAGATCCCATGCTGATGTGGCTGTGGCGTAGGCCGGCAGCTGTAGCTCCTATTAGACCCGAGCCTGGGAACCTCCATATGCTGTGGGTATGGCCCTAAAAAAACCAAAAATAAAATAAAATAAATAAAAAATTAAAATGAGGTTGAAATTAAATTAGCCATTTCCAACACATTACTGATAATGGGTTTTATTTGTTACTTTGAACTAATTTTATTTCTTTAGTCATTTATTAAAATATGTAGTATTAGCATTTGGAAATATGAAAATTAATTACTGTTTGTGAATATACTTTGATCTGAGCTTAAATAAGTTTTCTACCTATTTTCACTGTGATGTGGTTGCAAGTACTCTAGAAAGAACTAAGCTATTCATATTCATTAACTTGAAAATAAAGTAAAAATTTCAAATGATGCAATAGATTAATTTATTAGTCAAAAAAGGGATTATAAATGTTGACTAAGCTTTGTCAATCATATTAAAAGGTGTCAGAAAAAACCTTGAGATGATGGAGCTTTTTGACAGAAGTGCAGTAATATTCTATATTAGCTTCATACTTATAGATACCCACATGGTTTTATATGCATTTTCCACCATGAGCATAAATTGTGTGCAATAGTTTGTTTTTTTTAATTTAGCACAGTGTTATATTACATGTCTCTGTTTTATATTTTAACTGAGTTCTTTTGGGTCTTTATTTCCAGCATGCCTCCGCAGTGGCCAGTGTGTAGAATGTTCTGTAGAATGTAGTAATCTTAAGGTTTATGACTCTAAACTTTGTTGAAGGGTAATTTAATTGCAAATGGATATCCTAGATCATTGTTTTTGTGTATGTGTGCTTCTTTTTATTTTCATTCAATTAATTTGATTATATTTCAGTTAGTAATAAATATATTGATAAAAATGGCTAATACATATAGAGAACCTCCTATATGCTAGCAAAATACTTTTACTGGATCATCTGATTTATTTCTCTCAGCTAACCTGTAAAGTAGGTGCAGTATTATCATTTTGTAGACAGGAAAACTGAGGCACACATATATTAAGTAATTCATCCAAAATTATATACTTAGCAAGTGGCAGAACCAATATTTATATCCAGTCTGTCTCTAGAGCCCTTGTTTAGCCTCAATCAATAGGAAAAAATTTGAATAATGTAAATTTGATAATGAAATTAGTGGGAACCATTCAAGTCTTCTTATGCACAAAGATAAAGAAAGCAAGTATATTTGACTTAAATATTTTATAAAAAGCAGAACACCCAAGTTCCACATTTCTTTTTAGAGTTTTTTTGAATAAAAAGACAATATATGCATATAAATGAAACACAAATATTTAACAAAGGAAAAATATAAGGAATACCTATAATACATTTGAGAAACACTCTTAACACAAATACTGTATCTCTTTAGATGTCTTACATGTATATATTATTATTGCGTTTTTACAAGAATAGAAAATCGCCATGTATGTTTTATAATTTGCAGTATTTTCCCAAATGAATCATAACATTAAAAACACTTCAGACTCATATGTATATTTGGATAATTAAGGATAATGTGGTTAATTGATTGTGTTAAGATTTAACTAGGGTGCCTTTCATTACTACTTGCCTCTGTGGTTCTGTTCTCAAGGAGATCAAGGGAATACAGATAGTGATTGTATCTTATATGGCAGATAATTATATGGATTTTTACTTCTGCTCTACCTCTATTGACTAATTATGTTGTTTCAACCATTTGCTACTATAGCAAAAAGCATAATTAATTACTAAAATGATGTGTGTCTGAAAATATCTGAAAAATACAAAATATTATAACATACCTGAAGTGTTGTAAAACGTTATAACAAAATTATATGTATTTGTCCCCCAGCACATACACTATTAAGAGATATTTATTTTAGTCCAAAGAGTTCTTTTTCCCAAATTACTGTGTCTACTAACTTGCTTTAAATCTTGATTTTAAAATTAGGTACTACTGTTATGGAGCTTGAATCAATCAGACATAGTCATGGAGAAGGAGAATGGATTATATTATCTATGAGGTCAATGATTCTCAATCTTGACTGCATACTTATTTTACCTGGAGAACTTTGAAAATGCTAATAAGAGATATTCTGATTTAATTATTTTGGGCTGTAGCCTGGACAACATGTTTTTAAAAACTGTGCAGGTACTAAGGTTATTAAATATTGGTGAGATTGTGAAGCAACTGGAAATCTCATACAATGCAGGTGGTCAGGTATAATGGTACAACTGCTTTGGAAAACAGTTTATTTCTTACACAGTTTAACATATACCTCTCATGTGACTTAGCAGTTCCATTTGTGGGTGTTTATTTAGAGAAATGAAAATATATGACCACACAAAGACCTGTACAAGAATTTTCTTGGCAGCTTTATTCACCATAGCCAAATGCTGCTCAATAAGAGAATGGATAAATGTATTATAGTAAATTCACACAATGGAATTCTACTTAGCAATAAAAAAGATGAACTACTCATACATGCAACAACACAAGTAGTGCTGACAGGATCCTAGATGACTCTTAAGATTTTTGCCCCTGTGTGTAATTCTGTATAGTTTCTTTGAGTTGGGGTAGAACCTGTGAATATGATAAAATGTCATTCATGTGATTGTTCTATGGCAAAAGAGAGATCTTTATGAGTGGATCTAACCTAATCAAGCGAGTCCTTTAGAAGAAGGAAATTTTTTATAGTGGCTACATAAGTCAGAGAGATACACTCCAGCTGTCCTAGAAGAAAGCACACATCTGTTTTGTGAACGTCTATGGAGGCCATGTGGCAGGAAGCTGCAGGTGGCCTTTAGGAGCTGAGATGTATCCCCAACAAACAGCTAACAGGAAAAATAGCCTCAGGTGTGCAACCACAAGAAGATGAATTCTGACAACAACTAGTGAGTTTAGAGCCCTGGATGAGAACTTGCAACCCCAGCTGACACCTTTAATTTCAGGCAGTGAATCCCTGAGCAGAAAAATCCAGCTATGGCATGCCTGGGTTTCTGACCTGTAGAAACTGTGAAACACACACTTGTGTTGTTTTAAGCAGCTACTTTCATGGTAAATTACACAGTGATAGAAAACTAATACATGGATGAATCCCACAGATGTTATGCTGAACATAAGCTGCACGTGGTAATATAAACTATGTAATTCCATTCATGTGAAGTTCTAAAGCAGTTCCAAATGAGGGAACTTGCTGCTTGAATGGAAATATTTTGCCTTGTGATAGAGAGGTGAATTATGTTATTTGGATTATGAATGGATTATGTGTATCCTTTTATCATAATTGTACTTCTAATTTTTATACTTCAGTGTATGTAAATTATTCCTTAAAATAGTTGAAAATAATAATTGAGTGGAGATGGAGTTGGGAGTGGCTAGATATACGTATAAAATAAAAATGGCCAAATATTGATAATTATTGAAGTCAGGTAATGGGTACATGAGGGTTAATGTACTGTTCTGATTACTTATATTTGTTTCACATATTTTGAAATAAAAGTTTTTTTTTTTAAAAAAAAAGCTTCTTAAATGATTCTAATGTGCAAGCAAGGCTGAGGACCACTTATATAAATGGATTAAAATAAGAGCAAATCATGTTATGCAAAGTTTGGCCTGGGCACATGTGGAGAATTATAAAACAATGTTCTCATATTAGAGCTGAAATTAAATTTATCGTTTCATCTTTATTTTTATCTCCAGGTGTACTGATGTGGAGATTGAGATCCATGGGAGCTAAGTGTCAAAGTTCAAACAGTCTTTAATGGTGGGAACTGGGGCTAAAAACCCTGAGAAAAGATAAGCCTTTTCTGTTGGCTAGCCTTGGAAATTACCCTGGTGGCACTCTCTTCTCCCTTTGTGGCTTTGCAAAGTCTTGGCAGAAGGAGCAAGAATGTTCAATGTAAGAACAACAATATCTCTTACTGACATCTGCTATGTGACTAATAATACCTTCTCTGAGCTCCAGAAGCTCTCCTCTTCTTCAGTCACTTCTTCATTCATAAAGCTCCTATTGTTACATAGTCCACTTGAAATTTATCTTGCTCCATACCACTTGACAGTGATATAAGGGCAAGGTTCTTTTCTTGGTACTTTACATGATAAATACAGCTGTGCCCAGCCCAGGTACTCTACTCTGTGAGATTATAAGCACTTTGAGTATCATGTACAATCTGCTGTTTTCTCCACTTATAAGTTTTGTTTTTTATACCTTATTTTTACTTTTACCAAGTGTTTCTAGGGCTATTTTTGTTTTCCATAGACAGTAGTTGGTGATCATGAAGATAAACACATTACTGTGATTTTTTTTTTGTTAAATAAAATTGATAAGAATTGTTTTATTTCTTTCTCTCAAAATGCCTGTGTACGCATAATTGAAAGGTTTAGCTCTTTATTGTTTCCTGCTTTGTATTCTTTTGAAATAGCTTCTATTTATCTTTTTTTTTTTTTTTACATTTTTCCCCCACCCTTTTTTCTGTTGCAACATGAGTATCTAGACAAAGTTCTCAATGCTATTCAGCAGGATCTCCTTGTAAATCTGTTCTAAGTTGTGTCTGATAAGCCCAAGCTCCCGATCCCTCCCACTCCCTCCCTCTCCCATCAGGCAGCCACAAGTCTCTTCTCCAAGTCCATGATTTTCTTTTCTGAGGAGATGGTCATTTGTGCTGGATATTAGATTCCAGTTATAAGTGATATCATATGGTATTTGTCTTTGTCATTCTGGCTTATTTCACTCAGTATGAGATTCTCTAGTTCCATCCATGTTGCTGCAAATGGCATTATGTCATTCCTTTTTATGGCTGAGTAGTATTCCATCGTGTATATATACCACATCTTCCTAATCCAGTCATCTGTCGATGGACATTTGGGTTGTTTCCGTGTCCTGGCTATTGTGAATAGTGCTGCAATGAACATGCGGGTGCATGTGTCTCTTTTAAGTAGAGCTTTGTCCGGATAGATGCCCAAAAGTGGGATTGCGGGGTCATATGGAAGTTCTATGTATAGATTTCTAAGGTATCTCCAAAGTGTTCTCCATAGTGGCTGAACCAGTTTCCATTCCCATCAACAGTGCAGGAGGGTTCCCTTTTCTCCACAGCCCCTCTGGCACTTGTTATTTGTGGATTTATTAATGATGGCCATTCTGACTGGTGTGAGGTGATATCTCATGGTAGTTTTGATTTGCATTTCTCTTATAACCAGCGATATTGAGCATTTTTTCATGTGTTTGCTGGCCATCTGTATATCTTCTTTGGAGAAATGTCTATTCAGGTCTTTTGCCCATTTTTCCATTGATTGATTGGCTTTTTTGCTGTTGGGTTGTATAAGTTGTTTATATATTCTAGAGATTAAGCCCTTGTCCGTTGCATCATTTGAAACTGTTTTCTCCCATTCTGTCAGTTGTCTTTTTGTTTTCTTTTGGGTTTCCTTTGCTGTGCAAAAGCTTTTCAGTTTGATGAGGTCCCATGGGTTTATTTTTGCTCTAATTTCTATTGCTTTGGGAGACTGACCTGAGAAAATATTCATGATGTTGATGTCAGAGTGTTTTGCCTAGGTTTTCTTCTAGGAGTTTGATGGTGTCCTGTCGTATACTTAAGTCTTTCAGCCATTTGGAGTTTATTTTTGTGCATGGTGTGAGGGTGTGTTCTAGTTTCATTGCTTTGCATGCAGCTGTCCAGGTTTCCCAGCAATGCTTGCTGAATAGACTTTCTTTTTCCCATTTTTTGTTCTTGCCTCCCTTGTGAAAGATTAATTGACCACATTATTGTGATTTCTTTGTTAAAAGTTGGTTATCTGCCTCTTGGATAGTGTTCTCACTAGTAAAGCTAGTAATTGGTAGCTCTGGTCTCTGCCAGCCATCGCTAAAGCCCAGTAAATCAGAATTCCCACAATAATAGATTTGGTATGAGAGAAAAAAACTAGGGGAGATAACTTGGAGAGATATCAACATTTCTGAACGTTCAAAATACTGGAGCATTTTTTGCTGTTTTTTTGTTTTAGTTTTCTTTCATATTTCTTTATTATTATCTTTTTAGGGCTGCATCCACAACACATGAAAGTTACCAGGCTAGGGGTCCAATTGGAGCCACAGCTGCTGATCTAAGCCACAGCCACAGCAATGCCAGATCCAAGCCACACCTGTGACCTACACCACAGCTCATGGCACTGCTGGGTCCTTATCTCACTGAGTGGGGCCTGAGATCAAACCTGTGTCCTCATGGATACTAGTTGGGTTTGTTACCGCTGAGCCACAGTGGAAATTCCTCATGTTGCGTTCTTGATATGGACTTTCTGAATTACCTGCGCCCAGTATTGGTACACCAATATTCTGGCTACAAATATTTAAGATTGAAAACTTAAGTGACATAGTGTAGAAAAAAGAGGGTAGCCACAAACTAAAGGGTTAAAAAGTAAAATTAAAAAAAAAGCGTTTCCAGGAGTCCCCTGGTGGTGTAGTGGATTAAGAATCTGGGGTTGTCACTGCTGTGGCTTGGGTTGCTGCTATGGTGTGTGTTCTATCCTTGGCCTGGGAACTTCTACATGCAGCCAAAAAGGAAGTTTCAGTAATGTCAGTAGTGACTAGGTTATTTAAAACCAGTTCTTCTGTTGAGAATGATTATAAAAGTTAGGTAAAATATAAAGAAGAATAGAACATCTATGTGAAGGCATCAGATAGCTATAATTATTTTTAAGCCAAGATCTGAAAGAAGAGAGACACTATGAGCCCAGAATTTGGGTACTTTACCCTTCAAGGAAATTGCAGATTTTAAAAGTGAGAGCAGTAATTGGCAGATGGTGAAGCTGAAGAGAGCTTTTTTTGACTGATATGGAAATGGATGAATAAAAATTGTAGTAGAGAGTTTGTCAAGGAGGTGACTGGCAAATAACCTATCTTTTTAGTTATTAGGACCTTCAAGGGCTGCATCCTAGAGTACAGGTAAACCAGAAATAGACTAGTCCTGAAGGCCAATTTCAAATTATCTTGACCTCTAACTAAATTAAAGCAAATTTTTCTTAGCCTCAATCCTCTACAAAAACAAAAGCATTGGGGCTAAATTCTCTGAAAGAAGATAACATAACCTAGATTCTCTATGGTGTTTTAAAATCTGCAATGTTTATCATCCGATAAAATCCATTCATACTGAGAGAAAAGAATTAACCCAAACCTAGGATGATAGAATATTCTCTCAAGAGGTCCAGATGCTGGTGTTAATCAACATAGACTTTAAAACAACTAAAATTAATAGTCAAGGAGGAGAATTTTGTCAGAGAACTATCAACTATTAAAAAGTCAGGTGGAAATTCTAAAACTGAAAATAAATATCTGAAATTTAGAACTTAATGGGTACCTTAACAGCCATTAAGGTACAGCTAAAAAGAGAATTAGTATTTGTTGTATAGAGAACAAGAAAATGTTAAGACAGCAGCAAAGAATCAAAAGAATAGAAAATGTAGAAAAAGAATGTAAGTGATATGTATGTTGAAGTGCAAAGATCTGATGAATATGTACATGGAATTTCAAAAGAAGAAAAAAAATGGAGCAGAAGCAATATTTGAGGGATAAAAGCAATATTTGAAGGATAACAACTGAGAAATTTCCAAAACTGATTAAAGAAGTCAAGCCATGTCTTGAAGTGCTATGGACTCTTGAGCAGAATAAATATGAAGGAAAGAAATATGTAGGTAAATCATAGTAAAACTGCTGAAAACCAGAAAAAAAATAAAGAAAATTCATTACTACCAAATAAGCCACAATATCTTATAGTTAACTTTTTAACAGAAACAATGGAAAGCAAAAGATCCTGGAATGATAACTCAGTGCAAAAAATATTATATGTGATTAATATGTGTCAGCCACACAAATTCTGTTCTACAAAATACATCCTTTAAAAAGGGAAATGAAATATAGATTTTTAGGTAAACAAAGAGTGAAAGAATTTTTTCCCAGAAGATCTGTACTAAAAGAAATAGTAATGAAGTAATTATGTAAAAGGAAAATATTTCTACCAGAATCGTGAAAATGCAAAAACAAATGAAAATGCATGGAGAGAGTAAAGACATGAATATATACAAATGATATTTATTGCATTAACCAGTACTAATAATATGCTGTTGTTTTAAGAACATAAAGACTAAACATAAAATACTGAGAGAGGGGAAAGGAAGGTCAGTTATTGTTAAGTCTTTAAGTTATCTATGAAATGGTAAAAATACCATTTGACTTAAAGAATCAAGGATGATGTTATAAGTGTAGAGTAATTTTAATAGAATAAAGACTGTGTAAGTAGATGGCTGATATGGAGGAATAGAATGGAA
Organism: Sus scrofa; assembly: GCF_054392235.1. Lineage (NCBI taxonomy): Eukaryota > Metazoa > Chordata > Mammalia > Artiodactyla > Suidae > Sus > Sus scrofa. Next base: position 108,306,321 of record NC_139397.1, on the reverse strand, counting down.
CAATAAAGACTACACAGTTAACCCAAAATAATGCAAGAAAGAAAACAGATGCTAATATGGAAGATTAACAGAAGTAGACCAACTGTTAAATTAAATGTAAACAGATAAAACACACCAATAAAAGACAAAGTTGTCAAACTGGATACAAAAGCAAATCTCAACTATATTCTGCTCCAGTACTCATAGGTTAAATATAAGCATACAGAAATGTTGAATAAAAAATGATTGAAGCAGAATTCCCATTGTGGCACAGTGGAAACAAATCCAACTAGTATCCATGAGAATGTGGGTTGCTTAGTGGGTTGGGGATCCGGCATTGCTGTGAGCTGTGGTGTAGGTTGCAGATGTGGCTTGGATACTGCACTGCTGTGGCTGTGGTAATGGCCAGTAGCTACAGTTCTGATTCAAACCCCTACCCTGGGAACCTCCATATGTCGTTGGTTTGGCCCTAAAAAGAAAAAAAAAAAAAAAAAAAAAAAAAAAAAGGATTAAAGAAGATGTATCAAGCAATCTGCAACTGAAAGAAAGTTAGTGTAACTAAACTAAGACAAATTAGACTGCCAAGTAAGAAGCTTTATAAGTGATAGAGATAAATCATAATGACATGTGTCAGTATTTTAGGAGGTTAATTTAAAATTATGTGTATCTCATGAAAAGGTTCAAATTATATAAAGCAAATATTATACTAAATGTTAACCTTGACAATTACAGTGAGAGACTTTAACATAGGTGCTTTAAGTAACTGATAGATTGAGCAAACATAGAAGAATATATAATATTTGAGTGTAATAGGCATTATCCAATATGTAAATATGTTTACACACATATAAAACTGCACCCAGAAATTGTACAATACTTATAGAAAATATTTACTGTGTGCTTGGCTACAAAGCAAATCTCAATACATTTCATTAGATTGAACATCAACAAATATTCATTGAGCACAGCTGAATTATGCTATAAATCAATGCCTAAATATCAACTAGAAAATTTCCAAATGTTTGGGAATTAAGAAATACCATTATGAATAGTCCCTGTGTTTAAGGAAGAATTGCCACAGAGGGAGTTCCTGTTGTGGCGCATTGGAAATGAATAGGCTAGTGTCCTAGATCCCTGGCCTCGTTCAATGGGCTGGGGAGCTGGCATTGATGTGAACTGTGTCATAGGTTACAGATGTGGCCTGGATCCCACGTTGCTGTGGTTGTGACATAGGCTGGCAACTGCAGCAAGAATTGCCACAGAGATTAGAAAAAATTTCAAACTGAATGCTAATGAAAATATGACATTAAAATTTGTGGAATGCAGCTAAAGCCCTGCTTAGAGGTAAATTCATAGTCTTGAGTAGAAAGGCTAAATATCAGTAATTCATCTCAAAATTATTAAACAAATTAAACTCAAAGAAAGTAGAAGTTAATAAAATAGGAAAAATATGCAATCGGAAAATAAAAAAATGTAAAATTCGATTCTTAGAAAAGACTGGTAAAATTGATAAGCCTTTGGTGTGGTTAATTAAGGAAAAGACAAAGAAGGCACAAATATCCAATATTGGAGTGAAAAAGGAGGACTCACCACAGACCCTACAGGCATTAACACAATGATAAGGGAATATTATAAACAAATTTATGCTAACACATTTGAAAACTAAGAACAAATTCCTTAAAAACTCAACCTAACAAAACTGACACGAATGAAAGAGAAAATATGAGTCCTTGTGGATAGTAAAGAAATAGAATCAGTAATTGAAAGCTTCCCATCTGAGATTAAGTTTTATCTTTAGATCTCCGATACCAATAGGATGCCTGATGGATAGCAGTGCTTATGTAATACTAGTTTAATGAATATGTGTAAGAGTCTAGTGATGAAATACCTTACTGTAGAGTTCCTCTTGTGGCTCAGTGGGTTAAGAACCCTAGCCTTGCTCCATGGGTTAAGGATCTGGTGTTGGCACAAGCTGTGGCATTGGTTGCAGATGTGGCTCAGATCTGATGTTGCTGTGGCTCTGGCACAGGCTTGCAGCTTCATCTCTGATTCAACCCAGGAATTTCCATGTGCCACAGGTGCAGTTGTAAAAAGAAACAAAAAAGAAATACTCTTACTGTATTGCCTGTATTTGTTTATATAACTGTCTTTCCTGTTCAACCATGACCTCCTTGTGGAGTGTGGTAAAAAATAACAACAACAACAACAACAACAACAACAACAAAAAGCTATCTTTGTGTCCCAATTATCCAGTACTAGTATTTATAACTGGTTGATTAATTACACTTGAAAAGAAGAGAACTTCCAACCTCTTGTGATAGAACATGACAGAAGATAATGTGAGAAAAAAATATAGCTGGGTCACTTTGCTATACAGTAGAAACTGACAGAACATTGTAAATCAACTATAATAAAAAATTGAAAAGAAGAGAACTGCTATTGTTCTCTTTTACACATCAGTATGCCTTCTATACAGGATCTATGCTAGAAACATTTACAAAATTATCTTACTTATTCTTAATGATACTTTTATGAAAGGCATTTTTTTCAGTGTTTATTTTTTCTTTTTGTTACAATTTGTCTTAATTTAAATATAGATGTACAATATGTTATAGGAGTACAGTGTAGTGATTCATAATTTTTAAAGGTTACAGTCCATTTATAGTTACTCTAAAATATTGGCTATATTCCCTATGTTGTATAATATTTTCTTGTAGTTTATTTTATACATGATAGTTTATATTTCTTAATCTTGTATCCCTCCTCCTTTCCCTCTCCCCACTGATAACCACTAGTTTGTTCTCTGTATCTATGAATCTGCTTCTTTTTTTGTTCTGTTCATTAGCTGTTGGTTTTTTTAGATTCCATATGTAAGTAACATTATATAGTATTTGTCTTTCTCTGTCTGACTTATTTCACTTAGCATAATACTTTCCAAGTCTATCCATGTTGCATGTTTCTCTTGTGTCTCTCTTTATAAGGACACTGATCTCATCATGTGGATTTCATAATCATGACCTAATTATATCTCAATGGCTCCATCTCCAGATACCATCACAGTGGGGATTAGAATTTTCAACATATAAAATTTTGGTGGGGGGGGACACAAACATTTTATCCATAGCAAAACCTTTACAAGTGTATTTGTATTTTTAAAGGGAACATTTTTATGGAGAAAAATTTAAGGAATTTTTTTTTCAGAATCTTCCTGATAGTCTTTAATTTTATCACATAGATAGCTCTCATAGTGCATCATCATCTTCAATTTAGGCTAAGATCATCATTGTCTAGGGACAGCTTAACATTTCTGAAAGAGGGATAAACCTTTGAAAAGAAAGCACAACAGTTAATAGTGAACAATTATGGAGGCTTGGCTGCTATGGAAACTTGTGATTGGGAGGTATGCCCAAAGGGAGGCTAAATATAGTTTCTGATTAATATCGTTCAGCAGAGGGAAATTGCCTACTAAGGATGGGGAAATATGAAAAATGTGGTTGAGAAGGAGTGAAAACTAAGTGTACAGAATGTCTTTTAAGGCATTATCAGCAGGCAGGCTGGCAGCAGGGAGCTAGTGTGTGGTGAAGGCCCTGTGTGCTGTGAAAAGCCAGACAATATTTCTTACCACTATAAGTGAGAAATAGTGAGAGAATTTTTGCATAAAATAAAGGTACTTGCAAGCTCATTTCTTTTGGCATTATAGGAATAGTAGACCAAAGCAAAGCTACAGGAATGGAGGGGTAAGAACTAGTTATTGAAAAATTCAGTTATCACTTTATGATTAATGTTTGTTGTAGATTAGGAGTTGGTTTGCATCACTGTTGTCCAGGGGAATCCAACTTCAAATATCCTTGTTATAAACAGCATTCTTCAAACTAAGAACCTGTCCCATCAAGCATCAGACATTATACAGATACTTCTTTGACAATGACTCACATTCTTTTTCTGGGTAGAAATGAGAATCTTGTAAAATTTAAGTAGTAGAGATGTTAGACCTATAAAGACAGGTCTCTGTAGTTCTAGCCAGTATTTAAACTGATAAAAATATTTTTAAAATGAACTAATGGGAATGTGTAAAAAACCTTTAAAATATGAAAATTTTCAGTTGCTGTAAAATAGGACATGGTATAATCCTATTTAGTTACTAGTTTTCTTTCATTTTCTATTTAATGTTTTTTAAGTGTTGGGCTAAAGTATACACATAGATGTTGCCAGACCCAAGATTGAAACCAAGTAGCAACTTTAGACATATGGGATGAAGTCACAACTGGAACCAACTTTTTTTGTGATTTTCTGTATAAAAGTTTAGAAGAGGTATTCCCATGGTGGCTCAACAGATTTAGGATATAGCATTGTCACTGCTGTGGCATGGGTTTGATCCCTGACCTGAGAACTTGTAGATGTGGTGGGTGCGGCCCCTCCCCTTCCCAAAAAAGATTGGAAGATTTCAAAAATGTGTCTAAAAAGTGGGAAACTGAATTCCAGAGCACACATATGATGCTAAATTGGCACTGCTAATTAGAAGCAAATTGGTAAAGGACTTTTTGTTTTTATTTTTGTTTTTTGTCTTTTTAGGGGAGAACACCCACAGCGTAGGGAGGTTCCCAGGCTAAGGGTCTAATCGGAGCTGTTGCTGCTGGCCTACGCCAGAGCCACAGCAATGACAGATCCGGGCCATGTCTGTGACTTATACTACAGCTCACAGCAACACTGGATCCTTAACCCACTGAGCGAGGCCAGGGATCAAACCTGCAACCTCATGGTTCCTAGTCGGACTCTTTTCCGCTGCGCCACAACAGGAACTCTGCAAAGGACTTATTTTAATCAATTTATTCTTACAGTTTAGTTTTTCATTTGTGGGTAGAGATTGGTGCAGTAAAGAAGAATAATAAGACATGATTGCAAGGACAACCAAGATGTTACCAGTACATCTATGGTATACAGCTTTCCCCTGCCCCCTTTTTAGATAGATGTAGCATCTTTTAAATTAACTACCCTTGCTTGGTGACAGTACGCTCAGGATGGATACTTAAGCTGCTCAGGTGATCAGATAATTTATGACTAGTCTAAATCCAAAGAGAAGATACTAAACAAGGCTTTCAAGCCAGGCTGGAAAATAATTGGTGCTTCAACTGAATCCCAGCAGCTTGGGTCATGTGGCAAGTGTGATTTATTATTCCTATAACTCTTCCTAACACTGATGCATTCTTAGCCTGTCTTACCCCTTCCTTCCCTCCATTTTGAACTGTCTGGTTGTGATGGGTTGGAGAGGAACCACACTGCTGGTGATAAAATAGGATAATTTGTTTCTTTCTTTTTCTTTTTCTTTTTTGCTTTTTTAGGGCCGCACTCGTGGCATATGGAGGTTCCCAGGCTAGGGTTCGAATTGGAGCTGTTGCTGCTGGCCTACGCCAGAGCCACAGCAATGCCAGATCCGGGCCATGTCTGTGACTTATACCACAGCTCACAGCAACGCTGGATCCTTAACCCACTGAGCGAGGCCAGGGATTGAACCCGCAACCTCATGGTTCCTAGTTAGATTCATTTCTGATGATCCATGACGGGAACTCCGGATAATTTGTTTTTTTAGATGAGGAGATGTGGAAGCACATTTGTCCTATAAAATTGAACAACTAAGGAAGGCACATTCTTTACTGTTGGAGGTAGGAAAGTATGAACTCTGATTTTGTCTTAAGAGTTAAAGAAAAGGGAGAGAATCATTTTGTATGAATGTGAAAGTTGGGGGCAACCAGGAGCATAGGAGAACATAGCTGATCCTATAGAGGATTTGGTAAAATCAGTATGGCATTTTTGAGAAAGTATTTCCTGAATGTTGTACACATATTTCCAGTTCAGGTGGAATCCAAGTCTGTCAACAACATTGTAATTGTAAAGTCTGTCTGCTTTGATTTTTCACATCCCCAGGTGGAATATTGGATAGTTAAATTAAGCTCAGTGTCCAAAAATTTTAAAATGTCTTATAGCTTGATACATAAAGGTAGAAGTCCTTCTGTACATTCCAATATGAAGCTTTCTCAGATTATTTTATTTTTAAAATAATGGAAATAAAGCAGTGTTAACATGTATTAATATGGCAAAGAAATCTTTTAATAAAGGTTAGATTAATATTTCAGCTGAAATTAATAACTTACATAGGCTAGTTACCTAATGAGAATATCATTTCAATATGATGTCAACCTTAGTAATATTGAGATGTACAATTAATGTAAGGAAAAATTTCGGGGTTAATTAGCAATAGTGTCAATAGCAACATGTTACACAATTTTAGCAGGTAGAATGAGCTAATGTAATCTAATAATTTTTTATCTTAGTAATTTTTTTTTTGTCTTTTTTTGATATTTCTTGGACCACTCCTGCGGCATATGGAGGTTCCCAGGCTAGGGGCTGAATCGGAGCTGCAGCCACTGGCCTACGCCAGAGCCACAGCAACGCGGGATCCGAGCCGCGTCTGCAACCTACACCACAGCTCAAGGCAACGACGGATCGTTAACCCAGTGAGCAAGGGCAGGGACCGAACCCGCAACCTCATGGTTCCTAGTCGGATTCTTAACCACTGCGCCACGACGGGAATTCCATCTTAGTAATTTTTAAAGCAAGTTTTAATATTTTTTTGGTAGGGGGATGGCTGTGGTGTGCAGTGGCTTGATGTGGGATCTCAATTCCCAGGCCAGGGATTGAACCTGGGTTGCAGAGATGAAAGAAAGCACCAGTCCTAACCACTAGACCACCAGGGAACTCTCAATATTCCCCTTTTTATATTCCAGAAATAATAAGACACTTACTAAGTATATGTAAAAATACCTTGTAAATTCATCTTTTTTTTTTTTTTTTGTCTTTTGTCTTTTTTGTTGTTGTTGTTGTTGCTATTTCTTGGGCCGCTCCCGCGGCATATGGAGGTTCCCAGGCTAGGGGTTGAGTCGGAGCTGTAGCCACCGGCCTACGCCAGAGCCACAGCAACGCAGGATCCGAGCCGCGTCTGCAACCTACACCACAGCTCACGGCAACGCCGGATCGTTAACCCAGTGAGCAAGGGCAGGGACCGAACCCGCAACCTCATGGTTCCTAGTCGGATTCGTTAACCACTGCACCACGACGGGAACTCCTGTAAATTCATCTTTTAAGAACAAACAACTCTGTTTCTTATACTAGTGTGAGAAATCTAGTGGATGCCCTCTGAGACCAGTATATTTACCTTTTTAGATAATTAGTTTCTCTTCCTAAAAGGGAATCTGGATTAAATTACCCTTTACTTTTATCTTTCTTGAGATATTAGTTGCTATTTTGTTTATCCATAACCTTGTTCACCCTGGTTCTTCTTTGTGACCTCAATCAGCCTTTGTCTAAGGAGTTACCAAATCGATTTCTTTTATGTAATGAGAATAGTGGATTCTCATTTTTTTTGGCCATGCCTGTAGCATGTAGAAGTTCCTGGGCAAGGGATGGAACCTGTGCCACAGAGGTGACCTGAGCCACTGCAGTGACAATGCCAGATCCTTAAGCTGCTGTGCCATAAGAGAACTCCCAGGTTTTCATTTTAAGTTTGTCAGCATCAGTGGAACAGTAGCCACAAGTCAGAGTTGTTCTCCATAATTCTCACTGTCATATAGCCTAGGAACTTCTTCAGCTCTAACATTAAACTGAATTCCCTGTATAGCATGTCTGTCACATGTTATGTATGGAACACAGGAGGTGTCTTACCACCTCCCTCCATTTCAGATCTAAACCTCAATGTCATCTTAAAAGATCCAGCCAAACTTGAGTCTCAGAGCATTTGTTACTTTCAAAGTAGTTTTTTTTTTTTTTTTTTGCTTTCTAGGGCCACGCCTGCAGCATATGGAAGTTCCCAGGCTAGGGGTTGAATCAGAGCTGCAGCTGTTGGCCTATATCACAGCCACAGCAATGCTGGATTCTTAATCCATTGCGCAAGGCCAGGCATTGAACCCACATCTTCATGGATACTAGGTGGATTTGTTTCCGCTGGGCCAAAAGGGGACATCCCAAAGTAGTTTTTAAAAACATATTAGAAAATTGCAAGCACCAATTTTCCTAATGACTTGCCTTTTAAACCAACTTTAATAAACTCACATTTAAATGAAACAAAGCTGATAACCAAAAGGAAAACTTTAATATTTTAAGAAATTAGCTTCTATTATTAGAGCTAGCATCTCACCCTGAGGTGATAGTTTCATAGCATGGAAATAGTTCAATTTTAATGAATTCCAAAAATAAGTTATCGATGTCTTATTAATTTGTTATAAATGCCTCCAATTTAATAACTAAATCTAGGAAATGACATCTGAGTACTGACTACCGAATCTTCCTTTTGATTTTTTTTTATTTTCCTGTATTCAAACTGTAAAGAAAAGACTTCAGGTGGGAACTGATGATTAAGATTATTGAACAGCCTTGGGACAGAGGTGAGCCTAGGCTGTACCATGTGCTCTTGTGACCTTTAAGAACAGGGCAGCCACTGTGTTTGCATAGCTTCTTTTCCCAACTTTTTATGCCTGGTTTTTCTGTCTGCATTGCTTACCTCATAACTTAATTTCCTTCCTTCCTCCATCGCAACCCCATGGCCTTGCTTTGTTAGGCAGCAGCAGCCAGATTTGACTTTATTCACATTAGTTCTAGCTTGTTGTCTCTTCTCTTTGGGGGCCTTTTCTCCATTAGAATATGTGGACAAGTTTGCCTTTATTCTTTGATCCTACAGAAATTTTGCTAAAATTTGTAGTTTCAATCATCTTGGCTTTTTAAAAAATAATTAATAATAAAGATTTTATTCTTTAGACCTGTTTTCTTCCTTAAGAACCTTTTTGGTGACTTTTGAGTCATACCGCATAGTTATGTTCTGCTGTGACTGCATGACTTGGCTTCACACCCATGGTTCTTCCTGTTGTCTCCATACAGTCCCCTGGCCTGATGGTCTTTTCTCAACTCCTGTTGTGGGGTCATTTTACCCTCACTGTCTTTCACATTAATGTCCAACCTGCTCCGTTTTCCGCATTGATTAGGGTCTCTCTGCTCAGTCTCCTCCTTGAGTCCCAGTAGGGGAGCAAGGAAGAGTCACATGCTACTGATATCCTATCAATTGCGCAACAAAAAGGTTTCATTTCCTGTTTCCCTTGTAGCTAACGGTGGATAATGATATGCAAATAAATGATGTTGGATGGGACTTTGGAAAAATTATTTAATAGATTGACTCTGCTCTTATTCTACCATGAGTATGAAGCCAGTAAGAATCGTGGGAAAGCTGAGCTGGCAAGAAGCCAATTTCTTCCAGAAACAAAGTCCAAGCCAAAGGAATGGACCATAGCTTTGCTGGCTTTAAATTGCAGTAACAAAGCAAACAGGGCAAACCATAACCAGGAGAAAAGGTGACCTCAGTTCAAACACCAGCAGATACCAGTACAAGGACTGATATGAGGCTGGTGGCCACTTCATCCCAACACCAGGAGAATATAATACCTAAAATAGTATGACTTCACTGGGGGTTGAGCAAGAAGAGACTCCTGTGAGACAGCGTTTTTATCCAAATAGGAGATTGAGTATTATTCGGAGGGATGTTAAATGACCAGCTGGGGTTGTAGCTCTCTGTCTATATCTCTAATATGTTTACAAGTAAACCCTCTAGATATTAGATGGAGAAACAGGAAACAGCACAGATTGGTTTTAGACAAAATAAGGAACTAAGGTTTTGCTGTATCTGAGTTTAATGTCAGTTACATTTTGTGAACCTGTTTTCTTTGTTTGGCTTTAGGAGAAAAATATTGGTCTAGGAACTCTCTAAAGTCCCTCCCAGCTTTAAATATTAAGGTTTTATCACCTTTGCATTATTTGTCAAATTCTCATAACAGTCTCCTTAGAGATTTTCCTCTCCCCGATGATCGTTCTTTCAATATTCTGTCTCCTGGATTGGAACAAGAACAAACTTTCCCAAATGCCTCTTTATTTTATTTTATTTTATTTTTGGAGTCTTAAAAAACTCCTTTTTATTGAGTAATAACAGATCATCCCTATAAAATAGATTTACAGGAAAAATTTAAAATTCTGTATGCCATTTAATAAAAAAATAATTGGAGTGATATTGCCATAGTATATTCTAAGCCAGGGATCAGCAATCTTTTTTTTTTTTTTTTTTTTTTTTTTTGTCTTTTTGCTATTTCTTTGGGCCACTCCCGCGGCATGTGGAGGTTCCCAGGCTAGGGGTCGAATCGGAGCTGTAGCCACTGGCCTACACCACAGCCACAGCAACACAGGATCCGAGCCGCGTCTGCAACCTACACCACAGCTCACGGCAACGCCGGATCATTAACCCAGTGAGCAAGGGCAGGGACCGAACCCGCAACCTCATGGTTCCTAGTGAGATTCGTTAACCACTGCGCCACGACGGGAACTCCCAGCAATCTTTTTTTTTTTTTTTTTTTTTTTGTAAAGGGCCAAATAGCAAGTATTTTAGATTGTAATGGGAGCTGTTTAATTATCACAACTATTCAACTTTGCTATAGGCAATATATAAATGAATGAGTGTGCTATGTTCTAGTAAAACTTTATTTGTGGACAGAGAAATTTGAATTTTATATTATTTTCATGTCACTAAATATTCTAATTTTTTCAACTGTTAAAAAGTTTTTTAGGAGTTTCTGTTGTGGCTTAGTGGAAATGAATCTGACTAGTATCCATGAGGATACAGGTTCAATCCTTGCCCTTACTCATTGGGTTAAGGATCCAGCATTGCTATGAACTGTGGTATAGGTGGCAGATGTGGCTCAGATCTGGTATGGCTGTGGCTGTGGCTGTGGCCAGCAGCTGTGGCTCTGATTTGACCCCTAGCCTGGGACCCTCCATAGGCCACAGGTGTGGCCCTAAAAAGACAAAAAAAATTTTTTTTCTAGCTGACAGTATAAGAAGTGCCAAAAGTGGTAGCAGGCCAGATTTCACCTGTGGGCTATAGTTTGCCAACCCTTATTCTAGAATATTAATCCTGTGGAGCTCAAAAAGGTCTCTGGTGTGTGTGTGTACCTATACATATATATATATATATATATATATATATATATATATATATATATATATTTATACGTATAAATATAACATGTTTTCTTATATAAATATTTTTGTTTTCTTTTGTATAAACAGATCCTGCCACAGACAATGACATTTTTCTTTTGAAAGTAAACAGATATTTTATATTAGGAAGTTACTTTCAAAATATAAAGGTCAAACAAAAAACTTAAATCTCAGACATTTATACCATATCCTAGCTTAAATGAATAAAACCCTAGTTTCTGCTCATTTAATTTCATAATAAATCTTAATGGCAGAAGTAAATGAGAACTTAATATTCCTATAGTCAGGACTGACTTAGGAAGGAACTTTTCATAGGTCTCCAACAAACCAGGGAGTTGAAGACAATACTTAGTCATAGGTACAGTTGTTTTTTCCATTAATTTTTATTTATCTATTATAAGCTCCTCATCTAAATAGTAGATATAATAAATTCAGTAAATTGTCATGACAATAGGCTTGCCTGCTCATTGATTGGTGACAGAGCAGAAGAGATAAAATGTTTCCTTGTGGTTTAAATGTGGCTCTGAATGATTTTAGCATCGGTCCTCTAGGCCTCTCATTTGGAATATGTATATTCACATGGTGGAAGTACCAGACTTGGTGTCTGTTACCTATTAAGCTCTTAGTTATCTTAGTTTAGCGGATACTGACTTGTCAAGGCATTTAGTATATAATCCTACTTTCAAAGGCTGTCATATTTTTATTTTAAAATAAAAGTAAATATAGGTAATATACATAGTGGGTTTTACTAGTTTTTCTTTAATTCCTCTTCCTGAAGAAACTGGAAATAGCCTTAATCACTGTGTCTGAGGAACTGTGATTTCCAGTATGGTAGCTACCAACCACATGTAACTACTGAAACTGAAGTCAAGTAAAACTAAAATTAAGGTTCTCAGGTATACTAATCACAGTTGAGTGCCAATAGCCAAATGTGAACAAGTGTCTGTTATACTAGATAGTGCAGATATAGACCATTTATCATCATCATAGATAATACTGTTGGACAACTTAGTCATAGATGCTATTCTGTATGTACCACAAAGGACATGTTTTACCCAGTTTGGGCTTGGATACTTCAGCACCTTGACTGCTAAATTTAGTTTTTTCTTGTGCATTTTCTCTTTAGGTCCATTTGAAATCAACTAACATCCTAGTCCTGGCCCCACGCAACAACTGTTCCACTTTCTGCCTCCGTACAGTGGTTTAGTCTATTTTAAACTTTCATACAAATGGTCTCGTGTAGTTTGTACTTTTTTACATCTGGCTTCCTTTTCTCTGTGTAATGTTTTTGAGTTTCTTCCATGCTGCCTGATTAATTTTTAAGTTCTGAGTAATATTACATTTTCTGAATATGTCAGTTTGTTTTTCCATTCTTTCATTCATTGTTTTTCCTCATGCTTTTTTTTTTTTTGGAAATTTTATAGGTTTAGCTTTTATGTTTACAGCTACATGCATTTCAAATTATTTTTTTGTGGAAGTTCCTGCCATGGTGCAATGGATTAGGAATCTGACTGGAGGAGCTAAAGTTGTTGAAGAGGCATGGGTTTGGTCCCTGGCCCAGTGCAGTGGGTTAAGGATCTGGGGTTGCTGCAGCTTAGCTTCAGTCCCTACCCAGGAACTTCCATATGTCATGGGTGAGGCCATAAATTTTTTTTTTTTTTTTGGTGTATATAGTCTAATATAATGAATTAAATTTATTTTTTCTTATACATATTCAGTTATTCCAGCATTATTTGCAAAAAAGCCTTTCTCTTCTTTATTGAGATTTTTCTTTATTGAGATCTATGTCAAAAATCAGTATGCTATGAATGTGGCTTTATTTAAGAACTCTATATTCTGTTTTACTGACCATAAATTTATCCTTCTACCAATACTACATTTTTTTTCTTCTGCACCTGTGGCATGTAGAATTTCCTGGGGCAGGGATTGAACCTTTAAAATGGAGTATGTCATTATGCTTTTCATTTAAAAATTAAGGCCAAAAAAGAGGCAAATCTCTCTTGTTCCTTTACATTTACTTTTTCTAGTGTGTTGATCATTTTATGCTGTTAGGTTTAAATTCTGATTTTCTTTAAATCTTTATAACTTGTAATGTTATTTTTATGTAGCTTATTTTTAAAATTTTGTATTATGAAGCTTAAAATAATTTAGTGTTTATTTTTTTAGTTAATTTAAAAGTAAGGAGGAAAAGTTTTGTGTGATAATTTTGAACTTAAGTCCACATTACAAATAAAAGGAAATTAGATATTCTTTTACCCTAGTAGGTTCTGGAACAGCTCATCTACCTTCCCAGGATCCTTTTATCTCATTCCATTTATCATTGACATTCCTAGAATATTTCATGTGAACAATTCTGAAAACTCACAGGCCAAATTCCTTGCAGTAATGATAACCATTATTTATGTGAATAGCATGTTTAACTGCTGAAATGAATTCTTTCACCATTTGTTATCATTCCCTTTAGGAGAAGTCACATATTTTAAAACCCATAAACTAGTGCATATTGAGCACATCAGGTTAAATAAATGGCTACATAACTAGTGAGGAAGTAGATGGGAAATACTATTAAGGGAAGACTCTTAACATAATTTAACAAAAAACTTTCATCTTATTTACCCTTCTCGGAGAGTTAGAATGTAGGGTTTCTTAACCCCTTCCGGTATTAGTGTGCAAAGCAGAGTAAGGAGGATTGTCAAGATGGTGTGCTGGAAAGACCACACTTAAGTTTGGAGTTACAAACCTCAGATTGACTATTGGCTTTGTCACTTACTATGAAAACTTGGGCAAATTATCTAACATCTCAGAGCCTTGGTTCTTCATTTAATAATATGATTGTGCCTCATGTATTATAAGACTTAAGTGAAACAATGTCTGTAAAGTACATAAAAGGATAAGGCCCATAACAAGCATTTAGCATCAGCTACCATTGCTTCTGCTGGAGTAAATCTCAGCTAGCTCTTTGAAGAAAAATTTGTTTTGCCTTAGGTACTTCTGTACCCTGCCTCTCTGTAGCCTTTAATAATGAGATGTCAACTTTACAGTCTGACAGTTCAGTTACCAGAGGCTAAGGGTGCCCTTTCATGGAGCATAAAAATATACCTGTAGAAAGTGAAAATGACATTGCCTTGGCATATAAATGTAATGTTACTAAAAGAAAATTTATTATCATCAGAGGAAGGAATTTTGTCCTGAGGGTTTTTAGAGTCATTCAGATGAAGTATTTTAGGAATTTCAGTGAAACCACAGCCTTGAATCATTTACTCTTCATCTTTTATCAAAAATATTGTCTAAAATTGACATATATGAGAAATTATTTGAAGACTGTGTAATCTGTCTGCGCACTAGTCCTTGGGACCTATGGATGGGCTTCAGGGGGTCAATGAAATCCTTGAAATTGTATACCAAGGCATGTGTGCCTGCAAATTTTTGTGCTTGAGAGGTCTGTAATATTCAACATTCTTAAAATGGTTCAAAGCTTAAATAGAATTAAGAACTACTTTCCTAGATATACTGACTACTGCTTTGGAGAAATTGGGCCATAGGAAGTTTTTATTTTTGATCATATTAACTTAGCCTGATGTACCATCATCTTCACTGTGTTTTGTTTTAATAATATGCTTGTAAAATAGAATAAAATAAATAATACATTTTTTCCAGCAAATACTATAAACATAATTGAGTAAAAGTTAACTTTTCACTCAATATGTCATATGAAAATTTCAATGAGAACTTTCAGAGTTCAGTGCCAGAAAAATTCTTGCCTACTCTTAGTATCTATCATGTTAATTTCTTTTCATTTTTAAATAATGAGAATCAGATTACTGATTTTATCTTTCATTTTTACCTTACCTTTCAGGCAACTAAAAATCAGAATTTAAACTTAATGATGGCACTGAAGTTGCTCTTATAATTTTCATATTTACTTCATCTATTCCATGGCAACTGATTTCTAACTATATTTTACTATATGTGTTTTGTTGTAAACTGCCTCAAATCTTTTATGTAAACAGAAGGATATAAATAGATATACATTAAAAAGAAATTACTTTTGAAACTGACCATGTAGGAGGAGTAGAGAAGAGGAAGCCATCACAATGATAAGGAAAAATATATTCTTTAGGGAAGAGAGAGAAAAGTAACAAAAATGATAACATTTAAAATGTGCTTATAAACATATCGTTTCTCTCCAAGTTTAACTCATGTAATTCTTGAAAGAGATTTTTTAGCTCTTGGGTGCCACTTATGCCCTTAAGAAGTGGGTCAGCTATGATTCATAAACACATTTCTGGCCTTTCAGAATAATCCAGCTCATTTACTCAATAAAAAATTATTAAATAAATGCTTCATAAAAGGAAGAAAATCATGCAACTAATACGTTTATTCTGTACTAAAATATGATTCTTTTAAATAAAAAATCTCTTAGTATGATATTTGCCACTTCTTTAGGGATGAGGAGAGAGTGGGAGGATTATTATAGGTAAATACAGAAGCTGTAAGTTTGTCTTTTTTTTTTTTTTTTTTTTTTTTTTTTTTTGCTGTTTAGGGCCACATCGGTGGCATAAGGTTTGAATTGGAGCTGCAGTCACTGGCCTGTGCCGTAGCCACAGCAATGTAGGATCCGAGCCACATCTGTGACCTGTATCACAGCTCACAGCAATGCTGTATCCTCAACCCACTGATTGAGACCAGGGATCGAACTTGTGTCCTCATGGAAACTAGTCAGGTTCATTTCCACTGCACCATATGGGAACTCCCAAGGTTGACACTTTTGAGTTAGCCTTATAAAAATAACATATTAGGGAGTTCCTTGAATCCAACTAGGAACCATGAGGTTGTGGGTTCGATCCCTGGCCTTGCTTATTGGGTTAAAGATGCTGCGTTCCCATGAGCTGTGGTGTTAGGTTGCAGACATGGCTTGGATCTGGGGTGGCTGTGGCTGTGGCATAGGCCAGCGGCTACAGCTCTGATTGGACCCCTAGCCTGGGAACCTCCATATGCCACAGGTGTGGCCCTAGAAAAAGTCAAAAAGACAAAAAAAAAAAAAAAAAAAAAGCACGTTAAGAATTTGATAATAGAGCATGGAGACTAGTGTGGATCCATGAAAGGCTCTTGATTATAACCTGATTTCATTTTAGATTAGTGTATAATTTATTCAAATGTTCATTTATTCATTCAAACTATACTTGTAGAGTTTCTATTTTGTATAAGTACTATTAAAAAAATGGGACATAAACGTGAAAATATCAGTGTTTCCTGTCTTTGAGGATCATATATACATAGTTTATGGCAAATTACAAATAGTGTCATGACCCAATGAAAGTAACATAGGTCTGTACAAAGTGCTCTAAGAACACAGAAGTGAGAATGATTGACATGTCCAAGTTCAGAGAAGGCTTCAAAGGAGGTAATTTTTGCCTGGGTCTTGACAAATAGGTAGGAATTATAAAGCAACAGAAGGAAGGGCATTGAAGGCAGTAGGAATGACTTTCAAATATCTGGGATATAAAAAAAAATACTATGCTTGAGAACAGTCCAGTGTGGCTATTATGTAACATATGTGCTCATGGGCACATGGTAGAAGGTAAGGGAAAATGTGACTGAAGACTTGGGAACAGATTGCAAAAGGTCTTGATCATTTTAAGGTGTTTGGACTTTGCTTTGCAAGATAAGATGAACCTTAGTTTCATAGTCACTAACACAGTTGATAAGGTGCCTGTTAAATATATTTCATAATTTTAATACAAACATAATAATAATAATAACCACTATTTGTTTTAAAAAAATCTATCATCTTTTCTACCAATTCTCCAGTTACTGGGTTAGCATTTTGTACAACTTGTAAAGTGGGACATGGAATCCTTGTGCAGCTTATGGATGACTACTTATTACTTTATATATTTCAAATGGATATAAGTGCTTTGCCTAAGATTACCAAAGGAAAATGGAATGTTTATTCCAATATTTAGTCCATTTAAACTGAGAACTCCTAACTTGGGATTTTCACAACTGCACTGATAATATAAATTTAAAATTGTAATAACTTTTATATACCAGAGACTACAAATGTGGTTATATTCCTGTGCCAATATTTACAGATTATAGTGGTTTCTTGGCAGTGTTTTGAAAAAGCTTCTGGGCTGCTTTTGTGCAGTATGTAGGAGCACTGTAATTGATTAGCAATATCTTCTGTGTGCCAGAAAAGGGAAGTTACAGCCAAATGTTTGCTATCCATGGTAACTACACTTTGGAGGACAAGTTGAGATTCACTGTTTATGGAGAGTCAGCCCAAGGTGACAAAGTAGGAAAACTATGAACTCACATCCTTGTATGGGCACACCAAAATTACAACTATTTACAGAGCAACTATCTATGAAAATACCTGAAGATGAGAAGAAAAGATTTTCTAAAACTAAAGATAAAAAGAAGGAACCACAATGTAGCAGGTAGGAGGGGCAGAGACATAGTATAGTTAGGATCCACACCAACAGGTCGGTGACCCACACATCTTTAGAGGTCTTCCCTAAGGAGTAAGGATTCTAAGATAAATATTGGGCTCCCTAGACTGGGGGTGTTGCCAGGAACATGAGCCCCTAGGATGTTTGACTTTGAAAACCAACAGGGCTTATAATTGTGGAAGCTGGAGGGATATAGGAAACAAATTGCACTCTTAAAGAGTGCACTCAAAATCTCAGATGTACTCTGTCCCAGTGCAGAGGTAGTAGTTTGAAAAGAACATGAGGTCAGACCCATTTTCTGATCTTGGAGAGTATCTTGGAGAATCAGGAGGCAACTGGGACTCCCCCTGAAGCTGAAGTTCCTGGCGGCATCCATTTGTAGGAGCTTATTCTATTGTGATGACTCTAGTGTTGGCAAATGCCAATTGGATTCTCTCTGTGGCCTATTAGTGTCAGGGAGCTTGCCTTACCCACCAGTGAGTCTGCAGCAGCCATGTGCTGCCTGTCTATATTAACAACTGCACAGGGGACTGGCCCCACTCACCTGTGGCCTCATAGCAGCTAGGTGCCTCTGGGCCTTGTGGTTTCTTGTACAGGGAGCTGGCCAAACCCACCAGTGGTCCTACACCAGCTGTGTCACCAGGCATATGACCAGCTGAGTGGGAACTCTTTTGCACCCATTAGCAAGGTTGCAGCAGCTGTGTGCAACTGGGCTGCACAGACAATCTCACAGGAAGCCTACACTACCTTCCAGGGGGCTCACAGCCAGGGCATGCAGTAAGGCTTTGCAATCAATCAGGCTGGAGTGGGGGGAGTCTGGGGGGCATCCATTCTTATCAGTGTGCCCACAGAAATCAGCCCCACTATAGCTGAAGGCAGCATGCATATCATAGGGGGAACCCTTGGAGCATGTGGCTCTGGTGGTGCTGCTGAGCCCCATAAGATGTTTCCTACATAAGGAAAGTTTTCCAAGATCAGGAGGTGTAACTGACCTTCCTAGTACATAGAAGTAGACACAGAGAAATTAGGGAAAATAAGAAGACAGAGGAATATGTGCCAAATAAAGGAACAAGGCAAAAAATGAACTAAACAAAGTGGAGATAAGCAAATATACTGTGAAGTAGTTCAAGATAACGTTCAGAGAGTTGATCTCTTAACTTGGGAGAAGAATGGATGTAAGAATTTCAACAAAGAGTTATAAAACATAAAAAGAGCAAAGAGCCTAAGAATACAATTACTGAAATAAAAACTACACTAGAAGAAAGAAACAGTGGCTTAGATGATTCAGAGAAATGGATCAGCAATCTGGGAGACAGTGGTGAAAATCAAACATGTTAAATAGGAGAAAAAATTAAAAAGATGAGGATCATTTAAGAGACCTCTGGGATAACAACCAGCATAAGTTTCCAGAAGGGGAAGAGAGAAAGAAAGGGACAGAATTTATTCGAAGAAATAGTAGTTGCAAACATCCTTAACCTGGACGAGGAAACATACATTCACTACCAGGAAGCACAGAGAATCTCAAACAAGATGAACCTAAAGAGGTCCACATCAAGACACATTATAAGTAAAATTGTAAGAATTAAAGATAAAGAGAATTTTAAAAGCAAGAGCAAAAATAACTAGTTACGTACAAAGGAACTTCCATAAGACAATCAGCTGACTTTTCAGCAGAAACTTTGTACACCAGAAGGGAGTGACAATATATTCAAAGTGATGAAAGGAAAAAAAAATTCAGATTTTAAGGTGAGATTAAAAAGTTTTATAGACCAGCAAAAGCTAAAAGAGTTCACCATCAAACCAACTTTACAAAAAATGTTAAAGGGACTTCTCTAAGTGGAAAAGAAAAAGCCTTAACTAGAAATAAGAAAACTATGACAGGAAAAAAAGTCATTGGTAAAGACTAACATACAAGAAAGTTAGTAGATTATACTACTTTATTATATACAAAATAAAAGATGTAAAGTATTATGCCCAAAACATAAAACATGAATGGAGGGAGGGTAAAAATGCAGGATTGTTAGAATGTGTTTGAATTTAAGAGATTATCAACTCTCTCTCTATGTATGAATATCATAGAAATCACTAATAAAATACTTTAATAATAGATACACACACAGAGAGAAGCCCAAATATAATAGTAAAGATAGTCATCAAATCTCAACGGAAGAGACCAAAAGAAGAAAGGAACAAAAAGGGTAATACAAAAACAACTAGAAAACAGGCAACAAATGACAATAATTACATACCTATCAATAATCACTTTAAATGTAAAAGGAATAAATGCTCCAATCAAAAGACGCAGTGACTGAATGGATTAAAAAAAAAAAAAGACCATTACATATACTGCTTACAAGAGATTCACTTCAGACCTAAAGACACACAGATACTGAAAGTGAGGGGATGGAAAAAGTTATTCTATATGAATGGAAAGAAAAAGAAAGCTGGGGTAACAATATTTATATCAGGCCAAACAGACTTTAAAGGAAAGTCTGTAACAGGAGAGAAAGAAGGACATTACATGATGATCCCATTACATGATTATCCCATACATATATATATGGGATATTACTTCCCAAAGCAGCAGAATACACATTCTTTTAGGTACACATGGAACATTCTCCAGAATAGATCACATACTAGGCTACAAAACAAGTCTCAATAAATTTAAGATTGAAATTATAGCAAGTGTTTTTTTCTCCAACCACATGGTATGAAACTAAAAATCATTACAGGAAAAAAAAAACTGCAAAAAACACAAACGTAAAGTGTAAACAATATGCTAGTATACAAATGGTCACTTAAGGAGTTAAAGAGGAAATAAAAAATACCTACAAACGAATGAAAATGGAAACATAATGATACAAAATCAGTGAGATGCAGCAAAAAGCAATTCTAAGAGTGAAGTTTAGAGCAACATAAGCCTACTACAAGGAACAAGAAAAATCTCAAACAATCTAAACTTTTTCCTAAAGGACCTAGAGAAAAAAGAGCAAATGAAACTCAAAGTTAGTAAAAAGAAGTAAATAACAAAGATGACAGTATAAACAAATTAATTGGAGACTAAAACAACTAAAAAGATAAATGTAACTGAAAGCTGTATCTTTGAAAAAATAAAAAAAATAGATAAACTTTTAACCAGACTCTGCAAGAAAATAGGGAGGTCCCAAGATATTAAATCAGAAATGCATGGAGTTCCCATCGTGGCACAGTGGTTAACGAATCCGACTAGGAACCATGAGGTTGCGGGTTCGGTCCCTGCCCTTGCTCAGTGGGTTAATGATCTGGCATTGCTGTGAGCTGTGGTGTAGGTTGCAGACGCAGCTCGGATCCTGCGTTGCTGTGGCTCTGGCGTAGGCCAGTGGCTACAGCTGCGATTAGACCCCTAGCCTGGGAACCTCCATATGCTGCGAGAGCGGCCCAAAGAAATAGCAAAAAGACAAAAAAAAGGAAAATTAAAAAAAAAAAAGAAAAAGAAATGCAAAAGAAGTATAACCAATGCCCCAGAAATACCAAGTATCATAAGAGAATACTGTTAACAATTATATCCCAATAAGTTGGATAACCTGGAAGAAATGGATTAATCCTAGAAATGTATACTCTCTCAAGACTGAATCAAGAAGAAATAGAAAATATAATGTTACTGATTACCAGTAGTGAAATTGTTTTAGTAATAAAAAGAACTCCAAACAAGCAAAAGTCCAGGGCCAGATGGTTTTACAGGTGAGCTATACCAAACATTTAAAGAAGATTTAATACCTTTTATTCTCACACTATTCCAAAACATTGAAGAGGAAGGAATGCTTCTGATTTCATTCTACAAGGCCAGCATCACACCTGATATCAAAACCCGACAAAGACACTACATAAAAAGAAAATTACAGGTCATTATCCCTGATGAACATAGATGCAAAAGTCTGCAACAAAATACTAGTAAACTGAAATCAATAATACATTAAAAGGCTCATGCACTGTGATCAAATAGGATTTATTTTAGGGATGCAAGGATGGTTCAACAATGTGATGCACCTCATTAACAACTGAGATAAAAATAATATAATTATCTCAATAGATGCATAAAAATCTTTTGAAAAAAATTTATTCATTTATAAAAACTGAACAAAGAGGATACAGAGGGAACGTGCCTCAACATAAGAGGCCATATATGACATATCTATAACCAACATCATACTCAATGATAAAA
Source organism: Sus scrofa (assembly GCF_054392235.1). NCBI lineage: Eukaryota > Metazoa > Chordata > Mammalia > Artiodactyla > Suidae > Sus > Sus scrofa. The sequence continues at coordinate 108,284,598 of NC_139397.1, read as the reverse complement.
AGCTGAAAGCATTTCCTCTAAGATCAGGGACTAGAAAATGATGCCTGCTTTGGCTGCTTTTATTCAGTGTAGTATTTGAAGTCCAACCACAGCAGTCAAGCAGTCAGAAAATAAAAAGTATATAAAAAGAATCCAAATTGAAAGGAAAGAGTAAAACTGTCACCATTTGCTGATGACATGACACTATACATAGAAAATACTAATGATTCTACCAAAAAAAAAAAAACCTACTAGAACTCGTCAATGAATTCAGTAAGTTGCAGGATACAAAATTAATGAGCAGAAATCTGTTGCATCTCCATACACTAAAAGTGAACTAACACAAAGAGAAATTAAGGAAGCAATCTCATTTACAACTGCACTAAAGAGAATAAAATACCTAGGAGTAAATCTAACCAAGGAAATAAAAGACTTGTACTCAGAAAACTATGAGACATTGATGAAAGAAACCGATGATGACACAAATGGAAAGATGTATTATGCACATATATTGGAAGAATTAATATTGTTAAAATAACCATACTACCCAAGACAGTCTACAGATTCAATGCAAACCCTGTTGAAATACCAATGGTATTTTTTTTTTTTAACAGAACTAGAACAAATAATTCTAGTTCTGTAAAACTAGTTCGTGTTTGTATGGAAACACGAAAGAATCCAAGTAGCTAAAGCAATTTAAAAAAAAAAAGAACCAAAGGTCAGACGTATCACACTCCCTGATTTTAAACTATGCTATAAAACTATAGTAATCAAAATAGTATGGTACCAGAACCAAAACAGGCCCATACATCTGTGGAAGTGAATAGAGAGCCGAGAAATAAACCCACACTTTTGTGGTTAATTAATATATAAGGGAGGAGGCAATAATTCATAAAGGGGGAAAGACTCTCCCTCAGTAAATTGTGTTGGGAAAACTGCACAGCTACATGTAAAATAATCTAATTGAACTACTTTCCTCAACACATACAAAAATAAACTCAAAATTTAAAGACTTTAATGTAAGACCTGAAACCATAAATCTCCTAGAAGAAAAAAGAACAGTCTTAGCAATATATCTTTTTGGTATGTCTCCTTGGGCAAGGGAAGCAAAAGCAAAAATAAAAATATAGGACCTAATAAAACTTAAAAGCTTTTTCGCAGCGACAGAAACCAGCAACAAAACAAAAATGTAGCCTCCGGAATGGGAGAAGATATTTGGAACCAATGTATCCGATAAGGGGTTAATATCCAAAACATGCAAGGAACACATACAACTCAATATAAAAAACCCAAACAGCTCAAAAAACAGGCAGAAGATCTTAATAGACTTTTTTCCAAAGACGATATAGAGATGGCTGACAGACACTTGAAAATATCCTCAGTATTTCTAATTGTCAGGGACATGGAAGTCAAAACAATGAGATATCACCTCAAACCTGTCAGAACAGCTATCATCAAAAAGTTATACATAACAAATGTTGGTGAGGCTGTGGAGAAAAAGGAACCCTCATGCACTGTTGGTGAGATTGTAAATTGGTGCAGCCTCTATGGAAAACAGTTTGGAGGATCCTCAAGAAATTAAAATTAGAATTACCATATGATAGGTCTCTAGGTGTTTATCTGAAGAAAATAAGAACTAAGTTTATTGTTCATTGTAGCACTATTTAAAATAGTTAAGATGTGGAAACAGCCTAAGTGTCCCCCAGTGGATGAATGAATTTTAAAATATGTGTTATATAAATACAGTAGAGTGTTAGCCATAAAAAAAGAAATTTTGCCATTTTTGACAAGGATGGGCCCTCGAGGGTGTCACAGAAAGTGAAGCCAGACAGAGAAAGAAAAATACGATGTGATCTCACTTAATGTGTAGAAAAACTAAACAAACAAAACAAAATGAAAACAGACTCAGATACAGATAGTAAGCGGATAATTGCCAAAAGGGATGTGGGGTTGGGTAAACAAGTGAAGGTGATTAAGAAATACTTAACTTCCAGTTATAAAATAAATAATCTTTGGGGATATAATACACAACATAAGGAATATGGTCAATATTATAATAACTTTTTATGGGGACAAATGCTTATTAGACTTATGGCAGTGATTATTTAGTAATATATGTAAACGTTAAATGAATATGAAGTACACCTGAAACTAACATAACAGTGTACATCAACTGTATTTCAGTAGCAAATTAATTAAAAAAATTTACTATTAATGCCATAAATGTATTAGATTTTGTTTTTTAAATAAATCAAGAAAATAGTAAAGAAATTAGAGAGCCCCGAGGCCTCATCTTAAATCTTATATTGGGTAAACTATGGAAGATACAATGTATTTGGTAATAAAATAATTGTATTATTCTTCATTATTGATAGGCTAGAAAAGGATAAATATATAAAGAGAAGCAGAATTTGAGATGCAAGATCTTAGAAGGTGATCAAATATCAGTACTAACCATTATCAGTGAAAAATGCAAAGATTATAAGCATAAAAAATTCAAGCAACCAATAGGGAGAATCAAAGAATAAAAAAAGTGTAATATTTTATTGATGCCATAAAGGCAGCCTTTGCCTATACGCATTGTGGAAAATCTCCCTGTGTGCCTGAAAAATAGAAAAAAGAGCAAAGAGAGCTTACTCTCCTTTTAGAGGACAGGAAGAGTGAGAGCCAAGTGAAATTTGGGCTGAGTTGAAAGCATCTCCAGTCAGGATTGATAATATCTTTCCACTGTTCTAACCTCTGCTAATCTTGGAACTTTGTTAACATGCTAGTAGAAAGGGTCATGCAGTATAAAACTAATTTTTTCCCTTTTATTCACTGCCTCTGAATTCCAGATGTCTATGTAATTATTTTCAAATATCACAGCTTTAAGTGATGTTGTTTATTAAGCACTTTGGACCTATCTTGAGGCCAGAACTTGGACCAATTAGGTATGAGATCCCTTCCAGACTTGTAATAATAGATAGCACTGTACTGGGAAAACTCTGTTATTATCCTAAAAGTCAGAATAATTTGGAAAGGTAGCATTCTCTCTGTAAGAATTTAAACATTGCTAATAGTGTATAACATATGCTATAAACAACACACAGACATCATATTAGTTAGCAGAAGCCATTGCCTCCATTTTGAAGATAAAAAAATCATGAAATCAATAAATTATTATACACATTATTGATCAATAAATTAAAATAGGACCTCCAGAATATCCAGCAAAATACAGTCGTGAAGTAATGCTATTTGGTAAAGCTGATTGGTGTAGAAGTAAAAAAATAAGTAGTTTATTCGATAACTCTTTTATCTTCCTTTAAATTAGCTTCCTTGATGACATTTTACACTTTACCTCTGTAGAACCATTCTAAATACAAACCTTCTGAAAGCCTATTTCCTACATTCACTAGTTTGAGATTTGAGTTTTCTCCATTTCATGTACTTTATGTACGTAAAATACACATGTATACCATATTTAAAAATATATTTGGATACACCTATATTTTGGTATATAATATTTTCTTTACATTTTATTCTGAGCATATTAAATCTAAGCCATCATACTTCCCATTAATGGTATTGAAGATTAGGGTGCTTCATTTTCATTTATTTAGAAAGTATTTTTAAAGAGATCTATAGTGTGAAAGGACAATTTATAAACTGCTATACAGTAGTGATTTTTGTGTTTATGTTTACTTATTCATTTATATCTTATTTATATCCCCCATATCCCTTGATCTGAATGCACACTTTCTTACAGTAAGTACCAGATATTCTTCTTAGAAGATTCGTTTGAATGGAGATACTCTTTCTGGTAAGTCACAACACAAAAAAATTCTTTGTAAAAATTTCTTTGAAGATCCTAGCTGTGGTTTCCTTTTGTGCCTTCCATGTAATACTAAGGAAAAAGTGGATCTTAGATAATTATTTTGAAGCAATGCATCCTTAACAACACATGTTATATATAAATGCAGCTTTTGATTTATTCCATAAAATTGGTTCTCTAGCAGTCATTTATGTAAATAGTGCAATTTATTAAAGATTATTTTGAGGTCATAGTATAAGTTCTAAGAGTGATCATAAAACTAAAAAAAGGTAAAATTGGACCACAGGGGCTTCAACAACCATAGGAATCTGAATCTTTCCCCCTCAAAAAAGAGATCTCAACTTTGATATGTCCCAGGAAAGAAAAAGAAATATGAAAAACAATGATTTAATTAAGTCAATATTAATGAAGATTTTTGCCCAATCCATGCTATGTCACTTATGCACTGTGCAAGTGTCATTTCATTTTTCTTATTACACTTTCTTCACAGTAAAGTATTCTTTTCTAACTCAAAAATTGTCCTTTGACCTGATACTTCTTTTATGTCTGCTTTCTCAGATAGGGTTTATATAGGTTGCTTTCCGTTTCATCATAGGATTTTTTTCTTGAAAAAAAGTTGATTTCAAGGATAAGTTCTCTTAATTTGTGTGCTTTCCGTTTCCTCATAGGATTTTTTTTCTTGAAAAAAAGTTGATTTCAAGGATAAGTTCTCTTAATTTGTGTGCTTTTCAGCAAAACTCAACTATACCTTATTTCACTGCTTAAAAAAAAAAAGTTCAAAGCAGGTATCTGGAAGCCATGCCCTGACCTTAGTTACATGGAAGATTAAAGGCATTTCCTAAGATCGAGATATTTCTGCATGTAGCACATAGGAATTATAGAACTGATTAAATTAGTGTTCATATTCTTTCTTTTTCTCCTTCCCGCTTTCCGCTATCAGCTCTGTTCTTTCTTATTCTCTTAGAATTTAAGCTTCTCATATTAAATTTAGTTTCACATGATTCTGAGACTCTTTATTATATGTCCCTGCGACATTTCTTCTCAGATACTTCTCATCATTGTCATTGACAAGGAATGCTATTTTGAGTCTGATTATTCATAGCTATTTATAAAGCCTGTCACAAAGCAAGGTATAAAGGGATTTTACCAAGTAGGAACTTATAAGACAGAAATACCAATATAAATGAAAGAATGTATACTTATTTGAAAAGTAGAAACAAAAGAGGTTTCTGTCCTTTGTGGGTCCTTAGTCCTCAGTGACGATGCTGAAATTCTCTTTTGTTGATGAATAGTTTAGACAGAAGAGAATACTTATCTATCTTTGTAACTTGAGCCTAATGCAGTTTGTGATATATAATGATCAATAACTGTTGAACTGAACTGAACTGAAAAGGACCTTTTGTAGTTATCAAGCAGTAACTGTAACCAATAGTGTAATGTTTGAGACTGAAAAGGCTATTATAAAAATTGAGAGAGTCATATTTTCCCTATTGAGATATTAATGTCTGCTTAACTTGAATAGAAAAAAAAATGCATCCTTTAGGGGAGAAAGTGAGGTAATACAGAAATTAATTTTGCCATGAAATGATCCAGAACAATCCTGGGCATTCTGAAGTTTGTGCCAAGTGTAGCATATGAAAAACTGTTTTTTAAAAGATGTCAACTTTCCCAAAATATGAAGTCATTGCATTTAGTACTAACTGATTGGCTTGCAAAATTCACCCCCTGAAACAGTTCTAACATCAAACTGAGAGGTGTAATAAGTTCATGAAAGGTATTCAAGAAAAAAAAATCTTGTTTTTACAATGAAAGTCTACAGACAAGATGAAGTAATGGCCTAACAAGTCAAACAAGTTTTGTCTTTTGAAATGTAATTTTTTAATATACCTGGTTATTCAAAAATGCTTCAGCAGAAAAAAAAGGGGTATTTTCCTTTTTATAATGATTATATTTTAGACAGATCTATATGTACTTGTTTGCGAATGTATTATTCGCTTTGTAAAACATAAACTATTCAGAAGGGCTTAAAATTAAAAGTGAAAATTCTCCTTCTAATCCACTTGCATAAATATTACCATTTATAGTTTCTTATATAATAGAAAAATTTCATATGTGTTAGCAAATAGTAAAATATTTATTCATTTTCAGTGTTTTATATATATAGTATGCAAATTTGAATGACATAAAGTAGTTTTAAAGAACTGGACATAATATAAGCTTGAAATATATCCATGAAATAATTTTATGCTATTTATAATAACAAAATTTTAGTTAATCTGAAGTCAATTTTGAATGTCAGAGTAAATATATAATTGAATTTTCTAAGAGCATAAGTAATAGGGACTATTAGAATGTAAGTGCAAGTGTATAGAAACTTTTCCTCCCCCACCATTTTGCCTCTTTGCTTTTAGGCACAAAGTAAGAATTCACTTAAAAAAATGAATCACATGTTACCCTGTCAGACTTAGCTTTTTTTTAAGCACTTACAGATGGGCTGCTTTCCTCTTCCGTTAGTGCTTGAACATAGGTATTTAACAAGTAATCTAATCAATTGTATAATTTCAGATACTGAATAAAAGCTATGAAGAAAATAAAGTATGGTTTAGGTATATAGATATATGTGTGTGTATATGTGTATTTATGTAAATAGATTATTTATGTGTGTTATGTTGTATGTTTTGTATACATAGATGGCATGTATGTTGAGGATAATTCTGTGTATAGTGTGTATACATTTTGTGTGTGAGTTGTGTGTGTTATGTAGTGTGAATGTGTTTTATTTTAGAGGGTAGTCAGAGTAGATATTTCTGAAAATTGCTTATTGAAATTACAGATAAAAATGTATGTTGTTGCTTTTAGAATAAAATGTTTTTAATTCTGTTGACTCTAGAAATGTGATGCAGAGGAGAGGACTAATTAATATGTGTTGAACTTTGACTTTACTATATTATCTCGTTTAAGTCTCACAATGACTCTGCAGAGTATATATTGATATTTGCATTTGGCAGATGAAGAAACAGTGGGAATTTGTTCAGAGCTGCCAAGCCATCAACTGGTTTAGAAGTGCTGTTCAAAACATGTCTGTTTGACTTCAGATTCCATTGCTCTTTCAACTTTACCATACTTCCTGTCTTAGTCAAGTGGGCTGCTATAACAAAATACCATAGACTGGGGGGCTTATAAATAATGGAGTTTTATTTCATGCTTCTGCAGGTTGGAAAGTCCAAGATCAAGATGCCAGCAGATTTGGTGTCTGATGAAGGCCTGTTTCTTGGTTCATAGATGGCCATCTTTTTGCTATATACTCACATGATGGAAGAAGCAAGAGAAAGTTTTCTGGGGTGCATTTTTATAAGGGCACAAATCCCACTAATAATGGCTCTATCCTCATAGCCTATCACCTTCCCAAATGCCCTATATCCTAACATAATAACATTGAGATTTAGGATTTTGACATATGAATTTTTTTTTGCCAGGAACACAAACATTTAGTCCATAATACTGCTTATTCCTAAACCTGGAAAAAAGGCTATGGAGAGAGAAGGAGAGAGATAAAGAGAGGTAGGGAGTAAAGAATTAGAGGTAGAGAACAGAAAATTCTTAATTTCTGAGATGATTGAAAGAACTAAAAATAATAGGAAGTTATTTGATGTCCATTATGGCAAGATAACTGACTTGTATTAAATGAGTCAAAATGTGTAAAGTACATAGAACAATGCTATGCAGTATATATGTCAACATCAATTATTATTACTAGTATACTATGCACTATATATGTTAACTTTATTATTACTAGTCTGATAAATATTTAGGTGAAGGTAATACAGGATATTGACACATGGGGTTTATATCTATAATTAATGAATGAGGAATAATTGAGTGCATGGTATAGTTCACCTGTGTACTGAGTTGTTAGTTTTCATTTCATTATGAAAGCCAGAAACAGTGGAAAAGTAACACGAATAAACTAAAAATTGTTGAATAACTTTGTCAAAGGAAGCCTTTTATTTTGCCCATGGATTTACTCCAAATGTATTTGGAATATTGATTTTGGAATTATGTAATTTATGTAGACATAACCAAGAGTTCATTTGGTCACATTATCATGGAACAATGGTTCTTATCTTTATCAGTGCTAATGTCCTCCTGAAATTCACAGTTAATACATGATCAATTAATAAACAACATAAAATCAGAATGTAGATATTTCAAAAGCTTTTAAAAGAAGTTTGAATGATCACAGTCAAATCAACTGTACCAAGTTTCCCCAGTTAAAAGACAGAGATCACCAGATTGAAAGATAAAATACAACAAAAATAAAATCAGCTATACACATAATATTCATCTATCGTATAGGGACAGGGAAAGTTTGAAAGTAAAAGGATGGAAAATAATAAGCAAATAGCAACTACAAGAAAGTTGGCATAGCTCTATTAATATCAGACATATATACTTCAAGATTGTTGGAGGATATCAACATTAATCAAAAGAACTTGAGGAAGTTCCTGTTGTGGCTCAACAGGTTGAGAACCCAACTAGTATCCGTGAAGATGCGGGTTCAATCCTTGGTCTCGCTCAGTGGTTAAGGATCTGGCGTTGCCATGAGCTGCAGCATAGGTCGCAGACATGGCTGGGATCCTGCGTTGCTGTGGCTGTGGGGTAGGCTGGCAGCTGCAGTTCTGATTCAACCCCTAGCCCGGGAACTTCCACATGCCTTAGGCGTGCCCTTAAAAAGAAAAAACAAATTAAAAAAACACAACTTGACAGTTTCAGAGTCAAATTAGCTTAGGCCAGAAAGCATGCATCAAAAATCCTATTTTTGAACATTAATGATACATGTTATAACTTAAATCTTTGGTAAATCACAGTAACTTTCTTTTAGTTAAACCTCTATTTTAAATTCTGGGTTTTAGTAAGTTGTTTAGACAAAATAAATATGTCTATACAACAGGAGCTTCTTCTCATGGTACAAGGGAAGTGATTTCTGCTTACTGTGTTGTAGTGGGTAAGTGACCTGTATTCATTAGTAACTGTGGAAGGATGGAACTCTTTAAGGAATAGTCCTTTCTTTTTTCCCGTGTGATCACCTGAATAGGTCAATTTAATTATGGTACATGGGACAACTAGTTTATAATCCCTTCTCTAAAATGGATAGAACATAGAAATCTGCATCATGCATTAGGTAAGAGAAAGTCTTAGCTGTGGCAAAAAAGATTAATGACTTTCTTTTGGGGATAAATTCATCCAGCTCCTTTCAACATTTATACTGCTGTATAAAGACTATTATTTTATATCAAATTTTGCATCATTCTAAATACCGCAACCATTACCTTTGATTAGTACATATGCTGTATTGGTAATTTTATGTAGTAAATTGCTGAAAATTATTTTAATAGACATGGTAACTTAGGTTAGATAAAAGCTCATGTGAAAGCTGGTTATTAGGAATTTAATTGCTATGCAAGTTTTGTATTTTCTTAAATGTGAATTGCTCTTTATTGTGATGTATATAATTGTATAATTATAGTTTAATTATATGAATTGAAGTACTTATAATTGTATAATTATATGAATATAGTTGTATGTTTTTTTTCTCAGAAAACTAGGGATTTTTCTTAACATATTCAGTGTGTATTGTGCAGTGTGTTGGCATGGGTGGATAATTTTCATTAAGGATGTTATGGTAAATGAGATACCTAAGAAGTCAGAGTTATTGAATAAAACACTGCATTTAAGATGTGTTTTTATACTACCAATGCAGGAATAACACAATTATACACCCTTAAAATAAGGAAAAAGAATGGCTCTGTGTATATGTATAACTGAATCACTTTGTTGTACAGCAGAAATTAGCACAAAATTGTATATCAACTATACTTTAGTAAAACTTTAAAAAATGAAAAAAAAACCATGAACTTCCATACAGTTTTCCATAGACCTTAGCAATTTACATTGTGCTAGGGTTCTAACCCTGGTAGTACTAGGGTTCACTAACATTGTACTAAAGTTTTCTTTTCTCTACATCCTCACCAACATTTTTATTGTCTTTTAGATAATAGCCATTCTGACAGGTGTGAGTGTTATCTCAGTGTGGTTTTGATTTGTATTTCCCTGATGATTAGTGATGTTGAGTATCTGTTCATGTACCTATTGGCCATCTGTATGTCTTCTTTGGAATAGGTTCTGCCTATTCAGATTCTTTGCCCATTTTAAAATTTGGGTGTTTGTTTTCTGATATTGAGTTGTATGATTTCTCTATATATTTTGGATATTAATCCCTTATCAGATATATCATTTGCAGATAATCTTCTCTCATTCATAGATTGACTTTTCATTTTGTTGATGATTTCCTTTTCTGTGTAAGGCCTTTGAGTTTTGTCAGTTTCATTTGTTTAATTTTTGTATTGTTTTCCTTCCCTGAGGAGATAGCCAAAGAATGTTGCTGAGATCTGTGTCAGAGTGTACTGCCTGTGTTTTCTCCTAGGAGTTTATGATTTCAGGTCTTACATTTAGGTTTTTACTCTATTTTGAGGTTTTTTTTTTTTGTTGTTGTTGTTGGTATATGATGTGAGAATGTGTTCTGATTTCATACTTTTACAAGTAGCTATCCAGTTTTCCCACTTCTTATTGCAGAGACTGTCTTTTACTCATTGTATATTCTTGCCTCCTTTGTCCTAGATTAATTGACCATGTATATGTGGATTTATTTCTGGGCTCTTTATTCTGTTCCATTGATCTATATGCCTGTTTTTGTGCCAATACCATACTGCTTTGATTACTGTAGCTTTGTAGTATTGTCTGAAGTTAGGGAATGTGATACCTCCAGCTCTGTTCTTTTCTCTCAAGATTGCTTTGGCTATTTGGAATCTTTCAGACATACAAATGTTAGGATTATTCAAATTCTGTGAAAGAATTTTGATAGGGATGGCATTAAATCTGTAGATTGCTTTGGGTAGTATGGTAATTTTAACAATATTAATTTTTCCAGTCCATGAACATGGGATATCTTTTCAATTATTTGTATTTTCTTCAATTTATTTCTTCATTGTCTTACAGTTTTCAGAGTACAGGTCTTTTAACTTCTTGGTAAATGTATTCCCAGGTATTTTATTCTTTTTGATACAGATGTTTTTTTGATTTCTTTTTCTAATAGTTCATTATTAGTATATGGAAAAGTAACATTTCTGTATGTTAATCTTATTTATTGCAACTTTACTTATTTTATTATTTTAAATAGTTTTTTTTTGGCAAATATTTGGGGTTTTTTGTATTTTTTTTTTTTTTTTTTTGGTCTTTTTAGGGCCGCACCTGCAGCATATGGAGGTTCCCAGGCTAGGGGTTGTAAGTTTTTTTGCCTTTATTTATGCACATATTTCCTGCTAGGAGGTGTAGAACACTCTACCTATGTGTCTATGTTATAGTAACAGGTGGATCAGCACAGTGGCTCATAGTAGGATTCCTGGAAGTCCTTCTTCTTTTTTTTTTTTTTTTTGTCTTTTTTTTTGCTATTTCTTGGGCTGCTCCCGCAGCATATGGAGATTCCCAGGCTAGGGGTCGAATCAGAGCTGTAGCCACAGGCCTACGCCAGTGCCACAGCAACGCGGGATCCGAGCCGCATCTGCAACCTACACCAGGGCTCACGGCAACGCCGGATCATTAACCCACTGAGCAAGGGCAGGGATCGAACCCGCAACCTCATGGTTCCTAGTCGGATTCGTTAACCACTGCACCACGACGGGAACTCCTGGAAATCCTTCTTATTCTAAGAAGGTTAGCAATTACTTCACTATGTGTAGGAATGACGTGAAGTACAAATATATTCCACTAAACTTAAACTAAATGAATCATCAATCCCACTTTCTCTTAGTCAGATCCTAATGCCAGCCACAACTTAAAAAAATTATAAAGTCAAATCATACTGTACACCTTAAACTTATACAGTCCTGTATGTATTTATTTCTTAATAAAACTGGAAAAGAAGGAGAAATTGTAATGGAGAATAAGTTTATCATGTATTTTATAGTAGTTCTGAAATCTCTCATTAGTAATAAAAGGCTGTTGATACTGTCTATTCTTCTAGGTGGGTGATCATATAATTTAAATTATTATTTTAATAAATAAATGACATTGAATACATTCATAATTAATTCATAAATAATATGAATACAAATACATCACAATCCAATAGGGCTCATCTGAGGAATGTCTGGACTGCTTCAACATCCCAAAAATCCCTAGAGTAATTCACTTAAGTAATACATTAATTGGCTAAGAAGAAGTAATATATTATAATTTTAATTGTATGTGGGAAATTTTTAATAAAGTTCAGAAAATATTTATGGTTAAAAACTTAGAAAACTAGAAGAAAGAAACTCTTGGACTTGATAAAGATATTTATATATTAAAAACTTTTGGCAAATATTATACTTAATGAATAAACTAGATGCATTATCTTTAAGATAACAGAGAAGACAATGATAATACATTGTTATTAATAATATTTGTAAAGTATTAAAAGATCCTAGACAGTGCTGAAAGGAAAATCTTTACAAGTCTATGCTGATTTTATTCTGGGAAGGGAAGAGGAAAAAACTGTCACTTTTATAGACTTTGACTATTTTTTGACTACCACTTATATTGCTTTAGTATATATTTGTCTTTTCAGGTTTCTTATTTCTGTTTGTGCAACTTTGCATTTTGTACTCTTTTAGCAATCTATTTATTTCCTCTAGGTTTAAAAATTTATTAGCATATAGCTGATACAAAGTAGTTTATTATTTAAAAAAATCTTATGTCTATAGTTACTTCCCTTTTTTTAGTAAGTGTATCATTTGATGTTATTATTATTATTATTATTATTATTATTATTATCATTTTTTGCCATTTCTTGGGCTGCTCCCACGGTATAGGAGGTTCCCAGGCTAGGGGTCTAATTGGGGCTGTAGCCACCGGCCTACACCTGAGCCACAGCAACGCGGGATCCGAGCCGCATCTGCGACCTACACCACAGCTCACGGGAATGCCGGATCCTTAACCCACTGAGGAAGGCCAGGGACCAAACCTGCAACCTCATGGTTCCTAGTCGGATTCGTTAACCACTGAGCCACAATGGGAACTCCTGATGTTATTTTTTTGTTATTTCCCCAATACAGTTTTTTTTTCTACTGTACAGCATGGTGACCCAGATACACATACATGTACACATTCTATTTTCTCGCGTTATCATGCTCCATCATAAGTGACTAGACAAAGTTCCCATTGCTACACAGCAAGATCCATTGCTAATCCATTCCAAAGGCAATAGTTTGCATCTATTAACCCCAAGCTCCCAATCCACCCCACTCCCTCCCCCTCCCCCTTGGCAACCTTCATTTTGTGTTTTATTTGTGTCAAATTCATTTTTATTATCAGTTTTATCAGACATTTATATTTTAAAAATTTTTAAAAGACATAATATGTTTTTGCTGTTCTTTTAACCTTTTTTATTTGCTTTTTTAATTTGAGTTTTATTTTAGACACTTCCAATTTCTTAAGCTGAGTTTATTTTTAAACTATATTGCTTTCCAATATAAAATTTTCTTTCACTTTAGTAAAAAAAAACAAATAATGTTGATTTTTTGGAGTTTGTTGAGACTTTCTTTGTAGCCTAGCACTTGCTCTGTTTTCATACAATTATAGCTATTTGAGAAGAAAATATTTTTTGATTTTTACATGAGGAGTTCTATATGTTTTATATGTAAATGTATTATTCAGGTTTTCAATCATTTCTGCTCATTTAAAAAATCTTCTTGACCTACCATTCCCAAAAAAGTTGTATCACAATCTTCCTATTGATTTATCTACTTCTTCCTGCTGTTATATTTGTTGTTGCTTGATATAATTTGAGCCTAAATCTATAAAATATATGTACTCCATGTCTTTGATGGATGTATACCCTTTATTGCTTCTTTTATAAGAATTAATGTCCTCTATTCTTTTTGATTATTTCGCCTTAAGGTCTTTTTTATTCAGTATTAAGATTGCTGCTACAGCTTTTTTTGAATTCCATATTATTTTCAACCTCTGTGCTTTTTTTTTTTTTTTTTTTTTTTTTTGTCTTTTTGTCTTTTTGCCATTTCTTTGGGCTACTCCCACGGCATATGGAGGTTCCCAGGCTAGGGGTCGAATCGGAGCTGTAGCCTCTGGCCTACGCCAGAGCCACAGCAACACGGGATTCGAGCCGTGTCTGCAACCTACACCATAGCTCACGGCAACGCCAGATCCTTAACACACTGAACGAGGCCAGGGACTGAACCCGCAACCTCATGGTTCCTAGTCGGATTCGTTAACCACTGTGCCACGACGGGAACTTCTGCTTTTTGTTTTAAGTGGTGTCATAGCTGACATGTAGTGGGATCTCATTTTGCAATCCAACCTGAGAGTCTTTTTCTTTTGTGAATGTGTTTAACTTATTTAAATTTATATAAATTACTGCTATGGTAATATATAGTTCACTCATCTTATTTTATATTTTTTAATTTTTTTACTTTTTTGTTCTTATTTTCCCTCTAATCTTGCTTTCCTTGGATAAACAGAGTTTTCTTCTGCTTGCTGAAAACATTACATTTTATTTTTTATGGTGATTGCTATTATCTTCTAAGTCCTACTTATGCTTATTTATTCCTGTTGATTAATTGAATTAAAAATAAGTCTATTTTTATCTCTTTTTTTGGTTGTACCCATGATATACAGAAGTTCCTGGGTCAGCAGTAACAATGCCAGTTCCTTAACCCACTGAGCCACTAAGGAACTCCAGATGTTTTACCTCAACAAATCTAATAGAAATCCATGAAGCAGTTCTGCATTATTCTTCTGTTAGCTGGCTGTAAGAAACTGTTCCTTGAGCCCATATATGTAAGAAAAGGGTGAGTCATTGGTACATGATATACCTAATCATGAAGCTTACTTGTGTCTTCTAGACTTCCTTGGTTCTGTCCTAGATATATTTGGATGAAGCTTCTCTTGAAAGATGTATTATTGCTGAGCCAGTTAAACTTTGTGACTTACTTAGGTCTTATAGCATTTATGCACAGCCATGGTCAATGGTTATTTGTTATCCTGTGGTCTTACAGTTTTAGAAATTAATGTTAAAAGAAATGAATTTCTTCTATCTGTTTCAAAGTGTATCCTCAAAGATTATACATAGTATGAGAACTTAATTTTTATCTTCCTTTCTAGTGATTTAAAATTGATACTTAAAAATGTGATCTAAACATTATTCAGTAAGACTAACGACACTCTAAAAAATATTTGAAGTGAAAATAACCTAAACCAGGCTTACAACATTTAATTATTGACCTGGATGTGAGTTTGAATTCTTAATTTCAAAATATGGAGTATTTTCCTACTAATAAGTAGCACTTTCTGCTGAATGTTTCCTCACCAAGTAGAAATTAGGCTTGCTCAGCATGGGAAAACTGATATGTTGAATACCTTATTGTTCACATTTGGCAGTTAAGTACAGAGATGTAAAGTTAATAATATACTTGCCAGGAAAGTTATAAATCAAAATGAAAAAAATTCTGGCAGTGAGGATACAACGGAACATTTTGTGTTAAGACAAGTAGTTAATCATCCAGCTGTGCTCTTGGTTAATAACTCATCGAAGGTAGGAAGGAAACAAATGACCAGTATTTTCCCATCACCCTGATTTTAGTTTACTGGGCTGATATAATGCTGTTGGTAAAGTTAGGAGACAAATTATGGATAAAGGGAAAATGGCCTATTTATTTAAGATATTAATTGAATAGTTTTTTTTTTTTTTTTTCCTATTGGTTTGAAACATTTACAGCACTCTACACTCTTCTTCAATAGCCTTGTGGCCTTATAAACCCATTAGACGATTACCTAGAGATTACATAGGTAAAATTCTTACCTTTTAAGCTTTATGAATGGTGGATCAATTGATAGATTCATAAAAAGACTTAAGACAGTAAATTATTTTGTCGTGTTACACTTGCTGTCTTCTCATTCTCCGTATCCTATCCTGTGTAACAAACAAATGCTTTAAAAATATGATCTAATATACTCTTATCCTGTCATGATATTTTTATTATGTGATCACATGTATTTTCATTTTCTCACTTAAATGTTACATTTATAGGTATGAAGATAAACTTTATTAATTACCATTGTACTTTTCTGAGTTTTTTTCTGATCCATTAAATTATATTATTATTTAAATTTCATGACTATTTTAATAGGTTTCATTAAATGGACTTAGGACCATTTATAAATTGTTTCTACTTCTGAGTCTAGCTCAAACATTTATTTCATTGTGAATTGATTGATCAATGAATTAACCACTCAATCATAAATATAATGGTGGGTATGTTATTTCTCAGACAATAAATTTGGATTTGCAAAGTAGTTCTCTTTATTTTTTGTATCTCAACCTAAGCTTCGTTTTGAACTTCCACTCTATCTAGAGGCAGAAAATTTAATCTAGTCATTTTGCTGTACACTCAGTGGATTTCACTTTCTCTTTACCTGTACTCTTTCTAAAAGTGAAAAAGTTTCATTCATTCATTTAGCTCAAAGCTCTCCATACTTACTGAAGCCCTTAAGTTCTTCAGTTATGCATGAAACCATCTCTATTCTCTCATGCTAGTGCTTATTTGAAGTCTGTTAGCTTGCTACTTCCTAGTGCAGCAGATGGGAAACAAAGACAAATTTTTCAGTACTCAAGTTTACTAGAGATTCTAACACCTTCTTGGATGGGACTAAGGGAGGGTAGAGTCCCTTCTAAGAGACTCACATAAGCATCTCACTCTATTATTCTTTTAAAAAGTTTCTTCTTAAACTGAAGAGCTAATTTCTTTCATCATTATCCTTAAGTTGTTTAATGTATGTATTTTATACTCTATATTGTAGACTTTCTGATTTTTTGCTGTCTGTGTGGGCTGTAAAACTTTATTTTGAAAGTCAAGAGCTGAGAATTTGTTCCATCCTTTACTTTTATTTTTATTTTTTTTGTTCCCGTATTTCTGCTGGAACAACTCTACTTTGAGATTAAGCATAGGATTCCTTTGCTACTCCCTGATTTGAGGAGGGATACCAGAATAAAGTGTGTGTGAGTGCATGCTGGAAGCAAGAGGACTAGGCAGAGGTTGAGGGGCCACACTGGTAATTCACATGATCATTCCACCACACAAATTTTGATTTAATGTCCATTTCATGCCAGGTTCTGCTTTGGGTACAATGAAGGAGATGAGATTTGTGTCCAGTTTTTAGGGAGCTTGCAATTAGTGGAGAGAGCAAAGAACAAAGTATGTGAGATAATTAAGGTACAATTCAAAAATACATAATATGTAATTAAGTATTAAATTAGGTAATGTGAGCTCATACCAAACATTGCAGAGAGACACTTGTCAGCAGGAAGAGCAGAAGCAGCACAAGTGTGACCTCTACTTCAGGACACTGGTATCTTCCTTTCATGTTTACCATGGTGAAAGCTCCATTCTGTTGAAAAAGGGGCTGTAAAGGAATCTGGCTTTAGCCCTCAACCTCCATAAAACCACATTGCAAGGAGAGGGAATGAAGGTGGGTAAAGCAATGTGCTGCATCTCCTGCAGATGGGGAGAAGGCAGATAGGGGAAACCAGCAGGCTGTACAATTAAAAACTGGCTTGAATATCATTTTCACATGGAAGAAGGATAATTATTGCTGGATATTTGACAAGCAGGCACTGTATTCTGACTGTGTGTTCTAAATGTGAAATCTTTAGATGCAAGTATTATTCTTATTCAGAAAAGGACACTTGCATGGGTCATGCTCCAACGCAATATTTTTTCCATTTCAAACAAAATAATTATATTTATTTTGGAATTGTTTTATCTGGATGAAAAATATAATTTTATTCAGAAAGTCTATTTCCCTTCATTTAAATATGTGCTAGACACTGAGATATGTCTTTTATTCTTTACAACAACTTTCAGAGGTAGGAAATAGGAGTCCCATCTTATAGTTAAGAACTTGAAGTTCAGAAAGGTTAAGTGATTTGTCTAGAGTCATACCACTAGGAAAAAAGTCCATGCTATGATATGAACCTGGTTCTTCCAACTTCTCTTTAATATTAGGAGGTTGCCACACACTTTCTGCTGTCCTGTGTGTTTAATAACTGCTCACACATTTTCTCTGTGCCTGCATGCTTTGCCAGCCTTCCACATAAACAATTGCATATCATCTTCATGGCGTGACATCTTAGCTGGTTGTGCTAGCTACTGAGAAAGAAAGGCATGGTTCTGCCGTTCCATTAAGAAGACAGTTGGAGAGGGTGGTAGTAAGGAAAGAGCTGAGACAGAGAATCCCTAATGGTGGTATAGTCAGATAGAGAGCTGAAATCCAGGAAAACCAAACTACCTACTCAAGAGTTGGAAGAGGGGTGAAGGAGTGGGAGAAGGAAGTAAACCTTAGACAGAGCCTGTATAGCTGGCATCAACAGAAATTCTGCCCTCGTGGCTAGGAAAGGAGGAAATGAAATGGAGCAAGGAAAAAAGGCTTCTATGTAGAAAAAAAAAAAAAAAGTAGTATATGCACTATGGTGAAATTACTATGCATAAGAGTGACTGGGCTGTGGTAGTGAATTTAGAGTTGGCCCTAAACGTTGGTTAAAGTTTATATAAGAGGAGAAAATGGTTAGAGACAGTTAAGGCGAGAAAAATAATGTGAGTTAATATTCAGAAGCAGCAATGTATATTGTAAGCGTGGAGGGTACAATGAAAGGACTGGTCTTTTGGAATAGAGATTGAATGCTTGGAATCAGGTGAAAATAAGTTAGGTTGAAATAACTTAACATGCAAATGTTTCAAGTTGGCAGAAGAATTTATGCTTTCTGCAACACATAAGATTATATAGAGCTTAAAAAAAGATTACACAGAGACAATGATAAATGCTTTTGCAGATGAAAGAGATGATGGAAGCTTAGACGAATTGGAGACTCAAGGAGATTGTTGATATTATCCAAGTGTGAGATGATAAGTGCCCAGAAAAGGGCAATATGAAGTGGGAATGCAATGAGAATGAAAAAGGGAAGATAAGAGACAAATGATGGAAAGATCTGGGACAAACAGAGTGGGATAATGTACTGATAAACTAACCCTTAAAAGCTTCACATTTTATTTTTCTCTTTTCCTTTTCCCATTCAAGTAAGTATTTGGTTCTGGGATCATTATCACAGGGAGGGATGTGGCCAGGGGGAAGCACAAAACTTGGCTTTTGTTTTAGAAATCTAAACCTCATAATGGAGGAAGGATTTGTGAAATTGGTAGAATAAACAATGTGAATGCAAAGAAAAGTGAAAGTGCCTTGGCTGGATTTTTGGAAGGAGAATTGCTTTGAGACTAGGAAGAAATAGGTTAGGCAGAGAAGAGAAATAGGTTGGGCAAGGAAGTTCATGGTGTCCTAGAAATCTGACTATTCCATTCTGCTTCCTGGCAGTCCCCTTGAGAAGGTGGGGTTTGCCAAGATGCCCCAAGGAAACAAGTCCATGAGGCTTTTAGCAAATGGAGAATGGGAAACTTTGTAGACAGGTTCCTGTGCTCTAGGAATGCTAAGGAAGCTGCACCAGAAAGACCATAATTCCATGACTTGATGGACTTCTCAGTGCTAACACTTTTATGAGAAGTGATGTTAAGGCCGTATTAGTTTCCTATCTCCCCCAGTTCTTACCTCTACAAAATTCCTTACTCTGCTTTAAACCTCAATAAAACTCTGGAAAATTGGAGAAGCCCTTCAGAAAGACTCAAGGTGAAGCTTTAGCCTACCTTACTAACAAATCAGTGAACTCATACTAACAAATCAGTGGACTAATGGGAAATAAATTTGCATTTATTGCAAATCAGAATTTGTGGACCACATTTATCCTGCTACCATAGTGACAGATACATTTTATCTCATGTAAGTACAAACTGTCACTTCTATTAGAAAAGGATTAATTCACTAAATGTTAAAATCCTTTTTGGAAAATACTTTTTTTTTTTTTTGGCTGTGCCTACAGTATGTGGAAGTTCCTAGGCCAGGGATAGAACCCATGCCACAGCAGTGACCCAAGCCTCTGCAGTGTCAGTGTCAGATACTTAACCTGCTGCATTACAAGGGAACTCCTGGAAAATACTCTGATCATGTATTTTTTAAAAAAATATTCATTCTTGTAACAAATAATAATTGTAAGCTCCTAAAGGGAGTCAGTCCCTAGCAATATGAAAATAAATAACACATAGGGCACTAACCTGAAAAAGCTTAGTCTATTGCGAGAGGAAACATGTAAAAATGATTCTGATGTGGTGTTTCAAATCTATTGTGGAATAATTTAGATTAGGAATAAATAAATCAGTAATTCATAAAAATTCTTGTATCCTATTGTGCATGCCAAACTATGTATTAAATCTGGTAGTTATATGAGAAGGGAATGGTTTATTCATGAAAATAATGTAATATTATATAAGAATTTATTGGTAAAAACCTGTTGTGGAACACTTTTCTTGATTGGAGGAAGGATGTCAGATTGGGGTACAGACCAAGATAACTGTAAAAATCTTCCTAACTTTGAGGAATTTGACATACAGTTTTTTTTTTTTTTTTTTTTTTTTTTTTTTTTTTTTTTTTAGGGCTGCACCCATGGCATGTGGAGGTTTCTAGGCTAGGGGTCTAATCAGAACTGTTGCTGCTGGCCTATGCCAGAGCCACAGCAATGCCAGACCTAAGCCATGTCTGCAACTTACACCACAGCTCATGGCAATTCTGGATCCTTAACCCACTGAGCAAGGCTAGGGGTCAAATTGGCAACCTCATGGTTCCTGGTTGTATTTGTTTCTGCTGTGCCAAAACAGAAACTCCTTTTTTTTTTTTTTTTTTTGACATATAGTTTTGAAGGCAGTAAATATGCATATACTAAAAATGAAAGCAGTAGAGACTGGGGGAAGATTAAGTTTAGTGTTTAAATAGCACCTGTTGGAAAGTCTCTATAGGCAGTCAGAGAATGGTGTTGGAAGGCAGTGAGAATGAAAAGGGAGAGAAAGGGAAGACTTGACAATGACATAAAGTAGGCAGATGTTGGAGATACAGTTTTACAAATCATCTACAAATAAAGCACTGTCAGGGGAGTCTGAAGTACTGAGGACTATCCCCTAAGCTCTGGGAAATGCTCACCACCAAAGCCTTGAAGAGAGCTCTCGGGGAGAGGGATTGAAGAGCCATCGAGAGCTGGGAGAAGTGTCCCATAACCACGTCAAGAGTCAGGGTGAGGCAGCTCACAGAAGAGAGTCCACAGTCAGGTGCCAGGTGCCATTCCTGAGAGCACTTGTGATAAGCAGAACTGATATAGTCCAAACTGGGACACAGGTTGGAAATTTTACTAGTGAGAATAAGAGACAGACTGTTCCATGGTTTTGGGAGCTCGAAGTCTCACAATTTTCTTTTTCTTCTTTCTTCCCTCCTTCTACCATGTCCCTGTTCTTAGTAGTGTGTAGTTTCCTCAAGGCCTCATTTTATCTTGATTTTACTTTTTTTTCACGAAACCTACTTAATTTTTTGAATAAACAATGCTTGTACATGGCAGCAAATTAAAATTCAAAAGCTACAAGTTACATATCATATATTGTGGGGGTTTCTACATATATGTATTGGCATAGTTCTTCACCTATCAATTATTTGGGGGATTTTTCTTCTTCTTATACGTAGAGGTTTGTTTATACATACATGCCCAAGTTTTTTTTTTTTTTTTTTTTTTTTTTTCCTTTTTGGCTACCCTCAGTGGAGTTCCTGGGCCAGGGATCAGATCTGAGCCAGAGTTGCAACCTAAGTTGCAGCTTCAGCAACGCCAGATCCTTAACCCATTGTGCCCGGCTGGTGATTGAGCCTACCTCCCAGCACTCTCAAGATACTGCCAGTCCAGTTGCACTACAGCAGAAACTCCTTCCTAGGTATTTTAAAGGCTACATATTATTTTTTGTGTGGATATAGCATTAAATATTCTATCCCCTACTGATAGATGCTTAGATTGTTTCCAAGTTTCAGGCCTGACAAACCATGCTGCAGTGAATATCCTTGTATATACCTTGTGAACATGTGTGAAAGTCGTTGGATAACTTTCTGGAAGTGCAGATGCTGGTTTGAAAAGTATGTAACTTGACTATTTTTATTAGCATTAAGGCCTTCATTTGAAGTAGCATTTATTTTAGGTAATATGCAACAGAAGACATGAATTAACCTCCAGAATTCAGTGATGTTTTTCAGTTTGTTAGCCAGATGGAAACCTCTCGAGTGAATGAGACTCCCAGAACTAAAAAGTTTTTTGAGAGAATCTCACAGGTAGTGAGTAGCAAGGTCAAAATCCCATCAATGTGGCAGTGGCAGGAGCCCCAGGACTCTTATTGTGATACTAACCAGGATTTTAATTTTGTAAGTTTTCCTGAGACATTACAGAAAGTCCTTTGTTTAAAATATTTCAAAGTCAGGGAAAAAAAAAAAAACAACTTGTAGTTCAGAAGGTAGAGAAATTAGAAACATCTGGTAAGTTCGGTTGCAGACACCGCTTGTGCTGACACGGAGATGTAATAACCAGGCGGTTGACTAGTCCAGTCTAATTCGGGTGAATAATATTTTCTCAGCAGTCTCCTGGCCACAGAGTATCAAAAAGCAATGGGAACATGCTGTAAAGTGTCTTGATGCCCAGAACAATTACACTCTGGAAAGATTCTCTTGGCTGGCTGAATGTGACCCATGACCACAGCTCAGTTCATTCCATGAACAGAATTAGTCACAGAGTGTATGTGGAACAACACTCTTTGCAGGACTTTCTTGTGTTCTTTGTGCATGAAGCCAGGTTGGGCCCTCCTACCTTGGAATGATGGTCCCTTAAAATAGCAGGGATGAAAAAGACTGCAACACTTTGCTTTGGTAATTATACAAGTACCATTTTCCCCATGTGGTTATTGACTGGGCTCTTTTCAAAGCTATACTGAGTGAGGTCAGTCTAAGAGTCTATGCCTTTGGTTTTAATATTTTTATTATCTTAATATCATTTAAAAACATGCAAATTATGGATATCTTAAGAAACATATTAATCTTCAGTTCAGCCCTGAACTTCTATGTCTTTCTGATCCTTCTCTGATCCTGTGAGAGAAAAGTAGTTACTTCACATTCATGTAATACATATGTATCTCAAACATAATCTTGTTGGTTTACTTGTTATTTTGTGTTTTAATTATTTATATACCTGTTTCAAATTAGATATCTACTCCTCATTTTATTATGTATTCCTGGTGACTATCAGACCGACTAGCTCATAGTAAGTGGAGAATCATATATAACATAAGTGAATCAGTCAGCTAATCGTAGACCATGAGGTTCTTTAATATGAAATCCAGTTTGGCTGCTAATAATCATTTTTCTCTTATGGTTTCATCGTTGCCTTTGATTTCCTTAACACTTTTTTACTCATCCATATTACTGGGTCATTTTCTAGAGGCAAATGTAAGTTTCTGAGTGTGTACTCTGAAAGCATCATATGTAATTCTGGAGTTAGGATAGACTGATTTTGTGATGCCATTTTCAAAGACTTCTGAGGTTTCTGTTATCTGGTGGAAAGAATCAGTTTGTTCTAACTGAAAGTTGGAGTGTCTTGCTTTCTACTGTACCTGAACATTATAACCCAAAGAATGTCCAAAATGTTGCATCAAATTAAAGAAGCTTCAAAACTATTTCTCACCAGGAATCTATTTCCTGAATTATTTCTAAACCATCATTATCAGCAAGTGTGTATCAGGCACTGACATGCAGCCAGCACATCCCTGAGTATTGTACCAATTAAGTTGCTGTTGCTTATGCAGATGCAGTTGATGTAATACAGAGTCCCGTTTTCATGGTTCTTTTCAATTGTGGGTTTGCTATTCCTCTGATTTTATTTGTTTAGAGTTGTCTTTGCTTTAGGTTTGAACATGAGTTTTAGTTATTCCTTTGTCACTTTTAATTTTTACCATACAATTCTTCCTGATCTGTTTGCTGAAAAAAAAGCATTTTCTTGGACACTTTTTCCCTTCAGCTCCTGCCTTCCCGTTTCATGTTTATATGGACTAACCAACTTTCATTTCAAAACTTTCATCCTTTCTTTTAGTAGGAATATGGGTGTATTAAGGTGTCATCAGATAAGGTGTAGTGATATTAAGGCTTTTGTGTTGCAAGAGGTTTAGCGGATATGATCTAAAATAAGAGAAGTTGTGGTTTGAGTCATAATGGAGGATGTTGGGATATTTTGTTAGGAATTGAGTCCAGCCGTGTTGTGCAGCTTTTAGAAAATTTTTTAATGTTTCTGAGTTTCCTTCTATTTAAAATATGGCAAAGATTGGAATAATATCTATTGAGCACCTTGTATAGCTGAAACATTGTGTGCACTAAAAACAACAGCTAATGGCAGGATTTATAGCTGCAGAAAATGAGAGATAATTTAGCCTGAACTTTGTGTATATGTGACATGAACTCTGCCCCTCCAAGTTTATATTGCTTACAGCAGACCCTCCTAGTTTGTTAGCAGCTTTTCCATTAGGTCCGGGTGCAGCTTTAGAATTGGTAACCAGACATTGCCAGTTAAAGAAAGAAGGAAAATGAGTTGAAACCCATTTTTTTTTTTTTTGTCTTTTTAGGGCCACACCTGCGGCATATGGAGGTTCCCAGGCTAGGGGTCTAATCGGAGCTGTAGCTGCCGGCTTATGCCAGAGCCACAGCAACGCCAGATCCGAGCCACGTCTGCGACCTACACCACAGCTCATGGCAATGCCAGATCCTTAATCCACTGAGCGAGACCAGGGATTGAACCGGCAACCTCATGGTTCCTAGTTGGATTTGTTTCCACTATGCCATGATAAGAACTCCTGAAACCCATTTTCGATCTTTCATGTAGTCCAGTCCTTTCCTACTATGGAAGAGAAAGCTGAGGCCCAGAGAGGTTATTGATTTCCTTAAGGCAATGCATTTAGTGAGTGGTCAGAACTTGTATTACAAGTCAGAATTCCTAATTCAGTTCTCCTTCACTGCACTGTCTGCCTTTCTTGTTCATCTTTTTTCGTAATAACTGGAATTGGGATTCAGTATCAGTTGCTATTTTTTTTTCTTGAGCAAATAAATTAACCCATGATTTTCTTGAACTAATACTTATTAGTTTATGTAAATGAGCCCCACTGACCACTTTACTCTGGTGATTATTTGTATTTTTAAAAGCCATGATGTTTGATTCAAACCTTCTGCTCGTTTGGCTTTTAGAAAAGTAAAAGCCTGAGGGTTAGCAGATGTTGAAGGAGGTATAATCAACGTAGGAAGAGGTTTCCGAAGTAAGAGTAACTCCAAATATTGCCCACATACTCTCCTTTGATCATTTGACTTTTTTTCTTTTCTGGTCTGGATATCATGCTGTAAATTTTGTGTTGGAATCCACTGAAGCTGGCTACAGTTAATCTTTCTTTTTACTGAGGACATGCTCATGCTTGCTGACAACTACAAAATTAATGTGGACTTAACTTAGCCAAAGGAAAAACAGGATGAGAAAAGACAATATGAAGCCTCTTTTTCTCATCACTTATGCCTCCACCCCACTGTTTTTTGTTTGTTTTAGTTACATTTTCAAATATTCTCTCATTTTCCCATGTTCTTTCTTGGCTTAGCAAAGCTTCTAATACACAGATGACAAACATGGGTTCCAGAAGTGCTGACTCATCACAGCAGAAGTCCTGTGTCTTGGCAGGAGACTTTAAAGTGTTGAGACTGGCCCTTTTCAAAGTAAGTCCGCAGCAGCAGATGTCACTGTTGGTCTATTTTAACTTCAGGGCACTTTATGAGTAGTGTTTTCTCATGAGCATATGAGCCCAGTAATACTAAATTTGAGGCCATGATTATGTGGGACATTTCATGATGGTCTTTAGCACTAATATACTATACATATAACTTTTTTTTGAGGTGTAGTCAATTACTTAGAGTTTTAATGTTATAATTATTATATTTATACCAGTGCCATTTCCCTTTTTTAATAGAGATCTTTTCCATGCAGTCTAAATTTTCTTTGTCTTCCTCCTTCTTTCTGCATGTTATTCCTTAAACATGGGATAGTTTTCTTTTTTTCTGCTCTAACATACTTATTTGTATATGTATAAATCTCCATAATTCTTGCATTCTCTAATGTACTTTCTTCAATGTTAATTTTTGTGCAGTTAACTACAATGCAGTTAACCTCCACTTTTCTGAGTAAATAAGTTGTGTTAGTTACTTATCTGTTGTCTCTCAGCTCCATGTCCTCCTTTCTGACTCTACTCTGTAATGCTAGGGCTGTGACTCTGCAAACTTTGTTCCTCAAATTTTAGAGTCATTAAAGTGGAACTTGAAAGTATTGGGGATGAGTAGTAGGATATGAGATAAGACTTTCTTCCAGTTTTTAAATTTGTACCATTCTTCTTGGCTGAAGTTCCAAAATGGCACATTTCCTAATCATCAACCTTTGGGAGTGACTCCAGCCTCCAGTTCCTTTTGGCACTTCCAGAGCCAGCCTCATCCTATTCCCACAGAGGTACCAGCAGCAGGCAGCCCAAACACCTTCCTTAAAGCATCAAATCTGGGGCCTTGTTCTTTTAGCTCCGAGATTCTGGTTAGCCTCGCCATTTCCCTTTTGGTCGTCTAACCTCAGGCGGGGTGGCTGCTTCCTGGGTTACCTTGGTTTTCCCTTTTTGCTTGTTCAGCCCTCTAACACCTGTGAAAACAATTCCCTCCATTAAAATCCCGTTTGTTAAAAACTGTGGTTTCTTGACTTGCCATGTGTATGTGTGGTTTCTTGACTTGCCACGTGTGTGTGTGTGTGTGTGTATTTGAAAAATAATATTTCAAATTATATTTAATGTTAAAAATGGGAAAAATCAAGTAGCAATTCATTATATCATATTTTTTATTTATATTAAAAATACTTTCCTGATTTAGTCCTTTAACATGTGATATGTATGTGATGATTTTTACTATGGAATATGCCTTGTGAAATATACATGTATACCTCCACAATCAAAACAAAAATGGGTGTTGACATCTATAGTAATTTTTCCTTGCAGAAATACTCAGTCCTTACCAGTGGGGTTCTAATTAGGTTTTACAATAACAGAACTCTCTTGATACCTATTTCTTATCTCTTATCCCTTATCTGTTCATACTCCATAATACAGAAAGCAAACCAAGACCAGGAGAGATGAAGGGACTTGTGCAAGGTCATACAAGTGAATGGTTAGAAACCTGGAGCAGAACTGAATCTGATGTTCTTTCTTTTGCCTCAAGCTGCCTTAGTTGCTCATGATTTTACTTGTATCTAGTGCAGGCATTTATTAGCATTTGGCAAGAAATGAGCATAAATGAAGTGATTAATCTAGGATTTCTTTGAGCTAATCATGAGTTATATTAACATATCATGCTGAGAACTTTGATTTGAAAGAGGCAGTGTTAGAGAACTTGTTGACTTTCTATGAAAGTGAATTATTTCACTATACTGCGTATTTATTCATTCAGTCACATTTGGTCAGCTAGCACTTATTAATATATAGTAATGTAAGGTAATGACATAAGTTAATGCGTTAGTATCATCTTTGTTTTAGCTCAGTCAACATTTCCTCCTTCTATCCACAGCGTTATTCTACTTTCTCACCTCTTTGCTGTTAAACACCCTATAATCTAGTTTGTGCTCCCTTTCTATTGAAACAACTCTTGAATTCACCAAGGACCTCCAGATTGCCAGATTCAACACTTTTTGGCTTTTCTTGGTCATATTCTGTGACAGTCGACACTGTTGACTATTCCTTTTTTCCTGAAAACTCCCTCTTTCTTCTTATATACTTCTCTAATAAATTATCATCCTACTCCTCCTATTGTTATTTCTCATGTCTCCTGTGCAAAATCTTAAATATTGGTGATTTCCAGAGCTCTGTTCCTGGTCCTATGCCCTTCTCACTATATTTTCTCTTCCATACCACCCTATTTCAACCTACCATATTCTGTCTTTCTGGCACCATTTATGTTCTGAAGACTCCCAAATCCATTATCTCTAGTCTAGACCTCTTCAAAAAGCTTCAGATCTTTATGTACAGCTGCCTGACAGAAAGCCTGCCTGTCCATCCACAAATAGCCTTGCTCCACTAATACCGCAGTGCTTGCATTTTCTGGCTCTCATTGTGCTCCATACCTCTCTATTCCACAATCTTGCCTCTATTTGGAGTGTTTCACTTCTTATTCATTTTCTTCATGTAGTTGTAGTTAATGCTTAACTCATTTCTAATGTCTAATTTTTAAAAACCACTTATTTCAAATATCTCAGTTTATGTGTCATAGTTGAAACAACTGTTTTAGTTCCATGTTTCTTATGAGAAATATTTCTGCCTGCTGCTCCTTTCATATTTCTCTTGTTCATACCTTTATTTTATTCATACCATAATTCTAATGCTTGACTGTCATCATTGTTTTACTTTTATCCCTTACTAAATTCTTTGGTAGTCTCCAAAGATGGGTGCATCAATACCTCACCTGCCTCTACATGTATGCTGTTTTTCACAATAAGAAATGAAGTTTATTTTCCCTCCTCTTGGAAATGGGCTGTACTTTTGACTTGCTTTAACTAATACAATGTGGCAAAAGTGACATTCAGGCATGTTCTAGTCCAGGCCTTCAGGGCCTTTGTATCATCGTTAAGGGGCCTGCAGTTTCCTTGTCCTTGCCTTTTGGAGCCTAGTTGCCATGCTTTCAAGATGTTCACTCTAGACTTAATGATTGAAGGCCATGTGGATAGATACCCTGTAGGATGAGAGATATTGATTTTATTTTATTTTGGTCTTTTTGCCTTTTCTAGGGCTGCTCCCACGGCATATGGGAGTTCCCAGGCTAGGGGTCCAATCAGAGCTGTAGCTGCTGCTTACACCAGAGCCACAGCAACGTGGGATCCGAACCGTGTCTGCAACCTACACCACAGCTCACGGCAACGCCAGATCCTTAACTCACTGAGCAAGGCCATGGATCGAACCTGCAACCTCATGGTTCCTAGTCCGATTCGTTAACCACTGAGCCATGATGGGAACTCCAATTGAAGGTATTTAAAGTGTACATTGCGGTGATTTGATACACATATATATTGTGAAAGGATTCCCCCATCCGTATAGCTAATTAACACACGTGTCACCTCACGTTCATCTTTTTTGGTGAGAACATTTAAGTTCTACTCTCTTAGCAAATTTTAATTATACAATAAAGTTTTATCAATCTTATAGCTGAAAGTTTGTGCCATCTTACCAATCTAATTGTTACACATTAGATTCACCATGTAGCTGAAAGTTTGTACCCTTTTACCAACGTCTCCCTATTTCCCCCATCCACCAGCCCCTGATGACCACTTTTCTGTTCTATGTTTCTATGAGTTTAATCCTTTATTTTTAAAGATTCCACATACAAGCATACCATGGAGTATTTGTCTTTTTCTGTCTGGCTTATATCTCTTAGCATAATG
Organism: Sus scrofa; assembly: GCF_054392235.1. Taxonomy (NCBI): domain Eukaryota; kingdom Metazoa; phylum Chordata; class Mammalia; order Artiodactyla; family Suidae; genus Sus; species Sus scrofa. The sequence continues at coordinate 108,255,259 of NC_139397.1, read as the reverse complement.
CCTGTAAGATCCTTCCATGTTTTAGCAAATGGCAGGATTCCTGTCTTTCTCATGGCTGAATAATATTCCACTCTGTGTGTGTGTATATCTGGTTATCTATCTATCTATGTATCTATGTATCTATCTATCTATCCCACATGTTCTTATCCACTCATCCATTGAGTTGTTTACATATTTTGGTTATTGTGAATAATGCTGCAATGAAGATGGGAGGGCAGATATACTGTTGGTATCCTTTGTTCATTTCCTTTAGAAATTTCTACTTTTAGGCTTACTCTTCCAATTTTTAAATGTTGTCAACTAACTGAAAAAAGTCTAAAATGCTATGTAAGTCAAACTGAACATGTGTTTGGGCTGGACCCAGTTTGCCACATCTGTGTAGAGTCTGATCCACAACAGAATCAAGGGAGGGATGAGTGTGGATCTGGGAGAAGAACTGCCTTTTCAAAGGAAGCATGTGTGTGGGAAATGCCAAGAGTAAAGGAGAGATGAAGGACTGAACTAGGGAGTGGAGCAGCGATGAGTCACTTAAGGAGTCAAGAGAGATCAGGTCGCCCTCCATTAACATGCCTATTAAATGAAGGAATAACACTTATTGGGATAATGCTAAAACATTTTATAATATTATGCCTTCTTTCATGTTCATATCATCATATTGTCAGGAAACAAACCAATAAGACCATGTATGGATTTTGGATGCTATTTAGAACTAGGTGGTTTATTGTTTGGTACTTTGGGGAGAAAAGAAGAGAAAGTGGAGGAGCCAGCTAAGAGTAGAGAATAGGCCTTGGAGGTGAAGACTGCTAATCTGTAAATGAGCGAAGTACAGTTAAATTAAAAGAGTATGTAGAGAAAAGAGCTCAGGAGTATTGTTCAATACTTAGAATGGAAAGCGAGAACTGGGGTTAGACAAAAGTGGAGAATAGCCAGGAATCAAGTCCTGGTGGGCTGGGAGGTGACTTGGCAGTTTTGGTCAAAGTGGAAGCCAAGGTGAGATACTGAACTGGGTGGCCAAGATCAGAGCCAGAACTATTGAATACGGAGCCAGGGATCTGGAGGCAGTTTGGAAGGATATGCAGGGGGGGCTATGCCAAGAATATATACCCTCTGGTTTGGAGTTTTCAAATGGGAAAATTGCTGAGTTCACAATAGATATTATGTAACATAGTGATTCTTCTTAGGCCAGTCTTTATGTTAACATCGAATTAAGAGTTAAACAAATTTAAAATCTGGAATTTGGTTTAAAAAGATGAAAACATCCAAACATATCATCTTTCCAACAAATGTTTTTTAAACAGATATTTTAGCCAAGTTGCCTAAGAACAACAGTTGACGAGAACTGCACGTCTTCAAACACTGTCTACTGCAGAATGGAAACAGGAACCTCTGGGAATATCTATGAGTCATAAAATGTTGTAGGAACTTTCCAAAGATGCTTTTTTTTGTTAGGATGGAGAGTTCTAATCTCACATTGGCAGGCTTTCTTGGCGACAAGGTACATTGTTTACTTTGATTCCTTCTCAGCTGTCCTGCATGACCTTGGTTCATCAAGTTTTTGATATATTGGAGCAGAAGAGTTGCATAATATGATGAGATTGTAACCCCTTCTGCTCTTCTAGTCTCTTAAAATAGATAAAAATCATGATTCTAATCTAAGCTTTCTCTGTATGTTCAATTTTTTGAAGAAAGTATTTAGATTACTCCCATAATTTTGAAAGCTTATAGTACTGATAATTGGAGACATATGGTTTATTTAATTAAAAGAGGGATGTCAAAAAACATTTCATAATGCTGCCAGAAAGGATTATTTCTGTGTGTGCATGTTTGCATGAGGGGGTTATTTAGTATAGTTTAAATACTGATATTTCAGTTTGGCAAAATACAGACACAAATGCATATATCATAAACATAGTTATCAATGTGAAGCACTGACCAGAAAGTAGGCCAGAAAAAAAGAGTACCTAAGCCTTAATCCATAAATTAATCCTGAATCCAGATTCTTTGATATTTAATGGAATGTGAATAATTTCTAAATTGATTTATTGTTTAGACTTTTTTCCTATCTTTATTTAATTCTTAAAATAGAGGTGTACTTTACTTAACATGTGAAAATCTTAAGTGTACAGTTCAGAAGTTTTTCAACTTTGTGTAATCATCACCCAAATCAACATACAGAACATTTCCATCACCCAGAAAGCTTCCCTGTGCCCCTTCCTAGTCTTTTTCCTACCTCTTCCAAATACCAGATAGTGTAGATTAGCTTTGCATGTTCTTGTACTTCAAATAAATTGAATTATATAGTGTGTACTCTCTTGGCTTTGGTGTCTTTGACCCAACTTGTTTTGAAGATTCATACACATTGTTGTGTATATCAATTGTTCATTCCTTTTAGTTGCTAAGCAGCATCCATCATGTAAGTGTACCACTGTTTTTTTTTTTATATTATTTCTCAAATACGTTATTTTTTTCTACTATACAGCATGGTGGCCCAGTTATACATACATGTATACATTCTTTTTTCTCACATTATCATGCTCCATCATAAGTGACTAGATATAGTTCCCAGTGCTATACAGCAGGATCTCATTGCTAATCCATTCCAAAGGCAATAGTTTGCATCTATTAACCCCAAGCTCCCAAACCATCCCACTCCCTCCTCCTCCCCCTTGGCAACCACAGTCTATTCTCCAAGTCCATGAATAGACCTTTCTCCAAGGAAGATATACAGATGGCCAACAGGCACATGAAAAAATGCTCAACATCACCACTGTTTGTTTTATTCTCTTCATGATAGGTTTGCATTGTTTCAGATTTTGGCTATTATAAATAAGGGTGGTAAAACATTCATGTGATTGTCATTTTGTGGATATGTTTTTATTTTTATTTTTATTTTTGTCTTTTTTTTTTTTTGTCTTTTGAGGCCCTCACCTGTGGCATACGGAGGTTCTCAGCCTAGGGGTCTAATCAGAGCTGTTGCCACCAGCCTACGCCAGAGCCACAGCAACGCCAGATCCGAGTCATGTCTGTGACGTACACCACAGCTCACGGCAACACTGGATCCTTAACCCACTGAGTGAGGCCAGAGATTGAACCTGCAACCTCATGGTTCCTAGTCAGATTCGTTTACACTGCGCCATCATGGGAACTCCTGTATATGTGTTTACATCTTGGGTAATATCTAGATGTGGGGGTCACTGCATCATAGGACTTTGGCAAGTTGTTTGGCAATTTCTTATAATGTGGCTGTATGATGTTACAATCTTATCAGCAGTGCATGGAGTTTCAAATGTCCTACATCTTTGTCATCTTTTGGTATTATTAGTCTTTTTGATTTTAACTACTTGAGTGGGATTAAAACATCACATTGTGACTTTTATTTGAGTTTCTCTGATTACTAATGATATGAAGAACTTTTTGTGTGTTTTATTGACCATTTATATATCTTCCTTTATGAGGTGTACCTTCAGTTCCTTTACTCATTTTTTCTCTCTCTCTCTTATATATATGTAATATAATGTAAAGTCCATTATATTACATATATATATATTCATTATATAATGTAATGGCATTTACATGTCTATATGAATATATATATTAATATTTATACATACATACTTTTTTGGTCAAAAATTCTCTTTATATTATGTAAGTCCTTTATCAGATAAATGTTTTCTGAACATTTTCTCCTAGTTTGTGTCTTGTCTATTCATTTCTTTTTATTTATTGAGAAATTATTCACATAGCAGATCATCTTTTTAAATTAAATTATACTAAATTATATATATATATATATAATATAATTTAGTATATAATTATATATATATAATTTAGTATATAATTATACTAAAATTATACTTTTTAGTATAGTCACAAGGTTCTGCAACCATCAGCAATATATTATTCTAGAGCATTTTGGTAACCTCCTTATCATTAGCATTCATTCCGCATTTTCCCTCTATTCCTCCAGACCCTGGCAACTGCTAATACACTTTCTGTCTCTGTGGATTTGCCTATTCTAAACAGACAATATAAATGGAATCATACAATCTGGCCTTTTGTGTGTGCCTTCTTATCAGTTTTTTTTTTTTTTTTTACTTTTTGGGTGTTATAAATAATACTTCTATGAGCATTTATGTATAAGTTTTTATCTAAACTTATGTCTTCAGTTCTCTTGAGTGTATTCCTACTATGGACTGAATGTTTGTGTTCTCCCAACATTCATATGTTGGAATCCTAATCCTCAGTATAATGGCATTTAGAGATGGGGCCTTTGGAAGGTGATTGGTTCATGAGGGTGGAACCCTTCTTATAAGGGATTAATGTCTTTGTAAGAAGAGACATGAGAGAGCATGCTTCCTGTCTCTGCTCCTGGCCAGGAAAGGATACAGAAAAAAGGTGGCTATCTCCAAGGCAGGAAGTGAATCCTCATCAGACCCTGGATCTGCTGGTGCCTTGATCTTGGATTTCTCAGCCTGAAGAACTGTAAGAAATAATGTTTGTTCATGAAAAAATGCTCAACATCACTGATTGTTTATAAGAGAAATGCAAATCAAAACTACCATGAGATACCACCTCACACCAGTCAGAATGGCCATCATTAATAAATCCACAAATAACAAGTGCTGTGGAGAAAAGAGAACCCTCCTGCACTGTTGGTGGGAATGTAAACTGGTACAGCCACTATGGAGAACAGTTTGGAGATACCTTAGAAATCTATACATAGAACTTCCATATGACTCCGCAATCCCACTCTTGGGCATATATCCAGACAAAACTTTCCTTAAAAAAGACACATGCACCCACATGTTAATTACAGCTCTATTCATAATAGCCAGGACATGGAAACAACCCAAATGTCCATCGACAGATGATTGGATTCAGAAGAGGTGGTATATATCCACAATGGAATACTACTCAGCCATAAAAAAGAATGACATAGTGCCATTTGCAGCAACATGGATGGAACTAGAGAATCTCATACTGAGTGAAATGAGCCAGAAAGACAAAGACAAATACCATGTGATATCACTTCTAACTGGAATCTAATATCCAGCACAAATGAACATCTCCCCAGAAAAGAAAATCATGGACTTGGAGAAGAGACTTGTGGCTGCCTGATGGGAGGGGGAGGGAGTGGGAGGGATCGGGAGTTTAGGCTTATCAGACACAACTTAGAATGGATTTACAATGAGATCCTGCTGAGTAGCATTGAGAACTTTGTCTAGATACTCATGTTGCAACAGAACAAAGGGTGGGGGAAAAAAATGTAATTGTAATGTATACATGTAAGGATAACTTGAGCCCCTTGCTGTACAGTGGGGAAAAAAAATTAATAATGTTTGTTGTTTAAGCCAACCAGTCTGTGATATTTTTGTTATAGCAGCCTGAACTGACTAAGGTAATTACTTAGAATGAAATTACTGGGTAATTTTATATGGTAACTCTATGTTTAACTTTTTGAGGAAATGTCAAACTGTTTTCCTCACCAGTGCACTATTTTACATTCCTACTAGCAATACATGAGTGTTCTAATTTCTCCACAGCCTTGCCAGCCATTGTTATTATTATTGCCTTTTTTTAAGAGCAAACCTGTGGCATATGGAAGTTGCCAGGCTAGAGGTCAAATTGGAGCTGCAGCTGCCAGCCACAGCCACAGCAATGCAGATTTGAGCTGTATCTGTGACCTACACCTCAACTTGCAGCAACCCTGGATCCTTAACCCACTGAGCAAGGCCAGGGATTGAACCCGCATCCTCAGGGATACTAGTTGGGTTCCTAACCTACTGAGCCACAGCAGAAACTCCTGTCCATTTTTTTTTAAAATTACAGTTATCCACTATTATTTTGTGTATCTTCTTTGGAGGAATGTGTGTTCAGATCCTTTGCCTTTTTATTTTTTTTTTGATAGGCAAGAAATAGATTTATTAAGATGGGACACTTGAAGTGGGCAGGCAAGGAGGCTCTGCCAGATCCTTTGCCTTTTTAAAAGGTTCATTTTTTTGGTTTGTTTTTGTTTTTTAACACATAGAGTCAAAGCCCTGCTCATCAGAGGGACAAATCTTAGTTCCACCTACCTGTGGGCAGGCACCAGTCCTTCCTGTAAGGAAGCCTGTAACAAACCCCTGTATCAATTTCCCCAACAAGGAGTAGACACCAGAAGCAATAGAGGCTCCACTCTCTAGCCTGCAAAAAGGAGACTAGATGAAAAGCTATGCAAAATGAAAAGGCAGAGGAATATAAGCCAGATGAGGGAACTAGACAGAAACACCTGAAAAACATCTAAGTGAACTGAAGATTAGTAGCCTCCATGAAAAAGACTTTAGAATAATGATAGTAAAGATGATCAAAGATCTTGGAAAAAAACTGGAGGCAAGGAATGATAAATTGGAAGAAAAGTTGAACAAAGAAGTAGAAGATTTAAAGATTAAACACGTAGAAATTCAAAATTCAATAACCAAAATAAAAAAATCCACTAGAAGGAACCAATAGCAGGTTACAGGAGGAAGAAGAATGAATAAGTGGGGTGGAAGACAGACTGGTGGAAATCAGTGATGTGGAAAAGAATAAAGACAAAGGAATGAAAAGAAATGAGAGTCTAAGAGAACTCTGGGACAACTTTAAATGCACCAACATTTGCATTATAGTGGTGCCATAAGGAGCAGATAGAGAGAAAGGGCCAGAGAAAATTTTTGAAGAGATAATAGCCAAAAACTTCCCTAACGTTGGAAAGGAATCACTCAGATGCAGGAAGTGCAACAAATACCATATAGAATAAACCCAAGGAGAAACACCCTGAAACACACATTAATTGATCAAAATTAAAGACAAAGAGAAAATATTGAAAGCAGCTAAGGAAAAGCAATCAATAACTTACAAGGGAACTCCAATAAGGATGTCAGCTGATTTTTCAGCCAAAACCATGCAGACCAGAAGGGAGTGGCATGATATACTTAATATGATGAAAGGAAAAAAACTCCAACCCAGAATACTCTACCCAGCAAGGCTCTCATTCAGGTTTGAAGGAGAAAGAAAAAGCTTTATAGACAAGCAAAAGCTTAGAGAATACAACGCCACTAAACCAGCTTTACAGCAAATACTAAAGGAACTTCTCTAGATGGAAAAGAAAGAAGCAAGAAAATTACACATGAGTAAAAGCAAATATATAGTAAAGGTAGGAAATCACCCACACACGAATATGATATCAAAACCTGCAATTATGAGAAGAGGTGGGTACAAACACATGGTACTGGAGATGTGTTTGCAATTAAGAGACCAAAAACTTAAAACAATATTGTATATATATATAGACTCCTATATCAAAACCTCATGGTAACCACAAGCCAAAAACCTGCAATAGATACACACATGAATAAGAAAAAACTTATTCCATACACAACTCTAAAGATAGTCATCAAACCACAAAAGAAGAGAACAAGAGAAGAAGGGAAGAAAAAAGACCAACAAAAGTAAATCCAAAACATTTAACAAAATGGCAATAAGAACTTATATATTAATAATAAACTTAAGTGTAATTGGAGTAAATGCTACAAACAAAAGACATAGACTGGCTGAATGGATACAAAACCAAGACCCATATATATGCTGTTTGCAAGAGACCCTCAGCTCTAAGGACACAGAGAAAGTGAAAGTAAGAGGATGGAAGAAAATATTCCATGCAGATGGAAATTAAAAGAAAGCCAGAGTAGCAATACTCATATTAGACAAAATGGACCTAAAAATAATGTTACAAGAGACAAAGAAGGTCATTACGTAATGATCAAAGGATCAATCGAAGAAGAAGATATAACAATGGTAAATATATATGCACCTAATATAGAAGCACCTCAATATATAAGATAACTACTAATAGCCTTAAAATGAAAAATTAACAAAAACACAGTAATAGTGGGGGATTTAACACCCCACTTACAGCAATGGATAGATCATCCAGACAGAAAATCAAGAAGGAAATACAGGCCTTAAATGATGTGTTAGAACAGATGGACTTAATAGATATTTTTAGAATATTCCATCTAAAAGCAGCAGAATACACCTTCTAAAGCGCACATAGATCATTCTCCAGGATAGATCACATTCTGGACCACAATCAAGCCTCAGTAAATTTTAACAAAATTGAAATTATATCAAACATATTTCCCAACCACAATGCTATAAGACTAGAAATCAACAACAAGAAAAAAACTGCAAAAAAAAAAACACACATGGAGACTAATCAATATGCTACTAAAAAAAATCCAATGGATCACTGAAGAAATCAGAAGAAATCTAAAAATATCTAGAAGCAAGTGACAACAAAGGCACAACAATCCAAAACTTCTGGGATGCAGAAAAGGCACTTCTAAGATGCAAGTTTATAGCAATACAGGTCAACTCAGGAAACAAGAAAAATCTGAAATAAACCTAACTTTGCACCTGAAACAACTAGATAGAGAACAGACAAAAGCCAAAGTTAGTAAAAGGAAAGAAATCATAAAGATCAGAGCAGAAGTAAATGAAATTAAAACAAAAAGCAATAGAAAAGATCAGTGAAACTAAGAGCTCGTTCTTTGAAACGATCAAACAAAATTGATAAACCCTTAGCCATACTCATCAAGAAAAAAAAGAGGACTCAAATCAATAAGCTTAGAACTGAAAAAGAAGTTACAGCAGACATCACAGAAGTACCAAGGATCCTAAGAGACTACCACAAGCATCTATATGCCAATAAAACGGACAACCTCAAAGAAATGGATACATTCTTAGAAAGGTACAATCTTACAAGACTAAACCAGGAAGAAATAGAAAAGATGAATGGACCAGTCACAAGTATGGAAATTGAAATTGTGGTTAAAAAACTTCTGACAAACAAAAGTCTAGGACCACATAGCTTCACAGGTGAATTCTATAAAAAATTTAAAGAGTTAACGCTTATCCTTCTGAAATTCTTCCAAAAAATTGCAGAGGAAGGAACACTCCCAAACTCATTCTATGAGGCTACCATCACTCTGATACCAAAACCAAAGATATCACAAAAAAGAAAATTAGAGACCAATATCACTGATGAACATAGATGCAGAAATCCTCAACAAAATTTCAGCAATATATTAAAAGAATCATACACCATGATCAAGTGGAATTTATCACAGGGATGCAAGGATTTTTCAATAACCGCAAATCAACCAGTGTGATATACTACATTAACAAGCTGAAGAATCAAAAGCATATGATCCTCTCAATAGATGCAGAAAAAGCTTTTGACAAAATCTAACACCCGTTTATGATAAAAACCCTCCAAAAAGTGGGCATAGTGGGCATAGAGGGAACCTACCTCAACATAATAAAGGCCATATAAGATAAACCCACAGCTAATGTCATTCTCAATGGTGAAAAGCTGATCAGGAACAAGACAAGGATGCTGCTCTTGCCACTTCTGTTCAACCTAGTTTTCCAAGTCCTAGCCACAGCAATCAGAGAATAAAAAGAAATAAAAGGAATCTAAATTTTAAAGGAGGAAGTAAAACTATCATTGTTCGCAGATGACATGATACTGTACCTAGAAAATCCTGAAGACACTACCAGAAAACTGTTAGAGCTCATCAATGAATTTGGAAAAGTTGCAGGGTACAAAATTAAAACATAAGAATTGACTGCATTTCTATATACTAACAATGAAAGATCAGAAAGAGAAATTAGGGAAAAAAATCCCATTTACCACTGCATCAAGAAAGAATAAAATACCTGGGAATAAACATACCTAAAGAGACAAAAGACTATATTCTTAAAACTATAAAACATTGATGAAAGAAATCACAGATGACACAAACAGATGGAAAGATACACCATGCTCTTGGTTTGGAAGAATCAACCTTATCAAAATGACTATATTATCCAAGGCAATCTGCAGATTCAGTGCAGTCCCTTTCAAATTACCAATGGCATTCTTCACAGAACTAGACCAAAATATTTTAAAATTTGTTTGGAAACACAAAACACCCCAGAGAGCGAAAGAAATTCTGAGAAAGAAAAATGCATGCTCCTTGATTTCAGACTACACTGCAAAGCTACAGTCTTGAAAACAGTTTGGTAGTTGCACAAACACAGAAATATAGAGCAATGGAACAGAATAGAAAGTCCAGAAATAAACCCAAGCACCTATGGTCAATTAATCTATGACAAAGGAGGCAAGAATATACAATGGAGTAAAGATACTCTCTTCAGTGAGTGGTGCTGGGAAAACTGTGTAGCTACATGCAAAAGAATGAAATTAGAACATTCTCTAACATCGTACACAAAAATAAACTCAAAATGGATTAAAGATCTAAATATAAGAACAGATACTATAAAACTCTTAGAGGAAAACATAGGCAGAATACTCTCTGACATAAACTGCAGCAATATCTTCTCAGATCCACCTCCTAGAGTAATGACAATAAAAACAAAAATAAACAATTGGAACCTAATTAAACTTAAAAGTTTTTGCACAGCAAAGGAAACCATAAACAAAAAGATAACCCATTGAATCTGAGATATTTGCAAATGAAGCAACTGACAAGAAGTTAATCTTCAAAATGTACAAACACCTCCTACAGCTCAATATAAAAAAAAAATTAAAAAATGGGCAGACCTAAATACACATTTCTCCAAAGAAGGCATATGGATGGCCAAAAACCACATGAAAATATGCTCAACATCACTAATTGTTAGAGAAATGCAAATCAAAAGTACTATGGGGTACCACCTTACACCAGCCAGAATGGCCATCATCAAAAAAGTCTACAAATAATAAATGCCAGAGAGGATGTGGAGAAAAGAGAAGCCTCTTACACTGTTGTTGGGAATGTACATTGGTACAACCACTATGCAAAACAATATGGAGGTTCCTCAAAAAATTAGAAATGAAAGTACCATATGATCCAGCAATTCCACTCCTGTGTATCTATCCAGAGAAAAACCTAATTTGAAAAGATAAATTTGAAAAGATACATGCACCCCAGTGTTCATAGCAGCACTATTTACAATAGGCAAACAAGGAAACAACCTGTATGTCCATCAACAGAGGAATGGATAAAGAAGATGTGGTACATATATACAATGGAATAATACTCAGCCATAAAGAAGAATGAAATATGCCATTGGAGCAACATGGATGGATCTACAAACTATCATACTAAGTGAAGTTTGTCAGTCAAGACAAACATCATATGGTATTACTTCTATGTGGAAGCTGAAAAAAAAAAAAAAGGATATGGATGAACTTATTAGCACAGCAGAAACAGACTCACAGACTCTGAAAAACTTACTGTTACCAAAGTGGACAGGTGGCAGTGTTGGAGATGGATTGAGTTTTGGGATTGGCATCTGCTCACAGAATTATGTGGAATGATTGGCCAATGAGACCTGCTGTATAGCACAGAGAACTCTATCCAGTATTCTGTGATAATCTGTGTGGGAAGAATCTGAGAGAATGGATATGTGTATATGTATAACTGGGTCACTTTGTTGCATGGCAGAAATTATCATGGCCTTGTAAATTAGCTATACTTCAGTAAAATCTAAAAAGAGGAGTTCCCGTCATGGTGCAGTGGAAACGAACCCAACCAGAAACCATGAGGTTGCAGGTTCGATTCCTGGCCTTGCTCAGTGGGTTAAGGATCCGGTGTTGCTGTGAGCTGTGGTGTAGGTCACAGATGCGGCTTGGATCCTGCATTGCTGTAGCTGTGGTGTAGGCCAGCAACTACAGCTCTGATTAGACCACTACCCTGGGAACCACCATATGCTGAGGGCATAGCCCTAAAAAGCGAAAAAAAAAAATATATATATATATAAAACTTAAAAAAGATAAAAAGTTATATATCATATCATTTTATTTTTAGCATGCTTATTTACATCCAAAGTGTATTTTTTAGTTTAAATTTTTTTTTAAAATTTTCTTGCTTTTTTGGGCCACTCCCACAGCATAGGAAAGTTTTCAGGCTGGGGGTCAGATTGGAGCTATAGCTGCTGGCCTACGCCGCATCCACAGCATGCCAGATCTGAGCCGCATCTGCGACCTACATCACAGCTCATGGCAACACCAGATCGTTGACCCACTGAGAGAGGCCAGGGATTGAACCTGAGTCCTCATGGATACTAGTTGTGCCACAATAGGAACTGTGCCACAATAGGAACACTTAAAGTGTATTTCTTTTAAATAGCATATAGTTTGGTCCTGCTTTTTTACCCAGTGACAATGTCTAATTTTTAAGTTCAGTATTAAGTCCATTTACATTTAATGTAATTTTTCATCTAGTTGTTTTTTAAGATTGTCATCTTTTTAATTAAATTTCCTTTTCTGCTTTTTTTGAGCAATTATCAAGTATTTTTAATATTAAATATTTTCTCTGCTGTTGATGTCTTGTATCTCTTTGAATTATGTTTTAGTGGTTATTCCACTTATTGCAGAGTGCCTCCTTAATTTATCATGTTCTACTCAAAATAGTATTATCCTATTTTATGAACAATGTGAACAACTTTACAATGTGAATTTTGTAACTTTGATCTTTAATATTAGACATTTATTTTACTTCCATGTGTTATATTCCTTACCTACATTGTTATTATTTATGCTTTTAACAATCAGTAATTAAAAATAAGAGTTCCTTTCATGGTTCAGCAGGTTAAGAACCCAGCACAGTGTCCATGAGGATGCAGATTCAATCCCTGGCCTCTCTCAGTAGGGTAAATATTACTTGTTGCCATGAGCTGTGGCGTAGGTTACAGATGTGGCTTGAACTCCCACATTGCTGTGGCTGTGGAGGAGGCTGGCAGCTGCAACTCCAAGTTGACCCCTAGCCCAGGAACTTCCATATGCTGCAGGTGCAACCTTAAAAAAAGTAAATTTAAGAGTATTTATTTAAAAAATAGCAAAAATATTTATTCACATACCTTTTCTGAAGTTCTTCATTCAGTTTCATAGATGTGGGCTACTCTCTGGTATCATTTTATTTTAGCCTGATAAATTGCTGTTAAATTTCTTATAGTGAAATTTTGGTGTACATGAATTCCGTCATCCTTTGTCTTTCTGAAAATGTAATAATTTTTCAGGGATATTACTAATTTGGTATATAACTTTGTATTGAGCATTTTTTCCACTTGGCTTTAAAGATATTCTTTTATTCTGGCCTCCATTGCTTTTGATGAGAATTAAGCTATCTTTTATTGTTGTTTTTTTTCTCTGAAAGTAACGTGTCATTTTTTTTCTCTGTGATTTTTTTAAATGATTTTTCTCTAAAGTTTTGATTTGCTGCAGTTTCACTGTGATGTGCCTGGATATATTCCTCTTTGTGTTTATTCTGCATTGGGCATTTTGTTCTTCTTGAATTTACGTCTTGATATGTTTATATATAGAGAGAGGGAGATAGGTAGATACAGAGGGAGAGATAATAAGGAATTGGTCCATATAGTTTTGGAGTCAGAGAAACCCATGATCTGCCATCTGCACATTGGACATTAGGAAAGCTAGTGGTATAATTCCAGTCCTAATTCAAAGGCCTGAGACATGGGTGGGGTGGAGGGGGTGATGGTGAAAATCCCAATCCGAGGTCAGGTGATGATGAATGTTCCAGCTCAAGTGGTCAAGCAGAGAAGGAATGAATTCTTCCTTCTTTGTTTTGTTCTATTCCGGCCCTTAAGGGATTGGATGGCACCTACCCACATTGGGGAGGGCGGTCCACTATACTGAGTCCACTGATTCAGATGCTCGTCTCACCAGGAAAGACCCTCACAGACATATCCACAAATTACTTTTAGCCAAGTATCTGTTCATGCCATGATCCAGTCAGGTTAACACATAAAATTAACCATCGCAATGTCTTTAACATATTTGGGAAAATTCTTAACCATTATCATTTAAAATAATTATTTTTTATTTTTTTCTCTGTCCTCCTTTTGGGACTTCAAACTACACATATTTTATGGTTTGTGCTTTTGGTCCAAATTTTGCTTGCTCTGTTTAGAGTTTTAAAATTCCTTCTCTTTTTGCTCAGTTGGTTAATTCTTCCTGTCTTTAAGTTCACTGATCCTTCTCCTGTCATATATAAATTATGCTGTTATGGTCATCAAATGACTTCTTTATTTCTAATTTTGTATTTTTACAGATCTACAGTTTCCATTTGGTTCTTTCATAGTTTCAACATTTTTTGCTCAAATTCCCTACATTTTCACATAAATTGGTGCTTAATCCCTTAATATATGTATAATATTATTTAGAAATCCTCGTACGCTATTTCTGACATCTGTGTCTTCTGAAGATTTGTTTCCATTGACTATTTTCCTTTTGATTCTGGGTCACATATTCCTGGTTTATACAAGCGTCAAAATTTTTTGTTATGCTAGACCTTGTGTCAAAGAACAGTTAAAATTGAATTAGATAATATTTTCCTCAAGGATATGGCACACTGCTTCTATCAAGCTGTAAGGAGGAGGACCTGAATCAATGTAGTCTGTGAATGAGATGAATCTTTGCTTCTTTGCAGCTTTTATGGCTAAGTTTCCTATTGGATTCACATTTATTGAAGGAAAATAAGGAATTTCCCTTCAGTATGCCTTGGGATTTGAGCAGTAGTGAGACTCTGGAGATGCTTTTCCCACCCTACTAGTTAACAGTAGGTCTCTCAGCAGTAAGAGACCTCTGTCTATTTTATAGACCCACTGCCTACATTTTAGGTGCTAAAAAATTTTCCTTGCTCTCTGGCCCTGACCTGAACTTTTCACACCTTCGGAGTTTTTCAGTTTTGCATTTGATGAAGTCCCTATAAACCTTAGGGAAATTTCTCTTAGTTCTCTGGCCTTGTCTTCCACCTTTGGTGGGCTGCTGCTATTGCACTACCTTATGCAACTTGGGGAGAAGGGAGGTGGGAAACCCCATCAGTTCTCCTTCATTCCTTTTTTTTTTTTTTTTTTTTAGAGCCACACCTGCAGCATATGGAGGTCCCAGGCTAGGGGTCAAATCGAAGTTGTAGCTGCTGGCCTACGGCCACAACCACGTCAGTGCAGGATCTGAGCCGCGTCTGAGACCTGAACCGTGGCTATGGCAATGCTGGATCCTTAACCCACTGAGCGAGGCCAGGGATCAAACCCATGTTCTCATGGATACTAGTCGGGTTCGTTAACCACTGAGCCACAGTGGGAACTCCATTCCTTCCATTTTTAATCTTCGCTGTGTGTCTGCCTTACAATCAGTAAAGGCCTAGAGTGTGCCTCAGGGGAGTTTTTCTCAGATCTCTTCCTTCTTTTGGGATTATGGAACCAGCCTTGTACTTTGTCAAAACCCAGTGCATTTCTGAATTTCTTTCAAACTTCCTTCTGGCCCCCAGCCTTTGCTGTATTACTGACATGTACTTGGTGAAGTCGTGGGCTGTCTTCTCCTTTGCTGGGGCACATTAGGATTCTGGTCCATTATGGCCACCCCCACAGGGCTCTTAAAATTTTATTAAAATTTTAGCTTGTTTTTCCTCATTTCTATCAATTAAAAGTTTTTTTCTTTCTCCTGCTATGCCTCCATGAATGAAAGCAGCCATGGGTTTCTCCTCTCCTAAGAAGGGCTTGCCCTTTCCAGAATTTAGTGCATTTAGGTTTATTTTGCTGTCTTAGCTCTCATGAGTTTGAAAAACTTTATTATTTTGTCACTTTTTTGTTTTTGTTAGAATGACAGCATCAATATCTTCTGACTTTCCACATCCTAACTGGAAATGGAAGTCCCATTATTTATAGATTTGGAATTTTTTGTTTCAAACCACATTTTGTTTTTTAAAGCCATATTCAAAAGGTGAAGCAAGTCAATACAGCAATGGAAAATACACTTCACACTCAGTTGGGACTAAGAATTTGAGTACTTTTTTGACATTTCCAAGGCTAATATATGAGGTTTAAATGTAACTTTTCTGTAAAACAAAGTTGCGTTAAGTCACCAACTTTTACAAACTTTAGGTACTTATCACATATGAATTAGAGTTGAATTCTTGGGAAGTGCACAAATAGTGAGATTGTATAATAGATAAATCACCCTCAATTTTCTAGTGTTAATATGTGTATAAGTGTATAAGTATACACTTATATGTATATACTTTGGGGTATAGTAAATTTTTTTTTGTTCACCAAAATTACTACCTGTCTTTATGGATACTTTCCTACTCCCAGTGATAGAGTTGCCCAGGTGACTTAGTTTGAGTAATTAAACATGAGCAGAAGTGGTGTAGAGAGACAGGTACCACTTATAGGTATAGGCTTTATGTGCTGGTCCTCAGTCCACCATACTTTCTTGTGTCTATATGCCATGACAACCAACAATTTAGTAATGGGATGACTGGCTAAGTCCCTGTTCACTTGTGTTATAGTGTTGAGGAAATAAGACCCTATTCTTATACACATCTGTTATACATATTTAAGGGATCCTGGCAGCTGCTACCTTGTATGCTGGCCTCTATGAAAGGTTTGGAGGCAGTGATGACAATTCTGTAGAAATGAGAGATACTTGACTCAGTTCCCACCCAGAGGTAGGAATACTAACTGGTATTCTCTGAAAGGGTAGACTGTCTCCTTACCCTAGGTTTCAAGAGGCCTATAAGGCCGCCATCTGCATATTGAATTGCCTGGGCCCAAGGAGACACTGTCTGTTGGAATCTCAGTATAGAGTTCTATAATATGATTTAGCTCTCTGGCACTTGAACCTACTTATACTTGCTGCCAATATAACATGTCTGTTTCTTTAACTTCTGGACACGTAACTTTTAAAAACAGTTTCAAAATACATTATGTGTAAAAGTAAGAGATTTAGTTAAGTATTTAACTCATTGAAGTAATATTGTTTAGTTTTTAGTCTGTCAGTGAATATGAATTTCTTGGCATAGGAAGTGAAGCTCACTGAGTGGTCATTGTTAATTTTTGTTGGAATCTAATAAGAACTACAGAATGCCAGTTTTGCTGGATAAGCTGTAGGAGAGGAGGGAACTTAGTTAAAGGCATTTTTATATAATAGAGACAGAACAAATTTGGCTGTTCATGTGGACTTTGTAGGAATTTCTGTGTCTGCACATACAACCTGAATATCTCAGAGGATAAACATGACATTAAATCCTGAAATTTTTAACCATATCAGAAGTGTTATAAATGGATTATAAAATGTATAATGACGTGGAAAATAAAACCTATTTCTGGCTGTGAAAATTTGAAACCGTAAGTTGATTCAACATGAACTCCATCATGAAAATAAGCGCTTGAACATTCCAGTTATGTCAAATCATGATACGGATATGATCTATAAATTTCAAAGTTTGTAACTTGACATTATTTTAAACTTCTACCTGAAAAATAATTGATCATATTTATTTATATGGTTATTTATGTCCTTAATAATTCTTTACATATAAATAGTCATCAGTAAATTTTATCAAATTATATGAAAATCTAGTTCAAGTATATTTCAAGAATTCAGTCTGAACCTTCATCAAGTTTGATTATTTCATTTGAGATAATGTGCTACAAGGAAGCTGAAGGAAGAGAGTTTATTTGGTTTTTACTTAGTTGACTACGCAATGAGCATTTTAATGTATCTCCACTAGATTCCTTAAAAAAAAAAAATCTCAGTTGAAGCCAAGTAAAATTCACACATTAAAAACTTAAGAAAGCCCTTACAATTTTCTTTGAGTAGGAAGAATCAAAATCTGGTTAACATGAAGGCTGAGTAGTATTTAAACCAGTGCTTTTTGTTTTCTTATTTTTTTTTAAAGGGATGGGCTTGATTTTCCTCTTGATACGGGAATTTTGAATGTCTGAACTGTTATTAATTAAACATTAATCAAAATTTTCAGTTGATTGTCATATTATTTGCTTTTACATCCAGGTAATATAGAATTTCCATTTATTTCTGTAGGTCTGCAGTTCTTTAGGATTATGTACAGACAGCCTTTCAATAATACTAGAATCCTGTTTTATCATCATTCAACTTTTTTGATACATTAAGGCACTGTGCATAACAAGTTATCAGTACAATCTTTTGTTATTATTTTGAGATGCTTATTTGTTACAAAGTGATCTCAGAACTCTGAAATTCAATCCCCTGTTGAAGTTCCATTATCATGTATCACTTTTTTACATAAGATATTGTATCAAGAACAACAGCATCACTAGGCCATTTTCAATAAGTTCTATTAACTATAGATAATGAAACCATAGCTGGAAGAAGCTGGTAAGATCATGACCTCACTTGTCCCTCATTTTGATTTTTACGAGTGTTATTATGCTTTTGTTGGAGGGTGGGGTGGGGATGGTACAAATCATTATCTTGTTAAGACTTTACTTTTTATTTTATTTTATTTTTAAAATTTTTTAAATTACTCAATGAATTTATTACATTTATAGTTGTACAGTGATCATTGCAATCCAATTTTATAGGATTTCCATCCCAAAACCCCAGCAGCATCACCCCACCCCCTGAACTATCTCCTTTGGAAACCATAAGTTTTTCAAAGTCTATGAGTCAGTATCTGTTCTGCAAAGAAGTTCAGTCTGTCCTTTTTTCAGATTCCACATGTCAGTGAAAGCATTTGTTGTTGGCATCTCATTGTATGACTGACTTCACTTAGCATGATAATTTCTAGGTCCATCTGTGTTATTAAAAATGTTGGTATTTCGTTCCTTTTAATGGCTGAGTAATATTCCATTGTGTATATGTACCACATTTTCTTGATCCACTCCTCTGTCGATGGACATTTAGGTTGTTTCCATGTCTTGGCTATCGAAAAGAGTACTGCAATGACCATCAGAGTACATGTGTCTTTGCAAGTCATAGTTTTCTCTGGATAGATGCCCAGGAGTGGGATTGTGGGATCAAATGGTAGTTCTATTTTTAGTTTTCTGAGGAATCTCCATACTGTTTTCCACAGTGGTTGCACCAATTTACAATCCCACCAACAGTGTAATAGGGTTCCTTTTTCTCCACACCCTCTCCAGCACTTATTGTTTGTAGACTTTTTGATGATGACCATTCTGGCTGGACTAAGGTGGTACCTCATAGTGGTTTTGTTTTGCATTTCTCTAATAATTAGTGATGTTGAACATCTTTTCATGTGTTTTTTGGCCATCTGTATGTCTTCTTTGGAGAACTGTCTGTTTAGATCTTCTGCCCATTTTTTGATGGGGTTGTTTGTTTTTTTTTGGTATGGAGCTACAGAAGGTGTTTATAAATTTTGGAGATTAATCCCTTGTCGGTCGATTCACTTGCAAAGATTTTCTCCCATTCTGTGGGTTGTCTTTTCGTTTTGTTTAGGGTTTCCTTAGCTGTGCAGAAACTTTTAAGTTTAATTAGGTCCCATTTGTTTATTTTTGTTTTTACTCTCATTACTTTAAGTGGTAGATCTGAGAAGGTGTTGCTGTCGTTTATGTTGGAGAGTGTTTGGCCTGTTTCCCTCTAAGAGTTTTATACTGTTTGGTCTTTAATCCATTTGGAGCTTATTTTTGTGTATGGTGTTAGGGAGTGTTCTAATTTCATTCTTTTCCATGTGGCTGTCCAGTTTTCCCAGCACCACTTATTGAAGAGACTGTTTTTTCTCCATTGTATATTCTTGCCTCCTTTGTCATAGATTAGTTGACTGTAGGTACATGGGTTTAATTCTAGACTTTCTATCCTGTTCCACTGATCTATATTTCTGTCTTTATGCCAGTACCATATGGTTTTGATGATTGTTGCTTATCTTAAAGACTTTAGAAGTCGTTTTTAGAATCTTTTTGAAATTTGCTTTCTAAATCTTTGCCTCTTGAAGTTCCTTTTCTTTCAGTTAGCAAATGAATTAAACTTTAAAAATAAATTATTAACTTGTTTGTTTTTGTCTTTTGCATAATCCACATCATTACTATATTCTAGTATATAAAATAAGCTAGCTTTATTAAATATTTCATGGAAAATATATACTATTTTGAATATAGCAAATTAAATATTTTTTGTCATCTTATATACAATTCTTAACACCATTTCTAGCATCATTTCTATAATTAATACATACTGACTTAAAAATTTTGTAGGGCTGTCCATTCATAGGTTAAGAACTCTTTGAATTATGTTCTTAGGGAACGTTAAAGCATTAGACTGAACGTAGACATACATTTTTTTTTCTCCTTTAATGTATTAGTGGGAGAAATTTGAAGCTAATAAGAGATTTATGAATTTTGTCAAATAATTTTGATAAATCAAGTAAAATGGGGACTAAGAAGTGACTATTAATGAGAGACTTACTAAAAGCAAACAAAAACATACATGAAGTTTAAAACAAGTAGAATGGAAAAACAAAGATCAGGAAAATGCTAATCAATACTAATATTATAATTTTTATAAAAAGCATAAAGGATAGTATTTCAGATTTATATAAGAAATAAAATAAGTTTGGGCCATTTGATGTCAGCCAATCTCATGTATATACCACCCCAGTGCTAAAAGATGGGCTCATGAATAGAAAGACAGAGGTTATGTACAGGACCAAAAGCTCAGGCTCTCATTCACCAGGCCTTCTTTAACTTCTCCTGCTGGCAGAGGTCAAATCTGCCAGCAGCAGAAATCAACACTGAGCTACTATTCCTCAGACATATATTCTGAGTATAGGTTTGCCTAACTTCCCTTCAGAGTCTCAGATAGCACCCTTCCTATTAAGAAATGTTTGATTTAGCAGGATGGGATCCCTCATAACACTGCATCAGACTAGTGGATGCACTTCATAGCAAAAGAGGTGTGGAAGTGAGCCCAAGATCATAGTCTCAAATGATCACATCACATAACACTCCGTTCAGAAGCTGCCAGCTTAATGAAGCATTGAAATGGTCTGCTGGAAACACAGCTGTAGCACCAGCTCAGTCAATACTCTCTGAGAATGGGTGGCCATTCTCCAACATACAGTACACACACCGAATCAAAGACCTAAAGTACTAATGTAGGTCTTTTGTCATTAGTCATTACTTAATGATTCCAGAGGGAAGACATTATAAGTTAATGAATTATTTTTAAAATAAATCATTTTAAAAAATATTTATTTTTATATTTATTTGTCTTTCATCTTTTCTAGGGCCACACCCGCAGCATATGGAGGTTCCCAGGCTAAGGGTCTAATTGGAGCTGTAGCCCCCGGCTTAAGCCAGAGCCACTGCAACGCGGGATATGAGCTGCATCTGCAACCTACACCACAGCTCATGGCAATGCCAGATCCTTAACCCACTGAGCGAGTCCAGGGATTGAACCTGCAACCTAATGGTTCCTAGTCAGATTTGTTAACCACTGAGCCACGACAGGAACTCCTAAAATAAATCATTTTTAAAAAGAGGAATATATCAAATGAGTCTTTTCACAAGGAACATCAATAATAGATAATGCTGGAGTTCCCATCATGGCTCAGCAGAAACAAATCTGACTAGTATCCATGAGGATGCAGGTTCAATCCCTGAACTCACTCATTGGGTTAAGGATCTGGTGTTACATGTAGGTTTCAGGTGTGGCTTGAATATGGTGTTGGTGTGGCTGTGGCCTTAGGCTGGCCGCTACAGCTTCGATTTGACCCCTAGCCTGGGAACCTCCATATGCCATGGGTGCAGCCCTAAAAAGACAAAAAAAAAAAAAAAATAGATAATGCCACCAAATGGTTTACCAAAACCATGTGATTTCTAGAGAAATCACTAGAAAATATCAACATTTAATACTTTGGGCAAATAATTCTAGAATTACACTAATTTGGTTAATGGGACCAAATGACACAAATTATAGTAGATTTTCAGTGAACTCTAAGTATAGGGTTTAGAGAAATGGGGAAGTCCATTTATAAAATTACCAGATTAGATGAGAAGTTTAGTACCAAACTTCATTCAAATAAAATAATCTTAATCACTGGAGACATAATGTTATATGTGTCAAATTTAGCTAGATCATAGTATTGGTTTTATCATATATGGAGGCAAAATCTTATTTGTGTTTGTTTTTTGCTTTTTCTAATGAAGTATGGTTGATTTACAGCATTGTATTAATTTCAAGTGTATAGCATAATGATTTAGTGTTTTCATAGATTATACTCCATTTAAAGTTGTGATAAAATAATGGCTATATTTCTGTGTGCTGTACAATACATCCTTATAACTTGTCTATTTTATACATAGCAGTTTGCATCTTTTCATCTGATAATCATATTTTGTCCCTCCTCACTTCTTTTTCCCCACTAGTATCCACTAATTTGTTTGCTAGATCTGTGAGTCTGTTTCTGTTTTGTTAAATATATTTATTTCATTTTTTAGATTCCACATATAAGCAATAACATACAGTATTTGTCTTTCTATGATTTATTTCATTAAGCATAAAACTATCCTATCCATATTGTTGCAAATGGCAGAATTTCATTTTATATGACTAATATTCCATTATTTATAAATATTAAATTATGTATTTTGTGTATACACACACACACACCCCACATCTTCTTTATCCATTCTCTGTTGATGAAAACTTGAGATTACTACCATATCTTGGCTATTGTAAATAATGCTGCTATGAACACTGGGGTGCACATATCTTTTCAAATTCAAAAAACAAACAGCCCAATTAAAAAGTGAACAGAAAACCTGAATAGAAAATTTTCCAAAGTAGACATACAGATGGCTAACAGGCACATGAAAAGTACTCAATATCACTAAATTATTAGAGAAATGCAAATTAAAACAATGAGGTATTACATCATATCTCTCAGAATGGCCATCATTGAAAAGTCTATAGATAGCAAATGTTGGTGAGGATGTGGAGGAAAAGGAACTCTTGTATACTATTGATTGGAAAATATAGATTGGTACAGCCACTACGGAAAATGGTGTTCCTCAAAAATCTAGAACTGTTAAATGATCCAGAAATTCCACTCTGGATGTATATCTGGATTCTACCTTTCTATGGTTTAGATAAAGCACAGAACTCTTTCTTTAGGAAATTCCTTTTCCATTTGTTTTTAACCTTCTTTTTGTTAACATTGTGTATCACATTGAATGATTTTTAAATATTGAACTATCCTTGCATCCCTACTATAAATCCCACTTGATTCCTGGTATAAATCCTACCCAGCTGCAGCTCAGATTTAATCCCTGGCCTGGGAACTTCCATATGTGCAGGTGCAGCCATTAAAATAAATAAATAAAAAGAAAGAAAAGATTTTTATTTTTTACTCCCTTCCCTTTGTGTTTTTGATGTCATATTTTACATTTCATATTTATTCCTTAACTGATTATTATAGTTATACTTGATTTTATAATTTTTTGTCTTTTAATGTTTGTTCTGCTTATTTAAGTGGTTGATTTTCAGCCCTTACTATCTCTTTGCCTTTACTAGTGGGATTTTTCCTTTCTGATAGAGACTTCTTTTCTTCTAGATACTTACAGTATTTTATTTTCCTCTTAGAGATGACCATTTAACCTTTCTTTCATGGTTGGTTTAGTATTGATGAATATTTAGGTTTTTTTCTTATCAGAGTTCTTTATTTTTCATTTAATTCTAAATGATAATCTTGCTAAGAAGAGTATCTTAGGTTGAGGTTTTTCTCTTTCAGCACTTTAAATATATCATGCCACTCCCATCTTCAGTTTCTGTAGGAAAATCAGCTGATAGCCTTGTAGGAGTTCCCTTGTATATGAGTCTTCGTTTTTCTCTTGCTATTCTTGATAGAATGCTCTATCTTTAATTTTTCCCTTTTTCATTAAGATATGTCTTGATGTGGGTCTGTTTAGGTTCATTTTGTTTGGGACCCTCTGTGTTTCCTGTACCTGGTTATCTGTTTCTGTCTTTGGGCTTGAGAAGTTTTCAGCAATAATGTCTTTAAACACATTTTTGTCCCCCTTCTCTCTCTCTTCTTCTGGGATGCTTGTAATGTTAATGTCGGTATACTTGACGGTATCCCAAAGATCCATTAAGCTATTTTCATTTTAAAAATTTGTTCTCCCCCCCCTTCTGATTGGGTGATTTCCATTACTTTCTTCTCCAGATCACTTATTCATTCTTCTGTGTCACCTAGTCTTCTGTTCATTCCTTCTAGTGTGTTTCATTTCAGTTATTGTTTTTCAGTTATGATGGTTCTTTTTTTATATTTTCTAGTTCTTTGTTAAAATTCTCAATGTGTTTTTAGGCTTTACTTAGCTCTCTAATGGAACAAAGGTATAACAAAATACCTATTAAGAAAATTTTATTTTATGATTTATTCCAGATTTGAGGAATTTTGTTTTAGCTTGGTGAATTAATTAAATATCTGGTAAAATTTCTGTTTTATGAGTTACTCTTACAGTAAACCAGACTGTGAGGTATTTAACTATGTATTAGTTATTTGCTAATTTTCAGCCTCTGATAAAGTGATAGTGTCTAAAATTTGGGCAAGGTCTCATATAGGTATATAAATCTAAGATAATTTACTTTAAGAAATAGCAAATATGATTAACCAATTTCTTTCCTTTAGAATATAAACACATATAAAATTCTTATAACTTCAAATATAAAATTATAGGGATTCTTACTTCAAGTATTAATTTTGATTCTAGGAGATAATTCATCATTTCATTGGTGAACTGGGTAGGGCATCAGATATGCATATTTTAAGCATCTTACTGTTCTTGTGTAGTTAACAGTGTCACATATTTGCCTTTGTTCCGTAAGCATTTAATGTTCCAGACAACTGAGACAGATGCTATGACAGATCCTCTTTTTTTAAATCTTTACAAAAAATCCTTTGAATTACTATACACATATCTGTTTTCTGGGAGAGGAAACAGTTTGGAGAAAGTATTTGAAATGAAAACCTCAACATGTCTGACACCACAATCCATGCCTATTTCAGTAGGGGAAATAGGCACTGGAACCGTCTAGGCATTCTACCATTAACCCTATCACTGCTTGCTTCTCAGATGCACCCCGTCTGCAGCTGTCCCCTGTGGCTTCTGTGAACAGGTCTACTTCTCTTCCCTGAGGAGGGTTATCACTTTGTTCTTTGGAGTTCTTCTCCTCACAAGACTGATTGAAAGTGGGATATGGTTTCACTCTTCTTCCTTTCATGCTGCCTCAAATAGAGTTATTTTTATTTCTCCACGATAGCTGAAAAACAGAAGCTTTTTATTTTTCTACCTCTGAATACAGTGGAGAAAATATAGAAAACCTGGAAACATTCAGATTTTCATAATTTTAACAAGTCTCTATGTATAGTCTCAGGTGTAGTTTCTGAATCTAGAATGTGCATTTAAAAAAAACATAGTCACAGAAGAAAAGACGGAAACATCGGAAGGATGTTTCCACACAACTTTACATGCAGGGGTAAAAGATAGAGTACAAAGAAGTATAATATACAGCATAGCAAGGAATATGTATTTTAAATCAGAAAATGGTGAGTGTTATTATTAAAGCATTAGAACCTTGACCCTGCTTGCCTAAAGTATCTATGTATCCTTAAAGGAGTTGTAGAACTTGAAGATTTATTCATACTATGGGAAGATTGGATGAGCAGGGTCAGTACTATGTTTACCATTAGAACTGTTGTAGACACACCCTTATTTATGATGAACTATAAAGGCTGTAGGGGATATCCTTGTGTAAGTCTCCAGTTTCACCTTCCTTCTGGAGTTAATCCTTAAAAATAATGAGTGTTGCTTTTTTTCTTTCCCCAGATATCATGTGGTCTGATCTATATCAAGAGAGCACTTATTTAGGGCCACTTTTTATTAAGTTTTTGCTTAAGCAGGTATTTTAATACCATATAGAAGCTCCATGATTTACTTTGGAGTTGAAACAAAACTGATTATTCCATAAGGAATTGCTATCTTTCAGAACCAGGTTATTTGTCAGTGAAATTATGCCTTCCCTATAACATGAAGGTATTGTGAAATGATATTTATCAGGGACCCATCATATTTAATGGCTTAAAAAGCCGTATTGTGCCATTCGTGGAATATACCCTTGAAATATGGAAATATATGTATTTTCCAAGTTATAGGTAGGATGTTGATATCAAATTTTGGAAGCACTTCTATGCAGGTTACGTAGAATTAAGCCATGTATCAATGTGGGTTCATGAGTTCAGGACATAGTGGTTTCCTAAATCCAATGATATCTCCAGTTGACAAAAATACAGGATGTCTTAAAATGATTACCTCCAAGCAATTTAGACCTCAATGAATTAATGCTGTTTCTGAATTATTCTTTTGTGGAAGCCAATGGAATTGCATAAAGTGAATATTAAAAATAATTATTTAAGTATTTTAGCTTAAATTTTTAGCTTAAACTTTAGCTTAGAGATATTCCTTCCTGGGTAGTCATCTGTAAAATTCAAATATTAGTTGTGTACAAATTACCATGGGTTCAGCACATTATTTTCCAGCCTGCTTTAAAAAAAAAAATTAATAGTGGCCAAAGTATATGGAGTAGCATTAAAAACACGAAAACTTGTTTCTGTAACAGGATGTTTAGTGGGATTCAATATGCAGGGCATAGGGTCACAGCTTAAAAATTCTGAAGTGTTAAGTATCCCACAGCTTAAAGAGAACTGCCCCAAAGAGGGAATTATTAGAATTTCCCTCAGAATTAATAATAAATGGCAGAACCAACCCTTCTGCATAAGCCACTCCTATCCCCCCACCTTTTTGTAGAAAATGACTATATTGGGGAGAGAGGATCACCATGAATGCAGTTATTGTGTTAGAGCCTCTGCCCTCCCCTCCCTTGGAGGGGAATAGAGTTGCTTTCCTTTCTAAGGCCAATTGGGATTCCAAGAGGATTCCTCAGAAAGAACGGGGGCTCCTACCAGGAGACACTGGTTGGCAGTGTGCTTGTTGATTGGATGTCTGCTTGGCCAGCACACTTGCTAGTCTGTCTCTTGGCCTGTTTCAATAGAAGAGAATACAGTGAAAGTTTGTCAGCAGAATGAAGAGAGCCTGTACTTTCACACTCTCATATGGTAAAGAAGAAATCAGACATATACTAAGGAATGTAAGCAGGCCTAGGCCTGCTTGCCCGCAATATGGGCTGCATGTTTGTGTCCCTCCAAGATTCATATGTTGGGGATGGTATTTGACTTTTGGGATGAAATTATTAGATAGTTATGAGGTTAGAGTCCCTATAATGAGATGAATGCCCTTTTGTAAAAAAAAGGAAGAGACATAAGGTCTCTGTGTGTGTTTGTGCACATGCACCAAGGAAAGATCATAAAAGGACATAAATAGGAAAAGGAGACTTGACTAAGAACCTAACAATGCTGGTACCCTGACTTCAGCCTTCTAACCTCCAGTACTGTGAGAAGTAAATGTTTGTTGTTTAATTATCCTGTCTAGACTATTTGTTATAGCAACCTGAGCTGACTAAAACACCCATCCTAGAAGGCTTCTTTCTGGACAGGAAGGCCT
Source organism: Sus scrofa (assembly GCF_054392235.1). Lineage (NCBI taxonomy): Eukaryota > Metazoa > Chordata > Mammalia > Artiodactyla > Suidae > Sus > Sus scrofa. The sequence goes on along the minus strand of NC_139397.1, from coordinate 108,227,842 downwards.
TATCAGTTGATGTATTACCAGGAGAGGGATTTAGGATTGGAGAATAAGGTTCACCTGGAGCTTAATCTACCTTAAGCTGTGGTATGAGGGGACCCCTTCAGTTTTTCCCAAGAACTTGTATGGCCCTCACAAGACAGTTAGCATTTGGGTGGCTGTCTCAAATGGGGTGTCAATATCCAGCCAGAGAGCAGAGCAAGCCCAAACAGAGAAGACTATAATAGCAGCCAGTTATATAATGATGCATTTGTTTCTTTCCGTTTCCTTTCTACCTATCCTCAACAGCTGAAGAAGCTAGATCTTGAAGAAAAAGGGTAGCAAATGAAGAAGAATCCACATGTACAGATTTCCCTTCAACCTGTACTTCATCACTGCCCTTAGTGTTTTTTTTTTTTTTTCTTTTTTTTTTCTTTTTTTAAGTGTTCACCCGCAGCATATGGAGGTTCCCAGGCTAGAGGTTGAATCGGAGCTACAGCTGCTGGTCTATGCCACAGCCACAGCAACTCAGGACCCAAGCCCCATCTGTGGCCTACAACAGTACAGCAACGCCAGATCCCCGACCTACTGAGTGAGGCCAGGTGTTGAACCTGGAACCTCATGGTTACTAGTCGGATTCATTTCTGCTCTGCCACAATGGGAACTTCTGCCCTTGGTTTCTGTATCTGCCCTCATGCTTGGAGCCAGTGGGATTTAGATTGAGTTTGAGACTAAGTTTTATTTATTTTTTTTGTTTTTTATTTTTATTTTTTGTCTTTTCCAGGGCCGCACCCATGGCATATGGAGGTTCCCAGGCTAGGGGTCTGACCAGAGCTGTAGCCACTGGCCTACGCCACAGCCACAGCAACGCCAAATCCGAGCTGTGTCTGCGACCTACACCGCAGCTTATGGCAACGCTGGATCCTTAGCCCACTGAGCAAGGCCAGGGATTGAACCCACAACCTCATGGTTCCTATTCAGATTCATTAACCACTGAGCCACGACGGGGATTCTGAGACTGAAGTTTTATATTGGACTGAATTTTAATAATCAAAAATGACTGAAAAGTTATGGAATCTACCAAATATGATACTAAGGGATGGGAAAAAGATTGGATAAAGCATTATTGAAAAGAGTGATTTTAAAAAAAGTGATTTCATGTTTATATTCCAACTTGGAGATTTCACTGGTATTCATTTTGATAAAATATCTTTCATTGGTTTGGCAAATAGAGTGGAGAAAAGATGGGAGAAATGTGCAATGAAAGTCCACCCCTTTTTCACTTTAGCTTCTGGAAAAAGTAAGAATATCAAGACTTTGGGTGATGAGTTACAGTCAGCAACATGAATGGCATTTTTGTGGTTGTAGTTTTATATGGGATTAGACTTTTGTGTAAGAACATTTAAAAGAAAATCTCACACAACATAAAAGTTGATTTTTCTTCATTAGGTAACAAACTGTAAGTTATATGAGCACAAAGGTGAATCACTGTGAACTGGTTTTTGAAATTGACACATCTGGAAGATAACAGTTCGCATTAATGTTTCTAAAGGAGTCCAAGCATATTGTAAAGCATGCAACCTCTATGAGAAACTGGAGCTGCCCAGAGAGTCCCAGACATCTGTGTTTTTAAGCAGTGACATTTTACATTATCATTTAAGGAGTCCTTATTTTATGCTAAAAATACAGATGTTTCTCCTTTGCTTCTAAGGTACTTTTGATCCCACAGTTACTTTATGCTATTAAAACACATTGCATTTTGCTACTCCTAATAGTACCATCATCTTATAAGAAGGGAATGCAAATCTTATCCCAGCCTATGATATAAAAAATGAAGCTTGAAAAACTTTCATACCTAAAAAACAATTTCTTCCCAAATATACCACCCCCCAAAAAAATTCAGGGACAGAAGCTACATACTTACGATAGCCTCTGTATTCTGCTATAGCAAAAGCTAATCATAAAATAATTGAATTTTATTTTTTATTATGGAAAAATATTAAAAATTAAAAGATAAAGAAGTTCAACAGAATCTGTATTTGAATTCTTGTTTTCCAACACGTTTCTCTTATACATTTGTGATATTTTTCCATTATAATTTAATGAACTAATCCAACTTTGGAATATTATAGGGTTATTTTTCAAGAAGGTGAGCAAAGTGCATTGATTTTAGACCTTAATAGTCACTTGCTAGCTTTGTGACTTTAGGAGTGTTGCTTAACCTCTTCTGTGTTGTTTCCTGTCTTGTAAAAGACACTTAGTTTCTTGAATAGTTATGCGAATATTAAGCAACAATCACATGAAGGGCTTAGGTGTCTAGCATATAGTGTGAACATACTATAATGTTACTGCTATTATGTAGATGTGAAGATGGACATACAGAAGAATAAAAATGTAAACTCACAGGAAGAAGTTAGAGAGGTTTTGAAGGAGAATAGATAGAAACCAAAAACAGACAGGGAATCAGAAGTGATTCCAACATTAGCCTTTCTCATCCTGACCTAAGCTGCTTGTTGATGAGGCTAAGTTCTAGAGGATAGCAGCTGAGAGGTGTATGGGGGGATCTCTTCTGCCAGCTTCCCATTCATGGGCTGAGGCTCCATCTTGGGTATGGCATTGCTGAGAATTCTGGGGTTCTGACCACTCCTGACACAGCTTAAAAGGTGGTAGTTCCACATGAGGAGAGGTGAGTTGAGAGCTGCTGAGGTCTTTTGAAAGAAATTTCCTTACATTCTCTTTTTTCTTCCCTATTTTTTGAGATTGGATATTATTAATATTGCATCAGTGTATAAATAAAACCCAGGATAGAGAGAAGAATGGAGAAATACAAAGAACCTAAGTCATTGAAGACAAAGGTCAACAACAAAAAGCATTATTACTGGCACAACAGGGAGTCCAGAGATACAGTGGGGTCCTATCTTGAGACCAGCTGAGCCTCTGACCTCCTGATACGGGAAATAATAATTATTTCCTTTAACATTTAAACCATCTTGAGACATGGTTTCGTTACTAGCAGCCCAAAGCAGTGTAACTGAAAGATGTTAATTTGCAAATAGTTGGTGTTTATAGTCCTCAAACTTTTTGTACTATTCAGTATAATTTACTGGATTTTTTTTAGAAACCATTTTTGTGTACAACTCATAAACTTCTATCCAATTTTGATTTCTTCCTTGACTTCTTTCCTTTTTATTATTCATTAAAGGAACTTCTTATGATTATTTTTCTGATTTTTTTTCTCTATTTTTTCTACTATTTCTTAAGGATTTTTTTAGCAAATATTTTTGGATTCCAATTTGAGTTTCTATTCATGTCTTTTTTGACTTTTTTCACCTTCGTATTTTCTGAATTGTGAAAGGCTCATGTTTATGATTATAATACATCTCTTTGTCTTTCTTTAAATATATTAATTCCATATATCCAGTTCCCCCTGCATCTTGGTAAACCCTGTGTGATAAAATGATATGTGATAATACTGATGCATTTTCTTACTCAAACTTCTAACTCCATTTTTCACCTCTGTTCAAAGAGTGAAACATAGAGTCATCATTTGTATAGAGTGAGGGAATTATTGTTGGTAGAAATGGACAGTGAACAGAGATACCAGATTTCTTCTAAGCTGCAGATTCAGGCATAAAGGGATATTGTAAGTGGTGATACTAAACTACTGATGGCATCCTCACTGTCTTGTCTCAGAGAACAGTCCTGTGGTCAGAGAAAGCTCTAGGATAGGGACAAAGAAGATTTTGGAAGTAAGGAGGAAGAAATAGGGGAGGCATTGAACCTGGCCTACATTTCCCACCATGCATCAGAGATATATGCATGTCTCATCTATGAGACTGTCTCACACCTGTCTCACCTGCTTAGTAATGGTTGCAACCTCAGAGAAATGGAAGGGAGGAGTCAGGGGAAGCAAAAATGCTCATCTCTAAATTTCCTACTGCCCTCAGAAAGGACAAGAGATTGGCCAGATCTTTTCTGAACTCATGAGAAGGGTGGAATAGGTAAAGCAATTTAGAAAATTCAAATAACATGAGGAAGTAGAGGTACCTGTTAGAAGCTGACACTTGAGGCTATGCCAGGACTTGGCTTCAGAGGAGCCCCTAAGACTATGGTAATAGAGGTCAAAGATACCTGGGAACAACTTTGGGATGAATTAGACAAGTACTTCTGGAGATTAACATCAGCCCCAGAAAAAAAGGAATGGGGACAAAGAGACTATGATTGCATTTTAAACTGAAGCCTTTGAAAATCATTCAGGTGGACTGTTTACTAATTTGGCAACATAGGGCCGGAGAGTTAAAACATTAAAGGAAAATAAAATAAGCTACACTTTTGCAGAAATGCATTTGAGGGGCATATCATAAGTTTTTGTAGAATCAGAAATGTATACCTGGGGCATATCTATTTTACAAATGTAGTGCCCTGGAGGCATTTCTTACTGTCTTTTCCCCCACAAGTCCAACAACTTGCTAAATGCTGCTCCTGCTTCCTCCTGCACAACTTCTCTTGGATGTGATACTTGCATCTTTGATGCCAAGTTAATTATCCAAATTCCAGTTGTTTCTCACTTGTGTTATGGTATATATCCTAATGTTCCTGCCTGTTTTGTTCTCATTTCAGGAAGTTTTAGGATCTTGTATCTCATTTTTCTTACAGTAGCATGTACTGTCTTAATTCATTTTTTTGATTAGGCTTCTCTAACTTTCCATGTCATACACACCTATTTAGTGTGATTTGAAGACAAAGGATATATTATGCTCTAGTATAATTTATTTATAGCTGACTTTCATTCTTCTAATCACTGAACCAGTTATTTCTTTTGGAAGTATATTTGACACAAATGTGAGATCAATCTCTTGTGCCTTGATATTTGCTTGGATTATGTCTTTAGTCTCAGGTTTATATTTTGAGACTTGCCCAACATAATGGACTAAACTAATGCAGATCATCATCCTCAAAAAAATCTAGGTAGAATACTTTAAAATACTTAAAAATACAAAATTTCCTTTTTAAAAAATGACTTATTTTTTCCATCACAGCTGGTTTACAGTGTTCTGTCAACTTTCTACTGTATAGCAAGGTGACCCAGTCATACATACATATGTACATTCTTTTTCTCACATTTTCATGCTCCATCATAAGTGAGTAGATATAGTTCCCAGTGCTATACATCAGGATTTCATTGCTTATCCATTCCAAAGGCAATAGTTGGCATTTATGAACCCCCAAAATTCTCAGTCCATCCCACTCCCTCCTCTTCGCCCTTGGCAACCACAAGTCTCTTCTCCATGTCCATGATTTTCTTTTCTGTGAAAAGGTTCATTTGTGCCATATATTAGATTCCAGATATAAGTGATATCATATGGTATTTGTCTTTCTCTTTCTGACTTACCTTAGTATAAGAGTCTCTAGTTCCATCCATGTTGCTGCAAATGGCATTATTTTGTTTTTATGGCTGGGTAGTATTCCACTGTGTATATATACCACATCTTCTTAATTAAAAAAATACAAAGTATTCAATGAAAGAAAAGATAATCTACAAGTGCCAGGAATTGAGAGAAATAAAGGCAGAGTTTTAAATGGAAGCCATGCCGATGAAAATTCACATAGGTTTTAGGCATCATACAGGCCCTATGGGCTGAGAATTTTATACCTACATAAGGATGAGAGCCATGTCATTTGATCTACATACGCTGGAGAGCTGCTACTGAGTACCTAGCTTAAAAAACAAACAAAAACAACTTCTTTGAAAATCGTACTCTCCTTGCAAAAATAGGACTAGAAACATCCTGCACCAGCCTTGGGAAGGAGATTGAAAGTTTGCTCTCTGTTTGGAACTCTAAGTGGAAAAAAATACTAGTGAGAAACTGAAACCCAAAGTTTATGCCAAATGGGGTCACAATTGATATTTCCTAAATGGTATGGGAAATACAAGCTGAGAAAATGAAATAAAAGCTAGTCGATGGCTATTAAAATCTATTGTATTCTGTCAGAAAAAAAGTACTAAATTGATCTGTCAGGATAATTTCACAACTCAGGGACCATACAACTCATGGAAAATACAAACTGATTGAAGGTAAACTTACAATCAAAAGTTACAAACTACTTTAGCAAATGAACCATTATGAGGGAGAGTAAGAAGGCATAGCAAATAGGAGGAGCAAACACTCTCAAGAATAGAAAATAATAAGCAATCTGTAAGAGATTATAAATAAGTATATTTAAGTTGTTTAAAACATAAAGATGGAACAGAAACCACAATGAAAAAAGAATATGATAAAGTATAAAAAGATAAGTTTAATATATAAGGAGACGTAGAAATTGTGGTTTATTTGAGGAAATCATCTCAGTGAAGTAAAGACTAGCACAGAGAAATAAAGATATGAATGATAATAAAAAGCAGTTGACAGAAATAAAGGATAGAACATGGAGATTAAATATATATGTCATGGGAATCTCAGTGATGAAAATAGAGAAAATGGAAAAATAACAATATTAAAATAATTTATTGGTTGAGAATTTACCTAATGTAAAGAAGACAAGCTATGAAATCAAAATAGCATAGAATAAAATCAGGTTCCCACCCAGAAATATCAGTGAAATTATAGAATTTGAAGTAACTTCTGTGGCCCAGTGGGCTAAGAATCTGACTGCAGAGGCTTAGGTTGCTGTGGAAGTGCAGATTAGATCCCTGACTAGGCACAATGGGTTAAAAGGATCCGGTGTTGGAGAAGCTGTTGTGTAGGTCACAGTTGCAGCTCAGATTCAGTCCATATGCAATGGGTGCAGCCATAAATATATATATATATGTATATGGAATACAAAAGGCAAAGAAATATTAAAAACAACCAGTGAGAAGGACTAATTATGTACAAAGTATCATTCAAGTCTGAGGAAATAATTAAAGACATTTTAAGATAGATAAGAATTCAGAGTATACCACTCGTCATCCACTGAAAAGAGAATTATTAGAAGACATTTAAACCGAGAAGAAAGAAAGGGAATGTGAGAAGCAAATGGAATCAAAGAAGTTGGTGAATATGTGGCTTAACCTAAATAAAGAATTCATGTTTTAAAATGCTTAAATTTTGGAAGGTTTAAAAATAAAGTGGAATTGAAATACCAGATAAAAATAACATGAAAGATGGGAAAGAAGAGTTCAGAGTTGTTTTTTATGGTTCTTGTATATAATGGTGCTGGATAAAGATATTATTTTTCTTATGTTAAATTTGTATGCTAAGTTTTTTTTTTTGGTATAACTACTAGAAGAATAGAAATAGATATGTAATACAAAATAATAGAAGTGGAAAAAATAGATTACCTGAGTAACTTGATTATGCCAAGGATAAATATAAAACAGGATGAAAAAAAAGAAAAAATAGAGAAATTAAAGAACACAAAGTAGAGTGGAAATAATTGCAAATAACTATCAATTAAAATAAATATAAACAAATTAAACTCTCTTATTTAAAGCAGGGGTTTTCAGACTTGGTTTAGAATTGCCACAACATACATATGTATGTTGTTCATAAGAGAACCACTTAAATACATTGATATAGAAAAATAGAGTGATGGAAAAAATATATTTCAGGACTATGAGAATGAAAAGAAATACAATTTAGCTTTATTAATATAAAAAGCAACTTTTAAAGCAACATCATTATTAATCAAAATGATGTCATTAGTTATTTATAGAGGGAACAGTTAACCAGGAAATTGTAATTTTCACCTTATATGCACTTTACAGTATAGACTCAAAATGCATAATATTAACAATATCAAGGAAAAAATAGCAAATCTATATACGGTAGCTTATTTGAGAAATAGCTCACCTAAAATAGTTTACATTGTCATAAAATAATAGCAAAAAATATCCCAGTTGAACAAAAACTCTATTAATGTATTTAATACCTAATACCTGGAGTCAGAACATACAGCATTTTCTTTACTTTAGACTACAAAGAAAGGCCCAACACATTATCATCATAAAGTAATATTGGCTATATTGTAATAAAATTAGAAATTGATAGCAAAAAGATATTGCAGATGTGAAGTCTAGTTTCCAGTAATAGTACTGGAGCTTGTATTACACTAAATTTCTTATCAATACTAATTATGAACTTGGAACAAAAATATTTTTAAAGTTTCTGAAGCTATGGAAATCAATCAAAAGCAGGCACAACTGGAGGAGAATTTGCTCTTAAACCTTTTCCACTGAGGGCATTCTCAAGACTTGTGGCACAGTGTGTGTAGGATTTGATCAGAAATTCAGTCTTACTGGCCTGAGGAGGCAGAGGATAGGCGCTGTCACAGTTGCTGGAAATTGAATGTGGAATACAAGAATTGAGGAGACCTCAAAGGGAAGTCGTCAAAATCTGTGTAAATCCTTCTTATAAATGACTTCTCATATCTTTGGCTGTTTGAACTTCATGTATGTTAGGATCTAATCAAGTAGCTCAAGAAAAAAACAACAGCTGGAGGATTGAAAAAGATGAACAGATATTTCAAGAGCTGCCTCCCAGAGGAAGACAAAGTTTGGATTTCCAGTCCTATTGTATAATAGAATCTTGGTAAATATTTCAGCATTTTCACTGAAACACAAGAAGGATTATGCTTTATAAATAAAGACTATACTCTAAGACTAACAGAATCACCTCTGAACTGAGGGCAAAACTTTCCCACTGGTCAGTTAGCTGCTTGCTAGAACAATACTAACCATTCTTCAGAGGAAGATAACAGAGTAAAGTCACTCTACAATTTATTATAACTAGAAGAAACAGCAAAAGTGACCTATGGTTAAGAGAAAAATCAGTCACTGAAGACGTATCGGCAGACAATTACAGATGTTGGAATTTGCAGAAGGACTTTAAAATGATCGACAGGATAACTATGTAAAAGAGTCAGTTTAAAAAGATGGGTATAATAGAGAGTTTCAGGAGTATTTGGAAACTATCAAAAGGAATCAAATAGGAATCCTAGAAGAAAAAAAGTGTAGTATCTGAAATTGAGATATCCTTCAGATGACATTAACAGTGAATTGGAAGCAATAGCAAAAATCTTGAGTGAATTTGAGAAACTCAAGCATAGAGAGAAAGAACTGAGCCTCAGTGACTTGTATAATGTCAATCATCCTCACATACAAGTAATCAGAGTCCCAGAAAGAGAGAATTGTGCAAATTGTAATTTTTAGTTGAATATTCAAATAAAATTTTAAATTTCTTTTTGAGAAAGAAATATTATTCATCTTTATATACTTTCTTCTATTCTTTTTAGTAGTAAGTTTATTGCTGCCAAAAAATTTTATGTAACAAATCCTACCTAGTTTTAATCCTTAGGGAGACTTTTGCTAAAGTATGTTCCTCTGAATATTAAATAGTGGTCTGTCGAGATGCTCCACATGAAAGGATAGAGTGGTCAAATAAACTTGAGAAACTATTCTGTTTATTCCTTTGGAGACTCTGAGTTCAAATCACTATATTAAAGATTCTGAGAGGTCATGAAGTAAAGAAAACTTAGTTTGACTAAATCAATTCAGCTATGTGGATATACAGAGCACTGTAGAGTCAAAACACTGGAGTTCAAATACTGGTTCCACCATTTTTAGCAGTATGACCTTGGGTAAGATAAACTCCTTGAGCTTCAATTTCTTTTCCTTCTCTGAAAAATGAGGACATCAATTGTAACTACCCCATGAGTTTGCTGAAAAAATTAAATTAGTCTATTCATGCGTAGAATTTTATCTTAGTGAATGTCATATGAGAAATATTAACTTTTTATGCTATTGTTACCCAAGTTATCTGGCCGCTTTTTCAATATTTCTTACGACTTGAAAAAATATGGTACAATATCCCATGTTACATGAACCACCATATTTTCTAGCATGATTGTTCTTACACTTCATTTTTTACTCTTCATTAGTGTTCCACTATAAAAGTTGCCAGGAATTGAACTAAGAAATATTAAAAATTCAGAGATGGGGGAAAAGACCTAAAGATTTACTATAGGTTTGTCTCAAGGGCAATTTTAATTTTTAGCTCGAGTAATATATAAAATTTCTGTGACACTTTTTTCTTTTAAAAGACAGTATGCCTAGCAACACACAATTATTGGGTAGTGGAATTTGTATGTAATTCTAAGGAGTAAAGTTTCAGTCAAAGCATAAACTAGAACCTCATGCCAGGTTGCATGGAGAATATGGGAGAAACGTCTCTATTCACTTAAGGGTATCTGTGTATAAATGAAAATGTAATTCCAATGTATTTTTAGTTTTTGTCTTGGAAAACATTTGAAATTTCCAGTACATATTGAAGATATATTTCACTGTTGCTTTGAAATTTTTCTAATGAGCTTACATGAGTATATTCTGCTTTAAAAATGAATTGCTTTAAAGGATGTTGAATATATTAAGCATTTTCATTGCACTGACAAGTGTGATATATTCCAAGAATCACAGATTATTAGGAATATAATAAGTTCTCTGATCACAAAAAAAGTGGTATCAGTTTTTTCCTCCAAATATTAGATTAGAGTTGATTAAGGTAAATTTGAAGCAGCTATTTCTGCTTCATTTTATGTAAGTATATATGTTTTCATAGGGTGGCTGATACTAAGTTATGTAAATACAGTTTTTAAAATTGGAGGAGGAAAAAACTAAATAATTCTTTTTTAAAAAATTAAATAACCATCTTATTTTACATTCCCTTGGTGGCTGAACTGGGTACAAAGTTTTGAGTGCAAGTGGTGATTTGAATGCTGTTTCCAAGAAACACTGGTGGAGGAGTTCAAAAGGAGGAAGGAAGAAAGGCAAGTAGTCAGGCAATAGGGAGTATATCATGCAGATTACTGTTTGTTCTATCCTGTTGGGTAATTTGACAAGAGAGACTAGAACAGCTCAGACTTAATTCTCAGCTGAGGAAAGAATGATCTGCAATGCTGATGTATCAGCTCCCATCTGGCCTGACTCCGCGTGGTATAAGCGGCCTATGACCAGGTCAAGCCCTCAGGCCTTCTTTAGCAAGCAGCAAAATGGTCAGTGTCAATAGGTGAGAGGTTAAGACACTGATGATGTATTTCCATTTCAATTTGGTTCCTAAATAATGTTTTACTTAAAGTAAATGTGAATCATGGACCAGTTTTCCTAAGTAGATTTTTTTTTCTCACCCTAAAAGTAAATGACCAACTAATGTAAGTAATTTAAAACTATGACCTTCCATACTTATCTATCCATGGAATATATAGCCAATTACATCATTAGGTTACCAACTGCCCATGAGTCAGACCACTTAAGGGATTTTCTTGGATTGAGTAGAGTATTGCTTTTCTTTTTAAACAAATGCAAAAATTCCATTTCACCAGTCATGGAGCTATCTATTAAACTGATTTCCTTCTGTGGTGTTAATTATGATCATGTAATAAAAAGGGTGCATGGATTCCTTGAAATTCCGTTTTTATGACATAGAGAAAATCCAAAATTGTCTAGATAGATTTGCACAGAATATATATCAAAAGTACTAAATTAATGTATTTTACTATAATCCACAATACAGAAAAAAACAATTATAGAATATAGTAAGCTGTCTTTTAAACCAAAAAGCTTAATTGCCCATAGGGAAAAAAGCACAGGAAAAAAAAAAAAAAACATACGATTTCTCAATAATACAGAATGAGAAAGCATTTTACCAAGATGTAAAAATTCAAGGCATGTTGAAGAGAAATGGTCTTTTCATTACAGTGAGTCATAATTTCCAAGTGAGTTTCTTTGAGTGTGGCTACAAGTACATTATATGGTATGTCTAAAGTTCTTCCGGAATGAGAATCACACCTATTCTGAAAGAATTTATCCATCATAATTTTTTTTTTTTTTTTTTTTTTTTTTTTTTTTTTAGGGCCGAACTGTGGCATATGGAGATTCCCAGGCTATGGGTCTAACTGGAGCTGTAGCTGCCAGCCTACGCCACAGGCACAGCACTGTGGGATTCGAGCCACATCTGTGACCTACACCACAGCTCAGGGCAATACCAGATCCGGAACCCACTGAGCAGGGCCAGGGAGCAAACCCACAACCTCATGTTTCCTAGTGGGATTCGTTTCCTCTGTGCCACAATGGGAACTCTCATCATAGAATTTAAATAAAAATATAATCAACTGTCATAATAAAGTTATGGGAAAGAGATTCCAGGAATGAAATAATAAATTTCAAATATAAGAGACTAAAACTGAGAAAATGAAAATGTCTCCAAATATTATGGATTTTATCCTTTTGTTCTTAAGCAATTGTAGGAATTAATGATTGTTTGAAATACCATGTGTGGCAAAATGAGGAAAGCTGGTTTTCTGTTTCTTGCCAGATGTATTTAAGATTGTAGAGCTAATGCTGTGATCCAGAAACCAGGAGCACAGCAAACCTTTCAATCTTCTCTTTTTGAGAGCATACAAAGATTACTATTAGGACATTTGCATTTCTTTAAACTTTTTAGAGAGAGGAGTTATCTTTACTTAAAGTATGAAATCAAAATATTTATTGAGAGTTATGGAATTAATTCATGCAATTTAGCTAAGAGTCACTGATTTTCATTAAATGAGAGTTCTTAAATGCCTTAATTAAAAGTTATGAAAATTTAATTGGATGCTTCTTTATATGTTGTTATGACTTATCAATATAAAAGAACAGTATGTAACATTTTCAGAAAACTTTTATTTTCTAAAAAGTGTATATTTTCAAGGATAAGCCCAGTACTTTAGAATCTACAACAAAGCCATTATCTATGCATTTGTGCATATCTGATGGACTCTGTAATTTAACCTAAGGTCCTTTCATACTTGCAAAGATATTTTCCTGCTTCCTTGATTGCAGCAACTTTAGTTACATATGCATGGTCATAAACTTGTTACAGCATGCTGTAATCAAGATCTAAGAAATCAATGAGGTCCTACTGTATATAGCACAGGGTCCAATCTTTTGAGATAGAACATGATGGAGGATGATATGAGAAAAATAATGTGTGTGTGTATATATATATGTATATGTATATGTATGACTGGGTCACATTGCTAAACAGCAGAAATTGGCACAACATTATGAATCAACTATAATTTAAAAATAAAAATAAAAAACTTAAAGGGATGCAACTCAAAACTTTTCAGCTACATTCATTTCCCTAAACAGCAGGGGGCATACTTTCTTTTCTGATCTTTTCAGCAGAGCTGTTAACATCTGTTGAACTTTCTAACGCTGTTGTTCTTTGCCTCTTGCACATGTAACATACACAGTTTTGGAAATTCTTGAGTGGTTTGGGCTCATAAGGTGAAATACAATCATACTTTAGTATCTTTTAAATGTTTGAGCAATTATCAGGTAAATATTACACTGAAAATTTAAGACAGATGAAACCTATGTTAGACAATTTCCAGTTGAATTTAGAAAGCACAAGTAAATTGGATATCTAGTCAAGTGATGGAAAATAGTTGGCATGATACTTTTTTTTTTCCCAGATTAGTAGAGTATGGCATTATGAGATACATTAAGAAGAGTAATCATAATGATTTCCTTTTTCTGCTGGCTCTGTGTATGGCTCTAAACTTGTAATTAAACATGGTCTCTTAGTAAGAACCTACTGTAACCCTTATGATAGCACTCATTTTAGTATCTAATCGTGTTTCCTTGTTCCATGTGTACAGGTTTTGTCTTAGGAGGAGTAGTTCTTGAAGGTAGGGATAGGGCATCTGTTAGAGGACTGGGGTCATAATGAGTAAAGGAGGTGCCCGAAAGGGGGCTTTTCCACTTACAAGTGATTACATCTCTCTTTCCCTCTTCTTATCCCTCCCCAAGTCACTGGTCCTATGTTCAGTGTGCCTGTACCGCATCTGTGTCAAATCTCGGTGGCCAGTAACCAAGACGGAAAAGCAAATAACATTATTTATTCAGCTGTTCTTTAGCTTTTTGTGGAAAAAAATTTTTTTTGAAATTTTAATTCAACTACCATTTGTTATGTGCTATGTACTTTGTGGATGTTATTTACTTAAATTTACAATAACACTATGCAGTCCAGTGCTCTGCCATTGAGCTATACCCCTTTCACAATAACTCTATGAATTAAGTACTATTATTTTCTTATTTTATGGAGGACTCTGAATCCTTAAGCTGATAAGTGACAGAACCAGCTTAGTACTGTATTCCTAGTTAGTGCCAGGCATGGCCTCTCACAGGTGCAATGAACTCTTCTCAAATTTAGGCAGATCATCTCAAAAGCACAAATCATTTTTTTTTCCCAGAAAGTAGGTAATGGATATTATGGCATTAACTCTAAATTAATATTCACAAAGTAAATATTTCTTTTTAGGTTCATTTTCATTTTGCTCCTCTTTTTTGAAAAAAATAATAGATGACACTTTCTTCCTAGAAAAAAGATACTGTGAATCTAAACTTAATTCCTATCTTAGAATATTTTCCCCCTTTGTTAGATTTTCAGAGATAAAATTTTAGGCAAAACAAACTCTGTTGAATTTATGAACCCAGAAGTAAATGAAAAATGACTTGAGAAACCACCTTTTTTCACTTAGAACACATTTTTTTTTTTGAAGGATTTTTGGTTCACTTAAAATAGTGCCATAAAGTCTCTTAAAATCATTTAAGACTGGAAATCTCATCCATGCTATGGAGTGTCTTCAAGTTGTGCCAGCAGCTCACCATTCTCAAGATATGCCTTTTCTGGCTGTAGTGAAGTGTGACTACCTCCTGTTTTTCCCTCCAAGTGCCTCCCATGGAAATTCTTGAAAAATAAAGCAACGTTTCAACCCACACTTTAATGAGTGGACTGGAATCCCTATCCCTTTAGATATCTCAGTAGTGACTCATAGAATTGTCTAGCCCTCGCTTTCCTAACATTTTCCATTCACTGTAAGTTATTTCTTCATCTTCTTTTGCTGTGCAAAAGTGCTTTTCATGTCTGCCAGCTGAAAAACTCGAAATAAATAAGACCTATAGTTTCAAATTTGAATGTGCTATTTGGGCTTTTTAATGCAGCCCTAGTAATCTGGTGTTTGGCAGAAGTATCATCTGAAAATGGACAGTTAGGATGCAACTAAGAGTTGCTTGTCTATAATTTACTAAATGCAATGCCAAACTGTGCAATCTGACCTGCCCGTGCCATTTAATGCTCTCTTCAGTCATTTGTTTTATCACGTGTGATGAGTTTCTGTGGAGTCACCCTTAGGCCACCCCAAGAATCCAGGCACTAGTTTCAAAGTACTAAATGGCTGCCCAGTGAAATAAAATAGTGTCAGAAACACATACCAAAAGGGATGTTAGAATGCTGACATAAATGGGTTCAGTAAGAACATTTGAGGCGACAGACAACATTCTAATTAAATGATATGTTCAACCAGAAATGTTCATGCCTCAGCTGGTGGTTCATTTGCTTCATGCAAAGATTCTCTGGTTATAAATAATAAGATAAAAATATAGAAAAATATTATAGTAGTGATAAATTAATTTATGAGGGACATTCTGTTTTATCAAAGGAATTTCTCAGAAATATGTATCTTTAAAAATCATTTCTCTTTTATTTCAAAGGACCACTTTGTCAGTTATTCTGAAATTAAGTTATATCTTTGACACTGTGCCTGGTCAGAATTGGTGTCCCCACTACGAAGATGTCAAGTTAGCTGATCATTCTAGTCCCACCTTGGTAGTTGTGATCTTCTGGAAATCAGTTATTTTAGCTCAAGCCCAGTTTTTCTTTATATGAAATGAATATAATATTTCTTGCTTTTTCTATCTTATAGGATTTTTGTGAGCATCAGATGAAATGATACAAATGAGAAATTGCGTTATGAATGTAGTTTATTAGTTAGAACTCAAAAGACCTTTTCAAATTGTCTTAACTTTCTCTAGAGGCACAAGACCTAGAATTACAAGCCCTGTTTTATAAGTAAAGTAGAGTTGTGATTTTTCACACCTTGGGGAAGTTTTGACATATTGTCTGGCATTAGGGGGACAGTGCCAATTTTTGTCATGGTGGCCTATCTCAGAAGACAATGCTCACATTCAAAGATAGCATCCAGTAGAGAGATTCACTGTGTCTTGCTTTGCATTTTATTTTTCTCCCTCTTTAAAAGATATAGCCTCAAGAGAACACTTTCCTAGTCTCACTCTCTCATACACACACACACATAAACATACACACATGATTACACAATGGTACACTGGAGGCTAACTCAGAGGTATCCATATGGATATCATAGAGGGAGGACTTCATAAAATAAATAAGCAAACAAAATCAACAAGAACAAGCCCATCTACAAACAATAAAACACCCCAACAAAGTTCTTGTTATCCAAGCATACCTTATATTTTGATCAGTCTTTGGGTTTGCAAGGACTGGCTATATTTGACTGCCATATTGAATTAAAAAAGTGGTCATTGACTAGGAACATTCAACAATTAAAAAATAGAATCAACTGACTTTTGTATTCCAAATAAGTGATTATAAATTCTTCTTTGAAAAATACTATCAGAGTTCCCGTCATGGCGCAGCAGAAACAAACCATGAGGTTGCGGATTCGATCCCTGGCCTCACTCAGTGTGTTAAGGATCCGGTGTTGCTGTGAGCTGTGGTGTAGGTTGCAGACGTGGCTCGGATCCTGCATTGCTGTGGCTGTGGCATAGGCTGGTGGCTACAGTTCCGATTGGACCCCTAGCCTGGGAACCTCCATATGCTGAGGGGACGGCCCTAAAAAGAAAAAAAAAAAGAAAAAAAGAAGAAAAAAGACTATCAACATCAAATGGGGTTTGATAAAGTCCTTGGGACAGAGAAACCTGTGAGTAGCATGGTAAATCTGATTCAGTAAGTGCTTCCTTCTTTTACAGTGCTTAAAAAATTATGTTATTTTTATATAACACAGCTATGACTTCATTATCTCTTGTATTTGAACTGGGCATTCTTAGCATTTTTAGCTATCCTGTTAACAGAACCAAATCTATAAAAGTCTGTTTCAACATGGTTTATTAATTTGGATTATAGGCTCCAAGAGCCTTGTTATTAATGTTGAGAACTTAAGTATGTTAGGCAGTACAGGCTAAGTTATGCTTATCAAATCTCAGTGGCTTGGGATCCTAAAGATTTCCTTCTTACTATGTGTTCATTGTGGATCAATGTTCGAGCCTTGCTCACTGATGTTACTCAGGGGCCGAGGGTGACAGCTATCTGCTTGAACATGAAAGGTTCCCTTGCCAGAGGAAAGGACTTCAGCAGGCTCTCCTGTTGGCTTGGAAGTGACATGCATCACTTTTGTTCACAGTCTTTATGGCTGGAATGTCACATGATTACCCAACCAAAAGAGAACCAAAGTGCAATTTACCACGTGCAATTTACCACGATGGAGCAGTTAGAAGCAGAAATATTTGGCAAATAACTCTAATCACTACCACAGTGAGGACAACTTATATATAAAGAAATTATAATTATGACTAATATTTCTTGAGCACTATGTGTCAAGTCCTGTGCTAAATGATTTCCATGTATTCTTTCATGTAAATTACACAATGAACCTTATGGGATGACATATTATGTCTACTTTATAAATTGAGAAAAAAGATGAGCCGGTTTAAATTGCTTGTCCAAGAGAACAGGGGTGGTGAGTGGCCGAGTCGGATCTGCCTGACCCAGAGGTAACAACTGTTACCATGCTTCACTCTTCAAAAATGTCCGTGATGGCTAGTAATCAGATTTATCGTGATAGACATCAAGATGGAGATCCATATATTTCCTGTGTTACCCACGACAGTCTTTTACTCTTTCATTTCTAAGAAAAGCCTGATGAAGAAAGGCTAACTTGTTGGCTGAAGATATATATCCAGAGGAAACTAGAAGGTAACCATCTATTCTTAAAATTCTGGTTCCAACAGGTTAGGCTAAACAGTATCATTATTTGTAACATGTAATTTTAGTACATTTTTCCAGATTAATGGTCAATATGGTTCAGATTAGAGACTGACATTGGATTCATGTGGTAGTTTTTGAAATTGCTAGTGATTTTTAGGCCCCTATTTTTAAAAATAAACTTTTAACTTTAGAATAATTCTTATTATAGAAACATTATGGGAGTTCCCATCATGGCGCAGTGGTTAACGAATCCGACTAGGAACCATGAGGTTGCGGGTTCGACCCCTGCCCTTGCTCAGTGGGTTAACGATCTGGCGTTGCTGTGAGCTGTGGTGTAGGTCGCAGACGCGGCTCGGATCCCGCGTTGCTGTGGCTCTGGCGTAGGCCGGGGGTTGCAGCTCCGATTCGACCCCTAGCCTGGGAACCTCCATATGCTGTGGGAGCGGCCCAAAGAAATAGCAAAAAAAAAAAAAAAAAAAAAAAAAAAAAAAAAAAAAAAAAACATTATGTAGTACAGTTTCATATATCTCACACCTGATTGCCCTATTATTAATATCTTATTTTAGTATGGCACATTTGTCGCAATTAATCTGTTGACATGAATAGATTATTATTAAAGTCCATACTTTGTTCAGAGTTCCTTAGTTTTTACTTAATATCCCTTTTCTGTTCCAAGATCTCATGTAGGACGTTACATGTAGTTGTCATGTCTACTTAGGTTCCTATTGGCTGTGATGATTCCCCAGATTTTCCTTGTTTTTGATGATCTTGACAGTTTTGAGGAGTACTGGTTAGGTATTTTGAAGACTACTTCAGTTGGTATTTGTGTAATGTTTGTCTTTTGATTAATTTGGAGTTAGGGGTACTTTGAAAGAAGACCACAGAGATTAAGTTCAGTCCACATTTGCCCTTTCAAAAATTTCATAGGCTAATTTTTTTCTATTCTTTAAATTTTCTCTGCTTTGCTTTCCTTTATCTTTATTTCCTTTTCTGGTTCCCTTTCAATTTTCCTCTCTCTCTTCCTGAATTTTTTTCTCTCTCCCACCATTCTCCTTCCTGCCCTTCTTATTTCCTCCCTCTTCATTTTCAAAGACGTCAACAACATTTACTAGTATTTAAATACTAGTGATGTATTTTCCTTGTACATGAAGATTTCATAGCTTTATTCACATACATTTAACTACAAATCATTAACTATGTATTTTTGTTGACACGGGAGGCAAATTTATACATTTGTTTAGTTAAGTAGGCAGCCCCTGAATGCTTTCTCAGATTTTATGTCTCAGGATGTAAGAAATTATATCTTACTAATTTGTATGATAAATGTCATAGACTCTGTAGCTGTTGCTCTTAAGATTGATTTTAACAAAAAATATGCACATCATTTTAGTATCTATATTAAGTACTTTGCACTTATTCTTGGATTTAGATCTTTTTGGCATATTCAAAGATCATTTGGCACAAAAACTCTTTTGAGTCAAGCAGTTTACTTTGATTCCACCCACATGTACTAACCTCTTTTTGCTCTCAGTATCCCACTCAGAGAGCAAAACCACTGACCTAGAAAAGATGACTCCAAGCATCCACATAGTCAGACACATCAAGAATGGAAGGTAGCATGTGTACAAATGGTATACTAGAAAATTAATACATTTTATTTCCACATTCTATAGATATAAACAAAAAATAATTTTATACTCTGTTACATGAAATTTCTTAGAGTTAATATATTCTTTCCATTAGCCTCTCTGCTTAATAATTTTCTTTACTCTGATCATAATTTTATTATTTGCATATTATAAGTGCAAGAGTTGGCTGTAAGTAACTGCATCAGATGAGAAACTGGAAGCAGATATAGGGGTGGAATTGTTCTTCTTTCCATCATTTATATTTGTTTTATAATATTGTGCTTCTTTTGAAATGTATCATTTTATCTTTGCACTAACATTCCAGACACTGAGAACAATATAAATATTTTCTAAATACATTATCATGTGGTATATATTTCCAGAGCTGAGTAAAGAGACAGAATTATATGTCATAAAGTTTTATTTAATTTTTACATATTATATTTTTACTTTTAAATTATCAATAATGTTAAAGCTAATATGATTCATGGTGTGAGGTCTTGCTTTCTGCTTCTGACATATAAAGGATTCTTTAGGTCAGAGAATATCTGACCTATCACTGGCACTCCTGGGTCTGCTTGCTGATTAACTAAAATCTGGATTTTTCCTTTCCTTACTGAATGATGGTGCTTTGTATCATAATTTCTCAATGCTGTTGACTCCAGTTTTGTTGGAGATAGAATCGAGTTTTTTCCAAAAACTGAATAGCTTCCAAACTCCTTGCAATTAACACAGGTCTGGCCACTGAGAGAGAAATGAAAGCTTACTGGGTATTGTATGTAGGTTTAACTGAGGATTTGGGGGAAGTTTTGCTTGCTGGGGATGGGGGCTGTATGTGAAATAGCCATCTCTTAACCTGAAGTTATGGAAGATGCTAATAATAATGCTGTGTTGTTGCTGTACCAGAAAAATACTGCTATCTTTTAAATTTAAAATGAGAGAAAAAAAACTTAAAAATTTTTGACAACACTGTGATTGGATTTCTGATGTGTGTATGTCAATATCGTTCTCCCTGGTTATGACAGTGGTAGCAGGGACTGTCCATGCTCTGGAGCTTCCTAAGGTTCATTTGGTGGTGTGTGGATGATATGAACATATTTAAAGGGTAAAGAATGGAAAGGAAACCTTTCCTCACCACCTTCAACATTTTCTGCCTTGACTGCACATGACTCGAGACTCTCTGGTCCTTGCATCTTAGACCTTGCTCCATTTTGATCCTTTGGTATCTTTTGAACCTTAAGTACATGGATTTCTTCTAAATGCTCTAGTCAGTCATCTCTCATTTCCTCCTTCCATTCAGCCAGCCCTGTCCCATTTCCTCACTTTGCCTGGTAAGAGAAAGACCTCCATTTTTATATGCCAAACACACAAAGAGCCTTTGCAGTTAGTTACTATTCCTCTGCTTAGACTGTTCTTTTTTATTATATCCATATACCTTATTCACTTACTTCCTTCAGGTCTCCGCTCAAATTAAGTCCTCAGAGAGGCCTTCCCTGATTACCCTTTAACTTCTTAATAGAACTTACATACTTTCTAGTTTCTTTATTGTTTGATCCTTTCAGAGGAATACATTTCCCCAAAGACCAGGGGAAATGTTGCTTTCTATATTGCTGTATCTCCCTGGATGTAGTACATACTGAATAAATACTTGCTGAATGAATGAATTTTTTGCACCCAGTTGAACTTACTGTTCTTAGAGATGATATTATTGGTAGCCAATCTGATTATAGGGTGTAGTTAATCAAAAATTAATATGGGACAGAAATTCTTTGCCTCACTAAGCAAACATAAAGATGAAGACAACTACCTTTTTATCCTTCTTTAGTCAGTGTTTGGAGAGTCTGACTTTTTGAGACACTGTTAAATAACCAGTAAACTCAAAGTCTTTTACTCATATGAGCAACTCCATTCATTGTAATTGTACACTAAGCAGGCCCTCTGATGTAGTTCTTTCCTAACTATTCATAACCATGTGGCATTTTTGAGTCAGTGGTTTGATGCATAAAGTTCCAAGCTCCTTTTACTCTTATTGCTTATGATGGACTGTTTCAGCTTTCAATTCAATTTCTGTTTAGATATCTTATCCATTTCCACCATGCATTAGTTATATGACAGTGGGCATGTCACTTGATTTAGTTTTATTCAGGTTTTTATTAATAAAATGGAAATAATAACAATGAAAAAATACTGGCAATCTCATAGGGTTTCTTTAAGTGATATAATAAATATTCAAATTTATTTTAAAATAGGCAAATTTATTAGAAAATGCAAATGTGTATAGTTTTAAATTCAAAGTCATGCATTGCAATAAAATAGTACACTTATTAAATAATATTAGAATTATTGGTTAATCATAAATTATAAATGGGACACTGCAGATTTAGACAAATTTAATTATTTGCTTCTTTTTAATTGAGAATTGAGTTTTTGCTGGAAAATTATTTGCTTCGATTTTATTTCTACAAATGCATAGAAGTCCCTGAGGCTATGAGCCTCAACTAATCTATTTTACTTGTCCAGTATAAGAAATATTCACATTATTTCACCAAATATAAAATATATAATTCTATGCTGGAAAATACAGAAATTATTGAAACATTATCTGAAGATGTTCATTTTTGAGCTATAGTGAATTAGCTGTGAAACAAATAAGCCATATTCCAGGTTTCTTGCTTTGTTCTTTTTATGGATTATTGCTAAAGATCTGTATAATATAAATTCTTATTGTACACTCCTTTGCATTGTGTAAAAAGTGTAGGAAATTGTTATATACAAAATGGAGAAAGGATTTGAGAATTCCCTAAGCAGATAAAACCATTTAAACCATGTAAGCAAAACTAAATCTAGTTTATTTCATGAATATAAGTGAAACAGATTATTTCTTATAAATACCTCTAAAAAGGAAATCTAAGCCATCTTCCTAAAAATGGTATAAGATTACTTTGTTTTGGTCTTTTTGTCTTTTAGGGCAACACCCGTTGCATATGGGGCTAGTCTAGGGGTCCAATTGGAACTGTAGCCACCAGTCTATGCCACAGCCATAGCAACACAGGACCTGAGCCACATCTGTGATCTATACCACAGCTCAGGGCAATGCCGCATCCTTAACCCACTGAGCAAGGCCAGGGATCAAACCTGCGTCCTCATGGATGCTAGCTGGGTTCGCTAACTGCTGAGCCACAAGGCAAACTCCAAGATAATTACTTTTAACCAATCTCTTGTCATCTGGAAACCCGTATTGTAATAACCAATCATTGTAAAGGTTAAACAACTTCCCCATTTTCATTTTATAAAGCCATTCTGTAATGTCAGGCCCCGAGCTTCATATCACTTTTAAATTTGAAAGCTCCCAGTTGAGAATTGTTTTTACACTGCACAGTAAACTCTTACTGCAGAAGGCCCTCTATATCTGTGGATGTGGGATATGCATAAACAGAGGGTCTAATGTATTATGCCATTTTACATAAGAGATTTGAGCACCTGCAGATTTTGGTATGTGGGTCTTGGGACCAACCCCTTGCAGATACCAGGGGATGCTAACTTTATTAATGTGGTGATTTTAATTTTGCTCTTTATGGATTTTTTGACAAAATAAATAAGACAGAAAATCAATTTTAAAATAATTACATGAAGAATATAGAATTTTTGTAGTAATTTCAAGCATAGTGGGAATCAGCAACACCTATACCTAAAAGAATGAACTTGACAGTGTTTTTAGTATACAAAAATAACTGAAGCAAAAATGTTTAAACAATGTTATTTAAATTATTGTAGGGAAGAATACATGGATCAGAAAACTCAGGGAAAGAAAATCTGTTTTGGGTAAGTTTAAATTAAAATAACTAATTTTAACATTCCATTTGAATAAATTATTTTGCATTACAAAAACTTGAAACTTGAAGACTTGAAAGTTTTCTCTTGTACAGTGGTATCTTCCCAGCTAGCTTACATTGCTTTTGAAATATTTTAGCCATATTGTTTCCTGATACTTATATTTGCAATGATAAAAATTCAATTCAGTAATTTTTGTAGACTCTTACTAATTTACTATCTTAAAACACTAGCTATAAAAGCTAACTCCTAACTTTAAAATTTTGCTTTAAAACAAAAAAAATCTAATAAGATTTTAATAATTAAATCTTTTTTTATATAATGATTTTTTTTTCCATTATAGCTGGTTTACAGTGTCCTGTCAATTTTCTACTGTACAGCATGGTGACCCAGTTACACATACATGTATACATCCTTTTTTCTCACATTATCATGCTCCATCGTAAGTGACCATAGTTTAAATCTTGATGGCTAGTCTAAAAATGTTTGTGGCTGTCTGACTTCCTTACAAAAATACTATCATTACTGCACATTAACTACACATACTAAAGACTTAACAAAATCTGTATTTATATCTATGTCTATCTCCAACCTTTTAACATGTCACCCAATTCAAAAATGATTCTGGGAGTTCCCATTGTGACTTAGCAGGTTACTAACACAAATAGTATCCATGAAGGTGTGGGTTTGATACCTGGCCTCTCTCAGTGGGTTAAGGATCCAGCGTTGCCTTGAGCTGTGGTGTAGGTCACAGATATGGCTCAGTGGCCATGGTGTAGGCTGGAGCTGCACCTCCAATTCGACTCCTAGCCTGGGAACTTCCAATGCTGCAGCTGCAGGCTCTAAAAAGCAACCAAGCAAACAAACAAAACAAAACCCAAAATGATTCTGTTTTCCTATCCATTATGACTTATTCGTTTTCTAAAGACTCTGTCATGTAGATCTCTAGAGATTTCTCTTTGATATCATCTAAAAATCTGTCTTTTGTATTATTAGTTTAATAATTTTCTTCCCTTTTAACTTGAAATCTTATCCCTCTTCTCCCCAGTCTATATCCCCTTTCCTTTATCAAATTCTTGCCATAAGACAGTGTGTCTGTCTTCCTTATTTATTTCTTTCCCTTTTATCTTTCTTCCATTCTTTTCTTTTTTCTTTTTGGACTAGGTTTTTTTTTTTTTAATATAAAATGAAAATAGAGCTTGAAAACAAAGGGAATGTATTGAATTTAAGGATAATTCCATCTCATTACTGTTGTAATTGTATGGAATAACTTTCCAGAGGAAGAACAAATTAAACAAATGGAAAGGAATTTAAAGTAAGCATAATAAATATTTTAGAGAGCTAAGGGAGTATAATAAAAACATGAGGCAGAAAAAAAATTTTATGAAGAGGAACCAGATGAGGGCTATGAAAACACAATTATTAAAATAGTGAACTAAATTAAACTAAATAGAAAAGCTATAGCTTCATCACAAATTAATCTTTTGAAATAGTAAGTCAGTGAACACTCATAGGTGCATTAGAGTCAGATAAAGTGATAGATTGAGAAAACATTTAAGAGATATGGAGAATAAGAGAAGTATCAGTAACTAATAGCAGTCACAGAAAGAGATTAAAAATTCAAAAAGAAAAAATATTTCAAAAAGTAGTTGCATAGAATTTTTAAGATCTAAAGAAAATAGGAGACTAGTTTGAAAACGCTCAGGGTATGCCAAATAGAATATAAGAAAAATCCACATCAAACTCTTTACAATGAATATTAAGAGAGAGGTAAAGAAAAAATTCTAAAAGCTATTTGAAAGCAGGGCTCATGCCTTCTAATGTTTTATTTTGTACTGCTTTCCAGAAGTATGCTTTGCATATTGTTGATATGCAATAAATTTTCTTGACTGACTGAATGTTCTCCTTAATTATTAACCAAGTAAGAAGGTAACACCATCCACTATCCTCCAGTAATATTTCCTGAATAAAAACCAAAAAGATGGAAAATTCTACTGTCACCAAGAAATGACTCCATTAATTAATTTTCCAGAAATTAAAAAAAAAAAGATTCTCCATGGGAAGTTAAATATTTTTTTCTAAGTCTAGTTATTCTTGCCCCAATGTCTGGCCAAGAATAGAATATCTAGTTCAACTTAAAAAGAATAGAAATATAGTAAAGACACTATCAAATTGTGATTTTAAAAAAATGTGGCAGAAAATATATCCTAAAATTGTAAAAGTTCATCTTTACTCAGCAGAATTTTAACCAAAATAATTATTTTTGCACACACATGTATGTAACCTTTATGTTCCTGGTAATGTTCCAAGTCAGGTATGTCTCCCATTCAGTCACATTTCTAGAATTAACCTAAAGGAAGTCATTTGCACAGCAGTTTTTGTTTAAATATGTTTATAACAACCTCTGGATTTTCAAGTTATAATATCTGAGAGATGACTTGAAATCAAACCAAAGAATTAGTTGAGAAAACATTTCAGGTAAATTCTGTCCAGCAATTAACTTAGGTATAAATATAACTTTATTTTAAAGTGAGTTCCTTCCTAGGAAGTTATATCTATCTGGCATGTGTGTCTAGAGTCAAGGTCTTAATGCACCTTCTGGTCATCCCTTACTCTTATGATTCATTTTGATACTGGTCTAAAATTTCAAATCAAAACTTGTCAGTTGGCTGTACGGTCTCTCAGAGGCCTCCATTTTGTTTCAAGCAAGCAATCGACTTCAATTCCAGTATAAATTTAGACCCGATTTTGTTTGTCACACTGCATCGTTGATGCTGATGCACTGGCCCTGGAGTCCTTCAATTCCCTTGAGTTGCCAGGGCTGCTCTAATCAGTATAGCTTCTTCTCCAGTACTGACCATATCCTGTCTATTCTGGCTTTACGGCCTAAACTGACCACATCATAGTGAACCTCTATGATTTCCTGTTCTTGTCTGAACATCCCTCAGGTGTCTGCCCTTAACATTCTGGAAGCTATTTTCCTAGAGGAAATTCTCTGTTTTTAGTTGTAAAAGTAAGGTTTCTGGAGATGCTCTTTGACCTCCTGGGACCCACTCACCTTGGAAACCTAAACAAATCCTCTCCTGACTGCCAGATCCATGTTCAAATACTGCCTGTGGGGGCTGGCAAATCACTACTATTTTGTTCATTGTATTTGGTCAAGGAATAAATAGGTAGAGATAGTGACAAGTGGCTAATCTTTTAGAATATTTTAAATAAGTCTCTGATAATTAAGGTACTAGGTTTATGACTGACTATATGCAATGACAGTACGGAGCAATCTGCTTTAATATATATGTTTTATTTTAATATATATGTTTCTACAGACTTTGTGGATACCTGTGGCTAATAAGGGTATCCTTTATTTATTTATTTATTTGTTTGTTTGTTTATTTATTTAGTCTTTTTAGTGCTGCACTAGCAGCAGGCAGAAGTTCTCAGGCTAGGGGTCGAACTGGAGCTGAAGCTGCTGGACTATGCCATAGTAATGACAATACCAGATTCAAGCCTGCCTGGGACCTACACCACAGCTCACAGCAACACCGGATCCTTAACCCACTGAGCGAGGCCAGGGAGAAACCTGCATCCTCATGGATACAGGTTGGATTCATTACCACTTCGCCACCATGGAATTCCAATAAGGCTATTCTTATTTCTGAAATCTAATGTCTTCCCAAACCATGGCTTGCAAAGCATCTTCTCATCATGATTCTTAAATCTAGGAAAAAATGGCTAGTGTACACCTTTGTAATGTTATGATGTTTTGCTCTTAAGAGATAAAGAGAGGGTCAAGGATTTGTGATGATTGACATAAAGGTGATAATTAATCTTTCATTTAACTAAATAAGGCATACTTGTTCTTGCTTACTATTTGATTTACCTTAATTCTGTGATGTATTTCAGTAAATCATGGGGCCATGTTAAGAATATTTTGATTGACTCATTCACATATGTAGATAGCCCTTAATAGTTAAAAGATCTGTGGTTGAAGTCTTCTTGTTTTGGTTTCTTGAGTTATAGTGTTAATAATTAGCACATGTATTCACTTGATGTTGATTAGTCATTAATTATGTGTTTTATATTTTTTGCTCAGTTTAATTTCTACGTGTAACTTTCATTATTATTATCTTACACATGAGAAAATAGAGTTACAGAGGTAAATTAATGTCCCTGAACTTTCATAGCTGATACACGGCAAAATGGAGATTCAAATGCGGATCTGTTTTACTCCAAAAACCAACTTAAGCTATAATAAAAAGCTTTCATAAAGTATACCTTTTCTACATCAGAAAAAAAAAGACAATTAAAATGTTAGAGTCAAGAATTTAATTTTTTAGACATGATTTATGGCAACTGAACAGGCAGTTCAAATATGTAATGGAAATGAGAACTAAAAAATATGGAAAACTATAAGAAAGTATGAAACGGGTCAATATATTATTGCGTGGAAGAAAAGAAATTTTATTTTTAATATATTGAATTTGTTATGATGCTTTCTTCTAGAAATAGTATAGAAATATGGAGTTCCCGTCGTGGCGCAGTGGTTAACGAATCCGACTAGGAACCATGAGGTTGCGGGTTTGATCCCTGCCCTTGCTCAGTGGGTTAACGATCCGGCGTTGCCGTGAGCTGTGGTGTAGGCTGCAGACGCGGCTCGGATCCCGCGTTGCTGTGGCTCTGGCGTAGGCCGGTGGCTACAGCTCCGATTCAACCCCTAGCCTGGGAATCTCCATATGCCGCGGGAGCGGCCCAAGAAATAGCAACAATAACAACAACAACAACAACAACAAAAGACAAAAGACAAAAAAAAAAAAAAAAAAAAAGAAATATGCTAACTTTTGTTTAAATATCTTTGTAAAGTAATTTTCTAAAATGCTACAGCCTTGAGTCCAACTCATATACTGTGAGTCATAATTGAGCAATTCCTAAGGAGAATTTGTGTAGCAATAAGACAATAATTGCATGCAATATGGTAAGCATGCACTTTAAAACTCTAGTACGTATTTAGCAATCCCTGGAAATCTGATGTCATTGGTTAAACCAGAAAAAAATCCCCAGGTTTTTCTATGTCCTTAACCTCAAAGGAGACAATTTACCATAAATAAGCAACAGGGAGTAAGACATTCTCACCAGACATGTAATCCAGCGGATATATGACATTAAATACCATGTGGTGGTCATTACACATAGTGAATAAAAGTCATAATGGTCAACCAACTCCAGCTCTTCCCTCAGAGTACAGACTACCCAATTTGGAGAAAAGAATGTAAATGCTGGTTTTAGCTGAGATAAAAAGTTGAAATCATAAGCAATCTTTGTGGTATGTACAACAGATTCCCACAATTTCCTATTACCTCCATGTGCAGATGATAGAAAGGAACATGTGTTGATATTTTTCTTTGGGGATGCTAAGATAACTAGTGATTTGAACCATATACATGCTGATATTTGGCCATTTTTGATAAAAAAGTGACAAATTCATAAAGTACAAATACTAAATCCTTTGGTGTAAAATATTGGCTTGTTATAAATAATCAAAAAGAATATTGTTATTTGGAAATAAAAAAGCTTTCTGTATTTTGAGGTATTTGCAGTTAATGGATTAGTTGGTGGTGTTTGAGAGAAAGGCTTAAAATATAAAACAAAGCAAATTAATGGTAATATGTAAGATTTAACTCCAAATTATAAACAGTAGCATTAATTTGAAACGATTGGAATCTTAGAACTATTCCCTTTTATTAGCAAAATAATATAATTAAAGGAATATTCCATTTTTAACTCATATAGATATTAATTTACTATTTAAATAATGATATTTTGAAAAAATTTTTTTTTGTCTTTTTAGGGCCACACCCATGGCATATGGCGATTCCCAGGCTCGGGGTCAAATTGGAGCTATAGCCGCCAGCCTAAATACACCACAGCCACAGCAATGCCAGATACAAGCCACATCTGTTACCTAAATCACAGCTCACAGCAACACCGGATCCTTAACCCACAGAGCGAGCCCAAGGATTGAACCTGCATCCTCAAGAATACTAGTCAGATTCGTTTCCGCTGAGCTATGACAGGAACTCTGAAAAAAGATGTTTAAAATGGCAAATTATAAAAATGTGCTGCAAATGTGTAGAAGGCAATACTTTTTAAAGAGACTAATGTTAATGAAAATACTTTGCTAATAGAATTATCATGTCTTCCAGTAATTTAACTTCTGAGAATATATCTAAAAGAAATGAAAACACTAACTTGAAAAGATACCCCCATGTTCAGAGCAGCATTATCTACAATAGCCAAGACATGGAAACAGCACAAATGTCCATTGATGGATGAATGGATAAAGAAGTTGTCCTACACACACAGAGAAGAATGTTACTCAACCATAAAAAATGCGGAAATCCTACCATTTATGACAACATTAATGGACCTTGAAGACATTATGTTAAGTGAAGTAAGTCAGAGAAAGACAAATACTCCTCTTATATGTGGAGTCTAATGGAAAGCCACTAAAACCACTGACCATAGAAAAAGAGGTCAGATTTGGGATAACTAGAAGGGGATGGGAGAAGGGGAAATTGGATGATGGAGGTCAAATTGTACAAACTTTCAATTATAAGATAAATAAGTATAAGAGATGCAGTATCCAACATGATGACTAGTTCGCATTGCTGTATGACACGTAGGAAAGTTGTGAAAAATAGTAGATCCTAAGAGTTCTCATCACAAGGAGAAATTTATTTCATTATATCTGTATGAGTTGGAGGATATTAACTACACTTATCACGGTAATCACTATACAGTATAGATCAAACCATCATCTATATACCCTTTAAACTTAAAAAAAAGAATACCTTGTTAACATTTCAATTATGAAGTTTAGGA
Organism: Sus scrofa; assembly: GCF_054392235.1. NCBI lineage: Eukaryota > Metazoa > Chordata > Mammalia > Artiodactyla > Suidae > Sus > Sus scrofa. Next base: position 108,197,649 of record NC_139397.1, on the reverse strand, counting down.
ACCAAATGTCACACAATTTAATTAATAATTTCCAGGTAACTCTTGTAATAGAAAAATAGCTAATTTGAAAGATTGTTTTCCTCTTAATCATCTCAGACTTTGATGAAGTTCACTTTTGTGTGGTCAATTTTTGATTTACTTTAGCCAAAATAATTAAAATCATAGAGTGTTTCCCTAGTCAAGAGCCATTATACAGGTAATTAATTCACTTAGCAGAGCAAAAATAGGAAGACTATAACTAGAAAAATGACATGGAGTAGGTGATGATAAAAATAATTATACAGGGAGTTCCCCTTGTGGCTCAGCAGAAACAAATCTGACTCGTATCTATGAGGATGTGAGTTTGATCCCTGACTTCCCTCAGTGGGTTAAGGATCTGGCATTGCCCTGAGCTGTGGTGTAGGTCACAGACGCAGCTCGTGTCCTGCATTGCTGTGGCTGTGGTGTAGGCTGGCGGCTACAGCTAAATTCGACCTCTAGCCTGGGAACTTCCATATGCCATGGGTGTGGCCCTAAAAAAGCCTCCCCCCCCCAAATTATACAAAAGTTTAAAAAAATATTCTCTATTCAACCACTGTCCATAGGTTTTGCTTTGAAGAATATCAGTGTATTTGGTTTTGAGTTTTATTACTGGAATCATTGACCATGGACACTAGAAATATTTGATGCTACAAAATGTAAAGTGCAAAGAAGTATTTTTAAGATGAAGATATTTAGCATGATTGCGTTGATTATTTTTAGTTTTTGGCATGACTAACAACTTCCTTTAGTGCAGTTTCCCACAGGAATGAATGAAGGAAGATAAGTGTTCATCAAGCACTTATCAACAAGAAAGCTCTTTCCTTTTGTAGCAGAAAAAACAGATACCTAATAATTCTTTAGTGCCTTCTGCGATTTATTGAGTACCTTGTTAGGAGAAGATCTATGTTTTCAGTACGGAAGTTGGAACTGGACCCAAATTTTTCATGTAATAAAGAGTGGGCAGTGAAGGTTGTGAGGATGATATGAGAGGAAGGAGACTAGCACTTGCAAGGCTGAACTCAAGGTTAAGGAGAAGACAGACCTTGTGGCTAGAATCTGGGGAGAGATGGCAGAAAACTATGAGTGAAATGTATGTGTGTCCCCCTAAGACCTTGTCAATCTTCAGTAAAAATACTCTGGTCATGATATTCTTTTTTTTTTTTGTCTTTTTGCCTTTTCTAGGGCTGCTTCAGCGACATATGGAGGTTCCCAGGCTAGGGGTTGAACTGGAGCTGTAGCTGCTGGCCTACTCCAGGGCTATAGCAATGTGGCATCCGAGCCAGGTCTGCGACCTGCACCACAGCTCATGACAATGCCAGATCCTTAACCCACTGAGCAAGGGCAGGGATCGAACCCACAACCTCATGGTTCCTAGTTGGATTCGTTAACCACTGAGCCATGACGGGAACTCCAAGGTCATGATATTCTTGCTGTAAACGGTTTCCTGTTGATGTTTATGAAGGATTCTAATTGTGTATCGGTGCTATGCCAGAGTTAGCCTGAGTGGATGAAAGGATAATGTATGTCTGGGTTCTACTTTAATTATCGTATTACAATTTCATGACAATCCTAGGTAGGTACATATTATTATTCTCAATTGCATATTCATAATTAAGGAAACTGAGGCCCAGAAACATTAAGTAATAACCTTTGGAAGGACATGGGCCGTGAAGTGGTAGAAAGTAATAGAATTTTGAATAAGATCTTACATTCAAAACGTTCTCTACTTTCTATCATCATAAATGCCTTCCATCATAGCAGTTTAATTTTAGCTGAGACGCCATGCACAAAGCACAAGCATGACCACATTGCTATTGTAAGAGATCAGAAAATAGTCAGTAGTTTTGATCCACCTAATTTGAAATATGTCTTTCCTTAGAGTCCTATAAAGAAAAGCTATTTGTACCTTCTAGTTTGTGGATGATAGAGGAGAACCACCCATTCATTTATGCTGGCATTCTTGGCAGAGAGAAAGTTATAATCATTTCACAAAATTGGTGGTCGTGATATACAAAGAGTAAAGGTTTTCCTATTTCCTGAAATATCTATCTTCTTGTCCATGTCCACAAACTGGTAGAGAATTACACTCAGCTTTCTTCAGATCCTCCATGAATTTTGTTGTCTGGGTTTGAGATCCACAGCTAAAATCTTGAAACCTTGGAGCAGAATCACAGGAAAGCCACTACATGATTAAAAAGTTGGAAATTGAGATTTCTTTTAAAGAAAAGTTTGGGACCGTTCGGCCTGGAGAAGAAAGTGTTAGGTGTGATTTATATGCTCTATTCAAGTATGGAATTAATTTTTTCCATACAAGGAAAAGTAATCATCTGTTTTCTAACCACATTATAGAAAGAATTATTGGAAGGGCTTAAGATTTAGGCTAGCCCAGAAGAATTTCCTGATTGTGAAAATGGTTAAGTATTGGAGTTGGTAACTGACCAAATGTTTGGAATCTCTTATTTCATTCCATTAAGACAAGGCTAGACTTTGGTTTCAGAGAATTACAGAGTTTTAGGGACCCAAGTGATCATCTTATTCAATATCCTTCCTCTACAAAGGCTCTGAGAGTTTAACCAAAAACTGTGTACTTGCTAACCCTCAAATTTGGTTTATGTAAAATTGTCTTCCTGACCAAAAGCTACACAATTTTTCTGTCTTGTTGAATGTGTTGCTTATGTAAAAGAGATACTATTTTAATGGAGAATTAAATTTATACAAAATAACCACTAATAGTGGCTTTTTTTCCCTCTGAAATTTGTTTAATAAGATGATTTATCTTTTGGTCAAATGATAAAATGCTCCTTATGTGTTCTTTAAAGCTTATTCCCAGAAAAGTCTTATTATTTTCTATATGTTCACATATTATTGAGAAATTTCTTTTAGACAGTTTATTATCAGTAAATGTACTCTTGTCAAACATAGGATTTTCTTTGAATCCAGATGTATTAATTCTCATTGCTTCTTACTTCTTGGAGGTAGAGTGTTTGAAAAATTGTTTCTAAGTGAAGAGTATGCTGAATAGTATTTGCTCAGATGACTAATATAAAAATAGCATGAAGTCTGGAAACAATTTAAACTTCTGCCACATATTCAGTAAGCCAGAGAAATGGTGCTGGAACTACTAACGATTTCAGGCAACAAAATGAAGTTTTATTCAAAAAGAAAACTAGAGAAGATAATTTTATACTTTAGAAATGAAATGATTACTTTGTTTCTTATGGAAACAGTGCCAATATTCCTAGAATTTTTAGTTTGATGATTGTAAGACTGATTAAGGAAGAGGCCATAGTAATGAAGTACGTCTGTTTTAAAATTATTGAAAAAATACCTTTGTGACCCAAAGATTATGGGAAAAAAGTAAACAGAACTCTTATCTATTTACTGAATGAAAAAATTGTAGATAATATAACTTTTTAATTCTAGTTCGGGGTAGGGAGATATATGAAGCCTAAGTATGTATAGATCTATTTTTACTAAATAGTCAATAACAGTCAATATAGAAGGGATCGATATACAAAAATAACAAAAAAATAACAAATGAATTATTAGAAAAACACAACTATGAACCAACTAAAATGTATAATATAATGGCAAGATTCTTCTGGTGATGAGTTTGGTTGGCCTACTTATTTTGTTAGAGTCATTTTCATAGTTATACAAATGACTTTTAGTAAACTATTTATTCTTGACTCTAAGAGCATTTCCGTAAACATAAATATAATGTAAGACTCATCATCTGTGTCTCTTCTACCTCTGGTCTGTTAAATGGAAGGGAAGCCTGCCCTGTGAATCATGTAGAGCAAAAAGAAGCCCAGATGTTGGCATTAACCCTATTATACCCTGCATTTGGTTTCCTGTCTTCTCAGTTCCCTAGAATTCTTATTTTATTGCATTTTCAAAATGATAGGTATATGACATGGGAATTAATTAATTCCATTTTATTCCTATTTACATTGCTCCTATTTTCTTCTTCTCCTCTTAGGCATTCAGTTAATGTATGTAACATGTATCTTTTCGTTTGTATGTGATTTTGCAAAAATGAATACTTTGTGCATCGATTTTTAATAAGTGAATATATATATACACATACATATATTCTTGCCAATCATCATATTATTGAGGTTAATCCCTGTGGAATCTTTGAAATATGTGCATGTACTCTGTTTTATCAAATGGTTGCCTAATACTACAGAGAACTCATCTACAATACATGCTTTTCTAATGATGGGTATGTAGGTTGCCTCCAATTTCCAAGCAAAAAGTATTACACTATAATAAACACTTTCATAGATGTTATTATGTAACTGTCCCAGAAATTTTAGATATACATATGTATCCAAGATTACATATTATATACAATAATCACATGTGTGTAATCTTGGATACGTATGTGTATACACATATCTAGGAGTAGACTGGCTAGGTCATAAATTATCTGTATACTTCACTTGACTAGTGAAAGAAAACCATTTCAAACAATATTTTATTTTATTTTATTTATTTTTTCTATCATTATTTCAAACAATATTTTAAAGTGTCTTTTTATAACATTTTTATTTAGGTGTAAGTCATATACCATAAATCTACCCCTTTAAAATGTGCAGTTCAGGGAGTTCCCATCATGGCTCAGTGGTAACGAATCCGACTAGGATCCATAAGGATGTGGGTTCGATCCCTGGCTTCATCAGTGGGTTAAGGATCCAGTGTGAGCTCTGATATAGGTCGCAGATGTGGCTTGGATCCTGCATTGCTGTGACTGTGATGTAGGCTGGTAGCTGTAGCTCTCCTTAGAACCCTAGTCTGGGAGCTTCCACATACTTTAGGTATCGCCCTAAAAAGCAGGAAAAAAAAAGGGCAATTCAGTGTTTTATAGTATATTCACAGAGAGCAAGGAGCAGCATTATTTAACTAAAGAACATTTTTATCACCCCAAAAGTAAACCCTAGTACTCAGTCACTCCCATCCTGCCCTCTTTCCCCTTCTCCTCAACCCCGGACAATCATGACTCTACTTTCTATCTCTTTGTATTTGCATATTCTGGACATTTCATTATATGGAAATGTACAACATATGGCCTTTTGTGTATGGTTTCTTTCACCTGGCATTGGCATTAAATATTCAAGGCTCATCCATGTAGTAGCATATGTAAGAACTTCATTTTTAATGGCTGAATAATATTCCATTATATGGGTTTACATTTTGAATGTTTATCCATTCATCAGTTGATGGACAACTAGATTGTTTTCATCTTTTGACTGTTATTAATAATGGGGGCATGAATATGGGTATGTAAGTTTTCATGTGGACATATGTTTTCAGTTCTCCCAGGATATACCTAAGAATGGAATTTCTGAGTCATATGGTAGCTCTATGTTTAACCTTTTAAGAAACAGCCAAATTGTTTTCCAAAGTGGCAACACCATTTTACATTCCAAGTAGTAATGTATGAAGGTTCTATTTTCTCCACATCCTCACCAACACGTCATTGTTTGCCTTTGATTCTACCCATGCTAGTGGGTGTGAAGTAGTATCTCATTGTGGTTTTGATTTGCGTTTTCCTGATGGTTAATGTTGAGCATATTTTCATATGCTTAATGGCCACTCATATATCTTCTTTTGGGAAATGTTTATTCAGATTTGCTGTGTGTTGAATTATGCCTTCTAAAGAGATTTGTTGAAGTCCTGACTCCCTGGTACCTTTGAATGTGACCTCATTTGGAAAAAGAGCCTATTTTTTTTTTCCTTTTGTTGATTGTTCTTTTTTTTTTGTCATATAAGAAACTATTGCCTTATTCAAAGTTACTATGATTTACTCCTAAATTTTCTTCTAAGAGTTTTATAGTTTTTGTTCTTACTCTTAGATCTATGATTTGTTTTGAATTAGTTTCTTTTTTTTTTTACATGGTCCTAGTCTCCAAGGGATTTTGAAATAATATTTGGCCCTTTCCAACTGTTCTAAAGAATCTATTTGTCTGCTCTCTAATTATATTCAAGCAGCTGGTACCAGCTTGTTGCTCTGTACCACTGTGATGGCTTAAACTGAAGATCGGCTTTCTACTCTTTATGCAGTATTAAACTCGTGAGAATTTAGCTAAGTAGATGATGTTTTGGGACAGTACTTTTCCTCAGAACTTTGAAAATGTTATCTTGTAAAAAATGTTCTTTGTAAGTTATCTGTCTTTCTTTTTTTATTACTTTCAAGATCTTTGTCTTCTCAGTTTTACTATGAGGTATTTAGTCAGAATTTCAATTTTATTGTTGTTTTTCTTGAGTCTGAGGATTCAGATCTTTTGCCTTTTTTTATTGAGTTGTTTACATATTCATCATATCAAAGACCTTAATATGGCTGTTTCTAATATCCCTAACAGGCTGTTGCTAATGTCCCTCTGGAATTAACCTCTAGTCTGATTTTTTACTGTATGTATCTCCTTGCTTTTCTTATAATTTAACCACAACATTCATTCTTTTTTCATGTGGAAGTCCAGTTGTTCTGGAAACATTTGTTAAAAAGCCTGTCTTTTCTCCATTGCGTTACCTTTGTTCTGTTGTCAAAGATCAGTTGACCATGTTTGTATTGGTCTCTTTATGGGCTCCCTGTTCTGTTCCATTGATCTATTTGTCTATTCTTTCATAAATAACACACTATCTTAATTACTGTAATCTTATGGTAAATCTTAAGATTTGCTATAGTAAGTTGAGTAGTATCAGTACTTCAACTTTGTTGTTCTCTTTCCATACTGTGTTGACTATTATGAGTCTTTTTCTTCTCCATGTAAACTTTAGAAATAATATTGATAGCCACAAAATAACTTGCTGGAATTTTGATTGGAATTTAATTGAAGTTATAGATAAAGATGGGAAAAATTTACGTCTTGATAATATTGAGTCTTCCTATCCATGACTATGGAATATATCTCCATTTATTTAGTTCTTTGATTTCATTATCAGAATTGTCAATTTTCCTCATGTAGATCTTGTACAAGTTGTTACATTTCTACCTAAGTATTTTATTTTGGGGGTGCTAACCTAAGCTGTTATGTGTTTTAATTTCATCCACTTGATCATTGCTGGTACCAAGGAAAGCCATTGAGTTTTTAATATTAACTGTATATTGCAACCTTGTTAACATAATTTAGTTCCAGGAATTCTTTTTGATTATTTTGGATTTTCTACAAAGATGATCATGTCATCTGTGAACAAAAAAGCTTTATATATTCCTTCCCAATCTGTATAACTTAATTTCCTTTTCTTATCTTATTGCATTAGCAAGGGCTTCCAGTACAATATTGAAAAACAGTGGTGAGAGAGGACATTCTTGCTTTGTTCCTGATTTTAGTGGGAAAGCTTAGAGTTTCTCACCATTAAGTATGATGTTGGCTGTAGATTTTTTATAGATGTTTTCCAATAAGTTGAGAAAGTTTTATCTTCATTCCATAAATGGGTATTGGATTTTGTGAAATTCTTTTTTCTGCATCTGTTGATACGGTTATATTTTTCTTTTCTTTTTTGTCCTTTTGTCTTCTCTAGGGCCGCTCCCTAGGCACATGGAAGTTCCCAGGTTAGGAGTCTAATCGAAGCTGTAGCTGCTGGCCTATGCCGCAGCCACAGTAATGCAGGATCCGAGCCGTGTCTGTGACCTACACCACAGCTCATGGCAACGCCGAATCCTTAACCCACTGAGTGAGGCCAGGAATCGAGCCTGCAACCTCATGGTTCCTAGTTGGATTTGTTAACCACTGAGCCATTTTGGGAACTCCCAATATGGTTATATTTTTATTCTTTAGCCTAGTGATGTATTAGATTACATTAGTTGAACAAACCTTGCTTACATGAGATAAATTCCACTTAATCATGGTGTATAATTTTTTTATACATTGGTTAGATTCAATTTAATAATATTTTGTTGAGGATTTTTATAAATCTATGTTCATGACAGATAATGGTCTGTAGTTTTCTTGTAATGGCTTTATCTAGTTCTGGCTTTATATATACTTTATCTATGCTGACTTCTTCATCTTTATCTTTGCCTTTATCTATGCTGGCTTCATAGGATGAGTTAGGAACTATTACCTCTTCTATCTTCTGAAAGTTTTATAGAAAATTGGTATAATTCTTTCCTTAAATATTTGTTAGAATTCATCAGGGAACCCATCTGGACCTGCTGTTTTCTATTAGTTTTCTGCTTTCTGGAAGGTTGTAAATTACTGATTCAATGTCTTTGATAGATATAGGACTATTCAGATTGTATATTTCCTCTTGTGTTAGCTTTGGCAGATTTTATATTTCAAGGAATTTGTCCATTTCGTATAGGTTATCCAATTTGTGGGCATAAAGTTGTTCATAATATTTCTTGATTATTCTTTTAATGTTCATGGTATCTGTAGTATATCCCCTCTTTCATTTCTACTAGTAGTTTGTGTCCTCTCACTTCTTTTCTTAGCCTGACTAAAGGCTTACTTATTTTATGGCCCTTTTCAAAGGACCAGCTTTTGGTTTCATTGATTTTTTTCTATGATTTTTTGTTATCAATTGTATTGATTTTCTCTGTAATTTTTCTTTTCTTCCTCTTTCTTAGAATTTAATCTTCTCTTCTTAAGGTAGAAGATGATTGATTTTAGATCTTCTTTTCTAATATGTGCATTCAATGCTATAAATTTTCCTCTAAGCATTGCTTTTGCTGCATACCACAAGTCTTGATGAGTTATATTTACATTTTCATTTTCATTTAGTTGAAAGTATTTTTATTTCTCTTGAAATTTCTTCTTTGGCCCATGTGTTATGTAGAGGTATGTTGTTTAATCTTTAAATATTTTGGGATGTTCCACCTATCTTTCTGTTATTGATTTTTATCATAATTCCATTATGGTCTGAAAGAAGACATTGCATGATTTTTTTTAAGTGTGTTAAAGTGTGTTTTATGGTCCAGAATGTGGCCTATCTGGTTAAATATTTATAGGACCTTGAGAATAATATGTTTTGTGTTGTTGTTGGATGAAGTAGTCTATAGATATCCATTATATCCAGTTGATTGATGGCATTGTTGAATTAAACTATGTCCTTACTCATTTTTTATATGCTGGATCTGTCCATTCTGAAAGAGAGGTATTGACATCTCCAACTGTAATAGTGGACTCACTATGTCTCCTTGCAGTTTCTATCAGTTTTTGCCTCATGCATTTTATGCTCTGTTTTTACCTATATATGGTAAGGACTGTTAAGTCTTCTTGGAAAATTGACCCCTTTATCATTATGTAATGCCCCTCTTTTTCTCTGATAACTTTCCTGGCTCTGAAGTCTGCTCTGTTTGAAATTAATATGGCTACTCCTGCCTTTTTTTTTTTTTTTTTTTTTTTTTGATTAGTGGGTAGCATGATACATCTTTCTTCATCTACTTACTTTTAACCTCTATGTATTTTTATAGTTGAGATTTCTTGTGGAAAACATATAATTGAGTCTTGTTTTTTGAACCACTTTGACAATCTTTGCCTTTTCATTGGTGCCTTTAGATCAGGACCTTCTAAGTGATTATTGATATGGTTGGAGGAAATATACCATATTTAAGAAAAAAATATTTTCTATTTCCTGTCCTTGTTCTTTGTTCCTATTTTTGTTTTTGACTCTTTTTTGCATTTTGAGGTTTTAATTGGACATTTTATGATTCATTTAGTCTAGCATATCAATTATACTTAAAAAATACTTTTTAAAATGGTTGCCCTAGAGTTTGCAATATACATTTACAGCTATTCCAAGTTGACTTTCAAGTAACACTATACTACTTCATGAGTAGTGCAAATACCTTATAATAATTCTAATTTCTTATCTTGTCCCTTGTATCAGTGCTGTCATTCCTTTAGCTTTTATTGGCATACCTCACTTTCTTGTGATTCTCTTTACTGTACTTCACAGATATTGTGAAGTACAGTAAACATGTTTTTTTTACATGTTGAAGATTTGTGGCAACCCTGTGTCAGCAAGTCTGTTGGTGCCATTTTTTTACAACACTTTTTGCTCACTTCATGGAAGTGTCATATTTTGTTAATTCTTACAATGTTCCAAGCTTTTTCATTATTATCATATTTGTTATGGTGATCCATAATCAGTGCTCTTTGATGTTACTATTGCAAAAAGGTTATACCTTCCTGAAGGCTTAGGTATAGTTAACATTTTTTAGCAATATATTTAAAATTAAGGTATGGGGTTAAGCAGTGAGAAACATAGGTGGCCATGGCTCCTAACATGCCTGCAGCTAAACCAGCTCAAGAGGGTCCTAAAGGCATCTGGGCTGTGCTGCTGGGGCCACCTGGGGCCAGAAAATATACTTAGGCACCCAGATTGGTTGAAAACTTCTGTGTCTGACATTTGGCCACTGGGGACATGCTGAGGGCCATGGCAGCTTCTGGCTCAGAGCTGGGAAAGCTGAAGGCAACTATGGATGCTGGGAAACTGGTAGTGATGAAATGGTTGTGGAGTGCATTGAGAAGAATTTGGAGACCCCTCCATGCAAAAATGGTTTTTTGGTAGATGGCTTCCCTCAGACCGTGAGGCAGGCAGAAATGCTTGATGACCTCATGGAGAAGTGGAAAGAGAAGCTTGATTTTGTGATTGAATTCAGCATCCCAGACTCTCTGCTGATCTGGAGAATCACAGGAAGATTGATTCATCCAAAGAGTGGCAGTTCCTACCAGGAGGAGTTCAGCCCTCCAAAAGAGCCTATGAAAGATGACATCCCCAGGCACCTTTGATCTGCAGATCAGATGATAATGAGAAGGCCTTGAAAATCTGCCTGGAGACCTACCACATTCAGACTACAATAAATAGGGCATCTACTTTGCCATTGATGCATCCCAGACCCCTGATGTGTTTGCAAGCATCCTAGCAGCCGTCTCTAAAGCCACATCCTAGTAACAGAAGGCCAGGTGAGACTGCATCACTGCTCATCACCCTGTGGTGTGATCCCTGCTCTTAAGTGCTAGGCAGAGGGGAGGGGTGGTCAGGGTAAGGATGGGGAGAGGTTGTCAGGGTAAGGATGGAGTGGGGGCTCAAGAGAAGGATGGAAAGAGCTCCAGTGTGGTAGTGACGTGATTTCTTTTACATAGAGTAGGAGTCTTAAAAAGTATAAGCAAAGGGAAAAATTTATTTTTTAAAAACACTGGGAGATGCAGTATTATTTCTAAGGAATCACATTTTCATTTACTCTGGACTAGTGACAATGCTTTTTAAAGCCAGAGCCCTAAGACCTCACTTTTATCAGAACCTCATGCCAGCCCAGAAATATAGGACATCACACTGTTGTCCTGTCTGTCCTGTAGCTTTCTAGCCCTGGATCCCCATACCATGAGATCAAGAAATCATCTCCACATTTGAAAGAGATATGGAGGGGCAGAGCAAGATGGAGGAGGAGTAAGAGGTTGCGCTCACCTTCTTCCACAAACACATCAAAAAACACACACATACATGTAAAACGACTCATACAGAACATCAACTGAATGCTGGCAGAAGAACTTAAACTTCTAAAAAGGGCAAGAAACTCATGACATAACTGGGTAGAACAACAACAACAACAACAACAACAAAAAAAAACAGAGAATCAGAACAGGACTAGCATTCCCAAGAGGGAGCTGTGAAGGAGAAAAGGAACCCACCTCCTGGGAAGCCACCTAACTGACGGAAAGATCAGCTGAGTCAGAGGGACCTCAAAGTCACTGAGAAAGTGCAGCAGGGGACTGAGAACAGCAAAGCAGAGCGAGAGCCACACAGATCATCTGAGCCTGGGATGCTCAGGTGGGGGCTGGACACTGAGACTTAGGCTCTGGAGGTCAGTCTCAGTGAGAGGACTGGGGTTGGCACTGTGGAAACAGCCTAAGGGGATAAGGAGCAGTGAGCCATGGGGGTGGGGAGGAATGGCTGGGGATGAGAATGCTTAGGCAGAGGGAACCTGGGAGAAGGTCCGGACCCGCAGGAGAGGCAAAGTGCCATTGTTGGGGAGGGCAAGAGGAGGAGGGGCGGACCTCCATAGGAAACACTCTGTGATGGAGTGTGCATGGCCCCAGGGGCTCTCAGAGGGAGGAGTGGCTCTGGCACAGGCTACGGGGTGGTGAAAAGCCTCTTGCTGCTTTACGGGAGACTGGGCATTTCTTATGCAGGCTACAGGTAGCCAGGTACCTCTTATGTGGGCTAAAGGCATCAGGGGGCTAAGTGCAATGTGTTGCCTCTTGCACAATCTATAGGTGGCAGGGACAGACCATGGTGGTTGTCTCAGAGGCCAGTTCCCCAAACTCACAGAAAAAGAAAAACTCAAGCAAGACGAAGAAGCACAGAAACCATTCCCAGTTAAAGCAACAGGAGAATTCACCTAAAGCAGTCAACAATGAAACAGACTTCTGCAGTCTGACAGACTTTGAGTTCAAAAGGGAGATAGTGGAGTTCCCGTCATGGTGCAGTGGTTAATGAACCTGACTAGGAACCATGAGGTTGTAGGTTCGATCCCTGGCCTCACTCAGTGGGTTAAGGATCCGGCGTTGCTGTGAGCTGTGGTGTAGGTCACAGATGTGGCTCGGATCCCACATTGCTGTGACTCTGGTGTAGGCCGGTGGCTACAGCTCCAATTAGACCCCTAGACTGGGAACCTCCGCATGCCACAGGCGTGGCCCTAGAAAAGACAAAAAACAAACAAACAAAAAAACCCCCAAAACCAAAAAACAAACCAGAAAAAAAAAAAAAACCCCACAAGGGAGATAGTGAAAATACTGAAGGAATTAAGAGGGGATATGAACAGTAATGCAGATTCCTTTAGAAAGGAACTAGAAAGTATAAGGAAGAGCCAAGAAAAACTATAAAATTCATTTGCAGAGATGCAAACTGAGCTAAAGGCAATAATGAGCAGAATAAATAATGCAGAGGAATGAATTAGTGATGTGGAAAGTAGAATAATGGAAATCACCCAATCAAGACAGCAGACAGAAAACCAAATGAAAAAACATGTAAGCAATATAAGAGACCTATGGGATAATATAAAACAGGCCACTCTATGCATAATAAGAATTCCAGAAGGAAAAGAAAAAGAAAAGGGGATTCAAAATATATTTGAAGAAATTATGGCTAAAAACTCCCCAAATCTAAAGGATACTTATATCAAGAAACAGGAAGCACAGAGGGCCCCAAACAAGTTAAATCCAAACACGCCCACACCAAGACATATTATAATAAAAATGGCAAAAGTTAAAGAGAGGATTCTAAAGCCAGCAAGAGAAAAGCAAAGCATTAATTATAAGGGAACCCCTATAAGACTATCAGCTGATTTCTCTACAGAGACTCTACAGACCAGAAGAGAGTGGCTAGATATATTTAAAGTGCTGAAAGGAAAAAATTTGCAACCTAGAACACTCTGTCCAGCAAGAATATTATTTAAAATAGAAGGGGAAATAAAGAATTTCTCCAACAAACAAAAGCTAAAAGAGTACAGCAATACTAAATCCATTCTAAAAGAAATACTGAAAGGGCTTCTCCAAGTTAAAAAAAAAAAGTAAGAAGAATTAGGATGGAGGAAACCACAACTGGAAAGCAATCACTTAAATAAGCCAGCATACTTATCTAAACATGAAGATGTTAAAAAAAAAAAAAGACATCAAAATCATAAAATGTGTGGAAGGAAGGTAAGAAAATATAGATTCTTTTTTTTATTTTAAAGATGTGTTTGAGCCTATATGACTATCAAGTTAAAGCAAGCAGATATAGGAAGGGGTTAACATATGTAAAAAACAGGGCAACCACAAATCAAAACTGAACATTACATTCACAAAACCTGAAAAGAAAAGTACTCAAGCATAAAACAAATAGAAACCATCCAACCAAAAAAAAGAAGAAAAGAAAATCAACTGGATAACAAGGTTGAAAATGGCAATAAATACATATCTATCGATAATCACCTTACATGTCAATGGACTGAATGCACCAATCAAAAGACAAAGAGTGACAGATTGGTTTAAAAAGTGAAAACTTTCAATCTGCTGTCTACATGAAACTCACTCACCTTAGGGCAAGGGACACATATGTATTGAAAGTGAGAGCATGGGAAAAGATATTTCATGCCAATGGACAAGACAGGAAAGCAGGAATTGCAATATTCTTATAAGACAAAATAGACTTTAAAATGAAGGCCATAAAGACAAAGAAGGACACCATTTAATAGTTAAAGGATCCATTAAAGAAGAGGATATTACAATTATCAATATATATGCCCCTAATATAGGAGCACCTAGCTACTTACAACTACTGACAGACATAAAAGGAGAAATTGATGGGATACAATCATAGTAGGAGACTTTAATACCCCCCTCACATCCATGGACAGATTCTCTAGATAGAAAATCAGTAAGGCAACATAGTTCCTAAAAGACAATAGATAAGTAAGACTTAATCGACATTTTCAGGACATTACATCCAAAAAAATCAGAATATACATTCTTCTCAAGTGTGCATGGAACATTCTCAAGAATTGATCACATACTGAGGCACAAAGCTAACCTAAACAAATTTAAAATTATAGAAATTATTTCAAGTATCTTCTCTGACCACAATGGCATTAAACTAGAAATCAACCACAGGAAAAGAAATGAGAAAAAACTGACTACATGGAGACTAAACAGCATGCTAGTAAAAAACCAATGGATCAATGAGAAAATCAAGAAGGAAATTAGAGGAGTTCCCATTGTGGCTCAGTGGTTAACAAATGCAACTGGGAACCATGAGGCTGTGCATTCGATCCCTGGCCTTGCTCAGTGGGTTAAGGATCCGGCACTGCCGTGAGCTGTGGTGTAGGTTGCAGACACGGCTTGGATCCTGAGTTGCTGTGGCTCTGGTGTAGGCTGGTGGCTACAGCTCCAGTTAGACCCCTAGCCTGGGAACCTCCATATGCCATGGGTGCAGCCCTAGAAAAGGCAAAAATACAAAAAAAAAAAGGAGTGAAGGCAATTAAAAAATACCTAAAGACAAATGATAATGAAGACACAATCACTCAAAATATTTGGGATGCCACAAAAGCAGTGCTCAGAGGGAAATTCATAGCAATACAGGCCTTCCTCAAAAAAAGAAGAAAAATCTCAAATTGACAACTTGGCCCACCACTAAAATGAATTAGAAGAAGAAGAACAAACAAAACCTAAAGTCAGAAGAAGGAAGGAAATCATAAAGATCAGAGAGGAAATCAATAACATAGAGATTCAAAAAACAATAGAAAAAAAATCAATAAAACCAAGAGTTGTTTCTTTGAAAAGGTAAACAAAATTGACAAACCTTTGGCTAGACTCACCAAGAAGAGGAGAGAAAAAATCCAAATAAACAAAATAAGAAATGAAAAAGCAGAAGTCACAGTGGATACTATAGAAATACAAAAAACCATGAGATAATACTATGAACAGTGGTATGCTATGAAATTTGACAACCTAGAAGAAATGTACAACTTTCTAGAGACTTACAGCCTGCCCAAAACTGAATCAAGAAGAAATAGATCAACTGAACTGACTGATCACTAGAAATGGAATTGAATATGTCATAAAAACACTCCCTGAAAATAAAAGTCCAGGACCAGATGGCTTCACAGGTGAATTCTACTAAACATCAAAGAACTTATACCCATCCTCCTTAAACTTTTCCAAAAGGTTGAAGAAGAAGGAACAGTCCTAAAGACATTCTTTGCTGCCATCATCATCCTAATTCCCAAACCAGACAAAGATACCACTAAAAAAGAAAACTATAGGCCAATATCTTTGATGAATATAGATGCAAAAATTCTCAACAAAATTTTATCCAACTGAATCCAACAACATAAAAAAGATTATACACCACAACCAGGTGGGATTCATCCCAGGTGCACAAGGATGGTTCAACATATGCAAATAAATTAATGTCATACACCACATTAACAAAAGAAAATTCAAAAACCACATGATCATCTCAATAGAAGCAGAAAAAGCTTTTGACAAAGTCCAACATCCATTCATGATAAAAACTCTTACCAAAGTGGGTATAGAGGGAACATACAATAACAATAAAAGCCACTTATGACCACACCACAGCAAATATAATACTCAATGGAGAAAAGCTGAAAGCCTTCCCACTAAAATCTAGAACAAGACAAGGATGCCCACTCTCACCACTGTTATTCAATATAGTATTGGAAGTCCTAGCCACAGCAATCAGACAAACAAAAGAAATAATAGTCCATCCAAATAGGAAGAGAAGAGGTAAAACTGTCACTGTATGTAGATGACATGATTCTATATATAGAAAACCCTAAGGACTCAACCCCAAAACTACTTGAATGGATCAGCAGATTCAGCAAAGTAGCAGGACATAAGATTAACATTCAGAAACAAGTCGCATTTCTGTATACCAACAATGAAATATTATAAAAGGAATACAAAAACACAATACCTTTTAAAATTGCATCCGAAAAAATCAAATACCTGGGCATACACCTGACCAAGGAGGTAAAGGACTTATATGCCAAGAACTATAAAACATTAATCAAGGAAATTAAAGAAGATGTAAAGAAATGGAAAGATATTCCATGCTCCTGGGTCGGAAAAATTAATATTGTGAAAATGTACATACTACCTAAAGCAATCTATAGATTCAGTAAAATCCCTCTCAAACTACCCATGACATTTTTCACAGAACTAGAACAAACAATCCAAAAATTTGTATGGAACCACAAATGACCCAGAATTGCCAAAGCAATTCTGAGGAACAAAAGCAAGCAAGAGGCCTAAATCTCCCAGACTTCAGGCAATATTAAAAAGCCACAGTCATCAAGACAGTGTGGTACTGGTACCAAAACAGACAGACAGACCAATGGAACAGAATAGAGGACCCAGAAATAAACCCAGACACCTTTGGTCAATTAATCTTTGACAAAGGAGGCAAGAATATAAAATGGGAAAAAGACAGTCTTTTCAGCAAGTATTGCTGGGAAACCTGGACAGCTGCATGCAAATCAATGAAACTAGAACACACCTCACACCATGCACAAAAATAAACTCAAAATGGCTGAAAGACTTAAGTAGAAGACAAGACACCATCAAACTCCTGGAAGAGAACATAGGCAAAACATTCTTTGACATCAACCTTACAAATGATTTCTCTGGTCAGTCTCCCCAAAGCAACAGAAATAAGAGCAAAAATAAACCAATGGGACCTAATCAACCTGGCAAGATTTTGCACAGCAAAGGAAACTAAAAAGATAACAAAAAGACAACTTACAGAATGGGAGAAAATAGTCTCAAATGATGCAACTGACAAGGGCTTAATGTCTAGAATATACAAGCAACTTATACAACTCAACAGCAAAAAAGCCAACAACCCAATGGAGAAATGGGCAAAAGACCTGAATAGACATTTCTCCAAGGAAGATATACAGATGGCCAACAAACACATGAAAAAATGCTCAACATCAATGATTATTAGAGAAATGCAAATCAAAACTGCCACGAGGTACCACCTCACATCAGTCAGAATGACCATCATTAATAAGTCCACAAATAACAAATGCTGGAGGGGTGTGGAGAAAAGGGAACCCTCCTGCACTGTTGGTGGGAATGTAAGCTGGTACAACCACTATGGAGAACAGTATGGAGGTACCTTAGAAAACTATACATAGAACTACCATAGGACCCAGCAATCCCACTCTTGGGCATATATCCAGAGAAAACTTTCCTTGAAAAAGACACATGCACATGCATGTTCATTGCAGCGCTATTCACAATAGCCAAGCCTTGGAAACAACCCAAATATCCACTGACAGATGATTGGATCAGGAAGATGTGGTATATATACACAATGGAATACTACTGAGCCATAAAAAGGACAAAATAATGCCATTTGCAGCAACATGGATGGAATTAGAGACTCATACTAAGGTAAGTCAGAAAGAGAAAGACAAATACCATATGATATCACTTATATCTGGAATCTAATATATGGCACAAACGAACCTTTCCACAGAATAGAAGATCATGAACTTGTGGATGCCATGGCAGAGGTGGAGGGAGTGGGATGGATTGGGAGCTTGGGTCTAATAGATGCAGACTATTGCTTTTGGAATGGATTAGCAATGAGATCCTGCTGTGTAGCACTGGGAACTATGTCTGGTCACTCATGATGGAGCATGATGATATGAAAAAAAAGAATGTATACATGTATGTGTAACTGGATCACCATGTGGTACAGTAGAAAATTGACAGAACACTGTAAATTAGCTATAATGGAAAAAAATATAAATCATTATATTAAAAAAGTAGAGAGACATAGAGTGTGTTCCTGGGGGCAGTGGCTCAGCAAATCAGGTTTTCTGGAGTCCTGGGGCAGGAGGGGCTGGCTGGTCTCACTCCCTTCCCGGCTTACCAGCCCACCTGCTCTGGTGGGTAAGTTCTTATCCGCCACCCAGCATCTGCCACGGTCCTACACTCTTGCCTTCCTCCATCTGTGACTATGAAGGGACACTTTTTGATAAATGACCTAAGCACCATTATCCAAAGATTGTCCTTTCTGTGCTCAAATCCTGTGACTGGGTTCACTTGACAGCACTCTGATGTATTATTTTCAATGAGGTGCTTTTCTTACCTGTCCAAATGCTGTCTTGTTTAGCCCCTAAATCAATAAAGTATGTTAAAAGTTTGTAAAAAAATAAATGAAATTTTGGTATGCACATTGTTTTTTAAGGCATAATTCTACTGCATGCTTAATAGACTACAGTATGGTATAAAGAAAACTTTTTTATGCACTAGGAAACCAAAAAATTCAGATGATTTGCTTTATTGTGATATTTACTTTATTGCTATGGTTTGTGCAATATCTTTGAAATATGCCTGTATATAAGCATATGTGACTGCTGTTATTTTGAACGAACTGTTATGTTACATCAATTTAGAATAAACAAAATCAAAGTTTTCCTTTTACCTTGACTTATTCCTTCTCTGATGCTCTTCCTGTCTTTATATTGACTAAAGTTTATGACCTATATACTTTTCCTTCTCATGAAACTTATTTTCACATTTCTTGCAAGGCAGGTCTACTAGCAACCAATTCCTTCAATTTTTTTTTTTTGTTTGTTTATTTTTATGGCCACCCTGTGGCATATGGAAGTTCAGGGCTAGGGGTTGAATTGGAGCTGCAACTGTAGGCCAACACCACAGCCACAGCCACACCGAATCTCAGGCAAATCTGTGACCTGTGCTGCAGCTTGCACAGCAGTTTGTCAGTTATAGTTCAGGGGTTTCTACCCTGGCAGTAGTTCCTGGAGAGGTTTCTGCTCTACTGGATAGTGATTCTCTCTATTCCTCTGTTATCTCTCTAATTTGAGGGGCAGTGCTTCGCCCTGTGACACCACTTCTCTGGCAGATATTAGAAGTGTTGTTGGTTTTTCAGTCTGTTCAGGTTTTTACTTGCTAGGATGGAGTGGCCTGGCCAGAAACTGGAAATCCTGTGAGATTTTGATTGAAATAATGTTAAATATATATGTCACTTGAGGAGAATAGACATGGTTATACTACTGAGTTCTGTTTTTAATGAGTGTAGTAAATCTCTCCAATTATTTAAGTTTTCTTTAGTGAATTTCAGTAGGAATTTAAGATATGCTTTATAGTGCTTTTAAAACATATTTTGTTAGGTTTTCCTTTGGTTCTTTGTATTTATTTTTGTTTTTATAAATTTTAACTCAGAAACATAGGTTTTAGTCATTTGTAGCTATGCATAGAAATGAAATTGATTTTGCATATAAAGCTAAAATTTTATTTACTGATTTTTAACTTATTTCTAACTTATTTTCCTTATAGCCAGAGATCATAGTTTGCATGATTTCAATTCTTTGACCTTAAAAATATCTTTAATGGCACACATAAGTTTTGTTATAACTTTGTCATGGAGAGAAGCCACTCTCTTCATAAATTCAAGATAGATTTCTAAGGTGACTGACTTGGTATCCTCAGCCCTGTGGTTCTTGAGTTTGAGGTGGGGGTGGGGCGCTGCTCTGTAGGAGAATTTGGGATTTTTTTTGGCTGTCCCCATGGCATGCAGAAGTTCCTGTGCCACAGCGGTGACAACACCAGATCCCAACCTGTTGAGCCGCCAGGAAACTCAAGAATTTAGGATATTTGTAAGAGCATTTTTTTGTGGTGGAAGCTGGGGATACTCCACTTCCTGTGATAGAGGGGGAAGTTGTCCTACATCTTGCATGACCTGAAGGTCTTATGAGTCATTCATGTAGATGAAAAATCCAGTTGTAATTATTTGAGCCTGGAAACAACTTCATTATATATGCCAACACAAAACATTTTCTGTACAGTTTTAATATATAATGAATTTCTCTGGTATGCAGCTGCCAAGTACATTCAATATAACTATAATTGTTTAGCCTTTATATCTAGATTTTAAGCATATATAGTACCATGATAATCAGATGATTATTGTCTTATATTCATATTGGTCGATTATGAGTAGGTACAAGAATATTATTTCTTATGACACTTAGTGTAGTGATGGCATCAAGTCATGTGTACTTACATATTGAAATACATTATTATTTTACTTTAAATTCCTTTTTAATTTCCTGTTTGCATTGCAGTTAGGACATTAAATTGGTTTGTTAAATTTAGGTATGTTTATAAGTTATATATTCTAAGAACTTTATTCCATGATAGTGCAAAAGTGTTACAAAATATTTGTAATAAAAGAAGGCTCTGAGTCAGTGTTTAGAATCACTGGTCTAAATAGAGAATAAGTTGGTGAACCATAAATGGCAATTCTCTTCATAAACAGTTTTAAAGTTTCACCCAAGTCCACAAGTACAGTGGTCTAAGAGTGGCGGTAATCTTAAACTCTTGTACAAAAGGATTGTTTAAAAGTTAATTTTTTTCTTGTTAAGGTGATAGGAAGGTTTTCTGCGTGTGTGTGTGTGTGTGTGTGTGTGTGTGTGAGAGAGAGAGAGAGAGAGAGAGGGAGTTTGTAAGGATGGAAGGAGTAAGGAAACTAAAAGCTTTCAGAGAAATAATCTGAAGGAAGTAAAGTTTAGACAGGTGGTGTCTTTTTTCTTTTCCTTTGTGGCTTACATTTGGTGCTGCTAATATTTTCGTTTTCAACTAGAAGGCTAGCAGGGAACAGTTCTAAAGGACTGGAATTATTTCAGATTATTTGTATATAATCTTATTTAAATAGTCAGCATTTGGAAACTCGATTAGAATTTTAATATGAAACTAATCTTTTTTGTAGTTCATTAAGGAATTGAGGTAAAACCATATAAATATTCTTAGATGGTAATATTGGTAAAAGTAATTATATTTGTATAAAGAACAACATTTAATCTGATGTGGATTTTCGTCGTTCTTATGCCATGGGGATATGTTTGAAAATTCTTTAACTATTCTCACACCTCCCTGTTTTGGAATTGCTTACCTCTTCCTCTAACTCTGCCTTTTAGATTGTCTGTTTAGTCTGTTGCTATAGCAGTCATTACTGTGCTTCCTATTATTTGGTTAAAAGTCAAACTTCTGCTGTAGGTGATAGACATGGCAATTTTACCTCAGCAATTGGCCAAGATAAAGGATGGTGTGAATAGATCATGACCCTACCGCAAATTCTGTGTGAGTGTGAGCTCTGTATATTACAAGCTGAAAAAGTAGGATCTCTAAGCTTGTTCGTGATGCCAAATATATAGTTACTGGCTCTTAGAATTGAGACTAAGAACTAGCTAGCAGACATCTGTTTCATATGCCTTATATGATGGAGAAGATAGACTTTTATGATTCACATTTTCTCCTGACCAACTGCCAACTCTCTTTTCTGACTGACTGACCAAATGTCAAATATCCTTCGGAGGTTTTTTCCTCCTGTTTTTAGTCAATCTGTAAATCTCATTACTTTTCTAGAAGTCTTTTCATTTTTTTTTTTTGTATTTACTTTTCCATTACTTTCTACATAGTTTTCCAGAGTGTACTTTACTTACAATGTTATTTTCAATGTGTGTATGTAGATATGAGTCATTTTCCTTAAAATTATAATTTCATATATAAACTGGACTGCTACGTATCATATTGATGTTTTCACTAATTCTTATTAATACATATTATTAATTCTTATTAATATATATTAATAGGAATTAATAGGAATACTGAAAATGATGAATGGGTTCTGTGATTATGTTATTATGAATTATATTAAGCATATTTTTATTCTCAATAATTTTGTATAGAAAAGTTTGGGTGAATATCAGATTAGAGGAATTCAATGAATTTCAAAAATAATTATAAAAATTATTATAATTAAATAAATGTCAAATATAGATAGGCCAGTCTTTCAGGGAATTTGATTATGTCCATATGTATCTGACCTGACCTTCGTTTCTGACAACCATATATTCGAATCCTTGAAAACACACAAACATCTGTTCTATTTTCGAATATTACATGGAAGGAGAAAAAGAATGTCCATCAGTAACTAGTTCTCATGCTTTACAAAGTTCATTGAATGCAGGATTTTCCTTTTATATAACCTGAATTCCTACTACTGTAATGTAATTTCCCTTTTACAGATTCTAAATGGAGAACATCTGGTCACCATCTTTCTTCCTTTCTTTTACCTTTTGCCAAAGCCATTAGCAGAACCCTATCCTCTGACCTCTACTATTCAAGTCTGACCCTTAAAAATCCCACTTTATTTTTGTCTGTGGTGTTTGGGCATGGTGCACAGGCTGTAGATTCTTTGACTGCCTCAGCCTTAGTGGATACCTTATTTTTTGACCTTTGCTAGACTCAGCTCCTGAGCACTGGGTCCACTGATTTTCATACCACAAGTCAGCCCTGCACCACTTTCTAGACCAAAGAGAACACACAGAAGACGGTAATAAACAGCCTCAACCCCCCATAGAGGCTGACGCTATTAATTATCCTCCCAATTCTAGAAACTGGGGACTCCCCACTGGCCAGTGGGATATCCAGATAGTCTTAGCTGCTAACTAGAAATGGCATTTGCTGGTCACTACCCTCTTAGGTCACTCTGCACAGTCACATCTCTCTTTGAAGTCTACGTGTAATTGCTAGGAATCTGCGAATCCTCTGAAATTGCCCATAAGACATTATATGTGGGATATGTTATTTTCTGACCCTGTAGCTTTCAGTGGTTTCCAAAGAGAAATGTACTACAAGTTTAAAAACAACTTATATTTTAGAGATGTATACTGAAGGATTTAAGAGTGCAATATCATGACATCTATAGCCAACATAAAATAAAATTTAAGAAACAATTTTCCTTGCTTCCATGTATCCTTGTGCCCAGCATTGGGTGTTTCCTTTGGTACTTGACACCCCACCTTGCCCTATTCTGTCTCTTTCCTGTGTTGATACCAAGGTCCTGAGACCCTTGTATATTATGTCCAGAAGGCAACTGCCAGTCTGTCTGGCTTCCTAAATTTAACTGGCTTTTTTCCCCTCATAAGAAGTAATATATATGCATTTGGAAATGCCATTAACAGTAGAGCAATCCTGACTTTGCTTCACAGGCCTTCTAAACTCTGCATGGTCAGTTAGGGTAGCTAAATATCTCCCACTATCTTTGTGTACTTACTCGGTAAATGTTATGGTGGGTTCCAACTTTTTGTGTCACTACATCAGCTGGTGAAACCATTAGTCAAAAAGATATGGAAGATAGAAAGATATGAAATATGAAAATCTGGGTATCTTCTTAGTCTGTTATTCTCATATCAAATCTGTTATTGTAATCAGAGAAGAAAGATACAGAAAGGGAATAATTAAGCATGTGGGTGATCATATCCCCTAAACTTAAAAAAAAGAGATAAAGTCTAAAACTTGGTCTAAATCTGGGACAAAAAAACTGGAATTGAGGCTGTCTTGGAAAATTGGTGACATATGGTTACCATAGTGAAGTAGAATCATACTGTGTGAGGTTAAAAATAACATTGGAAAATTAGACTTGAATGAATATTACTATAACTATAAATGGAAAATCTTAGAATGGCTTACAATATTATTACTTCTTTTCACATTTTGAGAAGTAAATTAATACATATTTCTTTCTTGTATAGTTAGTTATCTCCTAACACACTTTTTTTCCTTTGGATAGCAACTATTCTGCCACTAAAGGCATTTTGGGGCTAAAATGGACCAAGGGTTCATTACAGATTACTTTCCTGAGGTGGGTAAAAGGAGTCCGGAGGTCACAGTTTACTTCTTTCATACTCAGAGAAGTTTTACATCTCTGTTCTGCTCTGTTTTAGATAGCAGGGGATCAGAGTTTGGATGAGGTTGGAATTATCAGGGCATAGACTAGACTCTTGGACCAGGAAGGGATCTTAGAGACCATCTAGTCAAACTTTTCAACTGAGGAAACAGGTCAAGGATTGGCAGGTGATTTGCCTTGACTCATTGGGCTGTAAGAGTTGAGGGTGATGCCCATTCTTACGGATCCTGGATGCATATTCTTCCTGTGCCACCATATAGCTCCCTGGCTACTTGGCTACCTTCTGGGCTGCAACAGTTCCCTCCTCTTCCTCTTTCAGGTGGAAGGAATAAAATCCCAATATAAATGAAAAATAATCCTAACATTATGTTTCTCTTTTTACTCATTTTGAAAGTAGGGTTTGATTCAGAAACTGCGTATTGCTCTTTCAGTGGTCCTGGGACCAGAATTATTATGTTAAACAAAGATAGGACACTTTTATTTTATTTTTATTTTTTATATTTATTTATTTATTTATTTATTTATTTGCTCTTTCTTTGGGCCGCTTCTGCCATATGGAGTTTCCCAGGCTAGGGGTCGAATTGAAGCTACAGCTTCTAGCCTACACCACAGACACAGCAATGCGGGATCTGAGCCACATCTGTGATCTACACAACAGCTCACAGCAACACTGGATCCTTAACCCACTGAGTGAGGCTAGGAATTAAACCTGCATCCTCATGGATACTAGTTGGGTTTGTTAACTGCTGAGCCAGAAAGGGAACTCCCAGGGCACTTTTATTTTTTATTGAATTAGTTATCTCCTAATAGTTCCCAATAAGATGACTGGGTGTCATTAGCTGAGATATCTGTTCAGAAAAGGTAAATGTACAGTGAAAAAACATCAATGTAAATGAATTATTTTGGATACCCAATTATAATTGTAGGTTAATTATCAGCCCAAATATTTTAGTTTTTATGGGCCAGTGGAAGAAGACATGAGGTAGGTGATCACTTTGCCAGAGTTTTTAGTGTTATCTATTTAGTTGTCTGGAGTTATACTCTTGCATTGACAGAAATTAACTTCACAGCTGATATCAAGAGTTAACCCAACAGAATGTACTTTCATAATAAACCCTTAATATACTTATTTCATAATAAAAAGGCTAGGTATATTTCTTTTCTCTTTTTTTAATTGAAGTATAGTTGATTTACAGTGTTAGTTTTGGTTACACAATATGGCAATTCAGTATTTTTATAGATTATATTCCATTTAAAGTTATTATAAAATATTGGTCATATTCCATGTACATTACATCCTTACCTCTTACTTATTTTATGCTTAACAGTTTGTACCTCTTGGTCCCTTTCCCCTATCTTGTCTCTCTACCAACCCCTCTCCCCACTGGTAATCACTAGTTTGTTCTCTATAACTTTGATTCTGTTTCTATTTTTTATATTCATTCATTCATTTTTTAAATTCTACATGTAAATAAAACACAGTATTTGTCTTTCTCTCACTTATTTTGCTAAGCAAAATACCCTCCATGTCCAATGTTAGTGTAACGGGAAAATTTGTGAGTAACTTAGATTCCAACAAGAGTAGATAGGTTAAATAATTATATTACATTCAAAAAGGAAATACCCCGCAGTTGTAAAAAAAATATTGAGGGTACTCTGGTGATTTGGAAAGAGCTCCAGATTTTCCTGATGGTAAACTCCTGAATTAGCCAGCTTTATCTGCTGTATTGTAGTCAAGTGTGGACAATTTGAAACCTAGAGAGCTCAAGGGGAACAGTTCTTAGATGTTCTCCCAAGAGGGCAGGAAGTGGAATGGGAAGGGTTCCACAATCCTGGTTTCTCCTTTGAACTTCACAAATCTGTTAAGTCATCTTCTTCCTCAGGGTGAGAAGAGAAGCCAGGAGTAACACTACTAGTGGTCTTCATTTTACCAAGGAGGAAACAACACAGGAGGGAAAAAGTGTCCCTCCAGATATACCCATGTTCCCTTTTCACTTTCCTTTCATGCCTTAAATCTGCTTAACATGTTATCAAAGAGTAGTGCTCTCAAAATACAGGCTCATTTATTCCATCTGTTTCCACAAGGACCTTGAGAAGCTTCTTGTAGCCTACAAAAATGAAACAAAAAAAATCTTAAATTTGCCTTCTGGACTTCTAGACAAGAAGACATGGACTCAATCCCCATTGAATCCCCAGTATGTGTGCTCTGCCTGAGGTATAACAGGCATGCAATAGATACATTGGAATATGTAATAGACCAACAACAAGTAGATGCTGAAGGTTATAGTCATTCTCTATTCACCTTTAACGCCCCACCTCCTACTCCACCCCTCCATATATGCTGGTCATTCCACATCCCTCATTCTCCTTGTGCTTTTAAGGCATGATGTTTCCAAGAGCAGAATATTCTTACATCTCTTTTCTGTCACAATCTTACTCATGTTTTAAGATATTAGAGAGTTTCACTTCCTTTATGACATATTACCTGGTTCCCCTCATCAAGATGAATAGGTCTTCCCACTCTACTCTTAAAACATGTTTGCAGTCCATGTTAGTTCTCACATCATTTCACTTCATGTTATAGTTAGATCTTTTTATGTCTCTTTTACCTGTTAGATTATTAACTCCTCATGGAAGCTTATTGTATATAGTGGCTAGCATTGGCACCAACCTATAATAAGAATTAATAAATTTTTTTCAAATTGAATCATGTTAAATTTGAAAAAAAAAACAAGCATTTATTTGTATGGCAGTGACTCTTTGGATGCACAAATAATTATTATATCATGGTCAATATAAAAATATTGGCATTTTTCAAACACTTATCCAAATAATAGTGGATTTTAGAACAGAATTTCAACATCAAAGAGATTTTGGGATTGAGGTTGGGGGAAAGAATGTGGCCATTTAGATGGAGTAAAGTAAAAGTACAGATGGCATTTAAATTACCCTATAAATTTTATTGCACACTGGAAAGAATGTTAAATGACTACACAAATTTGACTGTTTTAGTAATTAATTGGGGAGTACAAATTTTTGACTTGCATAAGATGTATATTTGAACTAGATTTTTAATATGTTTGGATTTTAACTGTTTAACTTAATCACAAATTCTCTTAATCAACATTTGGAATTTTTGTTTGGATTCTTAGGCTCCTATCAACTAAATTGTTTGGGTCAGAGGCATTTGTTTCTGATACATGGGAAAGAACCTGGCTAGCCTGTTTTCTGACAGGAGGAAGTAGGAATAATACATACATGGCTTTTGCCCTTTAGAATCCCGGGGCTATCCCTTGGGAATAGGAGGATGCTAGGGAATACTAGGATGAAGTATGCAGATACATTCTTTTTGCATTTGATAAAGAAGCGTAACTGTTTGCAGGTAGTGGAATAAATATATAAGATATAGAGTGATCATGGTGTCTTTGGAATGAAAGAAGTGTGTACTGATGCTTTCAAATGATAGGGGTTTTGTTGCTAGGTTGAGCAGGAATCTGTGAGGTGGTTTACTTCCCAAATTGGCTCCAGGTTCACATTTTTCCTGGCATCCCTCAGCAACAGTGCAGGAGTGCTGCCAAGGTCCCAGGCAGGAGCACACCAGAGGACAAGAGAAGTGGCTGTAGGTATACCATCTGCCCTGACCGTGCTCGGGCAGGTTTCCTTCTTTCTCATATCCCCAGACTTGGAAATCTGGATGGCACATGTGTTTGGCTGGCTGCCCTCCTGAGACATTTTTAAAGCTCTACCCAAGAACTTTTAGTAGAACGTGGTGTTGGTTTAGATCATTGGCTATGGCAGCCTTGAATTTCTCAAGTAAGTGTAAGTCAAGCAATATTTACATCCCTGCTAACTGCTGTTTGTGAAACATTCAGATGCCTGCCCACACAATGAAATGTAATTTGGACAAACAACCATCATTTCTATTAAATAATAGTACACCATGTGCTTAACAGTTAAAATTATCTTAATTGAGAAGATTTCAGTTATACTCTTTGGAAAGCTTTCATGAGAATAATACCCAAGGGCAACCAACAGAAGATCAAATCCTGTGAATTTAAGATTACTTAGTGAGCACCTTCTAGTACTTCCCCAGTGACAGGTTTTCCAGAACGATGAAACGTTAAATGTAAATACTGAACACAAAGATAGTTTATGGCAGTAAGGAGTTTATAATTTGGTTGGTGGCTTTCCCTGGAATTATTTGTCATTGAGTGAATGAGCAAATAATCAAATGGTTATGCATTGGATTTATTTTTCTGAGACACCAATCTGATCATGTGTAGAGCACCAGAAAAGCCTGAGTGGGGAAATGACTCCTGATGTAATGAGGGGAGAGTAGTTACATACATCAAGTCCTCAAATGCAACAGTATATGAGGTAAGGGTTAAGAGTGTTGTAAAGTCCTATGAAAGTTCAGGGACTGGAAAAATCATATTTGGAAAGGTTTACAGAGAACTTTGACCAAGTTTAATTCCAGTCTAATTAAACTTAGTACTGGGAATTCTGAGATGACTAAATCATGTACTTAAGCTGGATTTTGGGAGATGGAAACCAGAATGAAAAAACATATGATCATGACATAAAGAGTGATCCAATAGAGGTAAAAATGCATTATGTATAGAATATAAGTTACATTTAACAAACCTGAGGACAGAAAACTGAGAGGGAGACCTGAAGTCTAAATGATGCATTGTCACATTCTAGGGATACAATTTATAGAGTCCTTAATAAGTTGGTTATGGTGCCAAGAACTTAATGAGAATTTTTGACTTTAATTCTCACAGCATCTGTGGAGATAGGTACTTTGGTTATCTCTACCTTGCTATGAGAAAAATTAATCTCCGGGAGGTATGTTACCTTGATCTAAGTCATACATCTAGGATGTATGGAAGACAGGGTTTGCACAAGGGCATTCTGACTCCAGAGCCATGTAACTACTAAATCATCCCTGACCTGATTGATAATAATCCTCAAATATTTATTGGAATGAGATCCTTCACTCCATCAACTACACCATATTACTTAGCTATCGCCATCTCTCATAATTATTCTTATACTCTCTTAGCTGCCTGTCATGCCTCTAGACATCTCTTCTTCAAATTTACTCTACCATCTTTGGAAAACACAGATATGATCATATCTCTCCTTTGTTAAAATAGTGTCCAGTTGCCTTTACGAACAAATTCAAACTTAGCTTGGCAGATAGTGTCCTTTATAATCTGGCTCTAGTCCAGTTTTCCTTTGCAATCCCATCATCTTCAACTCTGCCCTCTTCTCAAGCCTCTTAGATGTCCCCACCATACTCAAAAATGCTTCAGTTCCAAGACTCTAGAAGAGCCCTAGCGGCCCTTTAAAATCCTATTTTTTATGCCTTCTGAGAAGGCATGTAGGGGAAAAGTTGAAATTGTAAGAAATAGATCGAAAAATAGGTTGGAGTTCAAAAAAAAAAAAAGACGTGGAAAGACAAGCCAATGAGTTTGGAATTTGTTAAGCAGACAGTGAAGAGCTGCTGAAGACATTTGAATGAGGAAATAATTTATCATGGTGGTTCTTTAGAAGGATTGGTTTGTAGGAGTGGGCAAAATCAGAATTGTTTTATTTTTAATTAAATGATTAAACAGGAGTACTCAATTTAGGAGATCATCAATCAAAGGACTACTTCTAAATCTATATTTAGAACTCTGGAATAAAATGACAAAGACAATTTATTTGTAAGTCAAGTATGCTAAAATTGCCTAATGAGTTCTGGATTATTTTGGAATAAAGAAACTTTGAATCTTGAGTTACCAGAGGAAACTATAACCAGTCTACTGTTTATTCATAAATTAGTCAGTTGCTAGAGTCTGGCCAAATCATACACAACTTTAAACTTCAAGGCCGACTAGAAAAGAATTTAAGCTTTGCATAATGACAGGTTCATTAACTGAACCTTAAAATTGCTGCCTTCTTTTGATATGACATGTAGACAATCCCTGAATTTTGACCATTTCGGTATATTATTACAGTTAGTGGTAACAACAATATCAATTTCAGCAGCCATCTTAGAGAATTTTAGCAAAAGGAAAAATAATCTAATATATGCTTGTCCTATATATTGCTAACTTCATTCCCTGAAGGTTTGTTTTAATAAAATTACTCTTGGTATGCCAAAGAAAACTACAGAATTGGCTATCCCTGTGACAAATGGTTAAAAAAAATCCATTAAAAAGCTTTGAGTTAAGCCAACTAATACTTTTTTTCCCAAATTCTTTGAAATATTCCAACAACCTTCTTTTTAGTGGAATCATCTTTTAATCTATCCACCAAAATAGCCTTAAAGATAGTTTAAATCTATTTAACGATAAAGAAACATAGCTGGATGACTAAGAATAAAATGAACATATTATGCAAAATGAACAAGTTATGACCAGAAACTTATTACTCAACCACAAGAATCTTTCAGAAATTAATGTAGAGTAATATTAGATTAGTCTATTTTCTTGAGCAAAAGTTAGTTTAAAAGCTATAGTAGAAATTAAAAGATAGGAAGGGTAAAATATATCAGGGCTACTTTAAAAAAATCACAGGTTGTAATAAGCAAAAGGAACTTCAAAATTTTAAAATATATTACATGTATAAGTGGGTATATGAAGTTTTATAGAGACTCAAAATCATGAACTATTCACTAAAAGTTGTTTTCCCTATTAATGTCTATATAATACGCATCAATAATTTTCCTTTGTCTCTTTTCAAATTATTTTTCTTTCAAGAAAAGTACACGCAAAATAAACTTGCCATTTATTACAGAGCTGTTCTTCCACCAGTGCTCCACACTTGCTGCCAAATATTTTTGAAACAGTTTAAAATATGTTTTGCCATTCAACATCTGTTTCTTCTCCAATTTTTTTGAACATGGAAATAGCTGTAGATAAGGGAAACTTCTCTGAAATGTCAGACTTTGTTGTACAAATATATTATGACATACACAGCTATATCTTGAGAATGAAAACTACTAATTTGTGACATTGATAAAAGCAAAACTTAAAAATGCTGTTAGGATAGAAACTGACATTTTATAGATTGAATACATACATTCCCTTTTTCTGATACTTTGAGGCTAACAGGACTGGCTAAAAGCAACATTTTTTAAAAACTGCAGCTTAAACTCTTTTGGGAGTGAAATATTTCCAAGTAGATTATAAAAATTAATTTTGCCACTGGGAAAAATAGAATATGCATTGATTTTTAAAGGTTTTCAATATTGATCAAATATATATTCAGAACTTATCATTGTTCAATGCATTGGCTTATTTGCTATGTTGTGGTAGTTTAAAATCTTAAAAATTTCAAACTAAGCTTCCTACACTGATATTCCATGTAATCCTCAGTGTAACAATAGCTGTGTGGTTAAAAAAAAAAAAAAAAAAAAAAAGGCAAAAAGCACTCTTTGAGCAGATAACTTGATTATTTTAGGTTTCTCTACTGTGGAATTTTCTGACTCTAATATGTGTCATGAATCTTGAAGAGGGGTTATAGATTCATGTTTCACAATCCACTTTAGCCACAGAGCTTCTTTCGGTGAGAGAGGATGGGGTACATAGTTCTTATTTACGTATACACATTAATATATGCACATGTACCCACTGGTTTGTTGACGCTAAATAAGACCGTTAGATAAAGAGCCACCAGCTGCCAAATGTTTTTTTTTCTTTTATTTGCCTCTATGGGATTTCTCAAATAAGGTTCATTTCTTACCTCTTCTGTAATTCATTCTGCAGTCCTTCCCATCATTTCTTTTATTCCCCCTCCAAACCAGTGAAGATAAATCTGGTCTGTCAACTAAGGCTATGTTAATTTTCTGGCATATCCACCTCACTTTCTTCTCCTTCCTCTAAATTTCTGGTATTCTTCTGCCTTCCATTCCTCTTACCAAATAAAAAAGAATTGATTACCAAGCACTTGGCTTCAGCATTCTTAGGCTGCTTTTTACTTTGTTTTGCTCTACAGTCCCTGAGTGGTGACATTTTCCTGATCTTTTCAGGGGCTAACCGCTATCTATTATCTGCCCTTTTATCCAAACCCATAACAGTAGGGGAAGGTCTCATATTAGTCATTTTTTTTTCTTGGTTAATCTATTCTGGTGTTTCAGTTTGGTGCTTTGACTGCACGAGTATGTGTTTGGAGGACTTGGACTGGCCAGACTTCCATTCTCATTCCCCTGGAGGCTTCTGGGAACTGAGAGGGCTGTGACCCACTTTCCGAGACTCTCCAAGATTATCTGATATGTTCCTCTCTACAGCCCCTTCCCTTATCCATTGTCCTTTCCTCCCATCATCAAGTTCAGTCTGTTGCATTGAGTTATTAAGTTTTCCACTTTGTATTTTATATTTGAAAACATATCTTAAAGTTAACATTATATTGCAATTTAGTATTTTTTAGCATTATAGTAATATTTTTCACAAAAATATGTATCTTTGAATGGAAGGCAGAAAAACTTGAGTTTGACCATAAAAGATAGGTAAAATTTGAACATAGATGGGGTTTCATTTGAGAATGAACACAGTGAGGTAGGACCAAGCAGGGCATGTTTGTTCATGAGGCATATTATATACAATGAGAAGAGAAGGTCTTGGTGTTGGCTAGAGCTGTGTTTGAATTGTGGATTTTCCAATTACTAGTGCCTTGGGCAAGACAATGCAACTCTCTGAGCTACAGTTTCAAGAGCTATGTTGTGTTTCAGAGAGAAATGAGGACATAGAGTGGGGAAAGTTGATTATTATATTTGATGTCAGAGAAAATGGGGCACCACTGAATACTATAGAAAATTAAAGAATGAAAATGCAAATTATAAAAGACATTAATATTAGTAACATACAATTGGGGATTAATGGATCTTGTCTGAATGGCCAGCTATTCGGTTTTAGTGATTAAACATTATATGATTAGATTTAGAAGTTCGAAGTCCAATTTGAGGGAACAAGTATCAAAGATTAGAAAAGGCAAAATATTATGAATATATTTCTGTTCATGATGTGTACTTCTGAGTGTAGTCTTATATCTTAGATTTTCTCTCTACAGATTTATTGACTTATTAATTGATCCATTAATTTTCCATTGTACATTACTAATATTAATGTGTTATACCACATATGGACTGCACTTGAGTTATGTGGAGCTTCCTCTGAGAACCTAGAAATAAGGTAAGATATCCTCTGAGAGTCATATTATGAAAACAACACATAATGCTTCAGAAAAGAGATCTACGAAGCTATCTTAATGACACTAGATGACTATTGGGTCAACAAGACTTGTGTACAACCTTGATAAGCCAACTATATGAGGTCCTGATTGGCTAGAATAGCTCAGAGAGAATAAGAAGAGTCATGCCATGAAACATTGACAGTATGCATCCCTGCATTGAACAGGCAAGAGTTCATCTTAAATTACCTAATACTTTAAATATTACTATCCTGTTGGAAGTGTGAGGACTCCAGTATTGTTCTTTTTCAAGATTATTGTGGCTCCTGAGGTTGTGGCTCCCGATATACTTTAGGGTTTTTTTTTTTTTTTCTATATCTGCAATAAAACATAATTGGGATTTTGAAAGAGATTATATTGAATCTGTAGATCACTCTGAGTTATATGTACAGTATAAGCAGAAATCTTCTAATCTATGAACATGGATTTGTTTCCATTTATTTGCACCTTACTGATTTATTTCAGCAAAGTTTAGTTTTCACTGTACAAGGCTTTCGCTTCCTTAGTTTATTTCTATTTATTTTATTCTTTTGAATACTATTGTAAATGGGTCTATTTTCTTAATTTCATTTTCAGTTTATTCATTGTTAGTATAGAGAAATGCAAATGAATTTTGTACATTGATTTTATATTCTGCTTTGTTAAATTCATTTATTAGTTCTAACAATTTTTAAATGGAATCTTTAGTGTTTTCTACTTATCATTTGCATATAGGGAAAATTTTAATTTTTCTTTCCAATTTGGATGAGTTTTGTTTCTTTTTCTTGCCTAATTTCTCTGGCTAGGACTTCCAGTATTATGTTGAATGCAACTGGCAAGAGTGGATATCCTTGATGTGTTCCTGATCGTAGAGGAAAAGCTCAGTGTTCCACCACTGAGTATGATATTAGCTGTGGGCTTATCGTATTTGGTCTTTGTTCTGTTGAGGTAATTTCTTCTATTCCTAGTTTATGGAGTGTTTTTATCATGAAATGGTGTTGAATTTTTTCAGGTGCTTTTTTTGCATCTATTGAGATGATCAAGTGATTTTTTTCTTATCCTTTGTTCTGTTAATGTGGTATATCACATAAATAGACTTTTATCTATTGAATCATCCTTGTATCACTGGGATAAATTCTACTTAATTATGGTGAATGATTTTTTTAATGTGCTGTTGAATTTGGTTGGCTAGTATTTTATGGAGGAGGAGTTATGCCTCTACATTCATCAGGAATATTTGCTTGTAGTTTTCTCCTATTATAGTGTCATCCATAGTATGTTGGGTCCTGTTAGAGCCCTGAGTTAGGCTAAACAGAAACTGTGCCTTGTGCAGTTCTCAAAAATCTGGAAAATTGGTCATGTGCTCCATTCTTCTCTTTCTCCAATTAAAGAGCATCTGTTGAGCTATATTAGCCTCTGTCTGCTGTATTGCAGTTTCTCCAGAACATCTATGTGCCATCTGAATTTTTGATCTCAGTGCCCCACCCCCCATCTCCCCACCTCGAGTAGCTCAGTTCCATTAATACTCCATGAGAGGTGAGACAAAAGCCAATCCTTTGGGAAGATCCTATGAAAATTCAGAATTATGGTCTAGTCTTCTCTTTTCTTTCCCAAGTAGAAACCAGGAGATGGGAGTTTTCTCCCAGTTGTATGGTGGTGTGTCAGGGAGAGGAATTATGGCAAAAGGGTGCCATGAGTTTTCCTGCTGGCTTCAGAATGGCTAATTCTGTGCTCCTTTTGGGTACAAGACCCTCTTAACTGTGTCTGGATTTTTCATAATGGGAATTGGTCCATGTGTTGTTGAAATAGTGTTTCTGTGGGAGGAAGGGTCTAGGGCATCCTATTCTACCATCTCATTGACATCACTCCTCTATTGTTCCTCTGTTTATTACTAGTTCTTGCTACTTAACATATGCTTTTGTGGTGTGAGTTCTTGGAAATGTGATCACCAACAAATCATGCTCTATGCTTTTTATCTTTATTAGTGGAAACAGCTAAGAGGTACAAATGTCATGATAGATACTATCTATGAAAGACTTTTACTGCATCAATAATTGTTCGGTTTTGTTTTGTTTTTTTTTTTTTCTTTAGTGCCACACCCACAGCTTATGGAAGTTCCCAGGGTAGGGGTCGAATTGGGGCACAGCTGCCGGCCTACACCACAGCCACAGCTATGTCGGATCGGATCCACATCTGCGACCTATGCCAGCTGCTTGCGACTATGCCACAGCTTGGCTTGCTGAGAGAGGCCAGGGATTGAACTGCATCCTCATGGATACTAGTCAGGTTCTTAACCTGCTGAGCCACAATGAGAACTCTTGTCCTTAGTGTTTATGCAGTGATATTTGATTTTCACAAAAACCTTTCAGATATGTTACTATTATTTTCCTGATTTTACAGAGGAGGAAGCTGATGCACAGAGAAAATATTAAACTTGTACAAAGTTATACAGCTTAGCAGTAGAAGAACTGGGTATTGACCCCAGGCAGTTTAATTCTAGAACCAGTGCTGTGGAGCCAGAGACAGTATACAGTTATTATCATATTTATGTAGCTTAACTCAGCAGTTACTATAGAAGTAAAGCAGAATAGGAAAAAACAGTACAACACAACATAAAATTTTTAAAACCCAGAAAATCCTCGAAACATTGTCCACCTTGGAACATATATGTGAAGAGTTCTTTTTGCTTGTTTGTTTTTATTGTTGCTTTGGTTTTGTTTTTAAACAGTTAATTCTTTTTAGTTTTCATGGTTTTTAAAAATTATTTTAAAAACATCATTTATATTCTCTTTGTTGTAAATAGGGGAAAAAAAATCCCACAGCAGTTTATCCTTTAGCAAAATGGTGCAAAAGGAACACAACTGGTATCAAATTTGAATACAGATTTCCTTGAGAGTCTGTGATAATCAAGATGTGGTAAAAGATATTTAGGTTAAATTAATATTGGAGACTATTTTTAAGGTAGAAGAAGTTTTCATCATTTTGCAGCTGATCCTTTTGGGTCAGTTTGTCATCAACATTTTTCTTTTTTTTTTTAGCCTCTTTGTGGACCAGCTTCTGTTGGATCAAGGGTCCTGAAAAGCCCAACCATTTGCTTCCTCATTGGTGTTATACCCGGCAACAGTCCAGCAAGCTTCTGGATCCTAGGGTAGCTGCCATCACTGTTCACATGCAACCACCTCTTCCTGATTCTCTCTGAAGATTGCTGAAGGTCAAGCTTGAACTTGGTATGTACAGTATAAAGCGTTTTAATTCAGCTTGATCGATTTCTTCCAGACAGTTTTAGTATTTATGTTGCCATCATATCTATTATACCAACACTGGTTATTAATATTTGTAAAAGTCCTTGACAACTTTATAATTGCAAGATGCTATAGTTGTTTTGATATACATTGAGATTAATTCATTTTTCATTTACTTGTATTCTTTTGTGAAATACCTGATTGTGTCCTTTGTCTGTTTTTCTGTTAAAACATTTTTATTGATTTGTGAGTATTCTTAGCAAATCAAGTATATTAACTTTGTCTTTCAAATAAGTTGCAGATATTTCCCCAAGTCTCTTTAAAATTTTCTTACTTCCAGTTACAGTTTTTGGGTGTATAGATGTTTTTGACTGTTGAAGTTGGAAAAAAATTGTGGTATTATGCTATAATATCTCATGCTTCAAAGTTATATTTTCTCATTTGAAAAATCAGTTCCTCTTTTATATTTTATCTATCTCCTTTTTTATACTTTTATCTCATCTAAGTTGAAAGGAGAACTGATTTCTGGAGAGATTACATGGGATAAACTGTGGAACTCACTATTTTTTTTGAATGGTTAGTCCAGGAAGACAATGCCATTTATTTTTCTTGGTTGCATTTGATTTTTGACATGTTTTTCCTTATGAAATTGCTCTGGGGGTTTTGGAGGCTTGATCTTTGTTGTTCTCCAAGCATTTCATTTTAGATTTTATCTTCGGTTCCCCTACCTTCCCCCTTAAGGGGCCCAGAAGTCAGTTTATGAGATAGATCTTCCATCTTACTCCTTTTCTCTTTTAGCTTTTCCTGGTACAACCTTTCCCTGCACTTACCTCTCATCTTCTTTAATCCATTTTCATGTTATTTTCCTCAGAGGTAAAACAACATGATAGGATCTTTTTATATGAACTTTTCATTGAAGTATAATGTACATATTGAAAAGTTTATATTTCTTTTGTGTACATTACACACAACAAATTTTCTCATAGTGAACAGATCCATGTAGTCAGGAGCCAGATAAGTAAACCAAGCCTTTTAACAACCCAGAAAGACCCCATGTGCCAACATCTAATCAGTACCCTTTCTTCTCCTCCCTCAAGATGTCCATTATTTTTATTTAGAATACTATAGATTAATTTTTCCTGTGTTT
This sequence comes from Sus scrofa, assembly GCF_054392235.1. NCBI lineage: Eukaryota > Metazoa > Chordata > Mammalia > Artiodactyla > Suidae > Sus > Sus scrofa. The sequence continues at coordinate 108,159,780 of NC_139397.1, read as the reverse complement.
GAACTTCATAAAAATAGAAATATAGCACATGCGCCAAGATTTTCATTTAATTGTGTATAATTATAGATCATTGATTCTCATTGCCTTATGATTGTAACTATAGATTTATTTACTTGATACACATTTGGGTGGTTACTGGGTTTTGGCTATTAGGAATAAATTCTTCTGTGGCTATTCTTGTGCTTGTGTTCATACATACATTCATTACAACCTAATTAGCTTTTTCCAGATTTTCAGGCTTAATTCTGACTTCCAACTGCCTAGCTTGGTCTAGTATTCACATAGACCCAGTGATTGATGAGAATAACCTGAATTTGGAAAAATAAGAAAGGACTATAGCTTAGGAAGGTATAGTCCAGACTGGTTTTATGCATTAAATACTGTTCGAACATCCTGTTTTGTTGCATTAAATCTTGTGTGGGAAAGAGTCTGGGTGAGGAGAAAGCTTTAAATTTGTATGAGAAAGATGCTTTTCCAAGATGGCTTCATTTAGAAGTTCTTTTGGTGATGGTTTCTTGTGTGCTAAGAGAAATTTATTTTATAATGAACGAAGATAGTAAGATATTAGAGTATAGGACTAACTTAGGAACACATTTCTCGTTGGACCACCTTAGAGAAAACTCAGATATTTGCCATTTTTGACTGAAATTTCAAATTTATTTATTATAGTCTTTGAATGTTATCCATGAACTATTCCGACATACATCCTGGGAATGAGTACTTGTGTTGGGTGAGTGAGAATTTCTCAGTGCAGGAGACTAGAGTAACCTCATGTGAGGGAGCTCTCAATCTAGTCTGAGATCTGGTTTTCATATGCTCAGGATGTTCTGCATTCGGCCTGCAGCAGAGCTGTACTGTTGGAGTTCTGGGAGGCTTTCTCCTGGGCATCAGTGATTTCCTTTCCTAAACTACAAACACAACTGCCCCTTCTGAGGAGGAAAGCAGACAGGTTTGCCTTGGCCAGAGTCCAGTGGCCCAGAGTCAAACCCTTAAGTGCTTTTTCAAGTGCCCAGTCTAGGTTCTCTGAGGATCAGTCTGCTTGGTAGCCTAAGAAGGAAATTACCCAATCATTTTCGTTCTGGCTTTTACTAGTACACAGATGTTTCTTTTGATTTTGTAGGAGAACAAACTTGAACTGGCACTTTTCCTGGTTAGAAGGATACTACTGGTAGGAGATAGGAAAATTTTTTCATTGACTTAGAAGTATTAGAGCAAATATTATGAAAAGTCATACTTAATATGATGTTTATCCTTTAAATGTTCCTTATCTTTGCTATTTAATAGTGTTTTCTAATATTATTTCTAACTCTAGAAAAAGCTTAAAATTCACAAGTTATCTGTTCTAATGTTTCTTAATATGTGTACCACATCTCCAGCCCTATTGTTTATGAATCTCTGGGGAAGGAGCCTAAGAATTTTCATTTTTATCAGTCATCTCAGATGATTCTGATGTACACTAACATTTGTGGACATCTGGCTCAAACTCTAAAGCAAACTCAGCTGAGTTTATTCTACTAGTTAGAATCCATTTAACTTCCTCTATCCATTTAGAATAAGAGGAAATTTAAATGGCAACAAAATGATGGTGATTTACCTGGATCAATTGAAATAGACATTATTTATGCTTAATTCTAGTAATACCCTAGGGATTTTTTTTCAAAGCCTCAAGGCCATAACTCAGAATGTACTGAGTGTGGTGTAACTGTTTCATGAACATGTTCATATTTTAAAAACTCAATGTCCTTTAATTTGAGTCTTGAACAAATCTATATTGTGGAAATTTCTATTCTGTAGACAATGAAATTATAGAGGGTTTCCAGCATCATTAGTTTTCCAAATTTTATTCCAACTTTTCTAACATTGCCAAGCACTATTTTTCCACCCTTGCTGCCATAGAGTTGCAGATGGAGAGAGAAGAGAATGAGAAAAGCGAATGAATTTTTTTCAAGAACATGCTCTACTAGAATGGGAAATCCCTGTTTACAAATTCAAGAGCTGCTCCTGTCTAAATTCTATGTGCCTTCTTTTATTCACATGTAATGGTAAACATCTAATTACATTTCTTGAATAATTTACCTTTTGATAGATTGTAATGTTTGGCTGTAGGCTTCATGCCAAATATGTACTTTCAATGTTAATGGTAGCATGACCATTATTCTTTTCTCTTCAGCATTTCTTTCCTTACTCCTACTCTCCCACTCTGAGGATTCAAATTCCTATTTCTCAGGGAAGAGTAATATCTTAATCACATCATGATCAGCAGAATAGAAACCAACTTTTATTACTAGCACATGATACTATTTTCTAGGTTTTTCTCTGCTTTAAAAAAAATCAAAAAATCTCTTCATTTTGCTCAGATATATAAGATAACCTTTAAATTGCAACCAAACCTTGATCCTGAGTAGATTTAAAGCATTCACAAACAAGCTGAACTTCAAACTGGTATATGCTATAATTAGTTTTTATAATTTGGAGTGTTTAAGGGTATGAGTATTAAGTTATCACCTCCATTTTTATTTTTATTGAGCTATAATAGCACTTGGCCTTGGCTAATTTTGCAAACATGAATTTGTGGAATTTATATTTTTGGTCACAAATTCTGTAAATTCCTGTGGACTTAAGCATTCATTCATTCAACAGCTTACTTTACAGCACCTCTTATGGGTTAACCACTCTTCTTTACTGGGGGTAGAACAGTGACCAAAACTGACAAAAAGCACTAACCTCCTAGAGCTTGTGTTGTAAAGAGAGGAGATAGGCAATGAAAATAACAAACACAAATAGCAAGTTATAAATAAGTACTATGGAAGAACATGAGCAAGGTAAGATGAATGGAAGGCTGGTTTGATGACCTTCACGCTGTGAGTTTGCTTGCATACCCTAGAGTATCAGAAATGATATTGGTATACCAAAATATTGTTTGCATTGGGCAACCTTGTATAGTGTAGCTGCCAGTGGTTTTTTTCCTAATATATAACCAAGATTACTGGTTTGTTTCTGTAATCCTCTAAATTCAAGATATCAGATATGTCCTTATCTGAAACAGTCTATTTGGAGTATAAGCAAAATTTAATTTAAAAAGATAGAGCCTGAAAATTGTCTCTTTGTATTGGCTACTGTGGGAGTGATGGGCATATTGAAACATCAGTGGAAAATTAATCTTTGTCTTTTTTTCTGGAATGCATGGGATAAATGTTAAAGTTGTAAACTTAAAATGCACTTTAATTCTGAAGGAATAATTTTCATATAGATTTGAGTTCTCTCACTAAGGAATATTCTCTTTAAAAAATTAAGTGACTTTGGAAAATGACTTAGACTTTGGGAATCTTTACAAACTTATAGTGAGGAAGGAGAAAATTGGGCAACTAAAGTTATCTTTAAATCTTTCAATAAGATTTTAACACAACATGGAGTAAAGGGTGCTGGTGGTAGACACAGAGGTGATATCCTGGTCCCCCTCCAGGAAGCCTTGTTGCCCAGATGTTAGGTTCTTCAGGTTGGATCTCAGCTGTAGAGCATATCTTCACCTGAGGGTATGTCCTTCCTGAGCAGATCATGACCAGTGACATCCAGGCGGAATAAAGGTTTACCATTCAGCCACATATGGGCCATTCTAACAGGCCACACCCATTCCACACAGAACTAGCTACATAATCCGTGGGCTAGGTGAAAATGAAAATGTGGACCCTTTTTTTTTTTTTTACAAAATTTACCAAGAATTTCAAGATGACAGCAGAGTAATAAACCAAGCACAAAAGGCTTCTTAGAGTGGGCCCTCTGCACCTGGCCAGAACTCACCTCTCCTCCCCGAGCCAAAGCAGACCCTGGCTCCACAGTGCTCTGTGTGCTTGGCTGAGGCAGTTTAAGCTGGTTTCAAGCCCCTTCTTGTCCCTGCTAGATATGTAACCAAGAAAGTTGTTTACTTTTTCTAACTCTCAAATGTTTCATAATAAAAACTTTATGTACTTTTCAGAATTACCTATAGCTCTAAATACCATGACAGGAGCAACTCTAGTATCTATCATTATCTAAGTTATATCCACATGTTTTACAAATAATTTCCATCTTCTCATTGAAGTCATCATGAATGTGATGATTTTATTCACTCACTTCATTTTTTGCCCTTACACAAGGGTACTTCCAGATTCTGTGGGGCCTGAAACTTATTCAATTTCAGATGTCTTTCTAAGAGAAAGTCTCTGAATTAAAAATACAAACTTGTATTAATATTTACCTTAGAATGTAAGAAATAATAAATTTAAGTATAAAAACCTGACAAATGCCATTAATAGAGAAGATTTTTTAAACTGGGTTTTAACCATTCTTTTAATTTTTATTCTTTTAATGATTTTTATTTTTTCCATTATAGTTGGTTTACAGTGTTCTGTCAGTTTCTACTGTACAGCAAAGTGACCCAGTCACACATATATGTACATTCTTTTTCTCATATTATCCTCCATCATGTTCTATCATAAGTGAGTAGATATAGTTTCCTGTGCTATACAGCAGGATCTCGTTGCTTATACATTTAACCAATCTTTTTAAAGTTAAAAAAGCTTCTACTAGGTTACTCCCTACCTGTTACATTTGAATTTTGGTATAATCAATATTGTGAAAAATATACAAAACTAACCTAAAATCAAGGCATACAGAAGAGCAATTTAAATGCATCTTTAAACGCCTGCTCTTTTGTATTGAACTATGCAATTGTACTTTATATGATGACTAATGCATATATGTGCAGTAATTTTGTTATTAGAATACTAGCTTTTTCATGCAATTCTGCTGCAATTTTGCATTGTGTTTGTTCTGAATGCACCAGACTGTCAGAATAAGACAAAACAGATATACTAAAATATAATCCTATAGATTGAAATGCTAAAGCAAGCATTTTCACACCCTGAAGTACTTTCCTGTTTTTACTACTGCTAAAATGGCATTCTATAAGTAAAGTAACTGACAATTCTATTTATTGTACTTCCCACCAGAAGACAAAGAGAAAGTATTGTGTATTTGTAATTGCATGAGCTGTCTTATCAAATACATTGCCGACAGGAGAGAACTTCTATTTTAACAGGGTATCAGTGAGAACCTAGTGCTCCAATTTAATTATACACAGCTGATGACTGGAAGAATTTTCCACAGACTAGTTTCTGGTTTCATACATTTCAAATCATATATTTTCTCCACTACCTACATATTTTTATTACAAGGCACATTGGACATGTTAATGCTAATAAATTAATTTTTCCTGAGCCTTTGTGTTATGATGCTGGGTCAATTGAGTACTATGGGCAGGTGTATTTCTGGAAGCTATTCCTACCTGAGCCTACTGGCAGAATCTTACCTATATGTGAAATGGACGTGAACCACATAAATATATCCTACCCAATAAAAAAATAAATGTTTCCACAACTCAGCTTCTTAGTTGGATCCCCAGAATGCCAGTGGCCTCTCCAGCACTACTGGACCATGAGGAAAAGTGTGACAAGGAGGACGTCAAAGTGAAAGTGACCTCAATTGATTAGTTAAAATAGCTTATCTTTGCAGAGTTTATAAAATGATGATTTTTTTGCACCCATTGCTAGGCAAAATCCTAGAGTTCAGAAGGTTAAATCTACTTGATTCTTCTACTGTTTACTGACATGGTCCTCTTTAAAGAATTCCTGAGCTCCAGTATGGGTGTCTTTCTGAGACGACAAGATGCTGATGCCATTCTTATTTCGGGAAGTAAATAAATGGGAAGACTGTATGGAGCTGTTTAATATCATTTGTAACTAATGATCTCCATTCTTAATGAAACAGGGGTTAATTTTGTAAAGAATTATTTTATTTGGAGTTCCCCTCATGGCTCAGTGGAAACAAATCTGACTAGCATCCATGAGGACGCAGGTTTGACCCATGGCCTTGCTCAGTGGGTTAAGGATGCAGTGTTGCTGTGATCTGTGGTGTAGGTTGCAGACAGTGTGGCTCTGGTGTAGGCTGGTGCCTACAGCTCCGATTCAACCCCTAGCCTGGTACCTCCATATGCCACAGGTGTGGCCCTAAAAGAAAGACAAAAGACAAAAAAAGAATTATTTTATTAAATTAGGCAGGCCCAATGAAGTATTGTCACATAGATGCTTGCTGTCACTTCCTCCACCCTCTTCTTTTTCACACTCTTTCCAGGAAAACATCATCAGTTTCTTCATGTTGATCCTCACTGATCAGTGAAATATCCCATGCATCTGCCCATCCCTTTCCCTCCAGCTAATTTAGATTTTGTTAGATCCATTGAATGGTAATAAAAATGTACATTTTCAAGTATACACATTGTATCATAGAAAATGCTAAAGGCCCAGAGTATTATCAGATTTATTTAATCCTTAATAACACTCTGAGGTAGTATTACTATTTTCCCTATTTAAAGAAATGGAGACTGAGAAAGCCTAGATAATTCACCAACTTCACAGCTAGTAAGTGGCAAAGTTCAGAATTTAGGGCTGCATGACTCTGGAGTTTGTGATATTAATGAATTGCATTATTATATCATTATTTCTTTAGAATCCTAATATCTGCCCTCCAGTGTGATTACTGTTTAATTGTAATGACATGTGTAACCTTTACTGTAGCACTAATCACATTATTGGTTTTTTTTTTTTTTTTTTCGTCTTTTTGCCTTTTCTAGGGCTGCTCCTGCAGCACATGGAGGTTCCTAGGCTAGGCATCTAATTGGAGCTGTAGCCACCAGCCTACACCACAGCCACAGCAACACGGGATCCGAGCTGTGTTTGCAACTTACATCACAGCTCATGGCAATGCTGGATCCTTAACCCACTGAGCAAGGCCAGGGATCGAACCTGCAACCTCATGGTTCCTAGTTGAATTTGTTAACCACTGAGCCACGACGGGAACTCCACATTATCGTTTTTTGTTTGTTGTTTACATACTAGGTCTTGAAAGGTCAAGACAGCAGGTATTTAGTTTTCTCAGCTTTAAATTCCCATCCCCTAGCCTCTAGAGAAAAGAATACTGAATGAATGAATGAGTTAATCATTCAGTCAATCTAACAAGAGCCAGTAGAGATTAGTAGATTGACTCAAAAGGAGAATTGTCTATGGAGAATTTTTAAAAATGAGCTGCTAAAAGTTGGTCTGCTTTATATTAGTAGTCTCCACTGCCAATTCTAAACAATGTCAATGACAAAAGAATCCTCTCCACCTGGGTGGATCACTGTCACTGTACACCTCCCCTCCCCCAAGCAGTTGGTCTCAAATCAGGCTACCAGAGTTTTCAGTGAATACTTGCTGGCAGCAATTTTGGGATTGTCTTATTTGTCCAATCCATCAGATACCTCTTGGCCTTCTCTGACTTTCTCCTGCACAGTTTCCCATCTCATACAGGTTAGAGGCTATTGGTGATTTGTTCCAACACACTTGTATATTGCTGTCTAATTTTGTTGTAAATGTTGTCCATGGGTTTTTTGTTTTACTCTCTAGCTCTTTTGTCCATTTTTATATAGATTTTATAGAAGATCCAAAAACGATGGTGTCCCTACTTCTGTCATCTTCCCAGAGTTCCCCTGGGTACTTTAATTTTTAATTTTTGTCAATATGAAATATAAATGGTACCTCATTGTTCTTTTTTTTTTTTCTTTTTTTTGTCTTTTTAGGGCCACACTTGTGGCATATGGAAGTTCTCTAGCTAGGGGTTGAATTGAAGCTGCAATCGCTGGCCTACATTACACCACAGCCACAGCAATGCTAGATCCGAGCCACATCTGCAATATACCACCACAGCTCATGGCAACGCTGGATCCTTAACCCACTGATTGAGGCCTCATGGATACTAGTCAGGTTCATTACCACTGAGCCACAATGGGAACTCCTGTTTTTAACTGTTTATTACTTGATGTTTAGTAAGCCTGATATTTTCTTATGTATTTTTTCTTTTGTGTATGGCCTGTTTGTAGTTTTTCTATTAGAGTCTTTGCCTTTTTCATAATAAGTAGAAACTCATTTTTTCCCCCCTTTTTTTTCAGCCACACATGTGGCATATGGCAGTTCCCAGGCCAGGGATCGAATCCAATCCTGTGGCAATGCCAGACCCTTAACACACTGTGCCGGGCTGAGGATCAAACCAGCAACACCACAGAGACAAGCCAGATCATTAACCCACTGTGCCACAGTGGGAACTCCTGTAAGAACTCATCCTAAGACGTAAATCTTAATTCTTATCTATCACATCACCATCATCATCATCATTTTTAACAGTGTGGCATTTATCATCTAAATTTGTGTTGACATTGTTTTAAACTAAGTGAATTAATTTTTCAAATTTTTTCTATATTGACTTTGGTTACATTTAGAGAGACCCACCCACTGGTTGATGAAAAGTTTGATAAGTTTTACTGATGAAAAATATTTAATTAATGTCACTTCAGGATGAAGAACCATGAAATCTTGGAAAGCAGCACATTTTCTTAATAGGAAATGGCACCAAACAATGTTATTTCTATTTGTAGATGGTCTCTGCATGTTATGGTCTATTAAACAAGTAATAACTCAGGTTTTTGCAGTGCCTCATTCTTTAAAAGAAAATGACTTCTTTCGCTTATCTAATTGAGGCTCATGATAATTCATATGCTTAGAAAAATAACTGCCTAAAGTCAGCAGCAATGGATTTCTTTTCCAAGTGAATTCTGCGTAATTATAAATCTCTTTTGTTGTTAAGAGCTCTGTAGATTAGTATTAGCAACTATAGTTAAAAAAAAATTGTGGACAAACCAGTGAACGGACATTTGCCAGGAAATGGATTGTTTGCAGACTGCTTGGCAGAGATCCCTGTAAAGAAGCACATCTACCCCCACCCCTTTACTCTGCTTTTCCTGCCTGCTCTGTTCCAAAGAAGCAAATGTTTAGGCACATTTGAACCATCAAAACGGGAAGTTTCTACTACTCTGAACAAAATAAATGATAAAGACCAGATGATATTTAAATATTACCCATTTTTTCTACAGTTGACATCTTTACATTTTTAAAAGTATTCTAAAAGGTCACCCTTCCATAGGCTTTTCTCTGTTTGATATTAAGTTAAAAGTTTAAGAAAGCTGTAAAGCACTCTTACGTAATTTGTGGAATTATTTCTTGGATGGAAGTTTTTTCTAAAAAAATGTCTCTTTAAGTAAAAATTTTTAGTTCTTATGATGCTGCAATTCTGGTGAGTCAGAAACAAACCATATTTGGACTTTCAGTTTTCCCCTTTCAATGGCTTCCTCTGACTTTTTTTTTTTTTTTTTTTCCAAGCTTAACAAATGTAAAATATTTTAATCAAGTGAAAACAGACGAAATGTGACTCATTCTGCTGGGCTAGAGATTGGTTTGCTGATGTCATCCCATTCTCTGCCGCCAAATCACTCTAAGCCAAAAAATCAATCTAGAAGATCCTGCATTTCAGTGTAGGAAGGAAAGCATTTTGTTTTAAACTCTCTTTTATCTCCCCATTCCCTCTCCTTTATGTTTCCTCAAAAAGCCCCCAAAACTTGAATAATTTCATACTTTGCTTTGTGTCTTTTACCGCATACATTTGCTTTCAGCCCCCGTGTCTCTATTCTACGGCTTAATATATATTTCTTCGAAGACTGTTTGCTATTCTTTGTGTAGAAAAGAGAGCCATAAGATTTATACTTAGCAGCTTGAAAACTCTGCTCACTCTTTCTACAGCCTCCCTTTTAGGACAGGCATTACTATCTGTTTTCATGACTTTATCTACCATCTTTATTCTGAGAGCTCTGAAATCTTTATCTTTTTTAGGAACTGCTTTAAAGGACCTGACTCAAATTCGACTTTCAAGGGACATCAATCCTCAGATGTCCCTCAAGCACCTTTTAATTCAAAATATTCAAAACTGAATTAATTATTCCTACTGAGCACCCAAAACTGACCTTTTAAATATTTTTTTTGTGGTTAATATTAATAGCTTCATCATCCTTCCAGTCACCAAAACTAGTCTCTGAAGTATTTTTTTAAAGCTCTCCTCTCCATGAGCCTTCTGGTTGAGTAACTGTTCATATATTATTGCTTCCTTCTCAGAAATAACTCAAGAATTTAGTCCAGTTTTAGTTGTTAAAAGGAAGGACTTTGGAACCAGAAGACTGGGGTTTAAATCCTGTCTCCACTATGACTACCTGTGTGACTTAGAGCTTATTAATTGAAATCTCCCTGGGTCTCAGTTTTCTTATCTATGAAATGGAAGTATAGTATGAAAGTACAGGGATAATGGATTTAGAAAGGTGCTTGGTATATTGTAAGTTCACCATACTCTTAGCTATTATTATTATCAGCATTATCATCGCCACAGATTCAGTGACTTTATCTCTTTTCTACAATATTGAAATGATCTTTTAAGTAATCTTCTAACTCCAGTCCTTACCACTCCATTTCCTAATCCAGGTAAAAAGTTTCTGTCAGTCAGAGTCCAGTTAGAACACTAGAAGTTATACTAAGTATTTCAACATAGAGAATTGAAAAGGTATTGAATAATAGTTATTAGAGGATTAAAAAAAGAAGAAGAAGAAGTAACCAGAAAAAAACAGAGCTCCTAAGGCTGAGGGAAGAGAGGCACAAGGCTGGGGTTTTCAGAAACTGGATGATTAAAGGAAAGGCCCTAGAAGGGGACTTGGGCTTGGAGGAAGTGGAGTTACCTGGAAGGTGCTGGTTCCTCCTAGGGGGGCCTCACAAGGAGGGTTTGAAAGAGCCAAAAGAAATCTGAGTGCCATCCTAGAGTAACTGACAAACCATGAAGCAACCAGCAAGGAGAGAGTCCCTTGTCCTTTTATCAATCTTCTGGTTTCGCTTTGTAGTCTCCTATTGACAGAATCTATCAGTAGGATAGATGGCAAAAGAGGGTGATTTTTAGAATCTCAACACTAGCATCCCAGGACAGAATATGGAAGGATGGATTGGTGATGAGAGTCAGTAGTTTAATAACCAATATAGTATGCTATCTAAAATACAGACCATCTCTCCTCCTCAGTTTGAAACCATTCAGTGGCTCCTCATTGCCTATGGAATAAAGTTTAGATTCCTTCTGGTCAAAATCTACTTTTTCAACTCTTTTTCCCAGCCTCCCTTTCTCTCCTTATTACTATTCCCACATCATCTCCTAGCTTCCAGCCCCCTCTTCACCATGCCCTTTGCTGTGTTGTCCTTGATTCATTCTCCCAAAACATTTAATGCTTCCATTGTCTCAGTCTCTTGCCTCTTCTGACTCCTTTTATATTTTGACAAAATTGTGTCCATCTTTTAAGAGTTAATTCTTCCATTATACTCAGTTCCAGACAAAATTAATGGCCTTTTCTTCTGTACTTCCATAGATTGTCTGTTCATTCATTAAAACCAAGTGTGTATTGACTCCATATTACGTTATAGATACTGTAAAGCATTGTACATACAATGTTGAACCAAATGACCTTGGTCTTTGCTGCATGGAATTTTCTGAGGAAATTATTTTTGAACTCTGACTTGAGGGAACTATATGGTAACTGGCAAAGGAAAGCGGATGGAGGAGAACAGTAATGACTTTGGTCTCAGACAAGTTGAGTTTAATATTCCTTTGAGACACTCAAGAGGAGAATTGAGAGGATTATTTTATACATTAGTATGTAGGGCAAAAGTAAGGGTGGAAAAGTTCACTGACACTCTGTGGCATACATGTTCTAATCAAAGTCCTGGGAAGGGAGGAGAGGAAGGAAAAGAAGAAAACGACTAAGTTTTTTTTTTTTTTTTCAATAACTTCAACAATTAAAGGCTGAGTCAAGGGGAATGATTCCAGATGGAGAGAAGAGGTGATCAGAGAGTCAGGATTAAAAACAGAAACAGTGAAAAAACCATTTCAAAAAGATGGAATAGCAACAGTGTTCAGTGCTGCTGAGGTTTAGGAAAATGAGCATGCAGACTTTTACACTGGACTTGTTGATCTCAAAGTGATCATAGGCAGATCCTTTGCAGTGGAGTGATGGCCCACCACATAGAATAGAGTGAAGGAGGGAGTGAAAATGGAGACAGCAAATGTAAAAAAAAAAAAAAAATCTGTTAGAGATATTTGACCTGAGAGGATCCATGGCACTTAACTTCATTGTACTATAGTTATTTTCTAGCTTTTCTAACCAGCCACAGTGTTAACTTATATAACCTTAGCATTTAGTCCAGAAACTGGCAACTGCTGGATGCTTGTTAAGGAGTATGACTAAGGATTATTAAAAGGGATTAATTGAAACCGTAAAATAACAGAGTGTCTTAGTCTGTTTGGGCTGTATTATAAAGAACTGGGAAGCTTATAAGCAACAGAAATTTATTTCTCACAATTTCGGAAGCTGGAAATCTGAGATGAGTATGCCAGCATGGTCATGGTCTGGTGAAGGCCCCCTGGTAGGTCACAGACTTCTCACTGTATCCTTATAAGATAGGAGGGCTAGGGATCTCTCTGGAGTGTCTTAGAAGGAACTGATTTCATTCATGAGGGTTTCACTCTCAGAACTTAAGCACTTCCCTAAAATGCCACCTACAAATACCATCACCTTTGGGAGTTAGAAGTTCAGCATATGAATTTGAGGTGGAGGTAAACATTCAGATTACAGCACAGAGCAAGCTTTTTATGGCTTAGGTTTAATAGAATAGAAGCTGAAATGTTTGTGATTTTTTTCTCCCAAGTTATTTTTGACCTAATTTTGAGGATATGTTTCAATGATTCAAAAATAGCTTGCATATTAAAAGTTGAAAATATTAAAAGTTAGGAGTTCCCGTCGTGGCTCAGTGGTTAACGAATCCGACTAGGAACCATGAGGTTGCGTGTTCGATCCCTGGCCTTGCTCAGTGGGTTAAGCATCTGGCGTTGCCATGAGCTGTGGTGTAGGTTGCAGACGCAGCTCAGATCTGGCATTGCTGTGGCTGTGGCATAGGCCAGCGACTACAGCTCCGATTCGACCCCTAGCCTGGGAACCTCCATGTGCCACGCTTACGGCCCTGAAAAGACCAAAAAAAAAAAAAATATATATATATATATATATATATATATGTTAAACTTTAAAGTTAGAGAAATCAACTAGAAAATGAGGTCAATTTTTGAAAATAGCACAATGCAATAAACTTAACAACTCTAATCCATATTCCTCTTAAGTTTGAAAAGTCATAAGCATACCCTATTTTATTCCAATTTAATAGATACAAGAAGAAAACTAAGCTTTTTTAAAAAAGTTACAGTGGTATTGCTATTTTCTTTCAGCAGATATTCTCCAGTCTTGTAGGAGCAAACATCTTAATTTTTGTCTTTAATTTGCATAAAATCCAAGGATATGTTTACAAAATCACTGTTGGCGTTTTTAAAAGTATATGTTTGAATTGTGTGTAAAAAAAATTTGTGATATTACAAGACAAATCAAGACTCTTGGATTTAATATAACCTAGATGTTCTTATTGAATTGCTGCTGACAATACAGACGAAAACAACTTATCTGAGGACCTTGGTCCCAATTCTACACAAAATTGTCAATATGTGATACTGTTATTAAAACCTTTCAGTGTCACATTTCATAGCCTTGTAGTCCACTGTGGCTCTTCTTCTCTTCTCTGCCTCCCATATTTTATCAGTCTTAAACAACTTCTAGAAAATTGCTATCAGTGTGACTTGGACAAATACATTTTCAAATAAGTTTTAAATGACAAATAAAGATTGGTGGTTTTTCCTCCCCTCTCAATGGTTACTCAGGCCTGGTTCTAACCCTTCGTATTTTTAACAGAAAACCACTCCATAGCTCAAAGGACTTTTATTCATCACAGGGTATATTTTGGAGAAGAAACTTCTTATTTCCTTTCAAATCACAACATACAGGCAGCTACTATTTCTGCTTCTGCATGCAGCTGGCCTGGAGGGTATGTACATCCAAGGTGAAACCACACATGCCCTCTGTCCAAGTTGGGTGAAGTGCCTTTCGGATTTTAAGAATGCTGTCACAGATAAGGACAGCAGAATTTGGTTTGGGCTTCTGGGCTTGAACTCCTCTGTGGAACTGACTCCCCTGAAGCTCCTTTCAGCATCTGGTTTAAGGTTGGATATTCTTACTCTTGCCATCTGCTTGTGTGGTTATAATCACCTCCTTGGCTTTGACAAATTTCTAACCAATTTCCCTTCTTATGGAGTCCACCGACGAGCCAAAACTGACTCAAATCAGTTTTTTCACTATTGATTTCCTATTCTTGGTGTCATGTCAGAGACCCATTACTTCTGCACACCTCCTGTTATCCCTCCCCACTCCCTACTCAGTTCCTCTACTCTAAGGCTGTGATATGACATACACGCCTAGTAATCACTGAAAAGTTTATGTAGGCTTAAGAGATGCTAAAAGCAGTTTGTTCAGATAAGGAGGGCAGTAGTTACTCTTTAAAACAATTCCTTTAAGGAAATCAGAATTTTGGTCGGGTAAAATGAAATTGGTGCTATAATTATTTAAAATCTCCATCAATTTTTCTAATAAATGTGATATTTCAATTCTAGTATATTACCCAAGCTTGTGATTTACCAAAAAAAAAAAATGTTCATTAAAAAAAGTAAAGAGAGTACATTTGCTCTCTCATGAATTATAGATTCCTTTTAAACCCTAAAGCTCATACTTGCAGGAGTTGTAAGAATTTAAAATATGAATGCAGACAACCAACACTTACTAAGCTCTCTTATGGCTAGATGTCTTACATGCAGTTATTTTTACTAGTCTTCATAATTATTTCCCATTTAGGAAGCATTATCTCCATATTACACACAAGGGAAGAGTGTATGAAACACATTATGGCATGAACATAGGCATTTAACCCAAGGTCAAATACAAATTGTGCTCTTTCTGAACATTAACATTCAGTTTAGTTTTTTTACTAATATCTAAATGTGGCTCATTGCCTCATTTAGAGATAGAGCCTCCCATTGTAATTAAAAACATGGCATTTGAAATTAGATTTTCTGGGTTCATATCCTTTTTTCTTCTACTCACCAGCACTAAAGCTCTGAGCACATCACTTAAAAATCTCCAAGAGTCAATTTTGTTATCTCTAAATTAAGGACGATAATGGTGAAGATGATAATACTGCCTTTCTTCTAGGATTGTCTGTGCTAACTGAGAATTCGTGTAAAGCATTTGGTATGGTGACTGGTGTACAGTAAACATAATTTTTCTTTCCTTAACTTGGATATTTTGGCTTTAAAAAATAGCTTTCTCCTCTTGGCTAATAAAATAGGAAACAAAAAAAGGTGTGTATTTGCGGCAGGGGTCTACATATTCCTTGAGAGAATTATGTTTCTTGGCTCCTTTATCAATGCCTCAACCTGAAGGTGGGAGGTAGCGGTGACTGTCAGTAAAATCCTTAAGTGAAGCAAAGGTGAAGTGTCATGGTTGTTAGGACAAGGGTGTTAGGATTCTCTTGCCCCCTTCAAGATATTAAAAAAAAAAAATGACAGAGAATGGAAAATTCTTTAGAAATGTGTGTAGAGGCTTTAACTAATTTAGAGTTCTATGAGGTAAGACTTCAAGCTTAGTATTTTTGCCACTTTTGACCCTATCATTTTTAAGCCCTTGGCAGGTATAATTAATCAAACACAACTTTCTTTCTTTTTCAATGCAGAGGTTTGTTCTGAACATCTTCCCAGTAAAATGCTGCAGGTGATCATTACAAATCCATCAGCAGTCAGCCCACAGGATGAAACTTTATTTGTAGTCTCTGTGGAATGTTTATTTTTAAAAATTGGGACAAGTATTGGTGGCAAGGAATCTAATAGGAAAATGAATTAAAGTAGGAATATACCCTAGATTAAAGTTTAAAGGTAAAATGGATTTGATAATTTGAAAGTAAGTCTAAGTCAATCCAGTAACAAATACTGAAATCATATAGGTCTAAAACTTTAAATGAGTAGGGCAGTTAGACACACATGAACACATAATTTAGAAATAAGGTGAATTGTCATAGGTTAAGATTAGTGAGTTCACAATGAAGTCCTAAATATTTTCAGCAGTGGGAAAAGTAAGGCGAAAGAGGGCATTCAGTTATTATTCATTCCATGAACATCTTTGGACAAAGCCTTACTTGGTAAATACAAAGGTCCTTCTTATTCACTTTTTTTTTTTTTCTGAAATGTTAAAGAGACCTAGACTTCTCTATAAAATAGCACAATTTACTAAATTGGAGAATTAAAGCAAGTTATACGAAAATGCCACATTTTTTAGAGAGGGGTAATTATATACCAAGTTCACCAATTTTATTCTCAATTTTTCAATACTGCTTTTCAAAATTTCATTGTGAGGTATTTGAGTTTTATTGAAATTCCCATACATATGTAACTAATTATACATTCAATTAAGTTTCTTTTGGGCTACAGGATCACTAGCTCCTCTGGAGTTTGCCCGTGTTACATTTGAGGAAAATAGTAAAATATCTAAACTGGAACAAGAACTGTAACCATGTAAGTAAGAAGTGACTCTCGATGTTGAAGGTGGAAGTTCTATGTTGACTGGCATGGTGCCAGAAATGCTTAATACAGTTAACTTATTCTATAAAAATTAAAAAAAAAATACTCAGAATGGCACTCTGTTCTCTAAACTTGCTGATACATTGCAACTTTGGATATTGTTTTATGTCTGATTCAGCAGTTTTAGAAACTCTAAAATACTCAGCTTACAGCTGTGTTCCTATTTGCACAGACGCCACATCTGCCAAAGCAAATACTGGTCCGCTCCCTGTAATTCTACCATGCCACCAGAGTTTCTCCTGTATTTATGGGATGGGTGTGTTGATTGTAAGTTAGAGTTCTGGTGTTTGGTTCTTGACTACGTTGTACTTAAGTTCATTCTATGTTTTTTTTTTTTTTTTTTTTTTTTTTTGTTAGAACTTGAAAGCAATGCCTCTTTTAGATATGGGAGGGTGCAAAGAAATAAGGCAGGGCAATTATATTATGGACATGATATATCCTTATTATATTTCCTTAACTTGTACATATGTTTGAATGACTCATACCTTCTCTTGTTTCCAAAATATACTTTTAAAGACCACAATTCAGGTTTATACTTTATCTGTGCTAGTGGGAAGTTAACAAATTTGAATTTTATTCTTACCATTCCCATTCTACTAAAGGAAATATTATTTAACAGAGAAGAGACTTAATAACTATCAGTGATAATATTGTCCTAGAAATAATTGAGCTGTTAAAACTCTTTTGAAGAATAATTTCTTTTTGATGAACTGGGGGTTAGGGATTGGTATATGCATACTGAAGTATGGAATGATTGGCCAATGGGGACCTGCTGTATAGCACAGAGAACTCTACCCAATATTCTGTAATAATTTATGTGGGAAAAGAATCTGAAAGAGAATGAATGTGTGTACAGGTATAGCTGAATCACTTCGTTATGCAGAATAAATTATCACAGCATTGCAAATCAATTATACTTTAATGAAACAAAAATTAAAAAAGGAATAATTTCTTTTAAATATTGGTAAATTTAGGAGAAATAAGTAATGGAGTTCCCTTCTGGTGTAGTGGGTTAAAGATCTGACATTGTCACTGCAGCTTGGTTTGCTGCTATGGCATGGGCTTGATCCCTGGCCAAGGAACTTCCACATGCTACAGGCATGCCCCCCCCCCAAAAAAAAAGAGTAACAAGTAGTGAAATATGAATGATTGAAATTGATCCCAAGAATTTAAGTCTCTAATCCCATTTTTCGTTCTCCTCATCCTCATCTCTATTTTCTGGCTGAATCTTCCACCAAGATAACCTTTTTTTTTTTTTTGGTCATTTCAGGGCTGCACCTGCAGCGTATGGAGGTTCCCAGGCTAGCGGTCTAATCAGAGCTATAGCCACTGGCCTATACCACAGCCAGACCAATGCGGGATCCGAGCCTCATCTGTAACCTATACCACAGCTCACGGCAACGCTGGATCCTTAACTGACTGAGCAAGGCCTGGGATCGAACTTGCTACCTCATGGTTCCTAGTTGGATTCGTTTCCGCTGCGCCACAATGATAACCATTTTAATGATGATTCTCAAATGCATCGTGTTCACAGGGAATATATCATTTTCCTCAAAGTGCGTTATATTTTAAGCTATCTCCCCAGACTTACCTTTTATGCTTATATACTTCTCTTGTCATATCTTTCTTTTGCTTAGTAGCTCTCACTATCTACCATACAAATTTTAAACCTATAGAATTTAATTTCTATTCTTTTGACTATGAAACCTCTGCCTGGTCTGTAGAGTTCACTTTTTGCAACTTGAGTAAGTAAAGGTTATTCTATCCTGCACTTGTTCCCCTCACCTCTCCCATCATTCCAAATCCAAACTTTTTCTCAAGACCCAGTCTGACAATCTATGACTTTCAACTGCATAATTCAATTGATTTACATTTATTATGTCTTCATTTTAATCTTGCATCTCATTCTTTTGATTCATCCTATTTTTCCATTTTTTCCTTTTTTATTTTTTCAGGAAAGGGGTTAGTGGATTTTGGTTCTTATTTACATTCTATAGCCCCTTGCCAAACTAGATTGTATTTTATGCATTTAATTTCTATTTAAAAAATTATTTTCCCAGACATTTTACATATATATTAAAATTAACAACCTAAAATTCATATATTTAATATCTTACTAACCAAAAGAGGACCTTAAAATACTTTACTCCCAAAACCCTATGTGTGTATATTTATTTATATAATACATAAAATACAACACATATATAATATGTATATATTATCTAATACATAGAATATATGTATCATATATGGTATAACACATAGAATATATAATTTATCATATATTGTATTTTCATTGCATACAATATAACATGTATTATATATCAATTAATATGAGATGATAATTTGTAATTTTAGTTTTCTTTCTTTCTTTTTTTTCTTTTTTTTTTTTTTTTTTTTTTTTTTTGTCTTTTTGCCTTTTCTAGGGCTGCTCCTGTGGCATATGGAGGTTCCCAGGCTAGGGGTCCAATCGGAGCTGTAGCCGCCAGCTTACACCAGAGCCACAGCAACGGGGGATCCGAGCCGCATCTGTGACCTACACCACAGCTCACGGCAACGCCAGATCCTTAACTCACTGAGCAAGGCCAGGGATCGAGCCTACAACTTCATGGTTCCTAGTCAGATTCGTTAACCACTGCGCCATGACAGGAACTCCTAATTTCTTTCTTTCTTTCAGGGTCACACTTGTGGCATATGGAAGTTCCCAGGCTAGGGGTCAAATTGGAGCTGTAGCCACTGGCCTATACCATAGCTATAGCAATGCGGGATCTGAGCAGTATCTGCAACCTACACCACAGCTTGTGGCAACACTGGATCCTTAACCCACTGAGCAAGGCCAGGGATCGAACCTGCATCCTCAGGATACTAGTCAGGTTTGTTACCACTGAGCCACAATGGGAACTCCCTATAATTTTAGTTTTATATAAAATTTGTTGATCCACTAGAGTTTTTAGAAATTGTTTTATATGGTCAGTGATGGCTTAGATTTATCCACATATGTAACATTTTTTTTGCTTGCATTCCAGATTATTTTTCTGAGTTAACCTTTGTTTTCTTCCTAAAGTACAACCCTAAAGTGACTTACACTGGCTTCTGGGTTCCATTGTTGCTGCTGAGAAATTAGCTCTTAGCTTTGTTGTTTCTTTCACAGTAATTTGCCTTTATTTTTCTCATGCTGCTTTTGTAATATTATATCTTCCATGTGCTGCAGTTTCAATAGAGTACTTATATGTGAGTTTCCTTTTTATCCTGTTTAAGATTTTCATATTTCTTTGAGAATCAGAGTACTTTTCAATTTTGAAAACGTTATTAGCCATTATCTTTTAAGTATTACCTCTTTCCCATTCTCTTAACTTTCTCTTTTTGGGATTCTAATTAGATGTATGTTAAAACTTCTTATTCTAACCTCTATATCACATAACCCTCTCTAGTCCCTTTCATATTTCTTATTTTATTAATTTTTCTATGTTGTATTCTGGATATTTTTAAGTTATATTTTCCAATTTATTAATTCTTTCCTTAGCTGTGTCTAGTATGTCTGCTTTTGGATTAACTATTTTGTTTGATTTTATTTTATCTCCATCATGGACTTTTTATTAATATCTCCTTTTAATATTTTTTATTTGTTGCTGTATGGTTTATTTGCATTTTCTCCTTTGTATCATTTTAAATCAAGATCAACCTTTTATGTAGTGGTAAACTTTACAACAGTGCATTTCCAATTCTTTTTCATCTTTTATGCTCTTTTTATCTTACAGTTTAATTTTCCATATGCTATAATTGCTGCTACTGTTGCTTTAGACATTTCATTTATAGAGTAAAATAATGAAATAGTGTCTTTTACATTTACCTTAGTTTTAACCATTTCCAGAAATCTTCATTTTTTTGTATAGACCCAAGTTTCTGATTATAGTCCTTTTGCCTAGAGAATTTTCTTTAAGATTTCTTATAGTGCAGGGCTTCTTGTACTAAATGATGTCAGTTATGGTTTTTTTTTTTTTTAAGTCTATATTTTGTTTAAAAGATATTTTGAGGGGATAAATAATTTTTGTTTGGCATTGTTTTCTTTTACTACTTTAATAAAAGTGGTATTTAATTGTCTTCTGTCCTGCAATGTTTTTGATGAGAAATCTGATATAATTCTTTGTTCTTTATGTATTTTATCATTTAGACTCAGCTTCCTTAAAGATTTTCGTTTCTATCTTTGGTTTTTAGAATTATAAATATAAAGTGCTTACATGGCTCCCCCCCCCCCCCCCCGTTTTTTCTGGTATTGATCTTGCTTAGTGTTCACTGAGCTTCTTGAATTAGTGCCTTTTATATATTTTATTATTTAAGAGTAACAGCCATTATCACTGCAAATTTTTTTTCTGTATCTTTCTCTTTCTCTTCTTCAAGTTGTTTTGCAATCCCATTTTATCTTTTGTATGGCTTCTCTGTAACCTCAAATTGCTATTGGGTTAAAGAAAAATTATGATTTTGAAGATTCCCTGGCTTTCAACTTACTTAGGATCAGAGTGATGCACTTATTAACTTTCTTTTCCTTTTTTTTTTCTTAGCTGTGCCTGCAGCATGTGGAAGTTCCCAGGCCGGGGACTGAACTCACGCCACTGTAGTACCCGAGCTGCTGTAGTGACAATACCAGATCCTTAATCTGCTGTGACACAAGGGAACTCCACTTATTTGCTTTCTACTTCCCACTTAGAAGCTAGATGCTCTCTAATTTTATATTTTATTTGGAGATATAGCTGATGACTTTGAGCAATAAAACGTGAAAATTAGCACATTTCATCTTCTTTCTATTTCCCTCTTCTCTAATCCCTTACTTTGGATTAATTTGTTTCTTCATTTATTTATTTGTTTGTTACTTATATAATCAAACTTAACACCTTTTTTTTCCTTTAGCCAATCTTTTTTTCAGTTTTTAGCATGATCTTTACACTACACTTTGCACCTATATTTCATTGTGTATAAAGCCATCTCTTGATGGGCTGAATTTCATTATTACAGATTTTTATTTTTGAAAAGCATTAATTATTTTGCCACTTTCCATTTCTCTCAGTATTTTGTAGATGTCACTTCATTTTGTACTGGTACTGAACAGGACTGTGGAAAATTTCCAAGCCAACTTGATTTTCTCCTTTGTATTGGGCTTTTTCTTTCAACTATCTCAATATTCATATCATTTTTTTATTTATCACAGAAATTAATTAAGTCCCCTATGATATGACCTGGTGGTGATTGTCTGGTAACAACTTTTGTTATGATACATATCTTCTTTCTATATGTATATTATGATGTTATCATTATTAAATTTTTTTCTCTCATATCCTTATATATGTTTTCTGTTCAATTTGTTCTGTTTTTCTATTCAGGAGCACCAATTATGTATATATTTTATCTCATTTCTTTAGTCTTCCAATATCTATCATTGCTGTTGTATATTTTAATAACTATATTATCTTCCATTTCATTTTTGTATGAGTACCTTTAACCTGTTCGATATCTTTCTGTTTTTATTTATTCCATTGCTTTTACTTTCAACTATGGCTTTTATTTCTAAATAGTTTCATATTTATCTTCTGTTTCCTTTATGAGCTCTTATACATGTGTTTTTCATCTCCTTCTATAAACGTGAACTTTTTGAATCTTTTTAATGTATCATTATAATGTATTATTAGTATGATTTGTTAATAAACTATCATATACTAATTTTATTGAGTCTGAAGAACTCTGTTTAAATTTGCCTCTGTTTTTGCATGTATTTTCCCTCCTCTTCTGCCTTTTGCTTGCATTCTTTTTCTCCTTTTATTTTTTAGCTTCTATTCTGGCATTAATGGGCTTGAAATTTTCTTAAATATAAAGTGGATAAAGAAAAGTAATAGCAAAGAAACAAGCTGGAACAGTCTGTGACTTTGATTTGGATTTATTTTCTTTAGCACTCTTTCAAGGCACATCTTCATTTAGTTTTCAGCATCCATGAGATCGGCATGGCTGATAATGATGTTTACAGTAAAGCTCTTTTTGCTGCCTGCTTGTCCTTTCCCCACAGACTTTCTGAGCTTTGATCTGGTAAATGTTACAGAGCATTTGATTAAGTGCTATGCTGCCTCCTCATGTAAATGTTACATATAAATACAAACGTTGAAAAGGTAGAGGAGTTCCTGTTGTGGATCAGAGGGTTATAAACCCAACTAGTATCTATGAGGATGCAGGTTCGATGTCTGGCCTCTCTCAGTGGGTTAAAGATCTGGCGTTGCCATGAGCTGTGGTGTAGGTCGCAGAGATGGCTTGAATCTGATGTTACTGTGGCTGCGGCACAGGCCAGCAGCTGTAGCTCCAATTCGCCCCTAGCCTGGGAACTTCCATATGCCACAGGTTGGCCCTAAAAAAACAAGCAGAAGAAAAAAAAAAGGGGAAAGAAAGAAAAAGGTAGAAATCCTATGGTTAAATAACTACCATTTGGTGATATTGTATTGATTGTAGTTGAGAGAATGGACTCTGGAGTCAAAGGTACCAGACTTTGAAACCCATATCTTTGCCTGATTATACTTAATTGTTCTAAGGTTTGGTTTTCTTAACTTTGAACTTATTTTGTAGGTGGTATTTGTAATAAATGATATAATGCCCAGGCATCACTTAGAAGTACACCTGGCACCAAGTGTTCAATAAATTTAATTATTCTTATTCTTACTATTTTTTGTTTTATTATATACATCATTTTGCTTTTAACTACTAATTCTGTCTGACTTATAAATTTTGTGAAATCCTTACCTATAAATTACTAAAGCAAGTATCTTCCTTAATCTCACCTGGATAACCTTTGCTTAGTCATCTTTTTCTGTTTCTCACCAATACTTTCCTGTATTTTATACTTGGAAGCATTCTATTTTTGATAGATTGTATCTCTCAGGACCCTGGCAGAAACAAATGAAATCCTCCAAGGGGATAATGAAAGACGATGAATGGAAACGTTTACAAAGGTATGGTAGGGAAATTATGATGGACAAATGGTAAAGCACCAAGGTCTGTTTATCATCCTTAGGCTTGAAAAAAGGAAAGAAGAGAGCAGTTTTTGGAATCTGGGGAAATGCTGCTGTAGGAAAAATTACCCCATAGCATTATAGCCCTTCTCTAACCACAGCCTGATAGGAGGGAGCCGGGGGAATAAATACTCTGACCTCATTCTCTTCCTGCTTTCCAGTCCCCTGCTGTGTTTCCAAATGGCCAAACCTTAAAAAGTAGCTAGAGGACAAGGGTGTCTGTTTTTGCACACTGTAAATGCCAGCCTCTTGGGGCAAAGAGATGGACAAAGATGAAGAATGAATCTGATGGGGCAAAAGTAGAGAACCAAGTACATCTGTTGCTTTCTTTGGGAATTTATTATATTAGGATAAATATTCTAACTTTAAAATATTTAGTAGAAAATTCTGTAGAGCTGTATCTGTACATAATTTAGACTTTATATTGAATAGCTTTTTTCAATTGAATTTTTAAGAGTTCTGGCTAATTTTTTTTTTAATTAACCACTCTACAGTTTTGTGACTTGAAATAAACACAAACCCAATTTTGTGGGTTGTTTCAGATTTTAAAGAAATAAAAATTTGTTTAAATCCTACCTTAATAAATTACTCTATAGTTGCTTATGGCATTATCCCATGGTTCATGCCTCTTTCTAACATTAATCAAATACTGTTATACTTAGGTTTTTAATGACCACTTATTTGTGGATTATATAAATCTTTTTCTAAATAAGAATAGAATTAATAAAGTACCCTATATTGCTTTTTCATCATGGGCCTGCACAACAATTCATATTTATGGAAATCCAGCTCACAGAATGTTGCAAAGAGAATTGGTCTTGATTCTTTCTCTTGAACCATAAAAGAGATAGAATATCTCTGAAAATGTAATTTTAGAGAAGAAAAAATATTAACATGGCTGAATGAATTTGTAAAGTGGTTGATAAATAAATTATAATTTAGAGTAGAAGTACTCTGAAAATAAAAATCAGCAACTCTCTCTTGCTTTCCAACTCAGGATCTAAAAACGTTGACTATTGCTGAAAAGAAAAATGAATTTATCTCTCAAGTTAAGAGGTGGATGGCCTGATGTTAACCATAGTTCCTAATGATTATTTATTGTTATCACTTATGTGTATCCTTCAAACGGGCAACTTACATATGTTATACAGCAGTAGATAAGGTGTTGATTTTCAGATCTTTAATTTGTTTTCCATATAGTATTATGAAAGCAATTTCTGGATGATTAATTGACTTCTCAGAGATATTACTGGTAGTATCTGATAAGTGGCTCTGGTCAATATGTGCCTCTCATCTGTCAACAAAACAAGTAAAACTTTTCCTATTGCTCTCATTTTTCTAGCAAATTTTCTAGCCTGACTTTGCATTATCTCCAGATTTTTCCAAAAAACAATAGCTTCTACCATGTTTCCTCTTTTGCTATCCATGTTTCATTTGCTTAAAGATGAGTTTCATAGTGTTTTGTATTCAGAAGCTCTTTTGCTCATAATCAAATAATCACAGAATGATGGCAAAAGATATCACTTTACTCCTCCATCTGCATTGGTAAAGTTGAATGATTGCAGGCTAGATTCTATACTTGTAAGTGTATTCATTACATTTATATTTATATATCTTTATTATTTAAAAATAATAACATTTATATATTTATTCTCCCAATCTCCATGTGGAAAATTGAGAGTAAAGAGTAATATATGCTTCTTCCAGGTAGGAGTGATATACTCCTAGATCTAAATGTATATCTTATTAAAGGTTAAAGTAACAGAATAAAAAACAATAGGGCCTATGAGAAATTTATGCCACATAAGAGAATAACAGTAATCTGAAGCCTCTGGCCATACTAGTCATCTCTGTTTCTTAAATACATTAAGCAGATCCTGTCTTAATACATTTGTATGAGCTTTTGCTGGAGTTTTCTTCTGGAAATTCTCATGGCTAGCTACTTTTGGACATTTGGATCTCAGTTTAAACATCGTTAGTGAACTAAAGAAGCCTAAATAAACATGCTTTTAAAACCAATTCAACAGCTTTGACATATCCTTTCTAATGACAGCAAAACATATGCATGTCTCCAGGTGCCTTTACCTACTATCCAGAAATTTAGAGAGCTCTCTCCACCTTCCTTTATTAATAATATTGTAATTTGGGGAACAGCTTAAGTATCCGACAACAGAGGAATGGCCAAATAAATTATAGATTAGATGTATGGTAGAATATTATACAGTCATTGAAAGGGCTGTTCATAGCATTTTTAGTAACATCCATTAAATGCTTATCTCATAGTGTTAATTGGGGGGAAAGTAGTAGAGATTACATGTAAAATATATTCGCAAATGAAAAAAAAATGAAGAGAAATAAATATTGTGTTGACAATGATTATAAATCATTTTCTTTATAGTTTCTGCATTTTCCCTATTCTAGGGATGAGGGGGGAGCATATGCTAATCTTATAAACATGAAAATTACATACTATATTAAAAATATAGAAGAGAAATGGGCATGCTTAGATCACGGTGTAGAGCAGTGTTTCTCAAACTTCTGGTTCTGGTTTTGTCTCCTTTTCATTTTTATAATTATCAAGGACCACAAATAGCATTTAGTAGATTATACCTATTGGCATTTACTATTTTAAAAGTTAAACCTCAGACATTTTTTAAGAGTTAGTAATTCATTTAAAAGAAACAGTATACCTGTTTTGTGTTAAAATCAGTGATGTATTTTTGTGAAAATAACTGTATTTACCAAAATAAAAACTTATTGAGAGGAGTAGCATTAGTTTAATTTTTTGCAAATCTTTTTAATGTCTGACCTAACAGAATATAGCAGGGTTCTATATTTGTATCTGACTTTAATCTGTTGCTATATTTTGTTATGGTTAAAGTATATGAAAAAACTTGGCCTCAGGCAGATATGTAACTGGAATAGGGAGAACTTCAGAGATATACCCTCATCTCCACCCTCATAATAATAAAGAACTTTAGGAGCACCCAAGAATACTTAGATCTTCCTCTTAGGTAGAGGAAGAACTGGAAATATGTAGTATCTGATTAAATAGAGAAAATACAAAATGGCATGTTATGTCTCAAGTCTATTTGATACTGCAAAGAATTTTCACAACAATGAATTTTCTCAACCACACAGTGGGATATAAATTTTGTTTTATAGATAACTAACATTTAGTTCATTGGGGTTAAATGAAATGTGAAAATTATACAACTAGTAACTAAATCACTCAGAATTCAAACCCAGATCTGACTTCTAGTTCTAATAATAGCCATGTTTGTAGCTCTCATACTTGTAAATGGTAAAGTAATAATATTTTAATTCTGTGCATTACTTTTAAGCAAATAGCAGGTCTATTTTTTTTTTTCAGGTATATAGCAGACTGTCCCCTTCATTATTCTTTCCCAGCTTGTCTCTCCAAACTCTTACTCTCCTCTTAGCTCATTCTGTTAGATTAATGCTCCATTTGGAAGTTCTTTATAGTTTAAGCGGTCTAAAGGGAACCCTGCCAAACCAAGGAATATTGCATTGCTCACTTGTCTTGTCCTTTTGCCCATTGAAAATATGCTTTTAATGGCTAAAAATAACTTCAGGATCTATTGTCCATTCTTAAGCAAAGAAATGAATAGGCTTTTTCTTAAATGGCATATTTGTATTTAATCAACCTTTAAGTATAGTAATGAGAATGAGAGCTTCTATTTTATTAACATTTAGAATTTATAAACGTCATTCATGAATAGTTCCTATAACAATACTTGGAAATATGAAGGGACTTTTACTATCCCATTTTACAAACAATGAATTAGGCTCTGAAGACATAGGGGGTTCTCCTCAGGTCGGGAGATTAATCAGAGACTGTTCCAGGATCAGAGCTCATGGTTCCCAAGGCTCAGTACTGCCAGAGATAATATTCTGTAGAACAGTTCTTTCAGAGATACCACACTTGAAGTTCTTAATGATATAAGATGAGTTTTTGCAGTTTTCATTTTTTTTAAACTAATATTACTTTGACTATACTAGTAGTCATTCCCTCTCTTCAGGATTTGGAATTTGGAACTGTATTTATCTTTCCAAATATTTTAAAGGGCTAGTAACACTCATGGACTTAGATAAGATAGGGACCTACAGATGTGTGTTTTCTACTTCTCTTTACTGTGTTGACTCAGGCTGCTGAAAAACCACTTTGGAGGGAGCTTAGAAGATGAGATGAGGTTGCTATGTAGAAAACAGAATTCAAGTCTATGTATGGTTACTGATTCATGCACATTTTTTCTTGAGCTATGTCTTCTTTTGGAAGCTAAGATATGGGTGTGGTTCTACAAGAAACAAAACCATGCAGAGTTTTAGAAATGCTTTTACTTTTTGCTACCGGACTAAAGAGATACTAGCAGCATCTTTCTGTGCCTCTCTAATGACAGAGTTCTGAAGAATCCAGTACAGTAGTTTATTAGTTTAGAAAAATCATTTTAAAATCACTGTATCCTGAGATATAATAATTACTATAGATATTGTCTTGAAATACTGACTAGACCATTAAAAGGTAAAAGTATCATTAAGGTTAGGATTTATTGCAATTGATTTTTAAATATTCCCTGACCCCATCTCCTTGACTGTAAATACCTTTTGCTTTTAAGGTATTGTGATTTGGAATTCTCTTGTGGAAGCAGGTTAAGGCTCTGGCTTGTCAATGCAGAGGTTTGGGTTGCTGCCATAGCACAGGTTCCATTCATGTCCTGGGAATTTTCTTATACTGCAGGCCTGGTCAGTAAATAAATAAGTAAACTAACAAACAAACAAATAAATAAATAAAATACTGGCTTTAATAAATTTTTAAGTATAATTAAGTATAAGTTTTACTTAAATACTTAATGCTTTTTAAAACATTGTGTTTTTATTCCCCCACTTTGTAGTGTTTGGTGGTCTGTGATGTAACTCTGCTAGATTACTATCAGTTTCGCTGTCACTTGACTGTTTTCCCCTGTGTCTTCCCTAACCTCCCTTCAGCCCATCTTTGTTGGAGTGTTATTCATTCTTTGATACTTTGCTTAAATTCTACTACATCCCTAAGCTTTTTCCAAAGTCCTTTTACTCTACCCTGTTCGGCCATTGTTCTGTATATTTTATGATAGAATTTATGCCAGTATTTTGTAGATTATAGATATCAGTGCATGTGTCTATTACCACCAAACCAGGTAAGTCCTTGAAAGGTCAAGGCTAGGTCCTATATGTATTTGCATCCTCAAAACAGTCTCACAACAAACATGCACTGTATTGAATTGTGTGTAACTTCTGAAACCGGAACCTCCTCTTCCTTAAGTTAGGTAGGACATAGTAGGATGTGGGTATGAAATGAGGGTGTTGAGCTCGTGTCTTAGGAGCACTGTGAACTTATTAATTCTTCTTGTTATTAATGATATACAAGTCACAAATAATTGAAATAATTGGAGAGTTTTTAACAGATTCATAAAAATTTGAGGAGAATCCAGAATGCATTTAGTAAATTAAGCATGTTGCGTTTTTTGGAGCCAGATGATGGGCCTTAGAGATTGACTACAAGATGTGAATTAATAAAGGATCTCTTCTTACAAGTAAATGTGTGTACAAATAATTTTAGTTAGTTTGGAGGGAAAGGAATTGCCAAATGTTTTGTGTCCCTTGATGGTTTTAGCTATGTATTTATGGAGAGGAGATTTCAGATGTCCCAGGAACAATTTTCTGTATTCCTCTCATTCCAAAACCATGGAAGTAGAGATGATGCTGAAAGAGAAGACAAGGCACATTTATAAAATTTTACTCGCCAATAATATCTTATGATTGCAGTTATTCCAGAGAAAACAAAAGTCTGTAAAATAAGAAAATGAGATCCATGTGTTCCCCCTAATCTCATGAGATGATATCACTCACATACTTAAAGAAATTAAAATAATACACTATTCAGCTGATGAGTGAAGCCTGCATTAGTATTTTCTATGTATTAAGACTAATAACCCACTTCTTTTTTTGGTAATAATTGATCACAGAAGGCTTTGCTTTTCTTTATCCTTGGGTATCAGGGAGGACTCAGATTTATGTGGCTGCATAAATCAGATTTATGTGGACCAATTTCTTCTTGGGTCCCTGTGTTTAGAACATTGAAAAACTTGGCTACAAAATGACTAATTTTAAAATTTATTTAAGACTTTCATTTCTGCAGTCAGAGCCTATCATAATTTATACTTATGTATTTATACCAAAGTGAACTCATTGATTATTTGGAGATATTGAAATAAAAATTATATCCAAATGAGTCATGTTTTTAATCAATAATATATTTTAGCTTTTTTCTTTCTTTTTTTATTACTCAAATGAATTTATCACATCTGTAGTTTTATAATGATCATAACAATCTGATTTCACAGGATTTCCATCCCACAGCCCAAACACATCCCCCTACCCCGCAAACTGTCTCCTCCAGAGACCATAAGTTTTTCAATGTCTGTGAGTCAGCATCTGTTCTGCAAAGAAGTTCAGTCTGTCCTTTTTTCAGATTCCACATGTCAGTGAAAGCATTTGATGTTGGTGTCTCATTATATTTCAGCTTTTTCATGATTATTAAAGCCTTACAAAAACAAATGATTGTGATAGTAGAGACTGAGAGTAGAATTTTCTGCTTTTCAGCCTTTAGACTCGACCAGTGCTGGCCATTTCTCATTTGATATATGCACATTGGCAAGAAGGAGATAGGGATAAATCTTTTTATTACTCATAGATTGTTTTAAAAATGTTTTAAAAAGTTGACATTGAATACTCCCAACACACTGATAACTGATGTAACTATTTTTCATATTCAAACATGGGGCACAAATGTAAAGTGTAGAACAGAACTACAACATAAATGATACTTGAAATGGCAGGTTATGTAAAATGCTATACTTTCTCAGCAGCCAATTTACAAAACTTCTTTTCTTTCCTCACAAAGGTAGAGGATTCCATAGCTCTATAAAACAAAAATAAAGTTACTAAAGTGGCTGAGGGAATATTTTGCCCCAAGACACAGGAAAATGTAAAATATTAAATGAAAATGTATCACATTGATTTCCTTGCCCTCTACTGCCCTCTCCATACCAATTTCCCAGACCTCTGTTCACCACATAATTGTCAATTACAATGTAAGAACTTATAATGTAAGAATTGTAAGAAGTTATAATATAAAAACTGTAAGAGTCAGATGGGCTGACATAACTCCTTATTTTGTTGGGAAACAACTTGAGACTCTAAAGCCTTTGATATTTTTAAAGAGTCTTTGGAGCATGGCAAGCTCATTTGGTATAAATGGCCTTTGGTGTTGCTGAGTTTCTGGACAATTTCCCCTTTGTAGCCTGTACGTACTCCTGCCATCTAAAAAGTTTCCCTCAGGGGAAGCCCTGACTCATGGATTCTCATTTTAGCTACAGAGAATTGTCTACTCCAATACAAACAATCATCCATCCACATTTCAGAATTTATTAGGCTTAACAAATAAATAATGGATTAATGGTTAAGAAAGAGGGAATAAATTTTTTAAATATAAACATAGGACTTTTAAAAAAAAGTAATGAACTATCAATACGTACAACAACATGGATGAATCTTAGAACCAGACACCAGATGTCTGATTCCATTTATATAATGTTCTGGAAAGGCAAAGCTATGGGAATGGAAATCAGATTAGTGGTATCAGAAATGGGGTTGGGAGGAGAAGATTGAAAAACTTTTGGGGGTGAAGAAAATATCCTCTAGATTGTGATGGTGGTGACACGATTATATACCTTTGTCGTACTCAAAGAACTACATGTCTAAAAAAGGTGAATTTTACTCTATTTAAAATATGCCTTAATAAACATAACATAGTTACCTTTGTGTGTGAGTGTGGTGGAAACCTACTACTCTCTTATCTAGCCTGCAGACTCTTTTGATGCTATTTTCCTGCTTAGTAAAATTGGATTATAGTTTAATTATCATGAAGTACAGTGAGTAGAGGACTAGAGCTTGGAAACCATTTTGGAAAGTGTTGTTTGCATTGTCTGAAAAGTCACTTAACCTCCAAATATTAAGTGGGAATCATCATCCTACTAATATTATTTCACTGGTCTATTTTGAGTCTCAGCAAGTATGTGTGTACTCAATATGTAAAGAGTTAGGTGCTGTGTGAACCAACATTAGTAATCAGATCATTTATGATTTTGGCTCACAGGACTCTCCATAACTTCTAAATGTGTCTGTTGATTGCCTCAGGAGATAAAACAATATTTTAAAATGTAAAATTGTAAACTTTTCTCAAAATATGAATTATATTAAAATATAAATATCCAGGTTAAAAAGAAAGTTCATATTTTAAGAAGTTAAAAGAGAAAATATGTCTTAAATAAAGAGGTGTTAAGATATATTTTAATATAAATATTCAGATAGAGCTAACCTATATTTATAAAATTTGGATATAGATAGCATTTAGAATGAAATTGGTTCATATTTGTTTACTTGAAAAGATGTTATGCTAAAGACATTTTGAGAGATTCTGTAGGTATTGTCATTTGTTTAAAAAAAATCAGTAATGGAGTTTACACTAAAGAAATAACATCATATAGTTTCTTTGAACCTCAGAACCTTAAGATAGATAAAAGACTTTGCAACCAGAGTTCCAAACCTGGATCTAGCCATTTCTTGACAAGTTTGTCATTTCTTGACATGTCTAGTATGACTTGACATGAGTTATTTAGCTTCTGTGAGTCTCAATTTCCTTTCTTCATCTGCAAAACAAGGAAAATAATAGGATTTAGTCCACAGCATTAATCTGAGGATTAAGTTAATGAGTACATATAAAGTACTTACATAGTATTTGGCACATAGTGAGTCCTTAATACATTTTAACTATCATCATTATTATCGTTATAGTTATTATTGTCACCGTGGTTTTCAGCTAGAAAGAAAGTGTATTTACAATATCTAGTCTTTTTCTGTTTAAAAGGTGTGGTTTTTCTATTTTATAGCATATATGTGTAGCAAGGCACCTAATGAGTTATGTGCTTTTCTTCTACTCTTTTACCAGTTTCTCTTCCTTGCTTAGATATTTCTTTCACTAGAACCATTTTATTCTTAGTCCTCTGGAGATGACACCTTATAATCATTTTTATTTATGCTCATTGTCACTTCTGTCATGGCCATTCAATCATCAAGTTCTGATTCTTTTCCAAACAATACACTGTGTTTAGCAGTAACTATTGGGCAAATGTAAATGACCAAAGAGTGTCCATAATCTTAAGGAGCTTTCAGTGTGACAAGGAGATCAGACATACAAATATGGTGTGAGGTTAGGGAGGCCCGTACAGAATTTGTTGGTCTGTTCTATTACAGGAGCAGCCTGGTTTGTCCTAGGGGCAACACTTGAGCTTTGCTGGCTCTGTCATCCACTTAGTTGGCAGAGGTGTCCTTCTCAAATCTGCACTTTAATTTCTCATAATTCATCAGTGATTTTATTTTCAAAATATACCCTGAATTCCTATACTTCTTTCCACTTCCACTGCACTTCCCTAGTCCAAGCCTCCGTCATCTGTCATCTGGTATAAAAGTGTTTCCTAACCTGTGTTCTCACTTCCATTCTTGCCTTGCTATAATATATTTCTTACAAGCCATTCTGATTTTTAAAAAATCAGACATAAATAAGAGTATGTCATTCTTCTGTTTAAAACCTCTTCATTGGATTCTCATTGCATTTAGAAAAACCTAAACTCTTACCTGTGACCTGTAAGGCTTTACTGACAGACCTCATCTTCAACCTTATATGTAGCAGACTAGCTGTGATGGCTTTCTTTCTACTTTTGCACACTCAAAGCTTATTCCTATCTTTGGTAAGATGAATAAAGGCCTCCCAAAGATGTCCATGTCCTAATATCTAGAACTTGTGAATATGTTACTTTACATGTCAAAAAGGATTTTGTGAAATGTGATCAAGGATGTTGAGATGGAGAAGTTATCCTGGATATCCAGGTGGAACCAGTGCAGTCAAGTCACATGTGTCATTACAAGCAGGGAAACTTTCCTGGCTATGGTCAGATGGTCAGGGAGAGAGAGATGACCATAGAGGTAGTGTCGGAGTGATGGTATGTTGCTGGCTTTGAAGATGGAGGAAGATGCTACAAGAATGTGGGTGATCTCTAGAAGCTTGAAAAGACGAAGAAATTGATTTCCCCCCAGAACCTCGGAAAAGGAGCACAGTCCTGCTGACGCCTTCATTTCAGTCTAATGAGACTCAGGCGTCTGACCTACAGAACTGTAAGATAATACATTTCTGTTGTTTTAAGCTACTAAGTTTGTGGTAATTTTTATGGCAGCCATAGAAATTTAATACAACATTCTAGGCCACTCATATTTTCTCTTCCTCCTGCTTGAAATGCCATTATCCCACCCCCACCCCCCACCCCTAGTTCTCCACAGAATGCTCCTTTTCAAATTTTAGGTCTCAGATTCACTGTTACCTCCTTAAAGGTTCTATTCTGTTAGCTCTATCTTCAGCATCCTTCCCACCACCGACTCCTGAACAACTCTACAACGACAATCTCTTTATTTACGTTATGGCAAATCACTGTTTGTTCATTTATTTATTGCTGTTTTAAGCTCCATAGCATTAAGAACCATGTCTATGTCACTCCATATCCTCAGTGCTTTGAGTAGAACCTAGCACATAATAGAAATCAACAAACATTTGCTGAATGAGAAAATGAATTAAACTAGGGAGATGGTTATTTCAGGCAAAGGTCAGAGCCTGAGCAAATTCTGAGGTGTGAAACTGCTTATGTTCCTGGGAAAATCTGTGTTTCCAATGGCTGAAGCCAAAAGAGGAAAGCAGAGGAGATGGAACCAAGAAATAGGCATTTTCCTTCTCTTCCTCTTTATTATTATTATTGTTATTATTTCAAAATATGTTGCTAATCATATAAGTACTTAGGAATTAATTTAAATTTTTAAAGAAAGGGTATAATAAATGCATTTACAACAACATGGGTAGAACTAGAAGTTAATATACTCAGTGAAATAAGTCAGACAGAGAAAGACAAAAATGGTATGTTATCACTTATATGTGGAATCTAAAAAAAAATGAATGAATATAGCAAAACAAATGGACTCACAGATAGAAAACAAACTAGTAGGTTACCAGTGGGGAGAGGGATGGGGGAGGGGCAAGATAGGGGTAAGGGATTAAGAGGTACAAACTACTATGTATAAAATAAATAAGCCACAGTAACATTTTTTTTGAATCCATCTCGTAAAGTAATGGAAATTAAAAACAAAAATAAACAAATGAGACCTCACTAAAGCTTTTGCACAGCAAAGGAAAACATAAATAAAACAAAAAGTCAACCTACAGAATGGGAGAAAATATTTGCAAATGATGTTTCTGATAAGGGACTAATTTCCAAAATAGACAAATAGCTCATACAGCTCAATAAAAAAAAAAAAATCCAAAAAATGGGCAGAAGATCTAAATAGACATTTCTCTAGAAAGACATACACATGGCCAACAAGCAAATGAAAAGATGCTCAACATCTCTAATTATCAGAGAAATGCAAATCAAAACTGCAGTGAGGTATCACTTCACTGCAATTAGAGTGGATATCATCAGAAAGTCTGCAAATAATAAATACTGGACAGGGTGTGGAGAAAAGGGAACCCTCCTACACTGTTGGTGGGAATGTAAATTGATACAGCCACTATGGAGAACAATATGGATGGTTCTGAAAAAACTGAAAATAGAGTTACTATATAATCCAGTGATCCCTCTCCTGGGCATATATCTGGAGGAAAACTATAATTTGAAAAGACTCATGTAGTCCACTGTTTGTTGTAGTACTATTTAAAATAGCAAAGCAACCTGAATGACCATGGACAGATGAATGGATAAAGAAGATAACGGTACACACACACACACACACACACACACACACACACGAATACTACTTAGCCATAAAAAAGAGTGAAATAATACTATTTCAGCAACATGGATGGACCTAGAGATTATCATACTAAGTGAAGTAAGACAGAGAAATAAAAATATCTTATGATATCACTTATATGTGGAATCTAAAAAAAAATGATACAAATGAACTTATTTACAAAACACAAATAGGAGTACCTTTTGTAGCTCGGGGGTTAAGATCCCAACTAGTATCCATGAGGGTGCAGGTTTGATTCCTGGCCTTGCTCAGTGGGTTCTTTGAGTGGATGCAGCTCAGATCTTGGATGCTCTGGCTGTGGCGTAGGCGGGCGGCTGTGGATCCTATTCAACCCCTAGCCTGGGAATTTCCATATGTCGTGGGTGCAGCCCTAAAAAAGCCAAAAAAAAATTTTTAAATACAAAACACAAATACATTCACAAACATAGAAAACAAATTTATGATACCAAAGGGGAAAGGAGGGAGGAATAAATTAGGAGTTTGGGATTCACATATACACGCTACTAAATATAAAATAGATAACCATCAGAGGAACTACCTTATAGTACAGAGAATTATACTCAATCTTTTGTAATAACCTGTGGAAAGAATCTGAAAAAAGAATATATATATAAAACTGAATCACTTTGCTATACATCTGAAGCTAACACAACATTGTGAATCAACTAGACTTCAATAAAACAAAATAAAATAAATAAGCTACAAGGATATATTGCATAGTACAGGGAATATAGCCAATATTGTAAAATAACTTTAGAGTATAATCTATAGAAATATTGAATCATTGTGTTGTACACCTGAAACTAAGTTATATTTTAAATCAAATATACTTCAAATTAAAAAAAAAAAAACACAATGCAGAGAAAAACTAACGAGACAGTGAAAAATTGGAATTGGGTTGAGGGAAAGGAAGAGTGTCCTTTTCTGTGTCTTATCTTTGGGACTAGGGTAATTGTAGTAGCATTAATTGTTATAAAGAACAATGGGAGATCATGGTTTGTTTCATTCTGGACTCTGAGCTTCATGGACTTGTCCAGAGGCAGATGCTCTGTTCGAGCATCTAGGAATACAGGTCTGCAGGTCAGGATGGGAGCCTTGGCTTGAAGTTATTAATATGTAAATGGAAATAAAGTCAAGGGACCTAACAGTTAAAAAAGCCCAAGACAATGAGCAAGGAGAGAGAAAAAAGCTGATAGTTCAACACAGAAAGAAGGATAATTTTCTGAGAGGAATTAGCAAAGGAAATCTGGTTCCAAAAGCAGAGAAGGAGGAGGAGTAGCATATGGGACCAGAAAGCCATGGGAGGAAAAAGTTTCAGTAAGAAGAATGGCATAGCTTGAGTATCAGACATTATAGGAGGAAAGAGGAAAGATCTTTGAGTTTATCAAAGGGATATTGGTGTCTCTTGTAGTGCTGGTGATGACAAACTGATGCTACAGGGTGAAGTATAACCAGGAGGGGAAGGGAAGGGAAAAGAAACTGTAAAAGATGTGGAGTCAAGAGGGAAACCCTTTGGTTCTTTTTTTTTTTTTTTTTTTTTTTTGCTTCTTTTTTGAAGAAATTGAGGGAGAGGTAAAGGGAAATGATGAAGAGTACAGAGGGAGAGATTAACTCTGAAGGGTGCTAAGACATTTTCTGAGCCTTGAAAGATTATGTCAGTAGATCTAAAGGCTAGGAAGTGGTGAGAACACTCACTTTGGAGTAATAGAATCCTTAATCTACCACTTATTAGTTTAGCAAAGTTGAAACTTCTTTGAAGGGAGATTCCCTATGTATGACCTGAGAAAAATAATAAATACCTCCCAGAATTGCTGTGAAAAATGAATTAGTAAAACTTCATCCACAAGGCATATATTATTACACTGGATTTGTGACAGGTTTCTGAGCTTCCCACTCAAGCACTGAAACCTAGAATCAGTTCTTCGAGGACTGAGAAATAGTCAAATCTTCTGGAATTAAGCCACATCTACTAAACAGACATGGTCAACACTTGTATGTGTTTTACTCTTTTCTGAAGTGTAATATAAGATCCTAAAGCCAAACACAGAAGAAAAGCCCAAGGCACAAAGCTTGCAAGGATAAGAGAGAATGCTAATTTATCTCAGTTCTCTTGAAAATATTTGCTCTGCCCTTATCATACCATGTGCTTTTTGTATGATGGTAAGAGGAGGCTGAAACAGGAAGACACTGTGAGAGGTTGCCTTACAGTTAGATTTTAAATAACTGTATTGATAAGCTGCTTTAATAACAGATACTAAGATGCTGATCTGAGCAAGCACTGTTTATATATACTGATTCTGCTGCAAGTCCTGTTATGTTATTATCTCTGTGCCCTCAGCATCCAGAATACTTGAGAATTGCAGATTCTCCATAACTGTCTTTAGTCTCTGCGGTCCAGTAAAGATTCCACATAAGATGCCTGAAAATTGTACCAAGCCTTTGGTATTGGTGTGTTGATGGCTAAAAGCATTTCAAAATAGAATAGAAGTGACAAGCAATTGGAGTAAATTTTCTTCTCTGCATTTTCCTGTTTTTCTTTTCAAATATTTAGCAAGGTGTTTTTTCCAAGTCCTCTGTCAGATATTCTAGATAGAACTAGTAGAAGGGTGAGTTTTGGTCCTTACTCGGCCCATTCCTTTAAATGGGAGCAGGGAATTTAAGTATTATGTTGATGGAAGTAATTGAAACAGGACATGTCTAAGTGAAAAGTTAGAGGGTACAGCTGCTTGGAGACCTGACTTCCTCTGGAATACTTCTGCAGAGACTCTAACTCCAAAGTTAAAATTAAAAGGTAATTGGATACTTCTATTAAGAAAAGTGATGATAATGCTTCACTTATCTAATATTATCCTATAATCTCTCTTTTCTCTGAATTTCTACTGGGCTTAAGGTACCCCACATATATTTATGTGCTCTGGCTTATATTTCTAGTTTCATGAAAATTTCTTTTCTTAGTGTCTACATTAGTGTTCCTTGGAGACAGTGGGCATGACTTTTACTTATTTATTTATTTTTTTGCCTTTTACTTTTTTTTTTTTTTTTGTCTTTTTTTTTTTGCCTTTTCTAGGGCCGCTCCCATGGCACATGGAGGTTCCCAGGCTAGGGGTCTAATCGGAGCTGTAGCCATCAGCCTATGCCACAGCCACGGCAACGCGGGATCCAAGCCACATCTGCAACCTACACCACAGCTCACGGCAACGCAGGATCCTTAACCAGCTGAGCAAGGCCAGGGGTGGAACCCGCAACCTCATGGTTCCTAGTCGGATTCGTTAACCACTGCGCCACGATGTGAACTCCCACCTTTTACTTATTTTTGAATCATCCTCTCCCTCCAGTGCTTAGGACAGTGCTGGCTACCTGATCGCTGTGATCACTGCTGAGTTGTTATAAACCATTGACTTACCTTTCTTGTGTAGAACAGCCATTCTGATTCTGGGTAGACTCAAGGTGGCAAATGTATTATGTGGAACACTCTGGGGTCATTAAGATCTTAGCAAACATGAGTGTGGCACAAAAGTTCATGTATATTGCTCTTGAATGTCACGTGAAACTGGAATACCATATTCCCTGAAAAACTGGGTTTAGGGTTAATAACACCACCATCTACTTTTTTGTATTTCTCTGTAACTTGGAACTTAGTTAATATTACTCATATTATTTTAGTGTCACTAAACCCTGTCCATTGGTCAGGGCAAAGCCCTATTCTCAAATGAGAAAATTGGAGTGCACAGAGATAAAGACTTTGTGTTTACAAAATGGGTGAGTAGCAGAGCTGATGTGTGAAGTGAAGTTTTCTGCCTCCAAATGCAGTGTATTTCCCAGTCCTCCACACTGGCACAGTGGTTTATTTTTCTCCACAATAAAACTCTCAGGAACAAAAGGGATCTGCAGATAGGTTTTCATAAATAATACAGAGAGATAAGAAGATGATCTTAATTAAAAGTATGATGCATCACACATTTATTTGTCTAAAGTAATTTCTTTACCTGGACATTTAACAGTCCCTTCTAGAATCTGGGAAAATAAACATACTGTGACAAGGGGACAAGAATAAATCACACTTAGTAAAAAGAAAGGGTTAAAATTTGATCCTTTGAAAGTTTAAGATGGACGAGAATCCTGAATTATATAGATACCAAAAACTAGGCTAAAAGACTGTAATTCCTCCCTAATGTCTTTTTCAGCTTATAGGGAAAAAGTGAATGGGTGTGTGTCTGGGGGAAGGGTTAGGGACGGGAGAATAAGACTCTAAGACTCTTTCCTTCTAACAGGCTTTTTTTTTTTTTTAAAAAAAAAAAAAAAAAGGAACGAGAAACAAACGTTTTTTTCTGCGATTAAGCCATATTTATGTTTAAAACATAAATGAATTAAGGACAGTTAAAGGCACAGGAGGCGCGTGTTCTGATTTGGTTGTTTACCATCAATCAGACCGTTGCTTGGCAGACACTGGATGGTTATGAGCCTGAACAAGCTGAAAAGGGGCAGGAAAAGAAGTGGAGGCAGCATTCTTCCTATTTAAAGCTGCATCGCTTGAAAAAAGTTTTCGCAGACTGTGCCGGAGCTGGTGCTGAAAAAGGGGGTTTGCAGAGGCTGCCCTGGGGCTAGTGCTGAAAGAAGAGCCCGGAGCTGACTTCATGGTGCTACAATAACCTTAGAATCTACTTTTCACTCCCAGGAGGACCCACATGTCTAATATTTAGACATGATGGCAAACTGGGCAGAAGCAAGACCTCTCCTCATTCTTACTGTTTTATTAGGGCAATTTGTCTCAATAAAAGCCCAGGAAGAAGACGAGGATGGTGAGTTTGCCATTTGCCTTTCCTTGTGGTGTTTATTGCATGGTTTGGGAAATAGGTGGAATGTTAAGCCTCAGGAAGAGCATGAAGAGGAGGTTCTGGTTTGAAGTTGAGAAGGGGGCTGACAGATTTGCACCTGGGAAACGGCTCCGAAGACAATTGGGATGTTTGTAAATCCGGAGCTTCTACATCTGCCCCTGGGAAGAGTACACTGCTGAAATATTTCTGGGAAAGCCTGGGATAAGTCCTTTTGCCTGAATGTGGAGAGTGGGACGTTTCAAAGAAAAGAGACTGCTTAAAACGGAGTCCTAAAGGCACTTTTAGTTAGAGGAGTTCTGTTATGTGGGCTGGAGTTTTCAGAGCAAGAAGTTGCCGCAGAAGCAGAGTAGGGTGGAGTCTTTTTTGTACTGAACTTCAGCTGCTTCATAAAATTCTTTGTTTAGAAAAACCTCTGCAGCCACTCTGATAACTGATTTTTCTTTGTCTTTGGATCTTTATTCTTTTCTGTTTACCAACTTTTACGTCTTTGTCTTTCCCATTTTCATTTGTGATCTTACAATCACTTTTGCTTTCTGAGAGACAGTCTCGTTTATATCTCCATGGCAGAGGCTGATAGAAGCCAGATTTCTTATTTTCCCACCCTACTGACTTGATTATCAGGACAGTGGTGGTTCTCTGTTGGATGGCGGAAGGCAGGAAATTGGCATGCCTTATATAATTTATTTATCATGGACTATTTGTATGGATATTATTCATGAGGCACAGGTTTCCTTTCTTCTCTTTCCTTTTTTAAAAATGTAAGACAAATCTTGCCTGGTTACCAGTTTTTTTTTTCCTATGCAATTTACATATGTTAGCGTTAGGTTCTGTGGTTAAGCAAAAATGCTTGGCTGCTATAGAATATAAGAAAATATTTAAACTGGTTCCACTGATTATTAAATCCTTGCCCTCTAGGCCTGAAGTTTCAAATACAGACATGTACTCTTTCATAATAGGCCATTATAGATTTTCATAACAATTTAACATCAAACTCAAGCTTTTAAAACTTAGCACATTTATTGAACTTTTCTGTTATTGTCTTTCATTTATATATTTGTGTATATATACACATATATGTATGTGCAATGTGTGTATATATATATTTTAATACCTGCTTCTGTGTATTTTTTGTTTCATAGATGTTCATTAAAATTAATCTAGACACCTAAGATCTAAAAAACATTTAAAGAGTGAAAATAAGAATCTGGGAAGAATACCCAACAGTCTGTCCAGAGTCCCATAGAGGGGGCACTTTCTAAAATCTTGAAACTTTTTATGTTACTTTTTATGTCGGAAAAAAATGAGATCATTTATAAAAGATAAACTCTTGAGTTTCTTTGCAGTGTTATAAAAAGCATGTGTTGTTTGGAAGGGTTGGGGAGGTAGTTGAATAGGAAGTAGTAGTCAGGAAAGGGAAGAAAAAATACAGAAAAATTCCAGTAGAGGTAGAAAATCTAAATATAAAAGAAATAGTTGACTCCCCTCCCCCCTAAAAACCCCAACAGTTTTAATTTAAAGCTTCATTAATACAACTTTCCTTGTTAACATATTTTAAAATAAATAACTTACATTTATAACATGAAAATAATGGAACATGTGCATAACTGAAAAGGATGTTTCATAAGGTATGTGGAATAGGCCACATGTTAAAAGACTTTCCCAAATACTTATAATTATCATAATACTAATTTATATAAATGTTAAAATTTGAGGCTTGATGCAAAAAGTCCCTGATTCCACACCAACTCACCTCCCCCTCAGTATAACCAAATAGCGTAGAAACTGGAATACTAAACATTAGATTTTACAGAAAAAGGGTAGTTGCTTGCATACGTATTGTGAAAAATAAATTCCTCAGTTTTACTATTCAAACTGTGAGAATATATGTGATAAAAATTCAATACCAAAGAAAACAGTTGTAGTCCTAATTAAAGATGATATAGAAAAGAATTCCAGAATCCAGGATATTCAGAGCTACATAACTTGTGCTGATTTACCATGCATATTTTGCTTTAATTTATGTTGTATGGATACTTGGCAATACTTTTTTCCCCTGTACAGACTTGTTACAAGCTTAACAAAAGTGGTCAGAAATTTGAAACTCCCATGTGATTTTAAATTTGGGGAAAAGTAAGTTCAGGTAAATGCTTTAAAACCAAAGAAATATGTAAGGATACATGTAAAAACATATATGTTTTTCAACTTTTAGCTATAAGTAAGTCATATAACGTCGTATTGACTTTGTATACAAATATGTCCCCTTTTAAATGTATATACTTATTTTCACATGTAAGTACATATTTATAAGCTTTTATTTTTTCTTTTCAAGACTTCAAGGTATATTTTTCTTCTGTTTGACTGTGATTATTTACCAGAAATTTAAAACTTATGTTACATAGTACCTGTCTGATAGAAATATTTGTGAATGATGAGATAAGAGAAAGTAAATAAAGTTTTAGGCCTGTTAGGCCAAAATCAGTACTACTTCTCACTAAATTTTAAGAACTGAATTGATATTTTAAATTTATAAAAATGAGAAAGTTTGAGAGTTCAGCTAACTTTAGTTGAGACTATTAGGTAAAATTAAGTTACAAAAATGAGTTAAGATGACAAAATCAGCTTTTCATGAGTTGTGTGTATGTGTGTGTGTGTTACTTGTGGGGCAGGGTGCTTTGAGAGATTCCCCATTTGTTTTTTGTAGGAGAAAATACTAGTGCATTTGTAGTAACTTTTATATTCCAAAATAAAAGTCTAACACCTAGTGAGCTTATATACATTCTTGTTTTTAGAAGTGGCTACACCTAATCTTAGAAAATAATCCTTGTGATGAATCGTTGATTTCAACAATGAAAGAGAGAAGCAATGGACAGAAGGGAAGGTGCAGAACAGAAACGTACCATTTTCTTTCCAGAGACTATAAACGTCAATGCTTCTCAGAGACCAGGCAGGTAACATCAACAAGTGAAGCAAGCGGGTGTTCGTACATCATCAGGGGATGGTGGGCCTGTGGAGAACTGAAGGTGCATGCCCACTTGAAGGCATTCAAATCTAATGTTTTCAGAAAGTGTTGCATAAGCCAAATGCAATATATCTGGGTGCCAAGTCTGGCTCATGGACCATAAATTTGCAACCCTCTTGTTGCAGCTCTACACTAATATCCTGGACCCAAGCCAACTTCTGCTTGGCTAAGTTGTGAGGGGCTAAGAAGTGAGGGGCTCATGGTCTTTTCTATAGCATAGTCCCCTATATTTTTTATTATATCTACCATTTATCTCATTGTTAAAAACAAACATGAAGAAACTAATGATTAACACTAGTGTTTGGATGGGTTCATTTTAAAGGAGATTAAGAATATGAATACATAGCCTAAGATACTTGTTCATTCATAGATTGTTATAAACTCATTACTGTTGACATAGATACTTCAGATCATGTAGGGTATGCAAACTCTGCTTTTGCAGTGGATGTTTTAATCAATGTTCAGGTGCTTATAGCAGAATGCAGTAGTTTAAACCAAAAAAAATATTGTTTTGTTTTTTGCTTACATAAAATAAGCTTTTAGTTATGTAGTGAAAAGCTGGTATACCAGCTCTACAAATTAGGGATTCAGTTTTTTTCCAGCTCTCATATCTTTAGGGGACAGCCCTTGTTATATTCCTATGCAGCTGCTAGAGTTCCAGCCATTATATTTACCTTCAAGCATCTGGACAGAAGATGGGAGACAAAATTCCCTCTTTTTAAATGGAGACTATTAAATCCCCATATTTCAACTTACTTGTAAGTTAGCTAGAATTTAGTCATATGGTCTCACAAAGCTCTAAGGGCTTCTGGGAAACATAGTCTTAGCTAGGTAGCACTGGCAATGTACTCTACTAAATAGAGTTATATTATGAAGGATATAAATGGGCAAATAGATATTAGGGGGCAACTACAAGCCCGACCACAGTGAGTATAATTGTCAGCCACTTTCAGTGGAATAGATCTTCTGGTTTTAGTGGGCAGAATATAGTTGAGTAAACAATTCTACTCTGCTTATTGTTTATTTCTGAGCAGATTATAAAGCAAAGAATACTGGATGGCACTTAAATATTAGGTTACAGTTCTTTCCTTATTCTCATCAGATAAATTTAGAAGTAACTATAACTTTTATTCAAACTAGAATGAGGCTTTATTTTGAAGAGTATCTCACTCTATATATGTAGATTGGTAGATTGATAGATATAACAAATTTTTTATATTGACAAACATGATGTATACTTGGACTATGATTCTTTAGGTTAGTAGGTAAACAATCCACAGATCAATGTTGAGCTGGCTGCATGAAGAATCACCTGAAGAAGTGGTTGCCAATATAGATTCTAGGCTCCCCTCATTTCCATATAT
This sequence comes from Sus scrofa, assembly GCF_054392235.1. NCBI lineage: Eukaryota > Metazoa > Chordata > Mammalia > Artiodactyla > Suidae > Sus > Sus scrofa. Next base: position 108,115,004 of record NC_139397.1, on the reverse strand, counting down.
CCTGATTTATAGCTATGGGTGGGAAGCTCTCTGGGTGATTCTGATTCATGCTGTGAACCACTGTGGTGAAAATCCACCTAACACTCTTGATCTTGATGTGGATACTAGTTGCTTTCCTGTTCCAAGGCTGAACACTGTGACTTTGGTAATAACTTACTATTCTAGTTATTCCTTTCAGTTATAAGGTTGCCTAATTAAAGTTTGTAGGTAAACCATTGCAAATTCATCGTTATCTCTGGAAAAGCAGCTCAAGGCCCAAGTCCTCCTCATGGTGGGTTAGATGAATATTCTGCTACCAAAGGGCACGCACTATTAATCTGTTTACAGGTGAATATATAGTTTTCATTTTCTCTCTCTTACTTTCTCTTTACACTTCTATCATATCACCACAGACCTAACACTTATTGTGTTCATCATTCTAGAAATGCACCTAACACAATATATGAGGTAAAAACATAGAGAATGCTTTGTTTTGAGAAGAGGGGACTTAGAAGATTGAAGTCATGTTAATCTGGGTTTTTTTTCTTTTTTAAAATCCTGCTTGAAGGATAATTCATGCATCATCACTTAGCCTTATATGGCGACTTATAAAATGTTTAAAAATGGATCACTTTTTGACTGTAGTCTTTTTTTTGCTCTGAGATTTCAGCATTGAAAAGTTTAGATTGGCACATGAGAGGAAATTGTAGGATAAAAAGACTAAAATTGTTAATTATTAATTGACCTATTGTATGAATTTGGGCAAGTTGCACAAGTTTATATAAGATGATGGAATTGCTGGGAACATATTGACAATTCAAATTTCCTTCCATTTAAATTTCAGGTGAATTTTTTCTTTTTTTTTAAATTTTTTTATTATTTCCCCAGTACATTTTTTTCCTACTGTACAGCGTGGTGACCCAGTTACACATACATGTTTACATTCTTTTTTCTCTCATTATCATGCTCCATCAGAAGTGACTAGACATAGTTCTCAGTGCTACACAGCAGAATCTCATTGCTTATCCACTCCAAAGCAATAGTTCGCATCTATTAACCCCAAGCTCCCAATCCATCCCACTCCCTCCCTCTTGGCAACCACAAGTCTATTCTCCAAGTCCATGATTTTCTTTTCTGTGGAAAGGTTAATTTGTGCCATATATTAGATTCCAGATATAAGTGATATCATATGGTATTTGTCTTTCTGACTTCTTTCACTCAGTATGAGAGTCTCTAGGTGAATTTTTTCTAAATTTCATTTAAGACTGATGAGCCATTATATTCAATATTTAAACTTTTTTTTTTTTTTTTTTTTTGGTCTTTTTGCCTTTTCTAGGGCCGCTCCCACGGCATATGGAGGTTCCCAGGCTAGGGATCCAATTGGAGCTGTAGCCACCAACCTATGCCGGAGACACAGCAACGCGGGATCCGAGCCGCGTCTGCAACCTACACCGCAGCTCACGGCAATGCCAGATCCTTAACCCACTGAGCAAGGCCAGGGATCGAACCTGCAACCTCATGGTTCCTAGTCAGGTTTGTTAACCACTGCTCCATGACGGGAACTCCATATTTAAAACAGCATGAATTCTTGACATTTGCATGGAGGGCCATCTAGCCAATGGAAAATTTTGCCTTAAAGTTGTGACTACATTGGCAACCTTGGTGTTTTTATTTTATTTTATTTGTATGTTTAAAAATAATCCTTCAACAGAAATTCACTTATATTTTATATGTTCTCTAAGGAACAAGATTTTCCTTACCCATGTGTTTCCTTCTACAGATAAGTCAGTAATATTAGCAATATTAATAAATTAATATTAATAAAATAATGGAACTTTGTCCCTCTAGGTTCTGCTATAATTTTCAAGCTCAAAAATATTTATATCTTTTTTTTGTATTAGTTAGATATAGGGAGAAGGAAAAACATTTTTATAGTTGTTTTTCTTTTTTCTTTCTTTTTTTTTTTGTTTTATCTTTTTTTCCCAGGTGTCCATTCAATCAGAATTATAAATTCAGTTTCAAGATGACAGTAGACTGGGTTATTCAAAACATTACTTGCAAGATAAGCATCATAGGCTCATTTTAGTCTTTATACTTAAGAAAGTAAAGTAAGCCATGGTCCATCTATCATTGGAGAGAACTCCTGGATTCTGGTCCATTTCTGCTATTTAGCAGAGTCCCTTAACTTCAGTGAGCCTTTGGGTGCTCATCTGATATTGATGGAATTATACACACCCCTGTCAATCTGGTAGGACTATTAGGAGGGTCATTTGGGAACTTTACCTGAAGATAGTTTTAGAGCACTTAAATGAGACACAGAAAGTAATATTGTAACTGATTTCAGTCATCACAGATACAGACCTTGGTGGTATATTTTTTTTTTACTTTTACCAGATCTTTGATTTTGTTTTGAGGAACCTTATGGATTTGTTCTCCTTCTGTATTTTGTTTGTTCTCCATATCCTGGGGGAACTTGCTCCATCAATCATGCTCTCTTTTCCATAGCTTCAACAGCTTCCTTTGTATGAGCTTTTTCCCCTTAGCCTGTAAACAAGCTCGGCTCTCTCCCAGGGCCTGTGTCCGGCTCCCACCCTCCCTTTAAATGAAAAGTTCAGTTGCTTTAAAGGAGCAGTGCAGTTTTCTATCTGCCTCCATGCCCTCACTCATCCAACTGTACTCTGACTGTGTGCACATCCCACAAACCCTCTCCATTCCACTTAAGTTGGTCTAATAAGAGGAGAACTGAAATGTGTGATGTTCCACTGGGGTCCTTTCACCTACCACTGACCACTCCAACTTTCCTGAAAGGCTACTCTCTGAAGGTTCTCCCTATACCTTCCTGACCTTTTCCTCTCAGTTTAATGGTCTTCTTCTCTTTATTTATCCTTAGCACATTGTTTTGTCATAGGAGTTAGTCCACTAGTCCTCTCCGTGTGTTAGATTATCTAAGAATCTTACTCACTCAGAGTTTTTCTTAATAGCCGGTTGCTGATCATTCTTGGATCTCTCTTTCCAATCCTGACGTTCTACATGAACTTCAGAATACCCAGTTTCCCACTGGGTGGTCCATGGCCACTTCAAGTTCAGTGTCCAAAACGCAACTCAGTATCTTCCGTCTAAGACAGGATCATCTTTCTCATGTATTCTTTTTGTCAGTTAATGGCAACATCATCCTACCTGGTTATTCAAGCAAAAATCTAATCAGTCATTAGATTCTACCATTTTACCGGCTAATTCCTTCCCAGATATACCTCCTGTCCTCTGTACTACCAATGCCTCAGTTTAGGCTCTCACCATCATTATTGCAATAATCCTTGGATCACTGCAGTTTACCACAGTGGCATCTAAGTTTGTCTCCTTGCCATCCACGTGGCTACTTCCCACCCACACCTATATAGACCTCCTCTTTCGCCACTGTAATATAAAATTAAAGTATGATCACATTATTACCTTCCTTAAAACTTTCCATTAATTCCCAATAACTTGAGAAAAAATAATGTTCAAGCTCCTAAGCAAGGCATTCAAGACTTTCCATGATGTGGCCCATTTCTAGAATTTAAGTCATAGTAGCTGTCATTTTTTGCCTCAAAATAAGGAATTGCCTCTAGTTCTTACCTGCCACTACACACAGGCATACACACACTTATCCTTTTTTTTAAGTCTGCTTTCTAGGTTCCACTTGATTTCATAAATTTATTTTATGTGTTTGGTACACAATGGTTATTCCATGTGTGTATTCCACTTGAGTATTATTTTTGAAAATCTAAAAAATATCTCTCACACTCTGTAGTTATTCAAATAAAAGTAAACTGATTTCAAATTCAGATTTTGCAAATTATATTTGTATATTTTTGGGCTATTTTCTTGATTTTTTTACATCTTGGTTCATCTATAAAATTGGAAAAATAATATTTACCTTAAATAATTATTTTGAAGACTATCATGTATATAAACCACCTGTGTAGTAGTATGGCTCCTAACAAATTGTAGGAGCTCATCGAATGATTATTGATGTTATTATCCAACATTATTATCCAGTTGATATTATCATTCCATTACTGTTTAATAACATGGCAATGATAAAAAAAATGCTTATTTGGTGATTATGAGAACCAAACTGTTATATGTTATAGAAAAAAATAAACAACTTTTGCCTTCAAAGATATTAAAATTAGTGTGAAACATAATTCCATTTTGATCATTTGGACACTACATCAGTATTTTAACCTGATACCTAAATAGGCTGTATTTTATGCCCATTTATAAATTTCACTCTTCAAATAGAAGAGCTTTTTTCTTAGGTAGGTTTACTATGGGGAAAAACGAAAGAAACTAGAACCTCTTTCCATTGAAGGCTTTCTAATGGCCATGTGATTTGAAGCATTACTCCTGTTCTCCTGTTTCACACCCCACACACATTTCATTCTCTGTGACTCTTCCCAGGACGTGAGCAAGCCAAGCACCATTCATTCCATGCCCCAGTGCTACCTCATGTCTGTCTACCAGCTCTGTCTGTTTCAGAGTTTATTTTCTGAAAATATGATAGTCATAAAAGTCTGTATTAAAAATTGGAAACTTATTTTCCACACTGCACTGCTCTGGGTTACATGTGGAATGAGAGGAATTGCTTCACCACACAGGGATTTACAAGGCAGCTCCCAGGACTATTTGGATACAGTAATGGGGGTGACATCTTTTCCCAAACCTGCAGCAAGACTCATCATTTTCCAGAGGCTGCTGGTTTCTTCACTCCCTTCATTCCCAGGAGATTTTTGTGAAATTAACTCCAGAAAGCAGAAACTGGTGTAAGATGTAGGCTCATTCTTCATACTCACACTTTCCTTACTTTGCAGCACTTTTGTTTTGGTTTTTCAGACTTAAACAAAATGATGGGTTTGACTTGGAAGGAGGTATGCACATGGAATTTCACCAGATAATTTGTAGCTATGAATTCCTTTAATTAAGTCTTTGTTATTCAGTACAGTTATTCTGTGGCCATCAGCTTTAGAGTTTTTCATTACGGAATTTTAAAAATATGGATGCTTCTCATAGCAAATACAATTTTTTTATAGATATTTAATATTTTCATTTATCTTAAATAGCACTTGCTCCTGAGTTCGAAGAACCTATCAGATTCATTTGTGCTAGTTTGAAATTATTTTAAAAATTTTTCTCATTCTTTCCAGAGCTTTCTACTGAAGAAATGGTTAAGTAAGTTATAGTTTAAATCAATATATTATGCTTCCATGTTAGTCCTAAATTTTTAGCTAGAGTTTCTGGTAGGATGGACTCTTGGGTGGACAGTGAGGTTGGCTGGTTACCATGGGAAGATAAACTACAAAGAAAAAGTTTCTAGTTTTCTGGTCTTTGGCCACCAACACAAAACCTCTGAAGTTTTATAAAGAAGGCTTATACTTTCTTTTGAGAGGACAGAAGGATACTGGCCATTCTAAGGCAAATGAGTGATTCTGATATAAGAATCTTCTTTGCATGAGTTTGTACTAAAAAAAAAAAAAAAAAAAAAAAAAAAAAAAACAACTTGGGGCCAGTGAAGAAGGAACAACTGAACATTACATCAAGAGCTTGTGTTTAAGTCTTAAGATGCTACAAGTGTTATGTCTCTCTGAGTGTTCTTTTAAAAAAAAACTTCTTTCTCCAACCCTTCCCCATTTCCTCTTAAATCTTGATCGCTACAAATTAGATTAGGCATGTGTTTGTGCTTTTATTTTTTTCCCTTAAGCACAGTAAAACTGACCTGCATTTTGCTGAGAAATAATGAATAAATTCCTGAACAAATGGAGTTTTTACTAGCCTGGAAAGATTTCCGGATACATAGAGTCTGTTTTATTAAAAAAAAAAAAAAAAAAAAAAAAAAGTAGGGTAGTTCCTTGATGTAGAGAATGAGTCAAAATTGAAACAATTAGTTCTATGAATATATTTGAAGCTCCTTGGCAGTGTTTATGTTTAGGTATGTGATGGATAATGGAATAAAATTAAACTAGTATTTTTAAGTGATATTTTGGTATATTCAGTATATAAATATTTCATAGACTTGCTAAAACTGCATTCAGTTGAGTTACCTTTTACTCCTTCCACATCTGTTCCATGGATGCAATGTAGCTAAAGTCCCAGGAGATAAGCAGGTCCAGTTCTAAGAAAATGGTTTTGAAATAGATGACTTTTATATATAACTTAATTTTATTTTATTAACTTATTAGGAAAATTTACTTTCAATCTCCTTTCTTTTTGAAGAAAAGGCATTCAGAAGTCTGCCTGAGAATCAAAGTCTCACACTGTAGCCTTACTTGGATGTCACCTTCCCAAATTTGGTTCAAGTCACAGAATTTTTCTTTGAACCTGACCTTCTATCAAAACTTATCTGTTTTGTGTCCTCTTTCTTTTCTTTTCCATAAGAAACTAATCTATAACACATGCCCTCTCTAGCCAATATTCCAATGCACACCATATAATATGGATAATGTGAGCATATTATATGGCAACTTGCCTTTTGTGATTTTTTCCCCCCAGTATTCTCTGATCATCAGAATCAGCTGACATCATGGCTCTGGGTAAAAAGCCCAATATCAGATGGACTCTATGGCTCACACTGTAGGCGGATGAAACACAGCTGTCATGGACATTCTGTATTTGTTCATCAAGGGTACCATAGTCAGGGCATCAGAATCACTTCAGATCCATTCGAATATAAACTAAAATGCCTTAGTAAAATCAAAATAAAAATTTGCTCACTGTTTCTGCAGAGGACATTTGAGCTTCATATGGATGGCATAAATCTGTGGGAAGATTAGGGTATGGAAGGATACCTACTAGCGTTAGCTCAGATAGCCTTATTGAAATAATATACTAAAATGTAAGGCTCCAAATTAATGTGACTCCATGATTATACCTATATCATGTCTCGTGGGATTTATCTGGGGATTTCAAAGAGGTTGGGGAAGTTTTTGATATCCCTTAATTTTAGTTCTTTGATTTCTCTGATTTTTTTGTTCTCCAGTATTCCTAAAATATAGTCATTTTAGAATAAATAAGCACTACCACGATACTATAGATCTTTATTCTTTTGAGCTAACAGCACATATATTTTCAAATAGGCCTACAGGCAGTAGGTAGGAATAGGGCACTGTCCCACAGTGAGATTATTTTTGATTCTGAGACATACCCTCAGTTCCCAACTATTACCATTTTTCTGTACTTAGAAACTTTAGCATGAGCAATTTCTACACTTGTAATTTCTTTTCAGTTTACTTTTTCAATAAGCAATTAGCAGAACCTGGGTCTTTGGAGTCTCACATTTGAATCCTGAGTTTTCCATTTGCAAACTTGACCTTGAACAAGTTACTTATCTTTTAGATTCAGTTTTCTCATCTGCATATTGAATAATTGAATTAAATTTTATAACCACTGAAAAAAGTAGACATTATTAGTTCTTTTAGGATGGATTCCCAGATTGGGCCATTCCAAGCTGTTTTCTCCCTAATTGAATAAATTTTTATCAGACCCCTCCTAGTTACTAGGTTTGATAGGAAAAAGGATGGGGGAGTAGTGACTCCTAGGAACCAGGAGCAGAGGGAGAGAGGAGTAGGGATAGATATAATTGCGAGGTTGGAAATGGCAATGAGGAATTTTTACTTATTTCATATTTTTCCCTTGGACTAGGCCTGTGCTCGGCTCTTGAATATTCACAAAGCAAGTCAAGAAAAGCAAACTGGTATAACACCCGAAAGTTATACTTTGGTATTAGGATGCATTTCACAAACTTAGTGATATGTGTAATTATTTAATTTTATTTATTTAATTTTCTAGTATAATGCTGTTGACAGTTGTTTACACATTTGGTTCAGGTAGAATTGTTCAAGGAAAGTGAAACTATCCTAATACATAAAACATCAATTTACTTTTCTAATATTTTCTGGTTCAAGACAGATCTATGTGAACCCTGGGCAATGTTTTTATGTTACGCACCTCCACCTGGGTGGTCACTGTAGAGGAAGGAGCTGCGTGAACTCATTCAACTTCCGCTAACTCAACATGGCAAGATGGTCCAAAGAGCACTGGCCCTGAGTCAGACAACTGGAGTAAAGTCCTGACTCTTTCCTTATAAATTCCTTATAAATATAATGTGTTGGAGTCTTAACACATTTAGAAAACAGGGATAATAGTTATTTTACATCTCATTTAGAAAACAGGGATAATAGCTGTTATTTTACATCTCATGGGTTCAAAATAAAGAATGTATAATATCTGCAGGAATTTTGGGTCAGATTTAAAAGCCTTTATAAGGGTAATGTTATTATTTTAGTATGCTTTTACTGTAAGGAAAAGTTAGTTGAATACAAAATAAATGTTTGCTTTTAAGTAAATGATAATGTTTATAATCCAAGAGAATATAAGACTCTTCATGGATGTGAAAGAAAGCAAAATTGGTGGGTTTTTTTCAAACCTTTCATTGAGGAGAGTAAACACCTTGCTTACACAACTTTCCAGAAAACTCCCAAAGCCCCCAAATAGGACTTAAGCATGAAAAAATAAGAATAGAGACCTTGACTTGAGGATAAGCAGAACAGATGGAAAAGCAAAATGTGATTTTTTTTCTAATATAACTGGACTACAGTCTCCCTACAAGCAAAATTGTAGCTTCCTGGCAGAAGGCTGAATCCACTATTATGACTACTTTTTCCCTATTCATCTCTCATCAGGAAGCCTGTCGCGAAATCAAAGTTAAGCTCTAAGGGCCTGTTTGTAGCATGGTATTCCTTTTCCTGGGTCACAAGGTGACTCTGAGTCAGAAGTTTAAACTGGTGTTAAGTATCCACAGCAATTTGAGCCAAGTGTTTAGACAAAGGTTCCATCATCCCTCAAGCCTGTCTACTTTCTGGTATATTTTAAGACTCTCATCTTGCACAGAGAGAAACATGCAGTTAAAGAGATGAAGACCTCAACTAAATAGATTGTTTTTTTCTTCCATGAATGAATTGTTGAAATAACTTTAAAGAAAAGCTTCTAAATTAAAACTGGACCAGGACACAGGAAATCTGTATTGTAATTGTAGCTCTATCATAAACTAACTTGGTGATTTTGTGGAAGTGACTTAAATTCTCTGGACCTCAGTTTCCTCCTTTGTAAAACCTGTGATGTACTAACCCTGGGCTACCTCCTGCTCTGAAAGTCACTGACCACAGAAGGTTTATATAAATTTACTTCACACAGGTCACATTTGTGCTATATCACTGTAAAAATCTCATGTACATGTTTTGGTAATCGAGGCATTATGTATAATTTCTGTAGGTAATATGTCTCTGTACTCTTAAATTAGGATTTGAAGTTTTGATTGAGGTTTCCAGTTATTTACCTGACTGTGGTTCATTAAGGAACATCACTTCCAATTTATAGCTCGGTAAAATTATTTGATTTTTAGTAAATGGCTTTACAACAGAGTTCCTAGACATTGTTGTAAAAGAGCATTTTGGAAATGTTCACAATAATCTGGCAGTAGATTTTGTATATTTCATATTAATTTTGAATTTTCCAATTATAGGTAGCATATGTAAATTTATTACATATTGGGTTACACTATTATAACCATAAGACTCAATGCTCTCTAAATTTTTTTTTTTTTTTAGGGCCGCATCTATGGCATGGCATATGGAGATTCCCAGGCTAGGGGTCTTATCAGAGCTACAGCTGCTGGCCTACGCCACAGCCATAGCAACGCCAGATCCAAGCCGCATCTGTAACCTACACCACAGCTCACCACAACACTGGATCCTTAACCCACTGAGCAAGGTCAGGGATCAAACCTGCAACCTCATGGTTCCTAGTCGGATTCATTAACCACTGAGCCACGATGGGAACTCTCTAAATATTTTTTGATGATATGATGGCCAGAGTTTAGTGGCATCCTGGACTCTTACCTTAAAGTTGATGGATTTGTCTTTGCAATGAAAACTGCTTATTTTTCCTGACAACCTAATGCATCTACTAACTGCTATTCTCTCCAGCCTTTAAAAAAAAAAAAAAAGATGGAAGGAAAGAAGGAAGGAAGGAGAATTAAAAATTTCTGAGCTTTAGCTGAGGAGTTGATCATGAGGTTATCATATTTGTTCTCAGTTTCTTATTTTATTCTTTTTTTGAGCCTTATTTTTCTTTGCAGTAATGTTTGTTGGGAGATATGTACAGGTTTAGTCTGAATATTTAAAAGGCTTGATTTCATCCATTGACATTTCTTGAGCACAAAACTTTTGAAACATGCTGCTTGCCTCCCCTTTTCTTCAGAGAAAAATGAGGGACTCCGTTTTTGTGTTTTATTTCCCAATCTTTCTCCTTCACTAATACTGACTTAGTCCTTTAAACATCTGTGACCCCAGGCCCTGCTAGAATTTTGCTCCCAGGCATTCCGGACAGAAAATAGCTTTAAGTGCATGTATCTAATTCAGGCACATGAAAAATTTAGATTAAAAATCTGATGAGATTTTTAAAAGGCACTCATAAATGCTCACATCTATGTTAAAATAAGAAATGCCATTGGGGGAAAACTGTCAGGTTCTAAATTAATATATTCTTCAATAAATGACATATACTTGATCATCTGAAAGTACTTGATAATAATTTACATCTTTGGGGAGTATAAATCCCATTCCATCTTCAAGAACCATTATAAAAGTGTTTTAATGACATTAGAATTTACTTCAAATGATTCTGAAAAATTTGACTTTTTGTTAAAAGAAATAATGCTCTGATCTCAAGTGATGATGATTTTGACTTACTCTTCTCTACAGAGCAGTGTATGCCTACCATGCAGCCGATTTTCATTCTTTCATTGTTCCTTAATTCAGTAAACATTTGCTGAGTACCTCCTGTTTACTAGGTACTTTACTGGATGATACAGAAATGAATATTTAATCCTTGTTCTCCTCCTCCCCCAGTCCAGGGAGCTAATTGTCTAATGTGGACAAGTAAAATCAAGAAAAAAACATGTGGTCCAGGCTGTGATGGAGACAGACAGAGGATCTCGGGGAGCTCTAAAAGCATCTCTAACACATACTGCCTGAGAGGTGGAAAATGGGATGTGAGGTCAGGGAAAGTCTCAGAGGAGGAAACACCTGAGTAGAGTCATTACCCTGCATTCACCCCATTCTGTAATCTGTATGCCAGCTTCTTCTTCACGCATCCACATCCTTCAAATCATAATCATGGCTGCCATATAGTCTCTTTGAAACCTTTTGGTTATCCCAGATATCTTTGATCTTTTTCTCTAAACTATACCACTTCCCTTTTTTATGGCATATTTAGCCCATAATAGAACCTTTTTTTTCATTGTCCATTGTTTTAACATCGGTTAATAAGTGTCATTGATCTCTTAGTTATATACACTTTAACTGTAAAGAAATTTCTCCAACCCAGAAAGTCAGATATAGATTCAGTGCTATGCATATAAGAGGTATTCAATAAATGCTTGTGACTAACAATTTAAATATATTTCTTTTGATGTTTTAAAATCAAATGCCCTCTGGGAGTTTCTTGGTGCCCCAGCAGTTAAGGACTTGATGTTGTCACTGCTGTGGCTCAGGTTACTGCTGTAGCTCACGTTTGATCCCTGGTCCGGGAACTTCTGCATGTCAGAGGCATGGCCAATAAAATAAAATACGTTTTATCCATTAATTGTCAGATTGTTGCCCAATTACATTATGTAATCTTGTTTACACACACACACACACACACACACACACACACACACACACATATATAGCAGCAAACTTAAAAAAAATGGAATCAGCTTTTTATATATAGGTTTGCCCTTTTGTGTAAAACCTCATAAAAATACATACTTCAAAGGACACTAACTGGCTACAATACAGAAACAAGAGAATTTTATAACTTACCTATTTTATTTTTAGTGATTTTAGTCAAGCTTTGGAGACACAGAGATGATTAACACACTCTCCTATATTTAATGGGCATCCCTAATGAAGAGAATAGACATTTGAACAAATAATGATAAAACAGTATAGTAAATATGATGAAAAAGAATGGCAGAGGAATATCTAACGCACTTGTAAGAGCAAAGGTTGATTTCTTGGAGGAGACAGAACTAATATATAAATGATGGCTGTGCAATAACCAGCAGAAATCTGATAAGAGGAGCAAGAAGATAGCATCTATATAGGAAAAAATAAATGAAGAAATACTCAGAAGTATTATTTAGCATTGTTTTGCAGGAAACTACAACTACTTTAATGCTTGGAGAATGGAATGTAGGATGATCTCATTTAAATTATAGACAATTTTTTGCATAATTTCTTGACTGTTTAAAATGCAGTATCTAATAATACTAGAATTAATAGGTATAGACTCCTCCCCCCCCCTTCATTAAGCAACTTGATTGTGAAAGGAAGAAGAAATATAGGACCATATATAGGATAAGGAGTAGAGTCAAGTGAGGATTTTTGTTTTACTTTGTTTTTAGATGATGCAGTAGGAAGTTCATAGACTTAGTGGAAGAGTCCCATGGAAGGGGAGATGATGAAGATACAGAAAGAAAGGGGGAATAAAGATCAACCAGGATAGAGAAGACAAAACACTGAGTGTTAAGAAGAGTTAGCCTTTAAGAGGATATTGGCTATTATATCTTTGACATTAGATGCAAGGAGGCAAAGATGTAGTTGTAGCTTCAAGTGAAAGAAATAAATTCAGGGTATATGGGGTGGGAGGGGGAGGTTGTGATAGTTCATGCTTGAGTACATCAACTTTTATTATCTCAGTTATTTTAATGTCCAAGTCATTTTAATGCATCAATTTTAATTAAAATTAAAATTAAATCAATTTAATTTAAACAAATTATGTATGCTAGAATGTCCTTTGAGACCAATTATTTTACCTATTCCTGTATTTGCACTAGCATGATATCAAGATTAAGTTATCAGTAAATCATTTGTTTTTACTGTGAATATTGGTTAAACATCAAACAGTTGCTCAAAATGCTTACATCAGGATACATGTTGTTTCTTTTTCTGGCTGGTCAGTATGTTTTGCTTTTGTTTGATAATTTCAACCTTCTATCAGTTTCTAACCCCTTCTCCCCACTTAATACCTACCTCAGGTATTAAACCTAATAACAACAATAAAAAGATTCACTTTCTCAGAGGCAAGGCTAGGATTTTCTGTGCTGGACAGTGGTCTATAGTCAGTTGACATTTATTTGTAGAATCTTCTGATTCTATTAGTAATAATATCACACTATATCTAAGTAGGATTGTGTAGTTCACAAAGTACATTCATTCATTTGACATATATGTCAAAACCCAGCACCTTAGATTACAGATGAAGAAACTGAGACTCATAAGGGATGAAGGATGCAGCAGATGTTGGACAGAGATAGAGAGTCTAGATTTTCTGGTTCCTGGGATTTTTTTCAATTGTATCTTATAGAGAGAGGAAAAGGAAAGAGGGAGACAGTTTTATTTATTTTTATTTTTTTGGTCTTTTTGCTATTTCTTGGGCCGCTCCCGCGGCATGTGGAGATTCCCAGGCTAGGGGTCCAATCGGAGCTATAGCCGCCAGCCTACACCAGAGCCACAGGGGAGACAGTTTTAATTACTAAGAAAAACAATCCACACTACCATTTGAAAATCATTTTTATTCAGTGCTATATTCTTAGAGATTTCAGTGAGACCAAATCTGTGATAGGCAATGATTAGGGAAAGTATAATTCAATCTCTTGTAGAAGCTTATAATTTTTTTTTTTTAGATTTTTTTGAGTCCTGGAAGTTGAGAATTATCATGAAGAGCTATAGTGAGAAGAAAATAACCATATAACTTTTAATTTATCCAACTAAAATGTTTTCTTGAGATGAAATAGGAAATCATGTAACCTGGATTCTGCATAGAGGCAAAAGCAAATGCAATCACAAGTTGTGTTATAGGGCAAGAGCCAAATATAACTTTTGGAAAGAAAAACTAAGGCTGGTTTAGCATTCAGCAAGATACCTCTAATTATTAGGCTTTCTGTCCTGGCTTACTGATTATACAGATAATGAAATAGTAATTGGCCAAATATTTATTGAGTGTTTCCTTGATCACTGAATCCTAAGCACCATGTTAAAAATTGTAAGTAGAAAGAATAAGAAATAATCTTCATATTTAAGAATCTCAATATGAGAGATACAACTAGTTATATACTTTCTCTTTTGTAAAGAGAAATGATGGATATATAAGTAACAACATACATGTAGACCATCTTAAGCTGGTTTATAAATTAGTCAAAAGTTGTAAATATGAGATGTCTGAACCAAACATTTTCAGTGGAAGGATCTTCAATGAAAATGTTTATTTGCTAAGAAAATATTTTTCTTCTTATGGTAGTGACATTTTTTATCAAAATATGTATGTTTCCATGAAGGTAATTACAAATGAGTTTAAAAATTTACCTGCAGAAATTTTATACCAATTTGTGCTACCATTGATAATCACTAAATCTGGCAATAAGAATACTTATTTGACTCCTATGTAGCAAGCTGAGTGCTAAGGTGCACTTAACCTATATATTTATTAATAAATTAGGAAGTAGAATCCTTGATTCCTAACCTTGGGAAGTTTCTAATTTAGCTGGAAAGTAAACATTTGAAATAATTAGGCTAAGAAATAGACTATGTAATATGCACTAAAATATGTTAAACTTTTAAGAATAAGCTTAGAGTCAGCAGGAGAAGGGAAAATCACTTGGCATTGTCAGGAATGAGTGAAGCGTTCAGAGAGGAAGGAGGCAGCAGTCTTAGTACTGTGGAGGCCATCAGAGGTGTTATAAAAAGAAATCAATGGTAATTTTATTACAGATATCCAAGGGAAAGGTGATGGAGGAAAGGTACTAGATCTGGCAGTGTGGAGTTTTGTGTTCACCTTTGAGAGTGGTTGTCCAAACAGTTAAGAATCAAAGCAAAGTTTTCAGAGACTAGACTTCTCGTATACTCTCATATACTAATTACTGAACTAATTTCACGTGTTAGCCATTTAGGTCATGTATTTAACTAGATAGTACTCAGCTAATTTTAGTTCTATAATTGCTTTCTATTAGGTCATATATTTAACTAGATTATACTCTGATAATTTTAGTTCTATGTTGTTTTCTAATCCTTAAGGATCTATTGAATATTATTAATGAAATAATAGATATGGTCTGTTGGTGTTTCCATTATGTTAATATTTTTAGTGCTAGGAAATGTTTGTAGAGCTGGAGAAGTATGGTACAAAAGTAAAGGACTATAATCAGTGGATTAGAAAGAAAGCTGCATAAAATTCTCCTTGGCTTAATGATATTTGATCTGTATGTGATGAGAATACTTGCTATTACATTTAAAATAATATAATTTTCCATGAAGTATTCAATAAAGTGATTTCTATGGAGTTAATCATTGCACATATCTTCAGCTATTATTGTGCTGATTCTCAGAGATTCATCTATTAATTACTGGTATGATTTGCCTAAAAAAAATTGATCTTCTAATTCCAATTCGACAAACATTTATTGGACACTGCTGTGTTCCAGGTATTATGTGAAGCTGTAAGGATACCACAGTGTATAAGACCCCTTGTTTTCACTGAACTCGTAGTCTATCTAGAGAGAGAGGGAAAAACAAGTATATAGAATGGGAATGTCTTACAAATTTAATTGTCACAAATAACTTTTTGTATTTAAATCAAGAAAAATCATATAGGTATAATTTACATCAAATAAAAATTGTTTATTATTTCAGTCAGTTCACTGATGGTAAAAATATTCTTTCTTCAAACCAGAACATACCAGAAGGAGTAGGGCATTTTGACCAAACTCTTGGCAAAGTTTTATTTCAAGCAAGAATACCACAAAACATTTAGTTCTGCTGAAGAATTAGCCCACATTTTATTTTTGTCATCCAAAGCACATTACATTCCAGACTTCCTCTTATTGGTATGTGTGAAATACACTTTGAAGTAGACAATAGCCTAGGTTGGGATTCCATGTTGTCTCTTCCGTCCAGTCAGTTCAGCAAAGTGGTGCAGCTCTTACTTCCTTTTGCCTAAGAAAACAACAGAATCCTCTGTTTGTGATTATTGTTCAAGATAATTGATGAAATTGTATTCCTGTTCTTTTTGGACCTTTTTACTTAAATGTCCGTAGTATGCCCTGTTAACTCAATGAATACTTGAAATTCTTCTGTAATATTATATTGTTTTTACTTTTGTTTTGGGTTGAACTTCCAAATGTGTTGTTATTTGTATATGCTTTGATAAACATGGAAGAAAGAGATTTTAAAGAAAGAAAATAAATTCATCCAACTTTCACTTTTAATGTGATTTAGTAGTTTTAGCATTATTTGTATTCAGATCTTCATATATCTCACAAAACTCATTTAGAACATTTTGCTGTGCTTGGTGATCTATCTACCTGTCTATACCTACAACTTCATTAAATTGTATAGAATACTTAGTTACTTGCTTCATTATGGCCTGTTTGCTGAGCTCTCCATTGGGGAGTTGGGTGAAAAATATTGAAGGCAATCAAAGCTATTGCATAGTCACATTAACAGTTGCCTAGGCTGAATTTTCCATTTTGTTACCAGATGTTATTTTTCATCTACCATAGCAACTAATCCTCCCATCATATTTCCACTATTTTATTGAAAATTATTAGAGTAACTTAATAGACCATATGCTTATTATATTCCCTAGTGTGAATTAACACTGGGTTTTATACTAGCTATATTGAAAGTGTCAGAAGATAATGTAGCACTGACAGTTTAATGGAATTTATCCCTAGAAAACAAACTCAAATATTTAGCACAAAAACATAGTTGAAAAACATCAATATATATTTTGTGGAATGCAAAAGTAACATTAATTTTTTTCTATTAATGCATAAATGTGTGATATTTTTATATAATGCCTATAACTTATTGGGGCAATCTCTCCAAAAAAGCAGTATAGCCAGACCCTTTTCAAGTTAATATATGAGGACAAAACCATCACTATAATTAGAAAACTGAGTGTATTTGTCTTGCCAAGTCCTTATAAAAGAACACTGTTAAAAAGAAGAAATAGTATATTGGTTTGTTTTCAAATGTAATATAAATTATAATTTTATGGTGTTTTTTCATTCTTTTCTTTTTAAATTCTATCACCTTCAGTATACACAGTCAGAAATTGTTCCCTAAAAAGGAAATTTAAAATTAATTTCTTTAACAAATATTTATTGAATGCAGTGTGATATAGACAAAATTCTGTGGCTCTGGGAATGCAACAATGAGCAGGTCTCTGATCACATGGAACTAGAATTCTGTTCCAGGATGTGGCTGACAAGTAGTGCCCCTCCAAAAAAGTCCACGCTCTAATCCCTGTAACCTGTATATGTGTTACTTCACACGTTAAAGGGAAATTAAGTTTATAGATGGCATTATGGTTGCTTATTAGCTGGTTTAAGAGAGGGAGATTAACTTGGATTATCTGAGTGGGCTCAATGTAATCATAAGGATCTTTATAAGATTAAAAAGGAGACAGAAAAGATCAGGTCATTACATCAGGGAAAGATGTAATGACCAGAGCAGGGTCAGAATCAAAGAAGGGCATGTAAAGGTATTATGTTGCTTGTTATGAAAAGTGAGAAAGGGGCCTTGTGTCATGGAATGCAGGTGGCTGTTAGAAGCTGAAAAAGACAAAGCAATGAATTCTCTTCTAGGGCCTGCAGAATGAGTTCAGTCCAGCGGGTTCCTTGAGTTTAGCCCAGTGAGTCCTATTTTAGACTACTGCTCTCCAGCACTGCAAGATAATAAATTTGTATTGCTAAGACAGTAAATTTGTAGCAATTTGTTATAGCAGCAGTAAGAACAAATTCAACAATATAAAAGTAGAAGAGGGGAATTGGAAGAAAGAAATGGAGAGATGGACTGGCCTGATGTTGCTGGCTTTGAAGATGGAAAGGATCCATGAGCCTAGGAATACAGGCAGCCTCTAGAAGCTGGAAGAGGCCATGGAATGAGTTCTCTACTAGAGCTACCAGAAGGAATGCCAACACTTTCATTTTCGTCAGTGAGACCCATTTGAGATTTTTGACCTCCAGAAGAAATTGCTGGTGTTTTTAATGTTACTCAGTCTGTGATAGTTTGTTTTAGCAGCAATTAAAAAATTAATGCAATAGGATAAGGTAATATGTGAACAAAATATTTTTTTTACAAAAGAGATAACTTCAGTTACTAAAGTGGCATAAAGGAATTAAAACAGAGTAGGGTTCTGAAGCTGTGCTGGCCAATATAACATCCATTAACCGCTACCACTTGTAGATATTTTAATTTAATTTAATTTAAATTTAAGTGCTGCCAGTGTGGCTAGTGACTACTTTATTAGACAGTGCAGATAATCGAACATTTTCATCCCAACAGAAAGTCCTCTGGATGGTACTATTCTGGAGAGCTGAAGAGTAGTGAGTGCTCCTTTACTTAAAGTGGATTTAGTTTGTGTGACGATCTGAATGAGGAGATGATATCAGACGTGTGAAAGTCCAAGGGAAGGCCATTCCCGACAGAAGGAGCAAAATTCAGAGCAATAAGTGCTGTAAAATAAATAAAACGGATGGGGAGTTCCCGTCGTGGCGCAGTGGTTAACGAATCCGACTAGGAACCATGAGGTTGTGGGTTCTGTCCCTGCCCTTGCTTAGTGGGTTAACGATCCGGCGTTGCCGTGAGCTGTGGTGTAGGTTGCAGACGCGGCTCGGATCCTGCGTTGCTGTGGCTCTGGCATAGGCTGGCAGCTGCAGTTCCGATTCAACCCCTAGCCTGGGAACCTCCATATGCCGCGGGAGCGGCCCAAGAAATGGCAAAAAGACAAAAAAAAAAAAAAAAAGAAAAGAAAAGAGGAATATTTGTAGTGAGAAAAAAAGGACATTCTAATAAAGTCAAAAGTCAAAAAAAATGGCAATAACATATTAAAAAAATAAATAAAAATAAAATGGATGGGATGGATAGCATTTGAAACCTCTCAGTGTGCTTTAGGGTCATGGCTACCCTTTCATCTTAATTACCCATAAAGAACCATTCAGTCATTCCACAAGCATTTACTGATTGCCTTAATTTTGTTTCAGGTTTTATTTAATTTTGTTTAATATTATTAGACAAAGAGTATTTTACAAATACTATGTTACAGTGCACTATATTGCAATGCAATATGAAACATTACATTTCATATTTGTATAAATTTTTTTAGATAAGTGAAACTTCACAGAAGTTAAAGGAAAACAAAGTTTAAAAAATTTGGTTCTGTACATTAGTTCCAACTATCTCTATTTTACCATCTCTAAGGTTCATGTCATATTACAGCAACGAAAAGATCTACAAAACTAACCAGTCTTTTTTTTTTTTTTTTTTCATTTTCTTTTTTTTTTTTAACTGCTGTTAATTCAAGGAAAAAAGGTTGCATAAAATCCAGTCAAGATGCTAAACTCGTGAAACTCAGTCTGGTGGAACTCTGCATTAAAAATAATAGTTTATTTTGATGGCTTCAGAAGGCTGTTGATTGTGTAGGTAGAGCGTTAAACTGCAGTTTCGCATTGTTCTAGGGAAGGTGGGGGAAGATGGGGGACTATCAAGATTCTGCTTTACTGGGCACTGCCTACCTGTCCTTTATCGAAGGCATTTTCCTGGTCATTTTGTGGAACTGATTCATCCCTGCTAAAAATACAAAGCAAATCAGTGCAAGAAGCAGAACTAGGAGTCTTGAATCCTGGCTCCCCCAGCAAATGATGCTCATCTTCAGTAAAATTTAAGTCTTCTGTTAGTAATTCTTGAAGTAGAACCTTATCTTGATAGTGAATTTTTGTTGTTATTGCTGCTATGTATTTATTTCATTGTTGTTTTGCAGTTTATATTAGTGATATTGACTTTCAACTATCATGTATGATAGAATAACAAAACAGAGTTTCTGGTATGTCTGTCTCCTTTAAAGAATCTAGAGAATTGTGAGAGTGTGTGTGTGTTTGTATGCTTTTTTGTTTGCTTGATCATTTGTCTTAATTTTTCCTTTTAAAATTATTTTACTTTAGGATGCTGTAATATTGACTTATAAAATATGTCATTATTAAAGTGATAGAAAGTGCCAGAGTTTGAAGTCAGTGGGTTGCAATTTTCCATAGCCAGGGAATATTGGAAAGTTGTTACTCGAAGGTAATGTGGAATCTCCAGGGGTCTATATGGGAACTACCTTTTAAGGCAAATATGTCTTACTGGTGAAAGTGATGGAGGATGATTTCCAGATGTTGAAATGCTTGTTTTGGCAACTGCTCCAGAAAACTGAAACATGTCTTGCCAGAACAACTAGAAGGGATGTGAAGAGTTGATGTAAGAGGGATCAGGCACATAGTAAGCAAGGCAAGAAGAACCCAGAGAATACAGATAAAGGGAAGATAGTTGAGCCAAGAAAGCAAAATTTGGAGCCCCATTAATTGCATGTAGTTAAAGTATGTCTGCCTCTGGCCTTGGATGCACACACAAGCTTATCACTGCTGTTCACCCCACATACCCCTTCCTATACCTCCATTATCTTTCTTGTAACTATTGATGTCAGTATGTTAATCGGGACACTCTTCCTGGCTAATGCTTTTTTTAAGATATTATGGGGTTAATAAGACCTGTGTGTTTGGAGTCAAACAGATTTGTCTTCAAATTTTGGGTTCACTGTTTGTTACCAGGGTGGCCTTCGCTGAGTTGTTTAACCTCTAAACTGTCCAGTTTCTTCATATCTAGAATGGGGGTTATAGCATCATCACCAAAGACTTGTAGTGAGAATCAAATGAAATAATATATGCAAAGTGCATGCATAAATGATTTTTTCTCCCTTTTGTCCCCTTCAGCCAACCTCCGGAATTAGCATTATGTTTTTGTCCAGTTACAAAAAACACATTTTTCGAAGCTATCTGAATTTACAGATTGGCCAGGTTGACCTTTCATGAGCTCTTGTAATGGAATCACACAGGCAACCAGGTACTGTCTCTAATATTAGGCACCCTCTTGGAATTGTTCCATAAAAGGTGAAGAAAATACAAACGTAAAAATCCATCCTCGATGAACTATTTCCTTTTACACCCTGAATATCACGTTGCTTCTTTTATTCCAGCATTCTTTTACCCTATGTGCTGATTTTAAAATGCAGACAGTTAACTGACATCCCAAACAGGTCAACCAGTTCCAAGCAGTTCAAGACACATAAAATTTCCCATCTGCTTTTACATCTTATTGAGATCTTGGACTTTGCTTTCTAAATCATTTTCATTTCCCTCCTTCCCTCTAAAAATCCATCCTGCCACAGATCTTTTCTGAAATAGAGATTTTTTTTTTCCCAATCTCTGTGCTAAGCCTGGTCCTGGGCCAGAAAAAGCCAGCCTCTGCAGGAGTTGGAACCTAAAAACCTAATTCATACTCCAACTATTTTCCCAGGGGGTGGAGTATGGGGAGCCAGGATAACAGGAAGAGATCCCTGTGGGGAAGCAGATCATTCCACACCTGGACATTTGGCTATGTCCCTCTGTGAATTTGCCGTCAGAGCTTTGAAGTCTAAATTTTGAGCTACACCATGTGTTGATCTTCCTGCCACTTCATCTTTTGTTGCTCATGCCCCTTGCCATCCTGATTCCTCCAAAGAAACATGAGAGATAAAATTCAGAGTTTTTTGGTATCATCATTTGTGTAGCCTAGAAGTCAGAGGGCGCTGACCTTACCTATTATTATACTTGGAGTTAGAAATTTTCAGCCTAAATCTTAGCTCTTCCACCTAACAGAGGTGTGATCTTCTGTTTTAAATCATACACATAAGCCTCAGGTTCTGTACCTATCATGTGTAGAGGATAAGACTACTTGCTCTGCCTGCCTTGTGTTCGGTGCAGATTGATATCATGTGTGTTCAAATACTTAAAGCAGAGTAGATGACTCCTCAGTTTTCTGAGATTTTAATAACTCTGTTTACATTGTAGTTATTTGACTCTCTCTCCTTAGGAATTAAAAGATAGAGATCATTTTTATTTCTGTGCATTTGTCACAAACTCACTATCTAGCACTTGGTTGGTCCAGGGGAAGTATATAGAACATTCTGAAGTGTGGGGTCTCTCAAGTCAAACTGCAGTAAATCCACATCTCTGGCTGCCTTGTTCTTTGTGACTTTGAGCAGGAAATTAACTTCATGGAGTCTCAGTTATCTCATTTGTAAAATGGGATGAAAGTTGTTGCTTATCGAATTCACTTATCTAACAAGAGAATAAGTTTACAACATTTAACACAGTGTATGATAGGGATTAAACTTACAAAATTCCTTAGGTTTTATTTTTATTGTAGGTACTCAACAATCAAAAAAATACTCCCAGTGAGATTTTCTTTACCCAAACACAAATGTTCTCCTACATTAGATGATTGTACTGGAAGTTTGAAAACAATATTGTGCCTTGAATTGTAAGGCTTTATCTTCTTAAACCTCTTAAGTAAACAAAGGAGCAGAGCAGTTCTCTTTCTAACATAAATGCTAGGAGCATAAACCCAACAATACAGCTTTCAGGTGAACTCAATAATTATGTGATTTTTTTCAAAAAGCAAAGTGGTTTTTAAAATAAGTATAGCTTTTATATCATTTCTTACTGGGATATGTAAAGTGTGTTTAATTTAAATACACCTTTGAAACTCATTGTGGAAAGAGGATAAGCTCACTGAAATAGAATCTTATAAAAGTAATAGCTAAATGTCAGGTGTTTATTTGATTTTTAGATGATCTATACAATCACTTCTCTTTGAGCATTTACCATGCATTCATGTCTTCAGTCATAGATACAATAGAAGACAAATAGTTCAAGCGCATTTATTTTCACTATTGCTTTTCTTGAGAAGGTCTGTTATCTAGATTATGAGTATCTTCACTCTGAAGTTTGTTTCACTTGTCATTATGCCTTTTAAATATAAACCATAAAACCATTTTTGGGACCGACTATAAGACCATTGGCCATAGAGATCATTTTAGTTTAAAGAAGATACTTTTTAGAAGTATGTTCAGGGAAGAATATGGTAATTCTATTGTAATACAAAGTGTAAGTGATTGAGTACCTATCAGAGAAGGTAAGATGGGGAGGTGGCGGCCTTGTTTGTACCTCAAGATATTTAAAGGGATCGTCAGTGTGGATATGAATTAGTTTTATTTCTTGCAACTCTGACAGGCCAGGTAGAGCCATATGGTAGAAAGTATAGGTAGGTTGATTTTGGCTGCCGCATAATTCACAGTATGTTCACTGAATTACATTAAAGGCTGTTCTGCTCTGTATTTATATACATAGGTATACTCTAAAATGCCACTTGGGGGAGTTCCCGTCATGGCTCAGCAGAAATGAATCTGACTAGCATCCATGAGGACTCAGGTTTGACCCCTGGCCTTGTTCAGTGGCTTAAGGATCTGGTGTTGCTATGAGCTGTGGTGTAGGTCACAGACACGGCTTGGATCTGGTGTGGCTGTGGCTGTGTCGTGGGCCAGCAGCAATAGCTCAGATTCGACCCCTAGCCTGGGAACCTCCATATGCTGCAGGTGTGGCCCTAAAAAGACAAATAAATAAATAAAATGCCACTTGGGATTCTCAATGGAAGATCTTTTTTTTCTTTTTTTTTTTTAATAATATTTTTTATTTTCCCACTGTACAGCAAGGGGGTCAGGTTATCCTTACATGTATACATTACAATTACATTTTTTCCTCCACCCTTTCTTCTGTTGCAACATGAGTATCTAGACATAGTTCTCAATGCTATTCAGCAGGATCTCCTTGTAAATCTATTCTAAGTTGTGTCTGATAAGCCCAAGCTCCCGATCCCTCCCACTCCCTCCCCCTCCCATCAGGTAGCCACAAGTCTCTTCTCCAAGTCCATGATTTTCTTTTCTGAGGAGATGTTCATTTGTGCTGGATATTAGATTCCAGTTGTAAGTGATATCATATGGTATTTGTCTTTGTCTTTCTGGCTCATTTCACTCAGAATGAGATTCTCTAGTTCCATCCATGTTGCCACAAATGGCATTATGTCATTCTTTTTTATGGCTGAGTAGGATTCCATTGTGTATATATACCACATCTTCCGAATCCAATCATCTGTCGATGGACATTTAGGTTATTTCCATGTCCTGGCTATTGTGAATAGTGCTGCAATGAACATGCGGGTGCACGTGCCTCTTTTAAGTAGAGTTTTGTCCGGATAGATGCCCAAGAGTGGGATTGCAGGATCATATGGAAGTTCTATGTATAGATTTCTAAGGTATCTCCAAACTATTCTCCATAGTGGCTGTACCAGTTTACATTCCCACCAACAGTGCAGGAGGGTTCCCTTTTCTCCACAGCCCCTCCAGTACTTGTTATTTGTGGATTTATTAATGATGGCCATTCTGACTGGGGTGAGGTGGTATCTCATGGTAGTTTTGATTTGCATTTCTCTTATAATCAGCGATGTTGAGCATTTTTTCATGTGTTTGTTGGCCATCTGTATATCTTCTTTGGAGAAATGTCTATTCAGGTCTTTTGCCCATTTTTCCATTGATTGATTGGCTTTTTTGCTGTTGGGTTGTATAAGTTGTTTATATATTCTAGAGATTAAGCCCTTGTCGGTTGCATCATTTGAAACTGTTTTCTCCCATTCTGTCAGTTGTCTTTTTGTTTTCTTTTGGGTTTCCTTGGCTGTGCAAAAGCTTTTCAGTTTGATGAGGTCCCATGGGTTTATTTTTGCTCTAATTTCTATTGCTTTGGGAGACTGACCTGAGAAAATATTCATGATGTTGATGTCAGAGAGTGTTTTGCCTATGTTTTCTTCTAGGAGTTTGATGGTGTCCTGTCGTATACTTAAGTCTTTCAGCCATTTGGAGTTTATTTTTGTGCATGGTGTGAGGGTGTGTTCTAGTTTCATTGCTTTGCATGCAGCTGTCCAGGTTTCCCAGCAATGCTTGCTGAATAGACTTTCTTTTTCCCATTTTATGTTCTTGCCTCCCTTGTCAAAGATTAATTGACCATAGGTGTCAGGGTTTATTTCCGGGTTCTCTCTTCTGTTCCATTGGTCTGTCTGTCTGTTTTGGTACCAATACCACACTGTTTTGATGACTGTGGCTTTGTAGTATTTCTTGAAGTCTGGGAGAGTTATGCCTCCTGCTTGGTTTTTGTTTCTCAGGATTGCTTTGGCGATTCTGGGTCTTTTGTGGTTCCATATAAATGTTTGGATTGTTTGTTCTAGTTCTGTGAACAATGTCATGGGTAATTTGATAGGGATTGCATTGAATCTGTAGATTGCTTTGGGTAGTATGGCCATTTTCACAATATTGATTTTTCCAATCCAGGAACATGGAATATCTTTCCATTTCTTTACATCTTCTTTGATTTCTTTGATTAAAGTTTTATAGTTCTCGGCATATAGGTCCTTTACCTCCTTGGTCAGGTGTATTCCGAGGTATTTGATTTTGTGATATGGAAGATCTTTTTAATGATCTGACCTAACTACAAATAGAATGGGCTCTTGCTGAAGTGGTGAATTCTCCACATCTTGAAGTAACCAAACAGACCAATGAATATCAGAGTAGGGACGCTTATTGTATGTACAAAACTCTAATCTTTCAAAGAATTTTTTTTTAATGGAGAAAGAAATCCAAGCCTGATTTAGATTGTTTTTCTTGAAAGATAGAAATAATTATAGCCCACTGAGACACTGACATTTCAAACTAACATTTTAAATTTGAAAACTTTTAAAGGGCTTTAAATTTTATATCTTCAAACATGTCTGTGAATTTTAGTTGACTAAATTTCAAATAGAAATCTTTCTTATGCACCATGTCTCAAAGGTTTTTATATTGACATAATGGAAGATTTGTGTTTGTGCTTTGATATGTGACAATTAGCATGAACTCTATTCATTTCCTGTGCTGTTGCTTGTCATCTGAGAGCATCTGGGATATAATTTATTGCCTGTTAAGCCATCTCCAAAGTACAATTGTAATTTAGGAAACAATCACAACCGTTTAGTGGCCGAACAATTGGTCGCTTTCATTTGACCTTGTTATGGACTGTGAGCCTGTTAGTTTGATTCCTGAAGGCACACACATTGTTTAGGAATGTTTGCCAGTAATGAGTGAGGGCTAGTTTTCCATATTGACCTCATACATAATTACATAAGTTAAAGCAAACCATAACAACTGAGGTTTCACATAAAATACACTTCACAGAGGGATTTTAAAGCCCTTGCACTAAGCTTGAAATTACATAGCCATATAGGCCATATATCATTTTTGAAAAGTGTATGTTTAAGTTTCCACTAAGACATTACAAAGAAAATAAAAGGTTCTGTTTTAGTAAGTGTTATCATAAAAGTTTTCTCTAGAAAATTTGGCTATGAAAGAGGAATGTCATTGTAGAACCCCACATTTTTATTCTGGAGGCTAATGATTTGTTGATAGAAATTTCTAATGCTAGCCTTCCAAGCTGTTTTGCAACCACTAAAAACTTGAAAAGGAAATCTAGATTTTTATGTACTAACCGGCTGGAAAGATCAGCCGTTTTTAATGTACTTCATTTTCTGTGTTAGCAGAATATGTTGATATTTAGCCAAGTCCAATTTAATTTAATTTAATTTAATTTTTTTAATTACTCAATGAATTTTATTACATTTATAGTTGTACAGTGATCATAACAACCCATTTTCATAGCATTTCCATCCCAACCCTGCCACGTGTCCCCTGACCCCCGCAACCTGTGTCATTTGGAAACCGTAAGTTTTTCAAAGTCTGTGAGTCAGAATCTGTTCTGCAAAGAAGTTCATTGTGTCCTTTTTTTTAGATTACACATGTAAGTGATAGCATATGATGTTGGTGTCTCGCTGTCTGACTGACTTCACTTAGCATGATAATTTCTAGGTCCATCCATGTTGCTGCAAATACCGTTATTTCTTTCCTTTTAAAGGCTGAGTAATGTTCTGTTGTGCATATGTACCCCATCTTCTTTATTCTTTCCTCTGTCGATGACATTTAGGTTGTTTCCATGTCTTGGCTATTGTATAGAGTGCTGCAATGAACATTGGAGTACTTGCATCTTTTCAGGTCATGGTTTTCTCTGGATAGATGCCCAGGAGTGGGATTGCTAGATTAAATGGTAATTCTATTTTTCAGTTTTCTGAGGAATTTCCATGCTATTTTCCACAGTGGTTGCACCACATTACATTCTCACCAATAGGGTTCCCTTTTCTCCACACCCTCTCCAGCATTTATTGTTTGTAGACTTTTTGATGATGGCCATTCTGGCCAGTGTAAGGTGGTACCCAATAGTGGTTTTGATTTGCATTTTTATAATAATTAGTGATGTTGAACATCTTTTCATGTGTTTTTTTGGCCATCTGTATGTCTTCCTTGGAGAATTGTCTGTTTAAATCTTCTGTCCATTTTTTGATGGGGTTGTTTGTTTGTTTTTTTTGGTACTGAGCGGCAGAAGGTGTTTATAAATTTTGGAGATTCATCTCTTGTCAGTCACTTCATTTGCAAATATTTTCTCCCATTCTGTGTGTTATCTTTTCATTTTGTTTAGGGTTTCCTTTGCTGTGCAGAAACTTTCCATCTGTTTGTGTCATCTTTGATTTCTTTCATCAGCATCTTAAGTTTTCAGAGTACAGGTCTTTTGTCTCTTTAGGTAGGTTTATTCCTAAGTATTTGGCAAAGTCGCAGGATACAAAATTAATACACAGAAATCAAGTGCATTTCTATATACTAACAACAAAAGATCAGAAAGAGAAATTAGGGAAACAATCCCATTTAGAATCACATTAAAAAGCACAATTTAATTGTATAGTTAATCTTTATTATATGTGATTTTTTTTGGTTAATAATGTGGAAGTTTTTTTTTGTTTTTGTTTTTGTTTTTTTTTTTATAAATCTAAAGTAGTATTATAGTCTTCAAGTTCCCTTCAAGGAGATTAAACCTAAAAGCCTCTGGCCATGTCTCATTGTAATGCCCCTTCCTGCACCTTGACCAGCCTGGGCCTCTCACTCTCTGCTAGAGAAGGAATGTCACCCATTCTTCACCAGGCCACCATATAACCTGTTCCCATGCAGATAAGGTATCCTGCCCAAGACCAATCAGAAGATCAAGTTGGGTCTACACGCAGGTCACATTGTGGGGTATAAAGACTATTGCAGAGTGAATTGGGCCCTCTTTTTTTTAACCGGTGCACTTATGAGTCCTTCTCCCTCTCTGAAAATGTACTTTTTCTTTAATAAATTTGTAAAACAGCTGCCATTCCAATGCTTTGTTATGGTGAATCAGGAACTGAGGAGACTGTGAGGGTATCAGTATCACATTAGTTTTTATTCTATTAGACTTATGCAAATGAATTTAGACCCAATATTAAAAATATTTACAAGTAATTTATTTTAGATTGTGGAAAGTAAAAATTTTTAGTAATCATGAAATATTAATGTTCCAAGCTTATTAATCAGCAAATGTTACTGCATTTATTTTACTTTCTAAAACAGTCTTGCTCGAGTTTGTAGAAATTTAGTTCTAGTTGTCTTCATCACTGGTTTCTGAAACAACATATAAGATATAATGGTGAGAAAACTTTTACCTTGAGATTCATATATCAAGTTTTCTTTTTGATAAGAAGTGAGTAAAATGGTTTTGATGGAGGAATAACATTTTCCATTTTTCAAACTTTTATTGGAGAACAATCAGTATTTCTTCTAAAATCACATATTGCAATTAAAATGAGCTTTAAAGGAATTCCTGCTTTGGTGCAATGGAATCAGCAGCATCTCTGCAGCGCCAGGGCGCAGGTTCGATCCTAGGCCCAGTACAGTGGGTTAAAGGGTCCAGCATTGCCACAGGTGTAGTGTTGGTTGCAACTGTGGCTCAGATCTGATCCCTGGCTAGGTATTCCATATGCCCCTGGGAGGCCGAGAGAGAGAGAGAGAGAGAGAGAGAGAGAGAGAGAGAGAGAGAGAGAGAGAGAGAGAGAGAGAGAGAGGAAAAAAGACCTCTGGAGTCCTCTGGTGGTGCAGTGGGTTAAGGATCCTGGCATTGTCACTTTAGTGCCTCAGGTCCCTGCTGTGGTGCAAGTTCAGTCCCTAGCCTGGGAACTTCCACCTGCTGCAGGCAGTGCCAAAAATTAAAAATACAAATAAAAATAAATAAAATGAACTTAATTACCACTCAAATATTTTAGAAATTCCATCTTTGGTTAAGGCCATGTTCTATATGAATTATTGATCTATACGTGGGATCAAGTTTGTGCAGTGATTCTTTGTAGAAAAAAATGAAGATTCAGCTAAATATATGATTCTAGAATATGTGGAGGTGAAACACTTTTAAAGGTACTTCAGAATATCTTTGTTCTTTGCCTAGCATTTCTAGGTTTAGCTAAATCTTGATTGTTGCAGTACTTCATAATTTTCTAATACCATATAGGTGGGCAGTATGGATTTTATGTTGATTACCAATTTGGTAATGTTTTCTTTTCAATCCTGTATTTATATCTTTCAAGTCTCAATTTTCA
This sequence comes from Sus scrofa, assembly GCF_054392235.1. NCBI lineage: Eukaryota > Metazoa > Chordata > Mammalia > Artiodactyla > Suidae > Sus > Sus scrofa. The sequence goes on along the minus strand of NC_139397.1, from coordinate 108,085,461 downwards.
CCTTCCACGACTAAGTAGAGGTCACTGGCCTATCATACTCTTCTTGGCTTCATCTTCTCAGCCTGGAAGGCTCATTTCTTCTGTATGGATTTATCCAGGTGCTTATCTCCCTTGGGTCTGTGCTTGGTCTTTGCTGGATTCTTTCTACTTCTATGTATCTTTCCTTAGATGCAGAAACCTAAACCACATAATATGGCCCAGCCATATTATTACTTTAAGTGTCAGATACTACTTTGTTTATATGCTTTTATCTCTTCACAAATATATTGGCTTTTTAAACTAGCGTCTTGCTGGAATATCTTCAGAAATAACTATACAAAAATTCAGATTATTTTTCTGAGTCTTTCCCAGCGTAATGTAGCTTTTTATCTAAGGACCCCCCCTTCCCAATGAATGGAATTTTGTTTTTCTGTAAATGTAACTGTATTTTCCACAGAGAAGTTCATCAGTCCTTTTATCTATCAACTAAGAGCATCAGGGAACTTTTCAATGATAATGACTCACAATTTGGTTTTTTTAATTCCCAGGAGGGTTTAGGATGGTCAGGATTGTCTAAGTAGTGATTCTAAGGATTTATGATTAGAATGCTCAATTTTTTTTTTTTTTTACTAGCTCTTTTGGTAGAGACCCAGAAAACACGAGAGAGATGAGGCTTCTCCTCTTCTCCTCCTTTTCCTCCTCCATCTCCTCCACTTTCTCCTCATCTCATTTCCTTAGCTGCGGGATTTTGCTTGGGTGCTAGAATATTGGGAAGGTTTGTAGACAGATCTGAAGGTAAAAATTACACTGCTGTTATCTGTAAGACTGGAGAATTCTCTGGGCACGGTTTGTCTAAAGGAATTATGGCACTCCACTCCTTGGAAGATGCCACTATTTGAACTCCTGTATCTGAAGAAATACTTATTTGGCCCTCCTACCTTTTGTTTCCTGACTCTAAGCCAGCTCCTTATGCATGTCAAAACATCTTCCTAAGTCTCACAGTGACTAAGTATTCAAGTAGTTTTGGTATGAGCCTTGTCAGAGGCCTTTTGAAAATATAAATAAATTACATCCACCAGGTCTCTTCTGTCCAAATTGCTTAATTAGCCTGACAACACTAATAGGTTAGTCAAGCATCATTTCCCCTTCCAGGACCATGATTCCTCCGTGGGTTCTTTTGTATTAAGTACATAGTTATGTCCTACTTTATAACAGATTCCATAAGATTGCCTGGGTGGGAATGAGTCTTAGATTTCCAAGGTCTTAAGTGGATTCTGTATTTGTGCATAGGGCTCATATTGATATTTTACTTTTTCTGGCTTGGTGTAATTTGTTATTGATAGGTCATGTGTCTTAGCTCACTGTTCAACATCCACTCTTAAATTCTTTCATAATTTTTGTATAGATACTATAGCATCATAAATATTTATCTGTGCCAGATTTTCTCTTTTTTTAAGTTTTTTTTTTTTTTTTTTTTTTGTCTTTTTGCCATTTCTTTGGGCCGCTCCCACGGCATATGGAGGTTCCCAGGCTAGGGGTCAAATCGGAGCTGTAGCTGCCAGCCTACGCCAGAGCTACAGCAACACAGGATCCGAGCCTTGTCTGCAACCTACACCACAGCTCACGGCAACGCCAGATCCTTAACCCACTGAGCAAGGGCAGGGATCGAACCTGCAACCTCATGGTTCCTAGTCAGATTCGTTAACCACTGCGCCACAACGGGAACTCCTGTGCCAGATTTTCTAAGGAATAAAATATTTCATGTATTTTTGGCAATTTGAATCTAGTACCTCTGATGTGCCTACCGCAATATACAGTTTAATTGTTGAAGTCACAATGTGAATACACCCACCAAACAGAAAATAACTATTCTTAGACTTTTCTCCAAATAACCATTTTATATTTAGGATTCTTTTGGATTCTGTGGTTGGATTTCTTCTTCCCTTTAACATTTTTAAGGATCCTTTTCATTAGTGGCTTTGATGTTCCCTGGAAGATATTTTCACATTTTTCACAGACATTTTTCTGATATGCCTTCTTTCTATTTGTATCTGATCTGTCACATTTTGGAATCTTCCTTTTTTCACATTTTATGCTTATTGCTTTACTCTCTGTGAAGTCAGCTTTTACTGTGACAATTTGCTGTAAAAGCATTTTTTTTTTTTTTTTTTTTTGCATCTGGCTTGTTTTTATGATTTCATCTTGGGCTTCTGATGCTGTATTTTAAAATAGTCTCCAGACTTTCTGTGGTTTGTTTTATTTTAAACTATTCCTTTTTATTTTATTTTTTTAATAATGGCCACATTTTCCTGAGCTCTCTTTCTTAAAATTAAATTATTTTATATGGCATTCCTTCCTTTGTCCAGATGCTGAGCCTAATTGTTGTAAATAATGAGTAGACAGAAATGGGTGCTCATGGTACAACCTACATTAGTTTCTGCTCAAATCAGTCTAGACTCTGAAAATTCAGTTCTAGCAAGCAGATCTCTTGTATCCTTGCATTTAAATGTGAACTCTATCTGCCTATGGATGAATGACTATATTCATTTGCATGATCATTGATTTATCAAGTATTTTCACTTTATTAATTATCATATACTATTCTGATTATTTTCCTTAAAATAGTTTCCTGTAGCATTCAGAATGAGGTTTGTAATCTTTAGTTTAACAACCAAAGCCTTTGATCATATGGTCCCTAATTACCCTGTCTCCATTTACTTCCCACATGAACTCTTCCTTTTCTTTCACAGCAAAGTTCTTCCTAAACAACATTTTGCAACTCTGTACTTTCTCCCAAATCTTCCTGGAATATTTTTCCCTATCTTCTTCGTTATTCATATATTTAAATGTAATCAAAATGTCCACTATTATCAGAAAGGTAGCTATAGATCACTTTCCAGTTAAATTATAAGCAACTTTCCCTAAATCTATGATCCTTTGCCTTCTATGTAATTCTACTGTCTGGCTCTGTGTTAGTCCAGATGTGAGAATCAGCATCTCACTCATATATGCCATAAAGAACATGTATGCCACTCTCAAGTCCTTTTTTGAGAATTTAATAATTTAATTGGAAATTTAGGGTTCTAAGGAAGGGTCACATTGTTAAGGACAAAGATCTCAATTACTTTCCTTCTTTGTCCTTTCACACTTCTGTCTGTCTCTGTCACCATCTCTTTATCTTTATTCATCTCTCTTTTCTTTCTCCCTTACCTTTCTTTTTAGGAGAAAAAAAAAAAAAAAAAGTCTTTTGGAATTCCCTGGTGGCTCAGCAGGTTAAGGATCTCGCATTGTCACTGCTATGGCTTATAGCTGTGTCACAGATTCAGTTCCTGGCCCAGGAACTCCTGCATGCTGTGGTGACAGCCCAAAACCAACCAAACAAAAATCCTTTCCTTATTTCATACATTTTTATAGCCTGATCTCACTTTTTATATGGGCTTTCTCTATACTCTAAGCAACTTAGCAAATATATTCTTTGTATAAAAATATTGTACTGGGAGTTCCCATTGTGGCTCAGTGGTAATGAACCCCACTAGGATGCAGGTTCAATCCCTGGCCTCGCTCAGTGGGTTAGGGATCTGGTGTTGCTATGAGCTGTGGTGTAGGTCACAGATGTGGCTCAGATCTGGCATTGCTGTGGCTGTGGCATAGACTGGCAGCAGCAGCTGTGATTTGACCCCTAGGAATTTCCATATGCTGTGGATGTGGCCCTAAAAAGCAGTAAATAAATTAATAATAAGAAACAAACAAAAATATTGTACTTGCGCAATATAAATTGTACTGAATAAAATCTTCTTTAGATTATTACCTATCATTTTTAAAATGCACACAACAATCTACGCAACAGAGTAGACACCAGTTATATAATGGTGAGAGATCAGATAAGATTTTTGCATTCTTGGAGTTTCTAATTTAGTATGTGATCCAAAGAGCAATGAATAGTTACAGGTTACTTGATTTGGATCCCCAGCTAGATTTGGTGCCATTCCTATGGCTGCCATACATACTTCCATTCCTACATGTAACCATGCATTATTAAATATTATATGTATTTAATACATATTTAGGGTTATATGAATGGATTGTGTATATTTTCAACTTAGTTTCATTATTTTAGTGTATTATAGTATATTTCATTACTGTATTTTTACTCTTAAATGAGAAATTCGGTAAACATTGTCTTGAACCTCTGTAAAAATATTACACAAAGTAATGATGCTCAAGGAATAAATTATTCTTAATTTTTTTTTTTTGCTTTTTTAAGGGCCTCACCTGTGGCATATGGAGGTTCCCAGGTTGGTCTAATCGGAGCTACAGCTGCCAGCGTAGGCCACAGCCCCAGCAACACCAGCTCCGAGCCACATCTATTATCCTTAATTTTTGATGGAAGTGATTTCTCACATTATTATATTCATTTTTAGGTAAGGTTTATTTTGGATTCATAGTTCTCATGTAGTATTTTTCATGCTTTTTACATGTAAGAATTCTTATATCCTGTCATATCCCACTTTTTCAGAGTCTGGGGTAAGGAAACCTATGAGAATAAAGAAACACTCATGGCTCCCGTTGTGCCATAATGTAGGAATTTAGAAAGAATTCTGCAGTGCTCTAAAGGCATGCTGATTGTGCACTATAGCTCAGTTTTCCATGAGTTTCCAAACTTAAAAAAAGGCTAATTCAGTAAGAATTATTGTAATAGGAGGAAAATTGTGTGCTAATGTATTCCAGGAGATGATGAAATCTCTTATCTTATTAATTTGGCAGAGCTAAGTTCCTCTTATGTAGAATGTAATTTCCTTTCTAAAAGAAAATGAGGCATCTGTTCCTACTCAGAACCAAATGGAGAATTCTTCATCCACATCAGCAAGTCAGGGCTGCTCAGTGCTCAAACTGTACTTACTGCTCAGGATATTCTATTCATACTGACGAGTTAGTTCAGCTAGCATTTCACATTATTTGCTGGAAAAAGAAGCATTTACTATTTCTCAAGTTCATTATGATTTTAAAGAATGCTGATGAAAATGTATACCTTTAAAAAATTAAACAAGATGGCTCATGGAACTCAGTCACATTTTTTGAAAAAGTATTACATGTAATATTATGTACATCTATTTTGTTTGCTCCCAATCTTTCAGCATTGTGTGGTCACAACAGGAACATTGAAGCCTATGAGCCTTTATGAAGCTGAGTATATATTTATAAAATCACAATCCAGTTTTTTAATCCAACATTTACAATAAATAAGCACTGGTTGTTTGCTTTTCCTCCTTCTCCTTTAAGAAAACTCTTGCCCCCAAATAAAACTTTTGCTCCCCTAACTAGATAAAACTAAAAGCAAATTCTTAGTTAAGTACTTGCTTGTTGGAACTGAGATTCCTACTCTTCATGTGTGTCAAACTGTATATTTCTTTTCTTTTATTTATCTATCTTTTGATTTCTTGAATTTTGAGAAAACTCTCAAGTACTTTTGAATTCACTGTTTTTAGAGACTCAAGAGTTTTGCATCGCAGTAACATGTTTCTTGTAGGGGAAGAATGTCTTTGAGAGCCCGAACCCCTTTCCATAACCATCTGGCTTGCAGATGATAAATACAAGCACTCGGGTGTTTTTTTTTCCCCTAACAATCTGGGAAACAGATTGGACCAAATTTCTACCCTGGTGATCCCTAATATATTAATCTTCATTACCATGTCAAATTCTTCAGGAATTCAATTCTCCAGCTATATGTTTTTTAAAGATGAAACAGACCCTACTTATGACATTCCATTTGTCGGACATTTTCCATGGTGCTGTAATGTCTTTATTATTTTCTATAGCCTAGCCACATCTTACTCCTTTTTCAAAGGCTGGTTTAAGATTTGTTTTTCCTGTGGAATCTTTCCTAGTTAATCTAACCTTCATGAATCTCTCTTTCCTTGCCTGGAGCAATTGTCTTCACACCAAATCAAAGTGTATGTTGGTCTGAATGTTTCACATGTGCTTTGTCTCCTCAATCAGAGTGTAAATTGTTTGATAATACTATCATTTTTGTTTTATTTTGTGAAGTATAAGGGACAGTATAAGGGACACAGTGGATATTCAAGACCTAGTTGTTGAATAAATTCTTCATTTACACCATGGACAGAGTCTCATTCTAATACAGATAGTGGGAGAGATTATATTAGGAAGGGATTAAGTTAGGGAAAAAAATGTACAGTGTGAAAATAATAAAGTCAATTACAGAGTCAGGTCTAGCCTTTACATAACCTTTGTGTGAATTAGAGAAGATGTAACCTCCAGGTGATCTTAGGCAAGTAGATAAAGTGAAGCAAAAGGGCCTTGCTTCACCCAGTAGGTGCAGCCTTCTGGCTAGGGTTCATAGCATGGCAAAGGAAGCTTGGAATGAATGCCAGCTCCTGTTAGCCCCCTCAGTTGGAGTCTTTGCGAAATGTACAAAATGTAAATGATAAATAGCAGCCCTCCAAGTAGTGGTACAGATGATGCAGGCAAGTAAAGGAATTTTAGTAGTTTAGGAAGTACCTACTCTGTGCAATATACTCTGTGGGGCATGAAGCTAGAGGCTAAGAACCCAGAAAATTTTATGGGTTACACACTGGGAGAGAGTTGTGAGTAGTTGTAGCTGATGTGAAAAAGATTTATTTAAGAATCTAGGTTTTAAATTAGTGTTTAAAAATAATTTTTTAGAGGTTGAAAAGTCCAGAGAATGGGTAGGTAGCAAGAAAGCAGTAAATGAGGTTTGTAGGATGTGAGCAACAGTCAGAGTGAAGAAAATGACACAATTCTGAAGGTGTAGATGAATTTGTTACTGGGGCAGAGTGCAACTGAGGGCTATTGCTGAGGTTTGAGAAGGGGGACATGGTTGAAGTGCCATTTAAGAAGGCAGTTTTAGTACCTACACTTAAAATAGATTACAGGGTAGCAATAGTAGAAAGAAATTTGCAGGATGTCTGTGGTATTGAAAGCAGAAAGGGGGCATGATTAAGGTAAAGCATGGAGAGAAATTTCTGGTTGACTCCATGTGGATATACAATCTGAAGATGTATTTTCTGAATGTAGAGGAATGGATAATGATTATTCAAATTATTATACCATGGATATTCATGAATGCAATAATAATTATTATTCTGAGAGTACCATTACTGAGTCCCTAATATGTGTACTCAATTACTAAGCATTCCTAAATAAAGCAAGTAGGTAATACTGAATTGGCATTCAAAAATGTTAGCTCAGTATAGGTTTAAAGTATTCTTTTCGATAGAAGATCATTTGTTTTCCTTAATTGATAATCTGCTTATGATTTTTATGGAATAAACCATAAACTTTAAAAATTACTTCAGTCTTGGAGTTCCCTTGTGACATAGTGGGTTAAGGATCTGGTGTTGTCACTGCAGCGGTAAGTTTGATCCTTGGCTTGGGAACAAAAAAAATGAAACCAATCCAAAGAACAAAAAAATTACTCTAAAATTTTGTGGTCTTATGAGAATGTTTCTTAAAGTATAGGAAATGAGTCTGTAGTGATACATGGGATAATTTCAAGTAGCACACATTTTATGTTTTGAAAGTTATGTGCTTTATGTTAGGAAAAAACTATATAGCTTATCAAATCTTAGGTTTATTTAGAGCTCAGTTCAAAAATGGAAGAGTCGACTTAAATTTTAAGGGAAAATACAGATAAAAAATAGTACACAATATAAACAAATAAAATTTATAATTATGGTGAACTAGTTGACTATCATAGGGGAAATAATAATGTACTGTTTACTTATAAATTTTAAGCATTGAGCTCGAAAATAAGAAAAAATAATTTGGGGAGAATTATAAATGTTTAGACATATATATTTGGAAAGAAGACGTTTTGTATTAAAAAGACTCTTATTATTTTATTTTTTATTTGTATTTTTATTTTTATTTTGTCTTTTTGTCTTTTTTAGGGCTGCACCCATGGCATATGGAGGATCCCAGCCTAGGGGTCTAATCAGAGCTGTAGCTGCTGGCCTACACCACAGCCACAGCAACGCCAGATCTGAACCGCGTCTGTGACCTACACCCAGCTCACGGAAACGCCGGATCCTTAACCCCTGAGCAAAGCCAGGGATCAAACCCACAACCTCATGGTTCCTAGTCAGATTTGTTTCCCCTGCACCATGATGGGAACTTCCAGAATTTTATTATTTTAAAGAAAATTTTGGTTTAAAGTTATTTTCCATCATATCAAAACGCTTTAAATAGTTTTAATTTAAATCTTTTAGGATAGTCTGTATCTATTCCAATTGTAGATTGTCAAGTCTATGCAGTGTTTTCAATATTTACATATAATTAGGGAAAATTTAGCCATTACTTACATCAAATTTATATAATCTGTTAGCAGAAGGCATAAGAGATTCCAGAAAAGAGGTTGATAGTATCTGTAAAACGACTATCCGTAAAACATCTCAATTTTTTTTTCCTTAGTATCACAAAGCTTAACTTTTGGTCTTTGATCCTTGACATAAATTTCACTATGAAATTAAGCAAGTGAAGTATATTGAACAACTGGATTTCTTCAAGTTTAGAAGAGATGGCTTCACTACTAAGCTCTGTAATCTCTTTGATCCAATTAACTGTCCAGTTAACCTTATTTATAGGTCAGAATATACCTTAAGAATCCAGAGGAAATTTAGCAGTGCATTTCACCCATTCCCTGAAGCACTGGTAAATTTCAAGAATTCAAGGGAAAAGTTTGCTTTAACCATGTGACCCGTGTGACTGTGTAAACTCATTTTATTTATTAAGTGAGAGGAGAACTTTAGCCAGAGCCACAAATTAATCATCCTGGACAGATGGGCATTCTACTATATATCAGTGACATAGCTGTGGGCTAAAGTAGTAGAAAGAAGACCTTCTTAGTCATATAAATAAAGCTTTGAAAACTAACTCTTCGGTACTTTGGGGGAATCGCTTGCTTCTGTAAGCCCCAGTCCCTTTATGTGTAAAATGGGGAGATAGAATAACTTCTACCTAAAATAATTGTGAGTTGTGTGTTTATTGGATACCATCTGAAAATGCCTTGTATAAAGTAAGCACTTAGTAATAATTCTTTTTATTACTGGTGAACTTAAGCATCTTAATTAACAAATGTCTTCGTTGACTTGTTGCATACTGTATTTCCACACCAAACCATCTAGAATCCTTAGCCCATGTTACTCATTGCCTGTCAATTTTGCCTTATTTACCAAAATTCTTTACTTTCAGCACATCTCTATTAAAAAGAATATATCTGCTATTATTCCTTTCAATAAAAGAATGATGATTTACTATTAAAATATTTTAAAATTTCAAATGAGAAAAGTATGATTTTTAATACATTTTAGAATATTTGAATCTATATCAATTAAGAAAAAATATTTGTGTAATGCTTAATAAATTACAGTGCTTTTTTCATGTAAATTATCCCATTTGACTTGAGGTGAGGATTAATAAATGTATTTTTTAAGTTGGAAGAATTGAGGCCTAGAAAAATAAATGACTGAGTTTCCAATGTGGTGCAACAGCATCAGTTGTGTTTCTGGAGTGCCAGGACACAGGTTCGATGCCTGGCCCAGCACAGTGGGTTAAAAGGATCCAACATTGCTGCAGCTGCAGTGTGCATCACAATTGAGGCTTGAATCTGAGCCCTCACCTGGGAACTCCATATGCCATGGGGTGGCCAAAAAAGAAAAAGAAAAAGAAATACTTAAGGTGTCCCTGCTAGTAATTTCTATTGCAGAGTCTTCTGATGCTAGAAGAGATTTTTCCCAATATACATTAAACTGCTAAACTGCTAGAATGAGAAATGAGACAATAAAAAGAAGGGGGAGGGATAAAGATAATACCCTAAAAGGAAAGGGGTGTCTATTTTAAAGTTCTGACAATATAGCATTATACATTTTGAGCAAAGACAAACTTCCTTGTTCTCTCCTCCTTTCTGTATATATGTAGACATACACACTTCCACATAAAACTTCTATACCCTTATCATTAGCTTTCTTGAAGCACAGCAGTATCTCTATGTTCAGCTATCTGTTCTGTAACATATCTGTGTTTCATAATAAAGCATCAAATGTGCCTCTAGACTTAAAATATACTGATGTTCGGAATAGTTTTCTAATCTCTTTAAGACAGAATAAAGGAAAGACAGCAACTTGGCCACTAGGAAAGCTCTAGAGTGGGAATCAGGAGGCTCTGTTCATCTTTGAGGGCTTGAGCATATTTTTGGTGTTTTAATGTTCTGGGAAAGTTTTATATTTTGTTCTTTGCTCTATATGGTGTTGCATGGAGTGTGTGTATATGCTAAAATGAGTTCTCTTTGTTAGTATAAATGAACTATTTTAAAACTTTGATGCTTATTTTTATTCTCACTTTCTAGAACTAGATAATCATAAAAATTCTAAGCAATTGTACTTTGACATGCTTTAACTTTGGCCATTTTTTTTAAAAATATATTTTTAATTTTAAAAGTTTTATATTTACAGAAAAATTGTGTAGAGAGTACCTAGGGCTCTGTATACTCCAGACCCGATTTTCCCCTCTTCTTCTTTTTTTTTTTTTTTTTATTTGTCTTTTTAGGGTTGCGCCTGTGGCATATGGAAGTTCCTGGGGCTAGGGGTCTAATTGGAGCTGCAGCTGCTGGCCCGTGCCACAGCCACAGCAATGCAGGATCTGAGCTGCACCTGTGACCTGTACCACACCTCACCGCAACGCCAGATCCTTAATCCACTGAGTGAGGGCAGGGATTGAACCTGTGTCCTCTTGGATCTTAGTCAGGTCCGTTATTGCTGAGCCACGCAGGAACTCTTTTTTTTTTTTTTTTTTCTTTTTTTTTAAGTCCATACTTTATTTTCTTGTTGGCTACCTGGGGCATATAGAGCTCCTGGGCCAGGAATCAGATCTGAGCCTAAGTGTGATCTATGCTCCAGCTGCAGCAACAATGGATCCTTAACCTACTGCACAGGGCCAGGGATTGAACCTGCATCCCAGAGCTCCAGAGATGCTGCCAGTCCCTTGGCACCACAGCAGAAACTCCACAATTTTTTATAAATCTTGAACTACATTTTTTTGTGTAAATGGCCAATGATAATTTACTCAGGATCTATAAACTACATTTTACTGTTTTATTTAAAGCACTATATTTTGGAGTTCCTGTCATGGCTCAGTGGTTAACAAATCCAACTGGGAACCATGAGGTTGCAGGTACGATCCCTGGCCTTGCTCAGTGGGTTAAGGATCTGGCGTTGCTGTGAGCTGTGGTATAGGCCGGCGGCTACAGCTCCGATTAGACCCCTAGCCTGGGAACCTCCATATACTGTGGGAGCGGCCCTAGAAAAGGCAAAAAACAAAAAACAAAACAAACAAAAAAAAAGCACTGTATTTGTACCTTTGCTTTTAGAGATCAGTCCAGTTAGTGTTATTCAGGAGGGAAATGGATGAAGTAAATATTTATTAATTGTAGAATATAGATTTATGGTATGCTAAATATATAGAATACAGGTTCAGCATTGTATTTGACATTTGTTTTCTGTTTTTAAAATGATGAACATTATGGGAAAATAAAAAGTTTGAGCCATCAACAATTAAAATGAAAATAAAACCAGGTTGTAAGTAGCTAGAAGTGAAGCAAGCTTATAGCTTGCCATGTTTTATGACTGAACTAAAGTAAATATATTTGGCAAGACAATGGACTGATAGGCAGAGTGCCTCCTTGCTTGCCCACGTGCATCTCTCACAGGTGTCCTATTGTAATAAATCTATTTCTTGCCTATCAAAAAAAAAAAAGACAGTGGACTGACAAGAAACAAAGACTGTTTAAATCAGGGTTTGAAGTATAAAAATAAATGCAGTATAAAAGGAAACTTTTAAAGTTTATAAAATAAATCAGGTTTAGCAATTTATCCATCTCCCCCTCCCCCATGTCATTGCAGAATTGTCAGCATCATAAATTTTACTGTGTTTATCCATGTGTGTCTATCTGTGTATATAAATATAAAAATATCTACAATCACAATATATAATATGAAACTGTTTTATATATATGTGTATAGAAATATAGGCAGGAGTTCCCATCGTGGCGCAGTGGTTAACGAATCCGACTAGGAACCATGAGGTTGCGGGTTCGATCCCTGCCCTTGCTCAGTGGGTTAAGGATCTGGCGTTGCCGTGAGCTGTGGTGTAGGTTGCAGACACGGCTCGGATCCTGCGTTGCTGTGGCTCTGGCGTAGGCCGGTGGCTACAGCTCCGATTAGACCCCTAGCCTGGGAAACTCCATATGCCGCGGGAGCGGCCCAAGAAATAGCAACAACAACAACAACGACAAAAGACAAAAGATTAAAAAAAAAAAAAAAAAAAGAAATATAGGCACATATTTACATATATATAAGTACATACACACGTATATATGATGTTGGGTTTTTACTAGATATTTTTACATACATATTAGTAATATCCCCCATGTCATTGCAGAATTGTCGGCATCATAAATTTTACTGTGTTTATGCATGTCTGTGTGTATAAATATAAAAACATAAAATTTCACCATGTTTACGCATATATAATATTATGTATAATATGTATTTATAAAAATTACAGTTGCCTACAAGTGTGTATAATCATTTATATAAAAGAAAATATCAACAATCACAATATATAATATAAAACTATATTTTATATATATACATAAATACATACATACTTATGTTGGGTTTTTACTAGATATTTTTACATACATATTAGTAATATTTCTATTTACATACATAAATACATACATACATATGTTGGGTTTTTACTAGATATTTTTACATACATATTAGTAATATTTCTACTAGAAGATGCTGCTGAACTCAGTGGAACTTTCTGGTCTGCAGAACAACATGTTGGTTTCATATACAAATTAATTCGTATGAATTTATACCACATAAACTAACACTTAGAAAAATAAATCTGATGGATATTGCCTGAGTTAACCATTAAGATTCTGGACTTTTAGTGCTGAGAAATGAGAGCTTGAGCAAGGGTCCTATTTTAGTAAGTCTTATGCTACCAATTACTTTATACTAACATCCACCTGACCCAAGTGCAACCAGAGAATGAATATGATTGATAAAAAATGTATGATTAATGAAAACTTGTTTCTCTGCTGATCTTTATTCCTCATGAAAAAGCTTACACCTGCAATAATACTGTCTAGTTTTAAATCCAGGACCTATCACTTCTGAGGTGTGGGGATCTTGGCCCTGGGGTAAGTTGTTTAATCACTGTGAGCCACTATCAATTACCTCATAGGGATGATAATATGTTTAGGATTAAATGAGGTCAAGTATATAAAACAATTTGGACAGTACTTAGCACATATCATGTATTCAATTACTATAACCTTCTATTGCTATTTCTATCATTACTGTGACTGCCATCAATTTAAATAAAGTCCTTTTAAATAACTTATAAAATTGAAAAAGACCAACATTCAAATGCTGAGTCACCATTTCATCGTCATTAATCCGGAGATTTCCTAAGTGTGTAGGTATGACCATCATGTTTTCAACTGTTTGAAGCTAAAACAATTGAAGTACTTTAGCCTGCAGATTATTATGAACAATAAACTGCCAAGTGGGATACTACCTTTCATTTTTCTGTTTACTATTTGCAACCAATAATTATGACACAGAAGAGTAGGATTTGTTAGAAATCATTGTAGTACCTCATTTGCAGGCTTGGGTAGTGCTTCTCTTACCGGGTACCTTGCAGCTCCATGGAGCACTGAAAACAGTTGGGTTGCTATTCAGAATACCCAGTTGCCTGTGAGGAAATATTTTGTCCCAAAACATTACATATAATTATCCAGGTTAGGGAAAAAAAAAGTTGCTAAAGGGGTTGAGATAAAAATCTAGAAATCTGTGACCATCTGTGATAGGCTCTGTTTTTGCTCTTTGGTTGGTTTGAATTAGAAGTTATGGGTTTTTTAATTAAGCTAGTACTTTATTTTAGGTATGGATACTGTTCTTAAAAGTAAGATGAGTTTCCAAAGCTTTGAAACTAATGCTTCTTATAACTTCTTAGAGCGTACTAATTTTATGTGGTTATTAAGGTATGGAGGAGCTAGTGTTTTCACTAATGATGGATTAACTGGGACCAGGAGGTTTTCATTTTGTGAATCATTAAACTGGTTATCCACCTCATCTTCTTTTTAGACAGGCTAAAGAGATATACATAAAACTCCTTGCATTGCCATTTATTATATAATTTGACTAATTTTCCTGGAATTTGTCTTTTATTTCTTGGTGTTTGGCAACTTCCAGATTCGAAGAGGATGTTTTTATGTTTTTTTTTCCTTTGTATTTCATCAAATTTAAATTTATTTTACACAAAACTGTTGAAAATGATGCACTCCAGGAGCGTGTGGCAAAGTGCCAAAAGATTATTATGTTTATGTTATCAACTTCCTTAATTGAATAACTTTTAGACTCAAGTTAAAATTACTATCAATTCTATAAAGGCTTCCTGGCTGGTGAGAGAAGTTGCTAAGTGAATGACTTTTGGAGACTGGAGGGCTGGAGCTACTAATAACAGAGCAGCATAGAGATGGAGTTCCCTAGTGGCCTAGTGAGTTAAGGATCCAGTGTCATCACTGCTGTGGCTCAGAACACTGTTGTGGTGTAGGTTCGATCCCTGGGTGCAGCCAAAACAAAAAACAAAACGAGCAGCATGGAGAAAATGTTAGATCTAGAACTCTTTCTTAATACCGAAGAACATTGATGAACATATTTTCAGTATTTGCTTCTTTTTTTTAATTAGTGATAGAAGAGCTTTCAGGAATGGTGACCCAATTCTATATGGATGTCCTCACTGGACTGTAAGGTCTGTAAGGGCAGGGCAGTGATGTCTCCCCAGTCTCTTGTTCAGAAATAGACACCTAAAAAAATTAGTCTTTCCACTCATTAAGGCAGGACAAAGTGCTCCAAAAAGTCATTATCTTATAAGAAATAACTTCTGAACTCCTCTAACTCTGTCACCAACATTTGCCTTCACATAGCGCCTCTAGCGTCTTTCTTTTTCCCCTCTGTCCTTAGGCTGAACCCTGCTCAGTTCCTACTAGAACCAGAGTAATGACTACTTACCCGGTTTGCTGCCTGGAATCTTTCTTTTCTCCATGATTCTCTCGGTTTACTCTAAAATCTCAGGAGATTAAATATTCCTTCTTTCATTTTTCTACTCCATAAAGGAAAAGACTTCAATGCTATCACATCACCATCAAGCAAATTAAATACAACGCTGTTAGCTGGTGTTCAGGATTTCTATGATTGGAGATAACTGACACTTTCTGGCATTTCTTCCACTTATTCCTTATGGAGAATATTCTATATCAGGCAAACCAAATTCGAGAATGCCCCCCAAGTTCCTCGCATCTTTAACTCCTTATCTGTGAGTAACTGATTATCTCCCCAGTTGTTACTTCAGAAGCTCCTAGCCAGGCATTCACAGGCATGATTACTCAGTAAATATTGTTTTATTGATTTTTGACAATAAAACATAGTTAAAAATTATACATATTTTATTGCTATATTGTGATTTTGTTGAATTTCATTCATTCTTAAAAAATCCTATTATGCTTTAAAAATAATTCATGGTGTTTGGTTTACATAAAAGTACAAATTGTTAGAAATTTAAGATGGCTTTTACTTAATAGTTGAAACCAGGGCTTAAAAAGTTATTTATACAACTCCCTTAAGCATGTAAAATTCATTTTATCTGATTAGCAAAAGTTTTTTTTTTAAATATATAATCAAGTTTGTAACTCTTCCTAAAACAGATCATTTTTTCACTCTGATTTTCTGAAGTTGTCTGTACCAAAATGATACTGTTATTATGGAATGTTGATGTGGTAGGAAACTTCTACTTATGTCTCTAAAAAGTAGGCCGTGATTACATATCATAAAAATAGATGTAAAACGTGGCTATTCTGGCCTCTTGAGGTCAAAGAACCTTGCCATGAGCATGTTTAATCACAAGTTCATATATCTCAATGACTTAATTTTTCAAATAACAAACATTTTAATACAAGACAATCAAAATATGAACCTCAGTGGATGATTATAGATACCTTATAATCAAATCTAATATCCTCTGAATTAAACTCAATTCAGTATTTATATTTTATATTATCAAATACAGGACATAAATTATTTTGCTCAAAATTCAAATATTATGAGAAATATATAATTATTAATACATGAATTTACATATATATGAGAAAATTCTCTTAGAGAGAGACTGTAAAACTGATTTAATTAGTTTTTATTCTTATCAACAATTTGGTTTTTAAATTCACATTTCACTAAAGTTGCTAGATTTTTACCTTTGGGGGCTAAAGAGAGTATCATTAGTGTGTTCTTCTAAAGACAGTTGCATCAAGAATCATATATTTTTCCATATCTCCCAGGTCCAGACAGGCTGATCATCTTATTAGTGAGCTCTAAGCCTAGTTGCTTATTGTTCCTGCTCAACAGAAATCCATCAGCCAGTGACACACACATACCTTTCTCTATGAATTAAGCAGAGTGCTTAAAGCTGTCTTCAGTATCCAATGGCAGCTTCGACCCAACCTTTGTCTCTTAAATCTTTTGTCCAATGGAGTGTTCTAAGACTGTCTGATTTGGTGTCTTAAAGCAATCTAATCTAATTAATTAAGCTTTGTTTTTCAGCTGAGAACTATTTAAACAAAAGTTAAATTTTCTCACTGAATGATTGTCATATTTTCCTGAAATTTTTGAAATGGTGTGAACAATTTAAGGGCAAGACAGAATACTTTTTTTTTTTTTTTTTTTTGTCTTTTTAGTGCCGCACCCATGGCATTGGGAGGATCCCAGGCTAGGGGTCTAATCAGAGCTGTAGCTGCTGGCCTACACCACAGCCACAGCAACACCAGATCCGAGCCATGTCTGTGATCCTTAACCCACTGAGCAAGGCCAGGGATCGAACCCACAATCTCATGTTTCCTATTCAGATTCGTTTCCACTGAGCCACGACGGGAACTCCAAGAATACTTTTTGATGCTTTGTATTTTATTTGCTGTTAAGTCACATTTGTAAAGTGTCCTATTTATGAACTTTACAATATGCTTAGCTGTCAGTTATTTCCTATAACTCAAGAATGAACTTGAAATAAGTGTTGATGATTATAATATTTGAAGATGACATTCCTCCTGATAAGAATGGTCATTTAAAAGTACTGTGTTATTTCCTTCAGATCTTTGCTCACATTCTACTTTATCTGTGAGATCATCCCTGATTATTCAAAATTAACCCCTATTCACCCTGTCTATTCAATTCACGTCTCTCCTAGTACTCTGTCTTTTCCTTGCTGCAGTTTTCTTTGCTTATCTCTATTAGACAGATCATATGATAATGTATTTATTTGCTTATTTTCTGATTTCCTCCACAAGTATGTAAATTCTTTGAGGACAAGACTTTTTATATTCTGTCCACACTTCCTAAAACTGCTATGGTGCCAACACAGAGCACATACTCAAACATCTGTTTTGAGTGAATAAAAAAGAAATATACTGAACATTTGATGTGACTTGGCATTTTAAATCTGGACTCACAGTTCACAGCTACTGTACAAAAGTTAAAATTGTAGACTGGTTTATCCTCTGAATATTTCTTCATCTATAAAATGAAGTGGACACTTATTCCTGTTGAAGAAATGATAGATATATATGGAATCTTTTCAGAGCAAAAGTGGCTATTTAAATATGGTAGCAATCCTTTGATTTGATTTCTTCCTTTTAGTTAACCATGCAGTTACAATGAACACCCCCTATGGCTCATACCCCTGGTTAGATGTCAAGGGATCACCTTGAATGAATAAGACAGAGATATTCTGCCTCAGTGTAGTCTAAGAGGTAGTATAACAAAAATTGGGGATGATTATGATCAGCTTTTTATAGAAGTAAGTGCCCTTTTGAAATTGAGCATATATTAGATACTCAATAAATAATTGTTAAATAAATGAGTAAATTAATTTTTAAAAATTCAAAATCAAAATTTAATCTCTTTTCACTTATTCTTATAAGTGAAAACCAAACATTTTTACATAGAAGCTCCTCCCACAATATCTCTGTGATGAACAAGTTTTGCAGTAATTTGTCCAAATTACGCACATAGATTCTATCTACAAAATACTGCCATGAATTATTAAAGGAAGGAAAATTATCATACAAAGCCAGGTGAGACTGTTCCTTTCAGAAGTAAAAGTATTCAGCCCTGTGTTGTCCATCGCTGCATCCCACCAGTGTCCAGGGAATTGTCTGGCATAGAGAAGACAGAAAATACATTTTTGTCAAATTGAAGTGAAGAAACATAAGGAGAGAAAAATATTGTATGTATGTATGTATTTTTGTCTTTTTAGGGCCACACCCATGGCACATGGAGGTTCCCAGGCTGGGGATCAAGTCAGAGCTGCAGCCCCTGGCCTACACCACAGCCACAGCAACACCAGATCCGAGCTGTGACAGCTACCTACACCATAGCTCATGGCAACACTGGATCCTTAACCCACTGAGTGAGGCCAGGGATAGAACCTGCATCCTCATGGATGCTAGTCAGATTCGTTTCCACTGAGCCATGATGGGAACTCTGCAAAAGTATTTTAAATCTATAGCCAAAAATATCTCTTGAATATCATAATATAGATATCTTACTTTAGTTAAATGTTTATTTCTTTCATATTTCTTTGTCAGTTATGGTCATAAAATTCATAGCTGCTATAGATAGAACCATTAAAAGCACACAATTTAAAATAACTGAAGTGTTTGTGCCACACAGAGGAATGAACTTTATATCACTGTAAACCTCCCAGTATGTATATTCTATAATGTAGCTATATAATATGTTTGTTTAATAAATGGCTAAATTATACTCCAGCCTCTTAAGTCTTAGCATAAATTAAATTTGAATGATTGCACAAAGTACAGTTAAGTCCCTGTTTGATTCCTAACTTGAAAATAATTTCCTAGACCATAAAATTTGTCCATTTTGAGATTAAATAGGTGATTTATGAAATAGGAGGTTCATGAAAAAGAGAAGAGGGTTTTAAAAGATGAAAACAAAAGTTACATTTGTCATATAAACTATTATTTTGATTATTCCATTTTTCTCTATCTTGCATTTAAGGAATGTCTCAGAATCACCTTCCAAAATGAAAGGAACTAAAAAGTCATTCTTCAGTCATTTTAACATATTCCGTATTCAAAATGTGGATTTGCAGATATCTTTAGCAAATCATTGGGCTAGGCCTTTTTTGGTAAAATGTAAGGGATTTTTTTTTTCCTGCCAATTTATAAAAGCACAGAAAATAGGCAAAGGCACAGCTGACAGCTTTCCAGCTTTAGTAATGTCAGCCATCTGTTTTCTATAAGGTAGTTGTTGTTTTTTCTTGTTAAATTCTCCCTGTGAAACGTTTTCCTTGAGATTTCTTTTTTGGTCTGTGAATTCTACCCAGTGGAACAACTCACTAGTGGACCATAAAGGCACAAATGGATTCTTAGGGAGCTTTGCAGCTTCTTACATTCATACCAGAGTCTCCCTGTTCTGATCTCAATTGGATACTTTTCAAGGGAGATTTATTATTAAAATTCCAAAGAGTCATAATGATTAAGACAACTTAAATTTAAGGATGTTTATACTTTTAAAAAAATGGTTATTGAGTGAGATTGAGTGAGGTTATTGAGTGGTTATTTGAGTGGTAGTTCTTTGTGGTAAATCATCTACGAAGGGGAATGTCATTTAGCTTTTATCTGTGTTATTGCAAGGAGAAAATATATTCTTTTCTAACAACTTGGACATAAGGAAGGAAACACCTTAAATGGGAATGATTATACTAAGGAACAATAGTTTTCCTGTTATTTCTTCCATTTGAAGAAAGTAGTGCATCATTGGAAGAGGACTGTAGTAACTGTTCCCAAATCTGGCATCAAAAAGCAGAAAAGCACTTAAAAATATATTGATTTTTAGTTGCAAAACAAAATCAGAATCACAAGAAATCATATCTAGGAATTGGTATTTTTTAGAAAATTCTTTGAGTGCTTCGGATGCACCAACTTAAAATAAGGGCTGAAGTTAAAAAAAAAATTGAGAAGAAACCTTTCAGTTGGAGGGATACACAGCATTTGAAGTCACGAAACACATATAATTTTTATGAGACTGATTTGGGGTGAAATCTTTGACTAAAGGAAAAACTGAAAGGTCATCAGCTATGGACATGAAAATAACCCAAAGCTTTAAATGTCTCTGAAAGATGATACCGTATTTGCCTCCCATCCCTGCAGGCTCAATACCACTTAAAACATAACTGGCAAGGTATGGGTCCTATTGGCTGAAATTACAGAATATCACACGACAACTTAAAAAGCCTCCTATCAAAGTGCCATATAATTAACTGTGGTTACATTAAACTCAGGTGTATTGCTGTGGGAAGGTAGCTCAGATATTGAGGTATTAACAGGCCCAGTTAACTCCTACGACAGCTTTGACCTGTATCATGTGCCAACTCAGAAAAATTACTCTTGCCCTACAGAAATCAACTTTCCCCTCGTCCCTATGCCTTAGCACTGCTATTCTTGAAATCTGCATGCATTCCTGTTTTGTGATGTTATTTATGTGCACAAATCAGAGGACTGATCAAATCAGAATATTTGACCTCAGGGTCTTTGTGGGAGAAACAGGATTCCTCTACTGTGATCATAGCCCTATATGAATGTAATGTAATGAAGGATTTCTCTCTCCTCCCCTAACCTACGCCAGATTTTGATATGTACTTACGAGGGAGAGAGAGAGGAGAGCGTGAATTTGCTTTTGATATACATAAAAATGTGGTCTTGGAACCTCTGTGCTAACTAATAATAATGGTTGCATTTGAATAACATTGATTTTTCAAAGCACTTTCACATCTATTTAGTTCCCAAAGCAATCTTGCGGGGAGGGGAGGTGGGGTTAATATTACCCTATTTTTTAGACGAAAAAATTTGAGGACCAAAAAAGTTATCAGTTGCCGAAAGTTACATAAGTAATATTTAGTGCCATTATTAGAAAAGCAAAATAAAACCAAAAGTTTAGCTTTCTTCAATCCCTCAATTTCCATTCCCCCGAATCACTTTGCGTTTTAGGGGTTCCCAATGACTGGATTAAGAGTTGAAATTTATCTGAAAATTTCATCAGCTAGAGCTGCAAGTTTGCTTTCTCATTCCCCATTCCTATTCCTCTTGAATTGAGTTGGCAGAGTCCTATTCACCCTGAAGCTGGAGCCAAGAAAGAGGTGCCATTTCTTCTAGCCCTATCCCTTTAACCCACCATTCAATTTCTATTCCCTTTTCTTTATCTTCTCTTTCCCTCTTTTCTTTCTAGCCATAGTGAATTACATATAGCTATGAGATAAATTCTACTTCTTTCCCAATTCTCTCCTAACAACCAGCTTCCACCAGAAAGACTAACCTGTACTGCCTACAAAATGCCTGAAGCAATGCTCATCTGTGCTCCCTTAGCATCCTATGTTTATTTCTACCAGGGTACTTTAATTGCTTAATTATCTGTCTTCCTCACTGGGCTATGGCTATTTGGAATTAGAATGGTATCTTTTGTTTTGTTCTCATCTAGTACCTGCTGGAGAAATGGCACGCAGTAGGTGCTCAATGTTTATAGGATGGATAAAGGCGGTATTTCCTCAAGGCCCTAGCATTCCTTGGAGTGTTTCTGTGGATATTTCTTTGGAGACTCTGTTTCATTCCTTTACTCTGCCAAGATCTTTTCAAGGCCCCTGTGTGGCACACTGAATTGTATATATTTCATTTTATTGAACATGGTCATTTTTGTCATTGCTGTTGTTAGGCCCTTTGAAATGCATTTTTTACTGCAATTCTATCTACTACCTCTGTAGGGGAAATTAGGTTTGATTTATATTATTTTATTTACATGCTTTACTAAGAAACATAACTTATTCCACCTGAGTTTTAAGATTTTATGAGGTTTTAGTGTAACTGCCAAAGAGCTAATTTCCTCTTTCCTCTTAAATTCTGCAGAATATTCCACTTGATGTGCTCTTGGTGCCATATCACTTTTCTTGAAATCCTTGTTTAGCAGCATGAAAGAAATAAAATGTTATAGATTTTGTCAAATAAGGAAGAAAAATATCTTTTTATTTTAAAATAATTCCAATATTTTTAAAAATAGAAGATATCAATGTAGTGTTAATAGTCATAACTGAGGAAATTTTGCCATCGTTCCTTTCCATCACACAAAACACACCATGTAAAAAATCCACATATATTGACTGACATTTGCTATCTTATTGTCACATTAGCTTTTTTCTTTCACAGATATGTTAGATTATTTCACTTTTAAGATTGAAAAACTGAATGATTCAAGTTGAGCTAAATTAATCCTCAACAACTAAGTATAATCTAGACCATAGAAGAAGTAGTTTTTAAATTTCTGGTATCATTAGAATACTCTAAATAGTAGGGTTTATAGATTATCATACATGGGCTAGCATAAAGTAGCACAAGGTTGTGTCTGAGAGAGGGTTATCACTGCACGTTTTGTATTCCTGTGAGTCCTGGGTAATCTCTTCATTTACTTAATGGACAGTTTAAGAACTTCAAAGCCTAGGGGGCCCATAAGAGATAAAAAGCCTCTTAACTTTATGAGATGAGGTAGAATGATGTTGAATATATGAATTCTGCTGTACAGGACATGCAATTTGGTGTGTATATGGAGAAGGATTTTGTCTGTGCCTTAGAATTCTTAACTCACAGAGAAGTCATTGGTAAATGTAGACATGCATGAAATAATGCCTCTAAATCTATTCTCTTTGGCAATTAAGATGCTGAGAATGACATTTTCCCCTGTGGTTGAAGCTCTGCAACTCCAGAGAGGTTTTGTTGGTGGAGACATACTGCAGGGATGTTTTATTTGTTTGTTTGTGTGTTTGTTTTTGTATCTAGACCACTTTGTTGTCTCATTATCCTGTTTGATAATATGATCCAGTAATGAAAAGTTTGGCTGAGCACATGATAAATCCCATCAGTCTTTATTTTTGATATTTAGCCATAAATGTTCCAGTAAATAAATCTTAGTACTGTTCTATTAACATCATAAGAACATTCAGATTCACCCAATTATCTTCCATTAAATCAGGTTGCAAATAGGTCAGGTTTTCATTTTATTAGGTCACATGCCCTCTTTTATTATTATAAAACAAAATGAGCAATTGTGTCTATTCCATTATTTGCTTTTATTTCTGTATCATTAATGCCAGCTGAATTGATTGTGACTGAACTGATAGTTGTTAAACAGGAAAAAATTGAGGTTGTAGATTGGGTCTTGGAAGAAGTTTCTACTTTCAAAGCTCTTTCAAGAAGATTATTTAAAAAAGGAAAACAGTTAACAACTCCTGTAAAGACGCCTTCAGACTTCAGCAAAATGAAAGGAAATGAAGACCTGAATAAGGTGTAATATAAGAAGCAGGTGGTTGATGGTTTCTTTAAATTGTATTTTTTATGTTGAATTTTATTGGATTTCCCCAAATAGCTTTTTTAGCATCACCCTCTTTAGTTTAAATAAAGTAGATAGAATAAAGTATGTTGTTTGCTATGAGGGGAATCACCTTTATACAATGTAAGCTGAATTTTCTGGGGGAAAATTTCATTTCCTGTGCCCTATAAACCAGTCTTTAAAAAAAACTAAATAATAGTTGGAATGCAGTCATTTACTATCCATACTCATCAAAATGCCCGAAGCCTTATTTGTGTCATGGAGCTAGTTTTTCCCATCAATATCCTGTGAAGCCACAGGAAAGCTGGGGGAAATTTCACAGGATATTAGGATGGTAACATTTGGTAGCTAAACAAGCATAGCATCAGGAAATGAAATATTGACCGTTTAGAATTGGGAGCTGAATAGAAAGAAAGAATGGACTTCACATTCTTAGTATGTTTCACTTGCTTCCCTTTGATAACAAACTCATTTTTAAAAGAGCATTATCTCTCCCTTTTCTTATCTCTAAGGTAAACCATGCTTTGCTCTTTTAAATTTTGCTTTCAAGTTAATCCAGACTCCTTTGGCTCTTCATCCTTCATATGGATTGTCAAGTTACTAATCTCACATATTCAAAATCTACAATTAAAGTGTGAATTTTAAATCCTTTATATACAAGCTTGTCTTTTATTTACTCTCTATAAGTAGCAGTCCAACTGCCCACCTTAGAATGCAGTAGCTCGGAATGTGTGGTTGTTCAAATATTGGCTCTGCTACTCACCAACTCTGTGATCCAAGCCTCTGTGAAGGTGGTTTAAGGATTAAAACTATAAAATGTTCATAGGAACTTAGCATAGTGCTTACAACACAATAAAGAGTGGCTATTAATATTTATACTGGGCTATTCTTCCTTAATATTCATTCCAGTATGCCTTAAATAAGGTTTATAATTTCTCCAGTACATTTATTTAACTTTCAAAACTCATTTTAGTCAATGTCCAGACCAATCTCCTGTAGGTATTTGTATTAGTTTCCTGGGGCTGTCATATAACAAACTAGAACACAATGGGTGGCTTAACAGAAATGTATGGTCTCACCGTTCTGGAGGCTAGAAGTCCAAAATCAAGGTGTTGGCAGGACCATGATCTCCCTGAAACCTGTAGAGGAATAATCTTCCCTTGCCTCTTCCTAGGTTGTGATGGTTGCCTGAAATCCTTGATTTTCTCTGCTCTGCAGCTGCAGCCCTCCAAGCTCTGCCTCTATCACATGTGTCTGTGTTTGTGTGGTCTCTTCTCTCTTAATAAGGACACCAGTCATTTTGGATTAAGGACCAACCCTATTCTAGTAAGACCTTATCTTAAATAATTACATCTTCAAAGGACTTATTTCCAGGTCAACTTCTTTTAGTGGAGTACACAGTACAGCCCACAACTATATTCAATAGATGTTAGCTCTTCCATTCATTCCTGAACCTCAAAAGTTATTTTTTAATTTTTCTAATACCTCATCCCACCCATAGTTAAACCCATAGTTAATCAGATTTATCTATCCGATGTCTTATGCTTTTACCCCTCTTCATTTCTAGAACAGCTATTTCTCCTAACTACAGTATTGCATCTTAAACGAGTGACCTTTAGTCTCATGTGCTTCCAATTCATCTTCAGTTCTATTGTTAATGTTCCTGAAAGCTACTTGTACATTCTCCTATTTATTCACTTATTCATTTACTTACTAGACCTTCTTCTATTTATTCATTTATTCATTTACTTACTGGACACACTCTGTGCGTCAGTCACTGTTTTACCTTCGCACTTACCAAGAATTCACATCACCTCTTTTTTTTTTTTTTTAGTAAGTGGAACTGTTCCCTCCTGATACGACATGTTTGCCTTCTTCTCCGAGCCTCTTTTAAGAGGTTCCTGCTCCCGTCTCAGGCAGAGTTTTCTTCCACCATCTCAAATACCTGGCATTTTTTAAGACCTACTTTAGACCCCACTTCTAGTCACTTCTCCTCAGAAAATTTCACCTCAATGTTATCCCATCTTTTCAGATTTCTTATCTATAATTCTTCAAACCTAGTGTCTTATATAAACAGTGTGCTTCCTTGACTATGTGTCCTCATTGGAGAAATAACTGAATAGAAGATAATTTATATTTAGATAATCCATAGTAAATATTTGTTAAAAGCGTGATTTTAATAAACTTCCTTCTTATTTCCTCAACTAAAAATTCTGGAGTAGCTTATGTGTCTCTTACTTTTATATCATGGAATATGGTCAAACACTGAGTAGACTCTTGATAGATCATTATGTAATCTATGAAAATGGATATGAGTGGATTTTTTGAGTATAAAATTAGTGAACTTCTAGCTCAGATATTTGATAACTTTTTTTCTAAATTTTCTAAATTATAAACTGGCATCTGAGGATGAAACTTATTGTCTTTCAAGCTAAATGTTATACAACACAATTTTTGACTTCCTAAAGTGTGAAGGCAGTGTAACCTAGAATTCTGTATCTGAATTTGAGGAATGGTATTTAAATTCAACTTTACTGAATTTCCAAATGGCTGTAGAATTGGACCTGGAAAAATGCATTTATAGTTCATCACAGTGTTGCCAGACTTAGTCATCAGTGGTAACCGATTCCTCCCGTGTTGCTGTCCACACTGTCCTGGCTTCTATACCTCCATGACTGATGAACTGCATCCCTGCTCCCTTCTAAGGCACCCACCTATGGAGGCATCAGGAGGTTTAGAAACAAGAGTGCTGCTGTTTCATCCTTAGGCAAGAGAATAAATGCCAAAGACATGAAAATAGGAAGTGAAGAATGAGAGGAAATGCCCATGCTCCTTCATATCCATCTCAGCCAGTTGGCAGAAAGAAGGAGTTCATTGCCAGGTACCAGCAATGAGCCAGGAGTGACAGTATTATACAGCTTGGAAGCTAATTTTTGGAAGAAACCATTTTGGATCTTAGTTTTATAACTTCAAAAAAAAAAAAAAAACTAAAGGGCTATTAAGTTAAAGGAAGGAAATAAAGACATTACAGAACCATTTTGATTTCTCTGACCTCTAGCCTAGGTGAAGTGCCCCTCCTATATATTCTCACAACAACGTGGGTTTGCTTCTAGTTTTATTCTTAAAGACTTTGTTCTAATAGTCTATTGCTGGACTGGTTCCCTGGTTCCTTCCCTAGTCTGTGAGCTTCTTGAGGATGGGGAGGAATTCATTACCTTACCTCTGTATTCCCAATGCTTAGCAACGTAACAGATAATAAATATTTGTTAAATAAACTATATTATCACAAGGGGGGCTGCTGTACTGTGGAGGATCATTGGATGGTGTGAATTATGGGTTTCTACTCTCTCACTGATATGCATTCAGACTGTCCTAGAGTCTGAGATACATTTTCTTACAAATAAGACATTGAAGGAAAGTCAGTAGATGATCAGTCTACTCTTAAATTAATGCTATTTGGAATTCTGTATTCCTTTTACTCTTAGCATTTTTGAAGTCTGCTTTTATAAACATAACTTCTTCCCCCCAAATGATTGAAGATTGTTTTTGCTTGGAACTTTAGAAAGCCCTCAGGTTTTTGTTTCTGAGAATTAGTTCTAGCTAATTAAAATAAATAGCATTAGGCAAAGATCCCTCAAAACACAGAGAAAGGTTTCCAGGCTAAGAAGCAATAATTCAGAAGGGCCCAGGACTCATATAGGTTAATGAGAAAAGAGAATTAAGTTTATAAAAATTTCACTGTATATGCATAGTTTCCAGATGAACTATTGAAATACACATTTGTTATTTTTTTCTTATTAAATTTATTTTTAATTTTTAAACTTATTATTTCTTGTTTTTTCTTAAATTGTAAACTTATTTTTTTCTCATATAAGAAAGTTTCATTACCTTTTGCAGCTTCTGTATATTTCGATCATTTTTGGCAAGAAAGCTGGACTCCAAATGTCTCATTCTATGACCTAAACTATGTTCTTATACTAGACAAGTATTCAGTAAAACTTTCTGGATAAATAAGTATTGACTAAATGGATTAAATAATGCCACCATTCCTTTTTCTAGGTTGACTAATTTATTTGGACAAACTTTCAGCAGGAATTTAAGGCGAATTTATGTGCGACGTGCTATTATATTTCATTTCACCTAAGTGAAAGCTCCCTGTTCTACCTTTTCCTATAGGTTAATGAGTAAAGAAACTGAGGCACATTTTGCTTTGTTAAACCAAACAAACCTAGTTAATCTGTCCTTTTTATACAACCAAAATCCTACCCTCCACAGGTTAGCAAATGTTCTACATTCTTCTCTTCTGATCTCAACACCTGCTAACCGATGCGTTAGTACAAAACAAGTGTTCCATAGCTATTTGGGATTGAACAAATAATGACAAGTTTTTTGAAAACTCTAAATCTTCCTACAGATGTTTTAAGAAAATAATGTGTGTTCCTTTCCTTTATATTTTCTTTATAGTCACCCTGTTTTAAGAAATTAAATAGTAATGATAAAGTTTGGAATTTAAACAAAACTAAAAGGAACAATATTGAATAATTATTAATAACTTAACACTTTTGAAATTCTAATAAAACTTGTCCATGTTCATATTTCCTCCACATAAGGTTTTTTTTTTTTTTTTTTTTTGGCTTTTTGTCCTTTTAGGGCCACACCCACGGCATAGGGAGGTTCCCAGGCTAGGGGTCTAATCAAGCTGTAGCTGCCGGCCTACGCCAGAGCCACAGCAATACCAGATCAGAGCCATGTCTGTGACCTACACCACAGCTCACGGCAACGCCAGATCCTTAACCCACTGAGTGAGGCTAGGAATCGAACATGCAACCTCATGGTTCCTAGTCAGATTAGTTTCCACTGCACCATGACGGGAACTCCAACACATAAGGATGTTTTCATTTCTTCCCCATTCATTTACCTGTTGAGGATAATAACTGCACAGAAGCACATGGCTTTACAGGTCAAAATCATGGATTTCATTTTTTTTCTTTTTGTATTTTTCTTATCTAACCACAGGATAATGAAATAGCCCCAGTTTTAGTTCTGTATTTTGCTAAAGAAACTTGAAAATATTCCTTTTCAATGTAGTAAAGATATAAGGGGAGGAGAGAATGGCTGTCTTGGTGGCTGATCTTCTTAGCCTCTCCTCCTCCCTCTCCCTCTGTCTCTCCCACTTTCTCCTCCTCTTCTTTCTCCTCCTCCTTCTATCTTTGATTTTCTTGTCTATTGTTCTCCCTACAAGCACAGAATTTCCCCCGTGAATAACTTTGTCGTGCATCTAGAAAGTTATTAATATAACTTTCCAGTAGAGGCAGCAGCTTTTCTTTCTTTTCCTGAATATTACTGGGGCATTTGTCCACTGTTGGAATTCAATGCACATTGAGGCTTGGCCTTTAAATAAGATGGTTTCTGTATAGTCATTAATGTGCATTATAGAAGGTAAGCTGAACACGAAGGTAAAGAGATGGATTTATATTCTAAAATAACGGCGTTAGTCTTTTTAAAGAATTTGGAAGTGATTTGGTAGGGGAGTGCCAGAAAGAAAGGTAGAATTTCTATTCTTCAGAGAAATAACCTCCTAATTTTTAATAGCCACAAAATAGACATAAATTAAGTCTAGGTAGATGAGGACAAAGTTGGGTACTATGGGTTCAAGTCTCTAAATATACACAGGTGGATAAACTCAGAAATTATGCCATTAGGATAAAAACGCTAGTGCTCCTCCCACCCCCACTCCAGAAAATAGTGCTGAAAGAGATAACTCCTTCAAATTCCTTGAGACACTTAAAAAAATATTTTAGAATCAGTAAAATGAATGAGATCAAAGAGCCATTGAGAACTGTGGAATGTTTATTTCATTGTAAATGCAAGTTCAACTTAGGATAAGGGCAGTGAACAAAGAATAAGTCAATAAAGAATGATTTAGAAGGAATAAACTGACTAGAATGATGTCTAGATTTTCTCTAGAAGCCTATTCTGTATCAGAAAAGATAGGAAAATAAAGCAAAATGCAACTGCAAAAAAGTCGTAGGATACAGAGTTAACTTGATTGTAAAAATGCCTTATCATATACACTATTTAATCTTATACTTACTTGAATATCTCATACTAAATATTCTTTTATAACAATAACCTTTTTAGTTATGTAATAACTCTACAATTACAAAACAACTCCACCATCTAAAGTGCTAATGCAATATTCAACAAATTTTTACAACAAATATTTAATAAGCATTCACTATCATTCTGACTACTATTCTAAGATATCAGGATGTATCAATGGACAAGCCAGAATAAATTATATCTGACTTATAAATCTATAATTCTATCACGAGGAGATAAAAATTAGACAAAAATACAATAATATAGTGGGTTCAAAAGTGCTAAATACCACATTAAAGGAAAAAAGAATAGGAATGGGTAGACGGGGGGTATTATGGGTGTGTGTATGTGTATGTGTGTGTGTGTGTGTGTGTGTGTGTGTGGTATTCTCGATTTTTTGTAAGACGGTCAAAGTAGGCTTCATGAAGAAGATAACATTTGAGATAAGACTTGAGGGAGATGAAGGAAATCTGAACTTTGGGAACTATATATTGCTCAGAATTTTTTCTTACTTAATTTATCTCCAGACTACAGAAAAGCTATGATATTACCCATTTGAAGTAGATATATATAGCTAGGCAGATTTTTATTCTCTTCTTTATTTCATGCGACGTCATTGCTGGGGAGAGATTAAGTAGACTGGCTGCATTCAAAAAATTCAAATCCTTTCATGCATTTAGCCAGGCAGACACATTTGGAATAACACAGACCACACTTAATTATTAATTTAGGATTAATATTTGAGAATAGGGATTTTCTATAGAATTTACTCCTGAAATTTCTAATGCATTCAATATAAGACAGGCCCAATTCTCTTTGTGGTGTTTTTACAGCTAATCAATAGTTTGAGCCATGTACTTGGAGAAAAAAAAACAACTGTGTTAAATGGATTAACAGACTGAAAGTTGGTTTTCCAGACAAAATTGTAGAAGAGAATTTACATGTGCATTATGTGTAGTTTTAGTTTCACATTTTGGCCACAGTCATTTAGATTTCCCAATGATACATGGAAAGAAACTTAAGTAGTACCTAATATAAAAAAAGATTTTTCCTTTTTATTTTTTCCATTTTAAGTAAAGGAAAAATAGCAGTTTTACTAGTTAGCTGAAAAGTCTTTGCATATGAGATTGAGACACATTCTATAGTTGCATTGAAGGAACTACCTTTGTAATTTACCTAATCTCATTTTATTTGCATACATCACTGAAATACTATATGTGAGTTGCCTTCTTTTTACTTTCTCAGATTTCAAGATAGGTTTTAAAAATGAATTGTTATTTTATTGCTTTAGAATATAAAATATGATTGGCCTTCTTGGAACAGAAATTTAACTCAGCTCAAATTATCATTGAATGGTTGCTCTTGTTTAGTTGGTACAAAAAAAAATAGAGAAGGACACAAAGAAGTAATAATTTGAAGAAGCATCCTAAAAAGAGATTTAAATTTGGAGAGCTCGTAGGAAAGTACAAGTCTATAAGTGGATTAAAAAAACAAAAGATGGAAAACTTCTCAGGCCTTCTCCATACTCATCTACCCACCCACTCTCCTCACAGACCCAGAGGCTGAGGTGGGAAAATATTGTCAAAGCATAAAACAGAACCCCCTCAGCTATCCCTGGTGGCTTCATATGTATCTAATTTTTGAAATGTTGGGGATCATATAAGGAAAGAGAAATGATGAATGTGGAATTGTTGGCATTCAGTCAGAAGGGTCTAAAGAAAGAACTGAATCCTCTAACCTCTTTGTCTGTCCTTTATGACAATAAACAGAGCCTGAGAGCAGAAGGAAGGGAGGGATTTCCTTGGAAGATTCTCTGGAACTGAAACCAGCAGCTGGAGCTCTGCTGTGCATTAGGAAAGGTAGAATCTGTGGTTTGGTCCAGAGGGGGCCGGTGGGTCTGCTCTGCTGCTGCCTCCCTTGTTCCATAAAGCATTTTCTGACTACTTCATGAGTGCATCAGCTGACCTTGCCATGATTCTAATCCTTTGAAAACTTTCACAGTTAGAGAAACTTTAAATAATGTTAACACAGACTTTTATAATCCCAAAAAGAACCTAGACCAACTAGGCCAGGAAGACTGATGGGCTACTATAACTTTATGAAGACTTTTTTCAAAATAACAGCCACAGTGACTGAAACAGTCTTCCTCCTTTCTGGCCATACAAAGGTCTAGATGTCAAGGACACACTTAGCAAGAACCACCCTTTCCCTTTCATTCAAATTGGGGTCTTAAGTGCACATCCTCTCTGGCAAGTTTAGGAAAGGAGGAAAGAGGGCTTCATTCTGTCTTTTTAATAAGCACATAAATGAACTAGTCCTTCCTTCCTTGTGAACTAGTCCTGTACTCAAACATTTATCCACATAGCAAATATACTTATCAAAGACTAATTATATGACATGGGTGTGAAGGCTACTGAGATGAACACATGTATGGAGCTCACAGTCCAGTGAGAGAAAATGATCTGAACAAACACTTGTCTAAATAAGAGATTAAAAATTTCTCTGATCTTCGAACACATTTCTGCAAGGAAGATCTCTAGTTAATAGGCTTAGAGGGCATTTATTTTATGTGTTTTTCAAATTTTTTCTGTAGACTCCAGTAATTTAGTATTAAAAATAGAATCACGTCTCTCTTGGACAGTCAAAGATTTCAGTAAGTCCATTTCTATGCAAACATTTTTATACAACTGTAATTATAATAAAGGAGTGTAGCCCTGGGGTGTGGCCCATAGTTGTCACATAGCAGGTCTGACGACTGAGTTTCTAAATGGCTACTATAACAAGATGGTGGATTTGGTCTGCCATCTAGTGATTAAGGACTGAATACTTACAACTAAATTTAAAAGCACAAACTGTGAGAAGACAGATCTATGAGGATATATGAGAAACACAGGACACCTGAATTACTCTCAAACAAAACATGGCCAGATAAAATACATCTCTTTTCTCTAAGATATCAGTGCCAAGATGTTTGTGGTAATGATTTTTGCAATGGATTGGATCAATTTGTTGGAACGTTTGGTAAGAGTGAAAGAATCATGTGGTTTAGAAGATAAAATTTTTGAAAGTTACAATACCATGGAAGATGACAAAATAATGGCAGTACTATCAGATAGCTACTAGTCCTCCTCAATTTTAGGAAAGTTAAAGAAACATAAGTAGAAAAAAATACAAATGTCATAATATTTTGGTTTTGGAATACTTTTTTAGATTTTATAAGAAGTATTTTTAAAATTCTAGGCCTTTGATAAAGGTTAATGTCAGCCTGTGTTAATTTTATGATTGCTATAGAGGAATTAGGAAAGGACAGTATTGACTGTCTCAGAATGTCATATGAAAATTCTTACTTAATTATTTTTTAATAATATTGTCATTCATAAAATAATTATGTCATGACAACTTCACTGCAAATTGGCTACAATTTTGTTTCCTATTTTACTTTTCTTTTCATTTAAATAAACATCTATGTAGAAAACAGAAGAGACAGCCTAATCATAATGTACCCAACTACCATGTACAAACTTGAGAACTGCAAGCCACCCTGTATTTTCTACCCAGCATTTCTTTGTACATGTCTTTCATTCAGACTCAAAACAATGAGAGTTCACTGAGTTTCTGTGCCCTCTGTGATGTGCATGGATTCTGTGTGGGGGAAGAGAAGGCAGAGTTTAGCAGCAAATGTGGTTTTTCATCTCCTTGCTATTTAAAAGCATTCCAACTAACTTTCCACATCATCTTAAATTTAATTATAAATTCTCAGGGAGAAAAGGACCAGTGATGGTTCAGAGTATAAAAGTAACTTTTAACATTATCATTTAAAGCAAGTAATATAGTGGCCTACTTCTTTGCTCCTTGGATTGAGGTCATGCTGTCTTAAACTTGCAGGAAGAAACTGACCTATGAATTAACACAAGACTGAGAGAATGTCTTTTTATTCCAATCCTGAAGGAACCATAGATTACAGGATAATTTACCCCTAAAGAGTCTCTCACACATTTTAATGATATTTAATTGACAGTATTATTGTATATCATCTTGTTTTTGTTTTTTTTATATTCTCTATTTCCCCATATACAGTTGTTTTATTGGTGAAATTGAGATCTATTTCACAATGATAGTGTGTATTTTTGAGAGCAGAAAACATATACTTTCAATATTTTGCATGTACAGTTGTAGGCACATACTCACATAACCTGCAGTAAATACATGTGAACACTTTTGCCTCCAGGGTGTGGGAAGGGAGAAGCAAACTAATTGAAGTTGTGTTGTATCTCATTTTCAACCAAAATGATATTCAGCACTTGTGGCTGGGTATTCCTTTCTCAATCATAAAATTTAATGAACAAAGTTATCCTTTATTTACTTAATGGGATAGTTCAATGGACTGTGGGTATAAGTCCATTTCTGTATAGGTTGTGTTTTGTGGACATATTCACCATGGAACTGCATTATTTCAAAGTGATTTTTTTTTTATCTGAAAGTAATGCTGCTTATTTGACTACAAATTTCTTATTTTTTCAAAATATTTCTATAGAGAATCATATGAAAACAAGATTATTTATGTATTTATGTATTTATGTATTTACTTATTTATTTATTCTTTTTATGGCCACACCTGCAGCATACAGAAATTCCCAGGCTAGGGGTCAAATCAGAGCTGCAACTGAGGCCTACACCACAGCCACAGCAACACCAGATCCAAGCTGCATCTGCAACCTATTCCACAGCTTGCAGCAACCCTGGAACCTTAACTCACTAAGGGAGGTCAGGGATCAAACCTGCATCCTCATGAATGCTATGTCAGGTTCTTAACCCAGTAAGCCACAATGGGAACTCCTATTTTCTCCTTAGTTTAAAATGCCTATAGTAATACTAGATAGGTAGAGCCAATATTGTTTTCTTGATTACCCATGTATTATGTGATAAGCATCTTTTGATGAAGATGAAACAGATTAGAAACTTCATGCTCTTATTTTTTTAAAAAAATATAGTTGATTTACAATGTTGTGTTAGTTTCAGGTGTACAGCAAAGCGGTTCAGTTGTGTGTGTGTGTGTGTGTGTGTGTGTGTGTGTGTGTGTATTCTTTACATATTCTTTTCCATTATAAGTTATTACAAAATATTGAGTATAGTTCCCTGTGCTATACAGTACGTTCTTATTTATTATGTATTTTAATATATAGTATTTTATGTATATGTTAATCCCAAACTCCTAATTTATCCCTTCCCACCTTACCTTTGGTAACCATAAGTCTGCTTTCTGTGTCTGTGTATCTGTTTTGGTTTTGTATATAAGTCAATTTGTATCATTTTTTTTTAAATCCACATATAAGAAATATCATGTAATACTTGTCTTTGCCTGGCTTCCTTCACTTATATGATAATCTTTACATCCATCCATGAGGCTGCAAATGACATTATTTCATTGTTTTTATGGCTGAGTAATATTCCAGTGTATATATACCACATCTTTTTATCCATTCATCTATTGATGGACACTTAGGTTACCTCCATGTCTTGACTATTGTAAATAGTGCTGCAGTGAATATTCAGGTGCATGTATCTTTTTGAATTATCCATGTGCT
Source organism: Sus scrofa (assembly GCF_054392235.1). Lineage (NCBI taxonomy): Eukaryota > Metazoa > Chordata > Mammalia > Artiodactyla > Suidae > Sus > Sus scrofa. The sequence continues at coordinate 108,050,240 of NC_139397.1, read as the reverse complement.
CTTCTTTTGAGTAACACACAAGCCAGAATGTGTTGTCATGTCTGAAAACAGTTTTCCATTTATCAAATATCTGTGATGAAAGACTAAATATGTGAAGCAAAATATTCCATAGAGCAGTGAGAAGAATGTTATACAAGAAAAACTTTCTAAAGTTAAGCAGATGGATGTTTGGACTAATGTCTTGACTCTAAACTGAGACCATTTTCATCTATAGTTTTCTACATTAACATTATAAATTTATTTCATAAACTAATTGTAAAGTACAAAGTTAATTCTGGTGCAATTAAGTTGGTGAACCATAATTTAGGTTCATTCGTTCATATCCATTGAACAAGTATTTGCTGAATATCAGCTCTATGCATAGTATGAGGTCAAGCTTTAGAAATACAAATGATGAACAAGAAACACTAGTTATTACCTTCATAAGATTTATTGTCTAGTGATAGAAATAAGAAAATAAACAAGTAAAAATAAATACATACTAATAGTGCTAAGTCTTATGAAGGCAGAAATTTTTGCCTAGCTGTTTCACTTTAGTAAATATTTAATTACCTTGTATATAAAACAAAATGAATGAATGGATGGATGAATGAATGAACTCTTTAAAGAGTTCTGTGAAGCATATCAATTGCATAAAGGAAGTCTTTTTACAGGATAATCAGAGAAGAATTGTGGGGGCAGGTGGCAATTAAGCAAAACATAATAGTGAGCTGTGAGCTATCAGCCTCTGAGTTGAGGGAGGGAAAGGTATTCCAGGCAAAAAGATCAAGTTGTACATGGACTGGGAGGGAGGGCCTTTGGCTTTAAAAAGGAGCTTTGAACTTAAGTAGTTTGAAAGCTCCTGAAGCAATTAAGCAAGGATTATATGATCCACATTGTATTTTAAAATACTGTAGTTTTGTTTCTTAAGAATCACAAAGTTAAAGATGTAATGTTTGTGTTCATTTTATGATAACTGTATAATAGAATTACTATTACTATGTATATAAATGTACATATATATTTTCCAAATTTGTGTTAATTTTTATCTAAATGTAGAAAAGTATTTGGCAGATGTTATGTAATATCTTTCCATACTGTTTTGGTCATGACTTTCCTTAGTTAATTTTGATGCAAAGATAATGAATGCATTGCCTGTATAAGCTTTGAATTTCCATTACAGTTTAGGGAGCACCTTTAGTTTAGGATGTTTAATGGAAATCCACTCCATGAAATGGGTCACCATTATTCTTTTCTACCTTAATGTTTTTTTTAAAAAAAAATTAATGAATTTTATTACATTTATAGTTGTACAGTGATCATCACAGCCCCATTTTATAGCATTTCCATCCCCAACCCCCAGCACATCCCCCTGACCCCACGACCTGTCTCATTTGGAAACCATAAGTTTTTCAAAGTCTGTGAGTTGGTGTCTGTTCTGCAAAGAAGTTCATTGTGTCCTTTTTTTTAGATTCCACATGTAAATGATAGCATCTGATGTTGGTGTCTCATTGACTAACTTCACTTAGCATGATAATTTCTAGGTCCAACCATGTTTTTCTATCTTAATTTTTAAAACTAATTTAAGTTTTTCTTCATGGTACACAAATACCTATTGTTTTCTGTTGTTGAGGAATTTACTGAGTTTGTAGTCTGTTGACAGTCACATAGGGTTGACCAATCACTGAAATAATGTATTCTCTTTAGACCTCTTTTCCCCCCTCCTTTTACAAATAGCTTATTTTTATCCTTGAAACATAATCTTATCATGTTTGGTTATTTTTATCTTCAAAAATTATTTTGAAAAGCATTTTCTGATTAAGTATACTTGCTTTTCATCGCATTTTTTCCTTACCCTATCATGCTAGGATATAAGTATCATAATAATTTAATTGTGAATTAGATGCTTTGTCTTTAAATGCTAAATGAAGTAAGTTCATCTGTGTTTTGCCTCCTTTGGAGGTCACTGCTTACCCAGAGTTTTTTTAGAACCCACAAAATGATTCACCTTCTTAAATATTTCCCAGATTCTGAAATTTCAAGATTACTAACCTCCTTTTGTCTTTCTTTCTTTTTTTTTTTCTTATTCTAGAAGGATATGGTGAAGAAATAGCCTGCACTCAGAATGGTCAGATGTACTTAAACAGGGACATTTGGAAACCTGCCCCTTGCCAGATCTGTGTCTGTGACAATGGTGCCATTCTTTGTGACAAGATACAGTGCCAGGATGTGCTTGAATGTGCTGACCCCATAACTCCCCCTGGGGAATGCTGTCCTGTCTGTCCGCATACAACTGGAGGTGGCAATACCAATATTGGTAAGATTGCTTAGGGCCAACTCAGAATTGGTCCAATGATTCATCTTTATGTTTATAGTATTTTTTGCTCCCAGAATTCAGCAACCCAAGAGAATAATTAAGACACTATTCATTGGTCTTTGGGGTTAATAATTTCACTCACCCATTTTATCTAACAGCAATGAAAATAAACGCATTTCCTACCTTCTTAAAAGCCAGGGGATTTTTTTTTTCGGCTGCATTTTAGGTGGTTATATCTAATTTGAAAATTCCTTGTACCACTTAAGTGGTCATTTGTAACCCTATCCATGCCAGGTGACTCCAAGATATTTGTTGGTTTTCTATGAAGTCCATTAATATCTAAGAGGAGATCTAAAACACATTTATCTTCCCTGGTGCCAACTTTGCACTTGGTAATGGAATAATTATTTCTTATGTTATTTAGTGTCACAGCACTCTCTACTACATTGGCTCATAAATGCAGAATGCTTTACTGTTGGCTAAGAAAGTCAAGAGAATGGAATCAATTTCCTGGAGAAAAGAATGATATAAATGATTGATTTCTAAGGTTTTTTTTTTTTTTAGATAAAAGTGTCTGCACTTAACATAGATTGTATAGTTCCTATTTATGTGTTTTTGTGAACCAGATAAGATTAATATTAAACTTTTAGATTATCTGTTTTAGTAGTCATGAATGGAGACTTGTGTGCATTCTTGTCAAGACAGTGTCAAGGATTTGTTTTTTCCCCCAATTTCATTGCAAATAACAACAAATACAGTGAAGTAATCAAAAGTATTTCCATGGAAGCATCAGGTAGTAATTTATCAGTTATCCTCTTGGATATTATTCAACAGTAACAGCTTTCCTGGAGTAAATGCCAAGGTTTAATTTTTAGCCTTTTATAAGGAAGATACAATGGGAAAAATTAAAAACAAGACACTGAAGGGCTAACCTGAAGTAGATACAATCTGCACAGAATCTCCAGGAGTAAAACAAAATTAAACCTGTGGGGATAAATGAAGAGCATGTTGGAACAATGGTAGCAAATAAAAAAAAAAAAAAAAAAAAAAAAAGAATGAAATACACAACTTACTGTAAATAGCCAGTTTAGGAAAGCTCAATTTATTCCAAAATGAATAAAAGTAATAAAAAAAGAGCTGACAACAGCGTTGATAGAAAGATACTATAAGGGAAAAAGTAGCACAGTTTAGCTACATTTATGATATAAAGAACACACCAGTAAATATATTATCACTGAAAAGGTAAAAATTCTGATCAACCATTTTACCATAAGCTAAATAAAACTTAATGAAGTAATTGTCTCTAAGAAATAATGTCATAATTTAGAAATACAAAGAGGGAATGATGAGTAAAAAAAATCGAAGGAAAAGGAAATTATCTTAGGAAAATAAAGGTGAAATAAGAATATGCACAAGGAGAACTGATACTGCAAAAAATATAGTATGGCATGTAGAAATAGAAATGAGAGAATTAACAAGTGAAAATGATTTGAAAGAAAATAATATAGAAGATAGGTAAAGGATGGTCCTTAAGAAGAATCCCAAAGAAGAAATAAATGCAGTGGATAAGAACAAATAATGATATAATCCAAGAAAACTTTTCTGAAGTAAAATTAAACTTTCATTTTGATATTGAAAATGGACACCAAATGTTTAAAAAATTGACATAGAGGACTCAGTATAGACTCACATATTAGTAAAGTTATTAATCTTTAAAGAAAAAGAAAGAACCCTTTGAAAAATCAATGAAAAAGAAAATTGTAAATTTTAGGGAGAAAAACTATTCAGATTAGTCACAGATTTCTCCATTCAGTGCCATAAGAGAGCAGAATAATAGCTGCATGTTTCTCAAGGAAAGAAATATGTGGGACCAAAGTTTAAAAATCTGTTCTGCCCTTCAAGTATAAAAATTATAGAGAAAACAACAAAACACACAGGAACTCTGAGAATGTTTCCATAAATTTCTTAGGGAAACTACAATGGGACAGACAAAGACCAAGAGTTAGTTGGGGTAACTGTCAAAGAACTGATGTGAGCACTGATACATTTAACTCTAGAAGGGGACTAAAACAAAAGTGCAATTTAGGGTGACAGACGGGAATGTAAATGTTATTGAATCTGCAATAGAGAAATAGTACAACTAATATATAATGAAAGGAGACGACAATAAGGAATGAAGTAGAATTGAGTTTGTTAATTCCTCACTTTTAAGAGGTAGAAGTTAAAGAATATTGGTAGCACATTTAACACTACAGAAATAAATATTAAGAAAGGGCATTTCCTTGTCTTAAATTGAGTGCTGGAAGAAAGCATAGGGGGAAGAGAAGAAGTAGGAAGCACTGTAATTTTTTATCACTTCTCATTTTAATGGAGCTAATAAAAACTGTCTAAGTAAATAAATATCTAAAAGTAATGTAAAAGTATAATGATAGTGAAGTCAATATATAAATCTTCTTAAGCATCAGAAGGACTAACATCCCAAACAATACATATATTCTTGAAAACATTGTGAAACATTTTTTTTTAAAAATGAAAAATACAGCTATATTCTTAAAAAATGAAAAAGAATAAAAATATGTGCGTTTAACATCCATATCAAAAGAACAACAAAATAAACTGAAAATTAGCAGAAGAAATTCATAGAGAAAAAACAGAAGTTTAAAACTGAGAAAACTGAAATATAGTAGCAATAACATGCAAATTTAAAAAGACAGTTCTATAAGAAATCAACAAAATAAATTACCCATAAAATAAGAAATGGTAATAGGAAAATGACCAAATGAAAACAAAGAACGTAAAAGAATAATGAAAGGCTTCTTTGCACAACTTTACACTGATAAATTTGAAAACTTATATGGCATGGATACCTTCCTAGGAAAATATAAACTGCTAAAACTGTCCCTGGTAAGAGAAAGTGAGCATGCTAATTTTCCTAGAAAAAAATAGAAAAATTTGTAAAACAGATAGACCTCTAAAAAGTAGCAGATGATTTCACAGTTGTGCTAAACCATTACAAAACAGACAACTTTAATGCTTTCTTTTTGTCTTTTTAAGGCCGCACCCACAGCATATGGAGGTTCCCAGGCTAGGGGTCAAATTGGAGCTACAGCTGCCGGCTTATGCCACAGCCACAGCAACACAGGATCTGAGCAGCATCTGCAACCTACACCACAGCTTATGGCAATGCCAGATCCTTAACCCACTGAGCAAGGGCAGGGATGGAACCTGGATACAAGTCGAGTTCATTAACCACTGAGCCGCAGTGGGAACTCCAACAGTTTTAATGCTTTTTAAGCTCTTCTAGGACATGCAATGAGAAGGCAAACTTCCAGTGTTTTATTGTGAAGGCAGTATATTCTTGAGAGCAAAATGTGGCAAAGATTGCACAAAAAAGAAAACTAGAGTAATCTTATAAATATTTGTTTAAAAACAAATAAAATATTAAATTTATTAGCACATTAAAAGAATAGCCATGAAAGAGAAATTATTCCTTAAGTAAAAGAATAATTCAACATTAGGAAAGCTGTCATCTTAACAGATGTATTAAAGAGCATATGCTTTTCTCCATAATTGAAAATATTTGGCAAAGGTGAATATATATTCTTGATGAAGATACTTAGTAATAACATTTCATTAACATGACAAAATATTTACATTTCAGCTTAGAAGCTTTACTATGTTTAATAATAATTAGATACATTCTCTTTAAACTCAGAGATAGAACATAGATGTCCATTTTAATGACACAATTTAGCATTATTGAATGTACCTGATTAAACAATTAAACAAGAAAAAGAAATTAGCGGCTTAGAAATTAGAAAAGAGGGGGGTAAAATGATCAATTTACAGAAAACATAATTGTTTACTTACAAAATCTGAGGGAATGAAGTAAAAAAACAAAATGAAACAATTTAGTAAGATAATGCAGTATAAAATTAACAAATTAGTAGATTTACTGTATATAATTACCTAATAGCATAAATAATGGCAATTAAAAAATACCTCATTTTTAATAGCAATATAGAGGATAGAATGGCTAAGGATAAACTTAACACAAAATGTTCAGGATCTCTTTGAAGAAAACTTTAAAACACTACTAATTAAAATGATGACTTTAACAAATGTAATGTTCTATTATTCTTGGATAGGAAGATTAATAATAGGAAAATCAGTAATAGTGACCTCTAATAAGTGAAATGTGGGGAAACAGAAGAAAGGGGACAAGATGGAAGGAGATTTTTCACTGTGTAATTGTATACCTTTATTAGTATATTTTTGTGTTGGTTTTTTAACCATGTGAATGAATAACCTACTCAACAAACTATAGAAAACAAAAATAGACATGATTAAAGATAATTATACTTTTAATAGTTAATTTTATAATTTGATGGATTTTAAATGCAATATAAAGGATGTGAAGAATATTCAAATAACATCAGAATTTTCCAAAGGGATGCATTATTTTGCCTTTTGTGGAAATATTGATCCAAAACAACTTTTGAGTTCTACCTGATGGTGGTAAGAAAAGGTGCTTAAATTAAATTCTGGCTACACACACACACACACACAAATTGCTAAAAATAAATATTTAGGAGATTCTCAGTACCTGTTTCTGCATAAAATAATGTATTTGTTCTTTTCTTTTTATAGGTAGAGGAAGAAAGGTAAGTTTTACTTTGCATAGTTGCATTTTTGTATTTTTTTTTTATTCTAATGCTGTCCATAGGACTGTGCTTTGAAGTGTTTGAAAGCCTTTTGTCAAGTATGAAGTACCATACAATTATAAATATATGAGCAAAGTTTAGCTACTTTGATTATAGATTACAGTTACTTATATTTTACTTTGCTAATTTTTGTTATATATATTTCTTCTAGAAGGTTGTGAATCCCTTAGGGATTGAGACTGCGTCATAGTGACCTTTGTATTACTTGCATTTATCACAGCACTTAGGATATACCTTACATATATTAGAAGTGCAATAAATATCTAATTGAAGGAAGGAAAGGAAGAGAAGGAAGAAGGAAGGAAGGAAGGAAAGAAAGGAGGGTATTAGTTCTGCATCAGTGGAATTATGGTTCCACTCCCACTGATTGGGAAGTAGATTTAATTAAAAGAATTAATTGAACACTGTCCCTAACAAACGTCAACTCCCTTTCTCTCCCTACTCCCAGAGACAAGCCTTACACTCCAGAGGACAATATTGGGGTATTGGGGTATAGCCATGACCCTGGTTCAGCTCAGCCAGCTTAGTCAATTGTCATCTGGACATAGGTAATCCCACTGAAGTGAAGAAATTTCCATTTCCTTGGAAGTGCTTTCAGTTTTCTGGTAAAGTTGAAAATTATGGCAGTTGCTTTGGTCTTATCCAGATGGAAAGAGCACAGGAATCAAGAATGGAAATGGGCAGCCATCACAGATTTCATAGCAGATATTAGACAGATTACCAGCAAATTTAAATTCTTTGCCTTTGCGTGCATGAAACTTCAGTAAAGTGATAATCAGGTAATCAGATAAAGCAAATGCCATATCTTCATGGTAAATGAAAGTGATACTATCAAGAGGAGGGCCTGGTTACCTTTACATTTTTTTGGCTCAGAGGGCAATACCATAAATTTGTCTTATTTGACATAAATACTGTGAAATTATTTAGATTTGAATATGTCAAAGGAGAAGGACTGCTAACACCAGGTAACATTAAATTTACAACTGAAAGAAAAAATGAAACTTAAAAGCTTGAGTATAGGCCTCAAACTAGATGGATAAGTGAGTAGGTAGGTAGACAGATGGATAAACAATCTGTGAAGTAAAGGAAAAAAAAAACTGACAGTGAGAACTGCCCTGATGTAATCAATTTAATTTGGTTAATAATCACTCAATTTAGTGAGGGACAATGCTCAGGCTGTTGTACAGTTTACTGTCTTTTTCCAAAGGTGGTGTGGGACACCTGGGAGAAGGACATACTTATAGCAGCTGTCAATTTAGCACACTCTAGTCGTGTGCTATTATCTTCATGACTGTCATTTATTATTAAGTGCCAACAGAAATATGAGAACAAAAGTTCCTGCTATGGCGCAGTGGGTTAAGAATCCAACTGCAGCAGCTCCAGTCACTGCAGAGGTGCAGGTTCTTTCTCCCACGTAGCACAGTGGATTAAAAGATTCAGCAGGTGTTGCCACAACTGTGGCATAGGTCGCAGCTGCAGCTCAGATTCATTCACTGGTGTAGGAACTTCCATATGCTGTGGGTGTGGCCATAAAAAAAGGAAGAAATATGAGAACAGAGTAAGGTTATATAAATAACATTTGTGCTTGATTATATAATACTGGTTTTTATTTTATTCTTTCATTCATGTTAACCCCTAAATAATTATTGAGGCTTTCTTAAAACTCTGTATGAGGCAAATTATGCAGATGACGTGATGGTGGGAAAAATGCTGTGACTGCCTCTGTGGTAATGGCATCCTGTAAAAGTGATGAGGCATGTCTACCAAGTATTAAGTGATGAGTAACAGATGAGAAGTTAAACTAATTCTCCTCTGAATCTGAGTACTTGAATTTTATGAAAATCCAATTTATTAAGACTATCACTCCACATAAATCGATTTATTCAAAACCCATGTGAACAAAGCAACAAATATTTATATTTGTAGCTTATTTCCAAAATAAGAAGTATCATAGAATCATTAGATAAATGTGTTATCAGGACCTGACACTAGAATGTTTAATCCCATATAAAGTATTGTGGAACAAGAGAAGGCTCATTTTTCTAATTTTGGCAGAAATAATTTCTCCTCTCTTTTCATTTGTTTTTCTAGACTTGCTCTCAAAATGAACATTTTCTTCAGCATCACTCTCATAAAGTCCTTTCCTTATTGTTATTTCTGAACAATTCAAACTTTCTTAGTATTTCAAAGAAAGCTCTTATACGTCTTAAAAGGCTAATTTCTATTATTTTTGTCTTTAAAATGGAAAGACATAGTCTAGAAGTTAGTGGAAGTGGAAATGCAGAGATAAGCCTGTTTTACTTTTCGGCCCCTATGTTTTGATCCCTTCTTTCTCTAGTCTTTTTGTAGGTGTTTTTCAGACTCTTGTGTTCTACCTACATCCTCCTGCTTCTATAGGGCCCTTTCCAATACCTCTGAATTCTCAATTTATTCCTGACTCCCTGATTATTAGCTACCTCAGCATTAGAATCAGGGTATTGTTCTGTAGTTGAGTCCACTATTAAGACAATAAAGATTGTAAAATAACTTTTTAAATAAAAACAAAATCTAAGAGGAAAATATTTAGGCTTGATTAGGTAAACAAATCATGCTCAGGTATATGATGGAAAACTAAAAAGACCATGATACTCTTGGTTGTTGAGTATGATATTTAGTTTATGTTTTCTCTATTTTCAAAACTCCTTACTATGAACTCATATTAATTTTATAATCAGATAAAAAAGTATTATATGTGATAGGAAAAAGTAAATAAAATAGAGCTCATTACCCTTGCTTTCTCTGTAGTTTAGCTATAATCCTTAATGTATTCATTCTTTGTAATTGCCTAGGAAAAGCATTTTCATAGTGTATTAGTAGAAACTAATATATTAATTTATTGAGAATTTCTCTGTGTTCAGCTCAGAATGTGAAGTAGACATAATCATGACCTTAGGAAGACCATAATCTGTTGGATGGAAGCCAAATCCTGAAATAAAAAATACCAGTAAATATGCGATAAAAAAAAGAGGTACATAAAGGTATAATTCATCCAATGTTATTTAAACTATATACTTAACATCATGCCATAAGAATACAATTTGTAGGAGTTCCCATCATGGCGCAGTGGTTAACGAATCTGACTAGGAACCATGAGGTTGCGGGTTTGATCCCTGGCCTTGCTCAGTGGGTTAAGGATCCAGCGTTGCCGTGAGCTGTGGTGTAGGTTGCAGACACGGCTCAGATCCCGTGTTGCTGTGGCCCTGGCGTAGGCTGGCAGCTACAGCTTCGATTTGACCCCTAGCCTGGGAACCTCCATATGCCGCAGGAGCAGCCCTAGGAGAGGCAAAAAGACAAAAAAAAAAAAAAAAAATTCAATTTTTACTGTTCCCATTGTGGCTCAGCAGGTTAAGAACCAGACATAGTGTTCACGAGGATGCAGGTTCAATCTGGGGCCTCATTCAGTGGATTAGGGATCTGGCGTTGCCACAAGTTGCAACTTAGGTCACAGATGTAGCTCATGTCTGGCATTACTGTGGCTGTGGTGGAGGCTGACAGCTACAGCTCTGATTCTACCCTTAGCCTTGAGACTTTCATATGCCACAGGTGTGGCCGTTAAAAAAAAAAGGAATACAATTTTTGATAATCTAATATTCTAAGTATCAAAAGAAATTCCATCTATATCTATTGTGTTAGCTACATCTGTTATACAAGAAAATTAAACTGCCTGGTTTGTTTTCTTTAAGTCGTGATAGTTTCTTGTATTATTTTATTTTCCTATTCAACTAGTATTTTTCCCAGATTTTCCTGATATTGAGAATTACCAGACTAATAGAATTATGTCTTGTCTTTTTCTTTTTGGAAGATGACCACACAACACATCTCTTATTTTTCAGATTCTTCCATGAATTTAAAAAAGGGGTGGGAAGTGTTTCAGAAATAGCATAACTTACAAAAAACTAGGTGGCATGTAATGTGAGTGTGAAAATTCAAATTATTCACATTTTTGTATTTTCCTTTGCTTTTTCGGTCTTTGGGTGGTTTTTCCTACAGTCCTTTGACTTTACACTTTTTCATCACAAGCATTTCTTGGTCTAGCCAACTCTGGGTTTGCTCACTGTAAAAACTGAAGGGAAACAACTTTACATATTTCACACATTGGATTAGTTTTCTTTTTGTGTCTTTCAGCAAAGTAGTATTTTCTCATGATTAATGTCTGATTAACTCCTCTAAAGACTGTTAACTTTTTTCTTTTTATCTTTTTCTTAACCTCTTTTTTTTTTTTTTGTCTTTTTGCCATTTCTTGGGCTGCTCCCTCAGCACATGGAGGTTCCCAGGCTAGGGGTCAAATAGGAGCTGTAGCTGCCAGCCTACGACAGAGCCACAGCAACGCGGGATCTGAGCCGTGTCTGCAACCTACACCACAGCTCACGGCAACGCCAGATCCTTAACCTACTGAGCAAGGCCAGGGATTGAACCTACAACTTCATGGTTCCTAGTCAGATTCGTTAACCACTGCGCCATGACAGGAACTCCTAATTTCTTTCTTTCTTTCAGGGTCACACTTGTGGCATATGGAAGTTCCCAGGCTAGGGGTCAAATTGGAGCTGTAGCTGCCAGCCTACGACAGAGCCACAGCAACGCGGGATCTGAGCCGTGTCTGCAACCTACACCACAGCTCACGGCAACGCTGGATCCTTAACCCACTGAGCAAGGCCAGGGATCGAACCGGCAACCTCATGGTTCCCAGTCGGATTCGTTAACCACTGTGCCACGACGGGAACTCCAATCTTTTTCTTAACCTTTCTTACATAGACATTTCCAGTGTTTCCATGGAATATTCTAATATGACATGTTAATACTCAACAAGCCATATATTTTGCTAGTTGAACTTTTTTTTTTGCTTCATAGGGACAAAAAGGAGAACCAGGATTAGTGCCTATTGTAAGTATATATATATATAGATATATAGATGTGTGTGTGTGTGTGTGTGTGTGTGTGTGTTGTTTTCATGTACCTTTGTTAAACTTAGAGCATTGTTGTATATTATTATTTATGTACATACTTTCAAAAAAGGGAAATTATTTGTTTTATAACCAAGTTTTTTGTATGAAATAAGTAGCCAAAATAGATCAATTCTTTAATAAAATATTTCATGTTTATTTTTCACAATATTCCTGACTTTTATTGTTCCATGACTAAAGGTATAAATTAGGGTTTTACAGAATTAAATATTGTATGTTGATATAAAGTGATAGTTAAAATGTATATTTATAGTACCAATAACCATATAATTCAAATATAAAGACATGATTTAATGTGCCATACTACTGAAAATACATTATGCCATTATCTTGATTTAAATTCCATGTTGTATGAGTTCTTGAGTATTTAAAGTTGTAGATGATCAAAAAGTATATCATTAAATAGGATGAAATTTCTTTAACCACCACTCTCCTAGATTTTAAAGGAGTTACTATCATTCCGTCAAGACAAAAGTACAGCATGTTGGTTTATTTGGCAATATTTGCATTTTTGCTTTGCCTTTAAATTGGCACATTTTTAATAAAGATTACCTAAAAAGTAAATAATTCTTTTTTTTTTTTTTCATTTAAAAACACATTGTTTTGGAGTTCCCTGGTGGATCAGATCTGGTGTTGTCACTACTGTGTCTCAGTTTCGATCCCTGGCCTAGGAACTTTCACATGCCATGGACATGACCAAAAATAATAATAACAATTGCAATGTCTTAGGTGCTGTTTTAAGCACTTCCCAAATATTTTTTTACTTGTATTCGCAACAGCTCTGAGAGGGAGGTAAATTTCATAATCCTTATCACTATTTTACAGAAGAAGAACCTTAAGCACAGAGAGGATCATTAATTAGTCCAAAATCATACAGCTGGTAAGGGAGAGAGTTAAGATTTCAACCCAGGCCTCTAGGCTCCAGCATTGGTGCTCTTACTATACCTGTACTGCCTCCCTGGATTAGAGTTTAAATTAGATCATGTCTTATCTTAACTTTGTAGGCAAGGAGGAAATGGACATCAAGTGTCAATATCAATTTTTTTTTTTTTTAATCCCTGGGGCTTTTGTTGTTATTATTTGTTTGACTATTGAGTTTTCTAAAAATCTTTAGAAACTTTATCCTTACATATCATCTTGTCTGTCATTTAGGTAACAGGCATACGTGGACGTCCAGGACCTGCAGTAAGTAGTTTCGTCCGATATTTGTGGTACTCCTAACTTCTTTGAGATACTGGAAATCTTTATAGGTATTATATCTATGAGAAGACAATAGAATTTACTAAACAATGATGCTGGGTTTCTTGAAACATTTTGTTTTGAAACATCTTCAAGTTTAAGCATTCCTTTGCAGCAATGAATGAAATTGATGAACCCTATTTAGGTCAACTTTACTCATTCAAATTAGGACATTTGAGTCTGCTATTTGAGAGTGATTAGGTACTTTCATCTGTTTAATGAAAGAAACTTAATTTCATCTGTTACCAAAATTAAATCATATATTGCAGTAGAATTAGAGAATTACACATCAGAGTAACATATTTATGGTTGAGCATAAAAGACTACTGATTTCAGGTTTGGTGTAGCAGTAGCAGTCATAGGGAACCAGATGGGTACTACACGCACACACACACACACACTTCCTGTAAATTTTAAAGCACATTAAATCAACATAAGTAAAATACTAATACACTTTGACAAATCTGCTCTAGTCATTCTGAAGCTTTTGCTTTTAAACAATACTGTATGTTGGATTGAGTGAATAAATGCATGGTTTAATTTTCATAGCTCAATTAAAACTCTCTTTTGAAGTGAAATAAAATTCTCCTGGCAACTGCTATTTTCCAGAAAAAAATTAAGATACTGGCATAAAATGCCACTTTTGAAATGTAATAATCATTTGTTATTTTAAGGGAGAAATAACCGCAATTACTATTTGGAAAATTCTCAGTGGGTTTTAAATATACAGGTGAAGATGATGCAACATTCTAAATCAAGTTAAAAAAAAAAGATACTAGATACCTGAAGGTGCATAAAGCATAATAGAATAGGAGGCTTCTCTCTCCATTGCTTTTATCGGCAACTTGATGAATAGTTTGGGATGTCATTTACCAATATGAACTCATACATTCCCTCATAAAGTTGAAAATTTGAGTTTTGTACAATTATGTAGTTCTCAAAATCCGAATTATAGGTTTTGGTGTCTGAGATAAGACAGCAAAAAGGATCCTTACGAACTTACAGTTACTGTTCAAACTAATATATACAGCTCATTGAGCTCCACATTGCTATAACATTACTCTTATTTCTTTACAAGCCTTTAAGCTTCAACACTAAAATAAACAGCCTTTCTATGCACACAGAGCTTTTATATTCACAAGGCTTTATTTTCAATAGTCTTCAACTGAGTTAAATTAAAAAAAGAAGGGTGATACTTGTTTTGCAATTTTCTTATCAGTAAACCTTTTAAACAAAAATATCTGAAGTATACATGTTTTGCAGGCATAACTGACATTTTCTGTTTTAGGGACCTCCAGGATCTCAAGGACCAAGGGGAGAGAGAGGCCCAAAAGGAAAACCTGTGAGTTGACAGTGGAGTTCCCCTTTTGTGAACTGTGCTGTGTACTGAGTAAGCCCGTCTACACCCTGTTCCCTCTTTACAGCAAAGAGCCAGTGGTACTGTTCCTTTCTCACTTCTATTAAATATGAGCCAGAATTCAGGTCTTGGAGTGATTGTGTATTGATCCTGTTTCAGAGGAAATTATCACGTGCTACTAATTACCTATTATCTTCTTGGATAACACGTGATATTTCTTTCTCCTTTATGAGATCAAATTAAAACAAAGTAGGATCTAAGGAAATATAATGAATACCTCATGTTGTTTTCAGAGGTTGTAACTCATGAGTAAACAATGCCAAGAATGCATTGTTGAGATAAAACCCAAGTTCTGTGATCTGTGGTCACTGCAGGAATAACCATATTGAATAAAGGAAAAAGACATGTTAGAGGACAAAATTGTCTTTCAAGTGGTTGTATATGAATTTATTTCCTGAGTAACATTGCCTTTTCCACTGAGCGGCTGCTGCAGAGCTGTCAAAGGAGTAATTTTAAAAATCAACAAATTCATTACTAAGGGAATACCTTCAAATTTAATCAACTCTATATTCTTAAGACGTGAGGTTATTACATTATGTATACCAAATGTTTTCCCCAATTCTCCTTCTTTTCTATATATCATTCTCAAAAACTTATGCCTTTTATATACTAGATACCTATATTATTTTATATATTACTATCATCATCCCATATTTCAATCAGAAAAAATTTATGCTGTTTGATTTTCTGTCTAAAATTATATATACTAATATCTAACTCTCTATGGATTTTTAACCTTCCAAACATCTATTTATCTATATCTAAATGGGAGAAATAGATGAGCAAGGAAGCAACAAATAACCTTAAATATATAAACAAGGAAACGCCTTATTTTAGATTATGTTGCTAGAAATGCTTGCCACTGGTTTCATCCTTGATATTATTTTTTGTTTCTACACATTTCACCAAGTATAGGTTGATGCCAATACTTTTTCCAAACTGCAGCTGGAGTTATGGAAGGTATTTGCAGTGGCCCCAGGGAAGTAATGCACAGCCACGTAGTTGGGCAGCAGTACTGTGTTCCGATTACCTTATGTCCCATTTTTCGTTGCTGTTCTGCTGAGTTGCCTTGCCTATGTTGGTAACTTAAACACTGTTGGTAGTTCTTCAGATGTCTGTCCAGTGTCCAGGATGACAGATAGTTGGAAGGTGACTTCAGTTGGGTAGAGGTAGGTGGTCATGTAGAAAACACTGTGTGTCGATGTGCACAGAATAATTGATAAAACTGAGTCCTAAGTCTAGGCGGAAGTTGCTATGGAAACAGTGATTGGACTTCCAGAAATTCTTGTTAGGATTCAGTGAATCTACTCCTTATTCCTCTTACTCTTCTGTTTCCCCTCCTTTCTGCTTCCCTTCCCTTCTCTTCTTTTCTCTTTGTAAGTGATATGCTCCATTTCCTATCTTGATTAGACCTGAGACAGTCAGTGTGAAGTGTGTGTGTGTGTGTGTGTGTGTGTGTGTGTGAAAAGAATGAGGAATAGTTATTTATGTAGAATTGAGCAAGGCAATCCTGGCAGACACCCAAGTAGGAAATCTGTCCCTCTCTTATCCTAGCAAACAGTCGTGTGATGGTGTTTAGTAACTGACTCATTTTAAAAAATGTGCCTGTAGCTTTTGCTGATTTCCCTGGTGTAAATACTCCCACCATGGCTGTTTTCAAGATACTGGAATGATGTCATAAAACACATACAGGTAGAATGCTTTATCTCAGGTCCCAAGACTTGTCTACCTGGACAAGAGATATATGGCCAGCAAAATATAAGCTGGTGCTGTTATCATAAATATGATTTTTCTCCCCTTACTTCCATAACCATCAACCACTACTTCACACAGTAGAACACAATTTCTTAACACGATTGATGTTTGGGGCCAGATAATTCCTTATGCATTGTAGGACACTTGGCAGCATTCCTCATTTCTACCCTTTAGATGCTAGTAGCAGCACCTGCCCCCTCCCTCATAAAATACCTCTTGGTGTTGCCACATGTCCCTTGGTGAGGGGTGGAAAGTGCTTAAGATTAATAACTACTGATGTAGTGATACTTTCATGAAGCCTTTATTACTAACCAGTTATCATCATGATTGGCTCTCAGCATGTCCTTAGTTTTAAGTGTATTGTCCTGGAAACTTCATAGAGACAAACTAGGAACCTGTCAGGAGGTGGACAGTCAATGGTGTGCTGAGTTCTAATTCTACAGGACACTTAACCTCTATAGATCTGTTTCCTCATCTGTAAAAGTGGAAATATACCAGTTCTTACTAACTCTAACATCATTAGTAGTCTTTTCTACTTGGGACTGTTTAAAGTCGCCACCTAGTGGCAATCTACAAGTACTTTCTGTTTTATCGTGGATTGCTGCCTGAGATACTGGGAATATTCTGGAGGATGGGAAGGAATAATTATACATTGAACACTCACCTTAATATAAAACTTATGTGCATCAGATCACTTGGAAATATGAAAGTATGTGTTTTAATGTATTCTAAACATAATTTTTGTTTTAAAGTTTTATCAGTAAAATATATAATATTTTTTCTTATTTTCTCTTATAATCATGCTCATTATGCTCACTTAATTTTGATAACTTTAACAAGTTTTTATTGATTTTAATCTCAATTTGTATGGAAGTAAATCATGTAAGCTATTTAGAGGAGATACCATGGAGGCACAGAATGCATCATGAAGCCAGTGAGAAAGTGAGCTGTCTTCAGAGCAGACTTTTAAACATGATCATTAATCACAGAGAACTGGAAAAAGGACATACGTTTTTGAGGATTAATATTAGCCAAACCTCTCTCTACTCCCACGGACACTAAATGTTGTTTTTGGTTTTGTCTTTGGAAATCTCTTTGGGAGCAGAGATTGTTTTAGCTCTTTTTTTGTTGTTGTTGTTATTTTTTTATCTCATTTTTCTCAATATTAACAATACTTGGTTATCAATGATCAGTTTCACACTTTAAAAATACTTTAAGAGTTTTCCACACAAGGTTTTGTGAGTAGGCTGGACTATTGCCAATATACATTTCCAGCTCATGGTGTCACATTTATATGATTCAGAAGTCCTATATAGCAATTAAAAATTAGCCTCCATTATGTATAATGAAAAAAGAGTGCAGTGATTTGTTAGTGGTTTAGCAGTCAGAAGGGTCTTGATTTTTAAAGGGTGAGAATAATTTTCTGAGAAATTAGTTTTGAAAATGTGAGCTTTTTTAGGCTAAGTTACCTACTTCTATTTGAATAGATAAATTAGCTGAATTATTCCACTACTCCAGAAAGTAAACATGTCAAACATAAATGTTTGAATATATTGAAATATATTAGTTAAATTTCTCAATAGCTATTATGCCCCCAAACATCCTATACAAACTGCCCCCTCTGCTTATCCCATATTTACTCCCTCTGCTGTATCAGGTCATTTTGGCTTATTATGTAGATATTCTCATGCTTAAGCATAAGAAGCTTCTTTTGCTATTAAACTCTAACTCACTTACCATATTTTTCTTGATCCCTGCTTCTATTTAGTAAAATCACATTGGATTTTGAGTTCTTTAGTCCTTTCTTTCCTTTCTTTCTTCCTGTTTAGAATCTCCAGGGTTAAAAAGCCAGCAAATACTTAACAAGTCTTATGGGAATGATGAGGTTAGGAGACGGAGCCTTTCCAGAACTGAGGACGTGGCTGTTCCCCAAGCTGCCTTCAGAATGTGGGTTAGGAGGAGGGTGGAATTTGGCAGCTAACGCTCATTGCTCACTTCCCTGAGAACTAGACTTGGCAGAGTCCCCATGCCTTTCCCTCTCCTTCTCATTGCTCTGGTCTACCTTTGGGAGTGGTAGGGAAAATAAAGCGTGCCAGACTTCAAGTACTAGGGTAAAGAGGATTGAAATGTGAAAATGTAATAAGCATATACTGAATGTCTACTATCAGCCAGGAAATATGTGAAGCATTAAAAAATTAGAAAGATGAGAAAAACCACAAACCCCGATCAGGAACCCATCACATTCTTTTTATAAGTGAGGAGAGATTAAGCAAGCACATACAAAGTTAATTTAATCTAAGACAGACAAATGAATTTAGAAATTGTTGGAGTTTCCTGGTGTCCGAGTGGTTAAAGGGTCTAGCATTATCACTGCTGTGGCTCAGGTCACTGTTGTGGCACAGGTTTGATTCCTGGCCTAGGAATTTCTGTATGCCATGGGCATGGCCAAAAAAAAAAAAAAAAAGAAAAAAAGAAAAAGACAATGTTGATTAGATATTCTTGAAGAGCAAAACTCAACCAAATAAGCAAGCTGATTATAAAATACTGATGAACTGAATTCAGTCTTCCAAGAAGAATGATTACTGGGGATTTAACACATCAAAAGTAAAATTCTTACACAGAATATACCATGTTCTGATGGTAGAGGCTGTAACCAGTGCTGAAATCTGCAATGTTGGCATAGCTGATGAAACATACTGTAGGGGGCTGGCTTGCTATTTTTTAAGACAATTTTTTAAAGGTAGTTTTAGGTTTACATCAAATTGAAGGTAAAGTACAGAGAGTTCCTATATACTCTCTGCCCCCATACATGCATAGCTTTCCCCATTATCAACATCCCCTGTCAGAGTCCATAGTGTACATTAAGGTTCCCTCTTGGTGTTATATATTTTGTGTCTTCAAGCAAGTGTATATTTACATGTGTATACCATTATAGTATCTTAAGAGTATTTTCACTGCCCTAAAAATCATTGTGCTCTGTCTATTCATCCCCCACATCCTCACCCTAACCCCTGCAGCCACCAACCTTTTGCTGTCTCAATAGTTTTGCTTTTACCAGAATGTCATAGAGTTGGAATCATACAGTATGGCTAGTCATTTAAAAAATAACGAAAACACTTCTCCATTGAGAAGTCTGTGCATTTTGTTTTCTACTAAGTACATATTTATTTATTTATTTATTTATTTATTTATTTTTTGTCTTTTTGCTATTTCTTTGGGCCGCTCCCGCGGCATATGGAGGTTCCCAGGCTAGGGGTCGAATCGGAGCTGTAGCCACCGGCCTACGCCAGAGCCACAGCAACGCAGGATCCGAGCCGCGTCTGCAACCTACACCACAGCTCACGGCAACGCCGGATCCTTAACCCACTGAGCAAGGGCAGGGACCGAACCCGCAACCTCATGGTTCCTAGTCGGATTCGTTAACCACTGCGCCACGACGGGAACTCCTACTAAGTACGTATTTAGCAATGGGTTCTAACTTCTACTTGCTTGTTTTCCAGGGTCCGCGTGGTCCTCAGGGAATTGATGGAGAACCAGGTGTTCCTGGTCAACCAGGTGCCCCAGGACCTCCTGGACATCCGTCTCACCCAGGACCAGATGGCATGAGCAGAGTGAGTTGTGTGCATTGTCCAATATCATCTTTGGGATGATATATTACATTATTAATTTATGGTTGTGATTTTAAATTGTGTTCAGATGTTGACCCTTGACTGTAGAGAGCAACTGAGGGCATGCAATGTTGCTATGAATAACAATAAAACTAAGAAATCCACAGGGAATTGTTGGAAAATTCAAAGTATCATTTTTAAAAAGTGCTGCTTCAAGTTATTTGTAGTTCTTAGTTCTGAACACTGGAATTTTATTTTTTCCATTTGATTCTAAAGGACCACTAGCATTATTCCCATTATTAATTGAAAAGAGAACTATGTCTTCATCCTTCTCTGTCCTCTAGACTGACAAAATCTGTCGTGTCCTTCACACCAAAGGTGGTTGATGCATCCATGGCAACATCTGTGAAAGGGCCACTGAGTAGATGCTAAAAGTTGCTACCTGGTTATTTCCTGAATATTAGTTTCCTACCAGAAGTAGAGTAAAACCAAATGTCTTTCTATACCTGCCTCTTTGAATTCTTAGTGGCAGAGGCATGGGGTTTATGAGTAGGTTGCATAGCATGACAAGGGAATGTATGGAACCCTGAAATATTTTGTTTTCCAGTAATTTATACAGACGATTTTCAACTGATTGTAGAAAGAATAGCCAATTTTAACAGAATATGCACATTCTTTTCTCACTAAAATCAGAAAATTCATAGAAGTTTTAGAATGAATATGGATAGTTTTGGTCAGTTGGGTTACCAGAGTCTTTTCGATGTGAAAGACAATAGGTAAAACCGTTGCCAGTTTTGGAACATTCCAAGATTTATAAAATTTTATTCAATTTTTATAAATACAGTTTAAAGTTTACTGGCCACAAAGAAGAATAACATCTAAGTAAAATAGTCTTAAATGGAGTCTGGAGTCTTTAGGGACAAATGTTTAAAGGGACTTTTAGGTCTTATTCAGCTGTTTGGCATGCTCTAATTGTCAGAGGAATTCAAATGAAACGATTTGAACCTGAAATCGATTAGACTGGCTAAATACTTATCAGAATAATCCATGCTTTTATCAAGTATCAGACATTTGGCTCATTGTAGTACTTATTCTGAAGCAACATAGTAATAAAATACCCTGAGGAAGATTGTTCAATCAAAAGCACATGCAATGAAAAAGATCTTTGAATCTTTATCCTTGCTTTAAAGTCAAAAGTTTAAAATGATTCTCAGAAGAGCCATTCTTTAGGAATCCCAGAGAATGCACACTTCTCAGGTTAAAAAAGTATGTTAATATATGTCTTTTACAGTGGAAATAATGTCAACACATTGCTTTTACAGCCATTTTCAGCTCAGATGGCTGGGTTGGATGAAAAATCTGGACTTGGGAGTCAAGTAGGACTGATGCCTGGCTCTGTGGTAAGTGCAGATTTTACTGATAATCAAAATACTTGTGGAAAAATCATTACACAGAGAGGTTTGAGTTGGCTAGTTAAGTAATGTCTTTTAAAACATATCCCTCCATCCATCCATTCATTCAATTAACTTATCAAACCCTGCCCTGAGCCAGTTAAAAGCCCAATGGTGTTGCTTTCATAACTGTGCAAACTATTTGTCAACATTAATAAAGGTTGTCTGTGTATTTCACTTAATATTTGAAGAAAATAAAGAGTTAAAAAATGTATAACCACCAACACCACCGCTACAACAATAAAAACTGTACTTTTTAAATTTAAAAAGAGCAGCTGTTTTATGGTATTGTTAGAAGGTTATTTGGCAAAATTTTGAAGTGAGAAGTTTTGCCACTGTAATTTGTATTATTTCCTACGTATCTTAATACTCTCTGGTTGCCTTATACCAACAACTCTAAAATTTACTCCCTGGGCCATTTCTATCCTCTTTTGAATTTCTTCAACAGCCAGAAAGATTCCCATTTTCTCTGGGTAGGTACTTTATTTGGGTATTTGGAGTGAATTAACACTATTCAAACCAACTCTTCCATGCTTTTTTGCTCATAACATAATTCAAAGGCATTCCAGGTTAATGACATTTCAGACAATAAGAAGTGTGAAGTCAGACTTCATAGAAAAACACCCCTTTTACCCATCCTTAAGACCAGCATTACAAGTAACTTAAACATTATTTGTTTGTGTATATTTTAAGTCACTAGCAGTATGGTTGTATTCAATGATTATCTTGAGATATTTTTCTTAAATGTATGAGTGTTTAATCATTTGAGTTTCAGATTATATATGTGTTTATTTTTTTAATGAAGGTTTTATTTTCTTACTAGCTAAAAATCTGATCAATCCAAAACAAAAATTCAAGTTTTCAACATAAGAACAAACCAGATTTTGATCTCACCTTTTAAAGTATGACATTTAAAAAATTACATAGACATATACTAACAATTTTTAAACTTGCATTTTCCTTTTTCTCCCTTTGTTATACCTCAATATAATCATGTCATGTTTAAATGGGAAAAGCCTGTGTGGATACCTAAATGTGTATTATAAAAGAAAGAACCCAGAAAACAGTGCTCTAGATCATTTTAAACTTACATTTAAAATAACTTAGTCATCATTGTTGATAGTTTCATGAACCTTTAATTCAACTTGCTCATTTAAGTTAGCTGCTGTGAAGCTGAAGAATTAAATAGATCAGTTTGATGATGACTTTATGCTTGCCAAGATTTTTCCTTGTTGGCTGTTCTGCTTTAACAGAACCATCCCTTAAGCATGTAAGTGTTCTTTTCCCAAAGACATTGGGTGTGTACAGGCATATTCTTTATTTCTTTTTATGACAGTGAGGGTATGTACAAAATAATCCCAAATGTTGTCCAAGTTTGAGTCTTTTTGAATTTAGCTGTATTCCAGTTGAGTACAGAACGACAATGTCATCGCCTTCCACTGACAAAGATTCACTTTTTCAGATTCTAAAGCTGATTCAACATTTTTGAAATGTTTGACTTAATTGTCATAAACACTACATAATTCTTCTTCTCGTTTGTTTTTTAAGGGTCCTGTTGGCCCAAGGGGACCTCAAGGTTTACAGGGGCAGCAAGTAAGTCTTTTATACTGTAGCAAGAAAGAAAAATGTATAAATAAGGTCTCTGTGAATGACTGCTTTTGGCTGGACTTTAAATTGCATATTGTAATGCTTACTTTGCATGCACTGTATTCAATTAATTTTCACTCAGAAGAATAAGCAGTATGTTTTTAAAAGATTCTTCATGATGCTAGAGTTTTATCATCTGGTTTCTTATGTGACTGATCTCAAATATGAAGAATTTTTATGTGCCTCTGCTTCTGAAATAACAGATCATTATCTTATGTCATGACGAAATTCTCATAATTAGTTTTGTGCCAAGACTTGGGCTATTAAATCAGATCATAGAAGGACAATGCCATGTGGTATTACTAGAAGTAATTATCAAGATGATCACTCTATGTCAAGAAGTAATTGTCGAGATATCACATATACATGTGTGATATTTTATATATGCATTGCTTTTTAGGGCCCCACATATGGCATATGGAAGTTACCAGGCTAGGGTTCGAATTGGAGCTGCAACTGCTGGCCTACACCACAGCCACAACAATGCTACATCCAAGCCTTATCTGTGACCTACACCACAACTCACAGCAACGCTGGATCCTCTACCCACTGAGCGAGGCCAGGGATCGAACCCATATCCTCATGGTTACTAATTGATCTTGTTACCACTGACCCATAGTGGAAACTCCACTCTATGGAATATTTAAAAAGAATATAATATGGTACTTTCTTTCCATAGCCTATCAAATATCAATAAAATAGTGATATAGAGCTATTTTCATTTTTGTAGTAATTAGGCAGTAGAGGGTGATTTTTCAAAAGAGAGAAAGAAAAGAATTCTTAGCTCAGTCAGAGATACTGTATTCTCATTACTGTGTGTGGAGTTTTACTGCCATTGTGTGTAGAAAGTGTAGTTGCTGATGAGGAAGAAGATGATGATGATGACGACTGCCATTATTGAATGCCAGCACTGTTTTAGGTCCTTAACATGCATTAGTTATCTAAAGAGCTATAGCTGCAAAATGAAGGCGGTACCATATCATTCTCATTTCGCAGATTAGGAAATGTGGTATAGAGAAATAAGGAATTCATCCAAAGACACACAGCCGGAGAGTGGTAGAGCCAGAATTTTGAACAATTGCGCTATACCGCAGAGGATATAGAATTTAGTACTGTGTTTTTCTTTTTTGTATAATTTGTATGTATGTGTATATGTACATATGTATCTATCTATATTTACGTGTGTATATTACATATCTACATATAACTTACTCTCAACTTTAGGGTGGTGCTGGCCCTATGGGACCTCCTGGTGAACCTGGTGAACCTGGACCAATGGTAAATGTCAAGTAAGCATGTAGACCCAGTTAAATATGGGTCCACCATTATAATGATGTCATGAGCTATTTATTTTACCAGCTTTTTCCTACTGTGGCAAGAAATTACAGTCCAGTTTAGGAGCCCTGTATTATGGACTGTGCTTAAGTTAACTGTTTCTTATGGCAGAGTGTTTAAATTCAGAGGCTGTAAATGTGCTTAGCAGAAAGTGCAGAGCTATTTTCATTTGTGAAATTAAAACAGTTTTTCTGTTGAGTACATAATTTGAGGGATAGAACATAAAATTTGGAATATTAATAATGTTATTTTCTCTGATATTTTTCATTTGTCTCAACAATAGTTTGGATTATATTATTGATATGTATGGGTAAATGTAGGTAAATATTCTTCTTTTTGTTCTGTTTCATTTTTTTTATTAGGGTCCAATTGGTGCACGTGGACCAGAGGGCCCCCCTGGAAAACCTGGTGAAGATGTAAGCTGCCTTTCTTCATTTTGCTTTGAAATTTTGAAAGAGGCTAAGAAGGAGCTACAGCATTAACATGGATATTGTTCATTGTTTCCCAATTTACTTCCCCCACTTTTAACTGTCATTAAAGTCCATCAAAGCTGGAAAGCTCAGAGTGGAGTCAAAAAATTTAAAAGTGCTCCATCTTAAGATGGATATAATACCATCTTAATTTTGATGGTATTTTATCATTAGGTACTATATCTTTGTCTGTATTCTTCAGGGTTTTCATTACAGTTTCTCCGTGAGATACTAGAATTGGGACAACTTTTGGAGGTAGACTTTGATGTGATCTCAAGGAAATATACATTGCTCCAATCCCAAAACATTATCAGGTCCTCAGTAGATGGATTTTTAAAATGTGTTAGAAGAATAGTGTCAGTATTGCTCTCCAGTCCTCAAAAAGTCATTTCTTCAATCAGATTTTTAAAGTTAAGACTCAGCTCCAGATTTAACATTGAGACCATGTGATCAAACAACAGGGTATATAACAACAGATCTGCTTTGCTTGAAGCTTTTTTAAAAATTTAATTAAATTAATTATTATTATTATTTATTTATTTATTTATTTATTTATTTATTTATTTATTTTGCCTTTTCTAGGGCTGCACCCATGGCATATGGAAGTTCCCAGGCTAGGGGTTGAATCGGAGCTGTAGCCACTGGCCTACACCACAGCCACAGCAACGCCAGGTCCGAGCCACATCTGCGACCTACACCACAGCTCATGGCAACGCTGGATCCTTAACCCACTGAGTGAGGCCAAGGATCGAACCACAACCTTGTGGTTCCTAGTCAGATTTGTTAACCACTGAGCCATGACGGGAACTCCCATGATGCTTTTCTTAGTTGTACAAAAGTTGAGGATCAAATCATGGGTAGACCATCAATTTCTGTGTGATATTAAACCAAGAAAATATTTTCTCTTTGTATGTTATGAGACTTATTTAAGGGGATTACAATGAATTTGGCCATAAAGAAAATATCTTTGGCAGTTTTTAATATTTTTAATCACAAGAAAAATGGCAGATGTTATTTTAAGAAGCACTGTTTAATTCAGTGCCACATGTTGAGAAAGAATTTCAGAGCGTGCGTGTGTGTAATTTTGATGTTCATAAAATGGTAAGCTGGGTCAGACAAGTGTAGTTTATATTTAATTCTTCTGATAAATGAATTAAACCTCCACAGACTGATTTGCTGTAATGGATTGCCACGAAAAATAGAATGCAGTGTTTTTACACTGCTTAGAGCATTGGGCATGAGCTTTCTAAAGAAGCCTTTTTATCTGCAGTTAATTTGTTATATAGTTTCAGAAGAGAACATTTTAATCCCTCTTTGCTTCCCCCATTTTCCTTTTTTTCCATAAAGGGTGAGCCGGGTAGAAATGGAAATCCTGGTGAAGTGGGATTTGCAGGATCTCCGGTAAGTTTACTCTGATCAGTACAACAATGTAAAGACAAACTTCAAAAAATAAAAAAAAAATAAAGAATATTTAACATGAACTCACAGTTTATTGTCTGCATATGCATTAGACACTCTCACCAAGACACATTCTGTTCTGTGAAAGGAACATTCACAAAATGCCATTGTGAATAGGCATTTTTGCAAGAGTGAGGGCTAATTCCAATTCCCTGCTTTGCATTGGCGCCATATGAATGACCCTCCTAGAGCCAGAGAATTATATCATAACCTAACATGGATTCTCTCCAAAATGAGTATCAAATTTTCAGGTAAGTCACCAACCTGACTGACTTACATTTCATAACATCTCCATTCCATTTATCTTTTGAAAACATTTTTAGATTTTTTTATTTTGTAGTTTTCACATGTCTAAAACCACAGCTTTCAAGAGTTTATTGATTTGTTTTATATATATATATATACATATACACACACACACACACACACACACATACACACATACACATATACGCTAGAACAATAGCTTGTGGACAGGATGCCTCTTTGGTTGCTCCCCAAACCCTATTGTTGACTAAAAGTCTGGATTGATGTTCTGGGTCCTAAGATCTTGTTACAAGGTGCACTGATCGCCAACTCTCCTAATACAGCTGTTTTCTTCCCCCTTGGCTCACTAGAAGGAGAGGTCCCTAGCAAACAGCTCCACCAGAATTCAAGACCTGGGCCACTTGGCCACAGTCTGAACCCACCTTTCTTACTTTACTCATATTACTTTGACAGACTCTCCCCTAGGGTGTGCTACACAGGCAATAAAGGAAACTTAGAAAATGATAAGCAAGCAAAAATATTCTAAAATTCCTGCTCTTAAACTTTCTCCTTGTCCAACATCCCCTAAACTGATTTGGCCTTCTGCTTATTGTATTTTCTATAATAGCCTAATGTTTCTACCACTCAATACATCCAACAATACTGAATTATTCTCCATTTACTTTCTGAAAATTGATGAGATTCCATGCTGAGATTTTTTTTTTAAACAAATAAATGCTGATCCTTTATGGGACTCTAAGGGTTATTTAGTTTCAAACACAAAACCAGTTCCCCAGCTCCCTGCTCTCTCTTTCCTTTCCTCTCTCATTAGCCTGAAAAGTCAATGCAGACAAAGACATGTGGTTTAGTCATTAGCACAGATGTCCATGTCAACCAATCCTCGCTTGAACCTCCCACCCTGCTGCACTTTTGCACATACTCACAGTGTGGGGCCCTCCATGGGGAGGAAATGCGTCCTGCCAGCATGTCACAGATGCACTCTGCAAGTGCAGTGCAACAACGCGTGATTTGGGTGTGATGACAGTCTTGGGTCAGCAGAATGAAAAACATTTTATGAGCACTAGTACATCTGGTTTATTTTCTTGTTATAGTAGAGATATATAATCACATGAGAATTCCCTTGCAGACCACAAAAACTCAGAAGTTAACTAATTATTTGAAATAACACAGCATAGTAATTCCCCTATAGGCGTAGATGGATGTGTACTAAGTTTCTGCTGGGGATGGAGGGGAGACAAATCTCAGTAAAAGGAAGCAATCCAGTGGAAAAACTTAAAGGGAGTTTTTGAAATGAAAGAATTCCTAAGTAGGGCTGTGTAAACAGAAGAATCAGTGAAGCTTTATTTGCTCAGAGACATGGTTTTATGTGCCCTTACTGTGATAACCCCCTGCAAAACACTACAGAAACATTTTCCCTGCAAGAGGTTGCAGAGGAATCATTGCTTTTCTTTTATCATACAGAGTTCATTTATTGAATTATTCATTCATTCATTTAATTAACAGTAAATAGAGGCAAGCTGTGGCATAGATTGCAGATGCAGCTCAGAGCCGTCATAGCTGTGGCTGTGCTGTAGGCTGGCAGCTGCAGCTCTCATTCAACCCCTAGCCTCCTAGCCTTGGAACTTCTATATGCCACAAGTGCAGCCCTAAAAAAAGAAAGAAGGAAAGAAAGAAAGAGAGAGAGAAAGAAAAAGAAAAGAAAGAAAAAGAGAAAGAAAGAGAGAGAGAAAGAAAAGAAAGAAAGAAAGAAAGAAAGAAAGAAAGAGAAAGAAAGAAAGAAAAAGAAAAAGAAAAAGGAAAGAAAGAAAGAAAAGAGAAAGAAAAGAAAGGAAGAAAAGGAAAAGTGCTGTGAGTAGGATGGACTGGGCGTTTGGGGTTAGTAGATGCAAACTATCACATTTAGAATGGATAAGCAATGAGGTCCTGCTGTATGGCACAGGGAGCTATATCCAATCACTTGTGATAGAACTCAATAGAAGATAATATGAGAAGAAGAATGTATATACATGTGTGTGTGTGTATATATACATATATATTCACACACATACGTATGTATAACTTCGCTGTATGGCAGAAATTAACAGAACACTGCAGATCAACTGTAATTAAAAAATTTTCTTAAAAGAGTGGAGATGATGAATGTTAAACCATTTTTTTATTCAGTTGTCTATTTAATGCTTATTCATTGAATGCCCACTAATAAGGCATAAGGCTAAAAGCCAGGTATATGCAGATTAATAATACTAATTGATAATAATTGATAGTATCAGTCTGTGCTATCAAGGAGCTCAGTCTATGGTGGCAGTAGTAATAGCATTCAATTCAAAACCTAATTAACGTAGGCAACAAGAATAAGTGAATAACTAAGTCACTGTTGTCCTTATATATTTTAAGAAGTTATGAGGAAAAATTTTCAATCATCATTTAAAAATAGTTGTCATTTGGATTTGATTTAGTGTTTGATTTATATCATTTTTAAATTTGATATGTTTAGGTGAAGGATGCAGAGAATTAACAGAAATTGAGAACTTATTGAGTCAAGAAACCAACCCATTCTCTTCGTGTTTCCTGACTTTCTTTTCTATTGGATATTTCATTTTCTCAGTTAGTTTTTTGGAGGGGCAGAGCTTCCAGGGCCAGGAATTGAACCTGCACTACTGTAGTGACCCAGGCCACATCACTGGCAATGCTGGATCCTTAATCCACTGAGCTGCCAGGGAACTCCTATAGTTTTAAAAACATTTCTTAAATATTTTACTTTAAAAATATTCCAATCACATTTTAACATCCTCTTTCTAAGTATATTCTGCTATTAATATTTAGAAATTTGGGAAAATAAAGCAAATTGGTTTGCTACAAATGCATTTATTCTTCTACCACAAATAAAACACAATATAAAGGAGGGAAAGCCAAGTTTTCCTTAAGTTCTCCTGATTTTTTTCCTATACCTTGACCTACATGATTCAGACACTAAATGTGTTGATTCAGACTTACTGTTATTTTTTCTTTATTAATTATAATATGGTGAAATTATTCGAAAATTTAAAAGTGTCATCAAATTTAAAAGTGTCAATACCTGGCATTAGTCCATGTCTCTGTGTAAGATATGTTTCCACTTCTAACAGGGGGTTTGCCTTGCTAATTTTTAATCACCTAGATGTATTTTGACAGATAAAATTATACTTCTTTTCCTTGTTAGGTTTGTTGGTAAAAAAACTATGTACCAGATTTTCTTTTGAAGTGTATTATACAATCTTATGAATGACTGAAATGCCTTATCTATTCCTCCCAACTCCCACAGGGAGCTCGAGGATTTCCTGGGGCTCCTGGTCTTCCAGGCCTGAAGGGTCACCGAGTAAGTTCAATCCTTTGTAATCCTTTCAGATGCTGTGGCTTATGGAATAGGGTCTGGGGAGCATGACTTTCAAAATCTTTACAGTTCCATTTGTCAGTTGTTTCTAACTGGCTGTGCTTGCAGTAGTCATCTGTGGTTACCAAAAATCACAATGCTTTTTTCCATTTCCTTTGAATTTCATTTGTTTTTATAAACAAATATATTTTGAATTCTTACTGTATATTGAATACTGTGTTATAAAAGAGAAAACAGTGATAAATGAGAAATGTCCATGACTTTCAGCTTCAGGCTATGAGATATAGTTTTAAAAATAGGCAATTACTACATAGTAGAATAAGTGACATGGTACTAGATCCCATGCATTAGATCACAGGAGGGGCCTAGGCAACTCAGACATGGGAAGCCATAGACTGCTTCTCTTTTGATAACTCAAGATAATCAATGTAATTATTATGTTACATACATATGTAAAAATTACATATCTATCTATCTATCTGAAAGTATGGTTGATATTCATTCAGTGTACATTGGCTGGCCTATGTTTTAAGTGTTTGAGCTTATGATTAGAATGCTTGCTGCTTTGCTAGTTATTAAATATTTTGAATATCACTCCTGGTGATATGTAACATATATCACTATGTCATATAACTATATAAACTCTGTAACTATTTGTTTTCCCTAAAGCCACCATATGT
Organism: Sus scrofa; assembly: GCF_054392235.1. Classification (NCBI taxonomy): domain Eukaryota; kingdom Metazoa; phylum Chordata; class Mammalia; order Artiodactyla; family Suidae; genus Sus; species Sus scrofa. The sequence goes on along the minus strand of NC_139397.1, from coordinate 108,019,523 downwards.
TTTATATTTGTAGCTATAAATTAAATTTCTATGAAGTCATAAATATTTGAGAGAACATTAAAAATTGAAAATATTATCTAAAGAGGGAAACTTTCTTTAAAGAGGGAAATTTTCTTTAAATAGACTTTCTTAAAATGTTGAGAATTTGAAAACATTTTGAGTAACTACTTTAAATTTGAGGTCCGTTTTCATAAGTCACTTTCTGTGAGCTTAGTTTTGGTTCTTCTTTTACGCATCTGAGGATTGAAAAAGCAGTAAAATACAAATTTACATTTTTCTTTTCAGGGACACAAAGGTCTTGAGGGCCCTAAAGGTGAAGTTGGAGCAACTGGTTCCAAGGTAATTGTATAATATCTCAATACAGCCTCACCAACCAGCATTTGGTTCTGCCTCAAGTCTAAAATTTTTTTAGGACTACCTAAATAATCTTGGAGGAAAGAGGAATATAAAAAATGAATGGTTAAGTAGATAAATTTAATTTTTTCTAGATAAGTGGCAATAGGTTTAGCAGGACACATGACATGACCTAACTCTGCCACAAAGAACAGCTACCACAACACTGGTTTCTACCTGTGTAGGAGGGGTATTGTCTCTATATGAAGGTGGCACTAAGAATCTACCTTCTAAGCCACATTCACTGTTTTTTTTCTTCTTTAAAAATATTTGAGGGATTTAGATGGTTCATTAGCTGCTTTATTTAGTATGCTTTTAATTCTAGGGCCTTTTGGCCAGTGTTTCTTCCCAAAATTTATTTATGTTTCTGGAGAGAGAAAGAGAGAGAACATCTAGAAAGTGCAGAGGACTTTTTAGTTGAAAGTACTATGAGATTCATGTGGAAAAGTATTTGACTTTAAATTTATTATTTCTAAGCTTCCTATAGAGATCTTAAAGGAATGTTATAGTCAGCTTCAGCTTTGTAAAATTTTACTTGACCTAAAGTATTATCAGACATAAACAAATAATTAGTTTTAAAATGTTAATTAGTGTGGCTAGGTTTGATAGTTTTATCAATCTTGTTTAAACCTCTAAATTTATTTTAGACATTTTTGTAGAAACTAAGTTTCCATTGCATTTTGAGAAGAGGTGATACAATAGAATTTCAACATCCTTCGTTGAAAGTATGCCTGCTCCTTTGAACATAAGCCTTTAAGCTAACATACACATAGGGCAAAATGATGTGAATTATCAATTGCAGGCTTCTCATATTGTAATATGATCTTATTTTTTCTTCAGGGTGAAGCTGGCCCTACTGGTCCAATGGGTGCTATGGGTCCTATGGTATGTATCATTTTAATTCTTTGTTATTTCTTTGCTTTTTAAATTACCTTAAGAGAATGTTTAAATGAGAAAAAAACATATATGGAAAAATATGTTAGCTAGTGAAATAATCTAAATTACCCCCTGAAAGGCAAGCACACTAAGAATTGCCCTCTTCAAATAGAAGAGGCTTCCTGCATTGCATTGTTTTCCTTAACTGTTGAATGCTCTTATGATTTTTCTATAGCCAGTGGTCAAATCAGGATTATTGTAGATTTGGGCCACTAAAGTTAGGTTAAGTGAAATCTATTTAGGCCAATTATATTGAGTCTCAATTATATTGAGCAGTGTAATCAAATTATCATAGAATTCAAATAAGATGTTTCAAGGGATGTTTTCTCTCTCTCATCTGTTTATAGGGTCCAAGAGGGATGCCAGGAGAGAGAGGGAGACTTGGGCCACAGGGTGCTCCTGTAAGTATGTGTATTTCAGCTCTCTCAAATGCTTTACAGAATATGCCTTTTAAATGAGCATAACAATACAAGTTGCCTACTTTTTAAATTTTTAATTTCTTTACTTTTTATTTTGAAATAATTTAGAAAAGTTAATAATAATTTACAGAAAAGTTGCAAAGATAGAATAAGAGTTCCCAGGTACCCTTCACCTACCTTCTGTGAATGTTAGCATCCTACATAATCACAGTACATTTGTTGCCTACTTATTTTAACACAAAAAATAAGAAAATAATAAAAACATTTAGCAGCATGGAATATAGTCCATGGAGAATCATTTGAATGTAGTAACATTATAATAGTAGGTAACATTTCCCAAGCACTTATTTGGCAAGCATTCTTCTAAACATCTTTATTTCTTGTTTCATCACAATTCTAAAATGTAAGTGCTATGAATAAACCCTTTTAAATATTAGTCTCCTGATCATATTCTTTTGATTTATTTTAATTGTATAGATTGAGAGCTAGTCTGTCTGCTCATGAACCTTGAACCTAGGTGGGGGTGTATCCTATTAATTCTCTTCATGGTTCCCTGAAGGTCAGGCTACACTTGCAATTCATTACATTGTATCCACTTTTCTGACAGTTAAAGACTGCCACCTGACCTCTATTATTTTGATATCCTATCCTCCCATTAGAATTAGGGATCCCGGGTTTACAGCATCCCCTACCGTTAGCCCACAGAAGACAATCACCTTAGAGCCTCTCAATGGTACCAAAGTCAGGGCCTTGGTTCAGGAGAAGTGAGGCCCTGTCACTAGGCCCTTTCTTATCACTGTAAGCAGAGTGTCCTCTGGAAATGGAGAGAATATTGTAGAATATAGTCAGCTCTCACCTTATCCATCCATATGTAGTATATGCAATCTACTGTGTTCACTTTTCTGTGCTTTCCTCTGCCATTTGCCCAGGCAGTTCTGCCATTTCTATCTTAATTTGTGTGGCCATTGCTCTTTCCAGGTTTCCAAGAACCATTACCCATGTTAACACTATCTCCCACCTGTTATCAGGGTATTAAATATGTATCATGGGGGAGTGCTTCCAAATCATTAAAGTCTTCCAGCTTTACATCCCTGTCCTTATCTATCCAGTACCTTCAGGACCTATACCCATACATTCTTTCTTGGATCCTGCCTTTACGTGATGTATAGGACTTGTAGCTTTTTTTTTTTTTTTTTTTTGATGTACAGTCTCTTCCCTCTTTTATCAGAAATAGCATTTCTTCAACTTAGTTATTTTGTGACTTGATGTTATTTGTTGGTCTGGTGGCTGGGGGAGAGGCAGGTGGTGGTGATGGTAGCATGTGTTGTCCAGTAAAGTAGAAGCTTCTCTATCATCTTTAAGTAAGAGGGAAGTATAAGCTCTTAAAGGACCACTTCTATAGGCTCAGAGGCTTCAGGGTATCTGAGATGTTAAAGTTCTTAAGATATCCCGATGCAAAATTTCAGGGCCTTCCAATCAAGGGCCCTGACCATGCCATAGCAGACTTTCTCATGTTTTAGAATTCGAATTTCTCAAGAGCTCTTAAACCTTTGTCATTGAGTCCTGGACTTGATCTTCAGCTTTTTCTTCCCTCTGGTTGTAGAAGATAACCATATTTTTAAATGCTGCCAAGGGGGCTTATCTTAATGTTTAGTTACCATCAGCCTTACAATATCATTCTCCAGTGGATTCACTCAAACAAGACCCATGCAATTCCATTAACTTTATAATTGTTACATCCCCTAAACCTTCTCAAATGCCTGAGCTATTGCACCCATATCCCATTACCTTATACTTGTGCTCTCAGTTCACCATTGGAGTCAATGTTTACTATTGCATCACTACAGCATGCCAAGAGAAATCCATACACCATCTCCAGCTGGCCAGTGAGGAATCCAGCTTAAAATTTCCATTTTAGAGGCTGCTTTCTTGTACCACCTCTGGCACCAGTGGTACATAGATCATTTTCCATGGGAAATGGCATCAAAGTAAAGACTTAGGTGTAGGAAATTTATTGGGGAGGGCTCAGAAACTGTACTTATGAAATTATTAATAAAATAAGCCAGACTTGTCACAGGAAGAAATTAAACTGTGTTATAGCTGTAACAGATACCTCAGTCTCCATGAATCTTCAGTTCCATGGGAACTGTGGGGCTAGGATGGCTCTTCAGACTTGTCTTAAATAGGGGCTATTCCTTTGTACAACTGCATTGACCATGGAAGGAGCATAACCTTGGGATAGCTAACTTCTTTCAGCTGAGGGCAGTTTGTGGGGAGGATCTCAACTGTGAGCCATCAGCTCTGAACACTTCCAGCAGTGGTGGAATGATTACTTTGGTTCTCAAGAGGGATCTGGGTGACACCCACAGCAATCACTACTACTTAATTTCCTTTGTATGTGCATGTGTGTACATGTGTGCTGTAGTTTTTTCATTTTACAAGGAGCACATTCTTCCTCTGAGTTATTCTGGCTATGAAGAAGACCAAGAAGTTCAAAATTTATTGTCTTTGAGCTCATTTGATAGAAGGTGATACATCCAAGTAAAAAGAACCATCTTAATCAGTTTTATATTTCCAATCTTGATTTTTCTTTTTATGGCTATAAGGATACTTATATTTATTGCTACCTTACCTGTGTTGTGTAAATATGTATTTTTATTGCTGTTAACCTATTTAAGGTGGTTGTCAGTTAACTTTAATATTTATTCTGCAATTTTAAACATGGAAATTTTTATAAAGTAAATGAATCATGAGCAAGTCCTGTAGAAAATACAATCGTATCTCTTCTCCTAATTAGGGACAACGAGGTGCACATGGTATGCCTGGAAAACCTGGGCCAATGGTGAGTGTATTATTGTCATATTCCTTCATTCTTCCATTTGTACATTCATTTACATTTACAAAGAACCTACTGTGTCCTAAACATGATAAACACACAGTACTTTGCTTTCAAAACTACCATGTCAAGGAAGAGAGAGATATAGCTATTAATATTGTAGCAAAAAATGCCACTGCTAACTGCTATAGTAGAGAAAGGAATCTGAAATATCAGAACCTACCTTCGCCTACACTAGAGTGAGACAAAGATGTAAGGTAAGACTTAAAGAGGAGCAAACTTTCAAACCAGGTCTTGAAAGACGAGTGTATAAAAAGAGGAAAATTATAGCCTGGTCCAGAGGATGGATAGGTGAAAAACACGATGAGCTCAGGGAAATACGGAGGGTAGTCAGATTTGAAATTATTTCAGCTTAAGATATTTTCTCTCTTCTTACTCATAAAAAGGAAAAAAATAACTATAGGAGAGAAAATGAAGTATAGTTTAAAAGGAGTTTTCTTAATGCAGAACTGATGGAATTAAAATACGATTCAGTGAAGAATCAGAATAACCTCGAGTGAAATTCCTCTTACACTTCATTTCCTTTAAATCCAGCTTTTAAATCAATGGTTTAAACTTTATTCATTCCTTCCCAAATGTAGTATAGTGACACATATTCTCTTTTTACTAGCTTGAAAAAAATTACTCTAAAATATCCAGGTGATTCTTAAGCATGATTTTTATAAAGTGAAGTCCTAGATTGTGGTATAATGCAGAACTTTCTGAAAAACTACCTTTATTACTCAGTTAACACAAAGAAAGTAATTTCTTAAGCAATTGTTTCAGTTTGTATTTGTGACTAGCAGTCTCTTATATGCTACAACTAGGCAATCCTATTATGTTTAGTACTACTGGTCATATCTTTGAGCACTGTTTCATATCAATGTTAGAAGATTCTTACAATGAAATTATATATTATCTTTTTGATTTTAAAGTACAAAGCGGATTACTCCTAAATTATGTGTCAAAATGCAGAATGTTGTCAACGTATAAAAGGCAACTTAATTACATACTGTCTTATCACTTTTCTGGTTTCTTTAATAGGGTCCTCTTGGGATACCTGGCTCCCCTGGTTTTCCAGGAAATCCTGGAATGAAGGTAAGACGTTTGTATTTTTAGCTCTTGGTGACATGATTGAATTACATGAATCCCTAAGTAAAACTGTCATTTCATTCACTGAAGTGTATGGTAGTTGCTCCTATTGAAGGAAAGAGCCTAGAGTATTCTTAATGTCCATTATGGTAGGGGGAAAATGGTATTATTATATAATAAGTAGTTAAAAGATAATTACTTATAATCATACAATTGTAATATCAAGGCATCTGTTGCCTTAGAGCTCTAATGCCAGACAATTGTAACAGCTGCAAGGAATAACTGTTTAATCTGAGTTGGAACTCTGTTCTTGGATACAGTGCCTGACAGTAATAAATACCAGAATGTTCTAAACAGTAAAAGGTTAAAGTAAATTAGAGGTTCTCAAAGGGCTGTTCTCTCACAGTATTGGCCTTCACATCTCCCTCCCTTCTCCCCACTCAGTTTACACAATCATTAAAGGAATGGGGAGGGAGGCTATTTGGCTCTGCACATGGGAATGGATTAAAATATTCTGCTGGGATGATTTACATTTGTCATGAGTCATAATTTGTTCTTTCTCTCAATACTTTGCATGATAAATTCAAGGGTTACAGTAGGAGGTCACTAAGATTATATTAGCTAAATTAGTGAGTAAATTCAAAACACTACTTTCAAATTTTGAATAACACAATGCATTTGATTCTTCTCACGCCGTTTTTCTTTGGCAAGAATTTTCTTCGTTTTGAAGAAAGAAAGTATCTACTTACAAGGTTTTGCTGTATGGAAATGACCATGGCCTGTCACCTCATTTCTGTAAATCTAGTTTTCTCCTGGAATTTTGTTGAAGATCAAGTGAGATAATGTGCAGACCCTTAGCACAGTACCTGAGGTAGAGGATGCCCTCAGTATAGGTTCATGCTTCTAGTGAGTAGTAAGAACTCAAGTTGGATTTGAACTTCAAAACAAACGAAAGTCTGCAGTTGACATTTCACATACTCTTTGAAATGTGAGAGTCATCAAATCAAATTATTCTTCAGGCTCTCTCTAATGCTGACTTTAAATTCTATGCCACAGGGATGTGGCTGCTTTAAATTGGTGCCCTAAATCAGTTCACTAACCAGTCCCTCCTTTAACTGAGAACTCAATGTGAACTCAGTGGACCCTTCTTTGTTTCCCCTCTGTATCTGATCTGCTCCCTGAAGTCCTAATTCTTCTGCTGCTGACTCTTACCTTGGAGGGCCCAACTTCCCTAAGTACCTCAGTCACAGATGCAAAACTCCTTCCCTCTCTTTGTGACTCCACCCTCAAACGGAGCACTGGCTAGAGAATTAGAGAAAGAATACTCACAATGTCCAGGACTAAGACTTAGCAGGAAGAGGTTTCTTGCTGTAATATCTAGGGAAGACTTCACCAGCAACCACAGTTTATACAGTAGCTCACTCTGTATATTTCCCTTTCCTTCCGGGTTTTCTTGGTACTGGCTGTTCGCTATTGAAAACTGTTTAATAAAGTCAAACACCTTGCAAAACTGTTTCAGAAATCATTTCCCTGTTCTACCAGCCCCCCACCCCAGCATAAAGACCACCAACCCAGGTCCTTGTTTTGGAGCCAAAATTCTACTACATCTATAATGTTCTTTCAAAGTCTCTGGCTCTTTGGATAAGAACAAGCTTTCCCATCTGGTTCTTTGTATTTCAGTGAAAGGTAATAGGGATTCAGTAGGGATTTGTGTGTTTTAGTGGTACTAATGACCCCCTTAGGCTTAGAATTTTAGTCCTAAAATTCAAGGTCCAGGTCCCTCTAGGTTTAGATATAAATTAGGTACCTAATGTGTTGGATAAAAGACAGAAACCCAGTTAAGTCTGAATTTCAGATAAATAAATAAATTTTTTTTGTATAAACATGTGTCAAATATTTCATGGGGCAAATGTAAGCTGAAATCATTTGTTAGTTATCTGAATTAAAACTTAACCAGGCATATTGAATTTTTATTTACTATCTGGACCCCTATCTTAGGTTGAAACAAAGGTAGCTACAAGGTGACCTTGACCACTTGGCTCTGCTCTACATTCTGGGGGCATCATTAGACCCAGAGGTGTAGGAAGGCAAGTCCACTCTTAAGCTAGGCTCGGCACACACCCCTTGTAAATCTCTTTGTGCTCTTGACTTCTTTGAGTGTTTGGGTGTGTAAAGTAAGACTCCAAATAAGCAATCAGCTTTTAACCACACCGCATTTATGCTTTTCTTAAATTAACATTTCCCTTGTACCCCTTTAGGGAGAAGCAGGTCCCACTGGGGCACGAGGCCCTGAAGGTCCTCAGGGGCAAAGAGGTGAAACTGGGCCACCAGGTCCCGTTGGCTCTCAAGGTCTTCCTGTAAGTTCCTAGTGTATTTATAAACTATCACTGAAAGCTGGATATGTTATATAACATTAGAACAAAGGCAGTCTATTTTAATACAGTCTCTTTGAAGCTGAATGAGTGTGTAGAATCCATGAAAAAAACCACATTTCCCTTGTCAACTCTGCAAAGTTTGTCTATTTCATGGAAAAAGGAATTAGTCATACAAGTGATTTTTATGACATAATGGTAGTTGATTTTCTTTTTTCATAAATTTTTTGCCTCCTTTTGGAAGATGGGTGACATCCGAATACCACCCTAGATATGGCTTAATATGTCATAAACGTTTCATGTATCTTTTAGGGTGCAGTGGGAACTGATGGTACACCTGGTGCCAAAGGCCCAACGGTGAGTAACTAACTGCACTTATGCCACCCAAAGTTCAAATGGACACAATCCTTTGGACAGTGACTGTGGACTTCTGCCTAGGTCTCTGCTCATCATGTTACTCTTGTATTCTGATAGGGTTCTCCAGGTACTTCTGGTCCTCCTGGCTTAGCAGGCCCCCCTGGATCTCCAGGACCACAGGGTAGTACTGGACCTCCAGGAATTCGAGGCCAACCGGTAATGTCCTCTAAAACATTTATCATCCGTTAGTATAACACAACTAAGATCGCCAAGAGAAATAGCAGTTAGGTACAGTGAAACAAAGATAATGTGACTTACCTGAATGAGGCAAAGGAAGAAAGGAATTTTTGCAAAGTGGAAGCCAAATGTTAATGTACAGTTTAGATGTTTAAATTCAAAATGGAAAATTATTGCATTATATTAAATTTTAGTATTATTTTATTTAAAATGATAAGGTCATAAGTTCATGATCCACCTCATAGAGTTTTATGAATAGTTGAATGTTATGGAAATATTTTGCAAACCAGTATAGGGAAATACAGAGGTTTCATGGGGATTTATAATGACAGTTTGGCTAAAAATGGGTTCAACAGCTATTTCTTGAGATTTATTCATGAGGAGTGATTCCAACATATTCAGATTGGATGATTTTCCATATTTTGCAGAAATATTATTTATTGATAAAAATATTATGGTTACTCCTTAAGAAATAAATACATTGAGAAGTTGTGCTTTTGGATTTTTTATTTTTATTTATTTTATTTTATTTTATTTTTTTTTTGCTATTTCTTGGGCCGCTCCCGCGGCATATGGAGGTCCCCAGGCTAGGGGTCGAATCGGAGCCATAGCCACCAGCCTATGCCAGAGCCACAGCAACGCGGGATCCGAGCCGCGTCTGCAACCTACACCACAGCTCACGGCAACGCCAGATCGTTAACCCACTGAGCAAGGGCAGGGACCGAACCCGCAACCTCATGGTTCCTAGTCAGATTCGTTAACCACTGCGCCACAACGGGAACTCCATGGATTTTTTAGCTTGATATATAAAAATTAAAACTTTTTTTCCTAGTACTACTTAAAACAAATATTTTGGATTCTGTTCCAAGTGATTTAGTTATACTGATACATAATGCTGGTGAAAGATTTATTAAAACATGAGTGTTGCTGATATTTAACATTTGATTTTATCATGTTCTCAATTTAGCAATCTGGTTCCCACAAACTCAAGTATAATTGGTATTATAAAGACACACATACTCCAAACCCTAGACAACTCCAAAGATAAAATACCCTATTTGAAGTTGTCAAATCTCAACAAATAGAATATAAACATAAAATTGTTCTGATTCTGGGTGAACAAATCTATTTCCTAGAATATACTTAAATTGATTTACCTATTGCAATTGTAATTGTTAGTTGTAATTTTATTATCAAATTGGAATAATAACTTAATAATTCTTATTATCCTAGTATGCATGATTAAAAACAAATCTCTTGAAGACAACTCTAAAATAAGCAAATTTCTTGTCTGTGGAAAGGTTCTTTTGTGCAATATATTAGATTCTAGATAAGTGATATCATATGGTATTTGTCTTTCTCTTTCTGACTTATTTCACTTAGTATGGGAGTCTCTAGTTCCATCCACGTTGCTGCAAATGGCATTATTTTGTTCTTTTTTTATGGCCAAATAGTAAATATACTGAATTTTATAAAATTTCACATGCAATTTAGAAGACTTGCAAAAGTTAAAAAGAAATATTATACTGCTGTTTCAGTACAAACTTGGCTGCATATAATGTTCAAGGCCCATTCATTGTAATAATTAAAGCAGGCTGGACTGGCCAATATCCTAATTCTGACAACTACTGATGTTTTTGTTTTAGGGTGATCCAGGAGTTCCAGGTTTCAAAGGAGAAGCTGGCCCAAAAGGGGAACCAGTAAGGTTTTATTTCTTTTAAATGATAAGAATACGAACATTATCCAGAAGTGTAAGGTCCAAGTACTCAAGTATTTAAAGTCATGACAAGGAGAATTATAATACCTTTGGATGAAAATAGTTTAATATAATTTAAAATTTGTGATTGACTTCCTTATATGAATCTTTTGACTATAACTCACCTGGTGAATGACTCTTTCTGGTAACTGTCCTTCTCTTTTTAATAGGGGCCACATGGTATTCAGGGACCAATAGGCCCACCTGGTGAAGAAGGCAAAAGAGGTCCTCGTGGTGATCCAGGAACAGTCGGTCCTCCAGGCCCGATGGGAGAAAGGGTAAAATTGGAATAATAAAATAAATTCTTATAGTTGTAGGCAAATTACATGAGTAACTTTTGGGATAGTTAAGAAAAGTAGAGCAGTTAAGAGAAATTCTAGCAGGTATACTGCACAATTCAATATGACTATCTTTGAATTAAAGGAGCCAACTAATCATGGTTGATTCATTCATGCAACTAAGATTGATTGAACAACTACACCATGCCAATGTGATATATGGTACTTGGGATATATCATTGAGCAAGAACACTGTGGTCTCAGCCTTCATGGGGGAGCTATAAACAATAGTTTAGTGGAGAGGTAAGCAAAAAGCAAGTCAGCAGGTAAATAAAAATATAATTACACATTTGCATAAGTGCCATGTACAGGTAGGGAATAGCAGGGTTATGTGATAAAGAGTAACTATGAATATTTAACAGTAGTGTGACATTAGATCGAGTGATTAGGAAATAAGATTCTTTGAGAAGATGGCATCTAATTGAAGATAAGGATGACCTATCAAGGAAACTTGAGTGAAAGAGCAGTTTTGGCAGAAGGAACAGCAAACACACAACCAGGAGGCCAGAAAGGGCTTGGTGATTTTCAAGATCAGAAAAGGTCTATGACTGGAGTGTAATGAAGCAGGTCTGAAAGGGAGAATAACAACATCACCTTCCTTTTATATAGAACCTCAGAGAAGGCGGAGGGCTTCACATCGAAAACCACACTAATAGATGCAATCAACAACATTTTGATTGTGGTTGATGGTGCCATTCCTTTGCCTCTCATATCTGCGCATCAGTTTTTTGCTAGGTTTAATTTTACAATGAGTTAGAATTTTTTTTCGGTTTGGATAATTTTGGCTCAGTCCTTATATATTTTTCAAAATTAAAAATTTTTGTATAGTCAGGTTATCTTTTCTATACATATATAAGACATATATATATATACATACATATATATACATACATATATATACATACATATATATTGTACTGGCTTGATCACAGCTCCTAAAATATTATAGTATTAAAAATAAAAATTACCCACTCATTATATATTACAAAAACATCTGCAACAATTAAGAACTTCATTTTGGTCATTTGTAGGGTGCTCCTGGCAATCGTGGTTTTCCAGGCTCTGATGGTTTACCTGGACCAAAGGTGAGGTTATCCCATCAACGTTGATGACACTTATGTGGCTGGTGCTGCAAAAGATGCCATTGTCCACCGTGGTGATCTAGCATTGGCCCATGTGGGTCCAGATCTAAAAAATAGTCGGACACAGATGTCATGCCTAACAAGTCCTTCTTATGAAATATGTTCATTATAGTGACTTGGCAGGGAAGGACAATAGTTGGAGGTGTATTGGAGTTTGTTTTCAAACTTTCCAGGGACAGTCCTGAGAAGAACAGGCCATAGACCTTTCCTTTAGCCAATATATGTTTTTTTTTTTCCTTTACTAGACTTACCTTCAAGAGTGTAGTAATTTAAACTCTCAAAATTCTGGGTTTTCTTTTCTAACTCTAAATTATTGGAGTGAGGTTCTAGACACAACTTTAAGTAGTTAATGATGAAGAACCACTATTCTACAAGGAATCCAAATGAGAACAAAATGTGAAGTGACAAGTTTACAAAAATGTTTAATGTTTTTGTAACTCCTTTGACAAACTCTTTTATGTTATACTAGGGGTTTGATTTGTAGAACAAGAATTTTGTATATGCTTGCTTTCGTTTCCCTGTTCTCTTTTTTCTGTCATGTTCTCTTTTGCTTTGAAATAGGGGGCTCAAGGAGAGAGAGGTCCTGTAGGTTCTTCAGGACCTAAAGGAGGTCAGGGGGATCCAGGACGTCCAGGCGAACCTGGGCTTCCAGGTGCTCGGGTAAGAACACAGTATTTGCTACATCAACCCTGGAGAAATGCTTCTGAGAATTCATTGAAGGGTTGTTTTTTGTTTGTTCTTTTGTTTTTTAATAGCATGCTTTTATGACTTGGAATACTTGTTTTTATGGGTTTGACTTGATTCATTATTTTTAATAATCAAAGGTTTGTTATTTTTATCATGTATAGAAAGCACAGTAACTTTTAGTCTCTTTTTTTCCAAAGGAGTATGTATCATTAGTTTTGCCACATGATATGAAAAAAAATCCTGTTTGTCAATTTTTATAATTTTTCTTCCTGACAAAAACGTATTTGACTTTTGGCAGACATCTTTCCTGATAAATTTCATTTTAACAAAATGTCACTTGAACATTCATTTGAACTATGGAATTACCCTTATATTAAGTTGTCAGCAATGCCCCTTAAAGAGAAAAGTATTATACAAAAAGTTGCATGGGGAAATACATCTGACTCAACCTAAGCTCTTTGTCTTAAACCCAATATTAAATGTATGAGTAAGTTTCCTACCATACTTTCTCCTTCTAAATGAGAAACAGGCATTGGGTTCATCTTTGCTTCAGTATTCTTCCTAGATACCTGATAAAGCTGGAATGCCAGCTAAATGACCAGTGAACATTGCTTTTAGTAAAAATGAGCCCAGATTATAGATTGCATTGGACTTGGAGGACTATGAATGAATTATAAAAACCTGATAGGAGGCATAGCTTTGGATTTCCTGAACTTGCAAGGACCTGTACCTGGGGGTTCACCTTGCTGGGACCGGTATACAATGTCCAGGGTGCTATTACAAATATTGGTTATGTGAGATTTCAAACTAGGGTGGCTCCTACAGCCACCATGTAGACTTGTTCCCTCACATCTGGCCTCCCCTTGTGGGAGGCCAAAGGCTAGCTGGGGAGGCTGTGCTGTGAGCACTCCTCCCAATGGAGAGTCCACCTGTGATGCCTCATTGGCATGCTGTGTCGTCTGCCCTGTATCCTTCTGAAGACAGGTTGGGTGAGGCCCATGATGGTCCTGTGAGTTTGTCTAGAGGAGCCCTAGGCTACTGAGAGTGGACATTGCAAAGTGGAGCTTGATCTTTTAAATGCAGTGCCATTTTTACTCTTTAGAATTTACTTCAATTGCACATCAGCAACAAACCGACAACTGCTTTCAATTTTTAGGGTCTGACAGGAAATCCTGGTGTTCAAGGTCCTGAAGGAAAACTTGGACCTTTGGTAAGTAATTTAAACAAAAGTTCACTATCAGTAATATTTCTCAAAAGATATGCAACTTAAATGATGAGATATTTATTTAAGGTTTATTTTGTTTTTCTCCTCTTAATATAAGAGTATGAGGAGACATAAAGATAGACTTTATGTATAGAATAAGAATAGAATCTCTGTTCTAAATGCTCAGATATCTCAGCAATTTTTAAAACACTCAACTGTTCTGATTCACTAAAAAGTATAGCATAATTTAAAAATTACATAACTATTTTTTGATGACTTTATTTTTAAATTTAAAAAAATATTGTTAATTGAAGTATAGTTGATTTACAGTGTTATGTTAGTTTCAGGTGTATAGCAAAGTGATTCAGTTTTAGATGCATATATCTAATTTTTTCAAATTTTTTTCCCTTATAGATTATTATAAAATATCAAATATAGTTCCCTGTTCTATACTTAGGTCCTTGTCGGTTATTTATTTGATACATAGTATTGTGTGTAACTTTTATGGTAAGCAAAGACAAGTCTCAGCTTGGATGATATGAAATTTAGAGTCTTATGTAAAACTTACATTGCTCCTGTCAATTTTGTAGGGTGCTCCAGGGGAGGATGGCCGGCCAGGGCCTCCAGGCTCCATAGGAATCAGAGGGCAGCCTGGGAGTATGGGTCTTCCAGGCCCCAAAGGTAGCAGTGTGAGTACAGTGTATAATGTTTGCCATCTCACCATCATCCTCACTTGGAAAAAGCATGTTTATAGCAAATTGACTAAAATTTAAATTAGCTTGTATTGATTCTTTAGGGTGACCCTGGAAAACCTGGAGAAGCAGGAAATGCTGGTGTTCCTGGGCAGAGGGTAACTATACACTTTCTGCTAAAAGACAAACTAGATATGAAATTCTCCAAATTCTCATGGCCTCATCTCATAAATTCTCTCTCTGCCATGCTAGGGAGCTCCTGGAAAAGATGGCGAAGTCGGTCCTTCTGGACCTGTGGGTCCGCCGGTATGTAATTTTTAATAAGAATATATTCACATTGCATTCTTCAATGATGTTTGTCCAAGACTTTACTTAAGAATAAGTTTCAGAGGGAAGTAAATAACAAAGTGCAAGATGAAAGAATTTCAGTTATATCTTTTCTTTTGATTCTTGGGCTGACATCTTCTGTTTTTTTAAATAGAGTGGTTGACCTTTCCGTTTTAAACTTCTAGAAATGCTGATGGCAAAAGCTACCTTATCATCTCTGTGTTGTCACAGTTGAAACTGAGGAAAATAATGTTTGAGAAATATTTTATAGTATTTTATTTAAAACCTATCAATATTGGAGTTCCCGACGTGGCACAGTGGTTAACGAATCCGATTAGGAGCCGTGAGGTTGCAGGTTCGATCCCTGGCCTCACTCAGTGGGTTAAGGATCCGGTGTTGCTGTGAGCTGTGGTGTTGGTTGCAGATGTGGCTCGGATCCCACATTGCTGTGGCCCTGGCGTAGGCCGGTGGCTACAGCTCTGATTAACCCCTAGCCTGGGAACCTCCATATGCCGTGGCCCTACAAAAGGCAAAAAGACAATAAATAAATAAATAAATAAATAAATAAATAAATAAAACATATCAATATTGAATTATACCTTTTTTTCCTAACAATGTCTTATAGAAATTTATTTAAGCTTTTTGGAGGAGGGACTGATATTTATCCTTTGAGGTATATTTCCATCTCAGGATTTTAAAATTGTGTTTATCAGAAACATTTTTGCATATTTATTTGTTTTGGAATAGGCCAATTTAAATATCTTTCTAAAATGTTAGCTTTGTTTTCTTTAGATACTCTAGTTTTGAAGGCTTGATTAATAATTTTTATGACACTGAGAAACAAGCTGCAATGGAAACATTATCCTTTTAGATTAGATATGCAAAAGTAATGAATTTGTCCATGTCCAATATTGTCAGTTTCTTCCCCATTTTTAAAAATAAACACATATTATCAGTTTCTTCACTGGCTTTAGAAGATTTTTTTCTCACCCACAGGGACTTCAGACAATACCATTAGATGGTTTTTAGGACTAGTTTATTACCTGGAAAAGATGAAAAACTTGTGATTAGAAGAAATACAAAGGAGAAATATTTGTGGTGGTTCACACAAACAGGAAGCAGGCAGAAGAATCTGGCTCTTCATGTTCATGATTTTCTTTCCTTTATAACTTAGGGTCTAGCTGGGGAGAGAGGAGAACAGGGCCCTCCAGGCCCCACTGGCTTTCAGGTATGCACTAACGCAGCTGTCCATTTATTCTTCCCCTAACTAAAGTGCTTTTTAATAAAATGATATGGTTGAGTGATGTGGAATTCTACAATTTTCAAAGAAGTCATCCCTCTTTTAGTAAATAGGATACAGAATACAACATTTGTGTTCAAAGAGAAGGAACAGACGTCCCCTGAAAAACTGATCAAAACCCAAATTTAATAACAAATTAAAAAATCATGTAATGTTCTTGATATCTCAATAAAGTTTACTTAACTATATTAAAGCTTATCTAATTTTATTGTCACAGTGTCTAAATTTTTGTTGATCAAATTTTCATGATTTATCTAAATTTTTAGTATGGTAGATTAGTTAATAGCATGGATAATTATAATTTCGGAAAAAACTTTCAGGACTGACTTTCAGTATTTACTCTAGCAGCCTAAAATATTGTTCTCAGAGCTGTTAAAATATAAAATATATATTTTATATATATATATCCCCACAAATATATATTATATATATATACATATCCCCACAAATATAAAGAACCTATTGTTATAATTTTACCTCTTTTTTGCTAAGCGGTGTGCAAACAAATATCTAAACCAATGAACTGACTAGCTGCCTTGTATTGTTAGAAGATACAGGTTTCTCATTTTGCTTTGCTTAACTTTTGTTTGAACAGTATCTTTTGTTTGAAAATACAACCAGAGAGCTCCATCCATTATAAAAGGTGAACTGTTAACACTGGTGGCTTATTAAACTTCCAAAGTCACAATTTCATTTTCTTACTTTTGTTTTAGGGGCTTCCTGGTCCTCCAGGGCCTCCTGGGGAAGGTGGAAAACCAGGTGATCAGGTAAGTTTTTAATTAACAAGAATAGCAATATTAAAAATAACTGGCTTATATTATCACTTATTATGTATAACACTCTGTTCTGTTCTGCTTTGCTTTACATTTATAATCTCCTTTAATCGTCAGAACAACTCTATGTACTAGGTACTATTATTATGCCCATTTTCGAGGTGAGGAAAATGAAGCATGCAGATGTTAAGTAAATTTCCCAAAGTCACATAGGATATGATTTGAATCCAGATCATGTACTTATAGAATTGTGTTCTTAATCACTAAATATATCTTATTGTAACTGTAGAGTTTTACTGGAGGATTCATAAATGGTTATGCACAGAAACTTACCATTTTATCTCTATCATTTTACCAGCACATTGGTGTATTTAATTTTTTTGAGTGACTTATTCATTCATTTAACTGTTCAACCAATATTTGCTCTGCACTCTATGCTAAGCTCTACTAAACCTTGGTCTTAACCAACTGAACCATATGGACATGGACCTTGCCCTTACATATTATTCTAATAAGAGACAGTGTAGGAAGTCAGTTACAACAGTAGGCGAGGCACAGTATGTGTAAACCTAGAGGATGCACCTAACTCAGACTTTGGAGTTTAGGAAAATTTTCCTGAACAAGTAGTATCTTTTATGATATCTGAAGGATGAGTGATGATAAGCAGGAGGAGGGAAGGTGAAAAAATGCTCTAGGAGTTCCTGTTGTGGCTCAGTGGTAACGAACCCAACTCTATCCATGAGGACACAGATTCAATCCCTGACCTCGCTCAGTGGGTTAAGGATCCAGCATTGCCCTGAGCTGTGGTGTAGGTTGCAGATGTAGCTCAGATATGGCATTGCTATGGCTCCAATTTGACCCCTAGCCTGGGAACTTCCATATGCTGCAGGTGGCAAAAAAAAAAAAAAAAAGAAGAAAGAAAGAAAATACTCCAGGAAATGGGAATAGCAAGCACAAAAGCTTGCTAATGAAATTTAAGCAAGTTTGGTAAGTCAGGAATGTGGAATACAACTTGAGGAGGGTGAAGATGAGCCTGGAGGGTAACAGGGGCGCCATTATGGAAAGTCTTAGTTCGAGTCTAATTTTTTCTTATTATTAGAGTAATGGGAAGCTAACAAAGGGCTTTTAAGTTGAGAGAAATACTATTAGATTTGGGTTTTAGGAAGATTAGGCTACAGCAAAGCCAGTGCATTTCAAGGGACAAGACTGGACACCTACATGATACAGTTATTATCAATATCAGACAGAGAAGTTTAAAATGACAAATTTTCCTTTAGTTAAGCTCAAACTACATTAGTTTGAATTCACAATTCCTAGTAGAGTCTTGTCCATTTTACATGTTCAAGAAATATTTACTAAATTGAATTGAATTGGGTCTATTTAAAAGATTAATAATTCATTGCTTTTAATTTACTTTTATTAAAGGTTTTTCACATTCCATTATGAAATAAAAAGCCTTTGCTTACATTTATTGTCACCAAAAAAGCTAATGAGATAATATTTTGCATATACTCCTTGATAAGGATTAATCATTTGGGTATAGTATAAATTTTTCTGGAAAAGTATTTCCATGCAATATAAGTGATAGTCCGTCATTTATGAGAGGCCATACACATTTTTCCTTTTTCACTATTATGGGCTTAGTCAGACTTCAAATAGTATGTTAAAAGAAATTAGCTATATGATCTGGAAAGATTTCTAATAAATACCTAAAATAAGTGACAGTTATTCATTAAAAAAATTATTTTATAGGGTGTTCCTGGAGATCCTGGAGCAGTTGGCCCATTAGGACCTAGAGTAAGTATTTTCTTCATGATTAACTGAGTTTCCATTGGCTTCATTTTAAAAGAGCATCTTTAATCTTAAACCAGGCTTTATTTTAATCATTAAAATTCTTATACTCAATGAAAGTTAATCTTATGAAAGATATTTTGTCCTGTGAAACTGCATATGCTTACTTCAAGTTGCTTATTTCTAAATTTTTCCCCAATAGAACTCATTTTTCAGATTTCCAGAAACATTTTTCACCCATTTTCAGATCAAGCACTGAGTCTGTTTGTCATTCCTATGTTCTGCTAGGGAGAACGAGGAAATCCAGGGGAAAGAGGAGAACCAGGAATAACTGGACTTCCTGGTGAGAAGGGAATGGCTGGAGGACATGGTCCTGATGGCCCAAAAGTAAGTATGGTCATGAGCTCGGTGTTTTAAAATGTTCTAGAATCACTGCTTAATAACACATGATGGTACTAGAATATGTATCTCTTGTTTTTACAAAATACTTGATTATATACTTTATTCTTTAACAAATATTTAATGAGCAC
Organism: Sus scrofa; assembly: GCF_054392235.1. Taxonomy (NCBI): domain Eukaryota; kingdom Metazoa; phylum Chordata; class Mammalia; order Artiodactyla; family Suidae; genus Sus; species Sus scrofa. The sequence continues at coordinate 108,000,302 of NC_139397.1, read as the reverse complement.
CTACTTGGCTTTTCTTTGGCACTAAAGAGTCAGCTGAAAAAGGAGTCTCTTCTGTGATGGGATTTATGGTAGTACAAAGTAGTACATGGTACAAAGTAGTGTTGCATTCTCATATGCAAATGCATTTCTAATTATTTACAAAAATTTTTAATGACTTTTATTAATAAGCAGAGATAGGAAATTTAAAGTTGCATAGTATAAGAAGGTATTCCTAATCTCCTTTTTCTTGTCTTAGTTTCTATAATTCTGCTTACTAAATATATGAACATATGTCATTTTTGAAATCTGAAAGTAGAGTACATAATAAGGCAAAAATCAGTACCATTTCTTTTTGGATGCCATTTTAAAATTGGTAAAAGACATTGTGGCCAACTTCAGTGCAAACAATTGAAGACGAATTTCCATGATCATACAACATCCCTTATCATCTTCAAGGGACAGGTGATTGCATAAGATCTTCTTCAATTTAGTTACTCAATGAGCCTGAAAACCAGCTTAATATCATGGGTTCTTTAGAGAAAGAAAAGAATATTCCATTTTCTAAATGTAATGTCTTTTTTTTTTTTATTAGAATCCCTAAGCCTATTGCCAAAAAAATAAAAAGAAAAAAAAAAGGCAACTCTGTCATTTTATTTTAATTGGTACTGAATTTCCCAAAAGAGACATTGAAAGCATAAACCAACAATCAAAACAGGAAGGTCTGATTTTTTTTTAATGAATGAGACAATTTTCCTAAATGAAAAATATTAAGCACTATGTTAAACCATATGAAATTGCTGAGATTCTATTTGCCCTACCAAAACAGAAATTCTCTGTGATTCAACCTTAACATGTAGGTGAGCTAACTTATTGTTGGTTCATTCTAGGGCAGTCCAGGACCAAGTGGGACCCCTGGAGATACAGGCCCACCAGGTCTTCAAGGTATGCCAGGAGAAAGAGGAATTGCAGGAACTCCTGGCCCCAAGGGTGACAGAGTAAGTTTGGTTTTTTTAGTTCATCCATTTAGACTTTCTACTGGTAAGGATCTCCTGGGCAGACTTCTACCATCCTGAATCACAAGTCATTCATTAATTGATTCTTTCTTTCTTCTCATATTTATATATATGGGGAGAGAGAGAAAAAAATACACAGTCTGGGGGCATTGTTCTAGGCTCAAGGGGATACAGCTATGGACATAAGAGATAAATCCCTGCTGTCATGAAGCTTCCCCGGAAGCACAGGATAAAGAAATTGACTGACTAAATGGTGTTTTGTGTTTTTTTCCCAGGGAGGCATAGGAGAGAAAGGTGCTGAAGGCACAGCTGGAAATGATGGAGCGAGAGTAAGTGAAATCATTCATTTTATCACCTGGGCTAGGAATCAACGTCATGATTATCATATGAATTTGCCTGAACTTTCCAAAATAAAGTTCATGTTTCCATGGTGGTCAGGATTTGGAAAATGATTAAATTTTAGATTTGACGTTGATTGACCATAGATATTAATTTTGCTTACCTTAACTTAGAACAAGCCAAAAAGGAAAGTCATTATTATTATTCTTATTACTGTTATTATTACTTATTCTTATTACTGTTATTGGTCTTTTTAGGGTCACACCCTCGGCATGTGGAAGTTCCTAGGCTAGGGGTCGAATCGAGTTGTAGCCACTGCCACAGCGGCACCAGATCCAAGCCTGGTCTGCCACCTACACTGCAGCTCATGGCAACATCGTATCCTTAACTCACTGAGTGAGGCCAAGGATCGAACCTGCATCCTCATGGATGCTAGTCAGATTTCATTTCCACTGAGCCATGAGGGAACTCTGTAAAGTCATTATTGAGAGAATGAAATAAGACGTATTATTATTGTACATGTGAGATTGGTGCTTTAAGCAGTGGGGCCCTTTTTATCTTTATCATCCTTTAATTTCATGTGCAATTTTAAAATTAGAGTGATGATCTAGGAGTTCCCCTCATGGCGCAGTGGAAACAAATTCGACTAGGAACCATGAGGTTGCGGGTTTGATCCCTGGCCTTGCTCAGTGGGTTAAGGATCCGGCGTTGCTGTGAACTGTGGTGTAGATCGCAAACACAGCTTGGATCCCACATTGCTGTGGCTCTGGTGTAGGCTGGCAGCTGTAGCTCCGATTAGACCCCTACCCTTGGAACTTCCATATGCCACGAGCGCGGCCCTGAAAAGACAAAAAAAAAAAAAAAAAAAAAAAAAAGAATAATGATCTAATGAGTCATTTTAGATTTCATTCCAGTGCAGGCAAGTAGAATTTTATAGAGTAGACAAAGGTGTGATAAATGTTTCGCAATATACTACATGTTGGGTTGAGAAAATTACTGCCTGATGAATCATCATTAATGCTTTCATCAATAAAGAGACTGAATAAGTGAAATGTAAAGAAGCATTGTTGACCTCAAAGCATTGTTTAACTCCATGTCAAAAATTGACCTTTAATTAGCCTTATGTCCTCAAAAATAGAATGTATTTGCAATTCCAAGGATAATCAGGCAATCAGATTAAAAATATATTTTCAGACATGAATGATTATCTCAGGTAGTTACAGTCACTCAGACGTTCAATATTTCCTGGAAATAGTTCTTGATATTTGATAAATAGTTTCTGTTTTAGTATGACATGCTTTGTTGTTAGTTGTCATCCTGTGCCCTGACAGTAGCAGCTGTATTATTAAAAAAGAGATGGCACTCAGAGTTGCCTGGTGGCTCAGTGGGTGAGCAATCCAACATTGTCACTGCTATGGCTCTGATTACTGCTGTGGCTCAGGGTTCAGTCCCTGGCCCAGGAACTTCCACATATCACATGTGTGGCCCAAAAATTTGTTTTTAATTTAAAAAATAAATAATAAATAAGAGATGATACATAGCCACTGTTAATATTTTTATTCTGCCCATTGAGCCACTGTTAATACGGTGATTATTTTAACTTTTGATTAAAAAATAAAGTATATTATAGAAAAGTTTTAGCCTTAGTGATAATTATCCCTTTTTTTCTAAAAAGCTAATTAAGGATGAAATAGTTTAGGAAATTTATGAACACAAATTGTCTCTTGCTTTTTAATTAAATCTAATATTTGGTTTACTATGTCAAATACAGTGTAAGTAAATCTGGTTTGCTGTTTGTATTTCATATCATGGTTGGTCTGGAATGCACCGTAAGTAGTGATGTGCTGTTTGAAGGAGTGATGCATTGATAGTTTAAGGAGAAATTTGAAATGCGTTTGTACTATTCCTTTGAATTACTTCGAAAATTCAGTGTAATAGGATCAAGATTTAAGCAATGCCTGCTTTATTTTTAGTGAGGGAAATATACTGTTTTGCAGAAGAAGCAGGGTATTTGCTGTAATCTCATGGTAAAGGAAAAAATGAATAACATTTTTTTCTCTATGAAAAAAGTCTGTGAGTTTAATGAAGTCATCTTTATATTTAATCAGATCCTTTAAAGAAGTATATTAGGTAAATGGCCGGCGGAATATTGTTTTATTATAGATCTAGAGAATTTAAGATCAGTTTTCTCATGTTCTTGTCAAAAATATACAATTAAAAAAATCACTTTGTTCCTTAAGTTTCTTTAGTAATGCATACGGAAATTAAATGACAAAAGAATATCTGGGAGGCTTGTGAAGAGGCAAATGCACAAATATCATAGAGAAAAGTTGTCTGGCAAAGGACTCCAGTTTGAAAGATTAAACAGCAGTGTAAAGATTGTGACCATGTGTCAAGGAAACTCCATGCAGTAGCTAGTCCCCTATACTGTGAGTGACGGAAGCTGTCAGCTTCAGTGTAGCTGGGTAGTGCCACTCCTTTTCACCTCAGGAGAAAGCAGAAGACTGAATGCATTAGCACAATTTCACATTTTTTTACCTTTTTTTTTTTTTTTTTTTTTGTCTTTTTAGGGCGGCACCCATGGCATATGGAGGTTCCCAGGCTAGGGGTCAAATTGGAGCTATAGCTGGCAGCCTACACCACAGCCACAGCGAGGTAGGATCCAAGCCGCGTCTGCGACCTACACCACAGCTCAAGGCAACACTGGATCCTTAACCCACTGAGGGAGGACAGGGATCTAACCTGTGTCCTCATAGATACTAGTCAGATCTGTTTCCACTGAGCCACAACAGGAACTCCTCCCTTTAAAAAAAAAAAATGAGATATTTCATCAGCATAATTTAAGAATTTAGTATTCTATACGAAAGAAGAAAAGCCTCTTTTCAATCTGTAGTCCAATTTCACATAGGTATTAGCAAAATTAAATAGGCTAAGAAACATAGAAACATTTGTTGAAGGGTAACAGTAACGTAGTGCTGTTTAAAGACAGTGTTATATATGGATGAGTTGAGTTGGATGAAAGAGATTCACATTTTGTGGAGAAAATCCAGTGGAAATTGTTTTAGGCTAGATAGAAAAACATTGAGGAGATACAGATTATATCATTTATTACAGGTCGTGTTTTACACATGCAGCTAAGCCATAACAATATGGTCCTTTCTTTGTTAGTTTATTTAAACTTGAAAATTTCTGTGCATTCTTTTCCTCAATATGCTTATGTTCTGTTAATTGACAGGGTCTTCCAGGTCCCTTGGGTCCTCCAGGTCCTGCAGGTCCCACCGGAGAAAAGGTAATTCACAAATTGTTACTTTGTGGACTCAAAATCATGAGATTGAATGCCGGCTCTTTTTCGTAGTGTTTACTCTTTCATAAAATATTATGGTTGGGCTAGAGTTTACCACAGAGTTCTCCTCCATCTGCCCCACATCTAGAGCCCAGTGCCCTATAGTTGGACTATGTTTTGCTACTGCATTGGACAATAACCACCTAAAATCTGCTTTCTAGGGTGAACCTGGCCCTCGAGGTTTAGTTGGCCCACCTGGCTCCCGTGGCAATCCTGTAAGTGACAGTATTTTGATGTTCTCTAGTATGAGATAGAGCAGTAAAACAATTCATCATTTTGTTTTGATTTTTTAATATAAAACCATGCCCACTGGATTTAAGTTTCTTTTAACTTCCTGGTTTTACCTTTTAGTTTTCTCATGAAACTTAAAAAAATCAGTGTATTATTTCTATACCGTCTATTAAGTTTAAGTAAGCACCTCATTTATTAAATATTTATAAGCTCCTTTGAGACTTGGGCCTTGGAAATTTTTTCTATGACCCTTATCTCTACATCACCCTTATGAGGCTGCCTCAAGCAATATGTCTACTTTCTTTATATATACATTATAAAACACTACAGAATTATATAATTGTATTTTAAAGTGTGTGAAAGCTACGGTAATGTTTGTCGTCTTCTAGGGTTCTCGTGGTGAAAATGGCCCAACTGGAGCTGTTGGTTTTGCTGGACCCCAGGTATAATTTTCCAGTATCCTTAATTTGCAAATGGTCATTATTTTTGTTATAGCAATAAGTCTAATTATCATTGTCATATGTTTTGAAAGTATATTCAAGAGTCTGGAAAACATAGTTTTCTAGGCAATATTCTCATTTTCAATACATTTTTTCATTGATTGACGCAAAAATGGATGAATTTACATTATTTTGATTATATATTTGCTATAGTAAAAATGTGGTGGGATAACTTATTTTTTCAGACCATCTTCAAAAATTTCATTGGAATATTTTCTACTTTCAAGCTTTTATAGCGATTACAAAGCAATTTACAATATATAAAAAAAATGGTTTGTTAGTAATAATTATTATAAAATGATTTGTCTATAAGTGTTAAAATCAATTGCATAATTATTCAATTGATATAGGGTCCTGATGGGCAGCCTGGAGTAAAAGGTGAACCTGGAGAGCCAGGACAGAAGGGAGATGCTGGGTCTCCTGGACCACAAGGTCTAGCAGGATCCCCAGGCCCTCATGTAAGTCTTAAAAAAGGGAGACACAACTTGAGTCCAGTGCCAATGTAAACCTTATGTTTAGACCATCTTTCTTTACCTCAGCAATCTTTTGTTTGTTTCTATTTAGGGTCCTAATGGTGTTCCTGGACTGAAAGGTGGTCGAGGAACTCAGGGTCCTCCTGTAAGTTGGTTTGAAGCTCTGGAAATTACACACAGCTAGATACAGATGTCTAGTACTTTATAGCCATTTTAAGTTAATTGGAAGCTATAACAAGGTATTAGTTGTATAACTGTACTGTAGTAGAAAGCACTTTACTTTGATGACGATCTTATGATCTTGGAGGCCCAGCTGCCTCATATGTAACATAAATAATATATTACCTGTAGAAGAGGGAACAAATAATGTGAAAATACTTTATATTTCTGTTATATAAAATATTGATGTGGTTCTAGGCCTTACCTTGAACATACTTATATATATTTGAGATAAATGGAAGGTGGAAAGAGAAAAATAGCATCCTTCCTACCAATTAATCCAGATCCATTCTCAAACACATAGGATTCAAGAAAAAAAAAAATATTGATCACAAACAGGGAGTGGAATATAAAGGCCTAAGTATCCCTGTAAAAAAATAGACCCTAGAAAGTATGTGTAGCTAATTTTTACTTTAGAATTGTTTAGACATGTGATTGCCAAGGGGGAGAGGGAGGGAGTCAGATGGACTGGGAGTTTGGGGTTAGTAGATGCAAACTATTGCATTTGGAGTGGATAGCAGTGAGATCCAGCTATACAGCACAGGGAACTGTATCTAGTCACTTGTGATGGAACATAAGGATAATGTGAGAAAAAGAATGTATGTATGTATATATATATGTATGACTGGGTCACTTAGCTGTACAGCAGAAATTGATAAAACATTGTAGGTCAACTATAATAAAAAAATAACATTGTGTGATATTATATTTCTAGGGTGCTACAGGATTTCCTGGTTCTGCTGGCAGAGTTGGACCCCCAGGTCCTACTGTAAGTCAATTCAGTAATTCAGATCATTAATAGTGGAGTAATTACATACACACATAAAAATACACACATACCTATACATAATATTATGCTACACATATATGTATTTGAGTTATTTTGGTTCTTTTGTTTAATCCCTTAATGATTTGTTGACCTATTTGTTGACCTAAATTCTCTTGTCCCAGTAATTCATACTGGTATGTTGTCAGGCAAATCCGTCTTTAATCATCTAATGTTTCTTAGAGGAGTTTATTTACAAGTCCTTTTAACCCCAATGTTTGACTATTACTTCATTTGGCAGCTAAATACTAACAGTTTTGTGTGCTAATAATAATTTTTTTTTTCAGTTAGGAAATGTTATTATTTCATTATAACATCAAATCAGACAGAATAAATATTACATATTCATAGTTGGGTCAGAGCCTTATGAGGTTTCAAAATTCAAGTTAATTCAACACACACTTTTTTTAAAAAATTTCAAATCACTTTACTTTTATCTTTAATTTTTTCAGTTGAAATATAGCTGATTTATAATATTGTCAGCACGGTTTTAATAATGACTCAAAGGTAATCATCTGCAAATAATTTAGATTTTCCTCTGGGAAATGAATCTGCAGTTGTGTATTATGTTTTATTTAAATCCACTGAGTGACTGATAGGAAAAATGGACCTGTAAGGCTTGGGAATCTCCCTCTGAGGGCATTAGGTCTTCTAACATGGCTTCTACTTTGCCCTTCTGGATCTCTTTCTGTGTTGTACTAGGGAGCTCCAGGACCTGCAGGGCCCTTAGGGGAACCTGGGAAGGAGGGACCTCCAGGTCTTCGTGGAGACCCCGGCTCTCACGGGCGAGTGGGAGATAGAGGACCAGCTGGCCCTCCTGGTGGCCCAGGAGACAAAGGGGACCCAGGAGAAGATGGGCAACCTGTAAGTTTGCATCTTGGTTCTAGACTATCTCTAACTGGAATATTTACTGGTAGAAACCCATAATAACTACTGCCATAGAGAAATGGGTTATATATTATCCTGGGCACTTTTGTAATCCTTTAAGTGCCTTGTACCCTATAAGTTTTTAATTTACTATTCTGTGCTCTAGGAAAAAGGTGTATGTACAGATACAAAAATACAACAGTAATGGATATGGTTTTCAAAAACTAACAACGAAACATTTTTTTTTTGTTAAATATCCATACTGAATGAAGAAAACTTTTTAAAGCAAACTATTTTATTTAATATTCATATGCCTCAACATAATGTATTTAGATAGAGCCCTATTTATTTTCTTTGTTTTAAAAATTTCCTTGTCATTCTAAAAGAGGAAACTTATTTGCCCAAATAGCTACCTCTTTTATTCTACCAATATTCACATTAATATTCAAGTTCCTTCCCAACTAATTAGCCATTCTCACCTTTAAATCATGTTAGAGGTTTGGTGTGAATTACACATTATGACTACTCAAAAGTAGATGGTTTTATGGAACAGAGAACTTATTCTCATACCCAAAAAATAGGTAAAGCTGTGATCTGTTATAAAGTGCTTGCATATGGTTTTCCCTGGAGAACTTCTCATTACAGTTTGTCTTCAAAATTAGGGTCCAGATGGTCCCCCGGGTCCAGCTGGAACTACTGGGCAAAGAGGAATCGTCGGCATGCCCGGGCAGCGTGGAGAGCGAGGGATGCCTGGCCTTCCAGGCCCAGCAGTGAGTAGCTGTATTGGTCAATATTTCATCTGATTATGGGTAATATAACTTGTGAAGAGAGGATTTATGTTTTTTTCTTAATAAACAAGTCTTTTTCAGACACAACTTCTGAATATCTCAGAAGCCTTTTGACTTGAAATGTCAAATTCTTTACTTAAGTACCTTCAAAAGCCTTTGAAAAATATATTTATTTAACCCCGGGACTAGAGAAGTAGACAAATAAGGATATGGATTTTGGGTGACTCTAAATCTTTCTTCAAAGATTAAAAATATCATTGAGTTGGAGAAGGGGGATGATCTCCTGGTGAGTAGGTAGCCTCTTTTTAAATAAACATGCCTAACAGAAACATTCGTATTTCACAGTTCAGAGAGTAAGTTTTCATAAACCATCAAAGGGAAGAAGTAGTTGAGCTAAAGTCATACTGGAGGTGAAAGTGGGGTGAACTATAAAGAAGGATTCTGAAAGTAATCTCCTGGTCCCTGGAGGCTGTGAAGAATCTCATATTCCCTAGAGTAAGGATAAAAGTTAGCTTTGAAGAGACTAAATTTTACTGCTGAAAGTTTACATGTTTGAGGGGAAAAAAAAAAAAAAAGATGTTTTATATAGAATGAAGACAGAGAGAGGTACTGCTGGCACCTTGGAACTGGGGACATGTGGATGGAGATCTGAAACCAGCAAACCAGGGGTTAAGGGATGTTTTGGTGTTATGGAGGTGAGCCATGGAACCTGGAAGTAAACTCTGCCAATAGTGAGACCAAAGTGCCAGGATATAGAAATAAAGGGAAGTGAAGGCAAAATGAATAAAGATGAGCATATCTTACCAGTGATGCAGATTCAAGAAAGACATCCAGAACTGATGACAGTACCTCAGATTAGAACCCAAAGTGCATCTGAGTTGGTGCAAAGGTTACTTTTATATGTCAAGATGAGTGCGATAAGAAGTAGGCAACCCCCTCAGAAGGCACTCCAGTGACATGGGTGTTGTGGAATAATGGACAATTATTCTCATAGAAGGAGGGGTGGGGATGCTGTTTGAATAAACATAGCCTTGATGTGAACTGACATCCTTAACTTCTTCAGAAGTGGTTGCCTTATTTATACTTTCATTTCAGGGCACACCAGGAAAAGTAGGACCGACTGGTGCACCAGGAGATAAAGGCCCCCCTGGACCTGTGGGACCCCCAGGCTCAAATGGCCCTGTGGGAGAACCAGGACCTGAGGTAAGTACTGTAGTGAAAATCGCTCTCCCCTTCCTAGCTCGGTGTCATGGGGACATTTTTTTTATTTACCAATCACTTTAGAAATTTAGAAATTGTACTTTTGACCTGAAGGAAGTTTCCTAGTGATGTTTTTTAATGTATTCTTTTCTAAAGAGTTGACTAAATGATAACGTAAGGGAAAGGTAATGATATTGGTGTCTTTGCTCTGACCATCTATTCTGGAATCAAGTATTTTTGATGATTTAAGTTGTTACCAAATTGTTTTGAAGGTGAAAGAACATAACCATTTGTCTTTTATCTTGTTATTATTTCATTCTGTAATGGCATATTTATCAGAATTGCCAAGTTTTATGGTGATAGGATTAATATAATTGTTCCAGCTTATGAAAAGGGCAAAATAAGCAGAGATCATTTTGCTTAAGTGTCCCTATAAAGTAACATTATGGATATCATGTTCCCTTAGGCTCTTTTGAGAGGAAATCAGCTTTGGAAAGGTAATTTGAGAAGTTGCAATTTGGAATTTCCTCTCTTCAGTGCTTTATTGAGTAAATCACAAAATAGTTAATGTCACATCTTCTTGAAAGAAACAATGCCTTTCAGAGCAATTTTTGATCAAGTGGTAAAAGTATAATTCTGGGGAAAAAAAAGGAAAGAAAATAGGGAAAGAAGACTATGTTTTTAAAAGTAATTTAGTATCTAAACATAATTATTTCAGAACTTTCAAGGTATTATTCGGGTTAGTAAAAGTGAGGAAAACCATACAATGGTAATATAAACAAAATGTAAAATACCAGGAATGGATTTTTTTGTCTATTTATTTCAAAGACTTTGAATACTTTTCTTTTTTGCCTTTTTGGGGCCACACCTATGACATATGGAAGGAAGTTCCCAGGCTAGGGATTGCATCGGAGCTGTAGCCGCCAGCCCATCGGAGCTGTAGCCACCAGCCACAGCAACACCAGATCTGAGCCACATCTGCAACATACACCATGGTTCACGGCAATGCCAGATTCTTAACTCACTGAGCAAGGCCCAGGATCAAACCTGCGTCCTGATGGATGCCAGTCAGATTCATTTCCACTGAGCCACACCAGGAACTCCTATTTTTTCTTTTTTAATATAAAAAATAGAAAGTAAGAATTTAGATGAAGTGTAGGAGGCACACCAGGAGGAGTGTCCAGGGGCCTCCCTGGTGGTGGAGCTCCTCCATCTGGTGGCACCTCTGGGCCCACCATTGAAGAGGTTAAGCCAACTGACACCAAACACTGAAGAACCCAAATCTATAGCAAATTCTAGGACAGTCTTAAAGTGGAGCTGCTGTAGTAAATAATGGGCATTCTTAACACTTGAATATGAAATATGTACACAGGGAAAGGTAATGATATTGTACTTTAGAAGTACTATATTATAAGTGGAAAATATGTGTCAAATAAAACTGTATTTAAAATTGGCACCAAAAATATAAGAATGTGTTAATAATTTTACAAGCAGATCAAAGTAATAAAAATATGGCAGAAGACTTGCTTCTACTGAAATTTCCATAAATGCTAATTTATAATATGGAAGAGAGGTGGGAAACATGCTATAATTTTTCTGACAATTGGAATGTGATTTTTTTTTTTTTATTACTCAGTTAATTCTTTTTTCAAATGTGTTTCTTTATAGGGTCCAGCTGGTAATGACGGTACTCCGGGACGGGATGGTGCTGTTGGAGAACGTGTAAGGGCAATTTCACTGATTAAAATATCTGGAGTGATGTAAATTTGAACCATTTTACTGAAAAGTAAAAATCTACTTTTTCTTCTCCTGGTTCCAGTTTGGCCCTGATTTTTCTGATAGTAGCAGTCTTTTTTGTTAGGTCATAATTTGAGTAGATCTTGTAAGTGAAATGAGGTTTGAATACACAGCAATGCAGCAATGTGAGATGGCCTTTTTCAAATTAACAGTAGGAAACAAATTGCTTTCATATTTGGTGCATCGTGAAGGCTTTGAATAAAGATACATATGAAGTAGTCTGATTATTAAACTCATTCACAAAAGTACGGAAGCTGTATAACATCTAAATTTCTCTACTCACCTAAAGTGAATGTCACGTGAGGAAATAATCCATCTCTCTCTAAATATTTTATATTTCATGATGTGTTTTAAAAAATTTGAAGGGTGCTGAACTGAAAATATCCCCAACCGTATCTGAAGCTCTAGTGCCTTTGGGAAGTCACACAGTTGTCTCAGACTACAGAGTAGTAAACAGAAGGCAACCAAACAAATAAAAAACCCCAACTCTCTCTGATGTCTGTTATGATGCAACGTGGACTTTGAAACCAGCAAGACCTAGATTGGAATCTTGATTCCTTAAGTAACTAACTATGTGATCTTGAACAAATTTTCTGAACCTCAGTTTTCAAATAGTTTAAATGTGATTAATCCCTATACCACTGGGCATTTTGTTTTAAATGATGTGTTTAAAGTGTCTGGTAGGCATTCAAAGAGAGAGGAAGAAAGAGTTTTGAGGACTCCGCCCCTCCTCCCCACTGCCATCTACCATAAAGCCAGGGAATGCAAATTCTCTTAGCATCTGAGTTTTTCCCTTGGTGGTGTATATTCTCTAGTACAGTAGTCAAAGGTTTTGCTGATGTATCCCCTGATTCGGTTTTGAAATTCTGTGTAGCCCTATGGATATTTTAACTTGCCATCACATTTTATTTTAATCATAAGTTTTAATAGTTGCAAAGGAGGTAATTTGTGGTAAATCCTAAGTGTATATGTGCTTTCAATATTCAATGTATTACGTGTCCATTTTCTAAACGAATCACCAGTTTGTCCTGGTTACCAAACTAATTAGTCAAAAAGACTTAATTTCCATAAAAAAGGACAGACTCCATTTTTTTCAAGTCAAATAATTGTATTAATATATGTTAATATTAACAATAATCTCTCTCTGACCTCTTAAAGAGACAAGTAAGGTTTGGAACCTTGTCCTAATTAAGTCACCTGGGTAAAATAAGGAGCATTCTCTTTATCTCCAAATACCTCTTTGCTTTATTCTCAAGGTGACTTTGGATTCTGGAAAAGTCCCTTAGTTTGATACCCAGTGGTGTTTACTCCTTGGAGCATTGCACCGCAGTAAGACTGCCAAGGGATAAGATCTGCTTTTATTTCATGAAATGGGAGAAGAGTGATAAGGAAGGATGCTCCAAATCAGTTTCCTGAAAGAACACATGTGAAGTTGAAAACTAGGAAGTGGTTTCCTTAAAATTTTCTGTCTTGGTTTTTACACTCTGGAAAGTTTTTGTTTATACCAAGTGTACAGATACCCCAGTTGGAAGGATTTCTGGTCAAAGAAACAGGCTGAATTCTGGAGATAACCATTCCTGTTCTCTAGCAATCTTGATTATGGGAATAATAGGGTGAGAATGAGGGCAGAGATGAAACTGGGGAGAAATATCTTATTCCTTTCAGTTTGATTTATTAATAATAAATTTAAGTAAAATATTTAAGTAAAATAATGTTTTAAAAAAATATTTTTTTTCCTTATGAATAGCATGAGCATATAGAATACTGTTATTTTAGAATAAATATTAAAAGGACAATATCATGGTTTTCTTGTCAGGGTGATCGCGGAGACCCTGGGCCTGCAGGTCTGCCGGGCTCTCGGGGTGCCCCTGGAACCCCCGGCCCTGTTGGTGCCCCAGGAGATGCAGGACAAAGAGGAGACCCGGTAAGAAGTGTCCATTTTACACTGACCATTAAAAACATCAATATGCTGTCTTATGAGCTACATATACGCATGCATACAATGACATGTGTGCTTAGGGACTCTAAAGAATAATAAATGGTCAATGATGATTTAATTTTTTTAGTCTTAAAAATTTAATTCTAATAGGTGTTCAAAAACCCTGATGCTTTGACTTTCATCATCTTTAGGAAATCAAATAATAAGTATCATGTCAAATTTAAGTAATAATGTCTTATGTAATCAACTAAGGTGATCTTCATTCAGTGAAGTCCATTAGTAAAACTGACCTTAGAAGTGTCATTGGAGTTATAGTGAGCATATTCTTTTTTTATACTTAAGGACATTACCCTGATTTTAATTAATTAGCCATAATAGTATATCCTTAGATACGCATACACACATATAAATATTCAACTACAAATACATGTTCTTGAATATTACATCTATATAATTTATCCACTTATTTTAACATATCAATTTTTGTGAACATCTCTTCTAGGGTTCTCGGGGTCCTATAGGACCACCTGGTCGAGCCGGGAAACGTGGCTTACTTGTAAGTTTTCTGTTTTGTTTTGTTTTAATATGTCTTCCTATATAAAATATACTCCCAAATAAGTACAATTTAAGGTTCACGAATGAAAATTACCAAATTCTTCAAGCTTTGGACAAAATATTAATTTAAAATAATATCCAGGTGTTTATATTTGTTTTTATAATTTTAATATAGCTCTTCTGAATTTAACTGTGAATTATTTCAGTAATCAATCAAGACTTTGGAGTCACAATTTTCTCCCAAAATAATGGCAGTAATAGTGCCATTTGCTGAGATTTTCTAATATTTACATAGGGAAATGGGTTTAAAAGTTCTTTGTAAACTTCGAAAGTGCTATTCAAATATATTTTATTTTCAACTAGACTGCCCTACCCATGTTTTGATTTTTTTGTATTTGCAGTTGCTTCCAGATTAATGATTGTTGTTTTTTCATGAATGAAGCATCTCTTATGGGCAGCCTGTGATCATATTTCTTTCACACCCATTATATAAATGAATATCTATACTCATGAAAAACAATTTTAGCCTTAGAATTATGTCCTGTTAGTAAATCATCATTCTCAGCTTTGATTTGAGCTAGGCTTGAGGAGATTTCATAGTTAATGTCAAAAATGATTTTCTAACCAGTTACAGTTTTTTTTTCCGTGATTTCCATGAATTCTAGTTAATAATTTAGTTAATGCTTTCTGGTTTAGTTAGTTAATTTGGTTCAGTTTACTTTTAATTATGAAACTTAGGGAAATCCCTAAATTAAACTAACCTTTCTGACATGATAAAAACATTCGGACTGATTTTAGCATTTAAGTACATTATTGTATAAAATGCATAAAAGTTACTGAGATCTAGTCTTGTTTTTATTATAAAAAAGATTCCCATACTATTTGACAATTAGTATATCCAAACAAAATAGGAACCAAACAAAATAAGAACAAAAAACTAATAAGGGAAAGATTAACCCGAGAGCCAGTCTGTTTGATGATCCTCCATTCTCCAAAGTTGGATGGATAGTTTCATTTCTCTTTTAGGAAAACTTTAAAGACAACAGAAGCTTCACCTATAATAGGTGACTCTATGCTATTTATCAGTTTCCTGTGAACTACTCAACCCTTGGAGCTGCCTTTATTCCCCAAGACTTAAAAATAAACTAACAAAGGAGAAGCCTCTGACTTATAAGATTGATCAGATAATTTTCACCTCTTAGTGTAGCTTCTATTCCCATACTTAGATTCTTACCTGTTACTTTTTCTTTAGTTCCCCAGGATTAGGGTTGATAAATTTGGGTACAGATATTGCAGATATGAGGATCATATAGAATTTATTTGTGTTTTCTTTAGAAAAGTGTGGCTTGATGATGATATTCCTCTTTTCATTTGCTCAAAAAAGTTTTTGCCAATTTCTTTTTTCCACCAGTTTTATTGAGCTATAATTCGTGTATAACACTGTATGTGTTTAAGGTGTACAACATAATGATTTTATATAGGTATATATTGTAAAATGATTACCACAGTAATTTTAATTAACATCTGTAATTTCATATAGTTAGAAATTTTATTTTTTTGTGGTTTGAACTTGTAAAGTCTACTGTCCTTGCAACTTTTAAGTACGGCCAATTTCTTAGTATAGTCCCAGCTGTCATATCTAGCTAGTTTATCTGCATATGCAAATTTAATAAATGTTTTATTCTTAGAAGTAACATAAGTAAATAAGAACTCATTTTAATTTAAAAGAATATGTAGTGGCAATATTTTTACATAATGATATCAGCTAAATATGTGAAATATAGTCTTTGAAAAATGTCTCAGGCTAGATCAAACCTAAAACTACCTCTTTTTAGTCTGACTGTAGGAAAAACATTAAAAAAATCTGAATCTTTTGGAAAGCATTACTATGCATTTTATGTTTTTAGTGACCACTTTCATTCTTTGAGAAAAATAGAAAAAAATTAGTAGGTCTAATACTATTTAGATAAGTAAATATATTAATATGTATAAAAGATAGTACTCAAAATGTAGCAAGTACAGTTGCACAAAGTAAAATTGTAGTAAACTATGGTCTCAACAGGCAATATCTATTCCATGACCCTATTTTTTAGGGACCCCAAGGACCTCGCGGTGACAAAGGGGATCATGGTGACCGAGGTGACCGAGGTCAGAAGGGTCACAGAGGCTTCACTGGTCTTCAAGGTCTTCCTGGACCTCCCGTAAGTTATTCCTTTAAGTATTACTTACCCTCCAAGTGAAAATACACGTGTGTCTTGACATAAATATTTATTTGTCTATAAATGGATGGATGTTTTTGTCTTTTCATTTTTTAAAGAATATCTTGATGAATAACTAATTACCTAGTTATCCTATATAATTGTTCATTTATTTGCTGTAATTTCTAAGAAAAAAAGCAAAAGGGGATTGCACCATTACTCCTACCGCTGGGTTTATTATTGGTCAACTCATGTAGACATTGTAGAGATTTATTACTTTATGAAAGTAGTTAGTGCTGCTAAAGTCAATGATAGGACATTTTTAAAAGCTGAAAATTGTAATTCATAGGATATAAATATTCTGGCATCATTTTTTTTTTCCTACTTAGGGTCCCAATGGTGAACAAGGCAGTGCTGGAATCCCTGGGCCATTTGGCCCAAGAGTAAGTAACAAAACTTAATAAGTTGCAGATGCAAATAATAATGTGCTTGGTGACTTATTCTTAGTATTTGGGTATTGTTTTCATGGCATTGAAGCTGGGTGGGCCTCGGTTCTCTGAAGCAGGCAGTGAATGTATGAGACAAACTATTCAGCCCTTACCTTTAAGTAAAAATATCCTGAAATACGACATATTACCTCATAGGTCATAAATTAAAACTTTTACCTAGGGTGGATATTGTTCTCTGTTAGTTTATTTTCGTATTCTGTGTTTATTGAAATTTCCATTTAATCTTACTCTTTGAGATAATACAATAAGATTTACTATGAAGTGGAGACAGATTTTGAAGCTGGATATAGATTCCTCTAAGTAATTGTAATTGTTCCTTAGAAGTCATTGGCATAAGGCTAATTAGGAAGCAAATCATAAAATAAAACCAATATTTGAAGCTTTTAGAAATTCTATATTAGTATTAATGCTGCCTCTAATAGGTCATTAATGCCATGAGACAATTGACATATACATAACTATTTGGGAATATCATTAGAAGGAATTTCTGCTTTGTCTTAATATAGTGTAAATAAATCATACATAAAATTGAGAATAGTATCAAAATTACTAGGATGTAATGAGATTCTGGTGTATAAGCACACAAATTTAATTTATAACACTCCAACTTCTGTCATTTGCTTATTCCTAGTTAATTGAGTTTCTAATTAAGTTTATAATACATGAAATTTGATGAAACATCTACCAGTAAAAGTCAATGACTAGTCCATTAAAGTTTTTAAGTGACACTGGTCTTTTACTCTGCATGGATGATGGGGAAGTTGTGTGTGATGAAGTAGTAAACATTGGAAAGTGCTGGAACTACATTTATTAGTCATTAGGAAAATGAATCTGAGAAATCATTGTGATAGCTCCATAAAGAAATAGTCCTTTGATTAGACAAATACACGGCAAAGGTTTTCTTCCTGAAGTCTAAAATACAGTCTTTGTTTCTTGCAGGGTCCTCCAGGCCCTGTTGGTCCTTCGGGGAAAGAGGGAAACCCTGGGCCGCTTGGGCCAGTCGGACCTCCTGGTGTGCGAGGCAGTGTTGGAGAAGCCGGCCCCGAGGTAAAATCACTGAGATTTGTATGCAAGTAATACTTTTGGTTCCCATAGCTTGGATTCTATCTAAAGAAGGTCTGTGCAGCATGATGGACAAGACTGAAGGAACTCTGAAAACAAGCCTAAAAGTCATGAGCTTGTCTGTATAAGAAGCTATTTCATACATTTTAATACAGCTTATTCAGAGTATATAAAATAAGAGTCCAAGCTACCTGGCCTTGACTTCATGTGATGCCAATGAGCAAATAGTGTTATGATTGTATTATAATTAGAGTTATGAAAATGTTGCTTTGCTTTAAGTGGCAATAGACTGTGAGATTTGATGCATGTATTCATTCATGAAAATCCTGAAAAGTAAGGCATATGATATTGAAGTTTTATTCACTGAAAATGAAATTCAGAAAGGATTTCAATTAAAACTTTTAATAGAGTATTTCAGTAGTATCAACTTGAGAATTATGTAAATTATAAATTGCTTTAGTTAGACATTGACTTCTCAAAAACCAAGCTTTGAAAAAAAACCTCTCACCTATTTGCCATGCACGCATGTATGTATGTGCATGTGTGTGTATATATATATATATATATATAATTTTGTTCCCCTCCCTGGTGTTTCTTCCTCTTTGGTTTTATTTTCCTTTCCTTTTCTTGTTTATTCTGTCTCTGCCCTTTCTTGGAAATACCGTTAAACCAAATATTTATTATTTGTTACATGGAAAAAATAACTTTACATTTCCTCTGGTCAAAAGAAATATTTCTTATTTATTTATTTCTCTAACCTTAAATGGAAAACAGCTGCAGAATTGGAATGACTCTCACTTATGTGGCTTTTAATTGACTTGACTTTGTGATTTAGTGGTCCTTGATGAAAAAAAAAAAAGCAGAAACTCTACCCCTGAGCTAGCATAAAGGAATGTACAGGATCATGATAGTACCTTAAAGACCAAAAAACCAAAAAACCAAAAAAAAAAAAAAAATACCCAAAACCAGTTTCAATAGTGTCTTGAGGATGAGGAAATGTTTACATCAAAGGTTGAGACAACTTGTCCAGAGCCATATAACAAGTGGCAGAGCCAGTAACAGAGCTCCAGCCTTCTACCTGTCAGGACTGAGCTCCCCGTAAGAGTTGCAGACCACGCATCTCTTCAGGTTGTTGGACGATTCTCTCAAGTTGCTCAGTTCTTCCCTGTGAAAATGGAGAAAAAAATTAACAGAGAAGATCCACTTTTCTAGACTCTGCCACGTTTCATGCTTATCTCCAATTAACTCAAAAAAAAAAGAGAACCCTTTATTTTATCTTATTTATTTTTTATTTTTTTTAAGTGCCACACCCATGGCATATGGAAGTTCCCAGGTTAGGGGTCGAATCAGAGCTGCAGTTTCTGGCCTACATCACAACCACAGCAACACCAGATATGAGCCATGTCTGTAGCCTATACCGCATCTCATGACAATGCTGAATCCTTTAACCCACTAAGCAAGGCCAGGGATCAAACCTACATCCTCATGGATACTAGGTGGGTTCTTAACCCTCTGAGCCACAGTGGGAACTCTGTGAGAACTCTTTTTTTTTTTTGTTAGTGAAAAATGTAAAGAGAAATTTCTCCAATTTTGTTTAGTACAGAGAATTTTTATCTATACACTAATTAATGCACATAAAGATTTCCTGTGCTTTTCTCCTTATTTGGAAACAGGGGGGAATTCTCTTGTGGGTGTTTCTGGTGTGTATTTCCTTTGTATTGATATGTGGTCTTATAGAACCAGCAGCCGTAAGTCCTCTGCATATCCTCATTCAGCTTCTGTCCATAAATCCTTTTAAAACATTCAGTTGTCTAGCCCAAAATAAATTTGGAAATGAATGTACATATCTACCTATTCTTAACATAAAATGTATCGCATCTTTAAGGTAAACATCAGAGCATATATGTTGTGCTTTGATTTTTTTTTTTTTTGTCTTTTGTCTTTTTAGGGATACACCACGGCATATGGAGGTTCCCAGGCTAGTAGGAGTCCATTCGGAGCTGTAGCTGCCTGCCTATGCCACAGCCACAGTAACGCCAAGATCTGAGCTGCATCTGCAACCTACACCACAGCTCAGGCAATGCCTGAACTGTAATCCACTGAATGAGACCAGGGATCGAACCCACATCCTCATGGTTCCTAGTCAGATTCATTTTCCCTGCGCTATGACGGGAACTCCGTGTTGTGCTTTGATCTTTATCTCAGATGCTGTCTTGCAGGTATGTTGCCTGAGAAACAGTTATGCATCATTTCTCATTCTTGGAATGTTATGGGTTCACGGGCCAGAACCATCTAGTTTAAAAAGGGCATGAATTACAGATCTCTCTGTAACCATCAAATTCAGGGGTTTCATTGTAACTTCCTGTGCACCAAGCCTCATCAGTGCCTTTGCATCCAATTGAAAAACCAAACCCCCAAACTGAATTAAATGTGTTTTCCATTTTTTTAAATTAGGGTCCTCCTGGTGAGCCTGGTCCACCTGGCCCTCCGGGTCCCCCTGGCCACCTTACAGCTGCTCTTGGGGATATCATGGGGCACTATGATGAGAGCATGCCAGATCCACTTCCAGAGTTTACTGAAGATCAGGCGGCTCCTGATGACAAAAACAAAACTGACCCAGGGGTCCATGCTACTCTGAAGTCACTCAGTAGTCAGATTGAAACCATGCGCAGCCCTGATGGCTCTAAAAAACACCCTGCCCGGACTTGTGATGACTTAAAGCTTTGCCATTCTGCAAAGCAGAGCGGTGAGTAGACAGCTGCCCATTTGAGCAAAGCTTGTTGTCTCTGATGTGTAATTCTCAAATGCATTTCGGAGCATTTTATTTACTGTCTACTTTGTAATAGAAGCAAGAGATAAAATGGTAGACAGGCACAGAATATATAGTCTACTGGTGGGGACAGTTGATGATATGAAAAATTATGCTGTGAGATAAGTTCTGTAATAGAGGACATATCCTATTATTGCTGCAGTTTCATGGTGGTAGTTCCATTTCCATCCAGAAGTCCTAAAATATTGATAATTTTGTGGTGCTATAAATGTAGAAAATACTTACATCTAACAGAGAAGACCCATTTTTTCTTTTTTTTAAATGCGAAAGGTTAAACATATTAAGTTACCACAATAATTCTCAGGGGTTTAGTATGATGACATATATGGTTGGATCATGAAGAGTAGAATAAAGTATACACTATTTCCCAAATTTATTTGAGTACGGGATTTCTTTCATGTGGTTTAATGTTCTGTAAATCACACTTTAGTAATCTCTGCTGAAAGATTATGTTACAGTAATGTTATAAAATATTTTGAAATTAAATAGTCTTTTTCCTTAGTTGCGTACATAATGCCTAAAGTTTGCAAAATTCTATAATTTTGATTAATAAGACCTGGTGAAGAAGGACGGCCACAAGAATGAGCTATGAAATGCTTAAGAGTTTCAGTTGGCTTTAAAATGACATTGACAGAGATAGCTAAAATTATCTTTGCAGAGTAAGCATTTTGATATGCCTCTGTATTTTACGTCTGACCACCTGTTCAGCATTTAAAATGCAGTTTTTAATACATATTATATATACACACATATATATTTATATGCATACATATATTTATATATTATATATAATACTACTATATAAACTTTTTATTTATATAACATAAATATACATATATTGTATACATATTTCATATATATTTTATGCATATTTTATGTATGTATACAGAATATACATACACACTCAGATATGTACATAGAGACATATGCGCAACAAAGTAATTGTGTGCTTATTAGACTGTGTTTCTAGCACCAAACACTAACTTGATATAACCTGCTTTAAAAATCTCTTCTACATGAAATAATTTTTAAATAGAGCCAGTGAAATAATTCATAGCATTCTAATTATAGTTTGACTCATTTACCTACTTCATTCATCATTTTGACAATACATTATTTTATTACATTCCATTATTTGTTTTAAAATATTGGTTTTATAAATTTAATGAGAACACATTCATTTTTACAAAGCATCTTACGGTAGATTAACTCTTTTTGGAATAGTTCCTCATCTAGAAAATATATGTAATGATATTTTCTTCTCATTTGTGTTTCTTCACATTTGGCAAGGTGCCTTAGAATGTGCCTGGCATGTAGAAAGAACCCATATGCATAGTAGTTCTTTTTCCTTAGATGCAGAGTATTTCCTTAACTGGGATTCTTTCTTAAAAGTCTTTAATCAATGAGTTCATATTTTCAAACCCTCTCTTAATTCTTTTAGAAACTCATAATGTTTGAAATGCTTTTTATTTAGCAAATTTTTTATTTTTGAAAATAGGTGAGTACTGGATTGATCCTAACCAGGGATCTGCTGAAGATGCAATCAAAGTTTACTGCAACATGGAAACAGGAGAAACGTGTATTTCGGCAAACCCATACAGTATACCACGGAAAATGTGGTGGGCCAGCAAATCTCCTGATTATAAGCCTGTTTGGTATGGTCTTGACATGAATAGAGGATCTCAGGTAATTTAATATGCTTACTTAAAATTGTATTCATTGCTTATCCTTATTTATTTTATTTTAATGTTTATTTAGAACTATGCTCTATTGTTTTACCAGGTTTATTTTACCATATTTATTTTGAGGTGATATAGTCTCATTGGTTACAATTGTAATATCATTGCAGAAACATGACTATGAATTAGGGAGTTCCCATTGTGGCTCAGTGGGTTAAGAACCTGACATACTCTCCATGAGGCTTACTCAATAGGTTAAGGATCTGGGGTTACCTCAAGCTATGGCATAGGTAACAGATGTGGCTCCTATCCCTTAGTGCCTTGGCTGTGACATAGGCCTGCAGCTATAGCTCCAATTTGATCCCTAGCTGAGGACTTTCATATAAAAAGAAAAAAACAACAAAAAAATACCATTATGAATTAAATCAACATAAATTTTGAATGATAATTTTCACATTGATTGAATATACAGAAGTAATTATTTTTCATATTAGTTCCTTTAATGCATTTGACACTGACAGTGGGATACAGCTGAAGGGCTCTCGCCATGGTCAAAAGACAGGGATTACATTTAGGATCAGGCAACCTAGGTGACTCGTACCTGGATCTTTACTAACTTTGGGAACTTAGAAAGTCACTTAACCTTTTGAAGCTTCAGTTTTACCATTTTAAAGTGAGGGTGCTAATATTTATCTTACAATCTCTGTGTGTAGATAAAGTACTTAATATAATGTTAATATAATATCCAGTATTTGGTAAGTTACAGATAAATATTAGATAATTAATATATTATTTTTAGTAATGGAATCCCTTTGTAAACTTTATAGTATTATTTAAACTTAAGGCATTTTTATAATTATATAAATTATGTTAATATTTTTATGAGTCCATTCCCTTCTATGTTTCTTTCATGGTCCAGTATTTAGAGTCTTAACTAGCCTTGCCACTTATGAGTGCAATATGAATCTTTTATTCCAGATCTCTTTATGGTAGTCTAACTCTAAAGTTTTCTTCTCAACTTTGGTCTTGACCTTTTCTCAGAAATCATGTGCATAATAAACGCAGTAGGAAGACATTATGGGTGTGTGCGAGATATACTAGAATCTACCATTATTTAATGAACAGGAAAATTTTTAAATTTAAATATACCAAATTGAAATATAATTTAGTTAATACATAATGTAAAAAAGCTCAAATGGAGCTTGAAAATAAAACTCAAACTAGAAGATGAGAAGGAAATATCCTACAGGAAATTATTATTTTTTTTGTAGCTTACTGTTTTATTAAGAATTTCTCAAGAAAGATGATAAAATACTCAAAATGAAAACCGTACCCTCCTGCTCAACCACTCACAAAATTTCTTACAAAATGTACAAGACCTTCTCAGTGTAAAAACAAATGACTTGTTTACTAAATATACACTGCTAGAATAATAAACCAAGAGAATTTAATAAATTGAGAATCAGAACTTATGTAAGAAATTCTTTAAGAAAATGTTTATATGTTTAATACTTAGAAATCTGGTATATACCATGTAAAATTCAACTACAAAATACTTAAGTGAGAGGTCAAGCTTTTTAATATTGTTAGCTGTAGAAAATTATTATTATTTTTTATTATTTGTTTTTCTGAGCCAGTAAAAAGTTCATAATTCATATTTTTTACAAGTTGGATTAAGAAAGATTTTATACCAGTAATTTAGTCCTAATTCTTTTTATAATTAGCAATAAAAACAGTGAGTTCCTTTTGATACACGATTGAACATCCACACCTATGCTCAAGTATATAACTTTTTCTAAAAATTAATATTCAAAATTTTTTTAAACAAATAGAGAAGCAAATTCAAAAATTTAAGTAAATTTAAACTTTCTCTGGTGAGTTATAATTATTTTTGGTTTCATCGCTACTTGTTTGAGGTAGTAAAGACAAAGGTTCTTATGAATATTTATATAAATTTTAAGATATTTCTGTGTATATAGGTAGAATATCTCATATGAAAGAATAAAAGTAATACTCTCCAAAATTTATTTGTCTGAAATTAAGACACAAACACACACACAGAGCTCTATAAAACCCATCCATATTACATATATTGGGGCCCAGGGCAGAACATTCCAAAATATGCTTCCTTGGCATATTCTTTTGAATTAAAGTTATTTAAGAAAAGGTTAATGCAAGAGGGACACTTTACTCCTGCTCTCTGTCTCCCTGAAAGCAGGAAATAAATCTCCCTTGTGAAAGGTGCCCTCCCAGTTCTGGGAGATAAAAAGACATCCTTATCCTCAGAGATGGGGAATTTAGAATCGAAAAGCCTGTATAAACAAACCTTGTTACCTCTTTACTAATTTACTACCCAAGTCCAAACTTTAAATTCCTTACCAATTAAGTACCCAAACCCAAGTCTCTTTGTCCTGTCAGTTCCTCTCAAATTTATTGTTTCTTTGTCTGAAAAGTATAACAGCTGCCTGCTTCAGCAACTTCTTAGGTCCCATTTCTAGACCTGTGTGTGACGAATTAAAGTTGTTTTTCTCTTGTTAATCTGCCTTGTGTCAGTTTTATTAGTTCAACCACAAGAACTCAAGGGAGTGGACACGAATAACAAAGACTCCTTTTGTTTTTCTAGTTTGTTTATGGAGACCACCAGTCACCTAATGCAGCCATTACTCAAATGACCTTCTTGCGACTTTTATCAAAAGAAGCCTCCCAGAACATTACTTACATCTGTAAAAACAGTGTAGGATACATGGATGATCAGGCTAAGAACCTCAAGAAAGCTGTGGTTCTGAAAGGGTCAAATGACTTAGAAATCAAAGCAGAGGGAAATGTTAGATTCAGATACACCGTTCTTCACGATACTTGCTCTGTAAGTACTTTTGATCCATTTTGATTGGGTTGAAGAAAAAAATTTATTTTGTTAAAA
Source organism: Sus scrofa (assembly GCF_054392235.1). Lineage (NCBI taxonomy): Eukaryota > Metazoa > Chordata > Mammalia > Artiodactyla > Suidae > Sus > Sus scrofa. Next base: position 107,975,035 of record NC_139397.1, on the reverse strand, counting down.
ATACTGTCATGGTACTGGGGAGGGGCAATTTTACTCTGTATATAAACACAACAGCAGTTTATAGTTATTCCTTAGGGTGAACTTGAATGTGTGTTATATGTGAAGCACACTAGAGCATTTAATACAAGACAATAAAAAAAGGAGTGGATCCTTGCAGCTCTTTACAAAGTCACTTTGGTTCTCCCGCAAGTTACTTAATTTATTTCATCTTAATTCCATGCTTGGAGTTCTATGATTCTAAAATATATAATCAATCTGAGGTACCTTATATTTTTCACTGACTTATATGTCTTCCCCCTTGCATATCTAGATATAAAAAAAAAGATTTAATGATGAATTATGGTTTCACTTGTAAAAACCAAAAAGGCTTTCATAACTCATGTTGTTGTGACCATTTGGGAAGTTGCAAAAGAACAAAGGGCAATTCCTCAATTTAAAGCATGAGAGAAATGCCTGCCAGGTAGGCCAGTACCTCACTTTATGTCACAGTGCTCTTACTTTTAAGTAATGCTCTAAAAATTATTCTTTTACATGATAAAAATTGGTTTGGAAGTTTCTGTCTGACATCTTTGGAACGATTTGTATATCCTCTTAACTCACTGCACCATTGAATTCCAGAAACGAAATGGAAACGTGGGCAAGACCATCTTTGAATATAGAACACAGAATGTGGCACGCTTGCCCATCATAGATCTTGCCCCTGTGGATGTTGGCAGTACAGACCAAGAATTTGGCGTCGAAATTGGGCCAGTTTGTTTTGTGTAAAGCGAGCCGAGATACATCGACAATGCACACCATCCCCACCACCAGTGACCACCACCATTCACAAGACTTTGACTGTTTGAAGCTGATCCTGAGACTCTTGAAGTAATGGCTGATCCTGCATCAGCACTGTATATATGGTCTTAAGTGCCTGGCCTCCTTATCCTTCAGAATATTTATTTTACTTACAGTCCTCAAGTTTTAATTGATTGAAAATATTTTGCAATACAGCAGTTTAGGTTTAAGATGACCAATGACAATGACCACCTTTTAAAAAAAGTAAACTGATTGAATAAATAAATCTCTGTTTTCTTCAATTTATTTCAATGTAATACAAAGTTGCTTAGTATTTATGAGAAAATTCTTCTTCCTGGCAGGTAGCTTAAAGAGTGGGGTATGTAAAACCACAACATAGGTTTATTTCACATGGCTTCAGTTTGAAACATAGAAAGTAGTGCCCTTTTGTGACCTCTTATTCCCAGATTAACAATTAAAAATGAAATCAAAGTGTCTATACTTGTGATAGAAACCCACATGCATGTCTTGATGTTGTAAAACTAAAGATAGACTCTTTAGAGAGAACCATGAAAATATATCAGTTTCTGTCCTAAATAGAATTTTAAAATAATATATATTCAATGGAATTTCCGCTCAAAAAAAGTGAATTTAAATTTTGGTAAAGTGTGGTAAATCTAGACTTCTTCATTCAAATTTAAAGCTACCTTTCCCTTTTGACTCAACCTATCAATATAGATAGAAGTTAAGTGAGTAAGCCATTTGCACTTTCTCGTTTAAGAAGAATTTGATTGCAAAATAAATTCCATACAACTTTATAAACAAATGTTCAGGACCCAAAGTTGAAAGTCTTCCACATGTACAAACTCATCTTCCTCAAGCCTATAATGAAAAAGATTTAGAAACTCAGAGTTGCAGGACTCTGATCAAATGTGATGACTAGAATTAGAACATTTGGCCTTTGAACTCTCATAGGAAAAATGACCCAATATTTCTTAGCATGAGCTACCTCATCTCTAGAAGCTGGGATGGACTTAACTATTCTTGTTTATATTTTAGATACTAAAAGGTGCTATGCTTCTGTGATTATTCCAAGACTGGAGATAGGCAGGGCTAAAATGTATTATTATTTTTCCTTTAATGATGGTGCTAAAATTCCTTCTATAAAATTCTTTAAAAATAAAGATGGTTTCATCAGTACCATTTGTGAAAACGTAACTGTTAGATTTCCCGTTTCTGAAAGAAGGAGCATTGTTCCAGTGCCTTTTCACTGTTCATCTGTCATACTGTATCTGGAATGTTTTGTAATACTTGCATGTTTCTTAGACTAGAACATGTAGGTGCCCTTATGTCTCAAGGATTTTTTTTTTTCCTTAATTGCATTTGTTGGCTCCATTTTTATTTTTTTCTTTAAAAATAAACAGCTGGGACCATCCCAAAGGACAAGCCATGCACACAACTTTAGTCATGTATCTCTGCAAAGCATTGAATTAAATGCACGCTTTTGTCATGTCAATGGTTTTTGTTTCGTGGAATTCCTTTGAACTTATGAGATCCATTTCATTTTCAATAGTGAAAAGTAGGTGTTGTGGTATTCTTTGTTTGCCATTTGTTTAAAAGATAAAACAACAAATACCTTTCATCTTGTAGATACTGGCTTATAATGAAAAATCAATTTGCAGAATCACTCACAAAGGCAACAGGACACTAATTCTCACTGTCTATGCCCTTAAAAATCTCAGGGTCATAACTATTGATAAAAAGAGAAAAGCAACTGATTTTTCATGGTTGAATAAACTGATAATAAAACATATGTCTCAATGTATCACATATGAATTTAGCGTAAATGTTTTCAGAGTTTTCTTTCACTATTTATTTCACAATATTGTTTTTCCCCAAATTGGTTATTATTGAGCTCCACATCCTGAACTTGAATATGCATATACCTAAAGATTTGTGAGTTTTGTTTGTATTAAAACTTCCTCCAAGGCCAACTTAGAAAGGTTGTGCAATTTCAGTTGAATGAGACAGAAATGTGTTGATTCTCTTACCTCAAAAGCACTAATAACTTCCGGCTATAGAAATACCACTTCTTATTTGGAGCTCATACATGTTATAAATGTGATTCTGCCCCATTCCAGGAGCCCTCAAATTTCTTGCCCAAGTTCCAGATCTATAGGTCCCTTTAGATTAGAGTACTTCTTTCCTTTGTGCCCAATAGGCACCTCAAACTCTACATCATCATAAGTGAAATATCTACATCTGGGGAGTATGGGTGACATTAATCTTTTATTACTTTATTAAAAATGCAAATGAAAAATCCCCAAATTAACAAAAATGAAGAAAAAGCAACGAAACACAAATGTCACCCCAAAAGTTCCAAACTCATAATACAAAATTTGGCAAAGTATGACCAGTTTCAATATAACTGATTCCAAATTGAAAAGAGATTCTAAGAAATTTTGGAGAACAATTCTTTTCAAGAGAACAATGTTACATGGCAGAAAGCAACTGAAAAAAAAAAAAAAAAAATTCCTCAAACCAATGATTGAAACTATCTCAGAGTCCCTGTCCCGTCGTGAAAAAAAAAGAACCATCTCAAGATAACTCTTTTCTTTGAAAGTATAAAGATTTTAGGAGACACTAAGCATAATCTCTTAAAAGCTAATTTGGAGGCTGAGGGCAATGATGGACAAAGACAACCAAAGTCCTGGAGCATGGAGCAAGCCAGTAAATAGGCTGATGCTTTCATCACGCTGGCTGGCTTACCCAAGAGTAGCTTTTCTTAGCCTTCTTTATCAGTACATCATTTTACTCAATAGTGAAGTGTCAGCATTCCCCAGGGATCAGTCTTTTTCTCTTTATTCTCACACTCAATACTGTCTTATCACTGGCCCTTATCCATGCATGGCTTTAATTACTGTCTAATGTCATTACTTCCGATGTACATACCTAATCCAGATCTCTCCTGGGAGCTCAAGAATTGCACATGCAAATGTTTAACTCACCAGCTTCCTTTGGACTTCAGGGGTACTTGTAACTCATTATGTTAAAAAGAATTATGGTATTTGTATCTCAAGGCTGGTTTATATTCTATGTTCCCAATATCCCAGGTAAGAGCCTCATAATTCATCTATTTAGGCACCAGAAACCTGATAGTCATTCTTGTCACCCCTCTCTCTGGCATTGCTAAGTATTTTCAGTTTCAACTCCTAAATGTTCCTTAGGGCCATACCCTTTGTTCCATCTCTGCTGCCACTATCCTAGTCCACATTGTCATTGTTTCTCACCTGGGCTCCCTCAATAGCCTAATAATGGTTTTGCAAGCATCTTGCTCTCTTCTAATCCATTCTTCCCAGGAGATCCAAAGCAATCAATCTGAAATATAAACATGAATACATCACCTTACTCTCCCTCTCCATCCAACACACACACGCGCACACACACACCCCTTAAAAAAACTTCAGTGGTATTGTACGAGGCTCTGGCATGACCTGACTTCCTGTCTAGTTCTCAAGCTTCATTTTGCCACCAGCTGCCTTACTCTCTGCTCCCCCACAATAATTTTCTGTCATTTTCCCAAAAGCCAGAGTCGCCATCCTGTCAGAGGCCATTTGCATTTATATTTCTGTTGCCCAGTTTACTTGTACTTATCTTTTAGAGCTCTGTTCAATGCTGCATCCTCATGAAATCCCTCCTAGACTCCTCAACCTTCACTACCTCCCAGGTTAGATAAAATCTCCCTTTATAAATTTTCTTGGCAGTCTGTATTTTTCCCTTACAGCATAAATTATGATGCTTTCTGTAATTGTATGATTACTTGATTAATACCAATCTTCTCTATTAATTGATTTGTTACAAAGCCAGGGGATATTCAGAAGAATCCAACATACTTCTTGGTATTTGTGTTTGTTCCAAATACATTCATTGAATGAATGATGAGAAAACATACACTGTATGACTGGAAAAGTATATTTAGAGAATATTCATATTTGATGTATGTACTAGTGTGAAGCACTTATTATCACTACCATATTATGATTACTGTTTATAGTGTATTAGTGGATAGAAAACATAATAGAAGAAATGATTCTATGCACAAAAGCAATAGCAACATACAACACTAAGGACTTAATTTGACAAGTCAATTGTAGAGCGTGATAGAAAAAAACTATAACTCTTGGCTGACATAATGTAAAATCATATGAAAATGGGAATAATTGTGCCTTTTTCTCACATAGGGAAGTTCATTACCTGAAAAATGTAATTCTTTTTCCTAAATTAATACATAAGTACAATCTTACTCAAAATCCCTATAGGATTTTAAAAGCATGGAAAATGATGAAATCACTTTAGGGCTCATTAGAATCAAAAATATGCAAGAAAGTTATAAGGAATCCTCCCCAAAATAGAAATGAGTAGTCAAGATGTGTCACTGTTCCTACCAGACATGAAAAATAATAGATAGCTACACACCATAGTGAAAGAAGAGGTTAGAATTGAATCTATATATACTAGAATTTAATGTATAGCTCAATTAATTCTCATTTATTCAATAGATGGTATTAGTTGATAGACATTTATCACTTTAAAGAATGTTTTTTTTATTTTATTTTATTTTATTTTTTTTGTCTTTTTGCCATTTCTAGGGCTGCACTCGTGGCACATGGAGGTTCCCAGACTAGGGGTCTAATTGGAGCTGTAGCCACTGGCCTATGCCAGAGCCACAGCAACGCGGGATCCAAGCCACATCTGCAACCTACACCACAGCTCAAAGCAATGCCGGATCCTTAACCCAAAGAGCAAGGCCAGGGATCGAACCCATAACCTCATAGTTCCTAGTTGGATTTGTTAACCACTGAGCCATGATGGGAACTCTAAATATTTTCTTCTCATTTCCCAAGTGGACTTAATATTTCAATTTAAAAAAACCTCTCAATATATTATTTGCATAAAATATTTTGAGTAGTTTTATAATCTTGGAATGATAATGAAAAGAAATATATAAATAACAAAGTAAAATGTTGAAAGATCAGATTCTAAATTTAAAATTTACATTTTAAATCTATATTATAAAACTCTCAATAAGCATACTTACAAGCTTGTTCAAACAGGGAAAAATTTAGTGATAACTATGACAGAAAAGACTTCATATACTTTACCTGCAAAAATCCCTTAAACTTATGCACAAAAAAATTAAATGATGCAAAATCCCATATAGATAATTCAGAAAGCCATAATATAAAGGCCAATAAATATGTGGAAGATATGTAATATTATTATAAATAAAAAAATGGTATGAAAACAGTCAGATATTACATACCATCTATATGAATTTGACAAATGTTAGAATGTCTGGTTGTGTTAGGTATAAAAGAAGATGCAGGAAAACACTCAAAAACACTTTCTGTCTGTTTTTCCTACTGGATGTGGAATGAATAAAGTCATTTTATCAAATCAGTTTACTTAGAATTCCTGTAAATGTGACCAGTTATGGCCAGAAATGATCTGGGGTAAGATAAAGAGCAGGATACACTGGTATCTTCCAGGACAATGAATTTTTAACACATGCTTAGTAACTTAAAATATCTCTTGCAAAAATTGCAAATACAAATAGAAAATAGAGTGGAACTTAAAATTTACATAACAAAACTGATTTCACAATGGTGACCAATTCATTTACTCTATAGCCTAAGAATCTGTTGTGAGTGCCTGTTTTGCATGTGTATTTCATGTAAGGATATTGGTGTGTTTTTTTTGTTTGGAAAGTAAAATGATTATCCAGTTGATGCTACAGGAAGTCCCATGCTTTATATGTTGTTGTAACCATTTTAACTTTTAGTGGGTAAAACAGACCAACACACCAACTGAATTGAATGCATGGTGATAACTGATCTAAATGGAGTATGCACGGTGGTATCATAGATGTATGCCCTCTAAACAAGGCTGGGGTTTGGAGAGGAGAAGGAGCAAAGATAACTAGCTGGAAAATGCTTCTCAATGAGTTTTAAGGGATAAAGAGAAATGGGATAAATGAGAAATGAAGTCATACCAGATAAAAAAGAACAGCATAACAAGGCATGTGGTTCTTAAAAGATGTGGCTTGTTTGGGCAACCCCAAATGGGCCAGCATGGCAGTCAATTGCATACAAGGGATTGTTGGAAGATAAAGTAGAAAGCTTTACCATGAAGGTACATCAAGCTAAAGAGAATGAAAATTATTCTGAAATTTTTTTCTCTTTTTTTAGCTCTTATTTTTGGTTCTCAGCTAGAGGGTGTAACCATACTCTCTAGGGGGGCCTTGTAAATGCCTGAGGAAGGTGTTTGTCATTAAAAAATTGGGAAATATGCTAGGCTTTTTGTGGATGGGCCAAAGATGTTGAATATCTTGCATGTAGGCTAATACCTTAGAACAAAATCTAAAGTATCAGTAGCATTCCCACTGTGGCACAGTGGGCTAAGAGTACCACTGCAGTGGCTCAGGTCACTATGGAGGTGCTGATTGGTTTCCAGGCCTTGGGTAGTGGGTTAAAGAATCCTGTGTTGCTATAGCTTCAACATAGTTTGCATCTGTGGTTCAGATTTAATCACTGGCCCAGGAACTTCCATATGCAGTGGGCACAGCCATTAAATAAATTAGTTAATAAAGTTAATTAAATGGCAATAAAACTTTTACTGCAAAATACTGAAGTGTTTTAGGCAAGTAAAACACATGTAGTGATTGCATCTTGGAAAGATCACCTCAGCATCAGTCCTCAGGGAGAACTTTTTAACGGGGAACTGCCAACAGAGAGACTAGTTAAAACAATTTTGGAGGAAAAGAAACGGAATGAGAAGTCAATACCACTGAGGATAGAGAAAGAGAGAGGGACTTGAGAGATAATTAAAAAATAGAATCAACATAATCTTGTTAAAGAGTGGGATGGTAAGGAAGTGAGAAATTTAGGATTATTCTCCAGTTTCTCACTTTTTAGGTAGCTGAATGGAAGATGACGACATTTACAGTATGGGAGATAGAGAACAAAATAGTCTGAGGTTGTAATTGATGTATTTGTGGAGCATCTCTCAGGGGATAAGTTGGGGAGTAGACCTAAAAATATGAGAGCCATCACATCGAGAAGCTATTAGAGCTTGGGGTGGGAATGAGGTCACTCAAGAAGGATGTCAAAGGAGAGCAGTGAGCCAGAACAGATCACCCAGAAACACCAATATTTAGGGGAAAAGAGAGAAAGAGGAAAATCATGTTCCTATTATTAGGAATATTATTTTTCAGTTATAGGATCCTGAACCTTGGTTGCTAAATGTAACCGTGAACTTTGGAAAAGATTGACTGAAGCCTCCTTTGATGCAAGAATGCAGTTCTTATTCTCATTTTTACACTAAACTCAAGAAGATCAAGAGAAGGAAATATGAAGAAAGATGAAAATTCTGGTTGAAAATAAATCTGAGCAAAGATACCAATGAGAATGTTATATATAATAAGAAACCCTAAAGATAAAATTTTACTAATTGAGCATGATCCTATATAACTTGTACTTTTAATTCTCTGCTGGATTTTATTTTGATACCACCAATACACATAAATGGTACTTAATTCACATTGATTCCTTACCATGAGACTATCATCCAAGTTAAACCAAAAACATGAAGATTACATTCATTTTTATCTAGGAACTTAAATTTCACATTTTAAGGAGGGCATACCAAAAACCTATGCATATAAACAACGACGGTTAATTCCATTAATATTAGAAGAGTTTGGGCTATGCCCACATGAGGTAAAAAAAACGTGGATCAAAGTGTAAATAAATAGAGGAAGGTAGATCTGCATTGTGAACAATTTTCCCACCAGCTGGAACTGTTATGAGATTGATCTTATAATGAAAGGCAGCTGGGGATAAAGAACGACCACATCTGTTAGTCACTTTAATGAGAAAAATGCAACAGAAATTGAGGACAGCTGTAGTCAAAATGTAAGCCCTAAAGATTCAGATAGGAAGCTGCTGTCCAAGTCCCTCCCTGAAACATCAGACACGTTTCTTTGCAGAATTAATGCTGTTTTCTGTGGATTCTTGCAGGCAGTGGCAGTCTTTGCGCCTTCAAATCTGTGCTCCTGCTGCCTCCATGGGGGACAGTTTCCAGGTGGTTTAAATTCAAGGTGAAATTTGAAAATCAGATCCAAATTGTTTTTATCAAAATCACAAATGATAACCCTCATTCTGTTTAGTTTCCTCTATGCCCTCATAACTCTTGAGTTAATCCCAACCTTAGCCCTCAAAATTAAAGCCTCCTTTTCCTAAACCATTGAAAACTCCAGGATGCCAACCAGACTCTGTGATGCTTTCTTCCTTCTCATCACAGTCACATCATGCTGTCCTTTTGCCCTTTTCTTTGGAAGTTCTGCTCCCTAATAATTTCATTCTGGAGCCAGATGATTTCATCGACCATCTGTATAAGGATACTTTCCAAATCTACTTAGCCGCCCCTGACCTGGTATTCTCCAATCAGTCACACATTTTATCATGTTGAACCACCCTTCCAAATGAATCACTGTCATGGTGAACTGCCACGTAGAAAGCTCTGCGGAAGACTGAAGTTGCGCAACTTTCCACTGAGTTCTTCTGTGTTAAATAGAAACATCTCCTGCATGACTTCTGATGTCCTCCTTTTGCTGTCCCCATTTTCCCCTCTTAACCTAATTTCCTCAGTAAGTATGTCTACACCCTGTGACTCTTCCCTCGGTCTAGTCTTTGAAAAAAAAAAAAAAAAAAAAAGTTCTCTGTGTCCTTGCCAAGTCTCTTTAGTCTCATCCTTTTCTTCCCTAAAATGAAGACTCATCCTTCTTTATCCTGCAACAGGTTCATTATAGAAGAATGTATTCATTCTTTATTGCCTATAAACCTGATTCTGTTTCACTATACTTCCCTTGAACTTGTGCTCCCCTTGAGCAACAGCCTGCCAATATTTAATATCATTCTTTTGATGGATCTCCATGAAATGTAGATTAGAAAAAAAAAAGACAAAAATCTGTCACCTTGCTATTCTAAGCTCTTTGGTGCAGACTCTAACACCACTACATGAAACCCATGCTTCAGCTGAAACTGGGCTAATATAAATTGCCAAATATACTTCACATAACCTTTCCTGAATGCCTCCAAAGAGGCATGATGGTTCCATTCTTGTGCCTCTCTATGTGACTTATATCATTCTTTCTTTCTTTGTTTTGGCGACATCCATGGCATGCAGAAGTTCCCGGGACAGGGATGGAACTTGAGCCACAAATCCCCACCTGCTAGGCCACCAGGGAACTCCTTTCTAACTTTCTAATACAACTTATTACTTTGAGTCCTGTGACATGTTGGTTTCTAAATTTTGTGGAATCTTGTTCTATTGCTCAAATCTTTTTGAGCATGTAGTTCTGAGCTTTGCATTAATAATTGCTCAATAATGTCGTTGAGTTGATATAAATAGATTTAGGTAGCCCGGATTTGTCACCATCCCATGACCGTGGAATAATCATTCCTGTTTCTAATTCTCCTTTTTTTTTTTTTTTTGGTTTCTTACTCTAAAGTAGCTTTCATTTGCTCCAGTTTACCAAAATCATACTCCTTTACTGTACAACTCAAGTTTAATTTTCTTAAAGAAGAATGTTATGACAGTATAATCATCACTGGCCAATTCATTTTCTACTCTACTACCTAGATCTTGCACGGTTGACAGAGCACAATTTAGCACTTAATTGTTCATCTTGAAGGCTTTTGTACCATTTCATATGGGTTCAAATGATCTATTCTAGACAACACATTCCTAACAGAGAGGAATCATGTGTTATATTTCCCTAGAGTGTTTGGCGGAGTGTGAGAGTGGAATCGGAGCTTGTAGTAGATAATGTGTTGTTCCAGCCATGTTATCTCTTCAGAGCCAGAGTGTTGACCTATCAGCTCCTATTACGGAGGGCTCACGGCCATGTCCCTCACTGAAGATTCCTTCAGTTGCCAAGACTGCCTTACAGAAGTTTCCCCTACTCTCCATTCCTTCCAGGTTCTGGCCCAGAGTCAGCGAGTATCTGAGTGAAGGATACACAGACCCATCCTTCTTACTGTGAATTACAACAATTCAGAAAGGCCATCTTGGCGCCAGAGCTTCTTGGAGGATTGCCAGAAGCCTCCGTGTCAACTGCATGTGGGTCATCTTCTCTTTCTGTCCAAGCTTGGCTTTCAGTATCTCCTGAGCTGATGCCCAATAAATCTTCCATACATAAGTCGCCATCGTAGAGTATGTTTCCAGGGAACCTAATCTAAGACAGAAGTTAAATATTTTAATTTTTTTCTCCCTTTTATTTAATTGTGAAATGTCTCATTTTCAAAATTCCAACAAACATATAGTTGCTTTCCCATTAACACTAAACTGGCATGAAATACAGTAATTCCCATTTATAACTTTTATGGACTACATAGGGTGGCCTTCTGTTAATAAATGTCATGACAAATGTGGTTAAAAAGATGTCAAGTCATTCTATGTATTTTAGTGAAAACACTCAGGAGTCTAAAGGGAAATACTTTTTGAACAAGATTTAAAGAGGTGAAAAGAAGAAGGGGAAGCAAAAATTATCAGACAAGAATTTGTTTAAAAAAATACTGGCTATGGATCTTAATCTTTTTTCCTTTATGGCATTGAGTCAAAAGTGATTCTTCGACAATTTCTGACAACTTTGGGTGTGGTAAAGTGGGAAACATACAATTTGGTGAGAGGTTTCATGTATGCTCTGTCACATGAAATATTTTCACCAATGTTGTATCAAGCTCACTTAGTGAGTTATGACTCAATGGAGAGTTATGTCTGAAAGGAAAATATTTTTCACAGTTTATGACTCACTTTTAAAAATAAAGACATTCCTCTAAGACAGAACTCAGACAAGTATAATTTTAGTATAAACTAGATAACAGTACAGTCACTTTGGTGTTATTTCTAACCTTGGTGCCATTCCTTTAATTTTTTTCTCTATATTTTTCCTAATTATTATCAAAATAAAAAATTCATGGATAAAAATGGTATTGTGTTAAATGAAATAAGCACTATACAGAATTGTACATGTGTTTTGTCAGAATTATGTCATATTCAAAGAAGACTTTAAAGAAGGGTTCACTGATGTGAGAAATAATTTTTGTCTTACTTATCTCCATTTTACAAAAATGTTATAATGACTGCAAAAATTTTACCCCCAAGACATAAAATAAATTTTACGAGTGAAATAATTTTTGCTTAGATACCAGTTTGAAGGTAAAGAGAGTTCTATTCCATTCTCCATCAAGAAAGAGATAAGGTGAGAACTGTGAATTAGAAGATTTAATTACATCAGTATTTGACATCTATATGTATAGGAAAATTAATATAAACTCACATGATCTTACTTTTTATTTTTTATTTTATTTTATTTTTTGCTGCACGTGCAGCATGCAAAAATCCCCAAGCCAGGTCAAACATTGCTACAGCAGTGACCCAAGCCACAGCAGTGACAGCACCAGATCGTTAACCCACTTAGCCACCAGGTAAATCCTTGAGCTCACTTTTTAAAATATGTAATTAGTGGCCTTGGAATACATCAATCTTAAGCTTCCTTATCCTCTAGATATGCTATAATTCTCAAATTTAAACCACATTTTTATTCACATAATGTCTAGGTCACTACAATTTCCTGATTTCCCATCATTTCTACTTCATCTCCTTATCTGCTTCTTTTTCACTTCTCCAACCTGTAAAATATTCAACTATCCCAGAGTTCAGTTCTTATGCAATTTCTCCTTTCTTTCAAAACTCAATCTTTTGATGATTGATCTATTTCCATGGATATAAAGTCTACACATATGCTAAAATTCCTAAATTTATTTCCCTAAATTGGACCTCTCTTCTGACCTCCAGATTTCTAACTTCCAACTCAGCAAGTCTACTTAGATGATTGATTCTTAGATGATAGATTCATTCTAAATTTAACGTGCCCAGTCTTGTTAAATCTTTTAGCACTTCAAAATCTTTTACCTTGACAGTCTCCTCCATCTCAGCTACTTGTGACTGTTCTTCCAGTTAATCAGGCCAAAACATTTGGATTCATGTTTGGCACCTCATTCTTTTAGACCGTATCTCCAATTTGTTAGCACTTTCCACTGCCTCTCTATTCAAAGTATATCCATAACCTGATTACTTTTCATCACTTCCACTATTACCATCCAGGTGGAGGCTACCTTCACCAAAGTATTGCAGTGGACTCTGAACTGTTTTAATAGATTCTGTTCCAATATGCTATTATCTCAAAAGAGCAGTCACAGCAACATTCTAAGACCATTAAGCAAGATCGTGTCATCCATTTGCTCAATGGTTCCTCATCTCACTGAGAACAAAGGCAAAAATCCTCATGGCAACGAAATAAAAGTAGGGTGATCATATAATATCATCAAATCAGGATACTTATGAGAGTTCTAAAATTTTAAATGTTTTGAGACATTAAATAAACATGCATAAACTGGGGTTTTCCTCGGAAAACCTGGACCTATGGTTTCCTCCCTATATGATACCATACAGTCTGTCTCTCATTCTTTCTGTAGTCTTTTCTTGTACTACACTTCCATGTGCTAACTCTGCTCCAAATATGCTACCTTTGCTGTTTCTTTGAGTACACCAAGAATATCCCTCAGCTTGGAATGATCCTCAAGACTACCATATTGCTTAATTCATGAAAAATATTTGAAAACTTTAGTGGGAATTTTAATTAGAACATAGAATATATGAGTCTTTAGTTTCATGAAATGCAGATGTAGATTTATAAGTTATCTTCAGTGAAAGTGATGACTAAAATTGTGGAATTAGATAAGATTGTTAAGGGAGAAAAATTAGATTTTTAAAGTGACTAATTTACTCTAATGACTTGGATAGAGGAAGATGAAGGAGATAGAAAAGGGATGGCCAGGTATTAGTGAGGAAATTCACTTCAGCTAAGCTATCTTCTCAATGATTGGTACACATGAGATGTTCAATAAACATTTTATGATCAAGTTGGTTAACATGAAGATAATAGCACCTCACAGGATTAAAGTGAATGAGATCAATGTTTAAAGTGACCAGATCAATGTTTGTCCTATGGTAACTGCCCATTAGTTATGTTGTTATTGCAGGGGACAACATCCAGAGCACTGACCTTCTTCATTCGAGATGCTAGCACTATGAACTCATTGTTTGGCAATTGGGTGAAAGTCCTATGGCCTGTGCAGTTGTTCAACTAAGCTCTCCTTTCACCTGCACTGGATTTTTATCATTAAAAAAATTTTTTTTGCTTATAAAATATTCAATGGGCAGTTACTGCAGTAGCTCAAGGGTAATGAGCCTGACTAACATCCATAATTATGTGGGTTCAATCACTGGCCTTGCTCAGTGGGTTTAGTATCTGGCATTGCCATGTGCAGTGTTGTATGTTGCAGATGCACCTCAGATCCTGGGTTGCTGTGACTGTGGTGTAGACTGGCAGCTGCAGCTCCAATTTGATGTCTACCCCGGGAACTTTCATGTGCCTCAGATTCGGCCCTTAAAAAAAAATTAAATGAAGCAGCCACAGGCAACCCATTTAAAAGAGTCCATCTAGTAGGCCACTATCAATTAGCCATCATTAAAGATATTTCTGGAATTCCCGTTGTGGCTCAGCACGTTAAGAACCTGACTAGTATCCATGATCCCTGGCCTTGCTCAGTGGGTTAACAATATGCCATTGCCTTGAGCTGTGGTGTAGGTTTCAGTTGTAACCCAGATCCTATGTTGCTATGGCTACAGCTTAGGCCAGCAGCTACAGCTCTGATTCTACCCCTAGCCTGGGAATTTCCATATCACTCAAGTGCAGCCCTAAAAACAAGAAAAAAAAATTCTGTTAAGATTTAAAAAAAACAAAAAAAACAAAAAAAAAACATGCCACCCTGCTGTCTCTTCCGGTTCTTCTTACTTTAGTTTATGATAGTCTAGAGAGTCCCTTTAGCATGGACTCCTGTCATTTCCACTGAAACTAAGAGGTTTTTCTCAGTTGGATTTTGTCTACTTCTATTTTTGACTACAGACACATTTACAAGGAGGTTTTCAAAGGTGCTTTCACACATCTGGCTATGTATTTCTCAAGACCTTGGTGGTCCACCTTGAGCATATAAGCCATTCTGACAGTCTATCTTACATTTTTGAGTTACATTCTCCTTTTGCCAAGACGTTTGCGATGTCTCACATTCATTTACTTTGGGCTGCTTCTGAGGCCTGGTTCAGTTAACCAACCATGTTCATAATTATAACTTTCCTAGCACTCACTGTTACATTGACCTAAAGATAAATTTTATCTAATTTGAATTGCACAATTCTTCTTTGTTTAGTAACTTCACCACTCAACTCCACACATATGGCTCAGATTTTAGACAACATTAATTAACTAAATCCTTCTATTCTTTTCATGTGTAAGCTTCCTCCTAAGATCAACCTTTTAATTATTACCTCCCTGAAGCATTCTGAGATCTGACTCTAGTTGTAAATCTGAAGACAATAATCAGTTGTGCTAGTGAGGTATGAGGAGAATTGGTCTTTTCTCATAGGCATCTTGCATTTTAAGAAAGGCAGAATTATTATCAGGCAGGAAATAAGGGATCTTATTTTAGATGGATAAAGAAATATAATGTGAAACAGGAATGTTTGAAGAGAATTCTTCCAGAAATCCCATTCAAATTTCTGGGATCTTCTTATTTCCTAATTACATAAAAATCAAACAGAGAATTAGAAAATCTATTTAGATTTGTGTTGAAGTTGTTTATCTGCTGAATTAAGATTTATATTTGCTTTGCAGTTATCTCAAAATTCTACAAAGAGATGAGTTTTAAAATATATTTTAAACTATTTATGTTTTTATTTTTGCACAGGGAAATGCTATAGCTTTCCTGCCTCCCCTTGAGTCAAGAATTTTGGGATTTGAACTTGTCATTCTTTTTCTGTGCTTCATTAGAAAAGCAGCCATACCCCCCCCATGCTGTCTAGCAATTTCTCATGAAATTTAAATGTATTATTGTACAGCAGAGACCATTCATCTTCTTAAGTCTTGACTTCAAAGTGAAAATCATTCCAGGTAACCACAAATAATAAATCCTGTTTCCATGGACTGCAGTTCTCATCCCTGGATACAACCTGGATTTTCTTACATTTATTCCTAACCAGTACAATATTTGATGCCAGAGTCTCTCCATTTTCCTGAATTTCTACTCCCTCCCTCATTGCTGTTTAGTCTAGTCAGGGGTTCTTAGTTGCAAGCAACCTAAACCAACTTGGGCTAATTTAAGTAGAAATGTAATTTATAGATTTTATTTGAAGTTCAGGAAATTCAGAGAAAGCTATAGAACCCAGGTTCATAAAATGAAGAGATCTGAAGAGACTGCTGACATTCAGAGCCATCTTCAAAATCATACCCCAGAAGCAGACCTGTTGAAAACAAAGGATTGGACACTGGATGACATTTATGGTATTCCCGGCCAAATTTCTTTAGAAATCTGGCTATTTTTGCCCTGACTACCTACCACTGTGACCACTACCATTATCCTTACTTCTTTGCATCACTGTCGAAGTAGGCAGAATAGTATCTCCAAAATATATCCACATCCTAAGCCCTGGATCCTGGGAATATGTTATTTTAGATGGCAAAGCAAGGAGGAATTAAGGTTTCAGATGGAATTAAGTTTGCTAATCAACTAACCTTAAAATGGGGAGATTATTCTGAATTATTTACTTGGGACTGATGTCTTTAAAAGAGTCCCTATAAATGAAAAATGATGCAAGACAGCCAATGTCAGAGTGATACCATGTGAGAAAGAATTAACCAAATATTGCTAGCTCTGAATATGTCTAAAACAAAGTTCCAAGGAATTTAATCTTTAATGCCTGGTGTAAATAGTCTCAGTAAATATAGATAGATAGATAGATAGATAAATAGATAGATAGATATTTCTAAAAAGATGCATGAGAAACTGCTAACATTGCTTGCCTCTACCTTGGAGGATAAGTGTATTAAAGTCTTGACATTTGACTGATGGGGTTTTCATTTTTGAAAGTATTATACTGTTATTTTTTATTATTTTTTTATTTTTTATTTTTTTTGTCTTTTTGCTATTTCTTTGGGCCACTCCCGCGGCATATGGAGGTTCCCAGGCTAGGGGTCCAATCGGAGCTGTAGCCCCCCAGCCTACCCCAAAGCCACAGCAACGCGGGATCCAAGCCGCGTCTGCAACCTACACCACAGCTCACGGCAACGCCGGATCGTTAACCCACTGAGCAAGGGCAGGGACCGAACCCGCAACCTCATGGTTCCTAGTCGGATTCGTTAACCACTGCGCCACGATGGGAACTCCCTACTGTTATTTTTTAAAGTATTATTATTATTACTAAACATGTAGAGCAAGTACTTTTCAAATTATAAAGTCAGATACACAAGACAATACTACTTTAATTTAGTAACTAAGAGATTTATAACTTGTTGGTGGCAAACGGGCTGATCCAAGAGGGCAATGAAATGGTGGGTAGCGGTGGTAGATAAAGCCTAAGCTTGCAATTATTCTTAATATTAATGTCTGTTTTGCTAAACCCTGCTTATTTCCTTTTTTATTTATTTATTTTTATTATAATTACTGGAAATTTCCTCCCTGATTACTCCCACTTTGGGAATAATAATAGTAACACAATTTATTATGTTACTATTTCCAGGGGTTGTGCCAAATAGAAGCCTTCAGTTTTCAAAATGTCCCGAGGGGTTCTGCTAAATATGATCTAAAAACCTGCAAGATTTCCCACTGAGTATTAACTCTGAACATGAGCATGAGTTACATTATTGAGCTAGAGAGCTCAATAATGTAAGCTCAACATGCTTTTTTCAAGAAAAATCACTAAAGTTCCTGAGTGTAAACATGCATTTTTTAAAAATCTATGAAAAGTTGACAAAAACCAGGAATGTTTTCTTATGACATTTTATTATGGGTGTCTGTAAGAAAAAAAGATCAACAACCACATACAAGCTTACAAAGTTTAATTTTAACACATTCTCTGTGTTACTGTGACAAAAGCAGCCCCATGATTGTTTTTTGTTGTTGACTTTTACAGGATATAGGGTGAGAGTCCTCTGCAGTGACACACCAATAAATCTTTTTTGACAGGAGACATGTACAGATGGTGTGCATCAAAGTTTTGAATGCAAGGCAACAATTCTGACTTAGAGTTTTAAAAGTGAAAGTACATTAGCACCATAACATGTTTTTAAAGCCTTGCCAAAGTCTTGACCAGCAATGACAAGAAAAAAGTAAAGCACCTTTAAAAGCAGTTGATTTTCAAGATTAAAATAATTACGGCTTTTAAAATATTTCTTTAAATTCTTGCACTACACTCTACTTTTTAAACCAATATTTTAGAAAATTAATCAGGGAAATGTATAAGTTTTGGCATTTTATAGAAATGTTTTTCATCTTCTGGGACTTTTGTGTTTCTGACCAGGTTGAGGTAGTTGAAACAGGGAGGTCTTTTTGAATTGCGTGTTTGACTATTTCAGAAAGAATGGTTATCTTTTAACGATAAACATAGTCATTGCTTTGCAAATGGGCTAGGATTCAAAGAATGTAACGCAGTGTAATTGGAAGAGTGTTGAAGTTTATTTATTATAGCACCATTGAGACATTTGAAATTGGAACTGGTAAAAAAATAGAACAAAAAGCATTCGAACTGTATTTGGTGTGACAGAAAAAAGTATCCTTTTTAGGTCAAATTATCCTTTTTCCAAAAATTTTGGAAATAAATAACTGGAATTTAGTTGGTCACTTGTACTGGTTGACAAGATGAGAACAAAAGGAACACATATGGAGTGTGAAATCTTTTGCTGGGAATTCAGATAGAGTTTGGTTTATAAAAAGCAAACAGGGCCAATGTCCGCACCAAATTCTTGATCAGGACCACCAATATCATAGGGTGCAATATCTACAATAGGTAGTCTCACAGCCTTGCGTGTTCGATATTCGAAGACTGTCTTGCCCCATTCCCCAGTGTGTTTCTGTAAAAAAGAGCAAAAAAAAAAAAAAAAATGTCAGTGGTAATGACATTATAGTTACTCAGATACTTTCTCTGATTGAGGAAGTTAAAAAAAATTGCTTGAAGGCAGTTGCCAACTTGCCATGTTATTTTCTGTACCTATGAGACCTGTTTCAGTTCAAAGTTATAATCCTCTCAGATGATACACCATATTGTTAATGGATTCAGGGTAAACCCAGTTGGGAGATTGCCATAGGCTAATCTATTCCAAGATATCTTGGTTCTGGTCATTGTTACAAGGAATAGAGCTGGTTTACTAAGTAGATAGGTCTCTCACATTGGAATTTGCTAATCTTAGAGCTGAATTCTCCTTCTGTTCATAACTAATAGTAACAAAAGATTGACTTAAAGTTAACCTTTAAAATAACTTTCAAAAAGAAAGATTTTATATTGAGTTCATATGATGGCTAATATGTAGAATTAATAGTAACCATCTAAATTATCTGATAAAGTTTATATCATGGATTTAAATTTCCTTTGCTTTCACATCAACTGGTTTTCACCTGGAGGCTGAGAAAACATGTTCATTTTTTGTGGCATTTAACCTTCTTTGGAATGAATCAGTAGATTTAGTATAACTCATGCCAGATGCCATCTTTTGTTCACCCTCATTATTTTCATATATTTTTCAAAATAGGGTGATTAAATGAGAAGTGCTGAGCTCATTATAATACATGCTTATAAAAATGCTGTTACTTACAGTGCAACCATCCTCCAGAACGGTGTATGTGAATTTGCTATTTCCTTCAGCCTTGAATTCACCTTCATTTGATCCCATCAGCCTCAAGGCTTTCTTTACATTCCCACTGGCATGTTCCATGTACGCAATGCTATTCTTGCAGTGATATGTGATGTTCTGGGAAGCTCGGCTAGAGAGAAGTCGAAGGAATGCCAACTGGACATCAAGGACATCTTCAGGAAGTTCAGGATTGCCATAGCTAAACTGTGATAGGGAAAAAAATAAAGCTGGTCAAACATTTTAGCTGCAATTATAAGAGAATCATGCAGTGTAGCATGGTCATTGTAATATAAGTTGTTCATATATTTTATGTATTACTAAAGAATGTCTTAAGAAGTGAAAGATGGTTGCAGACAAAGAATAATATAATCTACTTTAGGTCTTAAGAGACAAGTTATAAAAGTAGTTATATACCTGCATATATAAAATCTTTTGCACTTTTCCATTTATTAACTAAACTTTACTTTGTGATGAACAAATGGGAGGGAAAAAAAGTAAGTAGGGATGGCTTAGTTTAAAAAAAAATTGGGTATCCTTTCTTACCTGAAAACCACCATTCATGGATTCTCCAAACCAAACATATTTCTTCTCAGCACCAGAATCTGTCCACCAGTTCTTACGTGGAACAGTAGAAGGACTGGCACTTATGCATGTTTCCCCAGTTTCCATGTTACAAAATACTTTAATAGCATCCATTTTGCAGCCTTGGTTAGGATCAACCCAATATTCTCCTGGATAGTCACAAAAGGATAATGGAAATCAGTTATAAAATTCAGTTATAGGCTTTGGACCAAAACTGTTTATCTTGTAAGACACACGTAATGATGACTGTTCATGTATTTGTGTTTTATGTCATTATATTTTATAGTATAGCATAATAGAGAAGCTTTTAGATTGAAACTATTGAAGTAAAGAAGAGTTAACAGTTAGAAAGCACTGGGGTAAAAAATAAGCATCTTGATATTGAACAAGGAAGGTATACTGAGCCAAGACATTTTGATTGATGTATTTACTGAAATTTCTCTTTTTTTAAATCTCTTTACTGTAGTTTTGCTTAATAATGTAAACTCTTTACCTAATCTCTATTTATGCCAATAAATCTGAAAGCCCCCATGATTGATAATTGTCCCATATTTTAAATAATTTTCAGAAATGAATTCTAACAGTCAATCTTCCAGGTCAAGATATTTGAAAGCTTGAAATAATTTTGCCTTTCATAAAAAATTAACCTAATATATGCAAAACTTTACTCTATTACAATATTAGATTTGATTCTATACAATTTCTGAATTTTAATATTCTGAAATTTTCCATTTAGTTGTTTCTTAATTTGCAAAATTTAGTAACTATATTTATAAAAATTTAGGTTCAATAAATAAATGTTGCAATAATTAAATTGAAAATTATTTCTGATCAAATTATATATATTTGTTATTGAGAACACAGTGGTATATGTTGTTTAGCATTCAAATAATTTTTAATGATATGCAGAAACATGTTAAACTCTGATTGGTATTAAAATTCCTGTAAAACTGTTTTTAAATTTTCCCACATTTGGAATATTTTGAAGTTACATTACATCCTAAGTATACCTGCAAAATTCATGTTTTCTTACAATATTGAGGAGTTTTAATTCAACTAATATTACTAAAGTACCATTTCTGCTATATAATATTTTCTATTCACAATAAAACTTTCCTTTTCCCTAAATTCCAATATTAGGAGCTTTCTCTGTAATCCTGTTGCCATGAGTGTGGAAAGATTCCCCAACATACCGCTCTTGAGCTCAGGATGGCAGAATTTTAGGTCTCTGCAGTTACGAGCAGGGTTTTTACGAGAACCATCGGGACTAATGAGGCTTTCTATTTGTCCGTTGACGGATTTAAGTGAAGTCATAATCTCGTCGGTGTTGATTTTGAAATCCATTGGTTCATCTCCATAATATGGGGCAAAACCACCAGCTTTTTCACCTCCAACACCAGCGATGGCAGCAGCCCCACCACCACAACATGGACCAGGGGCACCAGGGGGTCCAGGAGGGCCTGGTTGTCCTGGATGGCCTGGGGAGCCCTGGGAAGGATAACATA
Organism: Sus scrofa; assembly: GCF_054392235.1. NCBI lineage: Eukaryota > Metazoa > Chordata > Mammalia > Artiodactyla > Suidae > Sus > Sus scrofa. Next base: position 107,953,306 of record NC_139397.1, on the reverse strand, counting down.
CATCATTGAAGTCTGCATGTTTGGTCTTCACTGAAAGAATATGTTGCCAGCCCAAGAAAATGCATTACAAGCAATCAATACATTATGTCATCATAATTATTTCAATAAAAGTTTGAATTGTTTTGTGATCAAATATTAACCCATCTATAAGAACTATAATTCATGCATCATGAAATTTATTGTGTTCCATGATGCAAGAAGATGTGGTGTTGGAACACAAATTTTACTCTATCCTGTTTCCTTCTGTGTAAATGATGTAAATAATTCTAATGCTGACATGACAGAAACCTAGATTCTGATTCCAGATTTGTCATTAACTTTGTGTTTGGAGGCTGACCACTTAATTTATTTGTGTTTTGATTACGTAACATGTGGGGACAATAGTTTTTCTTCCATTTACCCCAAAGGTATGGAATATGAATGTATTAGGAATGATAGTATCAGTAGCAAAAGTGGAATCATGGAAGTTATTTGAGAAGCAAAATGTACTTTACACTGGTAAAGCGTTATTATTATCATACCTGTAAGATCTTTATTAGGAGATCAGCACTGGCAGAATTCATGTAGCTAATGTGCTATGTCTTTATTCTGATGTTATTGTTATCAGATCAAAATTTAAGAAGGGTTTTTTCCTCCCTGTTGTTACAGTGTGATGGAGAAAGTCTTTTTTGTGATAGAGAATATCTTAAAGTCATTGTTCATTTCCTGAATTAAGTTCAGTAATTACATTGTGTTTAACTCACTATCTCAGTTTTTAAAATTGATAGAGTGTTTCCACAAAGGTGAAGGATAGCAATATAGGTGAAGGATAGAGTAGCAAATTAAAAACACATATTTATAAGTTATGTCTTACCTCAGATCCTCTTTCACCTCTGTTACCTCGAGGCCCTGGTGGTCCAATGGGACCAGGGTGTCCACTTGCTCCATCTTTGCCAGGGGGCCCACTCGGTCCAACAGGTCCCTAAGAAATTACACGATATCACAATGCTAGAATACTTTGCTGCAGTGCAAACATTTAAAAATATGGACCTTCTAATATCTTTCTGTGGTACATACTCTGGGGCCTGCAGGTCCTGGGCTACCTACTGCACCTTGGTGACCAGCGGGACCCTAAAAGAAAGGAAGATGAATGTAAGTGAAGACTTTAAAAAGGTTTAGGAAATTGCATAATCAAACGCAGATCAAGAAACATGGGGATCATGGTGAAACACGATTTCCTTTTCCTTTAATCTCCCCATTGTCTCATACTAACTACCATTTCAAATAAACCCTCAAATCCATTTCTAATCTCTTTCAGCAGAGACTTTCGGAGATGAAAAATTTTCTACTCTTGGTCTCTAAGAATTGCCAGTCTTATCAGTTTAAACACATTGAAGGGGATTTTCTAAAAAAGTGGATGCACTTACTGGAGAACCTGGGGCACCTGGATTACCAGGGAATCCTCGATGTCCTTTGATGCCATTAGCACCACGTTCACCGGTTTCACCTTTGTCACCGCGTGGGCCTTGGGGACCCTTGACAAGCACATTTCAAATTAAGGTTATACACACATTAGAAAAATAGAATGGAATTTATCACAATTAAGTCCATTTTATAGCATTCTGCAAGCTAGAAATCCTATCAACAGAACACCATATACATGGAACAATAAAGATTGTTCTTGTGGTTGTTTTGATTTTGGACTAAGATTTGTATAGAGCCTCAATAATTGACCTGTATACGCACAGCCCCAAGGAACTTTTAGGTCCCAAATTGCTTTCTATATCATCAAGCTTAAATTTGGTTCTATAGATACATATTTAGCCATCCCATTTTCCTGAACATGCCAGAAAATAGAATATTTTCCACACTGTAGAATTAGCTTTTTTTAAAAAAAAATCAGACTTACAGGAGCACCTCTTGAACCAGCAGGACCTGGAGCACCAGCAGGACCAGCAGGGCCCTAAAATTAAAATAAACAAGTGAACAACAACGCACAGTAAGTTGTTTATTTATGGATATGGGTACAGTTTTGTTTTATTTAAACATTAATACTTTCAGTGTGAGGGAATAATGGTATGCCTACTATAATTGAAAGTCAGTGTTATATCTTCCTTCAAAATGCTTTCTCTGTTTATAGCTTTACCAGGGGATCTAAACAGGAAAACTGATAAAATCCTGTTAATTCAACCTTATATTTTCCAAGTGAATATACACTTGGTGTGACTAACATGGTTTTGAATTTTAATAATGGAAATTTCTCCTGTATCTTTACTACCACAATTGCCTATATGAAGACTAGCTTAAAAAAACTGAAACAGATAAGAGCAGACCTTCTGGTTAGCAGATGTGATGTTCTTTCTATCTTCTACCTATTGACCTCTTTATTGTGGAAAATAGACAAGAAGGATTGTATCCTTCAGAACTCACAGTTTCTCCTCTGTCACCATTCTTTCCAGCAGGACCAACAGGGCCAGGTGGGCCTGGGTGACCAGGAGCACCAGGGGCACCAGGAGAGCCATTTTCACCACGATCGCCCTGGGGAAAAGTTCACGGTTACAAAATAGGTCTGACCGGCATGTTATTCTTTTAATTACACAAATCTACTGTACATGTGTTTGGTGTACCTTGCTACCGGGAGCTCCGTCTCGGCCTGGCAGACCATCTGATCCAGGGTTTCCCTGAGTAAAGAAAAAAAGGAAGAAAAGAAATCAAATTCTTTGGAACCATTTTAATACCATCTAAGCCATGCATTCTCAAAGGGGACAATATCATCCTAAAGAGGATAACAATTGGTTCTTGGGAGTGAAAAACATATATTACAATGGGAGTAGCCCTGCAGTGGGTAACAATATCTAAACAGATAAGCAGTATATCTGGAGTATTAAAGTTTCATGGGTGAGAGAGGGAGAAGTGAGTAGGAAAAAAAAGTCTAAAAAGGATCCTTAGAGGAGAGAGAATAAATAAAATCCTGACACACAGTAATTTAAGTTGATAATGGAAATCTACAATTTAAGAAAAGACTAATCACAGATAACATGCAGAACATTTTTACCCAGAGGGTAAATTGGGACTCTCCCCACCTCCCAACTTTTTTCTTTATTTACCTAAAGATCCTATTATTCTCCTTTAATGATAATTCATTGGGTAAATATTAATGAACATGAATATTTTAAGGCTATTCTAAGTTGTAAGAGAAAAACTATCTTTTACTAGAGAAAGAAGGGAAACTTCGGCATGTGGCAATATTTACACTTTTAGACCCAAATTAAGGCCCAATTTGACTGTTGCTAAAATAAATTCTCAAATACTACCCTGCTGGCTGGATATTTCCTGAGAACTAGTACTCACATCTCGTCCAGGTTCACCAGCTGCACCAGCCAGACCAGGAAGACCCTGGGGTCCAGGAGGACCACGTTCTCCATTGAGACCACTAGGTCCTGGTTTTCCATTTTCACCCTGTATACAAAGGAATAAAAGCAATTTGTATTTTCACCTAAGAAATCAATTACTATGACATTCTCAGATTGTCTTTATATCCCAGGGAAAAACCTTGTTTTACTCAATTTCTCTTGATTTTTTTCCCCCTAAAACTATTCCTGTCATAAAGGAAAGGCTCTAGGGAAGAAGTTTCTTGTGTTTGTCAGCTTGCCCAGTGATTCTGGATACTAAAAGACTGACTAATTACAATGATCATCACATTCAGAATACATCCTAATGTGAGGTGCATAAATAGACAGGGCTATGGTAAGAAAAAAATGATAATGAGCCATCATAAACTATAGGTTTATGGTGCACATTAGAATTAGGTTACATTTACAACTTGGCTCTGTTTAAGGAATATACATTTATTGGATACATTCATATAAACTGGATACACTTAAATGTTACACTGTAATTTCACTACAATACTGTATGACATTTAATCTAAAGAGATGCTCAAAGTGTCAAAATGTGAGCCCTAGTAAAATAGAATTTTATTACCCTATTTGCTAAATGGCTATTTAAGATACTAAGCACTAGGCTGGTACAGTAATATTAGTGAAAGAAAGGAGTACAAAATATATTGAGTTGATGGATAATTGGTATCAATTAAAGACTTTCTAGGTCTATAAGCTGATATTATTTCCCTCTTCAAGACCAACGGTCAGCAAACTGAAGAATACCAACAAATTTCCTAACTGAGATATTTGAGATGGCAAGGTATCTTTCTGTGATATCAATCTATTTACGTTTGTGTTCAAGGCTGGTCTGTGAGGCACATTGTTTTTGTTTTAATAATACGCATGCTTCCTGAAAATGTGGAAACATCAAGAATTTGGATCTAATTACAGGAAAACTTATTCATTACGTACTTGCTATAGCTATGTGAGCTCTGAAGACTACCAAAGGAAACAAAGAGTCTAGAGAAAGATAATTACACTCACCTTGACGCCCTGTGGGCCAGGGCTTCCCCTAGCACCTGGCATGCCTGGTGGGCCTGCGAGACCTCGTGCTCCAGTAATCCCTGAAATTCCACCTGGGCCTGGAGCTCCCTGTTGTGACAGACAATGAAGTCTTAGTTCTCCTTTATTTGACTGTGTTTTCCTCTATTGAATTTGTGATTGAAATTAAAACTATTGTCAATCAATAGAGCGAAGAAAAGAAACCACTCACCGGAGGGCCCTGGGGGCCAGGTGATCCTTTTTCACCTGGTTGACCGGCATCACCTTTCGGTCCAGATACTCCAGGGCTGCCAGGAGCACCACTGCTACCAGGTGGACCTGGGGGACCATCTTTGCCTGGAGGACCACTGGAGCCAGGGGGGCCTGGGTTACCCTACAAGGAAATATTTGAAATTTGAATATTTTATAATGAAAAAGTAAAATTTTCTTCCCTTTTTTACTTGCGTTTGAACAATTTTATATGGGATTTAATACAAACAGAAGTAGCAATGGGTAAGTTTCTCATTATATGCATATATAAATGCCCTTTATGGAATATATGGTTAAAAAAATACTTTATAAAGTACTTACGTTACTGCCAGGAGGACCAGGAAGACCACGACCACCGGGGAACCCAGCAGCACCCTGTGAAATGATAACACATTTTTGAATCTCAAAAATCAAAGAGAACAAATAATTAATCACTAAAAACACATATAAATGAAAAGAAATGTGGTAGGACCTATATTCTACTCTGAGATCACTTACGATTTGTTTTTCCCTCTTGGAATTTACATATAAGTCACATACCAATGAATGATTATAATTTTATACTCTCATTAGGTATCTAGTGCTTTGAAAGCAGTTTTTATACAGATTTATATCAATTAATGTTTTTCAATAATAGTTAAGAGGACCAATACTTACAGGACCACCAGGACTGCCACGTTCACCTTTGACACCTTGGGGACCAGGGGGACCCTGTGTGGAAATGGAAATGGTGTATAAGAATAGCACCAAAAGCAAAACTTGGGAGAAGTATTAAGCCTTTCAAAGTCAATAATTCTACTTATTGTGATAATCACCTTTCAGTTATATATATATATATATAACTATTATGTTGTATACCTTAAACTTACATAATGTTCTATGTCCCTCAATAAAACTTAAGGAAAAAAAGCTACAGCAGAAATGAGAAACTACATTAAAAAATGATAATAAAAAATAAAACATCTGAAAAAGAGTAAGTCTAGGAGGAGAGTAAAATAAGTTGATTGAAGTTATATCTAGATTGTTGGAGCCAACCTTCAAACTCAGAACTGTGGTCCTATGAGGTACGCTTTGGACACCATGACAAGTTCTCTCAGTATGAAATATTAAATTATCCACAAACCTAAGTGCTTTCCATTAGAAGGCTTAGAGGAAGAGAACTACTTACAGGAGGCCCAGTGCCTCCGGGCTGTCCTGCAATCCCAGGAGGTCCTCCTTCACCTTTCTCACCAGGAGCGCCTCTTTCTCCTTTGGCACCAGGCTCACCGTTCTGGCCCTACATCCAGAAAGCAACAACAGCCAGTAAGCTGACATCCTTTACAACACACTGAGCTTATCATTATTTTTCTTCAGAAAATAGGATTCTTCAGGTGGATATATGTTGAAATAAAATTGGAAAAGATTTTTTGAAGACATGGAAAAACAAAGGCAGTGAAAACATTACATGATAAAAGAAGATAATCAGGAAAGTGGTAAAGTGCATATTATTGTCATAAGGGAGAAGTCTTTCTGAGAATGGTGTGTGTCAAAGTGAGCACCGGTAAAGGCATTTGAGAAAAAAGGGGATTACAGCTAATGTTAATTAGTATTCCCTAATAATGGAAGAACTTCCAAAATTTTCAGAGTGCTTTAAGCCTAGGAAATCATCTTAGCCTCCTTAACCTGGCATGAAGCCAGGCTAGGTGTTTTTATCTCCATCTTTCAAACAGTAAGGATAGCAAGAAAATTTAAAAAAGGCCGGGGGGGGGGGTCGGTAAACTAATCCCATAGGGAATGAGTGGCTGAGAGCAACTAAAATCCAGATTTGACTTATACTTCTGCTATTTTTCAAGCAGATTGCGATTCTGGGCCGTGGCACAGGCATGCTTTAACTTTATACTTACAGGAGCACCAGGGAAGCCGGCAGGTCCTGGTGGCCCATGTTCACCTCTCTCACCCTGAAGTGAAAAGCATCTCATTAGTCACAGTGAAGACACCTTCCCATTGGAAGCTCATGTAATCCTCTATATCATCATAATTTTCCTTTAGGTGGGAAGTGCGCAAAGCTAACTAACTAACATAGTTCAAGTTTTGAAGACTTTTCCATTCCTTAATAATATTAGAAGTGGACAACACCAGAATCATTGATTCCTTCTGCTCTGATATCATTTGCAAGAAAAATAATTTGAGAGTTTTGAAGTGTTTCAAACAACTGTATAATTTCTTAAAATGTAGGGATTTAAAAATATGGTAAAAGGGGTGAGAAATGCACCACTTATTCAATTAATTAATTAACTAAAAACATTTACTATATACTCTCCAGAGTCTGCAAACTCTGAAGGTAGAGAATTTTAGATCTAGAAGGACCTTGACAAAGATCCTATAGCTTTAAGAAATACTTATTTACAAATGCATATTCTTTGTGCAATTTTTATTTTTTTAGAATTATTTAGGAAGTAGCAAGATTTAAAATTGTCTCTTGTGAATTTTAGATTTTAGAACTGTAACCTTCCCTTGCCTGACATATGATACCTAAAGACAGTATCCTATCATTGAGACTAGGGCTACTTGGCAGAATTACTAAAGAGGGAAGCACAGGTAGCTGCTGCCAGTGTGGGGTTAAAATGATGTTGAAATCTCTTTAACACTTACAGGGCCACCACGAGGACCAGCTATACCAGGAAGTCCAGGGGCACCACTTTCACCCTTAATAAAGAGAAAAAAATTAATATTTCCCTCTTTCTCTCCCCCCCCCACAAAAAAAACCCAAACCCAACAAAAGATATTTTATTTTTATTTCTAAGCAATGTTAAGTGTTACCTTATCTCCAGGCTGACCAGCTGGACCAGGGGGACCAATGGGACCAGTAGGACCCTAAAAAAAAATAGAAATATACTTGTAATTTTGAAGATATAAAGCATCATTTTCTCTATTTATCAAAGAGCATATAGATGGACATATTATCATCTAATAAACTAGATAATATATTTTATTTGATGGCTTGAATGATTTTCTCTTCCCTCAGTGTATAAATACTGTAGAGTTTAATAAACATAAGATTCCATGGCTTATACAATTCAGTGGAAAATTATTGATTCAATTTCTTTATATTGCAGAAGATAAATAAAATGTATCTTACAGTAATACCTTTTAAAATTAAAGTGTATGGCCTTATTCAAGTGCATGATAATTCAAAATATTTCATTTAAGTATTCCAAATATGTTACACATACTAAGTTTTCACATTGACATTTTCAAATATTGAAGTTTTACTTACATTACATAAATAAAATATTAGATTTTAAAATACATGCATACTTTATTTTTTAGGTTTTTTTTTTTTTTTTTTTTTTTTTTTTTGGTTCTTGATGGATGATGGCTTACCCATCTAGTCTGTCAAAAGTGAAGTATATACGAATTTATTTAAGGCAATTATAGTAAAGATTGTGACTATCTAATGATTTGGCTATCATGTTTATTTGCTACAGTCATATCTAGGTTATTTGCTAATGTGAATAGAATTGATTTTAATGTGTTTTTTTAGCTATTATTTTATTTTGAAATAGTTACATAGATTCACAGGAGGTTGGAAATAAGGTTGCTTATCACTTCTCCTGGCCCTCCTCAATATTGCTTCTTAACACAACTATGGTATAGTATAAAACCAAGAAATTGACATTGGTACAATCCATAGAGCCTATTCAGGTCTCCCCTGAATAATATATGCACTCATGTGTGTATGTACATGTCTATGCAATTTTAGTATGTGTAGCCTTGTATGACCACCACCATAATCAAGATATTCAAATGTACAGTCACCATAAGACTCCCTCATGTCACCTCTTTATAGTTACACTCAGCTTCTTCTCCCCAGTTCCTAACTTTGAACAAGCACAAAGCTATTCTACATCTTGATAATTATGTTATTTCACAAATGTTATATGAATGGAATCATGTAGTATGTATCCTTCTGAGATTGACTACTGTCACTCAGCATGATGTTCTCCGTGTTTGTACAAGTTGTTGCATGTATCAACAGTTCATTCTTTTTTATTGCTAAGTAGTATGAATGTACCATGGGATTTCAATATTTTTTTTAATAAAAAACTTCATGAGCAGTATTGATTATCCTGGATTTTAGTGACATTATGACTTTAGCTTGTAAATTTTATCAAACTTTTGAGAATTTTCCATGCTCAGGTCACTGTTGAACTATTAGGTATCAATAGACATAAATCAGGAAGTTGAACAATCAAGTCATTTCGGTTTTCTTAATGCCCAGAAGGTGGCAAAAGTATAGTCTAACTTATCATGAGTGACATGTTCTTGTAAAAAATAGGAGTTGAGGTGAGGGACTCGTGTACAGGTAAATCCTTTCTCCCCAGTTCGAGTACTCACCCTTGGACCATCTTTTCCTGGAGCACCATCAGCACCTGAACCGCCAGGGTCACCCTGTCAAATAAAAGCCAATGTCATCAGATTAGAGGTATCCTTAATGAGAACATGCCAAGAAGAGGAGTGACCCCAAGATGCTCTTTAATGTAGAGTAAGTGTTCTGATTAATAGTTGCTCTAGGTATCCATATCAAATTTCAATTACTATCAAATGATAATGTTAATTTTGAAAATAGATTACTTTCCAGCAACATTGCCTTCCTTTAACCAGTAAAGTCTGTTATATTACATAATTAACAGAAAATAAGTTGGTACCTTGTCACCCTTTGGGCCGGGGCCTCCAGAACCTCCTCTTTCTCCAGGCATCCCTTGCAGACCAGGTGTACCAGCGGCACCAGGCGGCCCAGGGGGACCAGCAGGGCCCTGAAATTAGAGGAGATATAGGAATTCGCAAGAAGGAACTCTAATGCATTTTGTAAACTCTGTGAATTGAATCACGTGGAGTTACCTTTCCTCCTTCGGGACCAGGGGGGCCAGCTCCACCTCTAGGTCCTGAGGGACCTACTGCACCAGGAGGTCCACGTTCACCGGGGGCACCAGAATCACCCTGTAGTAGCAAAATGTAATAACCCTGTTAGGAAACTCAATGCCAAAATCATATTATTATTTTGACATAAACTATGAGGTTCTTACATTTTTGAACAATTTGGACATTTTTATAACTATAAAAGACATTTGATCAATTGAGCAACAAATGGAAACTCAAAAAAAGTTAAACAAGGAAAGTTGGATACGTGGCCTGATGAGCTAGCTTTGGAACTATTATTATTATTTTATCACAAGAGCACATTATGAAAGTTCTTCTACCAAGGCAGTTTTCCTGTATGGAACCAAATGCATTACAAAGGTTTTCTCTTGAAATTTCAGGCCCATGGTTGACTCTACAGTGTTTATTAATGTCAGAAAGTTTAATTTTTCCAGGTAATACAAATACAATGTATTGGAAATGTCTTCGGTTACCCTAAGTGGATTCACCAAACTTTTGCAATGGTGTGCTTCTAAAAATTTCACTGACAACACCTTCATAACATGCTGAAGAAATTAGGAAGAAATTGAAATATTTACCTTGCCTCCTGGAATTCCAGGTGCACCAGCTTCACCTTTTGGGCCCTAGGAGATTGACATTGAATGATTAGGTCTCTATCAGAATGTATAATATATAAGCATAAGCAAAAGACACACTTGACTTGTTTGTGTACTGTATAATTTATCCAATTGTGAGTTGTGTTATCTTCTTCAGTTCCTTTTATGTTAAAATTCAAACTTTCCATGTAATAGTTATGATTGAATAATTTTCCTTGTTTTGTTAATGAATGTTTCAAAGCTAAATGTTAAAACTCAAACACCATAGCATGAGCAAATGCAAAAGCTAATAATGTATAAGTAATTACTAGTTACTCTTTTGGTTTCTAAGTTTTGAAAAAATAACATGCAACTTACGGGTTCACCAGGTTTTCCATTTTCTCCTGGAGGACCACTGGTTCCAGGCAAGCCCTATAACAAATAATATTTGTTTTGTGTAATCACTTAAAACATTGTTTGTAAAAAAGCTTATCTTTTGTAAGTATCTTTCTGCAAAGTATTCAGAAAGTGATTTTAGCAGCCTTTTTAGGCATGGAAAATTTGTAGCTCTCAAAATCCAATGACAGAGAGGTGATAATTATGTATTACGAAGCTATATTCATCTCCCTCTTTTCTTTCTCTTGCCATAAATAAAAATGAATTGATGAACATGGTGAAATGAATTTGGCTATATAAATTTAAATTATAATGAAAATAAGTATAAGCATATATAATTGTGAGATTATTTTTTAAAAAATTATTAATGTGCCCATTCTAGAATAGACACAGAAGCTATGTATGTCTATTAACATTGCCTATTATTTTATTTCAAGGTAGAATATAGACACACAAATTTTAAGCTTAAGGTGAATTGTAATCTATTAGTATCACAAAAAAATTGAACTGTCAATTAACTCAACAAATCCAGCTATCGAAGGAAAACATTGGCAAAAGTAGGTGCCCAATAACTTTTAAATAAAAAGTTCTTACTTGTAATCCTTGTTGACCAGGGGGTCCTGTGTCTCCTTTGTCACCACCTGGCCCCTAAGTAGAAAAATATAATGAGATACTTCATTATAAAATATCCTTTGAAGTTGAAGCCACACAGTTTTCATTTCTTTATTTTTTACATTTAATTTTATTGGAGTATGGTTGATGTACCATGTTATATTAGTTTCAGGAGTACAGCAAAGTGAATTAGTCATACATATAAATACATCTATTCTTTTTTCCCATATAGGTTATTATACTATTGAGTAGATTTTCCTGTGCTATACAGTAGGTTCCCATTAATCATCTATTTTTCACAGTAGTGTGTATATATTATCCCTCCCCTCACCTCAATAGTTTTCATTTCAACAGGCCAATTGTTTAAAAATCAATAGTGTGAAGGGGGGGCAGAGTCTGGCCTGTGGAAGTGATGCAAAGGAGACATGTACAACATAAACTTTGCTCAACGTCAGCATTTAGCTAGCTAATTAGCTAAGTAAATGTGGTAATTGTTTTGGTGAATCATAATGATAAAGTGTCGGACACTGTATAATTCCCAAAGTCCTCCCTCCTCTCCACTCCCATCCACTTCCATTTCCAATTTATGTGAGTAAACTTACAGTAGGTCCTGGGGGACCCTGAGGTCCTGTCTCACCATTCTTTCCAGGAGGACCCTAGGGGGAAAAAAAAAAGCAGTTAGGGAAGCAGAGATAAAGCTAGTCAGCTAGTAGAGAAAAGTCACAGGTTTGGAGATAAATGCCTTTACCACAAGGCTGGAAATGAATGGGTGAAAGCTACATACCGGAAGGCCGGGACCTCCAGGGCCACCTCTTTCTCCATTCTTTCCAGGAGCACCCTAAAGAAGGAGCCAGTGTTTACTAATTCTCCAAAGGAAACCATTCCCTACAGTGTTCCCCCATGCTTTTGCTATTCCTCTCCCCTGACACATGCATACATCCACAATCAAACACTACTTTCTAGAACTAGGTTTCCATAAATGTTCCACTCTTGGCTCAGAACTGCACAAAAAATATTTTAGCTCCCGTCTCACGTGGTATTTTGATTTTCATACACAATTCTGTGCTTTGAAGTGGAGATCAATTTTTGGCTATCTGCATTCCCATGTGGAAAGTGAAAGGCTTTCTGTCAAATACTTATTGAAGACATGAAGGAAAGAACTCACGTCATTTCCTTTAGGACCAGGGAAGCCCATGACTCCAGGCTGACCTCGGGGACCAGGTGAGCCTGGAGGACCTGGTCGACCACTTTCTCCCTGACTTCCCTAATGAGAAAAAAAAAATTATATTAATAGAGATTAGATAAAAATCTGATCAAAATATACAATATACATATCAAGGCTCTACAACATACATTAGGACTAGTCTGAACCATGCATTGACTTATTCTCTGGGCCTGTAAAATGAGAGGTTAAAAATGTACTTACAGGAGGTCCTGGTTTCCCATCACTGCCTGGTCCTCCGGGGCTACCGGGCATGCCCTAAATCGAAGAATTTAGTTAGCTGATGTTAAAATGATAACTTAAAAAAATCAATCTGTAATATTTAGAGATTTCCATTTAGCCTCATATCTACACACATGATTTCCTAACTGTAAATATCTTAGTTAAGCCTTTCTTCTGTTCTTCAAACTATACTTGCTTAAATGTTCTTAAAAGAATTTTGTTTTATTTTGAGCCTACAAAAGATACACTTTAAGTTGTTTTTAAATGTTATTCATTTGCTTTCCCTCTTAGTAATGGACAGTGTCAGTCAAACAAGGGTAAAGAGAACGTTACCCTCAATCCTGGACCTCCAGGAACACCATCTCGGCCAGGTTCTCCGGCAACTCCTCTGGGCCCTGCGGGGCCTGGACCACCGCGCTCGCCAGCGGGACCCTACATGGTGAAACCAACAGGTATGTAAAAGAGCCTTCATTGACCTAGACATTGACAGTACTTAGGTTGCAACTAGAGAACTTCTTTTGGCTCCTTAAATAGAGGTAGGGTGTTACCGGCATGCTCAATATAAATCACTGTTACATATTAGTTGGAGTTGTCACCTTGGAAATATCTTAAGACAACACTGATGAACATCACATGCTTTAAAAAGCAATATTTAGTGGGCTTAGCAATGTATTTTGGTGCATATAAAGTCAAATATATTTGGTGTTATGAAATCAGATGTGTATTGCACTTCACAGTTTTTGAAGAACTTTCAGGCATTTTAGTTTAACTTATTCTTGCAGTGATCTTGAGATAGATAATTCCCAACTGACAGACAAAGAATTCTCATAGAGGATAAATGACTTTAGTTACAAAGCTAGGAGGGGCTGGAATCATTGCTTTACACTGGGAATTATTATTACTTTTTTAACTTCAAGATATTTCATTCAGATATTTAGGTTTTAATTAATGGGAAACTGTATTGAAGAATACACTTATGTACAGCACCAGAATTTATAAAAATCCAAACTGAAGTTATTTACCTTTTCTCCTGGAAGGCCATTTGCTCCAGGAGCTCCTCGGAATCCAGGCATACCCTGGAAATTGTGAAAGGCAAATATGTCAGTCTAAAGTATTAAATCTTTTCCATAAGTCTCACATTATGAAGTGCTTCAAAACAATATTTGGGACTGAGTACTACTCAAATTAAGAAAAAACATGGTTACCTAGCCATGAAGGTGAAGTTTTATGATTGTTTTCCTTTTAGATGCCTGTGGGAAACATACCCTTTCTCCTGCAGCTCCTGGAAGTCCATTTGCACCAGGTTCTCCAGGAGAACCATCTTTGCCATCTTCACCCTTGGGTCCTGGAATACCCGGAGAACCAGCTTCCCCCTGTGAAAGGATGCCAATAAAGGAATTTTTCTTTATTTTTCAAGCAAATTTTTTTACCTGTGTAGTTCCTAATTATGTTATATATTCCTAAGAAATAACCAAATCTCTTGGTGCAATACTTACACGTTCACCACGTGGTCCTGGCTCTCCTTTGGCCCCATTTTTACCAGGTTCACCCTAAATGAAACATATTCTTGGTTTAAAGACAGGGAGAATAGACGATCAAAACCATCCCCAGTCATCCCTGATTCAATTATAAGATTTAATATAAATTTAACAGAACAAGAACAAAGAACCTGCTATTTATGTGTTTGTGGTGAGAATTAAGCTACATCTTCCAGGTGTGGAAAAGGAAAGGCAACTTACTGCTGCACCTCGTTGCCCAGGAGCACCATTGGTACCAGGTGGTCCTGGAGGACCACGGGCTCCCATCAATCCAGGAGCTCCAGGGATGCCAGCAGGACCCTAAAAACAATCCAAGAACATTAAAATTAGCCAAATTTGAACTTTCTTTTCTGAATAGATCATTTAAAAGTGTATTGTCATGCAAAATGCAAAGGAAACCAATAATATGTGTGTGGTTGAGATGAGGGTAAGCAGTGGGGTCATCTTACCATTTCACCTTTGCCACCAGGACTACCATTACTCCCAGGAGGGCCCTAGAGGGGGAAAGAGCACATTACCAATAATGCAAATAGTGCATTTTTATATGAAGTTGTTTACATAACTGCAAAATATTATTGGGGGATGTTGTGCTTTTTAGAGATTAGGTGATTCCTCTGACTATAGCACAGCACATAAAATGTAGCAAAAATTACCATTATTGGAATAAATTAAAGATAATATGCACTTGGTCTAAATTATTAAATAAGTACATAAACAGAAGAGGTTTTTGGTCTTGTTTCTTCTATGAATTTTTCTGATTGGTGATTAGTTTGGGGGCATATTCTTCATCGTATAAGGTAACCTCTGCTTCATTCTGCTTCATATAACCACAAAAGTCATAAATTCTAGAAAAGTATAAAAAAGTCTAAAACTACCAATTTCAGTACCAGTCAAATCATTGTTTATCACAGTAGAGTCATTGCAGAGCACTAAGCAAAATTTTTTTCAGAAAAGTAATTTTAATTGATAGCAACATTAACACATATGTTTTCATGAAATAAGTGTAGCTACATTTTTCCTCTCATCAGCCCAATTTGGTACTTACAGGAGGACCTGCAGCACCGGCATGTCCCTGAGGTCCAGGTTCTCCTCTTTGTCCAGGGGATCCACTTGGACCAGGAGATCCCGCGGGTCCAACTTCACCCTAAGGGATAAAACCCTAAATAGTCAGTCTCCCTTTTCCACTTCTAATCTCTTAGCCAGGGTGCTATTCAGTCTCATTTAAATCCATCTCCCAAAGTTTGGAGTAGTATGACTAGATCCTCTAACTAAAGCAAAGTGTCATTAATCATAAAGGCAGAAAAAAATGGTAACTACGTGAATCACTGTGTTATCTCTGTTCCCAGAAAGAGACTGGGAAAAAAAAAAAAAAAGATGTCAGAGGATATCAGAATAGCTGAATGCCAGGGACAACACCACCTCTTTTGGTATCAAGAATAAGTCTTTAAAGATCTATATAGATCAAAGAA
The DNA here is from genome assembly GCF_054392235.1 of Sus scrofa. NCBI lineage: Eukaryota > Metazoa > Chordata > Mammalia > Artiodactyla > Suidae > Sus > Sus scrofa. Next base: position 107,937,679 of record NC_139397.1, on the reverse strand, counting down.
ATCCAGGGACTGTTAATAAGAACCATTTTCAAGAAGCAATCCAATGATTTTTTTGTTGTCTCCAGTATATATTTACATTCTTCTATAGACATATATGTTTACCTTAGCACCAGGGGAACCAGGGAATCCTGCAGTTCCAGGGGGACCAGGGGGACCCTAAAAATTAAAATATCAAGAGTTGTTAATCAAGTAAAGGAAAGCTAACACTACTAGTAAATTATAAGTGGATACAGACACAATACAGAAGGCAATTATGTAGATAGGAATAGTATTTATCATCAGGGATGAATATTATGTGGGGAAGCAATGTAGTAAAATAGAAAGTAAAGTCTAAAGTTAGAAAATTTGGATCCCCTGTACCCGACCACTTCTGCCACGAATTCTATGATTTTGTGCAAGTTACTTTTGCTTGAGTTCTCATTTGTAAAATAGAGATAACATTGTTATCTATTTTGCAGGGCCCTTTTAACTGACATACCCAATACCGGCCTTTAGCTGACACATAAATACCATACAGATGTTAGCAATGGGCCAAGTATGATAAGAAGTATCAGGATTTTGTTTATGGGCTTAGTGTTTCTACATTGATTATTTCTAGGTTTCATTTATGAGATTAGTGTCAGTTTGAATCAGATATTTGTGAACAATGTTGAGTTTGGGGTCTACAATCCATATTATTCCAACATTCCATAATTCCATAATCTCTCATTAACCTAAAGCACATCAGGGTTAAATAAATAGTTACTTACTGGTTGTCCATCACTTCCTCGGGCACCATCATTACCTCGAGCCCCCTAAAAAGAGAAGTTTGTCTTAATTATCTTCTTATTTCTGAAAGGCTGGTCACAAGTAAGCATTTTTAACTGAAAGTCTGATTCAGTTGAGTTGACTTTTCCTCAAGTATATTAAAATCTGCCTAGTAATTATAGTCTTTTAGATACAAATTATTAAAATTCTGATGTGTACATCAATGATCTGATGTAGAAAGATTGGATTCTGTGTTTTACAGAACTGAATGCAAATTAATGCATGAATATGCCAAGTTAACACTTTTAAAAAATCCTGGAAAATAACTATAAAACACGTATTGGTTTCCCTATAATTATGCTAAAGTTTTGTTTTAGTTACTTTAAATGCAATTTTATAGAAAATTTCTTGTAAATTGTCACAGCCTGAAAACTGACTAAGACACTTATCTGTGACTTGGGTGGTAAGTGTGCAATGGCAGTAAGAATACTCACTGCAGCTCCAGGAAGTCCTGGCCGTCCTCGCTCACCAGGAGCCCCTCTTGGACCCTGTAGGATAAAATTGAAAGTGCAGTCTTACTTTAAACTAGACATGCTTAAAAATGGCTGGGGAGGGAGCGAAGCAAGTTTTGGGTTAGATATAATTCCACAGTAAAAATGAAAATTGTATGATAAGAAACATAGTTACCATGGGTCCAGGAGCTCCATTTTCACCTGGAAGGCCATTTTCACCCTAGAAAAGTGTAAAATAGGTTACCATTTTGTACAACAGGAGGAGAGCTTTATAGTTTTTTAAACACAGTGTATTATTATAAAACGTATGGAGACTAAGAAAAAGATTACATTCTAATAGTACGAATTTTTGCCAGTGATCTTATTTACTACAAATCTCCATTTTTGCATTTTAAAAACTTGAGTTGTTTTTAAAATGCAAAAATGTAAATCAGTGTGTTACTTGTGGATGCTCTATCATTTCTAACCTAGACAGATCAAGTTATCAGCTTTCATGGAAGCTTTAACAGAACAGCTCAATTAGTTGCTGTTATTTAGTTCCTAAAAGGCAAAATTTAATTAAATTTTTGAAAAAGGTAAACACTAGAGTATAAATCTTAAATATAGCTACAACATTTTAAAAAGTTAATTTACGAAAATGTGCTTTTGTTGTTATTTACCTTCAGCCCAGGAGCACCTGTATCACCTTTTTCTCCATTTCGTCCATCAAAGCCCTGTGAAATACAAAAAAGTAGTAAAAATATTAAGATTTGTTAACAATTCAGAAATGTTAAAACCTGACATTATTTTTTATAGCTAGCTTTACCACATAGCACTATATTCAAAATTGACAAGAATAATATCAAATGCTTTTAAGTGCACTGAAGACATTGAACACTAATTTTATAGCAAAAAATATGAAGTAATTAGAAGGTACAATTTAAGGCTAACTAGGAAGTTGCCTTAACTATAGAGTAGCAAATACCCCTCAGTTTCATAGATTTTATTTATAGTAAGTTGACACATTTTGGGTTCAGTTGGTTGACTCTACCTAATGTTTTGCATAGAATAAAGTCATTTGTTTTGCTCCATAAATCATATTGACTAAGTCAATGAATAGTTGTCAATAATATATTTTCATATTTTCTGGCTGTGGTGATAGGAAACAAATCATTCTTTTGCAGTATTTTCCATACACTTAAAGTCAGCTTTATTACTTTATGTAAAATAAGTAGTTGGTTTGGTCAAAAATGAAGTTGATTGAAAATCGAACAACTAGTCAAAATCAATCACTTTGGCACACACTTGATTGTCCAATAAAATTGGCTAGATAGTAAGCATAGCCAAAGGGAACAACTCATAGTCAGTTTAGAAACTCTACTTACTCTATGCCCTTTCATACCAGGGAATCCAGGCATGCCAGCTGGACCTTTGAGACCCTAAAAATAAGAAATAAAAAAAAATACTGCTGAGCTTTCAGAGACTCACCACCCAAGAGTACAATGCCTTCTATTTTTGTTCAGTTTAATGTAATTTTATAATAATTTTCAATCTAAGTTCATTGTGATTGCTCCAAGTAATTTACTGGATGCTGAAGACTTACTGGAGGGCCAGGCAATCCTCGTTCTCCAGGTCGTCCGGGTCTTCCTGACTCCCCCTAGGTGGAGAAATAAAGAATATATGGGAGCTTGTGTAAGATAAAACATGTAGCCAATTAGTGAACTGATTACTTTGCATTTTTCTCACCAAGTTCCCATGAAAATGATTGGGCTAAACATATTGTTGTGAGAACAGCTTTCCTAGAAAAAGGAATGGAAAGAGCTTCTCCCAATTTGACATAAGCTTAGAAAAAATGTAGGCATCTCTCAAACCTCAATATTATGACAATCTCTCAATTTAGTGGGAAGAATTTGCCATTGAAAATTAAATGGTAAGGAAAGAATGGTATAATATTAATGATGTTTTCAAATTTTCAAGGACATAAATTGCTGTTATCTATTTCTTCATTATAAGAGACAGAGAGAAGCTTCTTCTCTGGATAAATGGTCTACTCACTGGAGGAATCTTAACTGAGTCAAGAAGCACATTTGGGGTTTTTGTTTGGGATTCAAAAAATGGTTTATGCAGCTATGCAAATACTATATAAATTCAAAGGGTAAGATGTCAACAATTTTTTGAGTAAGATTTTTCTCTTTGATATTCTAGAATATGAGGCATTCTATTTAGAACATTCCAAATTGTTTTCGCTGTATCCCATTCAAGTCTTAAAAACTTACATCTTTTCCGGCAGGACCAGATGGACCTATAGCACCAGGAGGCCCTGGAGGACCCTGAAAATAAGGAGATAAAAAATGAATATGTATCTATAGTTTTTTTCTGTTACAATCAATGCATTATTATAATTATGTGTATCCCTAGAGAAAAATACTCCTTCTAGAAAATTCTATCAATGTTTCTCATCATGAAAATGACACATTGAGTTAATAGTATACCAATACTATATGCAATTTTTACTGTTTTTAAACTTGTTTTTCTGAAAATTAAAAGTATCATGTATCTGTATTTTATATCAATATGTTTATTTATAAACCCAAATGCACTTCTAAATTTATGAATATATTAAATTTTTAAGTATGTAGATATTTATAAATATTTTGAAATATTAACTTTAACTTCACCTTATTTATAGGACATGTTTACTTCGGGGACTCTGTTAGATTATGCTTATTTCTACTAAATTAAGTTTAAAAAATATTTTTCAAAAGAGTAAACATGCAAGTGAACTGAGTAGCTCCAGAAAAATTAATCTTCATTAAAAAGACAGAGGATTTGTATTTGCACTAGGAAGTAGGTGTTACGGCAGCTAATTAGCTGAGGACTTCCTGGATTAAAATAGTAAGCATTTCCAAAATATCTAAACCATTAAAAGAGTTCAAAAGATTTGTGAAACCAGATCAATAATCATAAAAATATAATTTATTACTTTAAAATGTAAGCATAAATTAAATCTATACTTTGTAGAGTCTTAAGATTATGGTTTAGAAAATGAAGGTGGTTTCTATCTAGAATTGTCAATTTATTAAATATAGATATAATTGTTACTTACTGCAGGACCAGCTTGCCCAGGTTCACCAGGGGGCCCTTGGTATCCTGGAGAACCCTAGTGAAAAGAATAACATGTAAATAGTTTTAAACTAACTTAATCTTCATATGATTCATTTACATCTTGAAGCCAGTATGAAATCAGGATTTGTGAATCTATTCAGTGAATTTTATTCCAGTTATAAAGACTGAAACCAAAAATGTTCATGTCAGAATAGAGCTAATTTATCCCACTCCACCCACTTAATTTCATTGTAACGGAATTGTTTCAAACATAAAGCCATATTACATGGAAATTAAACATGTAGTTTAATTTTACCAAGGTTTCAATTGCTGATAATTGTTGTTGGAAAGGAATTAAATGTGAAATTCCAACATCTTTGAAGGAATGATAGTTTTTGGTTGCTACTTCTCTACTTAACTGGGATTATACATGCTGGAATGGTTAAATTACAGCAAGATTCCTATAATATGCATGAAGAAGAAATCCCCACTAATGGCTATACTTACAGGGGCACCAGGATGACCAGATACACCAGGGGGACCAGGTGGGCCAGGGGGACCCTGGAACACAAATTTGAAGGATAAGTACAAAATAAATGCATCTGAAACACGCTTTATCCAGGCATTAGAGATGCCTCTGTTTGGAACGATCCTGACATATTTAAAAATGAGAACTCATACTTCACTGGTAACTATTCAGGCATACAATTCATTTTATTATATTTAAATGAATATCTTATCACAAAAACTTTACTCTAAATGAAAGTCCCTCTGAGTCAATAAAAATGACTGGTAAATTAAAAAAAAAACCTGGTAAATGTATAAAATGTTGGCCTGAATTCCCCCAAAAGGGTATTCAAATTCTAGAAAAACCTACACAAAATGCTAAAAGAATTTCTGCCACATTAAGATGATACTGGAAATTCTGAATATGCACTTTTTGCCTTGCAGCCCAACTCAATGTGGAGAAATATTTATCTGCATTCTATAAATGCCAGTTTCTAAAAATAATGATGTAAATCAATCCAAAATTTCTTAACTGTATTGCTGAGTTGTGTTGATATGAAGATTTAGAAGTATAAATGCAAATCACCATACATGGAACAACAATAAATTATGTTTATAAACAACTGATTCATCATTGTTCAGAAATACAGATTAAATTAGGAAATCTTAAGTTTTGTGGCATACTATTTATAAATGTTGACAATAAATTTATAAAACTACAGTTTGCCATTAAATTTTCTCTTGTAAGTTTTTCTTCTGGAACTTACAAGTAGTGGATTTATTAGTTTTTTAGTAAAAACTATGTATCGAAAATAGGACTCGTAATGTGAATGTAGCTGAGTACCACCAGATGTATACATAGTTCCATCAACTATATACATAGTTTTATACACACACACACACACACACACACACACACACACCATATATATATGGTATATAGAGTACCATCAACTATATACATAGTTAATATAATTGTTCTGCTGGCTTTAACAGATACCAAAAAAAAAAAACAAACAACAACAACAAAACAGGTTCTGAAACTTTAAGGATTAGTAAAATTCTCTTTTTTACAGTTTACTTTATACCAATTATGGTCTTTCTTTAACTGATCATTTAGATTTATAGCTGGAATTTTGTCCTCTCTAGTTTTAAAAGTCACAAATATGGGGTCCAATGATCTGGACAACAATCTTTAGTGATTGCTGGGAATCCAGATTCATGTCTCATTTACACAGATGTACCTGTTCCTGGCAGTAAAATGATAGCCTTCCCTAACATTGCTCCTCTTAAGAGGCTATTCTTCTACTGGGGTCAATTACATGGGATACCATGCATCCTGCACACACATGCCCAAATTTCAATGCTTTAATGTCATTGTCTTCTGTTAAAACTCTAAGTCATTTACATTGAGGGAAACCCTTTGAGTACAATATGAACAGCTATCTTTTACAGTAGATGAATTTGAAAACTCCATAAATTCTGGGAATATTTGTATTTGAGTTCAGGATTTGAGATGAGTCATCACTCATATGACAGTCATTACTTGGATTGTCATTGAGAAAGTAGCATTTAATTAATGGACAGACATTAAAAGAATATTCTGAACAACTCAGGTGAAAAGGAGGAATAGTGGAAGTGAAAAAATAATATAGTTTGGTTAAAATGAAAAAATACATGAGTGAGACCTAAGCATGAAGGCAGGTGTGCCCTGGTATAGGTGGTTGTGTAAAGAAGGAAGGGAGTGGCAAAACAGGCATGAAATAAGAGGCAGTGATGGCAAAATGAGTTAGGATAGAAAGTTCATGATAATCCTACCATTTTCTTTCCCAGCTTAAAAAAGAATAAGCTATTTTGCATAATTCTGTAATAATACCATATTACTAGAAGAACAACCATTCAATACTTAACATAGTTGAAGGCTAAATAATGCACTAAAATGCTGACAAATTTGTACATACTGCTGGCCCAGGATAGCCTCCGATTCCTCCTCCTGCTACTCCAGCCTTGACATCATATGACTCATACTGGGGAGAATAGTTCTGTGGCAAAGAGACCAGATAGATAAGATCATGTTGATATATAGGTCATAGTTCTTTTCAAAAGCATTTAGAAGAAATGCATGCAATATCTATTCACTGACAGGAAGTTTTCTGCCTGCCTGAGTGTGGTATGTATTAATTATCTATCTCTCTGTAACTTTGAATATTAGATATCCTACAGAAATACTTGCTTATGCAATGCACAAATCTTTCAACTGTGTGCAATATTGACCTTAAATGATTTGTTTCTATGTGCTCTTACTAAAACTATTTTTTCTAAATTCAATCCATAGTATAAGAAACATAGGATCATAGACTAAGACTGAAAGTACCTTGAGATCATATACTCTGACCTTGTCATTTTGAGCAGAAAAATTGAGATGTCAAATTACTTTCCCAGCAGTTAATGATACAAGTAAATTTATAGCTCCAGTTTTTTGATTAATATGTCTAATAGATTCATATCAAAATAAACATCCCCATAGAAAACAAGTACAGGAATAATAAAAGGCTCTTGTGCTTATTGGATTGTTTTGGAGATTATTTTATTTTGAATTCTAGGCCGAGCAGTGGATTCTGTATCATACCAGAATAAGAATAAGTTAGACTATACCCCTTGCTTTGTGTTGAATTGACTTTCAAAAAGCTTTTTTTTAGAAAAAAAGCCCATGGTAATTTTTACATGTAAATTTCTAATATTTCCTAATTTCATGCAGCAGAAATTTTGTCTTATTTATTTGTTTGGTTATTTATTTTACATGCAGAGTTAGTTGGTTGCCATGCTTTTTAAGAGGAGCAGGATGTACTCTGAAGGTTTGGCAATGGTAGTTGCATAGGCTAGAAAAATACTGTTGACTTGAAGTCATTAAGGAGTGTTCATAGCTCTTCAGCTGCTTTTTTTCCAAAATTTCAGAAGCTTTCCCATCAGGATTATAAGGGGAATAAAGCACAATTGTAGCAATTCCTAAAATCCTCTAGGTTAATTCTTTTGGGGAAATGTTTGCTTATTTCTCAAACATAGAGCATACATTTTATGCCTGCTGAGAGGTTGGGAAATTTTGCAAAGATATAGTAGCGATAGCACTAGAATTATGAGGAAAAGTGAATATTTACAAAGCACTTAGAATAGTGCCTGCACATATAAGCACTAATAGGAATTTGTTAAATACATCAAATCAGAGAATAGATATAAGGAACCCACAGAAATGAGAGGTAATATAGACTAAAGAAAAGAAAGTGAACTAGGCAGTTTTAAATGAGGCAATTATTTTAGTCCTGGGATTTATTACCTGGCCACCAGTAGGGCATGATTCACAGATTCCAGGAGGCCCAGGAGAACCAGGGGAACCTGGTTGTCCTGGAAGACCAGGGTCTCCATTTCTCCCAGGAATACCAGGAGGGCCCTAAAAAAAATCAGGGATAAACATGAATAAACACTGAGATGTCCTAGTGATTTAGAATATTATCAAATTGTAGCTTCTATGCTTTATAATGCAAGAAATCAATATAAGTAATCCATTTTCTTGGGAATATTTTTACCCAAAATCGTGTAAATAATTACAATGTAATTTATTTCTTTGCATTTTGATGTATTATTTTATTTTTTAAACTGATAATAAGGCTGAAGACATACAAAGTTCGGGAAATCAGAATCTTTACACGCACAGTTATGGATTCTCAGTTTGAGTTATTGTGCGTCATTATTTAATACGTGGTACCAAAGGAAATGTATAGATGATTAAAGTTCAAATATGGAAAGGCTATTAGAAGGAAAAAAACCCAGCAAAATAATCAAGGAATTAACTTCATTTTACTGCACAGTGTTTACTTACTGGATCTCCCTTGGGGCCTTGAGGTCCATGACCATTGGGAGGGCGGGTGGGCTAATAAATGGAAAAGATACAGATTAAAAGAGACATAGACAGAAACAGCTTTCCCATGAAGTGTATCCCAATTTCTTATCCTAAACCATATCCAATTCTTGATTTTAAACAGGATGTTGTTCACTTTTTACTTGTAAGACCTGTATAATTGTTTGCCAGACATTACTTTTGTTTCTTTTTAAGCTCCTACGGCATAGGAAATATTTATGGGTTTAAATATGAATCTTGATACAGATTTTCTTTAAACTCACAGCTGTTGGAGGTTGTGGACAAACTGCACAACATTCTCCAAATGGGATCTCAGGGTTGGGACAGTCTAATTCTTGATCATCACATATTATATCATCGCAGAGAACAGATCCTGAGTCACAGACGCATATTTGGCATGGTTCTGGCTTCCAGACATCTCTATCCGCATAGGACTGACCAAGATGGGAGCATCCTCCTTCAATAGCTGGAAAACAAGAGAGATGGTGTGATGTTTTGCACATGCAAAAAAATTCAGAAATTAAATTACCAGGAGTTCCTGTCATGGCATAGTGGTTAACGAATCCGACTAGGAACCATGAGGTTGCGGGTTCGATCCCTGGCCTTGCTCAGTGGTTTAAGGACCCAGCCTTGCTGTGAGCTGTGGTGTAGGTCGCAGATGCTGCTCAGATCCTGTGTTGCTGTGGCTCTGGCATAGGCTGGCAGCTCAGCTCCGATTAGACCCACTAGCCTGGGAACCTCCATATGCCGCCAGAGTGGTCCAAGAAATGGCAAAAAGACAGAAAAAAAAAAGAAAGAAAGAAATTAAATTACCAAGAATATCATTTTCCCCTGCATAATTTTTAAGTGATAAGGGGCTGCTTAAAATATCAAATATGCTTATTAATATCAAATTGGCACACTGAGGTAAATTTTCCTTAGAGCCAGTAGGTATTTTAATTTTGCTTGTTAGTAAGAATTTAACAGCAATGGAAATCCCATAAGCACTTAAACATTTATTAATTGTGCAATTGTAGACAAGTTTTTGCTTCTAATTGCTTTTCTTTCCTTTCATTGTAGATGGGAGCATTAAACTCTAAAGTTGATTTTGTCACTAACCCTGCAGATTTTCTGGATTTTATTAAGCTAGGTGAGAGAGTCAGGGGAAAACTGAGCTACTCTTGGCAGCCTAAAACTCTCCCAGATTCCTGGGAAAACCTTAACAAAGCTTACTGCATGTACTGAATAGCATTGCTATCTCTGTTGGGCATTAGAAGGTCAACATAATATGACATAATATATAACGTATCCCATATGGATGTAAATAGGTTTCCAAATCACTAAAAGCAATAGCAAAAAAGTTTTTAAAACAAATATTGGCAAGGAAAATGTAAAAATAATAGGAAAAAATATGAATCATGACCATGTGTATTTGTGGCTTAAAGTGGTCTAAAATTCTCTTCAACCAAAATTTTAGACTTGTTTCCTAATTACATATAAGGTACTGACATTTCAGCAGCTATTAACAATGAATCAGCTTAGGGGATGCCAGAATAAAACCTGGTCTCAATTCCTAAGGCATTAGCTGTAGATTGTGGTTGAATACAACTTTAGTTCCTGAGGATTGCTCTGATAGCTTGCCAGTAATTGAGTACATAAATAAGAAGTCTCTAAACATCTGCAAGAATTTTTGCAAACAACAAATCATATACTTGTTTAGTATTTGCATTTTTATGAAACAGTGAAATGTTATTTTCTCAGAGCCAAGATTTTGAAAATGTCTGTTGAAAGAGGCCTGCTGGGAAAAGGCAAATAGTTTAACTACATCTTTTGGTGCCTTGTGGCCAAGAGGCCTTTGAGAGGATCCTGAGGTTTTTCCATCTATATGCTACATACAGCCATGAAAGCTTCCTCTTTCTGTATCCTCTCCAAACTTAAATTAATGCTAAATATTTTGGGTTTGGAAGTTTAGATGATTCAGTAAAATTCACACACAAAAAGAAGAATTTTAGAACCTATGGACTGTACAGCATATCTCCATTTCTCATTTCCACTTATATGATACAATTTTAATGATCTTTGGCCACACCCTTGATGGATTCAAGAGGTTTCAATGTCCATTCTTACTTGTTATAATTACTCAGTGTGGTTTACAGCTAATAAAAGAAACCATGCTTGTTTCATTGCAATTTTAAGTAGGCAAGAATCTGTTTATTTTAAAAAGTTATTTTAGTTTCTCCTCTGTGTTTGAAATAGATGAGAACATTGGAAAGAAATATTGTCTAAGCTTTTAAAGGAGCATTCCTTTATACTTTGTGAGAGTAAAAGCTGAATGCCAAAATGCTGACCTAGTGCGAATGAAGTAGGCCTATTTAAGGGGTGCTTTGCAAGGTATGCTTAAGAGAAGCACAATCTCTTTTATATTATCATAAATAGAAATAATATAAGAGGTTCTAGGCATTAAACTCATTGTTCTCAAAGCAGAACTGACATGTTTAGGAACTAAGTTCACTGGTTTTTGAAAAAGGTCTAAAAGTTTTAATAAGATGGAAGATTGTTTAGTAAAATTGCATGAAACATATTCTTCAATCTTTACACTGGCTCCCTTTTCTTAAAATGAATCATTTTAAAACTTTCTCTAAATTTACTTTATGGACAATGTTCCAACAGATGTTTTAGTTAAAATTTTCCCATTAGTAATGTGGATCTCAGCCTTAGATTCCTTGAAAATATTACTAGTATACAGAATGTTGACTATAAGTAATAGTACTGTATTGTATGTTTGAAATTGGTAAGATATTAAAGGTTTTTAACATACACACACAAAAGTAACCACGTGAGGTGCTAGGTATATTAGTTAACTTGATGTTGTGATCATTTCATGATGTGTGTGTATATATATATATATATATATATACACATATATATATCAACACATTATGTTGTACATCTCAAATATATACAATTTTGTTAATTATACTTCAATAAGTCTGAGAAAAAAGAAAAATATACTAGTATATACTAATGGTTATTTTAGCTCTTTATCTCTGGATCAAGAATACCTTTCTATGTTTAACATAGGACCTCTGTTATAATAATTAGCTGTGGATACTGATAGCGTATTAATGACAAATAAAAAAAACAGTTAAAGATAGGGATAAGCATCTAATATTTTAAATATCTTCTCTTCCTTTATTCTTAATCTGCTTTAATATTAACATAAAATGTTTTCCCTTGTGTATTTATCTTTCTAGTGTATGTCTCATCTAAGGTATCATAACAACCTAGAAATACAGTATTTTCCATTTGCTCTGTAAACTATTAAACAAATGAACATAATATTACCATTACAATTGTAAATGAATTTTTTATAACTTGGTTAAACCCATTGTTATTATGTAAATGAAAATTATTTAGCCTTTTGTTTCCAAAGTTTAATAGAAATCATGTGTATTATGCTTTTTAAAACATAGAGGTCTCAACATAAAAGTTGTTTTAGTATACTTCTCTTTAAAGATGATGTTGTTCTAAGTGAAAAAAGAAAGTTGGAATGCTTGAAAAGTAAGAATTAATGCTTATTACAATAACTTATTTCTCATCCATTTGAAAGAAATTTGGCTCTCCTGAAAAGTCAGTGCCTATTGAAATTGCAGCTGAAAGTCACTTTTCTCTGCTGTTCTAGCCAACTCACGCTTGTTGAAATAATGGAGAGTTTTATGTAGTTCCCTCTAACTTTTTGTTTAGTACATGACAAAATGTGGTTGGCAATATGTTCTCTAGGAAGCTAAACCTCTCACACACATGTCTCATGGCCCTCAGTGTTAGTACCATAGCCTAGTTATACATGGGAAAATCATGGCAGAGTCAAGGAAAAAAGCGTTTTGTTTTCAAGAGGGATAAAATTCTCTGGTTAGACACCTGCAGCATTTAGCAATAAAATAGAAACTGGAATTCAGAAGCAATAGTCATCTCATATTATTCCTTCCCTCCCCCCAAGATATCTAAATTCAGAGCAGCTTTGATTTAAAAAAAAAAAAAGAGTTAAATTCTTTTGTGAAAGTGTTAAATAAAGGCAAATAATTTCATTTTTACTACTGGGCAAGCAATGGATTTCACAATTCCTTCCTTTATTGTTATTGATTAAACTCAGTCTTCCCTATTCCAATTTGTAATTAATTTTAAACTCCACCTCTCATGTCACTTCATATTTCTGTTCCTTAGTACAAAGAACAGTCCTGAAATACATTTATTTGTGGTCACACAAGTAATGCATTAGATTAAGTCATCTCCTTGTTTTATAACTGAATTCTAAGTTATAAAAGGAAATAAAGCTAGTCTATGACAATCCACTCTGCTTCTTTTATTTCCTAGCTCACTGTTTTGAAACTTTAAAGAAAAATAAAACTGAGTAACATAATCTAATATTTTTAGATGTCCTTGAAAGCTTTCTTTTTTGCTGTTTTGGTTTCCATTCTTCAAATGTTAACATGCTGATTTGCTAGAATTTTACTCTTATGACTGAAAAATAATGCAAGTTATATTTGTCTTAATTCCATTTTTGGAATAAAAATAATATGCCCCAAAGTGTCCAATTAAATTGTTATTTTAGCTTGAGTGACAAGTTGAATTTTTTTTTCTTTTCTTTTCTCACTGAATCCTCCTCAGAGAAAAGCTGTTCTTTAACCTGAAAATCTAAAAATAACAGGTGTGATATGTAAATTATCATAATATTATTTTTCTCTTACTGTAGAAAGTTGAGTATTTTATAAGTGAATAGAGGGAGTTCATATAGTTTCCAGCTGAATTATGTATGGCTTTTAAATGATACTAATATTTGGAGAAAATACATTTTTATAAAATATGTTTCTACTGCTTATATATTAATCAGAATATGGTAAAACATGTTACATAAGTTGACAAACAATATTGAAGAAAATAGCTATAGACCTATATAGGTGGATAATTTCAAGTTTAAAATGTTATTTTGCATGAACAATGTAGATTATGCTTATTCTTGTCCCCAACAAAAAAACCAAGAAAATATGGATCATCATTTCTAGATGTTTCTTTGTTTTATTCTTGATAGATATATGATTTTTATGTCCCTAATTAGAAATTTGCTTTAAAGTGATTAGTATTTTATCCTATAAAAAATAGAGATTTAGAATTAAAAGTATCTTATATCTAACAATCAGCAACTGTATTACAATATTATCTGATTAGTGACAAATTATAGGAATACCAAGGCAAATACATTCTACTTGTGTAATTACAGTTGGCAAACACCTTTGAGTTTTATGTCTGATAACCAAAGTGTTACATCTTATCTTCCTTATCACCAAGTCACTAAGTACTTTAATTTCTTCCTCATAGTAATTTCATTTTCCAGAGTTAGTAAAACTAACACTAGGTAGAGTTTGTATCTGTATGTTCTATTTTTCAGGCACTGTTCTGAGTGCTTTGCCTATCTATGCTACTTAACCTTCCCAAAGGCCCTATGAGGTGGGTGCATTCATAATCTTCATTCTACAGATGGGGTATCTGAGGCACAGTGACATGAAGTAACTGTCCCAAGGTTATATGGTAAGGGGTAAGGCTAAGATTTGAACCTAGGAAAGTTGTCTTACATTTGAAACTATTGCATTCTATTCCCTTTCTGAAGTTTCAAAGGCAAGGTAGGATTAGAGAAGCCAGCTTCAAAGTTCTGTCTCATTATGGTTTCTAAGTTATGCAAACTTAAAATCAGAATCTAATAAGTATATATATTTTTTTTAAGGAGTAACATTTTTCTACAGAATATTTTTTCTTTCTGGCCCTAGAACAGGAAGATAACATCTGGAGTTGAATTCTGTTGTTTATTTTCTCCTGACCTTATGAAAAAGAGTTTTATCTCTGAGACCACCCTAATGACATCCAGACCACCATCAAGATTAACTGTGAGTGGAAACTCAGCATATGGCTTACTAGATACTGAGAAACAGCATCCTAACAGCAGCAACAGCAACAAACAGATAAGGCTTATGTAGTCAATGAAACACACACACACACACACACACACACAAGCAAGAAAACCCATGTTTAAGATGGTTCACTATGATATTGATTTTCAGAAAATATAGTTATTAAATGATTCCTATTAATTAACTTCTAATTTCATTAAAAGCTTCCCTTCTAAATTTGAATATTATGAACATACCAGGCAGCTCAAGAGCGTTTCTCAGATTTTAATTAATTTGAGAAACACAGTCGCTGTTTGCTATCTTCCACACCATATACTATAGAAAACAGTTTCAGAAAAATAAATGCCTTTTACTGAAGCAGTAATTTCTTAATGTGAGTTTTCAAAGGAAGTTTAACTTTTAATAGGATCTGGATCCTTTAGCTTCAATTTTTACGTCTTCGAGGCATTTTAATTTTTGCCTTCTTCTTTGAACTTTTCATTTTGTTCACTAAGATTACATTTTAAAAGCCAGTTCTTGACCTCAGTCATGGAAAATACAAGGGTTTTATTAGTTAATCTGAAAGGAATCCATTTCTGCTGTGTTTTCATTAGGCACAGACAGACATTCTAGTGGTTAATGTAACTCCCCAAACTGCAGTTAACAAATGATTTGTGTAAGAATTGCCATCTCATTTTTTCCGTTGTCATCTTGACATGAAACAGGCAGTTTCCCCTTTGAAACGTCAAGATTCACCATACCACCCCCTTCCTTTCCTTTCCTTTCTTTTCTTTTCTTTTTTTTCTGAGTGTGGAAAACAACAGCACTAAACTTTTTTGCGAGGGAAAATTGTTTTACAAGAAACAGCCCACAGAGGCGTTTCCAAAAAGTTATTGTAGACCTGGAAACTTTACAAATGTTGTTCATGTCCAGCAAAGGCAATAACATCTTTCAACTTTAAAACTTTAACTCTTAAGCAATCCACTTTAATCCCTTCAAGGTGGTGGTGTCGTTTGATGTTACAAAATGAAAGAACTGAGCTGCATGATCTTTGGCGCTTTGCTCCAATCATCCACAAAGGAAACCACAGGGTTTCGGTAGATGGCACTCTTCCCCCTGGGTGACCACTCAAGGTCTGCCTGAGACTCTCCAAGTGTGGAGCAGGGACTTTTTGTGAGGGCTTTTAGTCTTAACTCTACTCCTGGAAAACAGACACCCAACAGTTCGCGATTTTTTTAAAATGAGCCTGTAGATAAGACAGAAGATTCAACCCAAGAGTTTGAATTAGTTAAAAGCACATAATCACAGGCTTGCTTTCTTTCCCAGAGTTGTTCCAGAGGCTTTGCTCTTTTCTCTTACAATATGGAGATATTTAATTTCAGAATTTAATCAGAATATCTATTTACTCATAGGCTTTTAAATCATCTAATGTTGAATACTCTACAGGTAGGAGGGAAATGCAAGGTATCATGAATGAAAAACACAAAATTTTGTATCAATGCTTTATTTACTTGGAATTTATATCATTACAGAACCAAAGATAATTTCTGGTTAGATCACGGACGAACCACCTATTTAAAAACTTGATTTATCAATTCAACAGAAAAAAAAATCTATGTTTTTATTCACCTTGAAGTGCATTATCTTATGTTTTCTAGGACAATATACGATTTTTTAGTATCTCTTATCAAGGACAGTTAAAAAATTTTTAAAAATCCGATGCTTCGGATTCAATGTATGTTTTGTATCTTCTAATTACCTAAGATGTAACAGAATTTTGGTCCTAGTCTTAACTCTGTTATTTCCTAGATGTATAATCTCAAGAAAAGCACTGAATCCATGTTAGGTGACTTGCACTGAAATATCAGAGCAGTTATGCATTCTTTCTTTTTAAAAGTACTGTTGTTTCTAGTGATTTTGTGCTGTATGCTTTCATTAGTTTGGCGTGTTTAATTTTAGAGGCAGCACAAACCAGAAAACTTGAATATGCTTGATCGGTTACAAATCCCCCCTTAAAGCATAATAGAAATAAGCATAAAAGGAAATAGAGTATCACAACCTGTGATAAGGAACTGATTCTCTGAATCCCTTTACAATGGACTTTAATTCTATAATAGTTAAAGGCCCACGGTTCATTATCACAGCAGAATTGTCAGAATATCAAAATATAAACTCAAATGTCAGAACACTTTTAATTAAAATAAAGCTTATCTCCCTGCCCTAGTGAAGTAATAATACTTGGTAATATCTTTTTATTCTTTTATCTGTCTAATAAACAGTAATGAAAATACAGATGTAAAATATTCTAAAAAATCAGAAACTTGACAAATATTCAAAAAAATAGTTATATGTGGAGTAGTTATATATGGAATTTTGAAAATGGCGGTAACATTTAAGCACATTTTCAAAAAGTCTTTGAATATTGTTACCATGTATTTGTGAGTATGTGTGTTTAGCAATATTTTATCAGCAACATACTTAGTTTCTTAGGAAAGTAGTGTTTAATATTTAAAATTAACACATGATATTTTTAAATCTCATTATGAAATACAGAGTCCAGCTGCATTGAATTTATGTTGGCATTGGTCATGCAAATGGTAACTCTGTCAGCCACTAGGTGGCGAGTCTTTGTGCTTAAATTTGGCATGTTTATAAACTACAGGAAATATAAAACAGACCACATTTCTCCATTGGTGGAAGAAAATACATGAATTAAATAGAACTTTCACAGATTTATAAAAAGACCAAAATTCTTTTTGAGGACATGTTTTATGCTCCAGAAAATTTGTGTGAGTAGACTAGAAGTTAGTGTTCGTTAGAGCTGCGCTGTTTCTCTGTGGGATTCTCAGGGCATTTCTAAGAAACCCATACTCCAGGACTATATATGACTATTCTCAAAGTGCTGTATATTCAACCACCTCCTGCAACCTTTCCGAAGCTAATCTAACAGAATTTTTTTTTTTTTTTGTAAAACCTGAAGGGAACATAAGATGTACTATCTTAAAAAACTTAAACTTTTTTTCATGACAAACAAAAGCAGTAAGATGAACAAAATTCTTTCAACTTCTTTTGAGCATAAAAGCCTATAAATGTATCAACAGATTTTCATAGCTATTTGTTATATTCTGAAGCTGAAGGGAAAAGAGAAAATAGAAAAAAACATATGTGATATAAAGTTATGTAGATCTCAAACATTTTTTCCCTCTAAAGTGGGATTGAGAAGAAAACTTGCCATAAAAATTATAAAAAATTGTGATCACCAGGCAACTACAAATATTTTGTTTTGCTTTTGAACTAAACACCAAAGGTTTGTAGTCTTTCCAATAAATGGGAATTTGGTGATTTTTTTTTTTCCAGAAATTAGGAGAATTTAAGAACTTTAAAAAAGAGAGAAGTCTTGATTGAGGTGGGGATGTGGTAGAAGTCATTTGGTATCCTAGCCAGGGTCTGGGATTTGTAGCATCTTCTGGGAGAATAGAATGGGGAGGGAAAGAAGAGAGGAGCAGAGAGGAAGGAGGACTGAGAATTCAAGGAAAAAAAAAGAGGGAGGAGGCAAGAGGAAGAAAGAAAAGAGATGGAGGCATAGGGAGGACACTTGGGGATGAAGAAGGGGGGGTGATAGAGGAAGGGGAAAGGGAGAGGGAGAGGCTTCCCTAGGAAGGGGGTGGGGTAACAGTGAAGGAATGACAAGGGGGAGGAGGTCCAAAGGAGCCAAAAGGGGTGGAGAGATAAAAAGGTGAGAATGGAAGGGAGAAGAGGAAAAAAGAAAGAGGAAATGAGGGGAACAAGGGATATGGATGTTTGCTTTTGTGGCCATGGGCTGAATGTAACTGAAGACATGTCATTGGTGTTCCCCCCTCACTTACATATATGACCTGTGAGGACATTAAAGATATTTGATGTTAGAGACAAAACACTTTTTTCAGACACTGTGCTTGCAAAAACTATAGGTTTAAATGTAAACAATTTTTATTATGTACAAATAGAAGTGGATGTGTAATAATTTCTTCTGGCATCTTCGAATTTAGCATTTAAAGATTGATCTCTATGCAAGTTTTAATTCCAATACGTCCGGTATTTTCATGACTCTGAGAAACATATGAATTAAAAGAAATCTTTTCACACAATGCAATAATGAACCAAACATGGTTTTGAGGAAATGTGAACATGAAAACTATTGTTTGCACTAATTAGAAAATAGAACAAATCACCTCTTTGAAGTCAAACAGTGCTAGTATCTTTACCTTATTTGTGGAAAAGTCAAACATTTCTATTGAAAGTACTTCAATAAATATTCTCTTTATTAAGTGTAAATGAAGTTAAAATGTAGAACATGCAGAAAACACTAGACCCTTAACAATAAATTATTAGAAAATGGATACTAATCCACCATGTAAGTGCTGGAAACCAAATAAAAACAGGAACAATGAAACATTTTTTACAGTTTGAACCAGTTTAAAGAGCCTTGCAGATATTACCTTGTTGTTCTTTTATAGAAATACCTTCAATGATTCTAATAATGTGTAGCATTTTCCTTTAGACTATACTTAATGCATGCTATTTTTTAAATGCATTATCTTACGGTTAAACAATGCTTAATTCTCTATCCTGACAAAGAATCCAGAATACAAAGGAGAGCATAAAAGTATTACAAGAGACAAATAACTTCCAGATTGCCTAGGGAAGCATTCCAAGATGTTAACAATCCAGGAGGGGAACTTTTAAAAACCATTTAAAGTTTCCAGTGCCGTTAACATGAAAACAAGTTAGTACAAGAACATCTTTATCTGGAACAACCAGAGAACTTTTAAATACAAAAATGACAATATTCTTTTTAAGCAAAAATAAAAGGCAGCATTCAGGTCAGTTCTACATTTCACAGCTGGGAGCTTAGAGAGGAAATTAGCTTTTAGGAGACCTATTTTCCCCTTTAGACCTATTTGTAAGAAAAAGTAAAGACAAAAACCCCATAAAGTTTCTCAAAATTAGTACCTACTCACCTTCCTGTTGTTGTGCCAAAATAACAGTGGGATGAAGTAGAGCAAAAAGTAACCAGGTCCCCTTTTGCACAAAGCTCGTCATGTCTAAATATCAGACATGAGACTCTTTGTGCAAAAAGGAGAAAAGAAAAGCAGTTCAAAGTAGCACCATCAGTTGTTCCCTGCCCTTCAGCACCGGGCCCGTCATAAAACTCAGCCACTGAGATTCCTGTGCTTTGGCCTTAAATAGGAAAAAGTTTGGCTTCCCTCACTTTCCAGCCCCTTTCTGAAATATGAGAGCAGCACCCATCCCCTTAGCAGTAAAAGAAATGATTAATATGTCTTTTTCCCTTATGGAAGACACAACCCACAAAGTAAGAAAGATTACACATCTGGAGCTTGTGTGCATCTGTTTATGTATAAGTTTTTTACATATTTTAGTCATATATATGTTTGCATAACTTAGATATAAAAATGTTCTGCCCTGAGTTTTAATGGAAGAATTTGATGTATGTATTTTTTCATTTTCCCTCATAGTATTAACAAATGCATAATTTTGAGAAATTGCTTGATGCCCTTTTTTTAAGCATGACTAATTTGCAAACCTGATCTTCCTAGATTTTTATACTGGGCTTTTGCCAGAATCCACCCGGCCCAATTTAAATAGGGAACTGTAAAAGATTAACTGGAAGAAAAACCTCTGATGTCCCTTTCATTCATCATCCACTCTGGGTCCTGGAAGTTCAGTTTCAGGCACATGTCAAAGGACTAAGTACCTAAGGTATGTTTAAACAGCACCTCAAAGGTTAGATGCTTATCTATAGCTGTTTCTACTCACAAATTTCTTTAGCCAGCCAAAGGGGGACCTCTTCTGAGATTTCAAATTTTATGCTGCTTGTAAAAACTGAAATGGATTTTGCCAGAGAAAAATTTAGCCTTTCATGTCTTGACTTTGTAAGAAACAGAGAAAGAGCTTATCAAATGAAGTGTCAAAACAGTACCAAAAGTTATCATTTTACCTGGGTTGGTATAAATGCTAGTATAAATATTTCTAAATTTTCTAAAATTTCCAGGCCACATTAATATAGCTTTTCAATGTATTTCTGGATCTGAGGAGTAATTTCTGGGCTATATTTGGAAGAGGAACAAAAACTATTTATAGGTAATCTTTGCAAGAAAAATATGCTTGTTCTCAATACCAGATTATTTCTAGTAATAAAGATATTCCTTTACATCCTAATCATCAGTCCATGGTTCCTTCAGTCATCGCTATATTCTACATGAACTATTCAATTCTAATCAAAATATTTTGCATTTATTTTATTTTTTCCACATCAACTAAATGATGCCCATCCTCATGCATGTATGTGCACATAGTATTCTCCTCACCTCACACCAATTCATGGAAGTCACTGCTCTAGTACCCAGTTTAAAACTTTCCTTTATTATGCTTGTTTTCAGCTTCTTCTTTCTCTTTCTCCCCATTCATGTTACTCAAATTTCACATATTATCTGTATAATTCTAGATGTACATCTATTCTATAACCAAGCACAGAAGTACATTTGCCTGCCTACAGGCCCAGTTACAAAAACACAAAGCCATCACAATGTAGATGACATCATCTAGTGACAGGAAAAGAAAATTAGTTGGACCAATCTCTTGTGCATCTTCTGATTGTAGACTAGAGAGTCACTACTTGAAGGAAAAACAAGTAACAACTGAACAGTCATGAAAATAAGCTTTGCTACTGGGTCATAGTGGAGATGTTGGGGGAAAAGACTCATTTATATGCTTCTCCCTTTCAATCATTTAATTTTTTTCTTAAAAAATCCCCTTGTGTTCAAACCAATTCAGAAACATGATTTTTTTTTATTTTTAGCAAGTCTCTGACACTTACATAAAAATTTTGTATATCTATATTCATTATCTTATTATTTTAAACGATCATTAAAAGTTTAAATGTATTAAATTTCTTCATTAGAATTTTTATTATTTTTAAAATAATGCTTTTTTCATGCATTTCATGTACAATTTCTATTGTATTTTTGTTTGTCCTAAAAGTCTTAATTTGGTTATCCATTTAAAAAGTTTTATACCCATGACAAAAATTCACAATTGATGCACTCATTTTAGACATGTTAGCTGATATTTTGCACACACACCAAAAAAACATTGTTGTGTTTTAGGGTATCCACGAGAGATCCAAGATAAATCTCATATTCCTGATTTTCTGATTTAGCATTCTTGACCACCTCAAGTATATTTGGAGGTCCTGCACCAGCATCCTTTGCATTCTGTGTCCCAGATCCTCTTTTCCCTCTTCATATCAAAATGTTTTCTTATATGGTGTCTAGATGGATGTGAATCTCAGCTGGGGTCATGGCTGAGAGACATACATGCTGGTAAATTCTCTCATGCAGCCCAAGAGCTGATGCCCTCATTGTAATCTAGACACACATTTTTTTTCCATACATCCTGGACTGCCCTGATATTAACCAGCTCACATAGACATGTCATTTTGCTCTCTGGATTGCATTTTGAGTTTTAACACAAATCTAAACACTTGCACCAACTAAAGCACTGATTAATCTGGTGCTCCTTTAACCAAGAGAGTGACTAGAGAGATGAGGCAAAGCAAGGGTGTGGCAAATTATCAAACAGAAATTCAAATCTTTTCCAGTTCAGTGGAAAACAGAGCTTGAGAAGAGATACATAAGCACAGCTGTGATGAACTCAGTAGGCCAGTGAATGTCAGCAGTGCTCTCTACAATAGCAATAAGAAAATCAATTATCTCCATCATGAAAAACACATGGAAGAAAAGCCTCTCTCACTTGTACTGCTTCATGTATGATTTTCTTTTTTAAAGAAAAGGAGATGTATTTTTTATGGATATTTTCTTTATGCTTTCATATCACTGTAGGACCTTGTAAAATGTATCTGTGATAAGATACATTTAAAACATACTGACTCCATAGCAGAATTGCAGCCTAAAATAGGATAATTTACAATTGTAAAATACAAGGTAAGTTTTCTTTGCCATTCTTAGAAGGATCAGTTCACTTACTTTATGTGGTGAAACCATGTTTGGAGAGATGTGTTCCCTTTAAAATAATTTAAACAAATACCAATGTGTGTGTGGTAGAGCCAAAATGTGGTTGAAAAATGTCATGTTGTAGTTGAAGGACCTGGATATATTTAACCACAGATATATCTGAGACTGGGGCAGTAAAATTGGTAATGAGACATGACAAGCAAATATTTGAACAATTACTATGATTAATTCTGCAAGACCCTTTAATTTCCTCTTATTTTCCACATTAGAGTTAATTGTTCCCTATTTTTGTTCCTATAGAACTGTATCGATAGCCACTTCTCTTTAACATAGAAATTTCACTCTTGGGCAGGATTCACATTTCCTTGACCTTTAGTAAAATGAAGTGGGCTACAACATTTTCATTTTAGAACCACTAAGTATCTCTATTTTTATCTATTTCTTAATATCCTTTGCTGGTAAGTCCAAGGTTCTGCATTTCTCTCCTTGAATTTTTCAGCTGAAAATTACCCCAAGATTGAACAGAAAGTTCAAAGAGTTTACATGACTCTCAAAATTACTCATTGGAATTGGAATTAAAGAGCACACTTTCCAATTTTTTTTTTCACCATGTTTTCCACTTAGATTAGTCACTGATGTGGTAATAATATTTTTATGCAATTTAGGAATTGGGTGACTACATATTTTTTCCCAAAGAAGGATTGTAAAAGGATGGAGAAAAGAGAAAGGATAAAGTTGTAGAGTTAATGGCCAACTAAAAAAGAAATATTCTGATTTTAACTCATTAATCCTTAATTTCCAGTGTTGCTGTAATTTAAAAAGTTTGGAATAAATACTCATTAATTTATACTGAATGAGGGAGCTCAGTCTTAGGGTGTGCAAGAGAATTCACATTTGTGTTTGTATGTCTTGTGTGTATATGTTTACCTGTAACATATATGCACATACATATTTAATATATTCATATATAGTTTTAAAGGTTGACAAAAAATCTGAGCAAGTAAAACTTCCTGGAGACTGACTTAATATACATGTTTGAATTGGGAAAGTTTATAAAGTACTGTAATGTGTTCTCCTGGAATGAAATCTTTATATATTTATGTTTCAATGATATATTTTTGCCATCCTAATTATGACAGTTATATTTGAAAATTCATAGAAAATTGGAATCCCTCTCATTAACTAACATATGGATTCATCCCAGAACAGTATGACTCTTTTATAAATTTTGCCACAAAGGTGACACAGAGTCTGGGATCAACATCTTGTAGGAGTTCAGAAGTTCCCTATTGGGTCTTCAGTTAACTTAATCATTCTCAGGATTGAAGCTCCACTCTGTAAATCCCACCAGACTTTCTATCAAATATAATTTGTCATCTGAGTCATACTTAGGAATTTTCAGCAGTATCCAACACAGCTGCAATAGCTTTTCAGATGAAGCCAATTCTGTCTGAAGATAAAAAGGCCCAAATCACAATCTTCTGATAGAAGCATGAGATAGGAGGCCAAAGTCAAACTCATTGGATTTACATGCTTCCAATGGAGACTGATTTTAATTCCTTTCAATATTTTTACATTCAGATATTCCACAGGGGGCCATATTTAGGGTCTTTTAATCCAAATAAGTCTTCGGGCCACAGAAATTTAGAGCCATCTGCTTCTCTCTACCAAAATAAATGGAAGTAATATGGCCTTTCCAGGTATAACTTTACATGAAAACTACCTCCTCTTCAGGTCATAATTATTACTCTTATAAAAAATACTTTGTTTGTCTAAAGACTGCATTTTTGTCTATGTATTAAATAGTGTTTAAAGATGCTCTATATTTAGCCATGTTATTGGTCTATGGAATAGCTGCAACGTTAGAGTCTTGGTGGAAGGAAGTTGTGGTAAGTAGCTTTCTTTTTCTCCAAACGATCCAAGTGTTGTCCTGTGGAGGCTTTGCTTTCATATGGTAATGTCCATTTCATTAGCTTTGCTTTATATTTATGTTTATTTATACATTTATTTTATTCCTGGTTATAGGTTGTTCTTACATTTCACTCCCATCCCCTTTAAAAATCACATGCAACAGCAAGTATAGTCCTGTGTAGATAATAGGTAGTAGGTGATCCATCTAAAAAAAGAATGACTGGATTGGAATGGAGTAGTTAAAATATTGAACATTTTCTTCCCACCATCCTGGGACCTGTGGATGCCTGCTGGGAACAGGATTTCTAAAATGCCGATATTTGGAAAGCTGTGCCCAAGGCAATTTTTGGCTGGTGTAAGTGGGATCTTCAGAGCTAAAGAAAGCACCACACAGGTCTTCTTAAAGTTGAAGATGCTAACGCCTGAAATAAAACTGAACTCCATTTAGGCAAGAAATGTTCTTTTGTATCAAAGAAAAGAATGCAGTGACTCCTGGTGGCAAACCAAACAAAATCAAAAAAATCTGGGGAAAAGTCACTTCAGTTGTGCCCATGGAAATGGTACCACGGTTTGTGCCAAATTCTGAAGCAATCTTCCTGCTTAGGCCATTGGCCACAGAATGCATGGGATGCTGTTCCTCTCCAGGTTTTGAACTTACTGAAAAATAAATAAATAAAAGTGTACATGGAAGAAAATTAGGTGTTTAATGATATAGGCATTTCTTGAAATTTTCAGGACCCATACCAGGAATCTACTCTTCACCATTTTACAGATGTTAGATAGATTTCATGAAGTGATTAAGTCAAAGCATCTGAATAATGCAAATAAACCACTCCAAGGGGAAATTTTCCACATAAAAAATCTGTCTTCTTGATTATTCAAAGTGCTAATCTTTGGATGATGATACTGACCAGATTCATATTGCTTTATTTCTATTCTTTCCTGTCCAGTCACCATCTCCATTAACCAACCCTACCTCAACACTTTTTTTTTTGGCTTTTTAGGGCTGTACCTTTGGCATATAGAATTCCCAAGCTAGGGGCAGAATCAGAGCTACAGCTGTTGGCCTAAGCCACAGCCACACAGGATCTGAGCTGTGTCTGTGACTTGCACCACAGCTTGTTGCAATGCCAGATCCTTAACCCACTGAGTGAGGCCAGGGAGAGAACCCACATTCTCATGGATACTGGTTGGATTCTTTAACTGCTGAACCATGATGGGAACTCCCCCAGCACTTTTTAAGAACATTTCTGATATGCAATTCATCCTGATTCAGGTGCTAATTTCTTAACAAATCAAATGGTTCCCTTTTCCCAACACCTAACATATTTATTTGTTTCCATGCCTTTGCTTACGCTGCCCTTCTGTCTGAAATGATCCCTCAGCATCTCTATATGCTCAAATCCTGCTCAATTTTTAATACCCAACCCAAAGATCACCAAATTTAAGAAATCTCTCCGATCCTCCCTGTTGAGATGATTTTCCCCTTCCTCTCATCTCCCTGAACTTCCCATGGCTCTTGGTTTCTTTTAATTTATAGTGTTTTTATCTTTCTTTCTAGATTGAAAGCTACTCCAGGTTGAGATACATGTTTATTCATCACCTTATACCTAATGATATTACAGGGACTTATGTATAGTATACAATTAACAAATGTCAAGTGGCATGCAATATACAATATGAAACTCCTAATCCAACAAAATGCATATGAAGTATTCTTTTTCTTTTGTATTCTTTAGAACTCATAATTTTCAGTAAGCTAATTATCCTCAATATTTCTATCACTCTGAAAACGGGAAGGTCACAGTTTCCAGCACAGGAAGTCTTTGGATTTATAATGGATTTTTAAAACTTCCAGATGTTATAAATTTATTTCTAAAATAGAAAAAAATAAACAATAGAACTAGTTAGCAAACAGATTGAAAGCATTCAAACTCTGTGTTTAGCTCAAGTATCACAAAAGACCATTAAAAAAGAAAACAACAGCAACAAAAAATTTTTTTAATGGAAGGAAACACAGGTAATTTGCAAAAGATTATAAGAGAGAATGACAGGAAAGTCAAAAGTTAATTTTAAAATTAATTTAAATAATTGAGCTAGAAATGTATCACAAATTTAACCTGTTTTATTTTGGAGATAAAAAATTTTAAATGACATATAAATGAGTTTCATGAGAACGAAATTCTTCAAAGAAGAGTTCTTACACTCTTCAATTGTTTCACTTGACTCAGTTTCCTTGCAGTCAAAATCTTAAAAAGGAATTTAAAAATTAAAATATCGTCATCAAAATACTGAAATTTACCTTCCCTTCCCTTCCACAAAGGCACCCCCACACATAATGTAAAACAAATGTCGAATGCCTTGTTTTGTATTGCTTGCTTTATTGATTTAAATTCCCTGAAGAAGAATGGAAACATCAGTTGGTTTAGTTGAATATGCCAAGGAACATATAGAAGTCAGGTAGTAGAATTCTTGAGAGGATCCCTGTGTGAAGAAGTTAGAATCCAGTTTTTGGTTATTAGTGTCAACCAAAGTGAGCAGCCTTGTGACCTAGATTCGGCATCAGGGTTGTATCTCTCTTGATTGCTGCCTGCTGAATGTTGAAATAGCCACAGGGTGTGACTGGCAGTGGGAGGCCAAAAGCTAAAAGTTAATAGTTCTTGGAAATTTGTGATCAAACTGCAGAGGATTGTGTGAATATTCCCTGACCCTCCCCATCTCCCATCTCCCAATTTGAAGTGTATATGTGATGTACTTTTATGGTGGGGAAGAGAAGAAATAGGAAGAAATGTTTGGTAGTTACTAGTAGTGATGTCTAACTAATTAAAAAGAAATTCTATAGCTAAAACAAGGCTCTTGAATTAATTAAAAATATCAGAGTGTTACTATTTCCTATTAAAAATATAATCAAGAACTAATGGACTCTTCGAAATCATCTAGATTTAGTGAAGGAAAGGGGACAAGATGCATCTTGAGGGATTTCACTGAAATTAACATCAAGTTGAGGAAGGTAATTTTATATCTGCACTTTTTGCTATAGCAAACACCAGAACAAAATATGGCCAGACAGTCAACTGGGACAGCATGACACATCGCTGGAAAAAATGATGTTGAGTGCAAAATTACAAGAAAAGTAAAATCATTGTTGAAGCCACGTTAGCATACCCTGCTCAGAATTATATCTGATTCTCTAGACACTTCATTTGGAAGATTCCCCAAAACAAAAGCAGAGAAATTACATAAATGGTTTTCCAGGCCAACCTTTCTGATTTAGTGTGCTGTAAGTTGCTTGCAATGTTTCTCCAAGTAGGGACTCCAGGAAAATTTCTAGGGGTTGTGGATTTTGGAATATCACCAAATTGTTAATGATTGCAGCCATGCTAGTTAGCAAAATTCTTCATAGCAGTTCATAAGAAGAAAGGGTGACAACGGAACTAGAGGAAACAATAGCATCCTTGGGGACACACACATAACCATCATGGCTTTAGCTTTGTTCTAGTGGTTTTTTCCAGCACTGCATCAGTATAGTTAAACTTTCTTCTCCTTGGCTGAAAAAGGTGAAGATGACATTTCTCATTTCCTCTTTTCAACAGCTTAGGACTTAGGGGAAACAGGCGTCAGGAGTTGGGAGTAAAGGAATTCCTGCTGTGGTGCAGTGGGTTAAAAATCCAAATTGCAGCAGCTCAGGTTTCTGCAGAGGTGTGGTTTGATTCCTGGTGGTGTTGCTGCAGCTGTGGCTCATCTTTAATCCCTGGCCCAAGAACTTCTATATGCTGTGGGTGTGGCCATTAAAAAAAAAAAAGAGTTTGGGGTAAAGAAATCTTAAGACACAGGATTTTAACATATTGAAAAAGAATGCCAATATATGGGCCATATTGAATGGCTACATTCCCCTGGAGTGATTCATTTATTTTCTGGTAATTATGTATTTATTATAATAATTTTCCTGATTGCTCATAATTATTATTTTATATTTTCTGCAAGACTTAAAGCTCCATGGAGAAAAGGCAGTGGCTGTTCTGGTGGTCATTGTTTCTCCTAGTTTGCAAGTATTCTCAAAGAGCAAGTACTTAGTAAGGACCAGCTGACTGATGAGATGTGAGAATCCAGGCCAATACCAATGATTTTAAGCTTTCTAGTGATTTCATTATTTTCCAGTCTAATTTATATAATTTACTTTTAAATTAAAAGTTTCCTAATTCTCAACCTGCAATAGTGGTTTTATAGGAAAATCATCACTTTAGACTAAAAGTATCCATCTATAAAATCTTATATTTTTCTTCATTGCTTTTTTTTTTTTTAAGTCCCCAAAATAAAAACCTCTGCCAAATGAAAGTAATACAAGGGAACTCAACTAATTTGCCAAGGCAAGTTTATTAACATTTTCCCAAAGCATATCTTATTTGAACTGTTTATTTTGGATTACTATCCAAGAGATTTTTTTTTTTAAAGCTTATAAGAAAAAGCTGGGCTTGGCCTGTAAATGTTAGCTTGTAGAGATAAAGGCAAGGAATGGAGTTGAGTGAGGAAGAGAAAGAGAGCCTCTTACAATTAAACTATTCTCAGAAATTGTTTCTGACTGTGCTAATTAAGCACCTGGCCCTAAATAATGTTAATGCAGAGAGCTTCAATCATCTCAAAATAAAACCTCAAAAATATTAAGTGTTTAATACCTGATGCAGTTCCTGGCAGATAATGTGCTCAGTATTTTAAATATTGGATGAATGAATGAAGAAGCGGTTTTCTTTTTTTCTTGTCTTTTTAGGGCTGCACCTGAGGCATATAGAAGTTTGCAGGCTAGGGGTCGAATCTAAACTCTAGCTGCTGGCTTGCGCCACAGCCATAGCAATGTGGGACCCAAGCTATGTCTTCAACCTATACCACAATTCATGGCAACGCCAGATCCTCTAACCCACTGAGCCAGGCCAGGGATCGAACCCACATCCTTATGGATACTATTTGGATTCTTAACCTGCTGAGACACAATGGGAATTCCTAGAAGTGAGTTTTCATGTTTCAATTTTATTAGTACAAAGAAGGTTATTTTCATGAAAAAATAATTGTGGGTGATGATCCATAATGGAAAACAATATGCAGGAGTTCCCTTGTGGTGCAGGAGTTTGAGGATCTGGTGTTGTCTCTGTAGCAGCTCAGGTCAGTGCTGTCGCACAGATTTGATCCCTGGCCTGGAAGCTTCCACATGCCATGCACACACTCAAAAAACAAATGAATAAATAAATAAAGCCTTTAATAATAATAATAACAGAAATATTGATGTAGTGCTATGTGCCAAACATTGTTTTATATATATGTACTTATTTATATATGTATTTAATATTATAAAAACAGAATATATAATATGTATATATCATTTATTTAGTCTTTACCTCAACCCTACGAATATGAGTAAGGTTGTACCTGTCTTGCAAATGAGCAAAATGACTTACCGACGATCACATGATTAGTGAACAGAGCCAAAATTCAAACCCAGGAAATCTGGTTCTGGGATCCATGCTTTTATTCCCCATGTATTAAGTTGAATTTAATAGCCCTAAATGCTTTTAAATAGATCAGAAATTTTATGTTTAAATGAGTGTTTTCATCTTCAATGAAAAAATTGGAGTAGCTGTATTTATTTCAGTTTTTTTCCACAATTACATATTTGTTCGAAACATACTATTTCCAGTTTCCATTGGTGAATCCGTTGAGGGTAGGCTTAATTTTTTAACTACCAAAAACAATTTGTTGCAATTGCTGGTGAAGCAGTAGAGTTAGACAGCTCAAGTTGTGTGACATTGCATCAGAAAACAAAACAAGAATATAAGGTAATAATTCCAATTTTCTTTGAGGTCTGATAAAATAATTTTAAAGACAATCCTATAGATTAGATACAAAAGTGATTTTGTAAAATACACAATGTGTGTTTTGTTTCAAACAAAGATGTAATTGAGGAAAAAAACTGAAATGAATACAGCTAAAGACTAAATAAATGATATATACATATTATATATTCTGTTTTTATAATATTAAATACATATATAAATAAAGAGGTTTGTGTGTAAAATCTCATTCTTCCACTAAACTATAGTTTTAATACTATTTCTACTATTTTCAGAATCTGTTAGGACAATCCAAGTGTTATTGCAGTCAATATTAAGCTAGGATTAGCCAAGCAAAACCAGAAAGAGAAAAATTAGGCTTTCCCTCCCCTCAGAGCCTGTCCACGTTGTAAACTGTACAAAAAGATCCCATCCTGACAGTGCAGAAATGAACAATTTCCAACAGAACTTACATATGTGGCAGGGAGCTGTCCCGAAATGACATACTTAGACAAATATTTCCAAAAGGATCATAAGTTTTTCTTTAAAACAATATTTTGTAGATGTTTCAACATTTTTCCACTTGGTCTTCTCTTTATCACTTTTTCTCTTTATCATTTTTTTTTAAAAAGAGTTTGATTATCTTTCAATTTCTCCAAAGAAAAATTTTTGTTCAAACAACATTTTTATTTTGATGTATATTACATGTTGATTCAGTGCTAAGAAGCAATTGAAGAACATCAAAAATACTTATACTGGAGGACATTGTGGATTGTTAACAGCTAAATTAAAGCAGCTAACTAAATTCAATTTTTTTAATTTACTGTTTTACTTTAATCATGTGATAGATTTGCTCTCATTTTACAGATTTTGATTTTTAAGGACACTGTCAATTTTTTGCATTTTTTGCCTCCAAAATACTTTCCACAAATTCAGGTAAGTGTATCTAGGTAGATAGTAGTATCTACTTGATTATAAATCCAGCAGTTTCCAATATATTAACTAATTATACTATTCAAATGCCTGTCATATGCAAGGTACCGCACTAAGTTTGTTAGGATACAAACAGAAACACAATGTGCAATTCATGGAATTCCCTGGTAGCCTACTGGTTAAGGATCCTGTGATTCTATTTGGCGTGGCCGAAATACAAAAAACCATAAACAAATAAAAAGATGCAGCATTTTGAAAGCAATACTAACTGCTTAATAAATATTGGGGCTGTTAATATTCATGATGCACAGATGGGTGGTTAGTCTTTTTGTGACTGCTTTGTTGAGTTATGGCAAGCATATTCTTCATCTGGCTGTCACATTGTTTTATTTGTCAGTCACAGCAATCGAGTCTGATTCATACTGTCCTATAGAAGGTCCAAGGTCTTGCAAGCATGCTCTCTACTAGCATTTCTAATCAAATGCTTCACTCTGACTTAAGAAAGTGCTGATAACAATGTAACCCTTATTTGTGCAGAGAGCAGTGAACATACTTTAAAATAATGGGACATAAATCTCAACATTACTACCTTCCAATTGGACAAGGCTACATATTTGGGGCTAATTAGAACTTTCTTCTTGATTCTGAAGTTCATGTTGGTGACTTTTGGCAAAATCTCTCAGATTATCCTTTGCCAGACAAATAAAAACTTAAAGGTAGGATGATATTGAAATAAAAGTTGTGAAATCTAATATTCCTATAGAGTAATGACTAATAGACATGGCAGAAATTCTTATCAAGTCTGTATGTAATACAAAACTACATATTGTGAAATAGCGTTAGGATTAAAATTAAAATGTTAGAATTTAGAGATGGTAGCCTGATATCAATATAATGAAGTTGTATAAGAGATTAATGTAAAAGCATCTATTAAAAACTGATTGCTAAAGAATATGGTGAAGAGATATATAGCTGCAACAGCAGTTGATGTGAAAAAAAATGTTGGTAAGGTTTTTTAAAAAAATTTTTATTTTGGAGTTCCTGTCATGGTGCAGTGGTTAACGAATCCGACTAGGAACCATGAGGTTGTGAGTTCCATCCCTGGCCTTGCTCAGTGGGTTAAGGATCTGGCGTTGCCGTGAGCTGTGGTGTAGGTTGCAGACGCGGCTCGGATCCCACGTTGCTGTGGTTCTGGCCTAGGCCGGTGGCTACAGCTCCGATTCGACCCCTGGCCTGGGAACCTCCATATGCTGCAGAAGCAGCCCTAGAAAAGGCAAAAAGACAAAAAAAAAATGTTTATTTATTTTTTTATGTATTTTTAGGGCTGCACCTGTGCAATATAAGGTTCCCAGGCTAGGAACTGAATCAGAGCTGTAGCTGTTGGCCTTACCACAGCCACATCAACACAGGATCCAAGCAGCGTCTGCAACCTACACCACAGCTCACGGCAACACCAAATCCTTAACCCACTGAGCAAGGCCAGGGATCAAACCTGCATCCTCATGGATGCTAGTCAGATTTGTTTTCACTGAGCCAGGACAGGAACTCCAGATTTGGTTGGTCTTACAGGGAAATATGGATGTTGAATTGGTCCATGCCCTCATATATGAGCTAAATGTATACTTATTGAATGCCTATAGTGTGCTAAGCATCATGCCTGGCATAGGACTTAGTGAGGAAATAGACCTGATCCATATCTTTAATAAATCTTGTGTGGAAGGCTAACAAGAAGCAATTTCAACTCAGAGTGATAAATGCTTTGTTAAATATTGTTTGAAATATGTGAAGGCCACATGATCCAGTCCATAGGGATCAGGATGAGTTTTCCAGAGCAAATTATTTCAAAAATGATATCATGTCTATTTTCCACCAATATCACACAAAGAGAGTCATCCAGTTATACCTAAATCCCAGTCTTGGCCTGTTCTATAATGATCTTGCTACCCTTCCCCCTCCTCTATAGTATCTGGAAAAGACTGAGTGTGGTATCATTTCCAACTTCCTCAACCATCCAGAATAATCTTATAAAAGTAAACCTGGGCATTGAAAGATTCTGAGAACCAAAGGGCTTACATATGTATCTCTTCTTGATAAGAAACAGAGTTGCATTCAAGTTGTGAACCCCAGCAGTTTTTTAGGAGAAAAAGTAAGAAAGAGGATAAATAAAAGAAATCTAAAAGGAAGATTATTTATTCTTTCTTATTTCCAGGTCATAATGCCTCAAAACATCCAGAGTTGGAACAAACACATCTATAATAGCCACTGGCCCCTGAATAAGCCCTGTTGCATAGTACTGTCAATAACGTTTGCTAGTTAGAGATGTCATATACTATATTCTATTAAAGGAATCAGGAAATTTTGCAATGCATTTGAGAAAGAGTTCTATCTAAATGTCTGTTTTTAGAGTAATCTAGCTAGTGTTTATCCTACAAGCTCTTTTCTTTTTCTTCCCCTTCTTCTTTTCCTCCTTTTCCTCATCCCACATGACTCTTCCCCAATATCTGCAAGGTTTGCTCCCTCATCTTCTGCAAATGTTTGCTCAAATGTTACACAAAGCACTTTTTGAACTGTCTTATTTAAATCTCATATTGGACATTGGAAGTCTTCAATAAATACCTGTAAAACAAATGAATGTATAAATAAACCCTAAACATTTACCTCTTTCCTGAGTGTCACACATCTTAACCCTGGAGATCATCACTTCAGTCCATCTCCTGCTGGATTCGGGTAACACCCTTCTAGTTTCTAGCCCTGCTTCCATTCTTTCTCCTTTTTATGTTTATTCTCTGCACTGTCTTAAGAAATTATTCTAAAATCCCAATCTGATCCTGCTACTCACCAATTTATAATTTTCCAATGGATTTTACCACCCTTAGAAGAAAAATCTGCATTTTAAGAAGAGCCATGCTAGCTTTCTTCATCTCACTTTCTTGTCTCAGGTCCTAGCGCCCTAGTCTTCATTCTGGTCATCCCCAACTATTTTAAATTCCTCAGACTCATCACTTCTTTCTTACTTCCAGATATTCACCTACATCCTGCTCAACACACCCTTCTCACAATCCACTTTATTGGTCTCTCAGTGTCAGATGATCTTGCCTGGGAAGCTTTCCCAGAAACACAGCCAGTTGTTCCTGATAAGTACTATTCAGTATGGGCATTTTCTCAAATATTTAAATTGATTATTCCTCTGTGTCCTCTCTTGGGGTCTAAGTACCATGCAGATAGTCATCTTGTTTGTTTCACTCATACCCAGATCGCCAAAACTTAGCATGGTGTCTAGCTTATGTTATACATTTGATATTAGTTGAAGATAAAAAGGAGAATGAATGAATAAGAAAGAATTGAAAGACAGGCAGTTGAAGGAGTGGGATTAGACTTTATTCTGTATTTAAAAGAAGACAAGCTCAGATTTTTCATGGAGATAAATTTTCTTATCTTAAAAAAATTTTAATTAGATAATAAAAACACATCTAAAGTCCTGCAGAAAATATTTCAATGTTATCTTTAAATCACAACTCTCTTACTTTATTTATTTATTTACCCAATATGCTCCCCAGGCCATAACAGTTACTAAATAAATATCTGGTAAAAAACATACAAGGCTATTCTTTTCAGCCAGATAAGACAAAATCTATGTGAGTATACAGATTGTTCAATAAATTTACTAGATTTTAGTGAGTGCATTTAAAATACCCTTCAGGCCAGGACCTGGTTCACCCAGCCCACTGTTCACCAGAAGACTGAGACTGATTCCCTGGATAGAAGTGGACAGGACACCTCTCAGGGGTCATTTCTATGCAATGGATTTTTATTCAAGTACTTCTGAACTAACTGTATTTTATTATCTACATATTCCTCAAAATTGCTATTAAATCACAACATCTTCAAACAGCATCAACCCTTGGGCAATCATGTTCCATAAATTATCAATCACTGTGTTAAGTGTTTCCTGCTGTTTTAATACTACCTATTCAAATCTTTCTAGGATGCTTGATACTTCTAATCTTTCCAGACTTCTCAAACCACCAAAGATTAGCCTCCCTCTTATTTCCCCTAACTTTGATCAGATTTCTTCTGCCCTTGTCTTTCAAGGATAATGAGACAAATTATTTGTCTATTCAATCTGCCTGAACCTAGAAGCCGTGCTGTAGAGAAGGCCGAATGGCCTCACATATTCATAGCCTGATAAGTCTTCTTGTTTGTCCACTCCTCTCAAATCTGCAACAATAACTGTTCTGAAACAAAGTTGGAAATGTAGGTGAAAAAAAAGGGTGGAACCAGTCTGAGCTTGAAACTGCTGCCAGCATCATGTGTATCGATTTTTCCTTGCCAAAGTATTATTGCCATCTTTCAGAGCTCTGCTAAGTGTTTGGAATCCATCTCTTTTTTCTGAGTCTGCCACGTGTTGCAGTTCTTCTCAGATCATGAGCTAATGCAGGATAGTACACCATCTGGTCTCATTAGAGGATTAAACTCAATCTTCATGCTTAAGACAAGAATGCTGATGAAGAGCTCCTATATATCACTAAGTAGAACTTTCTCTTTCTCATCCAATTTGGCAAAATTAAATATGCACTAAAACAAACAAAACAAATTACAGGGAAAAATTTTACATATGAATGTTTTAGTCCTTGTTTCATTGTGCCTTGAATTTTCTTTTTTATTTGCCAATATACTCCCAACTCACATTTTAGTGTAATGCTTTTCTTCCAGTTCTGCTTCCATAAGATATCAATGACTCTAGGAACAAATTCCTAACTGAATACAGGAATAATATGTGAGAAAGAGGACTTAAAAATTAATAAATATTAGCCTTAAAAAACATGAGCTTACCATATTTTATCATTTAAAGCCAAATGTTGGGTACTCATATTGGTTAGTTACTATTTTTCTGCCTTAACTGAAGACTGGTACTTAGAATTTTTCTGCTTTATCCATATGTATAAAGATGACTTTATAATATGTTGGATATTAATTCACCACAAAATTTTCAGTTTACTACAGTGTGATTTCTAGAAATACGAAATGAACGAGTCTGATATGTTAAAGTGAGATCTGAGAAGTGAGTGAAAAGAATGTGAAATTAACATATGGAATAACTTGGAAAAGAAATTGATCGGAGTGAGATTTTGAGATGGATAAAGCACTGAGCAAGTTTGTGATGTAGGAGCCAGCATACTGGCTGGCCTAGGAGCACAAAATGAAGAAAGTAGGAGGAGATGTAAGAAAACAGGTAGTTGGACAAATCCTATTTTATTTATACCCATAATTTGATTATTAACATTGAATCTCTACTCATTCTCCAGTTAATAAGTAAACCTGAATATTGAGCACATTTCCCACCAAAACTCAAATGAAGAATGTGGGAAAAAGTTATCAGTTAGGTTCAGAGTTTTCCTAAAATTTACCATTCATACCATTAGGAAGAATATGAACATGTCATATTTAATAAAGCACACACATACTACTTATTTTTTTAAAAAATGTCACTATTGGGAGTTCCCTGGCAGCTCAGTGGCTTAAGGTTCTAGTGTTGTCAGTGTTGTGGCTCTGGTTACTACTGTGGAGCGTGTTCAGTCCCTGGCCAGGGAACTAGTTTTCACATGCCATGGGCACGGCCAAAAAAAGAAAATAAGAATCATTCTATATTTATGTATTCTGTGAAAATGATGTACCACTAAAGAGCAAAATCCAATGGCTTATACATAAACTAATAATGGTGGTAGCATTTATCTTTTTTCGCCCCCTGCCAATTATAGTAAAATTCCTAAGAAAGAGATAATTGGAAAAGTATACATGTTTCTCATACTTGAATCCACAGATGAATTCTCAGAAGTCAGTGAGTTCCCTATAAAGCTCCCCTATATTATTATAGTCTCATTTTGGTGATATAAACAAACCCACATGCATACGTATACTCTGGATAATAAGTATGGCACTTCTGTAATCAGCTGGGGCCAAACAATAGTCTTTGTTTTTATGTTTGTGTTTACAGCATTTGGGTGCCAAATAAAACTATTCTAATTGAGTTGAACTAAGAGAACAGTGAAAAGAGTAGTTAATAATTAGCATATAAATGTATTTTCTCCAAGTTCAAATATTTTCATGGCTTGATTTGTGAATTGAAGTTTCACAGTAGCTTGAAAAGACAAAAGTGGTGGAAAAAATTAAGTGGAGAACAAAGTAGAAGCTATAAAGGAGAATGAAAATACACTTTTGTATAATTTTGACATTTGAAATTGTCATATAATTTAAATATCAGTTAATATAAATGGGAAAGGAGAAAACTCAAAAACTCAAAAACACTGAAACAGAGAGTCCTAATTGTATTTCAGTTGAATACTGTAAGCACACTATAGGGAATAATAAGTGAAATAAACTAGCCAAAGTAGTTTGTGAGCAGGGTATTTACATATTCTTACTCTTGAGCAAAATGCGGTGTGAAGAATCACAAACAAATCCTTAAATCTTTTTATTAGGTTTCGTATTGTATTAGTGTAAGCAAGGCCATTCTGAAACTATTTAAAATATGTTAAGTAACAGAATAAATGTTTTAATGTTGTTGGGAGTTTTCACTGTGGAAAAACAGTAGATAGTGAAGAGGGAAAGGCATGTGAGAGACCGATGGGTCTAGACTGGAACTGGAGGTACTGGTGTGAACTCATGCTTTCTTAAATATTTTTTATTAGTGTGTGTGAGTGTTTATATGTACATGTGTAAGGTTATATATGCCTTTGTATGCCAGTATCTGTAATTTAGATAAGTGTATGTATATACCTGCATATTTTTCCTAGCTCCGTCCTAGGAAAGGATCAAGAAGAAATGACACCCCAGTGGCAATGAACCCACAGAGTGCCCATATCTTGTTTTCTGTTACCACTCTTTCTTAAAATGAAACAAGACACCTTGCAGAAATGTCTGATACTAGGGCTGGGCCACAGTAGGTACAGGATGGTTCTGACATGTATTGTTAGGCCACAAAGTATGGAAGTAGTAAACCCAGAATTATAGGGCCATGTCATAATGGTACAGGTCCCAATTTGAAGGGGCTCTAACAATAGTCTAATTGGTCAAATTGGCACAATTTGAGCACTGAAATAATTACGCACCTTAATGAATCCACTGAGCAGATGGGAATTCATGAGTCCATATTGATAATAAATAGAAGAATAAATAAATGGAGAAATGAAATTTCTTCTTTATAGTAAATTCTGAGGATAAACATGGAAGGAACACAGAGTTGGAAAATAAGCATTGAAAAACATGCCATACATTGAATTAAGGAAGATCATGAATGTATGATAAATTTAAAATTAACTTATCACTAGGAGTAGAATACTTGCAGACTAATTATTAATTTTAAGGGAGAAAAACCTGTAGTTATTCAGTGGAGACTTGACCAGGTGATCAAAATGGACATAATCAGTGAGGGGCAGATGGAAATCATGCCTCCAGTTGTGATAACTTGGAAAGATATACATCAATTATGCAATATTTTAGCAAAAAAGACATAACTGAAATATAATTGTGAGGATATCAGACCAAAAAAAAAAAAAAAAAAAAAGGAAAAAATGACTTAAAATGAGAGTCTTTATTTTTCAAAATGTCCATATTATAAAATATAAATGAAGACTGTGGAAATGTTCCAGATTAAAGGAAGCTCGAAAGACATGGTAGATAGCATGATATCTGACCCTGGAATAAGTCCTCTACTAGAGGTAAAAAATGATATAGACATCATTTGAACAACTGACAAAAATTGAAGTATTGAGGATAAATTAAATATAAGAATAGTATTGATATAAATTTATGAAACTGAAATTGTACCATGATTACATGGGAGAACATTGTTATTTTTAATGTTTAAAGGCAAAGGGCTATGTAACATTTGCACATATTTCAAATATATATGTATATATACCCATAGAGCATTCAAGCAAGATAAAACAGAGATACACACACATATGCACAATGAGATAAAGAAACAGAAATTTAAAACTAAGCTTAATAATAATAGCTTGTATTTATAAGCTATTTGGGCCATTTATATTAGCTTTGGGCCATATTTGGGCCATTTATATTAGCTTTAAATATAAACGGCCCAAATATCCAACTGAAAATAGAGTTTGTCAAACTGGACAAATAAACTCAACTAGATGCTGCCTATATTAAACTCAAAATATAACAAATAATAAATAAGCAAAAAATCAGTGTAATAGGAAATCAGAACACCATACAAAATAGAAAAAAATTATAAAAACAATGGTAATTTGTGACATGATTAAGAAAACTAATAAAACTCTAGTCAGGCTAATCAAGAAAAGAAAAAAAAAAATACAGAAAATAAACCAACCACCCATATTGGGAATGAGAGAGGTGATATTGCTATAGATGTTATAGTTATAAAAAAATAAGAACAAGCATTTATTCATTGACTACACATATTAAATTCTATAAAATTCAAGTTCATCTATAGTGACAGAGAGCAAATAAATGCTTTTCTGGAAGGGAGAGGTTGGGGATGAGCAGAGAGCGATGACAAAGGACTTAAAGAAATTTTGAAGGGGGGTTGCTTATTGTCTTGATTTTGTTGATAGTTTCATGAGCATATACATATATCAAATATTATCAATTTTAAACTTTAATCATAAGCAGTTTAGAAAGAAAAAAGAGGTCGCACAAGTGAAGGAAAATGTGAAGGGGCAAGGAAGAAGTCAGCAGACAATGGATTTTTTGCAGTGTAACACGAAAGAAAATCTGACTCCATATTGGATCTGTTCCCTTTACTTTAACCTTTCTTTAAACCTTGTCCTCTGTCACATATTCTCAGTCATCCTGGCTCTGCACCTTTTGCAAAAGGATGCTGTCTGTAGCCTGAAATACACAGGATAGTCTATTCTCGAGGCCATGACCTTTATCCTGCTATATAGCACAAGGAACCATATCTAGTCACTTGTGATGGAAGATGATGTAGGATAATATGAGAAAAAGAATGTATGTTTATATATATGTATGACTGGGTCACTTTGCTATACAGCAGAAATTCACAGAATATTGTAAATCAACTATAATAGAAAGAATAAAAATCTTATTTAAAAAAGAGTATTATACTTTTAGATTAAAAATTTGCACAATGGAGAATAACATGTTTTGTTGGAGGTTCATAGGAATATCGTGAGGTGTGACCTTATGTACATGGACAGCTACAAGAACAAAGGATTTCTATACCAAGAAGTTTGCAACAACTAACCACACACCCCATTCCCCCCCTCTTTTTATGTAAAAGGAGTCCCTGAATTCTGACTGAGGGGAGATGGTTCTCTGAGACACTAGTCTACCATCTTCTCTGTCTGCTGGCTTTCCAGTTAAAAGTCATTATCCTTGCCACAGCGACTGTTCTCTTGATGTTTTGGCCTATCATGAGGTGAGCACAAGGAGCTTGGCTTGGTAACAGTGAGAGGAAATGTGGAGAAGTATTATTTACGGATTAAACAAAGTCAAGTACACAGGTGTTCTGAGGAATAAGGTCACACATTGACTAGGGAGAGACACCCTTCCCATGGACACTCTGCTCTAAAGGACTCACATGTACAAACACACAAAAAGCAAATGTCCATGTTTATAATATGAAAGCTGAAAACAAGGTAGATTCCCCCCTAAATGTTTACTAAAAGAGTATCTTAAAATTCCAATTAAAAGTTTAATGTCTTAGGAGTTCCCGTCATGGCGCAGTGGTTAACGAATCCGACTAGGAACCATGAGGTTGCGGGTTCTGTCCCTGCCCTTGCTCAGTGGGTTAACGATCCGGCGTTGCCATGAGCTGTGGTGTAGGTTGCAGACGCGGCTCGGATCCCGCGTTGCTGTGGCTCTGGCGTAGGCCAGTGACTACAGCTCCGATTGGACCCCTAGCCTGGGAACCTCCATATGCCGCGGGAGCGGCCCAAAGAAATAGCAAAAAGACCAAAAAAAAAAAAAGTTTAATGTCTTAAAAAAAAAAAAAAGCAAATACTTTAAGTACCCTGGAGCTTAGACAAATTGTACAATCTAGGGAATAGTGCCTAAAACACTGCACTCACATTAGACACCAGCCACAAGTCTGGGGTCCCTAAGGCCACCTTCATTTTGGACCAACTGACTAAAAATTCAGGTATTGCCAGAATGCCAATCAGGTATGAGAATTTGCGGAATAGCTCATAGAACTTGGTAAAGCAATATATTTATAATTACAGCATTTTTTTTTTTTTAACAGAGAAAGTATATGTATTAGAATCAGCCAAAACAAGACAAATAGGGCAAATCTCAAAGGGTTCTGAGCATGAATCTCCTATCGTCCTCAGGAACAAGTTACACTCCTGGCATTGAAGTGTGACAAACTCAAAAAGTACTACAAGCAGAGAAGTTCATGCTAGTGTTTGGTATCAAGAATTTTTTTTTTATTGGGGCTCACATACTACCCACAAGTCTGTCCTTTAGACTCCAGTACACCCCTCCCTCCAGAGGTCTGGCTAATACCTTTAGTGTCCAGTTTCTTATGGAGGTGCAAATTAATGTTGCATAGTCTAAAGCCCTCAGCACAAATTACATTGTTAGATTGTATGGTGGCCAAAGCCTCTGATAAACAAAGATGTGCTTATCAGCAAGACATTCCATAGCTTGGAATCACTTCCCAGTAGCTAAGGACAAAGACCAGACCTTCCTTTGGGTAAGTTAATTCTTCACTATACATTAAGGAATGCCTGAGTTTGTCTGTCACAAAGGATCCAGCATTTAGCAGCAAAATAGAGCATCCACTGTCTGAGCTAACACCGTTCTGACCCCTAGGAAACTCTTCTGCTTCTCTTGCCCAATGTTTGGAAGCTAAAGTCAACTCAGTCCTAACGCTGTGAAAATTTTACTTCATTTTAGTCCAAAATTGTGGACTGACAGTGCTTTGGAGTGCCCACAGGATCTGAGTGGCAGAAGTGCTAGACAAGAAAAAGACAAATTCATGTGTCATACACTTCCACTAAAATAGCATGATTACCATAGATTCTTGCCTAATGAAGTATCATCCTTTCCTAGTAGTGCTGAGATTTACTTTACTTTTTTTTCCTTTTTGCGGTTTTGAAAGCACTCACAAGTTAGCGTGGTGTTCACAGGTACTGCTCATGGCAATGAGGGATATTTTGCAATTTTAAACAATTAATGTATTACTTTTTGCAATCTTAAACATGTTATTTTCACTATATCTTTCTGGGGTCTAGCTGTACCAAATTTGAAGTGTGTTATTAATTCTATAAATTGCCAAGTGATATAATTGTATTTTTTTAATTTAATTTCTACAGGTTTATGACAATTTTAGCTTTACTTAAATCATTTTGACTTAAATTTATTTATTTATTTATTTATTTTGCTTTTTAGTGCTGCCCCTGTGTCATAAGGCAGTTCCCAGGCTAGGGGTCAAATTGGAGCTTGGAGCTACAGCTGCCAGCCACAGCCACATTGTAGAATCTGAGCCATGTCTATGACCTATACCACAGCTCACGGCAACGCTGTACCCAAAACCCACTGAGCAAGGCCAGGGATTGAACCCATGATCTCATGGTTACTAGTCGGATTCATTTCTGCTGAGCCACAATGGGAACTCTAAAAGTTTTAGTATTTAATAATTATAATTATACTTTGCCTCTAAATTCTAATAGATAATTTTAAATAATTTATAATAATAACTTTTTGGAAAAATGCATAATTTAGTTATTTTAATTTTATAGGTATATTTTTAATATGATTGCATTTTATTTCTTTTTTTTTTTTTTTTTTTGGTCTTTTTGCTTTTTCTAGGGCCGCACCCACAGCATATGGAGGTTCCCACGCTAGGGGTCTAATCACAGCTGTTGCTGCCGGCCTACTCCAGAGCCACAGCAATGAGGGATCCGAGCCATGTCTCTGACCTACACCACAGTTCATGGCACTGCCAGATCCTTAACCCACTGAGCGAGGCCAGGGATCGAACCCACAACCTCATGGTTCCTAGTCGGATTCATTAACCACTGAGCCACAATGGGAACTCCCTATTGCATATTTTTAAGATTAGCATATAATAACATGCTAAAATGGAAATAAATAAAAGCAAATGTTATGGACTAAATGTATGATAATTTATTATATCTTAATTTTTTTTTCCTTCCAAAAAAAAATGTCAGGTATCGACAGAGTGCGTATATGCACTGTAATAATTGATTTCAATCATCTTTGATATTAGTTTGACTGTTAATAATATACAAACCATAGCTTTACACATTTTAAAATATATTTTTATGAATGTACACTCGTAAGGCTCAGGGATAAAGCATAATT
Organism: Sus scrofa; assembly: GCF_054392235.1. NCBI lineage: Eukaryota > Metazoa > Chordata > Mammalia > Artiodactyla > Suidae > Sus > Sus scrofa. The sequence continues at coordinate 107,893,966 of NC_139397.1, read as the reverse complement.
TACTAGCAGTTTGTTGACTTGGTTTATATTCTTTAACTATTTAGCCAAATACCAAATGGACCTCTGTTCATTCTCTTTCCAGTGCCCCACAAATGACAGAGTTGAGCATGTTGGTAGAGAATCTAACTGTCCAAGAGATGCCACAGGGAGACTTAGTGCTGCAGATACAAAAAGCAGAATGCTAAGTGGGGCTATCACTCAAAATAATCAAGATTTGTGTATGTGTGTCATGTGCAAAAGAGCTGTACAAGTTGGAGGCCTCCAGGAGATATGTCTTTGGGAAAACAAGACAATTTTGTTGAAAAAATGATCAACTGAAAGGGCCTTTTTTTTTTTTTTTTGGTCAATAACAATAAAAATACAAAGGCAATTTAGAAACGCCAAGAAATACACAATGTTCACCAGAAAGTCATGGATCAAATATAAAAATAGGAGTTCCCGTCGTGGCTCAGTGGTTAATGAATCCGACTAGGAACCATGAGGTTGCGGGTTCGATTTCTAGCCTTGCTCAGTGGGTTAAGGATCTGGCGTTGCCATGAACTGTGGTGTAGGTCACAGATGCAGCTCAGATCCCAAGTTGCTGTGGCTCTGGAGTAGGCCGGCAGCAACAGCTGTGATTAGACCCCTAGCCTGGGAACCTCCATATGCCGTGGGTGCAGCCCTAGAAAAAAAGACAAAAAATAAATAAATAAATAAATAAAATTTTAAAAAGTATGATTTTAAGCAACTAATGGAGAAAGAAGAATTACTTTTACCACATTAATATCTAAATACACATGACATTTTCAATCAGTAATTTAAATGAGAATATGGCATCTTTGAAACAGTTCTTTTGAATCTCATCCTAGAGTCTTAGTTTCTTTTGGCCTCTCTTTTTCACCCTATGTTCTAGTTTTTAATATTGTAAACTTTCTAGAAAATAAACAGAGGTGAGGGAGCCCAGTGACTAATCTTGGTATAATACCTCATTTTGGAGAAAGACACATTAATCTTATAGGGAGGAAAAACCAATTCATGCAAAAACGAAATTATAGTGGGTGGAAAATGAAATATTCTGGACAAAATCTGGAAAATGAAATATTCAGGTTTCTTCCTTAACTGTCATAACAGACCTTCATGGCACCTTGTGATAAATGCCAATGCAGTTTTAGCTAAACCTTATTTGTGACTAGACTGTTTACTTCTTACTTTATGTTTTGTGTTTGTTTGGTTTTTATAATTATGTCTTCATGCTATCAAAAGCATGAAGTTATGCATATGCTAATATGTGACATGTATTACAGGCAAATGAAAACACAATGAAGAGGTAGATTTCTTTTTGTGGGTGATAAGAAGTTGATAATATGAGTTCAGGAGAAGTAATAGATCCATCAAACCACACCTCTTTGAATGGCGTTGATTGCATGTGAAACATGGAAAGAGGGCTAAAAAGCATTATGGGTACTTAGAGAAAATCTTTATATGAGAAAACTAAACTTTTAAATTCTTGAAAGAAATTAGAACAAAACAGAAGGGAAGAGAATTAGAAAAATTGAGGCGAGGTTTTGATTATTTTTCATAATGTCTAGAAATAATATAGAATAATAAAATAGATAAACCAGGAGGCATATCTGGACTTGGATAAGATGTGATTAGCACTTTTGGCAGGGATTCTTAGGTATACAAAGAAAGACTATATAATTACAGAGAAAACCAATTAAGTAAACATAGTAACTTAAAATCCAATTCTGAGCTTAGGCAAAATTTTTGAAATTCAAAATAAATGCCTCCATTGAGGGAAAAATTATATCTGTGGATTTGCAGTACAGTTCGCCAATTTCTACCAATACTTTCAACATCATAAATACAAGGAATTAAGAAAAATTCCCTCATACTCAGAATTTTGCTAAGGCTATCTTGCATAAACATGTTAATATTACTATGTTTTTAACATGAAAAATTACAATTTAAATCTATTATTTTTGACTATGTTTGTACCTCAGCTCATACCAATTATGAATATAAGAAAACATGTATCCATGTAAATACAATGGCTCATGACAAATATTGAATTCATGCAATGGTAATAGTCAAAATCATAGAAATAATACTAAATAACTGAAATTATTATATTACAAAACCGAGACCTGCCTATGTAATTTAATATCTCCTGAACTTTCATAAATTCAATCTTAAGAGCGTAAATTCTAATCTTATTGTATTTCAGTATGAGTGTTTCCTATCAGACTATTCTGATAACAAATGCCAGAATTCAAAGCACCCTTCACCATAAATCAATCGCCAGAATCCCTGGGTTTGAAATCTGTTTGTGCTGTTTTCCAGATGAGTAATGTTAGAAAAATCACAGATTGCTCTAATCCCCCCATTTCCTCATCTTCAAGGGGAGGCTAGTGACACACTTGTATGTCCAATTGTATTTGGTGATTTGTTGAAATAAAGTATGTACAACACCTTTAGAGAATACAAAACAATAAACATACAATTGCTTATAGATTAAATTTGCTGTTTACAATGTTCGAAAAAAAGATTTTATGCATTCGACTAGGTAAATTTCTCATTTAAAATAAACTGTTGAGTATATTAGGCTAAGGTTTAAAGAAGAGAACTGTACATTTGAAGACTTCCTGACATTATTATTATGATATTATTGAAGAATCACTCATTCTAATGAAACTATTGCTGAACTGCATGTTGTTTTTAAAATACGGAAATTTCGTTACTTTTTCTACAAAGGTTTTAATTAATTGGTGGGCCTGAATATATGCCTAGCAAGTAACTCATTTAAGGAAAATGAATTTTTTTGAAATTATTTTTTTCTCCAAGGAAAGAAGATGCTAGATGTAATGAAAATGTGGCCTTAGGAAGAGATGCAGATGGTTTTTGTTGCTGGAGAAGTTCATGACAGTATATTAATAACCACATGTCTCACACTGAAAATCACTTCCTTAAAATGTTCCTTTTCACAAATGTGTACAGCATAGCTCTGTGGCAGGCGGCAGATGTCATATTCTTGTTCCCAGAACCTGTGCATATGGGGGTGTCCACAGCAAAAGAATTAAAGAAGTAGATGAAATTCAGGTTGCTAATCAGCTGGCTCTCAAATAGGGAGATTTTCCTGGTTATCTGTGTGCTCCTAAGGTATTCACAGGGGTTCTTAAATGTGGATGAGGGAGGCAAAAGAGTTAGGTCACTGTGATATCGTGTGAAAAAGATTCCACCAGCCACTACTGGCTTTGAAGATGAAAGGAAACCACAAATCAAGCAATGTGGGCAGCCTCTAGAAGCCAGAAAGGGCAAGGAAACAAGAGCCTCCTGAAAGGAATGCAAGCTCTGTCTTGGTTTTAGGCTGTGAGACCCATTGGACTCATCTCTTGATCTGTAAGCTAAAAAACATGTGTTGTCTTAAGCCACTAAGTTTGTGGTAATTTGTTATAGCAGCAATAGAAAACTAGTACAGTCTCCACACTTTCAATCAATATACAAGACTGGCGTTGCCATTATAGAATGTTTACCATTTGATGTTAAATGAATGGATAGAAAGATGTTGAATGGATAGAAAGACAATTTTCCTCAAGTTACAGAATAAACTAAATATTCTCTCTACCTGTCAAGATGACTTGTCAAGATTAAACTAGTTACCTCAAGTTAAAATGTATGAGCTAAGTAAACAAAGAGAGAAAAATGGCAAGTAATAGATATCACTTCAGAAATCCTTTAATTTATTAAATAACAGGAGCATTATACCTTGTACTCTTAATAATTTTAATGATTTTGGCAAAGGGGCTTTAGTAAACTTGGAAAGAAATCTTGACTTTTAATGAAAAATAAATCTTTCTTGTTGTCACCTTCCAACTGGACAGAGATCTGCCATTTCCCACATCCTTCATTATCATGCTTACTAAGTGGCACTTGCAATTTGTTTAGAACTTCCATAGATGCTTCTCTTTGCCAAATAAAATATAATATTATTATTATTGTTATTATTATTACACTTTAATTCTACTACTACTACTTTAATGCCTCAATTACTCACAGAAAACCAATTTTTTTCCTTTGCACATTTTTTTATATCAAAGTAAAGAGCACCATTAAAATTTATAAAATTCTCCAATTATTTTATTTAATACTGAGTAGTTTATTTTGGAATCATGTGTACATTTTTGAAACTGCTAAAACCATAGTGAGACAAAGAAAGCCATACAAGGCCCTCCCCACCCATCCGTCATCACCACCAAAGACTGAGTTGTTAACTGACATTCAGATATATTAACTTTTCATTCTTCTATCCAGAAGTCATGTCTACCATTGCCCATGTGTAAAACGTGTTCCGACCACTGTACTCTTGACCTCATATGGCACCTGTCCTCAAATGAAGTGGAAGCTTTTACAAGGGAACTAGAAATTGGGTGTGTCATTGGGATGCGACAGCCAAAGAGTGCTTTTTTGGGAAGTGTTGTTTATTTCAAAAAACCCTACCCTTGGCTATGGTAGAAGAGGCTCTTAAAATTTCTCACATTAAATGTAGGACATATGGATAATATCTTCCTTGTGGGTTGTATATATTTGTATATGAGCAGATTTTTATACCCATATCCAAAGAAACCAACAATTTACCAACCCCTCATGATATCTGAGCCTCAAGCAATACTTTCTTAATGAAATATAGTCTAAAAATTTGAAATTTTCTCTGTATAGAAAACCAGTTGGTCTAGGTAAACTAGATGGTGATTAGTTTTTTCACAAAGGAGGAGAATTTAAAAACACTCATTTGTATTCTCTTGTTTCGATAGTTATATCCAGTGCTAAAAATCCCTCATTCCTATTCCCATATCCTGCATTATCATGCTTACTAAGTAGTCATAAGATTTAAATGAGTCTGGTTAAACTTTCTCATTCTATGCTAAAATAGCCTTATTCAATTATATACATAAAGTCACACCTAGTACCTTCTAGCCAAGTAAGGTGAGCTATAATGAAGAATGTTGAGGAAAAAAAGTGGATTAGAGAAAACCAGCATTTTTGTGGCTATGTTAGTGAATATGAAAATAAATTAAATGTAAATTTCCAAAAAGTTAAGGAGAAGACTAAGGTATCAGAGTTTGAGTTCTACATTGAAAGAGGTAATATATAGTATCAAACATCAACCACTTTTCCTTCACAAACCAGTCTCCTCCCTGTGCCAATAAAATATATGGATTTGATTTTACTTTTCTAACTCTAATTTTACTTTAGTGCTAGCTAGCCTCATATTCTTACATTTTCCATAAGGTAAAAAGAAAAGATGAAAAGAAAGAGTTAACTTTTACTGGGGGACATTTCTGCAAGATTTTTCAACCAGTGAAAGATAATTCAGTTCAAAGTTAGAAAGGAAAATATAATAATCAAGAAACTGGCAGTTGTCCACAGGAAAAGATTGTTCATGAGCCGACAGGACTGGAACATTTAGAAGAGATGGAAGCTGTGGGTGGAAAGTCATTGCCTACATTAAATAAAGTGGGTTTTGGCACTGCTTGAAACTTGATGTCGAATTCTCTGTCTGAATGCTTTTGTCTTCCCAGACAGTTTCACTGAGGGCAGCAGAGCGAGGGTGGGGGCAGGGTAGCCCATTGCAGCAATCTCCTTTGGAGTTGCCAGCTCCCTGGAGGGGATGGTTAGCAGCCCAGCTGAGTCTCATCACTGCCATGGAAAAAAGCCCTCAGTCAATAGTCTGATCCTGGGAACATATTCCTGAGAGAATCAAAATGTCTTCTACACTGAAAGTCTTCCTTTGTTGTATATATTTTGTGTTGACACTTTATAGCTCTTTACATTCATACTTTTAAATTGTCTTTTCAAACCAATATGTACTCCATTTAATGTTGACGTGATATTGAAAAAATGTTATTCACATATAGGTGTTTGTTAATTTTTTTATCACTGGAAATTAGTTGTTATGCATTGAATTTCTTTTATCCAAAGGACATTGGGACCTTCAGACCATATCTAGGTGTTAAATGACTTGAAAGATTTTTAATGGATAATAATAATATCTTGAGAAATAAAATAACTAAGATGTATTTCATATATCTGCCTTCATTTCAAATAAAGTGCTAATATCTATTTCCTTTAACCTTTAGTGAAAATGTCCAGAATAATCAGTAGCACACCACATGCTATATTATAAAATGAGATTTTACATTATTATTTAGTTGTATTTGTTTTTACCAGCTATAGTATCTTAATTTCCTTGTTATCATGAAACCAGACAAACGAATTTCTCTGTTTCAATTTTCAAATTCTAAAACAGAATTTTTCTGGATTCCTACGTAACTCCTAGATGTCTTAAAACATAGGTCTGAGAAATTAAACTGTAAATGAATACATCATCACATGTATTTTTCTGATATAGCACATTGTTCCATTTTATTTTAAAACTGCCTTTTTTTGAGGCATGGTAAAATGGAAAGTAAATGGAGAAAAATAGAAAAAAAGAGAAAAGGAAAAGGTAAGAAAGAGAAGAGGAGGGTAAATATGATTGAATACTACTGCTTCTACTGGAGATGTGTATAAACCTGCTCATTATTTTTCACAAGGTTTCCAAAATCATTTTTTCCAAGGTTTCCAAACAAAGTAATAGCAATAATTTGCACTAACTCCAAATGGCACCACTTTTACATTGTTGTACACTAAGTTGTGTACGATTATGTATTTAGAGATTGGAGATGATGGGTGGAGATTAGGTCTCTCTGGAGACTGATGGCCATAGGGAAGAGAAGCAAAAGTGTTCAAAAAACAAATTTTACAAGGTTGGCTTTTTCCAGATCTGTATATCCTATTCTTCTAGTATACTTATTATGGATACTGCATTTTGAAGGGATTTAGAAACTTGACTACAGTCATGATTTTTTTTTTTTTTTTCTGAGAATTTCATGCAGGATCTGGACATTTTAACTTACCTACAAAGTCATTGAGCTTTAATTCATCAAAGTGTTAACAAAGTGTTAAGGGTTGTTAAGCAATTTACTTGGTGCAATAATCAGTATAGGTTTTCTTAGGCTGAAACTCAAAGAATCACCACACCTTAGTGATTTAAAAGGCCAGAAATCTATTTCATGTTTATGCTACATGTGTGATCCAGGTCAAGAAATGGCAATATGTTCATTGGAGTTGCTCAGAAGACCATCTTAATTGAGGTTCTGTTGCCATCTGAATGTGAGGTTTCATGCTTAGCCATGGTAGGATCAAAGAACAGGAGAATTGAATTTCTTAAGTGCTTCCACTCAAGGGTGCCATATCTCTTTCATTCCCATCCCATTGGCCAAAACAAGTCCCATAGCAATGCATAACTTATAGTGCGTATTCATGGAAGGAGAGGAGAACCAGAAATCTCTGGGAATGATAGTAATATATATCACAGCTTGCTCTTTTCATCAGCAAGTGTTATGTTCAATCTCCTTCCCATATGCAGAATTTACCCACATCACCTCAGAAAAGAAAATCCAAAAGTCCATTCCAGTCATGGTATAGAACTTAAAATTCAGGCTCTCTGAGTATCTATCACTCCTTGGTTTATTCATCAGGTCATAATGTGGCTTCCCTTGATTTGGAGAACAGTGAACTGAAAGGAGCTAAAATGCACCACCTTCCCAACCAGATACATGTGCAATATGCAAGGGTAGGAAAGAAAAACAAAAATAGTCTCATTCAGAAAGAGAAAGAATGGGGGACTTTCTACTCACTCTGGCTCACAGCAATTCTAAAATTCCAAGGGGAAGATATAATGAGGCTCTCATCCCTGGAGTTATGGAATGTTCCTTGTTTATGCTCTGATTCTATTCCTTAGGAAGAATTTAGTTCATTGTTTTTCAAGTCACTAGATTCACCCTCTGGGAGAGTATTCCTTTCCCAATACATTTCTTGGCCACATCTTAAGTGGACACTGGGAAAAATGCATTTCTGCTTTCTTAACTCATTTCCTGCCTATATATGGTTGGGTTCCCAAAGAATATTTGAAGTCTGGAAGAGAAACAGACTCCTCAGAAACTCAGTAAGATTATTATCTATCTGCTTTTAGTCAGCTCCTTGGGCCTATAACCAGACCAATGGTATTTTCTAAGACATAGTTCCCCAAACTGCTACATTACTTTGTTTTCTCTTCCATGTTGTCTCTCTCTCTCTCTGTCTCTCTGTCTTTAGTGTCAGGTACTTTGAGACCCTGGGATCTAATATATTTTTCTTCTTAACAACTGAAAGGACTTATGAATTAAATACACTTAATTTGATACTGGCTCTGAGGTAATTTAATCACTTGAAAGGTTTTTAATGGATTTTGATTTCACAAAATATTTCTCAATCTTATCGTTCATAGTTTTGGATGAAAAAGTATTTTCTGGACTCATTCTATGCCCTTTTCTCTCTGTTTTGGAAACTGGCTGGTTCTTTCCTAAGTTTGTTTATTTCTGGCAATTTATTGCCAAACTATCTAATGGTAACCAAAACACATAACCAATATTGAACTTTCCAATACATTCCCCTAGAGCTACAAGTGCATTGGGAACATGATCTACCTTTCATGTTATTATAGGACTTAGCAAGTGTTTCACCATGCTCTAGAGCACAAATCTCCATCTTTTCAGTTTCCAGTACTTTTCCTCACTGCCAGCTATTAGATCCTTAAGACAGTAAGACATAGTTTAGGTTTTTATTAGGGAATCAGCATACTTTGGTACAATTTTTATATTCAACAAGATAATTAATTGGTAGCAAATAACACAAAAACTTCAATGATGTAAAGCAACAGAGGCACAAGGCATTTACTTTCCCATATACCAGCAGTTAACAATTGAAATTTGAAATTAGAAAAAAAAAAGAATTTATAAAAGCATGAAAAAGAAAAATGAAACAATTAATTACAAATCTACAAGATATGTACAGAATCTGCATGTGTAATACTGCAAGTGTGGATGAAAGAAATCACATAACATCTAAGTAAATGGAAAGAAAAGGTATTTCCTTGTCTATGAATTGGAAAATTCAGCATAGTTAGGATATCTGTTTTTCCCAGCCTGATCTAAAGATTAAATATAATCCAATCAAAATCCTCACAAGCTTTTTTGTAGGCATTTAAAAAAATGCTAAAATTTATATTGAAAGTCAAAGGGACTAGAATACCCAGCACTATTCTGAAAGAAGAATTTTATTCACTACTATGTTTACTATAAAGCTACCAGGATCAAAACAATCTAGTATTGACAAAAAATAGACACATTGATTAATGGTACAGAATAGAAAGCCCTGAAGTAAACACACACAGATATAGTTAAATGATTTTTGACAAAAATTCAATGGCATTTCTATGCCGATAGGGTATTTTTTTTTCTTAAACAGTTTTGAAATAATGAGATGTCCTTATGCAAAAATATGAGCCTATATGCAGATCTGACACTTTATACAAAATCAACTCAAAATAGACCAAAGATATAATGTAAAATGCAAAGCTATAAAACTTCTAGAAGAATAATTAGAGGAAATCTGCATGACCCCATATTTGGTTATGAATTTATAAATACAATGCCAAGAATACTATTCATGAAAGAAAAACAAAAGTACTTTATTAAAAACTAAGAACTTTTGCTCTGTGGAAGATACTTTTAAGAACGTAAAGAGGCAAGCTACAGACTGGGAGAAAATATTTGCAGGTTGCATAGTTGATAAAGAACATGTATCCAGAGTTGACAAAGAACTCATAAAATAGATTTATTTTGTGCTTATGCTACATGTCAATGCAGATTGGTAGGGGTTTTGTTAAGTATGGTCACTCAAGGAATCAGATTGATGAAGCCTCTGCTGTCATGTTAGCAAGAGACTTTAGGGTTCCCCCCTGCTAGCTGAAGAGAACATGGAGAATTGGACAATTTTAAATTGTTCCCAAAAACATGCCTTCTCTGGTCATCTTTCATGAACAGAAGAAAATAATATGACCTGAGATGTGCCCTCAGAAGAAATCTTCTGATATAAAAAAAATTTAGAAATTTTGCTGAATAATAGTAAATATTCCATATGAGGTTACTTACCCATGCACAGAGAGCTGAGAAATCATTTAGACAATATTTATTAAATACTTCATAAACAAAATTAGGTATTTCACGGTATAGGAAACTGGTTACTTCCCATCTTTGAAGGAAATTGAAATCAACTTTCATATTAGATGTTGGATTATAATTTAATCTTTAGCTATCCATTTTAGGAAATTATAAGACATTTGAGAAGACAGAGGAAGATGAAAGAAAACCAGTATGCCTTTTGAAAGTGACTTATACAACCAAGATTGTTAGAAACAATAATAAAACCATGTAAACCTTGGTGGTTTTCTCTAAAGTTGAGGAATTCTTTGGTTTAGACCTTAAAAGTGAACCTAAAGACAATGAAAACATGAGAAGACCACGAGTGGTTTCCTGGGTCAAAGGAATACCATACATCCAACAAAGTTATAGAAGTTTTCATTCAAAGAATTTTATTTGAGAAATACAAAAAAAAAATTATTCAACTTTTACTAATTTCCACAGTTTTTTTAAAAAATAAAAAATTGATTTGCTATCACAAACCACTGTCCTTTAAGTAGGTCAGTATCTCTAAATTTTTTCTGCAGCTTTGGTGGACTTACTTCTTTGGAATCTTTCTAATTTTCAGTTAAGTTCAGTGTAGAAATGAAAACATTTCTCTTTCAACCAAGACTGTAAACTTATCACTGGAATAAAATATATCAATAATACATAAATGTCTATTGTCTGATAGGTCAAATGAAGTGGTTAGAAAGTATGCTTCTCTGGCTTTGTGAACTTGACTGATGAAATAAGGGCGAGTTCATTGAATATTAGTAGCTAAGCACAAGTTTAGGAAAAATAATCTCTAATTGCTAATCAATTTGATGTTTCTATTCCATTTCAGTGCAATCAAGAATCATAGGCAACCAGTACATAAAATGTTGGGGTTTTTTTTCTTGCAATAATCAGCTTTTAAATTATGGTTTTTATGGTTAATTCTATCACATATTATTGGACTGAAAAGAACAAACTGAGTAGATTCAATTATCATAGATCTCAATTTAAAAACAAAATAGATGAAAGAAACCCCAGCTAAATTCTGAAAAGAGTATTCGAGTCTGTGGTCTCTGAGTGATAAATTGTGGGAACTAGGGATAAGCGACAGCTCAGAATCATAAACTATACGTTCTTTGAAATAAATGGCATATTGAATGTTGCCTTGGATATCTGAAATATTTCAGAGTTTAAAAAGGCTCACAAGCAAATTTACCCACAAAGCAATCATTGCTTATTAGTTTTTCAAATGAATTTCCAAAAATTGAATATTCTTTTTAGTTTACTAGTTTGTGCTTGGTCCTATCCATATTTACTTGTCATTTTCTCTCCTCTTAACTCTTAAAGTAATAACAGGGAAATAGCCTCATATACACCTCCACAGATACACATGAATATACTGGATTTCTTTATACATTATAGCCAATTGTCTTAAAATTGAAAAGAAAAAACCAATAGCATCTATCTCAAAGGGTTTTTGTGAGAATTACATAAATTTAATTGTTATAATGTGAGCATAGAACACATATAGATGAAGCTAAATTTATGACAAATTAGAGGAAATTTGTTGTGAGCAATACACTAAGAGAAAAATTCAGCAGCTCATGAGAGAAATGAGATGCTGCTAAGATTCCTTGGGTCTTTACCACCATTCTCATTCCCATTACAGTCCTTCCCTTTTCATCTCTAACAACTTCAAGGAGTTTATGTATTTTTATTGTTTAACAACAGCATGTATAAATTGTTGTGTAAGGGATAATATTGGTCAGTAGGGGCAGCATATAGCAAGCATAAATTATACTAATTTTCACTATTTGGAGGAAATAGAGATTAAGAGCAAATTTCCTAATGATGCATTATGTAGCACAGAAATGCATTAAGAAGGGACTTTCTGGAATGGCTTAGAAATAGAATAGTTTATCATTTGGGAGAATAAATCAAATTTATGTTTGCCAAAGAAAGCATGAATAAATGCTATAGCAAAGCTCTTCCATGAAAAATATTTTTAATTTATTTTTGAATGATAATTTTACCTATAGCATGCATCTATAACTGTTAACTTTACCTAAAAGAAAACTGAGACTGAGCTGGGATGTATTAGTTTTATATTTCTCTGTGACATATTATCATAAATTTAATGGCTTAAAACAATGTCCATTACTGGTTCGGTTTTCTCAGACACACATCTGGTATAGTGTGCTTGGGTTCTCTGCTCAGGGTGTCACAAGGCTGAAATCAAAATGTTGGCTGGTTGAGTTCTTATCTGGAGTCTCAGTGGAAATATCACTTGTAAGTATATTCTTGTTCCTTGCAGTTGAAGGGGTGAAGTCTTCATTCCCTTGCTATCAAGAGAGTGCCCACCCTATTCTTTGTCAAGTGGCCTTCATTTTCAAACCAGCAATGGTGTTGAGATCCTTTTTTGGGTTTTGAATTTCTGACTTCCTCTTCTGTAACTAGCCTCAGAAATCTTGGCTTTTAAAAGATTCTTGTGATTAGGTCAATCACACTTCAATTACCTCTACTGAGTCAATTATCCCTACTGAGTCAATTATCCCATTAATAACCTAATCATGAAAGTAATGTCTGTTTTAGTCACAATCCTAGGGATTAGGATAGGATATTTTGGGAGTCATCTTGGAAGTCTTTACACTCCAGGAACATTTTTAATATAGATTTTTAGATACAGATAGATTTGTTAACACCTATGTAATTGGAATATTAGAATGTGGTTTCTACAGATTTGTTTAATATTTAACATTATTAGGTCAAGGGATGTGACATATACAAAATTTAGTCAATGTATTATAAATAAAGAAATAAAATGCACTCTAAATTGGGAAATCAGGCATTCATTTCTGTCAATTCAATCAAAACTACAGAGAAAAGATTCTAATTACCTACTTATGGTTTTGAAAGGCATAATAAGACATTTTAATTATTTAATTAAACATCTACTTGAGAAAATTGTTTGGTGATCTATACACAGTTTACTATAGACAAAGAGTTAGCTGAAGTCTGTACTCATAGAAGGAAACAAATTTAATTAAAAGTGACAACCTGGTCAGTTTAAGTATCATCTATTTACTACTAAGAAAACTTACATTAGAATAGGTATTGAAGAAGAAACTACAAAAAATGCTCCATTTATATGTCTTTATTTATATGTTGATTTGCCTAAGAAGATATAGTCATTTGATGGTAAAGCTGATACTACATTTCCCATTTCCAATCCCAGAACTCTGTTTCTTCTGCTCCTTCTTAGTATCACTGACATCTTCACTGTCTCTTATGCCATTGTCCCGGATTCCAAGCATGAGTGTGAGAATCTGTTCAGTCCCTTCCTCTGCCTTGAAAAGAACTGAAGAGGTAGACACTGTAAATCAAATTAAAAATTGAGTCAATTAAAAGAAAAAAAAGAACCACATGACTAACAATGTGCCTGGTTATGGCAGCAGGCATAGTAAGAAACATCCATGACTTGAGTCAAGAACACAGAGTACGAACCTTGGCTCTACCTCAGACTGACTTTGGACATAGATATTGGGCACTTAACCCCACAAAAAAATTATGAAAGTATGAAGGAAAGATGGAAGATTAGATATAATATTAAATTTCAGAGTGAAACTTTCAACAATGGACTAGATTTTATGTTTAATTCTGATATATTTATCATAAAGTATTTTATATGATATCTCCAGAAATTGGTGACAGCTAGAATTAATTCTTACAGTTCTCTTTAGTTGGCAAAGCCCTTTCTTGGTCAGAATCAATCTTATTCCATGAACTATGTTTTGCAGAATATGATGGCCAGCAGTTGGAATTATTCATGTGGACAATGGGCAGGGATTTTTGGTATCTGGACTCAACTTGAATGAAAGGGCTCTAGATTTATTTTTTATTATTTAATAGAACTCAAGTATAAAATAAAGAACTTTCATTGACACCAAAAGCCTATTTCATTGTAGTTACAAAGGATACGCTCTCAAATGAAAAGTTGTACATTTTATTTATTTATTTGTCTTTTTTTTTTTTTTTTTTTTGTCTTTTTAGGGCCACACCCACGGCATGTGGAGGTTTCCAGGCCCAGCAGGAGCTATAGCCACTGGCCTATGCCACAGCCACAGCATTGCAGGATCCGAGCCGCTTCTGTGACCTACACCACAGCTCACGGCAAGAACTTTGTATCCTTAACCCACTGAGCGAGGCCAGGGATCGAACCCACATCCTCATGAATGCTATGGGTTCTCATTAACCTCTAAGCCACAATGGGAACTCTGAAAAGTTGTACGTTAATCATTCAGGATGCTCCTCAAACCAGTTACAGAATTGTGGGGCTAAAAGAATCATAGAGATTCAGCCCCACTTGGTCATTTTACAGGTGAGAAAACAGATATATAGTTTAATGTATGGATGAAGGTCTTGAAAACCCAGGAAGCTTCCTTAGAGGTGGAATGTACTGTCTATCACATCATGCAAATTTTCAAGCACGTATATTTTCATTTTTTTGATCTGAAAATATGCAATTTAGGATTGAGGAACTGAAATATTGACCATTCTTCTCTAAGAAAACCTAAGTCTGTTTAAATTAATTTTCATTATTATCAACTTTGAAATTAATTTAGAGTTTTCTTTTTAAAACATATCAGTGAAATAGCTTCATTCTTCAGGTTTCTCTATGAGAGAGTGATTTTCAAACTTAATTGCACATTGAAATCAACAATGAAGCTTTAAGAAATACAGATGCTTGCTTCTCATTTTCAGCGATTTTGATGTATTTAATATGAGAGGTGATCTGGGAGGGATCTTTGAAAACACTCCCCCAGATGACTCCACTGTGCAACTAAATATGAAAACCATTGCAAGATGAACAAAGTAGGCAGGAGTGGCAGCAAGATCTTAGCTATTGGTTGATACAATTCTGGTGTTTTTCTTCCACACCTTGTGATTTTCTTTATTAATTGAATGTTAAATGGAGAATTGACACATTTTCCTCTTGCAAACATTTTAAAAATGCCTACTAAAAGTCTAAATATTTGCTAAATGCTGGTAGTATAAATACAAATAACAGGAGTTCCCTGGTGGCACAGTGGGTTAAGGATCCGGTGTTCCCTGCTGTGGTTTGGGCACGGTTTCAATCCATGGCCTGCAAACTTCGGCATGAAGTGGGTGCAGCCAAAAACAAAAACAAAATAAAACAAAAAAACCCAACAAAAGACATTTAACATGTATTCCCTGTCCTTAAGGACTTCCTGTCATGGTGGAGACAGGTTAAGAGTCTTTAATGTCATTGAGGATTTTAAGACAAAGGGATAGCTGGTTTTTGCCTACTGATATTATTTATCTGTAGTATTATTTGTTCTTGGAGCATTTCTGTCTATCCAGATATAATTCACCTGAATGCAAGATACCATTTTGTGATGAATAGATAAAATAAAACGGTTATTGGATAGAATGGCTGGTTTCCATACTCATGTCTCAAATGACATGGATGGAGAATTGATATCTTTCTCCCTCATTGTGCTGGAAATGTGTGTGATTTTGCATTAGTCAGTGAGTGAACTGGCATTAAAGAACAGTTGATGCAGTTCAAGAAAAACACTTCTGCTGATGTTTGAACACACCCCATTCATTCATGCTTCCCTCCAGCAGAATGAATATTTTTCTCCAACAACATAACTAGGCAGATTCCTGCCAACCTGTGGGGTGGATCTAGAAGGTGTATAAATAGTAATGAGGAACAGATGAGAAATTTGTTTTCATAAATGACTTAGATTACTTTAAAATATGAAGACTCTGCTACTGAAAAGAAATGAAAAACTAATTTCACTTCTAAGCATGGTATCTACTTTTTAAGTTAATTTTATTGTTTTATATACATATGAGATTTTTAAAAATACTTGAAAAAGTAACACAATCAACTAGTGAGAAATCAAAGCATTTATTTTCTGTTTTGTGTGTATAATATGAACATTTAAATGTCAACCTCATGTACTATTTGGGTATAATGAGAATCATAATATGATTTCAATAATTGAGGTTAAAAAATAAATCTCTATATGATGGGAATTATCAAAATTGAGATTAAAATTTTTGGAGCCAGGACTACATTAAGCTCTGGGATGTAAGAAACATTTTTAGCTATCAGACATATTTATTTGTTGAATGAATGTGATGTCTTCAGTTTTGTTAGCTAAATGTATATTTGCCATTTTTCTCATTTGAAAGGTCTCTGAATCTATTTTTAGTGTTTCTTTCTGTGTAATGGTATTTATAGCTTTTTAAACAGGAGTGGAGTGTCATACAAATTTTGATTCAATGACATTAGCAGTAAAGTGGCACATAGTAATCTCTTTATTACAGCATAGGACATATTCAGCTGAACATTTTATGACTAGTAGATAATCTTACAGTCAATCAATATATTCTGAAATTAAAATACAAACTTTGATATCTTATGTGATAATTAAAAATCATAATTCCACGGTAATAGGTATTACATATGCATTGAATTTATACACCAATATTCAAAGAATTGGTTATGGTTGGATATTTGCTGTGTAGTTTATATTTTAAGTCAATGGCCTCAAATTGTTTTTTTGGCCATGCCCACAGCATGTGGAAGTTCCTGGGCCAGGGGTTGAACCTGCACCACAGCAGTGACAATGCCAAATCCTTAACCTGCTGAGACACAAGGGAATGCCTCGATTACCTCCAATTTTTTTCAGTTCAAAATTGGCAGTAACCACCTTAAATTGCATAAACCACTTAAAATAATGCCTCTTCCTTCTTTGCGTGGCTGGTAAATTAGCCAACTATGGTAAATTTTACCATTCAACATTAAAATCAGATGCTTTCTCAAGAGAATAGTAAAGCATTGCCCAGAGAATTCCCATTACTTCTATTTAGTCACATTTAAGTTAAAGTATAATATCCTATCACTGTGGGGCTTGCTGGTATCAAGATGTCAAAAGTATCTCTTCCTGAATTTAAAAAAAGACTGCTCTAAATCTAAATTTTACTGTTGGAGATGGGGAAGGTCCAGCTCCCTTAAATATTTTGTCAGTATATTTTATGATAAAATATATATGTTTATAAAAATATAAATATATCTATCAACAATATGTTTCAATTGCTGGCATTTTGCATTATGAAACTGGAGAATCAGTACAAGTACAAAGTTCTACATCACTCTTGCTCCACTGCCAGCTAGTCATTCAGAAACAGTACTATGTACATGGGAGAGAAAATTGGCATTTTTTTTTTAGTCAATTTTACTTGATCAAGATGTATCCATGAAGGAGTTCCCATTGTGGCTCAGCAGAAATGAATGCGATTAGGAACCGTGAGGTTGTAGGTTCGATTCCTGGCCTCGCTGAGTGGGTTAAGGATCTGGTGTTGCCATGAACTGTGGTATAGGTAGCAGACGCAGCTCAGATCCCACAGGGCTGCGGGGTAGGCTGGTGGCTATAGCTCTGATTTGACCCCTAGCCTGGAAACTTCCATATACTGCCCGTGCAGCCCTAAAAAAAAAAAAAAAAGTTGTATCCATGTAGTTGTATTCAGAGGTATAAAACTGAAAAAAAGACATTTCATTATTTCAATCTATCAAATTAATGAATATCCATCTCTACAGAATCAATTCATTTGATTTATTCATACCATGAAAATTTATTAAGCATCAATTATACGACAGGCCCTGTGCTAGACTCTAGGTATGCAATGTTAACAAAAGTAGCCATGGTGCCTGCCAGCACAGAGAGGTATTGTGAAAGAAAACATTAATCAGATTTATGGCACAAATTATTATTTAATACACAACAAGCCAAGTTCTGGCATGTTGTGCTACCAGAGTATATAATAAAAGAATTTGGACCTGCTCTGTGGTGTTTGAGAATTCTTTCCTCAGGAAGCGATATTTGACCTCAGTAACTATTCTTCAAAGTTGGGAAAATAACAGAGAATATCCCAGGCAGAGAGAAGAGTTCTAGCAAAATCTCTGCTGTGTGTCAGAACATAACATTTTGAGAAAGTAAAAAAATGCCAGTGAAGCTGGAGCATAGAGCACAGGTGTGAGGGGCAAAGCTGGAGATGTAGGCAGGGTTGAAACCATGAAAGGCATTGTGTGCTATATGAAGGTTATAAGTCTTCATTCTCCTTGGGCTGAAAGGCCACTCATGAGATTCTAAGCAAATAAGAACAAAGTGATGAAATTTTACATTTCAAAACATTGCTTTTATGGTAGTATGAAGAAAGGATTGGATTGGAATAAGAATGTCTATAAGAGTCCAATCACTAGCGAACTCAGAAATTAAGTCTTGGGCAAAAGGAAGCCAATACTAAGGTGGTAAAAGGCAGGTTAAAGAAGAGTGAATGCATTTAAGAGATGCTTATAAATTGAATCTAAATAATTTATTGAAATGTGGAAATAAGGAAAAGAATTATGTTCTTTCTAATTCATACAATTAGAATATGAATGATCACTATATTAAGATAGGAAACACTGGAAGAGAACCAGATAGTTGCTTCTGTGGAGAGGGACTTGCTTTGTTCATTCATTTGTATAGTTTTGACTGGGTGGGGAGAAATCGAGGATTTGGTTTTGGCCCATGTTGAGTTTGAGATGCATCTGAGATATCCAAGTGGATCTGCGAAACCTTCACAGTGGTTTTTATATTATACATCTTTTTCCTGCTGTCTGAAAGTAGACTATTCCTATGACACCTTTCCTAAGCTGAAATGGCATGAAGCCAAAAGCAATTACCTCAGGACACTTCTTGCTAATGGATGCATTAAATAAATTGAGGTAAAGCACAGATGATCATGGACATAGTTCAAAATTTTGGCATCTTGATGCCAAGTGTAGTTCCTGGAGAAGGAGCGTGGCCGCTCCACACTCACTTCTGGGGTTTGGGCTATCTGTCATGGGCTCCCTGAACAACCAATGTTTAAGACTATTTTTGTTTTTCTCTTTTTTTTTTTTTTTTTTTTTTTGTAAAAGTAAAAATCCCCTTCAATGTCTTTCTGTTAGCAAAAACAGGTACTAACCTAGGTCTTTCATAAAAGTGAAGTGGTGAAGACTTTCACAAAGCAGGGGTACCTGTGCAGGTTTGGAAACCAATGAAATAATCTAGGGCTAAAAATGTAAATTTGAAAGACTTGGGTATCCAGTCACCAGTTGACTAGATTGGTAATTGAAACTATAAATTTAGTTGAGAGTGTAGAATAAAGAGAAGTCTCACAGCCTAGGCTTGAAGAACTCTTAACTGTTGGGTTGAAGAGGCTGAGAGTTGACTAGATTTGGGAGTATTACCAATGGGTTGTTGTTACACAAAGGAAAGAGAATGGTTGAAGGAGGAGCTAACCAAAAATGCTGAGGCCAGTGAGATGTTACATTGACAATGATTTTTTTCAATTGAAGTTTATTTCTATACAAAAGCTGGCCGATAACTCAGAAGACTGAAAAAAACAGTTTGATGACTTTAATAACAATGTAGATGTCTTGGGGGTAAGGGAATTTTTATTTTTGTTTTTTAGGTCAATGGGGGTAATCCAAGTCAGAAAGTATGTCAAGTATATTGGAATATTTATACGTATTTTGTGTTCACTGTACTTTTCCATTTCCCTTTCTAAGGAGAGAGCCAGGCCTTGGCAATCAGTTGCCTCAGGGGAAGGTTTATTCTGCTTTTCAGAATCTTGTTTTCCCTAAAGCTCCTTGATAGGATTATTTTATAAGGGTAGAAAGTAATGGGAGGGGGTCCACTTACTGTGTCAGAGTGGGAGGTGGGTGAGAAAGGCTTTGGTGGTTTTTCAGAATCTTATCAAGAGTGCCTCAGGCATTCATAGTGGAATTTGTGTGGGTAGAAACTGACATATCTTAAGAGACCTATGACTTGTTGCCAGAAAATTATGGGAACAAGGCAGTAAAGGATGTGATGATTATTGCCAGGGATGAGCATACTGCATGCTAATTGTTTACTTGTTGCTTTATCTCACTGGAAGCAAAAGTTACCCTAGTTCAGACTGTAGATTCAGACTGGTCTGAAAGCATTCTTTTCTTGATTATCTACATAGGATCTTCGACCTTCTGAGAAGTTCATCTGTTATTTTTCTTAAAACTATTTTTAAGTAAATTTTTGTTTGATTATATGTCAGTTTGTTGAGCATATTCTGCTTTTTCTTTTGTGTTACTTTTGTCAGTTTTGGGGGGTTATACTAGATTAGCTTTCAAAGATTTAGCTATCTGTTTTTTCAAGTAGTAGTATTTTTGGTGCTGTGTCATTGATGGGCAGGAAAGAGATATTTAGCTCCTGAAAGAGACCACTGAATCTCCAAACCACTGAATCTCAATGTGGTCTTTTGGTCATATGCATCACCCCTTGATGTTGTAGTTGATGAGTTTATAATAAACTTATTTAACATTAGACCTTGAGCCACGATTTGGATCATCCAGTATTCAGAACCCTGTCATGATATATTAAATTATCATTCTTGAACATTAACAGTACAAATGCAGATTAAAGAATCTACATTCTATCAACACACTGAATCCTACAATTTTATAGATAAAACATGAAATTTCTGTATTTTTATTCTTCATTAATATGCTTGTGTATTTGGACTCTTCCATTACCTGGTAATTTTGGAATTGTATTCAATATCCATCTCCTCAGCAGATTGCAGTCTTCCAATGTAGACGAGCATGTCGTGCTGAGCGGTGTTCAGAGTGACTTGCCTGGAAAACAGCAAACTCTCAATCAATATTTATTGAATGAATGAATGGTAGATGAATAAGTTATATTTTCTACTAAAACATTTTCCTAGTTCTTTAAGGTGCTAAATATTTCCCAAACAAATGACTTCTTTTTACAAAAATTGAATTCTTCTCCTTTCATTTATTCATTCACTTAGTGTTTATTTAAAACCTGGTTTATGCCAGGCATAGTGCTAGTAGCTGCTTTCACAATTCACAGTGTAGTATGTATTCTCATCACACTTAGAAACCTGCTACATTGACTGCCAAAGGAAATTTCTGGACACAGAATGTTTGGCTGTGCAAATAGTGGCCTTCCTCATTTCCATGTGTCCTAGAAAGAAATTCAGAGAAGGAAATGGCAGTAAGTACTCAATTGCAAATATGTTTTAGAGATTATATGTAAGGAGAACTGCACTGGCCACAGTGTAGTTATAAATAAGGAGTCCTGGGAAAGGCTCAACATGAACACATGTTTGGATCAAATAGTCCTGTTATGCAAAAGAGAGACTGCTGGAAAGGTAGGACAGCCAGGAGATTCACTTACCAGTGGCTGTTATTACTAAAGCATGAATAGTCAAAAATACTTTATTTAGTGTGATATTTATATCACCCTTGCTATTTATGGACACAGATTTTTCCACTATAATTCAGGAGAGGGGCCACCCTGATCCATTTGAAAGTATATGTGTGTGTGTGTGTGTGTGTGTGTGTGTGTGTGTGTGTGTGTGTGTTATGCTACTCTCCTTACTCCTTAGCTCACAGAACAGGTAGATTAACATTTACTGAGGGCAGAGGTCCTGGCTAGGGTTTTATATATATTCTCACATTTTATCCTTTATGAATTCCTTATAGCAACCCATAATAGTGCTGCATAAAGATGATAAAATTGAGACTCAGAGATTCTAATTTGCCCGAGTCAGAGCTACTAAGTCAGGAGGTCAGATTTTGATTCTAATTCCCTGAGAATTGAAAATTTATGATTAGTCCAATATGCACATTGGCCAAATAGACACTTATTAAACAAGTTCCAGTCCTTAAAGAAATCCCAAGTGTATAACAAAGGAATAAATCAGTGCGTATTATCCAAAGTCTAAACTGGCTTATTTCAGAAATGAAAAGGTGATTTAATATAGAGAAATTCACCAATATAATTTGTCATTAAAAAATTGAGAAAAATGAAACAATTACATCAGGCAATGTTACACTCCAAAAAGGTATTTGACAAACATCAGCAGCATCCATTCTTGGTTAAAAATAATAATAATAATAATAGAAGAAACCTTTTTAAATGTAATTAAAAATTATGAGAAGTCAAATTTTTGACATATTTTTAAACAGTTATATTCTACAAATAGTGTGGTAAGAGGTCGGGAAAATTTTTATTATCCCTATCATT
Organism: Sus scrofa; assembly: GCF_054392235.1. Classification (NCBI taxonomy): domain Eukaryota; kingdom Metazoa; phylum Chordata; class Mammalia; order Artiodactyla; family Suidae; genus Sus; species Sus scrofa. Next base: position 107,871,741 of record NC_139397.1, on the reverse strand, counting down.
CAAATAGTTTTTGGAATTTCTATTAAGGGTAACATCAGAATTAATTACATGAAATATCACAAAGGAAAAGATAATGTCATAAAATTTGAGGTATTTAACTAAAAATTTATCAAATCTAATAAAAATGTTATAAGCTAAATGGATATAAGACTAACTAAAAAAATTTCCCTTTATACTAAAAGTTAGTTATACATTGAAATTAAGATCTCATTCAAAAGCAGAATTCAAAATGCTAATACATAAAAATGGAAAAAAATTATTTCTTGTAGAATAGAATTTGTAGGATAACATAGGACACAAAATGTCAACAAAAGGAAAATGATTAACTCCTACAGTAGTTTTTCTTAATCTAATAATATGCAATTATGAAATATGCTAGATATGTTGTATACTGAGCTAAAATGATATTCAGGATGTAATGATAAGACTAAGGATTCTTAGTCTCAGGATTCTTAGACTCAGGATGTAAAGATAAGACTAAAAAAGACTAAGACATTACTCTTTTTTATAGAAAATATAGTCAGGAGTGTTTTCAATTCCCAAATATCATAAAATGTCAGAATTGGAAGCAGAGCTCATAGACACAGTCAGTCATTCACAAAAAGGCATGCACAACACTGTGTGATGTTATTTCAGCCTTCATTCACTGATGAGAACATTGAAGTCTAGGGAGAAATACAGCTCTCTTGTTTTGAGGCGAGCAAACTAGAATAGGAAAAAAACCAAATACCTGAGGGATTTGTACATGGCACAAGTATTTTTCAGATAAGCTTCTCTAAGCCACACAAGGAGGGTAAGAAATAATATGAGGAATTAACACAGCAGGGACCAGCCATGATCATCTAGTAGTAGTAAAAGTACTAATAACAGTGATTATAATCTTTGTCATAGTAGTTTCCACTTCTTACTAGGCACCTGGTTGGGCAGTTTTTAGGTTGTATTATTCTCACATTGAACCTATTAATTTTTATATGTGAAACTGTGTCTAGGAAATTTTCAGAGTTAGGGGATATGCCCACGATTCAGTAATGTGATACTGTTTAACCACCAAATCTGTGGAGAAATAAACATAGGCCTATATACTCACACATATATTAACTATATGCATAAATAAATTTATCTATACACATAACCTTACTATATATAATGTTTACTTACTTAAAAGATGTATATAGATAGCACACAATTTATTATCAAAGATACTCTGTTGTGAAATAAAGTACTCTGTTGTAAATTCCACATAGCCAAATGAGTCTCACAAGATACTCTCTTTGATTTTTGCTAAACCCAGTATCCATATATCTGTAAGTAAATGATGGGTAAATGCAACTCTGACATGGACACTGTTTGACATTTTCTCTTTTGTTGTTGGGGTTTTTTTTTTTTTTTTTTTTTGGCTTTTTATGGCCACACCCACAGCATATGGATGTTCCCAGGCTAGGGTTCTAATCGGAGCTATAGTTGCAGGCCTACACCACAGCTGCAGCAATGCCAGATCTGAGCTGCATCCCTACACTGCAGCTCATGGCAATGCCAGATCCTCAACCCACTGAGTGAGTTGAACAGGTATTGAACCTGCAACCTCATGGTTCCTAGTCGGATTCGTTTCTGCTGTGCCACAATGAAACTCCCCATTTAACATTTTCATTAATATTAATGAGTAAGATGAAAGTGAAATAGCAAAGACACATATTGGAACTTTATTCATTAGTCAACACTTTGAGTAATTTCTCTGTTGAATTCCATAATAGTTTTTGAATACTGGAAGAATATTTCTTTAATTGTTTTTATGCTATTCAAAATGTAAAGGCTACATACTTTTCAGTTTAATCCTCATTATTAATATTTTCTCAATCATTTTCTTAAGTATGGTCAATCAACAAAATAATCATCAAACCCTGATTCATAGTGCAGAAGCATGCCCTAGGGTATTTGCTGAACAAGAAGAAAGTTTGGACAACTGGAGCAGTGAGGAAGAGGGAATGCAGGAGAAGAAGTAGAGAAGTCATCTTTTATAGAAGGTTTGAGGTTTTTAAAGAGAAGTTTGGCTTGTAAAATTTAGGTAGAGAACCCGTGGATAGTTTGTCAGAGGAGTAATGTTGCTCTTGTAAAGATATTTCTCTGGCATTGAGAAAATATTAGAGTCGTGGGGGGAGAACTTAAACAGGAACATCAGTTTGAAGTTATTTTAGTAACTCAGGCAAGATATATGGTAGAGTGTAATATCAGAGCTGCTAAGAAATAATCAGATTCTTAATATACTCTGAGGATAGATCCAACTGGATGTACTGACAGATTTAATCTGGAGAGTGAGGGAAAGAGAGAAATCATAAATGATTATAAAGTCATTTAGTCTTAAAAACTAAAAGGACAGCTAAGTCTTCGACTTAGAAAAGGTAAACGTGGGATGGATCATGTGTGGGTAGGAGGATGTCGAGAATATAATTTTGGACTTCTTATGTTTGAGATATCTATTAGATCATAAAGACTGTATATCAAGTAGATAACTGCATATACATGTTTCAGATTCCAGAGAGGTCTGGGTTGGAAACATAAAATTGGAAGACATTAGCATATCAATTTATATCTCTGATTGGGCAAAAATCACCAAAATAGTAAGTTGAAGCAGAGAAAAAAGAATAGAACCAAGAACTGAGACGCCAGGCTCAGGACTGAGGTACATGAGATGAGGAGGACCTAGTAAAATAACCTGGAGATGGCAGTGCTGTAGGAAATTAAGGAAAAAGATATGTCAAGGAGAAGGGGGTGGTCAGCTTTGTTCAATGCTCCTGATCAGTTATTTTAAAGGAGGAATGAAAATTGATTGACTCTAACAACATTGAGGTCATTATTAATCTTGATAAAGGCATCTCTGGTGGAGAAATGGGAGTGAAAGTTTGACTGGAGAGACATTAAAAGAGCATAGTGGGAGGAGAGTGGGAGATGAGTACAGATAGCTCTATTGAGGATAACTTTTGAGAAGTTGCTGGAAAAGAAAGTAGGCGAATGTGGCTGTTGCTGGCAGGGAAAGTGAGGTCATGAAAAGGTTATTTTTTTTTTTCAATTTAAAATATGTGATGGTTAATTTTATGTGTTAACTTGACTGCTCCATTGAGTGCTCAGATATTTGGTGCAATGTTATTCTGGGTGTGTTTCTAAGGGTATTTCTGGATGACGTTAACATTTGAATCAATAGACTGAGTGAAGCAAACTGCCCTCTCCAGTGTGGGCAGGTCTCATCCAATCCATTGGAGGCCTGCATAGATCAAAAAAGTTAAGCAAGGGAAAGTGAGCTTTCTCCATCTGTGTTTGAGCTGGGACATTGGTTTACTCCTGACTTTGAACTCAGACTGCAACATATGCCATTGGTTCTCCTGGGTCTCTAGGTTGTCAACTGCCAATCTTGGGACTTCTCAGCATCTATAACTGTGTGAGCCAATTCCTTATAATATATTTCTTTCTATCTATTATCTATCTATCTATCTGTCTATCTATCTATCTATCTATCTATCTATCTATCTATCTATCTATCTATCTATCTCTTTATCGTCAATATAGAAGTATAGATAGAAATACAGACACAGATATAATAGAGATGTAAATATCCTATTGACTCTGATTCTCTGGAGATCCCAGACTAACACAAAGTGGGAGAAATTGTAGCATGCTTGTAAGCTGATTGGAATAATACAGGATAGAGAGAAAGGGAAAATTTGTGGGATTATGTGTTTTAGCAAGAAAAAGGGAATGTGATTTATTGCAAAAATGAAGAGATTGGAAGAGTTTATTTATAGTAACAGACGACAAAGTATATTATATGGATGGAAGTTCTGGTTGGTAAATGGATTTGGATGGGGGCATCTGAAGGTTTCATCTGCTTTCATTTTCACAGTGCAGTAGAGAGCAATGTCACTGGCTGACAGTGAAGATGGGGAGATGGTAGTTTGAGAAGATTAGATATATGAAGTAGTCATTTAGGGGAGTCGGAGAGCAAATGTATTAGATTTGCTCTTGAAACAAATATGTGAGAAGAATAACAATATGGGGGCTAGCATTTGTATAACATTCTTTCTAATAGAAACAAATCTATCTTGTGGCTCTGCTCTTTCCTAATCCCTTTTCACAACCTAATTTAGTACTTCCTTCTCCAAGTTAATAACCATCATGTGCCCTATACCCCATATTTCTCACTTTCTTTTTTTGGTGGGGGGCTGCACCCACAGCATATGGAAGTTCCTAGGCTAGGGTTCATTTGGGAGCTGCAGCTGCTGGCCTATACCACAGCCACAGCAATGCAGGATCTGAGCCTCATCTTCAGACTACACTATAGTTCATGGCAATGCTGGATCCTTTAACCCACTGAACAAGGCCAGGGATCAAACCCATGCCCTCATGGATACTAGTTGTGTTCCTTACTGCTGAGCCACAGTAGTAAATCCCTCACTTTCTTTCACAAGCCTTTGCTTTAAGATTGTATTATTTTACCTTTTCCTACCATTATCCGTTCACTCCAGATCCTGTCCAGTATCCATTAAGCTGCATACAGCAAGTGCCAGTTCCACTTACACTGGCTAAAAGATAAAGGAATTTATTAGTTTACATCATAGACCAGATGTGAAGAGAGTTTCAGAATTAGTCGATCTAGAGATTCAATGATATAATCATAAATCTAATTTATTTTGGTATCCTCTTGCTGCTATGTATTCCTCCAGCTTCTTCTAAGTCAATATTTCTCAACTGGGAGAGATTTTTACCCAAAAGGGAACATTTGAAAATACCTAAAATATTTTGATTTTCACAGCTGGAAGGTTTCTACTGGCATCTAGTTCTAGAGGCCAGGGATGCTGCTAAATATTCAAGTAGCACAGATAATTCATTAAATAATTGTTTCAATAGCAATAAGGGCTACATGTTCCCTTATTTATATGCAGTGGCAGAAAGGGAAAGGGGGACTGACTATTTTTTTCCTATAACTTGTTTTTGAGAGTGAAAGAACTTCCTGGAAGCCTCGTGAATATTTTCTTTTATGCCTCATCAGACCAAGTTGATTAAAGGACTCATTCTTTAATACATTCACTGGCAAAGTGGTGAGATTATCAAGAGTATCTTCAACAGTCAGGGTCCAACCTTTGTCAAAAATTGTATTGATACTACTTGTTGGAGCTAGGTAAACTAGATTTGGGGGCATCAACCATAGTCATTATAACAGTTAAATTTGTAGTTAATCTATACTAGTAAATAGATGGATAATATGGCTTTAAGGAGTTAACAGATATGATTCGGTTTACATTGTGTGCTAGATATTCAATTTTCTGATTATATTTTTACGTCTAAGAGCTGCCAAGTTGGCAAGATAAACAAGAGATGGCAGTTAGACTAGGATTCCCTCTATATACTTAGTCAGCCACGGCACTCTCTTAAGCTTGGGGAGGTGGATATCACTTTAGGATTAAGAATTTTAAGATAAATAAAAATGCTATGGAAGGACAAGTTCCAGATGTCTCCTGAGATCATTCTCCAGAAGCATAAGAAAGTGCCTGCCAATGGGATTGTAGAAAATATGCAATTAGCTGTTGCCTGGCAACCACAAACAGCAGTACCAACTCATGAAAAGTGTAAGAAGTCAAGCCATTGTTCTTTTTCTTTCTTTTAAAATCTTGGGTAGCAGCTGACTTAGTTTATTTACATAATTAAAAATAATATCATATTAGAGTTCTCCAGAGAATCAGAACCAATAGGATATGAAAGGAGATTTTTTTAAGATCCCATTCTGACTGTGATTAAATCTATAGATAGTTTCTCAAAATGTAAAAGGCAGTAAGTTAGCAAGAGTACTTTAGTTCCTCAGATACATTTTCTGATTTTCTAAGTAATGTTTCTGCACTTAAAACTCACCTAAAAAGACAAAAAAAGAACAAAAAAAAAAAACCTCACACACACACACACACACACACACATCCCATTGTGGCTCAGTGGTAATGAACCCATGTAGTATCCATGAGGATGCTGGTTTGTTCCCTGCCCTTGCTCAGTGGGTTAACAATCCTGTGTTGCTGTGGCTGTGGTGTAGGCTGGCAGCTCCAGCTCAGATTCGACCCCTATCCTGAGAACTTCCATATGCCTTAGGTGCAGCCCTAAAAAGCAAAACAGAACAAAACTCTCACAAATGTTTGAGATATACCTATCCTATATTCTTTAAAAAAAATTTAAAAATATTTTCTATAATTTTTAAAGGTTGCACTCCATTTCCAGTAATTACAAAATATTGTCTATATTCCCCATGTTGTGCAATACACACCTTAACCTATCTCACACCCAATAGTTGGTACCTTGAAAGGAGATTTATTATGAGGAATTGGATCATGTGATTACAGAAGCTAAGAATTCCCACCATCTGCTCTTTGCAAGCTAGAGACCCAGGAATGTTGATGATGTAATTCAAGCTGGGTCCAAAGGTCTGAGAACCAGAGGAGCCAGTGATGTGTATCCCAATCTGAGGGTAGGAGAAAATGAAATCAGGTAACTCCAGTAGCAAGGCAGAAAAATAGGGCTAAATTCTTCATACCTCCAACTTTTTTTGTTCTACTCAGAAATTCAATGGATTAGTTGATGCCCAATCACATTGGGGAGGGCAGTCTACCTTGTTGAGTCCACTGATTCACGTGTTAATCTCATACAGAAACACTGTCATAAACACACCAAAAAGCAAATGTTTTATCTGGACACCTTGTGGACTATTCAAATTGACACATAAAAATAACCACCATGTCAACCCCTTGTCTAATTAATACCCACACACATATCTTTAAACCATGCTTAATCTTCAAATAAAGATAATAACAAGGTCATAATATCACCTACCATGATACAGCTATCCTGTATACAAAACACACTAATGCCTGCCCTGGAAGAGGAGGTAAAGTCCTTGGACAATGTTTCCTCTTCTTCTTAATGTCCTATAACTTGAGTAATATGATGTAAAATTAACTGTACTTAAAGATTATGTTATAAAATCAATACATGTTATATAATAAGAAAATAAAGAAAACATATATATGTGTATATATACATGTATCTGATACACATATTCTTAGTAAAATGAGGCAGAAATGCTGATGAGAATTACAGTCTTCATTTCTGACACATCACACTGTCATAGATAGTATTTTTTTTTAATTTTTTAGAGCCACACACATGATATACAAAAGTTCCTGGAGATAGGAGTCGAATTGGAGCTGCAGCTGCAGCCTACACCACAGCCACAGCAATGCCAGATCCAAGTCTCAACCATGACCTACACTGCAGCTTCGGCAATGCCAGATACTTAACTCATTGAGCAAGACCAGGGATTAAACCTGCATCCTCATGGATACTAGTCAGGTTCTTAACCCACTGAGCCACAACTAGAACTCCCGTAGATAGTATTTATAACCACTTCCTTGTAATACTCATTCTACTTTCCCTTTGCTTTCAGCAAGCACCTCAGCTGGTCAAGATTCTTTCTCTGGTGAGATGACCCAATAGACACTTAAAAGGATCTCCTACATTCCAGCCATTCTCTTCCTTGCCTCTACTGTGGAGTAGTAGTCCCATTTCCCCTTGGCAGTCAGAATCAGCCACTCCAGCCAATTCTGTAACTCCCTTCTTTGCCCATTGATTCAGAAGAAAAAGAATCCCAAAGTGGTTCCATGACAGTCTTAACTTCAGTTCAATGAAATCACTGTTGTATCTCCTGGTAGAAGCATTCAACCCTTTGGAACTAAGACCTTAGGCAACAGAGCATAAAATTGTGGAAACAGGAAACAAAAACTTTGCTAGTGAGTCAGTAGGGATAATAGTGAGTGGTGCAGCCCCCATTTCCACTTCTTGATTCCTTCTTGAAGACTTAAAAAAAGATTTACTCCAAAGTTTATAAATCCTAATAGAATTTAATTCAATTAGTTTGAAAAAGGCACTTGAGTATTTTATGCCTCAAAATTCCCTTTAGTGCTACCAATAAAAATTCATCCAATTCAACAAACATTTATTGTGCACAGTGTTGCATTTTGCATACTTATCTGTCATTTCATAGTAGCTCTAGGGGAGTGTGTGAATGTAGCACGTGCATAGTATAATTTTACTGTAGAAAAAGCTTTGTGTATTATTTATCCTTCATTGTAAATAACTATTTATTTTAACTCATTTTGTAAAATTTCCCAGCATGTATCTACATTATTATTAAAATGTTCAGTACTATCATTGGTGGCCCATCATTTTATTTCCCATTAAATAATTTTCATGGTTTTATTACTACTTAGCACTATTTTATTATATTGAGGTTATGTGGGTTAAGACAATGAACTCTGGAGCTAGGCTATAGATCTGAATCCTGAGTTTACCACATAGTAGTAGTGATTTGGGGAGGGGTATGTAAAACCACTGTATCTCATTTTCTTATGCATTAAATAGTTATAAAAATAACACCCAATCCATAGAGATGTAGTGAAGATTAAATGAATTATTCCATTTGGAGTGCTGAGAATAGCACCTGGCACAGGGTAAGAGCTCAAGAAATATTAGGTATTATTATTATTTCCATTTTTCCCTATGTTATAATGGAAGTCAATAGAAAAACAGAATTCAAAAACCTACTTGACTCTAAAGTATTTTTGTTAGCTGTCCTAATTTTATTTAGAATTTTTGTAGCAGAGATGGATTAATGCTATATCATAAATCAAAGATGGATAATGTTGAGCTTGATAAAAAATATTGCTTAATGTTAGATCACTGTATGCAGGTGTGAAAACTGTTTACCTACCAAGGCCAAAAGTCTTAATTTCCTTATTTGTGTAAAAACTTAGCTCTTAGAAAAAAGAATGGAATTTTCTAGAGAAAAACACCTTCTGAAACAGGGATTTACTTCACATCAGAGCAGGAAGGAGATATACAAACCATGTTTTAATGATGCTCTTTGCAGCTGGGCAGCCTGACTTGGAGGAGAAATGAGGGATTAGTTGATGAGCCACAAAGAGTAAGCAAGTGTGTGAATAAAGGAGGGGAAGACAGGGAAGCAGATGTGGCAAGACTGGATAGGAGCATCCTTGGAAGACCACAGTTGAAGTGTGTTTTGGGGTGAATGTTGTTGAGATAAAGGATGGTAAGTGGTTGTTTCCAAATTCATGCTCACGGTTGAGACAAGGCAGCACCAGGAAGTGCTGATGTGGGCATTTAGGAAAATTGTTTGGGAATGTTTCATTTCGTTTAGACCCAGACATAGGCTCAGAGCTGGAAGGGACCTAAAAATTCCGTCTCCAAAATCATCAAAACCAGATGATGGTTGGCTATGCTATTATAAAACTCCCAAGGGAGATTTTCCATCATCTAATGAAACTTCAGACTGTAAGTGACAACCATCATAAACATATGTACATTTCAGCAGTCATTAAGGCAAATATGAAAACAATGGTAAATTAACACTTGCATCAAACCCGCCAATCCTATATCCCAGTTTCTCTTGCCCTAATTTAGTTGAGTCATCAATTTAAAATTGAAAAAAAGGATTTTCATTCCTTTGTGTTAAATTAGAGAATGTGGTGGGTTTGTGCCTCCTTCATTTGTCCTGCTGGCTTTGATGTTTTCACTTTTGTTCTCAAAAACTCAGTTTTAGTATTAGGCTCCTGGTCCAACTGCATCTGTCATTCTCTAGTGATGCTAATTGCTAAGGGATGGAAAATCATAATGAAATTAAGATGTTGCCTCTATCATCTTGAATTACTTTCTTACAGGATTTTACAGAGGAGGTGGAGATGGAAAGAATAAAGAGCAAATCAAAGGGCCAAATTAAAAAAATCAGCAAAGACGAAAGAGTCAGATTAAGAATGTATTAAAATAAGTTTGAGAGAAATTTCATCCATGATATTTTATAGATGGTTTCTATAAAATTAATGTTATATCCAAAATATTTGCTTGGAACGTGGTCCTACTTTTCTTTGGTAAATTTTATTGCCATCTTTGCTCTAAGACCTAAGACCAGAGCCTGAACTTTTGGCTGACTTCCACATTTACCTTTTCTGAATTTCCTAGGTAAAGACTAAAGAGATAGATGTTGGCTCCATCAGGCCATCACATTACATTTCATGAGAATCCTTGAGATACAAAAAGAGGTAATTCACAAGGATATAAAAACATGGGGAAGTTGTTTTTATTTCAGGTTAAAAACTGAATAGGGGATGACATGTTGGTTTATCTTAGGAAAATCCCTAATTCACATTTCCTACTCCTATTATTCTAATTTCTTCATCTGAAATGTTTCTTACCACTGTACTGTTAACTCTTTCACCTGTTTTTTAGTCTACAGTGGCAAACTGGACACTCATAGGAACCTCCCCTCCATCCACAGATCCCACTGAATGGCAATAAAAATATAAAACATGGAGTTCCCGTCGTGGCGCAGTGGTTAAAGAATCCAACTAGGAACCATGAGGTTGCGGGTTCGATCCCTGCCCTTGCTCAGTGGGTTAACGATCCGGCGTTGCCATGAGCTGTGGTGTAGGTTGCAGACGCGGCTCGGATCCCGCGTTGCTGTGGCTCTGGCGTAGGCCGGTGGCTACAGCTCCGATTCAACCCCTAGCCTGGGAACCTCCATATGCCGCGGGAGCGGCCCAAGAAATAGCAACAACAACAACAAAAAAGACAAAAGACAAAAAAAAAAAATATATATATATATATATATAAAACATAATTACTCCCTGGTAATACAGTAGACCAGAAAGGATTCCTCCAGGAAACCAGAGATATGACAAACTTTTGGAACTCTGAAAGTAGAAAGGGTGATAGAATAGATAAAGCAGATGAGTTAAAATGAAGTCACAGATAAGAAGAGATGCAAGATGGTCCAGATAAGACAGAAGCTCTTCCTAGCTGAGTTGCAGAGAAATTTGAAGTTTGGAGATGGTGGGCAATGAAAGAACAGGATTGGAAAGAGTCAAAGAAATGCATATGATCTAATTTAACACTTCATTGCCCATGTATTTTTTTGGGAGCAATTTCTAGAACATTTGTTCACATTGGAAATCCAAGACTTACCTTCTATACAAAGTGAGTAAAAGATTTGGGGAAGGGTTAGTCATAGTCTGTGAGGTGAGGTGAAAGGAATAACAAAGAACCTGAAAGGATATCGTATATCCACAATAGCAGAGGGAGAGACAGTGCATGGCAGAAGTATATTGTGGAAAAGTTGTCTACTTCCAAAATAATACATACCTTACCTTGGCATTGGTGGAGTTCTTGAGCTAGCCTTCCTATTCCTATGTCCATAGCATAAAGAAAAACATAGTTTTCAACAGGAACCATCGATTTACAAGGGTGTTCTCAGTCAGCCCTACCTACTCAGGTCAATTGATATATACTACTGAGAAGAATAGCAATTCATGTGAAGTCAAATCAAATTTTGTCCATAAATATGCATTGTTAGTGAAGGATTTATTAGGCCTTTATAGAATACTTAAACATCCTGAGAGAGAAAGACCAAGATGGACAAACAGAACAACAGATCCTCAATGTAGAAAGAATGCAATAAATTGTAAGGGAATTAAAAAATTCTAATATGTCTCCTTAGAGATATTTGAGAGACTAATCCATAAAACAAAAACAAGTTAGGGAATAGGAGTAATCATAGATTAAGATAAGAAGTCTTAAAAATAAAAAATATGCATAAAAATTTAAATAATAGAGATCTAATTCAAAAAAATAATTAGAAAGTTGGAAATAAAGTTGAGCAATAGGATCAGACATCAGCAAAAAGAAGAAAAGTTAATAGATATGGAGACAGAGAACCCACATGCTAGCACAGATTGCAGATGGCAAGAAATGGGAAGATGGAATAAGGATAAGGATAATCAAGAAAATATTTGGTCAGAGGAGGCCACAGGGAGAAGGGATATTTGAGCAAGAAGATGGAAGGAGTGAATCTTGCTTTCCAGGCAGGGAGGACTGTCTCTGTGAAGGCCCAGAGGTGGGAATTTGCCTGGCTTATTTGAGGACCAGCAAGGAAGTACCTGCCACCAGAGATAAGTGACCAACACTGAGGCTGGTCAGACATGCGGGAAGAAAAATAATCATGGCCAGAGTTTCTTGGTCCTTTTTGACTATTGCCTTCACACTCTAAAGTGAATAGGGAGGGACTGGAGACTGGATCAGAACAATGACACAATATGACCTACATTTTAAAAGGATGACGCTGGCTGCTATTTTTGGTTAAAGTATGTTTTGAATAACTTCCCCCTCCCCCCCATGAATACTGTGTGGGCTACACATCAAGTCCTCGAGTATTTGAAGCTCCTTCCATTGTTTGTATTATGTAAGTAAAAATGTCTTGGGTCCTCAACTTTTCCACTTGAAAACTCAGTGGATGTTACATTAGTGACTTCCAACATTTAATGTGGTAGAGGAGAAAGGTGAGATGATTCTTATTTTTCTATTTGTGTAGACCACATTTATTATATCTTTTTAGAGAAGTCTCTGATATTATTTCCTTTTGAACCTCAACTGTTTCACCTCAACTAAGCAGTGGTCATTGACCATTAATTTCATACATAAATCTAAACATTTCATAGTCAGACTATAAGACTCTTAGCATGTGTAACTATCTTATTTAATCCTTATGATGATCCAGTGAAGCAGCTATTATTTTTATCTCCATTTTACAGGTGAGGTAAGTGAGGCTTGGAAAGATCCATGTCTTGTTACATATCTCAACACAATGTACTGTGTACTTGGTCCCTCCACCAGCTGGCTGAGTCTCCCTGAGGCTGGGTTGAGATGAGTCTTGCCCATATATGAAATTCATTGGATTGGGAAGAGAGGGTCTCCAGAAGGAAGAGAGGCCAGACCTGACTGTGGGAGAGTATGATCACTGTGGGGAAAGAGACATTAGGAATGTCTGGGGCTTTCTCAGCATCAGCCCAGCCCTCCAGAGACCCCAGGAGCCATCACCTCAGATGAAACAGGGACATAGAGCCTGGAGACACAGTGAGCCCTTTCATTTCTACATCCCAGCCTTTTTTTCACATCACCCTTTTAGAGAAAACTGTCTGATGTTATTTCCTGAAACTTTGTCAAGACATGTTTGATTATAAGAGGTGCCTATTAAAGTACATAAAAGGCTCAGAAAGGATGGTTACTGTGGTAGACACTTGGCTGCCTACCAACAGATGCTCCCAAACTTTACTTTTTTGCTTCACTGAAGTCCAGTTTGTTTAAGTGGTGGACTGAGAGGTCTTGATCTCCAGAAAAATAAGGAAATCTGCCAAAACTAGGAAATAAATTGTGATTAGTTAATTTTAAGCATTGTAATTTTGTCCTAATTTGATAGCAACTCAGTTTTCTAGACTTCTTGCAGATGGGAGTGACAAAGTAATTAGAGAGAAATTCTCCTAGGAAGAGGCGTTCTGGGAAAAAATAAGTTTCCCGATAAAAGAGACAAATATGAGACTAATGTTGGATGAGCCTTTTCTTTCCTCTTCTTCCTACTCTGAAGATAGAAATGTCTTGAGCTACAGTAGACATCTATTAATCAGAAGACAAATGGGAAATGTGAAAATATGGTGAAACAGAAGAGAAAAAACCTGGATCCTTGATGACATTCCTAAGCTGCGTGATCAACATTGAGAGAGTTTTTGTTAAGTAAACAATAAATATTTTAATGGTTTAAGCCACTCTCCTTCAGGTGTTCTGTTACTTGTAGCCAAAAGTATCCTAACAGACAGCAGTTTAAAGACTAAATGGTATTGGATGAAAGTTTTAGCATATTAAATATTTTAAACTAAAAAGAAATCAAGGTGGATAGTAACTATTTCCTCATTAATGGTTATATTTAGAAAACTTGTTTTCAGCTCTAAGGCACAGAAGTTATATGGAACAATAACAATAAATATAGAAATATATCTATTATATATTGGGCTACTATGCCCTTGAATTTGTCCTTAATAACAAATGTCAATTTGGGGTGCCAACTCTGAAGATTATCTCTTCTGGTTGCTTGTGTCTTGTTAAAGGTAATTATGTAGCAGAGCACACTGGAAAGTCTAATTCCAATGTAATTTAGAGTAATAGTCGCAGGGTAATTCATTCTTTAGTTCATTGATTCTGAAATGTGCTGCTTCTCCTATTTTTTTTTTTTTTTTTTAAGGGCCACACCTGTGGCATATGGAGGTTCCCAGGCTAGAGGTCGAATCAGAGCGACAGCTCCTGGCCTTTGCCACAGCCATAGCAGTGCAAGATCCAAGCCACGTCTGTGAGCTACACCACAGCTCACAGCAATGCCGGATCCTTAACCCATTGAGTGAGGCCAGGGATTGAACCCGCAACCTCATGGTTCTTAGTCGGGTTTGCTTCCGCTGGGCCACCACAGGAACTCCTGCTTCTCCTGTTTAAATGTTTCTTTCTTCTACCTGTTTAAAATGAATTTAGATGCTTTTAGAATCTTTTCTATGGGTAGTGGTCATGTTTTAAAACCCTTCATATATAGACAGGCATGTAAATATCAGGTGGCTGAAGATATCAGATTGGTTATCAGTAAAACTCAAATATAAATATTTAGCTTCCTGATTGAAGCTGGGGTGAAAATAGCAGACATGGGAAGAAAATACATGCTGTCAGCATGCTCACAAAACATTGCTGGAAATGGGTGAAATAACAAACCCCGTTTGAGCACACATGTCAATGGTGGGTCACACTTACTACAGAAGTAAGGTGATATATAAAAATCTTTAAGAACCATGAGGAAATTCTTTAAACATATATCCTTTCAAGACTACTGTTGCTTATAATCCTACAATTTAAGAGGGGAAAACATCAGGAAAGTTTCAGGGGTCAACCACATGATTATGAATGAACTGGGAATAAAAGTGATGAGTAAAGTCCAAAGGATCCTCATTGTTTAGTCTTGATTAAACACTAAGAGATGAGTCTGATCGCTAAGTACATAAAAGATGAATATACAAAAGAGATGATCCAGCTGTTACTCCTTCTTCCCTGGTGACAGAAAAGGCAAAAATGGGCTCCATTTGTGACTATCCTGTGGATGCAGGCCTGGGCAAAATCTAATATTTGTGTAAAGGGGGAATACCATGCCACTCTTTTCCTCAGAAGGATATACTCGGATGATGTGACCTTTGAAGGAGACTTTCAGCTCTGTTTCATGACTCTAAAAGAACAAAATTATGTTTGAATAAGATAAGTGTGTAAGTAGGAGAGAAGAAAAACTATCAGAATGTGTAACAGTTACACAGCCCCAGATTAGTCATTACCCTGTGTTCCTCTTTGCAAAACTTCATAATCCTAAAAGTAAAATAATATTTGGTAAGAGGAGATCAATTTGAAGATTAATAAAGTTCAAGTTTACTTATACATTACAAAATGCTATCATCTCAAATATCCCATCAGTAAAACATAAGCTCGGTATGCTAAGACTGGAACGGAGATTGAACTATTGGCAAGCCTTCTGCTTCTCACTAAACATGGATGATAGATTAGTTCTAAAATATTTCAAAAACCTCAGCTAGGGAATTCTATCTGGAGTGGTTTTGTTCACATATGAGGTGAGCAGCTCCTCCTGGTCACCTCAGCTGCTCAGGACAATGTGTCCACTGACACGTTTGGACAGTCCACTTCTCTCACCAAATGTTTTTGACTTGTGGCAATAGCAGCCCTCCTCAAAGCTCTGCCCTCACAAATTTGGGTTGGACATTTCTGTCATTCTTTGAAAAGTTTCAGAGTCTAGCTATAGTTCAGATTCAGGGCTGGGTCTAACATAACTTGACTTTTCAAACAGTCAAAGTTGGACAGAAGAAAGGCGTGCTCACGGGAATGCTGGCAGATTTATTTCCACTTCTAGCCAAAAAACAGCCTTTCTCACATTATTTCAGTGTGTCCAGTTCAATCCAGGTCAGAATCCAGAAATGCAAAACATTCACCAATGTTTCTGAACCTTCAGAAATCAGCAGACAGTTTGGGTGGCTGAGAATGTATTTATTTAAGCCTGATCCCACTTTAAAGCCATTTACGCTGCCTGATTGTTAGAGGCTGTGGGAAGTGGAGTGCCCACAGAGAATAGTTCTGTAATGCAACTGAAATCCTTTTCTTTTATTTCTATGTCTTGTTTCATTTTCTGGAACTCAGTAAAGATCCTATTATATCATTGGACTTGAAAATTTCTATCTATATCAATTACTAGTCAAGACAAAATGTAAATATTTAATTTCTTGATTCAATAAGCATTGGTGCAAAAAAAAGTATATGTTTATACAGGCTAAAAATTCAAATATTCTTACAGAAAAATATAGCAGTTTTTAATCTCTCAGCAAATGTATGCAATGACTGAAGATAAGCTTTCTTCTAAATACGTAGTCAGATCCAGGTTATAAGAGAAAATATGAAGGTCTATATTCTGAGAGTCTCTTTTCGGTTTCAAAAAAATGTACTTTCCCGTTTCTTTCATATTTATGTAAATCCCCTCTTTCAAGGGAAAAAAAGCGGTTTTTATTTTATTTTTTTTGTCTTTTGTCTTTCCAGGGCCACACCAGCGGCATATGGAGGTTCTCAGGCTAGGGGTTAAATTGGAGCTGTAATTGCCGGCCTATGCCATAGCCACAGCAATGCGGATACTAGCTGTGTCTGCGACCTAAACCACAGCTCACAGCAATGCCAGATCCTTAAACCACTGAGCAAGGGCAGAGATCAAACCCAGATCCTCATGGATTCTAGTCGTGTTCATTAACCACTAAGCCACAACGGGAACTCCAAGAAAGGTGGTTTTTAGTAAAACATATACTATATATGAATTAGTGAATTCACTTGCACACAAACTACATGCTATAATTTTCTTTAAATGTGCAAGTAACAGAAACTTAATCCAGTTTAAGCATAAAACAAAATTTACTGGAAATGTAATTAGGCATTGAACAACCAAGAAGAAAGCCAGGGAAATCTGGGGACATATGCAGTGATAATTCTGGCTAAGGACCATGGGGGATCTGGAGACATAAGCAGTGGTATTTTAGTGTTTGAAGGACCTTCCTTCTAAAGTTTCACTATTAATGTGACTCAGTGGTTGTTTTCTCTTAGACTCTCGGTTCAAAACCTTGCAGAGAATTATCAGATTGGCCACTGACTCAACTAAGGCAGAAGGAATATAGACTTGGTACTTACTGTATAATTTACTAAATGTCTTTACTATGTATTATGAAACAGATATTCAATGCCAGGAAGAAGAAAAAGAGCATATCAAGATGCGATATCAGCAAGAACGGCAATGTTCAGGAAAGACCCACATACAGAAAAATTACAAAACCTTTTATTACTTGGACTAATGTGTCATTATTAATTTGATTCTGCACCCATGAGAAGGAAAAAAACCATTTTATGGCTTCCTCTGTTGTTACTTAGAGGCTTGCATGTAGTTATGAGAAATGGAAATTATTTAGTTAATTAGTTCAATAACATTTTGAAATCACTGGACTAGGAAAATTGGTTTTCTTTTCTACTAGATTTCTGTGATATGTACAAACTTTTCAGATATAAGATCATTTAAAGCTGGAAACACATTGAGTGGGTAGGCAAATGACAACCTGTTGAAAAAGAGCATAGATTTGAGTTTCTTTCCTTCTTTTCTTCTTTCCTTCCCTCCCTCTTCCTTATTTTTTCCCCTCTTTAAAAAAAAATTCTTAAAGCTGATAAAGGAGAAAAAATTTTTTCAGCTAGGACTTTTTAATTAAAGGAAAATACAATGTGCTATATACAGTAATTTATTTATTTATTTTTTTTAAATTGTTACTTCCCCAATACAATTTTTTTTCCTACTGTACAGCATGGTGATGCAATTACACATATATGTATACATTTTTTTCTCACATTATCATGCTCCATCATAAGTGATTAGACTACACAGTGCTACACAGCAGGATCTCATTGCTAATCCTTTCCAAAGGCAATAGTTTGCATTTATTAACCCTAAGCTCCCAATCCACCCTACTCCCTCTCCCTCCCCCTTGGCAACCAGAAGTCTACATGAGCTACCACCTCACACCAGTCAGAATGGCCATCATAAATAAGTCCACAAATAACAGATGCTGGAGGGGGTGTGGAGAAAAGGGAACCCTCCTGCACCGTTGGTGGAAATGTAAGCTGGTACAACCACTATGGAGAACAGTATGGAGGTACCTTAGAAAACTATACATAGAACTACCATATGACCAGCAATCCCACTCTTGGGCATATATCCAGACAAAACTTTCTTTAAAAAAGACACATGCACCCACATGTTCATTGCAGCACTATTCACAATAGCCAACCTAAACGTCCATTGAAAAGACGATTGGATTAGGAAGATGTGGTAAATATACACAATGGAATACTAAGTAATCTTATAGTATTATCCGTTAGTTCCTAAATATTTTTCTTGTGGCAAAGAACTATATACAGTCTATATATTATTTGGTAGATGTATGAGGGATATCTACTAGTAAAGCAGTTTTATTTTTATTTTTTAAATTTTTATAGCTAAATGACATTGCTTTGTTAAAAATCTCATATTTTCTTTTTCTTGATATGCAGACCAAAAATAACTCTCTTTCTGCTAAAAAAGCTATCAATTTCATGTTTGATTGAACTAAATAATGATTTGAAGTCTGTTTTAGATATTAGGATTAATAGTTTTCTCTCTTACAATTACATGAGATATTGTTTTATTCAACAATAATTCTGAAGTAAACCAAAGTTGAAGAAAGTCAGCCATGTCAGCATTCATCTACATATATAACAGCTAATTTCATAAATTCTCAAATATCTCAGAAATTTTATTTTTGTGCAATATTTTGTTTTAAGCAGTAAGGGCATGACTTAAAATTAATCACAAGTGTTTTGTGATAATAATGGCTGGCAAAGGACTTGAATTAAATTTAGTGTTTTGAATTGACAATGTTGCAAAGCAATTGCATTAATCTGTTGACATCTTACATCACGAAACACTTTTTTAATTTCCCTGGATGAAGGAAACGCAGAAGAAGGTATCTTCATGTCAGACTAATTTCTTAGCCAACTTCCCATACTGGCACAGTACAATAAAAGAGTTATTTTTCAACTCTAGAACATTATTTCATTTTTCCTTAGAGAAGTTGGGGGTTGGGGGGGAGACAGTGGGCAAGTTTGCTGGCAGTACTACCTGATTTCATCATTGTTCTAATTTACTTCACATATGTCTAACAAATTCAAAAAGCAGATTTTTAAAACAAGTTTAAAGGACTTTTTGTTGGTAATCCCAGAAGGATTTAACTAGTCTCAGTTGAGTCATCACAGACAATATTTCCTTTCCCTTCACTGTGTTTTCTCCCTTTTTTTTCCTCTCAGGTCTCTTATATTGTGCCAAATATATTGACTTAAAAACTTCTTCAGATCATCTCTAATGGACATAACCAATTTTGGATAAGATCATTAGACTCCATTAATAAATGACCATAGTTGACTATAGTTGACATAGTTGACTGCAATAGTTAAAATTAATCACTATGGCTTTTTATATAAATGGATGAACCATGACTTCTGACTTTTTTCAAGCTATCTAAAAACCCAGTTGTCCTTGATAAAGATTTCAATTTATCCCTAAATTTACCTGTTAAATTTAAACATATTTGTATTTTATTTACTTTGTTAATAATGATGCTTATTTGCCCATACAAAAGGCTTTTTAAAAATGAGGTCAGGTTCGTCAACTTGCTAACAGGTTTTGACTGACTGATACTGGCTCTCTGTTTTCACATTACTTCATTTATTGCATTATTAAATCAATTCTTACTTTAGAAGCCAAGAAAATGTTTTATATTGCAAGATGGTTGCCTCCCTAGAGTTCATTAGCTCATTTGCTTTCAATTAACTGTGTGTGTACTGCATCTGTCTCATAACTTCCCTAATGCTGAAGTCTTATTGCTCAGGCAGGCAGAGTAGCTGGTCTCATCTTGAATTGTCAAAGAAAAGAAAGACTGAAAAGTACTTTCCAGATAAACTACCCTACACTTCTGCTAGTCTATCTGTGTTGTCTATGGATGGAGTTGAACTACTAGAGGCAAGTTCATGCCATCTAAGTTTGTAGCTCAATATGTACTTGATTGAATTTGGAAAACACTTAGATTTTATGGAATAGTTTGGTTTGCCCCTTCAATGACCTGTTCACTATTATATTTTCAATGATTTCAAAGTATTCTAACATAAAACGAGAGGTTTTGCCCTTTATTCAGAATTATACAGCTAGTTTATGATGGTGTTAGAAATATATTGCTTCGACTGGTACTACAGTATTCTTTTAATTCCATCAATAATCCCATTAGTCCCTTTTAATCCCATCACATAAATAGCCAAGTTATACTTCATACATGCTCACGTATTAGTACAAATTTGGTTCAGGAATGACAGCAAAGGAATACCCCTTAGAATTAATAAACTGAGATTTCAGCTAAGAACTCGCCAATTTCTTGCCTATCAGTTTAATTTAGCTCAAATATTTTTTTTTAAAAATTGCCTTAAATATACATACAGCCTAATATTTTTAGATCCATTCTTCCTGAAAGGTAATTAAAACTTTCTCTAACTTTTAGTATTAACTGTCTAGTGAAATTGATCTATGTGAAGAACTTATCTAAATGAAGAACCTGTATTTTCAATAAAGAAATTTTTATATGTTATCTGAATAATGAATGAATAGTTAGAAAACACAACCTCAATAAATCTGCCTAGCTCAACACAACGATCATATTACTTTCCTATGCTTGTGGGAGCAATGGCTAGTGAACTCAATTTTAAGCCCACTATCTCTTGTAGATAACATTCCATGTTGAGCAATAAGAATTTTGCTGACTTTTTCCAGAAAATATTTCCCACCGAATTTATGACCAGAAGTTAATGTTATATTAATGTTTTCAAAGTCCATAACTTTATTTTCTAAAACAAGAAAAAGAAGATGAAACTTACAGAGAGTCTTCTGGATACAACTGATGTGAATACATAAATTGCATTTAGTTTTCTAGCCAAAATAGCAATTTGCTCCCGTTACCATGTTTCTCTATCTAAAAGGGAGGCTGCATATGGTAGGCTGTCAGCTTTTCCAGCAACACTCACAAATATTTTCCTTATGCTGCAAACTAAACCCTTGACTCAGTGTCTCACCCAGTAGACGTTATTCATTTTGAAATAGCACAGCTGTAATTCACATTTTATGTCTGATGCCTTCCCTCCATGAGTTGGGTTCCAAAAATAAGCCAAAATATTGAGATAAGTACATTTAATAAATTTCATAGAGAGAGAATCTGTCAATGCAATCAACTTTCAATGGCCGAAAGCAGGGGTATTCCTGTTGTTAGTAGGAATTTTCAGTTTTTTAAAAATACTGCTGACTTGGAGTTCCCTGGTGGCTCAGTGGGTTAAGGATCTGGCATTGTCACTGCTGTGGCTTTGGTTACATGCTGCAGCTGTGGCCAAAATACTGCTGACTCAATTGATGTATTCATCCCTAAATATCTCACCTTTGAGAAAAATGTGTAATCAAATAATTAAATAAACTAATTAATTTTCATCTTTTTTCTGTACCTCTCACTGAAAAATGGTGAAGGGTCATGTTTTGTGACATGAAAGTTTATGAAATTGTTCATAAGCTGATAGTATCCTCAGAGGGGGTCCAAAATTTGGAACCACATTTAGTCCATGAGAAGGGTAAAATTTGTGGGTAAACCACATATGCTGCTGGAGGAAGTGGGACAAAGTGAGTCAGCAGGGAGAACTGGCATCCACAAAGCAGGTTAAAATGAGGTAACTCCATTAGCAGTCAGTACCAAAGAAGTTCAGAAACTCACTGAGGTTTGTGTGAGGCCAATGAAGCACTGAAACAATGATTCATGTAGAAAATAACACATGGAGATAAAGGTCAGACATCTGCATCAAGATGGTGTTTTCTAAACAAATTTAACATTTGCAATGAAATTTTAAGAGTACAAACAGGATTTCAGCAATGAAATAGAAAGAGTTGGAAAAATAAGTCACTGAAACAATATTAGAAAATTGGTCCAGACTTTCTAGACAATATACACAAAAGAGAAAAAATAAATAAATAAAATAAATATTTTATAAGATATGTCTTATAAGATATCTTAATCAGAAGAGAAATAAATAAATAAATAAATAAAAATAAACCCTGGGGCTCAAGATGAGGGTTTGTTCCCAGCTCCATAAAAACGAAAGATGAGGGTCAGACTAACAGCAACAGTGACTTTCTGCTGTTTTAGATTTTGAAAATCACTTTCATTTGAGTCAGGATTGATTCCAGTGCAAATGTGTAAGATAGTGGAAAGAACGGATGGAAGGAAAGGAAATTAAACAGAAAAAAAGAAGTAATATAATGAAAAGGCCTAGAAAAAACTGTGAGACACTTCCTGTTTCTGATAATGATGGACTACGTTATTCAGAACACTTACCCTGCTAACAGCAACTTAAAACTTAGATAAAAGATTTTTTGAAAAAATAAAATTTTCCCTTAAAACACTTAAGGAAATCACAAAATTTTAAGCAATAATCAATGACAAAAATAAATGGAATGCTAGAAATCAAGCAGGGAAACAAGCATAAGAAGCTACTTTTGCCTATTGGCATTTGTTGATCTAAAAAATTAGAAACTGCCTAAAATGAAGAGGAGAGATTTCAAACTGAGGGCATAAAATAAGGTGGAGAGTCTACTAGAAGATCTTCACGTTAATTTGGACTCTAAGGGCTACAACTTCTTGGTGAATACAAACAGGAAGAGAACTAATCTTGCATGGAATTACAAACCAGGTCTATAACTGAGGATGATCCAAGGAATTTGAGACGTTTGCGTGGTTTAAAGTAGACCACGGACAGGTATCTTTCCTAGCCATATGTCAGAAAAGAATATAAATCTTTTCTGAAACATAAGAACCTTTTCCACAGGTTCAATATTTTAAAAATATAACCAGTACTAAAAGATGATCAGTCACAAAGAAAATGATTGTGAGCTAGAAGAAATAAGAGAAAAAGGAAACTGACTGTGAAGACTTCAGATTATGAAATTATTAGAGGCAGAGTAAGAAATTATCCTACCTATAATTAAGTTAAAAATAATAAAAGACAAGATTGAAGATAGGAATATATTAAAATGGCATATCATATTTGAAAAATAATCAAATTGAAATTATAGAAAAAACCTCCATAGATATTTTGAAAATCAGATTCAACAAATTTTTAGAGGGCCTTTATAATCTAGAATATAAATTAGAAGAAATTACATCAAGTACAGAGTTATCAAAAGATGTAATTTTCATTCGTGACTAAAAGAGAAAGTAAAACTTGAAAGATTTAGCATATATATAATTGGAAGACAGAAAAAGGGGGCAAAAGAAAAAGAAAATCTCTTAGAATTTTTCAAAACTGATGAAAGATATTGCAGAATTCAGAAATTGGCATCAATAATACAGTATAACAAACAACACTTGCATGTCAGTAACTTACAGTAGAGTGCATTTACTTTTTTAAGAAATAACTTCTATTTATTTATTGCTTTTCTACCTCACTTCTCCTTCCAGATTTTGGATATTATATATTTATATTATATTTATTTTATTTCATTCGTCCTTCTCATTTTGACAAGTCTGGAATGCAAGCAACTCTTATGTGCCATGTCATCTTTTTTTGTACTTTAGACAAAGTGAAATAATTTTTACCAAAAACATTTCAAAACCCTAATCCTAGAGTTTAGGCACATGTTAGTAAATCTAAATATTAATGAAAAACAGAGCTGGAGAGATTACATTGGATCGCATGAGCTCAAGTGTTTATAGTCCTGGAAGTTGATGGGCCATTGTGTTTTTTAGACTTTATTCTTATTCTGGATTATTCTAAAGCATAGAGCTGGACATGTGAAGTTTGCAAAGTTGCTTCTATAACAGAAAATTAGAAAAGAAATGCACATGGAGGCAGGAAACAACGATTCCAGCTCTGATTCTGCCGCATGATGTGATATGACCTTGGATAAATCCACTTGGACTTGAAATTCTGGATTCTTCACTGATGAAATAGAGATAATAAAAGATTCTGAGATTGGCGTGAAGATCCAATGGAATATTATACAAAATTAAAAATCTTTGTGCATTTCTTTCCCTTTTTTCTTCTGAGGGCCACACCTGCAGCATATGGAAGTTCTAGGCCAGGGGTTGAATGAGAGCTGTAGATGCTGGCCTATGCCACAGCAATGCCAGATCCAAGCTACATCTGGGACCTATACCACAGCTCATGTCAATGCTGGATCCTCAACCCACTGAAAGGCCAGGAATCAAACCTGTGTCCTCACTGACACTAGTCAGATTTGTTTCCACTGAGCCATGATGGGATTCCCATCTTTGTGCATTTTAAATAAAAATAAATGTTAATTGTATTAACCTTCAATTCTTCTTCCCCTTAATTTCAATGTCTTCGATTATGTTTTAGAGTGTCTCCTCATCTGAATAACCTAATGCCCCGGGCTTCAGTTAGATGTTCTTAGCCCCATACTCCATTCATTTTTCCTAGGAATTTCTATATATCAGACCTCCTTCCTCCTTTTCTACATACTATATCTTCCAAACTTTATCCAGAACTAACTACCACATACCAAATAATCAACACATACTCAATTACCGACAGCTACAAATTGCATCTCTCTTGCTAAGAGTCTTTTGACAAACGGCATCAGTCATTAATCAAAGATTTTTAGATGCCTAGTAATCCAAAAAATATTTGTGTGCTTGAGGACAGAAAGTTTCTGGGACAATGGAGAGCTCTGACCTCATTTACTGACTCCATTTAACTCTTCAAGTAAAAGGTCAACCTTGCCAAAACAAAACAAAACAAAAACAACAACAAAAAAACTATTGAGGGATGAAAAACCAAAAAATGATGTATATTTTTTGGTTGAAAAAATAGCCACTTTGTTCTGTCTGCCACAGGAACGGCCCTGGGCGCTGTGACCACTTTGACCTGTCAATGAATGGGAAGGGGGCCGCCTGGGTACACGCAGTGCTTTCTTGGGGGCAAGCGGCTGCTCAGGGCCGTGATGTATGCTTACTGGCATTCGGCCTGGCAGCCAGGTCACAATGTCTCCTGGAGTCCCCCAGGAGCTAAAGGGGCTTCGAGAGGACCTCGCCATCACCTGTTTGCTCTGGGTTCCAGGCGTGAGCACGTTTACCTGTGACCTTAGAGGCACGAGGAGGAGCAGCCTGCCGGTAGGTTGGTGCTCAGGTGCAGCGGGGCTGGGAGGAGCGGTACTTCTGTTTCTTATCACGTCCCTGTGACTGGGCAGGATCCGGCAAAAAACGATAGCACTGAGAAAGTGGCAGAGAAGCTAGATGCCCTCTAGGTGCAGGAGGGCACCCAGCTGGAGGAAGAGACCATGGAGCCAGCCAGGGAGGAGCAATTAGTCGGCTCCCATGTTCTTTTCTCCTTTCTTTCCTCTCTTTTTTTACATTTTTTCCTTCCCCTTCTTTTTGGTTTGTTTTTTATTATGTTTTAACAAGGGACTTTATATAAAGAACTGACTTCCAACATTCAGGTTGTTTTGTGCTCAGTTTTTGCCCTATTGAGGATGACTTCAGAAAATCCTTTCCCCAGTCACGAGAATGTACTCTGCTAACTTCTTTTCCACAGTGGAAACACGTATTCATAGTCATGAAAATAGTCAATAAATAGCACATTTGAAACCTGAAAAAATAAATTACTTTGTACTGTATGTCAGAAAACTGATACGATTTCTTTATTTTCTAAAATTGATTTTTATATCCCTATCACCTTCATCCATTAGGTAGTTGCAAGTTGAGGGGTGGAAGAAATTAAATATAGATCAATTTAAATATTTAGAATGTATAATTTAAAGAGGCTCTTTAGATTTAACTCAATAATTTTGAAGTTCAAATCTTTCAGAATCCTCCTCTGAGGCATGAGGGAGAAGCATTTTGTGACCTTTTAATGGCAGGGGAAAAGAATCCCTGGAGTTCCCATTGTGGCTCAGTGGAAACGAATCTGACTAGCATCCATGAGGATGCAGGTTCGATCCCTGGCCTAGCTCAGTGGGTTAAGGATCCTGCATTGCTATGGCTCTGGTGTAGGTAGACAGCTACAGCTCCAATTTGACTCCTAGCCTGGGAACCTCCATATACCACAGGTACAGCCCTAAAAAGACAAAAGGAAAAAAAGAATCCCCTAGTAATAATGTGCATGATGGGGCTCTCTTGACATATAACTGACCTGACTTGTCCACTGTCATTCTGTTGAGGATTTCTGGTTAAGTTGTAGCCTATTCATTCTCGTTTGCTCAGCCCTGGGGTTCTCTTCTTTACTAACTTGTCCTCCATTGGACAAGGTGCTATACACCTCTCAGAGTCTTGGTCTCATTTGCCAGTGTTCTCTGGCTCTCTCATCTCTCACTTTGCCACCTATGCCAGACCCCCTGAGAGATCTGCTGGCTTTAAACTTGGAATCCATGAGCCTTATAAAATGAGGACTAGACTTCTTCCCTGCTTGATTACACCATACCTCCCTCATAGTTTTACTGGCAAGGACTCTGTTGGCATGAAATTGCCTCTTAGATCAGTTACTTCTCCAAAAGCCTCATTCCTTTGGCATTATCCTCAATTTATTTAACACTTTTGTCACATTCCAGGCGGATGTGCAGAGAGGGGAGGCTTGGATTCACATAGCTCACCCATCAGCTATCCCTTCCCTCTCCACTTTGTTTTTTTCACAATTCCTGAGATGGGAAGTAGATGGCGTATGGGGAGAGAAAAACTTGTTTCCAGAAAAGTAAAGTAATTGGGTATTATTTTTCAAAAAAAAATTGCTCTTGCTACACACAAAGGAAAAAAAAAAAAGTAATAGACATCTTGGTGAAGTCTAGCCAGTATTCTTCATGAAAATCTCTTGCCCCACTTTTCTGACACCACTCTTTCCTATTCTCCCATGGCTGCTCCTCAATCTTTTTGAGGGATAATCTTCTACCAGTCACCTGGGAAATGAAAATCAAAACCAAAATGAGGAGTTCCCATCGTGGCACAGTGGTTAACGAATCCGACTAGGAACCATGAGGTTGTGGGTTCGGTCCCTGCCCTTGCTCAGTGGGTTAACAATCCGGCGTTGCCATGAGCTGTGGTGTAGGTTGCAGACGCGGCTAGGATCCTGCGTTGCTGTGGCTCTGGCGTAGGCCAGTGGCTACAGCTCCGATTCGACCCTTATCCTGGGAGCCTCCATATGCCGCGAGAGCGGCCCAAAGAAATAGCAAAAAAACAAAAACAAAAACAAAAACAAAATGAGTTATCACCTTACACCTCTCAGAATGGCTATTATCAAGAAGACCACAAATAGTAACTGTTAGTGAGGATATGGAGAAAATGGAACCCTCATGTGCTATTGGTGGGAATGCAAATTGATACAGCCACTATGGAAAGAAGTACAGAGGTTCCTCCAAAAATTAAAAATACAACTACTATATCAAGCAGCAATTTCATTTCTGGTTATTTTTCCAAAGAAAGAAAAATGCTAATTTGAAAGAATAAAGGCACCCCTATTTCCACTGCAGCATTAGTCACAACAGCTGAGATATAGAAACAACCTAATTGTCCCTTGGTAAATGAATAGATAAATAAGATGTGCTATATATACATACAATGGAATATTACTCAGCCATAAAAAGAATAAAATCTTGCTATTTGCAACAATTCAGATGGACCTAGATGTTATGCTAAGTAAAATAAATCAGACAGGGAATGACAAATACCATATAATTTCACTTGTGTGGCAGAGGCCCTTTTACCATGAAGTGTGTGTTGGAAATCTACTTCCTGCTCTTGGACAAGGAATTGAGTTGGCTAACTAATGCTTTTAAAGGCTTAAAGTAAAAATTTCTTAATTTCTAAGAAATGTCACATTAAAAAACTAAAAGAAGTCTGAAATTAAGTAGAAATCGCATTCTTTTACATGGCAACCAAATAAAACAGTATTAATTAGTCAAAAGATTAAAAGTTGATAGTATCTTCCCTCTACTCAACAGTTATTTATTTATTTATTTATTTTTGGCTTTTTGCCTTTTTCTAGGGCTGCTCCTGCGGCATATGGAGGTTCCCAGGCTAGGGGTCTAATCGGAGCTGTAGCTGCCGGCCTACGCCAGAGCCACAGCAATGAGGGATCCAAGCCACGTCTGTGACCTACACCACTGCCCACAGCACCGCCAGATCGTTAACCCACTGAGCAAGGCCAGGGATTGAACCTGCAACCTCATGTTTCCTAGTCTGATTCATTAACCACCGAGCCATGAAAGGAACTCCTAGTTATGTTTTTAAATACTTCAAGTTGGTGATTTTTAAACTGTGAAATAAAAATTAAAATATTTGAATTCTTTCTCAGCCCAGAAAACAGCTAAGTACGGCCTAAGAGTTGTGGTTTGAGTATTGTTATATCAGTTCTTGTTTTAGCTTTAGCCCTCATCAGTGTACACAGATGAATATGTCTATAGTACACTTGCAGAGAGCAAACAACCAAAAAAAAAAAAAACTGAAATAAAGTGTTTAAAATGTTTGCATATACCTCTCTTTTAAGATATCAGCACGGTATATTTTTTCAGAGACAACATCTGATAATGAAAGGAAGTGTTTATTAAAAATATAGAAATTATTCTTATAATTAAAGGGATTATTTCCAACCCTTTCAAATGTGAGATTTTATGTGTGATACCAAATTGCCCTGATAATTTCCATTTAAAAGTTCCTTGACTTAAGTGAAATAATTATAAACAGAGAAATACCAATTATCCATCCATGACAAAGATACAGATCATGTGAGTGATTCAGGCCTTTTTTTTTTTTTTTTTTGAAATTTCCTTAGAGGTTGATTTTTCTGTATTGTCAGCAAAATAACATTAACTTGATTTTTAATCAGTATTTATATTCAGAGATTCAAAAAAATAAATATCGTGCAATTTTAAATAATGGAATCTGGAGTTCCTGTCGTGGCTCAGTGGTTAACGAATCCAACCATAAGGTTTCGGGTTCGATCCCTGGCCTTGCTCAGTGGGTTAAGGATCCCGGGTGCCATGAGCTGTGGTGTGGGTCGCAGACACGGCTCAGATCTGGCGTTGCTGTGGTTGTGGTGTAGGCCGGCGGCAGCCACAGCTCCCATTAGACCCCTAGCCTGGGAAACTACATAAGCCGAGGCTGTGGCCCTAGAAAAGACAAAAAGACAATAAATAAATAAATAAATAAACACATGTTACATAACTATGCTTTTTAAAAAAATAAAAAATAAATAATGGAATCTCTGTGAGTCTGAATTCTCATCTGTCTTTTATTGGTATATGATAAATGTCCTATGTTAATTGATTCAATGCATCGAAAGACTGGGTCTATTTAGCTGATAGGAAAACTTCCATAGTATATTTCCAAAATTTTATGTTACATTTTCTTCACATAAGACAGCTCCATAATGCTGTGACTTCCTGTGAAGAAAGCATGTACGTTCCATGTGAGCCTTTATTACATCCTGCTATATTAAAATTCCATGTACTTAAACAATTTTATTATAAAAATACTTATCTATGGATATGTAAAGGACAAAGAAAACTTGCAAAATGGAGCTTTGGTTTACTTGAAGTTAACTTGCAGATTACTAATGCTGCAAAGATAATTTTCAGGAGGGTTCTTGTCTGTTTTCTAGTGTCTGTGTGGGAGTAGAAAAGAATATAAAATGATTAAAATTTGGCATCTTTTGCTTTCTCCATTTTAAGAAGCAGTATAGTCTGTGTGATTTTAGCTGCATATAAAAAAAGTTTTATTTTTTCACATGATTTGAGCATTTGTTTGTTTATCTTTTCTCAGGCAGCTTCTACAAACACAAAATTGCAGTGACCTAACATATTACAGATCCAGTCTTTGTTTACTTTCCCCCTACTTGACCACCCACAAGTTGAGTCAGAGATGTACTTTATACATTTTCCTATAACCAAAACCACATGGAGGAAATACGCTCCTTGGGCCTCTTTAAAATCACGAAATTAAGCCCTTCTTGAATTCTATCTCCAGCAAGCAACGGATGATCTGCTGTGAATACATCTAAGTTACTAAGCACACTCCAGGGAATGTTGTTATAGCTGACCTAGAAAACAGCAGCCCTAGACACACAGTCACAGATCTGAGAACTGAAAAATTCGCAGAAATCAATTAAAATCAAGCACTATTTGCAGGTGGGAAAACAGAGGCTTAGAGAGGTAGAGCTTTTGCCCGTGGTTAGCATAAGAAGCAAAATTAGGCTTAGTGACTTCATTTTCAGCCGGGATCCACCCCAGTTAATCACCACATTCCTACTGAACATAGATTCCAGCAGGGGATCCATTTGTTGAATTGTACAGTTACATGTCTTCCCACTCCATATCATCAGTTGAACGTGTCAAGAAGTAATGTTAGAATTCAGTTTAAATATTTAACACTAGCAAGCCATTTCTGCCTTGAACCTAGTTCCTCATCCTCTGATCCAAAAGAGCTGCTGGATTGTTGCCTTGTCCTGGCATGAGAGCCACTTCATACCCATCTATTTTGTAACAGTCAACATTGTTCCTCTGGGTTTCAACAGAGATTCCTGGTCATTAAAACTTGAATTTTTGTGATCCAAATATACATTTCAGTAATTTCTGCACAATGTCTCTGAATTATAACAATAATTTTGAGTTTTGACAATATATTATGAAAAATCCATCGATAGGTAATGAAAGTGAGAAATTTCTTTCTAGTCTTCTGAAATTAAAACTGCACCACGTTCAAATTCGGTGTTCGAATAAACAGTTCCAAGTCTGCCTCAGGATCTCAGACCCATATCTAAAATAACTTCAGGCTGTGAATGTGTGCATAAAATTTGCCTCTTCCAGGAAGAGAATAACTGTTACTTTTGTTGTCAAATCCCTGGGATGCCATGGGATTTGATCTGAGATCTGAGATTACACAGATAGTACTCAAGTGTCTCAGAGGTTACAGAGAGGATTGAAGTCACTTTAGCACAACCACTCACTCACCAGAGGGGTTGGGGTGGTCTCAGCATTTCAAGTCGAACTATGACTTTTTTTCCCCTGAACAGGAACATTGAAAGCCAGGTGTTTTTTTTTTTTTTTTTTGTGGGTTTTTTTGTTTGTGGTTTTTTGTGTGTGGTGTGTGTGTGTGTGTGTATTTTCCTTTTTAGGACTGTACCTGCAGCATATGGAAGTCTCCAGGCTAGAGGTGGAATCAGAGCTGCAGCTGAGGCCTACATCACAGACATAGCAATACCAGATCGGAGCTACGTCTGTGACCCCTGTTGCAGCTTGTGGCAAGGCCAAATCCTTAACCCACTGAAAGAGGCTAGGGATTGAACCAGCATCCTCACAGATACTCTGCTGCATTCTTAACCCAATGAGCCACAACAAGAACTCCTTGAAGGCCAGTTTTAAATTTAACCTTTCACTAAGAAACTATGCAGATTATTAAATGTTCTTCTACACTTTCCCTTTCTGAAAATCTTTCTCAATTACTTCATTCTTTTCAGTGCAGCAATTTCCACTTCCCAGGGGTAGTAATGCCAAAGCAATGCTTCCTTTATTTTTTCTTTCCTTTTTATAATATCTTGAGGAAAGGGTCTTGTCTTAAGGATATCACTTAAGGGATTTCAAGTACTCAACTGATGCACTTTTAATATTTCTCAACAGACAAAGCCACACTAAATTATTTTATCCTAAATGATTATCATTTTTCTAAAAATTGCTATCTAGTTGATATATAACATTGTGTGAGTTTGCATTGTACAATGTCTTGATTGGATGCATATATATACATACATGCAAAATGATTACCACCATAGTATTATCTACATCTCATTCATGTCACATAATTACCTTAGTGTGTGTGTGTGTGTGTGTGTGTGTGTGTGTGTGTGTGTGTGTGTGTGTTAAGAATATTTAAGATCTATTCTCTTGGCAACTTTCAAGTATATAACATAGTGTCACAAGACATGTTTCTACAATATTTTCTTAGCCTTTTTGCTTCTATTTTCTATGCTGAAAACTCCATCTTGTCCTGCTTTAGTTTACCCCATATTCCTGCTTGAAAAACAGTCACAGTGCTGGTAAATGACTTAAGCTTAAGAACAAAGACCTAAAGGCATAAGTTATTCGTAGGGTCAGCTGAATGAGGACATAATGCGTCAGTCTAGGCACGACAGACCTGTGCAGATAGGCACGCTGTTTGCCCAGCATGATATGTCCTATTAAGAATAAGAGAAAGAGGAGCCTCATGGCCCCAAGGGATTTATGAGGGGTCATTAGCAGGATATGCATTAGCAAGGAGAACCGAGGTGCAAACCTAGGCACGCTGGGTTGCTGCAGATAGGCGCCCTGGGCAGAAAAGCACAATGGTGATTCTCTAGAATGCTTTGCATAGATAGCTGATGCCAAACTTCCTCAAAAGCTAATGATTGTTAAATGCCTAAAGGTCAGAGTAAAAGCTTAATCAGCAACTGGCTATGTGACTTTTAAAATAGTTAAAAAAAAAACCCCTTATATCCTGCACCTACAACCCCCTCCTCACTTGATGTCATCCTCAAGAGCACAATAAAAGCAGTGTGGTTTCTTGAGGTGGCGCTCTTGGTCCCTGAGACCTTGAGTCCCCTGGTTCCCACCTTTACTTAAGGTAAATGTCTCTGTGTCTTGTTTTATGTTAACTTTTTTCCTTAAGTTTCACAGCACCCATTCTTCAGCCCCATCCTGCTGAACTGGTCTCGGCAATATAGCATTAGGAACGATAACCATTATGCTCTACATTACATCCCTAATTTAATTTCTCTTCTAACTGAAACCCACTGACAAACTTCTCCCCATTTTCCCCACTCCCAAGCCCCTGGTAACCACCGTTCTATTATCTGTTTCTTTAAGTTCACATTTTAAGATTCTGCATACGAGTGGTATCATACAATATTTGTCTTCTCTGTCTGCCTTATTTCTCTTAGCATAATACCCTCAAGTCCATCTATGTTGTAGCAAATGGCAAGATTTCCTTCCTTCTCATGGCTGAAAATATTCCATTTGGTATATATAGACTATTTTGAATAATGATGCAACGAATATGGAAGTGCAGATATCGCTTCAAGATTTTGTTTTCATTTCTTTGGATAGATAGCCCAAAGCAGAATCATTTGGTAGTTCTATTTTTAATATCTTGAGGAGTCTGCATATGATTTTCCATACTGGCTATATCAATTTACAACTTACCACTAGAGCACAAATATTCCCTTTTCTTCACATTGTCACCAACACTTGTTGTTTGATAACAGCCATTCTGCCAAATCTGAGGTGTTGTCTCATCGTGTTTTAATTTGCATTTCCTTGATGATTGGTGATGTTGAGAACTTTTTTGTGTATTTGTTGGCAATTTGGATGTCTTCACTGGAAAAATGTCTGTTTAGTTCCTCTGCCTCACTTTTAATCAGTTTTTTTGGTATTAAGTTTTATGAGTTCTTACAATTTTATATACTAACCACTTATTAAATATATATTTTGCAAATAATTTTCATAGATTTCCTTTTCATTTTGTTGATCATTTCTTTGAGTATGCAGAAGATTTTTAGTTTGATGTAGTCCTTACATTTTTATTTTTGCTTGTGCTTCTGATGTCAAATCCAAAAAATCTTTGCTAAGACTGAAGTGAAGGGATTTATCCAGTACATTTTTTTTCTAGAAGTTTTATAGTTTCAGGTCTTATGTTTATAACTTCAATCCATTTCAAGTTAATTTCTGTGTGTGGTGCAAGGCAGG
Source organism: Sus scrofa (assembly GCF_054392235.1). Taxonomy (NCBI): domain Eukaryota; kingdom Metazoa; phylum Chordata; class Mammalia; order Artiodactyla; family Suidae; genus Sus; species Sus scrofa. Next base: position 107,837,864 of record NC_139397.1, on the reverse strand, counting down.
AGCCCAATTTCATTTTTCTCCATGTGGTTATCATCATTTATTAGATAGACTATCCTTTCCCTAAGTGAATATTCTTGGCAATCTTGTCAAATATTAGTTAACCATATATTTGAGGGTTTTATCTGGCCTCTTGACTCTGTTCCATTGGTTTATGTGTCTATTTTCATGCCAGTACCACACTGTTTTGATTAGTATAATTTTGTAGTATAATTAAAAATCAGAAAAATTTTTAACTCCAACTATATTCTTCTTTATTAAGACTGCTTTGGCTATTTTAGATCTTTTGTGGTTCCATACAAATTTTAGGATTTTTTTCTATTTCTGTGAGAAATTCCATTGAGATATGAATAGAAAGTGCATTGATTCTATAGATGGCTTTGGATAATATGGACACTTCAATGCTATTAATTATTCTTCTCCAGGAACATGACTACCTTTCCATTTGTTTGGGTCTTCTTCAATTTTTTCATCAAAGGCTTGTAGTTTATAGTGTACAGATATTTCACCACCTTGATTAAAATTATTCCTATTTTGTTATTTTTGATTCTATTGTCAGTTTATTTTTTCTCAGATGCTTTGTTGTTAGTGCATAGAAAAGCAAACTATTTTTGTGTATCAAATTTGTATCCTGCAACTTTACTGAGTTTGTTTCTTAGTTTTAACAGGTTTTTGGTGGAGTGTTTAGGATTTTCTATATGTAATATCCTGTCATCTGCAAATAGAGACAATTTCACTTTTTGTTTTCCCATTTGGATGACATCTCTTTTTCTTGCCCAAATGCTCCAAGACTTCCAATATTATGTTGATTAAAAGTGGTGAGAGTAGGCATCTTTGTCTTGTTCCTGATCTTAGAGGAAAAGCTCTAATGTGATGTCTGTATTTGCTTGTTTACCTGATGTGTAGTAGATATTCAATTAATTTCTGGATTTCTTTCAGAGGAATTTTTTCCACATGTAGCTGTAGATTTGGTGTGTCCATGGGAAGAAATGAGTTCAGGGGCCTTCTATGTTGCCATCTTATTATGATTTCCAGCTTTAGACCATATGGACAGAAAATATATTTTGCATATTTTAATCTTGTTAAATTTGTTTAGACTTCTTTTGTGACCTATTGTATTATCTATTCTGGAGAATCTCCCATGGGACTGGAGAAAAATGTGTAATTGGCTTCCATAGAATGGAGGTTTCCATAAATGTCTGGTAATTTCATTTGGTCTTAAGAAAAAAAAAATCTTACTACACATTTCCACTCTCAGCAGTACCTCTCCATGACTTTTTCTATTGTCACCAAACCTCCAATTCTCCTCTTTCATCCTCACCCTCAGCAGATTACCTTACCTCCAATTTAGAAAAAAATAGTAATAAATGCACTCATAATGCTTATTGTGTGCCAGGCACTAGTCTTTAAAACTTTGCATAGATTAACTAATTCAATAATTATAACAGCCCTGGGAAATAGGCATTATTTTTTATCACCATTTTATAGATGAGAAAATGGAGGCACCAAAGAGTTTGAGTAATTTACCCATAGTCACACAACTAGCAAGTGGAGAGTCAGATTTTCAGGCTGTCAGGACTCTAATTTGAGTCTATATTTTTACCACTATTCATACTGCCTCCACCTCATACCAACCTGCAAGCCACTTGCATCTTGTAATGAAGAAGCTCTCCTTTCTCTTATCCAGGGTCAATCCTTCCCATAAAACCATTGCTTTGGGTTTCATGCTCTATTTCTGCCTAGCTACCTAACATGATTTCCTAACCTTTCTCCTTTTGTGTAGATTCACACTCTTTTCATTCACTCAGCTCCTTCTTTCCATCTACCCCTCAACACACACATTTTTGGAATAGATATCTGTTCTTCCTATCTATATAATTTCCTCACCTTTCTCACTCTCTACTCAGCACCTTCTTCAGTCTTGAGCCTCTACCCATTCAGCTTTCACCAACTCTACAAGCGACCTCCATGGCACTAAATCCAGCGCACATTTTCATTTCTCAATTCATCTGAACTCTCACCAGCATTCCACTCTGTTGAACACTTTCTATGCTTTTAAACACTCTCTTCCCTTGGCTTTTTCCTACTCTCTTCCTTTTCCCCTTCCTCTTGTGTATATTTATTGTTAGAGTGTATCAAGACTTGGTCTTACATTCTCCCTTTGATGGTTTCTTTTTATTTTCTACTCTCTATGTATCTCCTGCTCCTTTAATTATTCCCTTAATCTGATGATTCATAAATATCTATCTCCACCTCAGCTGTCTTGAATGGCAGACCCTTACATTACATGAAATGTAATCTCCATGAAGGCAGTGGCTGCTTGTTTTGTCTCTTCTACCCCCAGGGCATTCAATTGTGCCTAGAACGTAATAGTTGAGCAATAAATATTTGTTTAATGAAAGAAAAAAGAATCTGCCCAAACAGGATCCTCTTTTAGTATTTTCTATCAGTACAAAGCATGATCATTTATTCTGTTAAAGAGCCTAGGAAAATTTGTTGACTTTTCCATTTCCTTCAACCCCAGAATTGACAATTGTATTAGTTTGTGAGGGCTACCATGATGAAATACCACAGACTATGTGGTTTAAACACCATGTTTTCCCATGGTTGTGGAATTAGAAGTCCAAGATCAAGGTGTCTGCTGGTTCAATTCCTCCTGAGGCAGTTCTGCTTGGCTCACAGATGGCCACCATTACACTATATCTTCACATGATCCTTTCCTCTGTGTGCGTGCATCACAGGCATCTGTGTGTTCAATTTTCCTTTTCTTATGAGGATAGTACTCAGCGTGGATTGAGGTCTACCCTAATGGCTTCCTTTTAATTTAATCACCTCTTTAAAAGCTCTGTGTCCAAATGTAATCACATCCTGAGGTATCAGGGGGAGGGCTTCAACATATGAATTTTGGGGGAATGGTCAAAATTTAACCCATAAAAATCTATCACCAAATTCATTTTATCTTTTTCTTTAAGTAAATATCTCTAGAATCCACATACTTATCTCTATCCCTTAATTCAAGCTACCATTCTCTTACCCAGTGCGATAAATATCTAAGATGGCTCTCAGTAATCTCTGCCTCCAAGTATACATGTGCTTATATTATAGCCTACTCTTGGGTCTATACCAAGTGACTAATGAATATCACTTTTGACACTGGGTCAAGAAACAACTTGGACTTCCATCTTGCTCTCATTTTCTTGTTCTCTCACTCGCTCATGCTGTTGAAAGCCAGTTGCCATAATGTGAGTTGACCTATAGAGAGGCCCAAGTAGCAAGGAGCTGAGAAATATTTCTTGCCAAAAGCTAGCAAGGAAACTGAAGCTCTCATCCAAGATCCCGTGAGGAGCTGAATCCTGCCAACAACCATGTGAGTGAGTTTGGAAGTGGATCCTTGTCCTGTTGAGCCTTGAGATGATTGTAGCTCCAGATGGCACCTTTATTGCAACTTTGTGAGAGAGCTACAGCCAGGGAACCCAACTGTGCACTGCCCAGATTCCTGATCCACGGAATCTGTGGGAAAATGTATTTGCTTCATAAGACATTGAGGACACAGGACACAGCCATAAATAGCAAATACATCTAGTAACTGTACTAGCCTGCTACCTACATCCATCCAGTCTGGAATCTTAAAAATCACTTCTTCATATGGCAGTCAAAGTGAACTTTTCGTAACATAAATCAAGCTATTTTCCATTTAAATGCTTTGAAAGCTTTCCATTTATTTCAGACTAACTGCTAAATATGGTAGATAGAGCCCATCATAGTCTACCTTCTCTTAATATCCTAGACTCATTTCACATTCAGGTCTGCTTCCTGCTCAGCCATAATGAATTTCTTTCATCCCTTTGTACTCACTACATGCATCCACTATGGGCCATTTACAAATGCAATGTCCTCTGCCTACTACGTTAATCATTTTTTTTTCTCACATAGTTAACACCTACTTGTCCTTCATATTTCTGTGTAAAACCTCATTTCCTTGAGGAGGTCACCTCTTTCCAGATCAAATCTCCCTCACAGTATTTGGCAGAGAACATTTTTGCCTGTTATTCTTTGATTATTACCTTTCCCTTCCACTAGAATACAAGCTGCATGAGAGCAAGGACCATATATTCTTCTCTTCTCTTCTCTTTTCTTCTCTCCCCTTCTCTTCTCTTTTCTCCCCTTCTCTTCTCTTCTCTTCTCTCCTCCTTCCTTCCTTCCTTTCTTCTTTCTTTCACCGTATTCTAGCATATGGAATTTCCCAGCCCCAAGGATCAAATCCAAGCCACAGGCTGTGACCTACCCCACAACTGTGGCAATGCCAGATCCTTCACTCACTGTGTGACAGCAAGAACTCCTAGTTTTCTTTAACGTGGTGTCTACAATATTTGATCCAGTGTCTAGAACATAGGCACAAAACAAAATTTGTTAGGAAAACAAAAAAATAAAATGTTAAATACCATTTATTATTCTTTTGCCATTTCGTGGTTTCTCTAGCCAATAACTTCACTGCTTGGAACACTGCAAGTTCGAAGTTTGTATGGTGTTACTACCTCCTAAACCAGACTCTTCTACCAAGTATTTATGGACTAAATTACCCTTTTTAAACAAGATCTATTAGGGAAGGACTATGCAAAACAACATTTATAATGTATAACGACATTGAGCACTTCTGGTTTCGTGGCAAAATCATAATGGGTTGAAAGGATAAGATTTGGCATCAGATATGGAATTCATCTGGCTCAAAACATTTATCCAAAAAATTAATGTTATTAAGATTTATTTATTTGAAAATAGCTCTTTTTATTTTTAGAAACTCTAGATTACACAGCTGGGAGACAGATGTATATGTGTCATAGTCTTATAGAAGAGCAAGAGCATGTTGGCTCTGTGAACACATTGTTTTGAGTGGAAACACATTATTAGAGAGGATCATGCGTTCCATCTGGATGCTATGGTAAACCAACGCTGCCCATGTGTCACATTTTTTTTGTGTGCAATGTCTTTGATACATTTTTCTTACCATTCAGGTGACCGGAGTTCCCGTCGTGGTTCAGTGGTTAACGAATCTGACTAGGAACCATGAGGTTGCGGGTTCGATCCCTGGCCTCACTCAGCTAAGTGGTTTAAGGATCCAGCATTGGCGTGAGCTGTGGTTTAGGTCAAAGAGGTGGTTCGGATCTCGCACGGCTGTGGCTGTGGTGAAGGCCAGCAGCTGAAGCTCCAGTTAGACCCCTAGCTTGGGATCCTCCACATGCCAAGGGTGCGGCCCTAGAAAAGACAAAGACAAAAACAAAAACAACAACAACAATAAAAAGTCCATTCAGGTGACCATGAATTTGGGCAGTTATACCTCCAGTAGACTAAAATTATAGATAAATGTTTATTTAGAACTGAAGAGAGATTCTCAGCACATTCATTAACTAGATGGTAGTTAAATGAAAACTTCATTGAAATGTATATATTTTTCAATTCTGGCTTCCTCTCCTGTTTTAACATCTAGCTGTTTTCACATGCATTTAAATGTGACTGTACATGTAATTTAAGTAAGTTAACTAGAATGGGTATTTTCCTAGTAGTCTAATGACAAACTATTTAATATTTTCATACAGAAGATATTCATACACATTGAAAAGAAGGTATTAAAAGGTGGTGGGGACTGGGGCAAACTGGATAACATATGTCTATTTTAAAGGGCAATAGACACTATTTTTTTAACTCCCTAATAATGGGATTGGTCTTGCTAGAACTTCTGACTTTTTCTAAAGAAGTTGGAAATCTGGATCTTATGTGAAACACTCCAATGTTGAAATACTATTTTAAAACTTTTCAAAACAGTTCAAATATATCTGTGGGGTTTATGTGAGATAAAGGTCCTTAGACCTTTTTGGTATAGAGGCAATATTATGTATTTGAAAATGTATGGATTTTGGAGACAGACAGACAAGAGTATAAATTCCGATGCAGACAGTTATTTGTATGGTTGTGCAGTTATTATAGCCCTTTTGAACCTTTGTGTCCTAAGTTTCAAAATGAAAATATTATAGTTTTTTAATGTCTATAATAGAAGTAATCAATAAATAGCACATTTTATTAACCATGACTCACTGTAACTAGACTTTCTTCCCATTTCCATACAGTCTCCAATCTTTAATTATTTGCATCCGGGCTTTCTCCAATAACCCTAAAACAAAGTGACCATATAGTCATAATTATTCATTTAATCCTGTGCATCCAGCAAAGCATATTCCACCCTTTGACAATGGCATAGACATTTTAAATTGAAAAACAAAACAGATCCTATACACAATGCATCTCGAAGATGGTATCATGAAGGGAAGCATCTTAAAGTACTTTAGTTATTTGAAAAAGGAGGACGGTAACCAAATGTGTTTTATCATCCATAAGGAATGATCAAGTGGAATGAGCAAGCTCTGGCTCTAGAGAATAAGGATAGATATGCATGTATGAGGAATAGAAGCCTAAGAATTGTTAGATAACACTTATAGCTATTGGTAGCACAGGAATTGATTCTTCCAAGAATTTAAAAATTGAATACTGAAACTCCTATAGGAAACAAGTTGTCTGTCTCATCCTTAAATTCAATGAGAATGTTCATTCGCATCTGCTAATGAGATAAATCTTTCTGTAATCTAGGCTCACCAAGTTCCTGGGGTTTTATTCAAATTTTAATTAGCTCTTGAGAAATTGTAAAATGTAGTTGCAATTAAAACACAGATATTAGACAGAAGAACCTCATTAACATATAAAATACGTTTGGGGAACTAGATACACACTATCAGTTCAGCTAATATATAGATTGGGCAGCCCTATCCAGTGCCAGGTCAAGTATTAGGTCAAATATGTCAAAAATCCAGTTCTTCCAGATGGTTGGTGTCAAAGAGACAAAACATCTGATGACTGGCTAAATGATTTTATTAAATTGCTTTAACATTTGGCATTATACAGACACATCCTAAAGTAATCATGTACTATGTAAAGTGTAACAGTATACTCAACAAGTCTAATGAAGAAATCTTAAACTAGAGTAAATTTTAGAAACTTTCTATGTTAATGACTGTATATTATAGATGGGTAAACAGAGTTCTAGAAAAATTAAATGACTTGGCCAACATTAACTGACTTAGAATCTCTGCCTCTTATTTTAATGTACTTTCTGCTGTAGTTGATCATATCGATAGAAGAAGGCAAAAGATTAATGAAGAAAAATTAGCTCTCGCCAAAAGAAACTGATGAATTAATCTGGGTGAAAAAGATGAGATGATGAGATAAAGATATAAAGAGAAGATGAAAATAAATGAGTGGAAGGAGTGCAGAAGGGGGAAAGAAAACCAGAAGTAATACCTAAAATAAGAGGAATAATAAAATTGTTATTAATCTGAGACTAATTATTATGTTGGGAGGTCTCCACTTAATGATGAATGGAACACATGGAACTATAAACAGGTCAATAGAAGACCTGCAAACTGAAATCCCAACAGAGGAGTTTTCAACTCATATAGCTTAAGAAAATGCAATCTTTTTTTAAGGTCTGTAGAGACAACCCAAAACGTACTTGCCATTTTAAAACATAGACATGATCAACTCAGTAAAAAATTATTTTATTCATCCAGACATTTTCCCTACTTGGTGCCAAGTGACTTACTTGACACAGTCTCAGATCAAAGTGAACTGTGTAATGAATTCTCAGTCTTCAAGCCAGTTATTTAAAAAGCAAGCTTTGTAATCAGCATGCCTTGGTTGGAATCCTAACTCTATACTTTTGGCAAATGAATTGACCATCTCTGCTTTGGTTTTTTTACTCCTGAAAAAGTGGAACCAATAACTGCACCCTCACTAGATTTTTTTTTAAATGAAAAATAAATGATTCATCTTATGTAAATAATTTTGGACAATATTTAGCACATAGCAATGTCAATATTTGTTGTGATTATTAATTTTCTTGTAAGGATAAATAACAAACAAATGTAATACTGCAGTAAATCTAAATATAAAGACATAAAATCCATATCCCTAAATTAATATACCAAGGACATAATTTATAAAAAATGTCACTAAGATATAGAAAAAAAGTTTTAGCATCTTTATTTGGCCTCTGATAAATAGTCTTCCTCATGTGTTTACAGACTTTGTTAGACAAGAGGCAAAAAACCAAAACGATCTAATTTTTAGTCTCATAGGCAAACTAAGTCCCTTTAGTTATTTTAAACAGTTTTCCTTCATACCACCATCCCTGACCCTGTTCTTCAAGACAGATCTTAAAGAAGCAGTAACGGTGTGACAGTAGGAGACTTAGGGAAGTTTTGGCATTGATGAGGTGGTGTCCTTAGATCTGAACTTTGACCTTTGCCTCTTTTGGTTTCTGAATGGCCTGACCAAGGCAATATCTTTATGAACAGAGATGTCTTGATCTCCTTGGTCTTCACCAGAGGCACAAAGTAACCCCTTGGCTGATTCAGCTTTACCGAAGGACTTGTTCAGCCCAGCTGTGACACCCATTTGCCCAGGTGACCCCCACATGACTTCTGTGCTCCTCCTGGATGGAGGCCTCCTCTGGCAATCCTCCCTTCCAGATGGTCATCTGCTTCTTGCTTCCATCCAATCAGAAGGATGAAATATGAGGGACTTTCCTGTCCAAACACACAGATCTCCACCAAGTTTACTTTGACCTGGAATCAGCGGCTCAGGAAGCAGTTTTACTCCAGAGTCCTTTGCATGGAACTCAGCCAAGGCATTCTATTCTTAATTTCCTCTAATTTGTCTTGATATTGATGGTTAAACACCCATCAATCCTGGGGTCAACTGATGAGTGGGAGAGACTAAATGAAATCTTTACATATACTCTTTTGTCCTGTCCTTACACTTTCCCCACAATTCCTTAGGGTAGGTAGGAAATGGATTTCCCCAATTTCTCCTCCTCTGTTGGAACCTCCTTATGCACAACCCTCTGATTTAATCAACTAAGATTTACTTTTGATATTTCAGTGGGAGATATGACGTGGAGGGAGCATAGGTAAAGAAGAAATTTAGAAAATGCTCTCTGTTAATAATATTTTTCTGTAAAATTTCTATTTTGAATATAAGAAGCAATACACTAACACTGTCTCTAATTTTTTTTTTTTTTGGTCTTTTTGTCTTTTTAGAGCCACACCTATGGCATATAGAGGTTACCAGGCTAGGGGTCCAATCAGAGCTGTAGCCACCAGCTTACACCACAACCACAGCAACACAGGATCTGAGCCATGTCTGTGATCCTTAACCTACTGAGCGAGGCCAAGAATCGAACCCACGTCTTCATGGATGCTATTCAGGTTCGCTAACTGCTGAGCCATGACGGGAACTCCACTGTCTTTAATTCTTGCATTAAAAATCTTAACTATGGAGTTCCCGTCGTGGTTCAGTGGTTAATGAATCCTACTAGGAACCATGAGGTTGCAGATTCAATCCCTGGCCTTGCTCACTGTGTTAAGGATCCGGCGTTGCTGTGAGCTGTGGTGTGGGTCGAAGACGCGGCTTGGATCCTATGTTGCTGTGGCTCTGGCGTAGGCCAGTGGCTACAGCTCTGATTAGAACCCTAGCCTGGGAACCTCCATATGCCATATGCCGTGGGAGCAGCCCTAGTAAAGGCAAAAAGACCAAAAAAAAAAAAAAAAAAAAAAAAAAAACCAAACTTCGCTATTTCAAGGGAGGTGATCAGATACACAAAAAACAGAAAAGACTATTAATATCGTTAAAAATAACATTCCTTGTATTGAAAGCCTTACAGGTGTAAGTTGATCAGTTTACCCATGCTCGAAGGCCTTCTAGAAACTCAATCATTTCTAGGAACATAGAGTTCTGGAAAACAGCCGCCTTCATTTTGGGCAAGTTCCTTTTTCAAGGTGAATTCTATTCTTTGTACCTCTGACAAGTAAATGTCTGCATGCAATGACACTCATCTTGGGGCTACATACACAGAGGACATAATTTTTTAAATCCTAGAAACAGACTAATACAAATTATATATAAATGTTTATTACACAATTTTTTTAAATGACATGAAAAACCAGTGGGGAAAGCAAGACATTTAATGATGAGCCAGTGAAAAAACTTCTCACAGAATCCTCTACATGCAGCTATGCTTCGTGAGTGTATGCAAGTTGAAAGAATGATTAAGCCGCTGATTCTGTCATTGTTATTATATGGTGATTCTTTTCATAATTGAATGCTTCATGAAAGATTTGTCAAATTCATGATTGGATTACTTTAAGTAAAGTCATTTATTGTGGATTTAATTTTTTTAATTAAATAATGAAAATGATATTTTAGGTTATGATTTTACTCAGTATGAATATAAACTAATGGGAGAGTCTCCCGTTAGCCTCAAGTATTCCACTTTTACAGAGGGACTCATGGATATAAGCCGATCCATCCATGGTGCAGATTGAATGGAGGCTGGGCATGAGCATTTCAATGCCATTTCAAATAATATGAAAAATGCTAAAATTGAAATATGTTATCTGGAAAAAAAGGCTTCAAAGTATAAGGAAGAGAAAGGAGTTAGTAAGAAAACGTTTAAATTTGAGTGATTTTAATGATAGGTAAAATTTATTATGTATCAACTTTCTTAAAAGGCACAACAGTAAAAGAATGAAAGTAATATTGTATAATTCAAGTGTATTTTATTTTTGGGAGTGATAATGATAAATTTAAAGATGTGTACAATTTGGCTTTTTTCCTTTGTTACTTCAGTAGTCTATATTCCATGAACATTTTTCCTTTCACTTCAGGATATAGGTGAATTTATTGTGAAGGAAGAACACAGACAGGAATGGAGGTTTCATAGTATAAATCAACAGTTAAAAAAATGATTCAGTGCAAAGTCAGAATACCCACACCTGATCTTCATCAGCATTATGACAATAATGTCTGATAATTAAAATAGTTACTTTAAATTGCAAATGAATAATAGCATAATTCAAGTTTCTTTCCTATGAGCTTTATATACAAAAAACAAGTGTCTGTGGCTTGAACAAATTCCTTGACCACTTTTTTCCTCGATTTGCTCATTAGTAAAATGGGGATAAAAATTTTACCCAACTCCTAGAGTTTTGCTTTGTTTTGGTATGGCTTAAATATAAAGAACCAGAATAGTACCAGAAACATATGACTTCATCGTCATTATTAATAAGTTTTATACCATCATTATTATTATTGTCAGCCACTGAGGTTTTTTTTTTAATACCTGCACTACAAGATATAGAAGTTCCTATGTCAGGGATCAAATCCAACTTATACCACAGCTATGGCAACACCAGATCTTTTAGCCTACTGTACCAGGCTAGAGATCAAACCTGTACCTTTAGAGCAACCTGACCCACTGCCATTGGATTTTTAACACACTGTGCCATGAAGGGAACTCCAACTACTGAGTTATAATGAACATCAATTCCTAAGACACTGTTCATGATCGTTTGCACTTTGGTTTATTAATGCTCCAAGAATTAAGCTGAGCAAACTATACTTGGGATATATACCATATTGAGGATACAAGTGGATACTTTAGCTCTTTGTCTGATCTTTTGTTGTTCATAGAGGAACAGCTGAAATTTATGGGTCAGTTTTAGACCATAAGATAAGAGGAATCTTTCATATGAGAGATTCTGGTCTATGGGCTTGTGCATTTTATGTAAGCAGCATAGAAAGGGTCATGTGGTACCCGAGACTTTATCTTTTTAGCACAGAAGGAATTTCTTGCTCAAGAAAAACGATGTAGCTTTATGATCTCTTTCTTATGGCATCAATGGGTCTGACCTTCTTTCACCAGAGTAACCAAAAGAAGAGATTCAATCCTCATTTTTAAAATTATTTATTACTTTTGTTTTTGTTTTTATTGTCTTTTTAGGGCCTCACCCACAGCATATGGAGGTTCCCAGGTTAGGAGTCCAGTTGGAGCTGTAGCACTGGCCTATGCCACAGCTACAGCAATAAGGGATCCTAGCCACATCTGTGACCTATACCACAGCTTACAGCAATGCCCTGATCCTTAACCCAATGAGCAAGGCCAGGGATTGAACCTGCATCCTCATGGATACTTGTTGGGTTCATTAACTCCTGAGCCATGATGGGAGCCCCTCAATCCTCTTTTATTGAATATTTCCTGGCAGAAGTATTTTCTCTAAACAGATACAGAAAGACTGCAGAAGACTGGGTAGGTTCACCAATGTGATTCTGAGAACCTCCTTTGGCTACGTCATATGTCTAGGCATAACTTTCCCTGATATAATATATATATATATATATATATATATATATTTTGTATTTTATATGTTTTGTGTGTGTGTGTGTGTGTGTGTGATATATTTTGGCCATGCCAGCAGCATGTAGAGGTTCCTCAACTAGGGATTGAACCTGAACCACAGCAGTGACGATGCCTGATCCTTACCACACTGAGCCACCAAGGAAGTCCTTGTCATGGTATATTATGGTAGGGATTATGTCTGAATTCTGATACTCTACTGGGGAGACAGAAGTACTAGAAACAAGAAAATCTGAGGCCCAGGAACTTTGTTGTTTGCTTATTTCTTAGGTCCTATAGGACCTAAAACTTGAAAAATGTTCACTACATACTAAAAACCTTTCTATAATTTGCTTTTCTGTTCTCAACTTTTAGTAAGAGTCTTACTTCCATTTTAGATGTTAGAAGTTTTAAACCAATCAAAACACTGGAAAAGTATATCATGGTATCTTTTATAAAAACCCATCAAGGAACAACGACAACAAAAAAGTAATCTAAATAAACTAAAATCCAGGAAGGGACAAGCCCTTCATAAGAAAGAAGAGTGAAGAGCTCTCTTATAACTGACATGGAGGGAGATGAGGAATCTTCTATAGATGGGAATAAGGGAAAACCAATCTAACATGACATTTCTAATGTGGGCTGGTATGACCGGCTAAATTCCACCAGAGCCTGGAAAGGAATAAACGACATTACTGCCAGTTCTGTCTTTCTGATCTTTACTGAGTGATAAAAGTTGGGGTGGAAAGGGAGTTCCTGTTGTGGCTCAGTAGGTTATGAAACCAACTAGTATCCATGAGGACATGGGTTCAATCCCTGGCCTTGCCCAGTGGGCTAAGGATCCAGCGTTGCCCTGAACTGTCAGAGCAGCTCAGATCCTGTGTTGCTATACCTATGGCCTAGGCAGGCAGCTACAACTTCAATTCGACCCCTAGCCTGGGAACTTCCACATGCTGCAGGTTCAGCCCTAAAAAAAGGGGGGGGGGTGTGGAAAAAATATTGAGAGAAACTCCCAGAATTTGCAGCTGAGAAATATTAGAGATGAATGAAGGAGCAATAGTAAGAGACAATATTGTTTGTTTGATGGTATTAGAAAGCTCCAACATCTTAAAATGTCTCTTTAGGGATAATTAAACTTCCTAGCATATTTTGGAAATATATTTAATGCTCACTTTAAATCAGTTCCATGCTGCACTTCCTAATCTATGTCTGTCTGTGCCCCCCGCCAATGCCATCGAGATGTCCCCTAAACCATCACCTCAAAGGTGTTTGCAGAATTTAATGATGGTTTGGAGACAGGTGAAAGAACCATGCTGTAAAACAACAAGGAGTTCCCCAAACTTAAATGTCTCTGAGTACTTGGACAAGACTGTCTACCTTCTGTGACCCCAGTGACTTCATTGTGAGATGAGGGTAGATTTAGTGGTGCTCAAGTTCTTTCCCATCACTAAAATTTCATCAGAACATTTCCTTATACAGTTGTCCCTTGGTATCCATGCAGAATTGGTTCTGGGAACCCCTACTGATACCAAAATCTGCAAATCTCAAGATTTGCATATAGAAAATGGTGGAGTATTTGCATATAACCTACACACATCTTCCCATATATTTAAATCATCTCTAGGTTACTTATAACACTTAATATATTGTAAATGCTATGTAAATAGTTTTAAGTACATTGTAAGTGCTATGTGAAATGGTGCAGAAAAAGTTTTGCTCTTTTGAACTTTCTGGAATTTTTGTTTGTTTATTTATTTATTTATTTTTACTATTTTTGCTCTGTGGTTGGTTGAATTCATGGATGCAGAACCCCACAGATACAGTGAGCCAACTGTATTCTCTTCCCTTTAGCAAGTGCATAAAGGAAGATCAAAATAGAAATTCCTAACATGTTCCCAGGTTTCAGAGATACAACTTTTTTTTTTTTTTATTTTGTGGTTGTTGTTTTTTAGGGCTGCACATGTGACATATGAAGTTCCCAGGCTAGGATTTGAATTGGAGCTGCACGGCCACAACAACATGGGATCCAAGCCATGTCTGCCACCTACACCACAGCTTACGGCAACACCAGAGTGAGGCCAGGAATTGAACCCACATCCTTATGGATACTAGTTGGGTTCATTACCACTGATCCACAACAGGGACTCCAAGAGATAGAACTTTTAAAAGAATTATGCTTTCAAAGAAAGATTTTTCAAAAAATTCTGGCTTTATCTTGATCTGAACAATCAAGAAATTGATGGGCTTAAAGGTAAAAATATCAACAAACTAAGCTATGTATTAAACATTTCTTAGACATCCAAAATCATGGTCCATAAATCATAGTTCTCTGACTATGAGAAAAAATGCTTGCACCATAAAAATGCCACAAGTATTCCATTTCATTTAGAAATACAGCAAAAGCAATGCTGAAAGTTATAAAATATTTAGTGATTGACTTACAGGTCCTACAACTGTATCTCTTGGTACATATTTCTATGGTCATTGACCTAAAGAGGGAATTGTGCCCTTGCTAAAAAAAAAAAAAAAAAAAAAAAAAAAGAAAAAGCAGAACAAAATTTCTGTTTAATACAAGGTCTACTAAATCCTTTCCCAGAGAAAGCCTTTTTCACTACTTCCAAACATATACCTTTTCATTTTCTACCCTGAGAATTACACACTCAAATGCCTATAGCAATCAGAAAGGCAACCCAGATCAGCCTAGCAGAATAGGTACAAATGTGGTGACAGAGTGGACACACAAGCCTGATAAGGGAGTAGAGACTACTTACATCCAACCAGCTATCATGTAGTAAAACAAGATTGTCTACAAGCCATTTTCTTTCCTCTTGAGTGCACAGCTAAAATATATTTCCCAGCCTTTACTGGCATTAGGTAAGGCATGTGGTTGACTGTTGGCTAATGAAACATGGGTGGGATTGACAAACTCCATATCTAGGCCTGGACCATAAAACCTACCATGCATAATTCTCTATTCTCTTTCTTCTTTCCCCTGCTGAATAGAGAGAACACCAAAGACCCAGAGGAGGGTATAATAATAAAATAAAATGAACATGTGCCTTTGATATATCACTCAGTGGAAAGCTATCCAGAAAAGACACCAGATCAGGAATGCCTTTGTTGAACCACTGCTTTGGGAAGAAATAAATATTTATTGTGTTAAGTTATTGAAAATTTGCTATTGTTTACTGAATTCAGCCTAGCCTGATAAATTTATATTGCCCTGCTAAGCAGGTTCAGAATTTCCATTTCAGTATTTCAAGACAAACCAGGAATCTGAAATATAATGTGAAATCTCCCGGTTATTAAATATTGACAAATAATTCAAACACTTTAAAAATATTGCTTTACCTAAACAAACATGTTGTAAACATGATCTTCAAGCTATGTTTAAGCCTGTTTTAGTCATACAGGCTCATTTACTATTTCGTACACTTTCCAGACCCACACATAGATTCACATTCTTCCCTCAGCCTAGAATGTCCTTTTTCACCTCCTTCTTCAAGGAAGACATCCCTGATCCTTTAGTTAGTATGATTAGTTGAGGCTTTATTTGGTATAGAAATGAAATATTTGGAACAATTATTAAATTTACTTGGTATATGGTTTATGAATATAAAATATTCTTTTTTTTTTGTCTTTTTGTCTTTTTAGGGCCACACCTGTGGCATATGGAGGTTCCCAGGCTAGGCGTCTAATCGAAGCTATAGCCACTGGCCTATGCCAGAGCCACAGCAGTGTCAGATCCGAGCTGCATCTGCGACCTACACCACAGCTCACGGCAACGCTGGATCTTTAACCCACTAAGCGAGGCCAGGGATCAAACCTGCAACCTCGTGGTTTCTAGTCAGATTTGTTTCTGCTGCACCATGATGGGAACTCTATAAAATATTCATAGCAAACATAAAATAAATTAATACCAAACTGTCATGAAGGTAAGTTGCTTGAATCTCGGGAATAGTGTGAACAGTAGAAAGAGACATAAAGGGGGGGTTAATAAATGAAGTGAAGAAATAATCATAGGATAAATAAAATTTGAAAATAAGTTATAGGAGTTCCCGTCATGGCTCAGTGGTTAATGAATCCGACTAGGAACCATTAGGCTGTGGGTTCAATCCCTGGCCTTGCACAATGGGTTAAGGATCCGGCATTGCTGTGAGCTGTGGTGTAGGTCGCAGAGGCAGCTTGGATCTGGTGTTGCTGTGGCTGTGGTGTAGGCCAACAGCTACAGCTCTGCTTTGACCCCTAGCCTGGGAACCTCCATATGCCACGGGTGCAGCCCTAGGAAAAGACAAAAAAAAAAAAAAAGTTACAGTCTTCTATGTTAAAATCAACATATCTCTCTTGAGATATTCCCCTCAAAGTCAGACAAGCATATTACAACTTTTACTTTAAAAATTATTTTGCATGGGGAATCTTTATTCAATGACATTTTCACAAAACAGATTTATCATCATCTTTCAGAGAAAAGTAGTAGAGTGGGTATTCATTAGAGGAAGTAACATCTTCTAAATTTCTTACATATGATGAACTTGTGCCAAGAAAATTAGGGAGAGAAACATTAGAGCAATAAAAGTTTAGGTAAATAAACTGTGGTTGAAAAAGCAGATATACCAATACCCATATATTCATGATAAACTCTCAGAAAACTAGGAATAAAGGAGAATTTTCTCAACTTGATAAAGAATATCTACAAAAAGCCTACAGCTAACATCACACTTCATGATGAGAAACTTGAAGATTTTCACCAAGATCAAGTACAAGACAAGGACGTCCCTTCTCACCACTTCTTTTTACCCTCATAAGGGAAGTCCTTGCTAGTAAAACAAGGCAAGAAAAAGAAACAGTGGGTATACAGATTGGGAAGGAAGAAATAAAAATATATTTGTTCACAAATGACATGAGCATTCATGTAGGAAAAAACTGACAAAAACTCCTGGAACATGTAAGAAATTATAACAAGGTTGAAGAATACAAGGATAGTACAGAAAAGTCAATTATGCCAACAATGAACAAGTAGAATTTGCAATTAAAAACACACGATTGGCATAAGAACTTCCCCCAAAATTAAAAAAAAAAACATGTATAAATGTAACAAAATATATACAAGGTCAATATGAACAAAAACCACAAAATTGATAAACAAAGTCAAAGAAGAACTAAATAAGTAAAGATACATTCCATGTTTATGGATAGGAAGACTCAACATGGTCAAGATTCAGTTATTACCAAACCAATGTCAGTTCTTCCCAAAATGATGTGTAGAGTCAATGAAACTCCAGTTAAATTCAAATTATTTTTGTGGATATTGACAGTCATTGTAAAGTTTATATGGAGTGGCAAAAGACTTAGAATAAGCAACACAATTTTGAAAGAGAGGAATAAAGTTGAAGAACTGATTCTACCCATCTTCAAGTTTTGCTATAAAGCTGCAGTAAACAAGATAATGTGGTATAGGTGAAATAATAGACAAGTGGATCAATGTAATAGAATAGAAAGCCAAAAAATAAACTCCCATGAATATAGTCAACTAATCTTTAACAAAGGAGCAAAGTCAACACAGCATGGCAAAGATAGTCTTGTCAACAAATGGTGCTGGAACAATTGGATATCTACATGCAAAAAAATATGTATACACAGATGTTACAGCCTTCACAAAAAAATAACTCAAAATGTATCATAGACATACATAAAAATCATGAAACTATAAAACTTCTAGAAGATAACATAGGAGAAAATCTAGACGACTTTGTGGATAATGAGGACTATGTATATACAACACCAAAGGCAGGATCCATGAAAGAAATAATTAAGTTGGAACTTCATTAATATAAAAAATTTTTGCTTTGCGAAAGACAATATCAAGAAAATGAGAAGACAGGTCACAGACTTGGAGAAATCATTTGCAAAAGATTTTTTTTTTTCTTTTGTTGTTGTTGTTGTTGTTGTTGTTGTTGCTATTTCTTCGGCCGCTCCCGCGGCATATGGAGGTTCCCAGGCCAGGGGTTGAATCGGAGCTGTAGCCACCGGCCTACGCCAGAGCCACAGCAACGCGGGATCCGAGCCGCGTCTGCAACCTTACACCACAGCTCACGGCAACGCCGGATCGTTAACCCACTGAGCAAGGGCAGGGACCGACCCGCAACCTCATGGTTCCTAGTCGGATTCGTTAACCACTGCGCCACGACGGGAACTCCTGCAAAAGATATTTATGATAAAAAATTATTATCCAAAATATACAAAGAACTCTCCAAACTAAACCATAAGAAAACAACCCAGTTATAAAATGAGCCAAAGACTTTATCAGACACCTCACTAAAAGAAGATATATAGCAGGCAAATAAACATATTAAAAGAACTTCATATCATATATCATCAGGGAAATGCAAATTGAAATGATAAGATAGCACAGCAGTCCTATTAGAATGGTCAAAATTTGTAACACTGACAACACTAAATACTGGCAAGAATGTGGAGCACAAGGAACCCACATTCGTTGCTAGCGGGAATGTAAAATGATACAACCATTAAGACAATATGGAATTTTATACAGAATTAAATATACTTTTACTATATGATCCAGTACTCGTGCTCCTTACTATTGACACAAAGAAGTAATTCAGAAGTAGAGCAGAAGGTGACACACGGTCATATGACAAAAAAGAGGACCTAGTTAGAACAAAACACTCATTAATATCTTTGCTATTTTTGATTATTTTACCAATGCTATAGTGAAAGTGAATTAGTAGTTCAAGATAGCACCATACTCTCACACCTGTGGCATATGAAATTTCCCAGGACAGGGGTCAAATTGGAACTGAAATTGCAGCTGAGTCCTATGCCACAGCATAGCAACATGGGATCTGAGCCACGTCTATGACCTGTATCATGGTTTGTGGAAACACTGGATCATTAACCCACTGAGTGAGGGCAGGGATAGAACTTGCATCCTCACAGAGACAATGTTGGGTCCTAACCTGCTAAGCCACAACAGGAATGCCTTACATAAATAAGAACCATTAACTTACATAAGTGATTGTCCACAGAAGGAGTCAACAATTGCTCCCACACCTAAATTTATATACCACTTCTTCCTTCAAGACATAAAGCTATACCTCACCCTTAAATCACAGTGACCATATACATGAAATAACTTGTGACATAAAAATTTTCACTTTTTAAATTTGGCCATAGACTCTAGAGACAATTTTAATTCACTTAAGCTATTAATTTGTGATGAGGCTAGAATAATGGTTTGAGATAGCAGATAGGAGAGGAAAGTCAGACTTGTGTCAGCTACATAAATTTTTTTTTTATGTTGAGAAAGTATAGTACGTGGAAGGACCAGCTTCATACAAGATGGGGTCTATAAAGAGAAGACACTAGAAACACACCCCCCAAGAACGTTGAACGAAAGGCCAAAATTTCATTCATTTTGTTCCTAAGAAAATAATCACTTCAACAAAGTCTTAAAGAGCCATTCAAATTCTTTATGATAATATATTGTGTTTGATAGACTAATGTAATGAAAAGAACACTGGGATTGGGTAATGAAATCATGGGTTCAGTTTGGGCTCAGGCACATTCAAGCTGTGTGCTTTGGGAAAGTCAAAAAACTTCTGTATCTCAATTTCTTTTTGTATCCAATGAATTATTTAAACCAGATGAAACTAGCTCAAAACTTTCATTGAAAAAGATACATGCACCCTTATGTTCATAGCAGAACTATTCGCAAGAGCCAAGACATGGAAACAACTTAAATGTCCATCAACAGATGAATGGATTAAGATGTGGTATATATACACAATGGAATACTTCTCAGCCATAAAAAAAGAACAAAATAATTCCATTTGCAACGACATGGATGGAATTAGAGACTCTCATACTAAGTGAAGTAAGTAAAAAAGAGCAAGACAAATACCACATTATATCACTTATATCTGGAATCTAATATATGGCACAAATGAACCTTTCCACAGAGAAGAAATTTATGGACTTGGAAAACAGACTTGTGGTTGCCAAGGGGGAGGGGAAGGGAGTGGGATGGACAGGGAATCTGGGGTTAATAGATGCAAATTATTGCATTTGGAGTGGATAAGCAATGAGATCCTGCTGTATAGCAGAGGGAACTGTATCTAGTCACTTGTGATGGGACATGGTGGAGGATAATGTGACTATATATATATATATGACTGGGTCACTTTGCTGTACAGTAGAAATTGACAGAACACAGTAAATCAACTATAATGGAAAAATAAAAATAATAAAAAATGAAAAATAAACTAGATGATCTTCAACATCCTTTGAACTGAAAAGTTTTGATTCCATGATTAGTGCTTATTATAAATACAGCATTAGCTAAATGTCAGATTTATGCTGCTGTGGTAGTGTTTTCATGGAATTATGTATCTAGTTCAAGGAAAATGATTGCATCCTTAATTCTGTTAGCCTTAGGCTAAAAATGAGTAGGATAATTAGCAGGCCCTTCTAGATTGCATATAGTTTTGGAAAAGAGACTTTGAAGGCTTAAAAGTTTAATAAAGATTTGAAGATTACATTTTATTTTCATATCTTAAAAATACATAAAAATGTTAAAAGACTGTATTTAGTCATGGTCTTTCTTGCAACATTAAAATTGGTCTGTTCTACATGACAAAGACATTTATAGGCCTTAGAGAAATCAGTCTATTAGGAAATCCTCAACTGGCCATATGTGTACTATTAAGCATTTTCATTTGGCACTTCTTTGCAATTAGAATTCCAAAGGTTGTGCTGACTGGTTGTGGATACCATATGTTTGGCATTAGTCCTAGAAATTCTGCCACATGTTGGTTTTGATATCACAAGCCCTACAGTGAAGAGAAACAAAAGATTACCAAACATTTCAAATTGATGTCTAAGCCCCACATTTTACAATCAAATTAAGTATAAAGACTACGAAGATTACAATTATCTGTTGGTGAAAATTGTTGAGTGTATGTACTGTGCTCAAAGCATATCTTCCAAAATATATATTCAGAACAAATAACAATGACCCTTGGAATAAACAAATTGATTTTGTGTTGTTTAATTTGTTTAGAAAAAGAAATTTAAGGCCAAAGTTTTAAGTTTACCTAGAATTGAAAGAGTGCATGACAGTCATTGGGGACTTTAAGACTTTTGAACCATGTCTTTATAGAAGAGAGTGCATAAGAAATCTATTTTGTGTGTACATAATAAGTAGTAGCTTCTTAACTGAGAAGTCAAGAGAGAATTTGGTTTTAGTCTATTTCCACTAAAGCAAAGGAATATTGTCACCAAAATGACTCTTTTGAGTCTAATAAAATGGCTCAAAGGATTTGCTGTCTTTACCATTCCTGACCTTGTCTTTTTTTTTTAGTGGTCATTTCTTAATGTTTGGCAAGCAAGTAGACTCAGTTGATGACTGTATCAGTATAACTGAGTAATCAGAAAGAATGACAAATTATTAATATGCACAGAGGGACCTAAAAAAGGGTGGGTTGTTGGTAATCTCTTTAACAGACATAGTGAAAAGAAGAAATAAAGAAATGTCTCATCCTTATCTTTTCAACCACCATTGACAGATTCTAAGAGCAATGAGAGCAATAATTCTACACCTCTGCTTTTGCCTTCTGCAGATAAGAACCATTGAATCAGCCTATGCAGTGGTTGAACTGACTGAGAACTGAGAATACACCCATGTCTTAGGGCTAGACTCTAAATGTATTTGACTTAGAGCTGTCAGGTGGTCCATCAAAAGATGTCAGAAGTACAAAACAGATCATCTCTACATGGCTTTGGAGTCTAAAATTAGCTTGAGAAGATTGGAGAATTAATGCATCATGAAAACTTAGTCAACTAATGCAAGATTCAGAGAAGCAATTTTTCCTGACTCTTTTGCTTCTACCCCTGATCAACTAGTGGCATAAATGTTCACCAGGTTTCATCAGGATTACATGTTTTAGGTTCACAGGGAATTGTATGCCAGAGAGTGGTTGGTTTATTCATTCTTCACTCATGCAAAAATGTTTCTGTGCTACTACTGAGTTCCAGGTACGCTGGTAGAAAAAGGAAACTTAGCGGTGTTCAAGAAAAGCATGATTATCTGCCCTCACGCAGCCTCAAGTCCAGAAATAAAGCCATTAAAATCACACAAACAATTATACAAATTGGTATTTACTAGAAACAATGTAATTTGACATGAACCTGAAGTACTGGGACCTATGTGGATCTATTACTGAAAGACCTAAACTATTCTTAGAATTTATGGGATGTTTCTCTAAAGAAGGACATTTATTTTAAGGTCTGAAAAATGGATGAAGCCAGAAAAGGAAGGGGCCAGAGTGGAAAGTGAAAGTGTTTTGCTTGAGCACTGCCTTTGGAAGTAGGAGAGGTTACTTTTTCAGATTATTGCACATAAATAAAAAAAATCTTCAAGGAAAAATATTTAGAAAAAAGTGCATTTTGGAAATCCTTACCATATATAGTGGCACAGACCTACACAGAGGAAATACATGTGAAATAAGCAGGAAATGTTGAAATTGAAACAAGAAGATAAATATAAAATATTTTGAGGGATTATAAAATAAAAATATGGATCACTTTATAAAATATTCAGTAGTCAAACCAGACTATGCTCTGCTCAATAGGAGCAACCTGATGGAATTTGTGTTTTACTGGTGGTGTTTTACTGGTGGGAACTAGTGAAAACTGATGTCAATATAGAAATGTCACTGCTAAGATCAATGTGGAGAATTGGAAGCACTTCTCAGAGATCCCTGGCTGCAGTATTATTAAACTATTTCTCTATTGGCTGAGTTGATTTTCACACCCTCCTGAAGGGGAGAGGGAAAATACTGTCAACACGTTACAAGTGATGTTCTAGGCAACTGTTCCCGCGCCCCTCCTTTCTTCTTATTTCCAGTATTCCACAAGCAATTTTCAGCACCTGAAAATTAGGAATCATCTAATGTGAGCATTGAAAATATAATTTAGAAGTATATGAAATATATAGCATAATAACAGATGCATATACATAACTGAGAAAAGAGGCCAGTGTTTTCCATTCCACAATTTAAATCCCCTTGACCAGTTGAGGAAATCCTTAAGTAGAGCAACTGGACCAAATAATTTTCCTGCCACACACAAAGCCACGCTGGAGTCAGGGTGCTTCTGTCATCATTCAGGCTGTATCTCCCAACTGTGGTTGGGGCTCCACCAGTCTAGGGGGAATTACAGACTGCTACTTCTGTGATAATGCTGCTAGCAACTGGTTAGAGAGATCTGAGGGTATGTCGAGAAAGTTCTGAGGACTCCAAAAGGTCATTGTGACCTAGGGCACATGAGTCAGCCCTTTTTAAAACTCCAGGATCCTTCCCCTAAGTTTTCTTTATCCTGTGTCTCCAAGGCCAATAAAAGGAATAAATGGTTTGAGACACTCAAATGCAGCCACCGGACGATGGATCAGGCTGTGTTTGCTTTTTGGAAACCTCAAAGCTTTGGCATTTAGAGGAAGTAAAGCAGGGTGGGGAGCACTGCTCAGTCTGGAAAAGGGAGAGCCTGGAGGCTGGTGCTGACTAGCAAGGGGAGCCAAGTGGTAAAGTCATGGGGGAAAATATCTGGAAGTTACTTAGAAGTAACTGAGCCAGAGCCAGTATCTTTCAGCAAATGGCCTCGGGTGCCCCCTGGTAGTACATTTACAAGAGATAGCTCCTCTGTTTCAGTCTAATACACTTAGATACACGGAGATGGCCAGTGTGATTCAGATTTCATAAGAGATGCTTCCCCCTGCATTTTTCCCCCTCAGCTTTAATTCTACAACTATTTAAAACAGGAGATGTGGTAGTCTTTGCAAACCATTTTCACCCAAATAAGCGTAGTTTCTAAAGCTTGAAATAAATATTCCCTCACAAGTTACAACATTGGACAGAGTCTTGAAGATTCTAGGTCTATCAAAAAATAAATTCAATGTAAGTAAAGTGACTGAGTCAGGTGCAAGGACACCAGGTTAGAAATTTAGTCCCAATAAATCTATAAAAGTAGTAGTCGTAATTGTAACGCTTTACACTTATGTAATAGGTTTTCACAGACCTTTCGCCTTTACCTCAGTCGTTCACAACAACTAGTGAGGTAAGTGGAACAAGAGTTATTATCCACATTTTACAAATGAGGAAACTGAGACTCACAAAGACTGAATTTGCCCAAAGAAATGGTGAAGGGTAATGCCAGGACTGGAAGACAAGCTTCCAAATTCCAAGTTTATTCATTTTTCCATTACTCAATCTGCCTCTTTCTCCATCTTACGGGAGTCATCCAAGCTTATTTTTAATTTGAAAGGAAAGGGGGAAGATAAATATTTGAGAAATGGAAAAAGCAAAAATAAAAGCAAGAGCTAGTGTGGATCATTATATAATGAGGTAGTGCTTGGCTCACCAATATGTAAATTATCTAAGGGTTGTGACTGATTGACTTATACAATTAACACTCTGTGATAAACAATGTTCAGCCCAAGAGAGAGCAATAATTCATTTTTTACTAACAATAGCCTTGTATATTCTGATGCACAAACACAGCCTTAGTATGGGGCATTTCTAACAGTCCACCTTCCACATAAAATATGGCTCCCAAATCTCATTTTAGTGTAGACAGAAAACTGGTGTTTTTCAGATTAGTTATTTTATTAATGAATTTTTTCTAGAGAAATAAAATATATTGATGAATCAATGCATTCAATGCACATACCTATTATTTTCTTTACATGGACTTAGTTATTATTTAACTAAAAATAGGACAAAATAATATAATAAGAAATCCTGGATAACTTTGCCCCAAAAATAATAAAAAATATTTTCATGAGAAGGATAATTGACAATTTGAATTAGAATCTGGTCACTTATGATAAAGCACGATAATGTGAGAAAAAAGAATGTATACATGTATGTGTAACTGGGTCACCATGCTGTACAGTAGAAAATTGACAGAACACTGTAAACCAGGTATAGTAGAAAAAAATAAAAATCATTATATAAAAAAAGAATTCAAGGGACTATATATTAATGCAAGAATGCAATCTGATGTGTGGCTACCTAAAGAAAATCCTTTAATTGAAACAAATTAGTTATACTTGCTTATTTAATAGTTAAATCATCAAAGAACAGATACATTTATCAAAGTGCAATCTGATGTAAAATTCTATACTTATTTGCTTTATGGATAAAAAATGCCACTTTAAGGATAAAGAATAATCAAGCTGTATTAATGCATTAAGTTGCATTAGGTACAACTGTAATCAGAAACATGAAGGAGTTGCATTAGCAACTCTGAGGATCCCAGTCCTAAGCTTACAATCAGTCATGCAAACCAATAACAGGAATTTCAGCTCCCTTCTCTAGCATTGAAAGAACATCAATAACCCCCCCAAAAACTGAAAACTTAAAAGGGATTTTACAGAATGATGTTTTTCTAATGCTGTAGAGGACACAGAAAGGTCATTTATCATTTAAGCAAGGAACTTTCCTCTATCAAACAGGAAATTACATAATGTTTTGGAATGTAAGTCAAACTTTTAAAAATGAATAGTTTTATTTTTTCTTACTAAAAAGCTAGAGTCTGCTGAAATAGCTCCTTAAGTATCTTAAGACTATATTCATGTTTTAGATGCAGAGAATAAGAGTGCTAGGGTGGTATGGAGTCCTCAGTGCTAAAACAATAATGACCATATTCCACACTGTGAAATTTGGTATTTTATCTTCAATTTTTTAAATAAATTTTTTATTGAAATAAAGCATGTTATGGAAAATACATTATATCAAAGTGTACAGATTTGTGAATTGTGACAAAATATCAGATCATGTAACCAACAAAGTCTAGGAATAAAGCATCACCAGCATCTTAGAAACACCCTTTGTGCATCACCCAGCTCATCACAGCTTAATAACCACTATTCTGCCTTCTAATATCAAGAATTATTTTTGCCTTGTTTTTGAACTTTATATGAAAGGAATCATACTGTCTGAATTGCTTGGGGTTGAGTCTTGCATTCAGGTTTTTGATTGTGAGATTCATTCATGTTGTTGTATATAGCATGTTTGGTCTTTTTTTTTTAAATCATTCTCTCTGATTTTATTTATTTTTTTTACTTATTAAAATTTTTATTAGCATATAGTTGATTTACAATATTGTGTTAGTTTCAGGTGTATTGCAAAATGAATCTGTTTCATATATATATTTCCATTCTTTTTCAGATTTTTTTCGTATATATAGCACCTATGGCCAACTAATCTATGACAAAGGAGGCAAGAATAGACAATGGAGGAGAGACAGTCTCTTCAATAAGAGGAGCTGGGAAAACTGGAAACCTACATGTAAAAGAGTGAAATTAGAACATTCTCTAACATCACCCACAAAGAAACTAAAAATGAATCGAAGGCCTAAATGTAAAGATACTGTTTGGTCATTTTCCATGCTAATTGTGTCCGTTGTGTTGTGCCACAATTCACTTGTGTTTTCTACTATTGAGGAATATTTAGATGATTCTGGTGTTGGCTATTATGAATTATTCTGTGAAAATTCCTTTTTTATATATATAATCATTTTTATTTTTTCCTGTTATTGCTGGTTTACAGTGCTCTGTCAGTTTTCTACTGTACGGCATGGTGACCCAGTTACACACACACGTATCCTTTGTCAAAGATTAATTGACCATAGTTGTCTGGGTTTATTTCTGGGTTCTCCATTCTGTTCCATTGGTCTGTCTGTCTATTTTGGTACCAGTACCACACTGTCTTGATGACTGTGGCTTTGTAATATTGCCTGATGTCTGGGAGAGTTATGCCTCTTGCTTGGTTTTTGTTCCTCAGAATTTCTTTGACAATTCTGGGTCTTTTGTGGTTCCATATAAATTTTTGGATTGTTTATTCTAGTTCTGTGAAAAATGTCATGGATAATTTGATAGGGATTGCATTGAATCTGTAGATTGCTTTGGGTAGTATGGCCATTTTTACTATATTAATTTTTCCAACCCAGGAGCATGGAATATCTTTCCATTTCTTTACATCTTCTTTAATTTCCTTGATTAATGTCTTATAGTTCTTAGCATATAAGTCTTTCACCTCCTTGGTCAGGTTTATTCCCAGGTATTTGTTTCTTTGAGATGCAATTTTAAAAGGTACTGTGTTTTTGTATTCCTTTTATAATATTTCATTGTTGGTATACAGAAATGCGACTGATTTCTGAATGTTAATCTTATGTCCTGCTACTTTGCTGAATTTGTTGGTCCATTCAAGTAGTTTTTGGGTTGAGTCCTAGAGTTTTCTATGTATAGTATCATGTCATCTGCATACAGTGACAGTTTTACCTCTTCTCTTTCTATTTGGATGTTACCTCTTCTCTTTCTATTTGGATGCCTTTTATTTCTTTTGTTTGTCTGATTGCTGTGGCTAGGACTTCCAATACTATGTTGAATAACAGTGGTGAGAGCGGGCATCCTTGTCTTGTTCCAGATTTTAGTGGAAAGGCTTTCAGCTTTTCTCCATTGAGTATTATATTTGCTGTGGGTTTGTCATAAATGGCTTTTATTATGTTAGGGTATGTTTCCTCTATACCGACTTTGGTAAGAGATTTTATCATGAATGGATGTTGGACTCTGTCAAATGCTTTTTCTGCATCTATTGAGATGATCATGTGGTTCTTTACTTTTCTTTTGTTAATGTGGTGTATGACGTTATGTTGAATGAACCATCCTTGTGCACCTGGGATGAATCCCACCTGGTTGTGGTATATGATCTTTTTTATCTGTTGTTGGATTTGGTTGGCTAAAATTTTGTTGAGAATTTTTGTGTCTATATTCATCAAAGATATTGGCCTATGGTTTTCTTTTTTGGTGGTATCTTTGTCTGGTTTTGGAATTAGGGTGATGATGGCAGCATAGAATGTCTTTGGGACTGTTCCTTCTTCTTCAACCTTTTGAAAAACTTTAAGGAGGAAGGGTATAATTTCCTCCTTGTATGTTTGGTAGAATTTGCCTGTGAAGCCATCTGGTCCTGGACTTTTATTTGTAGGGAGTATTTTTATGACATATTCAATTTCATTTCTAGTGATCAGTCAGTTCAGCTGATCTGTTTCTTCTTGATTCAGTTTTGGCAGGCTGTAAGTCTCTAGAAAGTTTTCCATTTCTTCCAGGTTGTCAAATTTGTTAGCATACAGTTGTTCCTAGTATTCTCTCAGGGCTTTTTGTATTTCTGCAGTATCCGTTGTGACTCTCCTTTTTCATTTCTTATTTTGTTTATTTGGGTTTTTTCTCTCCTCTTCTTGGTGAGTTTAGCCAGAGGTTTGTCAATTTTGTTTATCTTTTCAAAGAAACAGCTCTTGGTTTTATTGATTTTTTTCTACTTTTTTTAAAAATTCTACAAGCATTTAAAACTTCTTGTAGGGGTTATTATTATTCTACAGTTCTTAATAAGATTGGATAAAGTTGACAGTATTTTTGATTGTCTCCACAAATTCAGTAGTAAAGTCCAGAATGGTTGAGAAAAAGTCAACCATGTGATATTACAATTATTTCTATCACATAAGTTCATTAAAGGAAGAGAGCTCCATGGTTTCATATTTATTTAGGTGAAACTTAGCTAGTCTCATTGTAAAGTGGTCATAAAACACAATATATCTTGATACATTTAAAATGCATTCACCCACATTTCCATTTATTTAGCATGACACTCTGCTAGGGGTTTGTGAGTAGTCTGGCTAAATGAAACATAGCCATGTTCCAGAAAATCACAAACATTGTTTATTGAGTTACTAGAAGAAATCTGAAAGCTACTCTGGCAAATAAGTCATTACTGTTTTACTCTCATTCATTCCTCAGATGAGATAGGATGTGACATAGAAATGGGGATGGAAAGGTATATGGTGGTAGCTGCAGGGAAGTGGGATGAAAGGAATCTAAGCATATATACCTAGAAGAACTCAGAGATGGAAGGCAATCAACCTTGTTTATTCACTTATATCTGTCCAGTGTGATAAATCTTTGTTTTAATATTTCTTTTAATAGCTTGTTTTTTTAATTTTAGATATGTGGAAACTCATTCAAGAGTTCTTATATTATTTTCCTTAAAAGTGGTCCTTCTATATACACCCACCAAAAGTGAAAATCAGTACTCAAACAAATACATGTACGCATGTGCATACATCATTATTCACAACAGCTAAAAGTAAAAACAATCCAATGCCCATTGCTGGATAAATAGATAAACAAATGGTTGTATACACACAATAGAATATAGTACTGGTAATGAATATATCTTGAAAATATTATGATAAGTGAGATGAACCAGATGCAAAAGGTAGCATATTATATGATTTTATTTATATAAAATATCCAAAAGAGGTAAGTTAATGGGGACAATGATGCAGGTTGGTGGTTGCCAGGTGGATAGAAAATAGGGGAAATGAGAAATTTCTTAATGGGTATAAATTTTCCTCTTGGAGTGATGAAAATATTTTGGAACTGGATAGAGGTGGTGATTGCACAACATTGTAACTGTCCTAATTATTACTGGATTGTTTGCTTTAAAATGGTTAATTTTATATTTTGTGAATTTTACCTCAATTAAAACAATTTTTTACCTTTTTTTTTTGAAGTAGCCCATCTAGTCAGTAAGATGCAAAATAAATTGGCTATTCAAAAGGAAAAAAAATATTGCCACTCATAGAAAAGAAATAATTATGATGAAATTTGGAAAATCTATAGAAAATTTAATACATGTTCCTATGAGCATATGATTTTTCTCATATCCATAAATTATAATTTCAAGAATGTTATATATTTTCAATAGGATCTGGAAATTTAAAGCCAAAAATATATATTTCATACTTTCAATAAAGTGATTAAACATCATTTTAATATGTGACTTACTATATTTTAATTTTTTTATATTAGTACCTCTAATTTTGTAAAATACTGTATCTCTTTAGTACTCAGTTCCTCTAACCGTAATAGAAGTTGACTTGCTGACAGATATGAAGCAGGAACACACCATAGAAATACTTGTATATACACTCTATCCCAAATATTGTGAATCAGAAGTAAGGGGAGAGTGTTTTGATAGCAAGTTTTGAAAAATCTCTATCTTCTTGTATTTCAATTAATAACTATGAGATCAAATGGTCTCTACTGTGCCTTATTTTCATATTTTATATTAAAAGTAACCTATATTTATGGCCAAATTATGAACCATCACTAATAGTGGAATTTCATACAGTCAAAATCTAATTACAAATATCTTTTCAATAATATTTCATATATTTTGTTTTATATGATTAATTATGGAAATTGCTTGCCAATTTTAATTCTACATGTGTAGATAAACCCTAGTGTTTAATTAGTTTTTAGTTCTCATTTTAGGATATATATATGTGTGTGTGTATATATATACATATATATATATATGTATATATATATGGAGAGAGAGAGAGAAGATACTTACAAAGTGTATTAAGAATCTACTGCTTGCAGTTATTTCAAAATTTCTATTTTCCCATAGATTATTCACCAAAGGATGTAATGATTACTCATAAAAATGACACGAAGAAGCTGTATTTTTGTGGGTAGCCACAAAAATAGGCATTCAAAGAGATACTTATTGCAACAAACAGTCCTTCCTTTCTTTTTTCTTCTTCTTTTTTTTTTTTAATGGCTGCATTTGTGGTAGATGAAGTTCCTGGGCTAGGGGTCAAATCAGAGCTGCAGCTGCAGGCCTGCACCACAGCCAAAGCAATACCAGATCCTAGCTATATCTGTGACCCATGCCACAGCTTGCAACAACACCATTTTAGTTTTTAAAGGAAGATATGAACAACTTTAAATTTAATGTATTAAGACTCACAAAAGTATACGTAACAAATTATAATGATATCCTTTTAAAACAAAGGCATGTAAATGAGTATCACAACTAATTTTTAAATGGATGATGAAGACAATGTTCTATAATTTCTGTCTTCTCCTGTGTAGGAAGCTCATTTTTGGTTATTGATCTATTCCATGCACATAGATCAGAGCCAAGCAGATGCTTAATAAATATTATTTTTAATTGAATGTTGAATGAATTCAAAAGAATATAATTCCCACAGCATAATCAAGGATATAGTTGTGAGTGAGCTAAAATATAAGAACGATTCTGAAAGATGGGTAGGTTTTAATAAGTAGGGGACAAGGAGGATGATCTGAGTGAAAGGACTGGATTAGGTATAAGTGAATATTTTTTTATTACTCAGATACTGACATCTGATATATCATACAAAGTAGCAGGGAAGACAGACATTAACCATGACCAAGGCTGCCAAGAGGCCAATTAAGGAAGGAGAGTAGACAACTGGATTTAGCAATAGGATTCCTTGTAACTTTAAGATTACTTTTAGACTGCTGGAGATGGAGGCCAGATTGTAGGTCAGTTATGAAAGGGGAATAAAATAGAAACAGTGTGTCTTTCAAAGCTTTTGGTAGCGAAGAAATTATATATATATAATTATATATATATATATATATATATGCTTGTATTTAATCTCAAGGAATTTCTTTGAGATAGTGTCTTTAAAATAAGAGAAGCTTAGAGATGTTGAAAATATCCAGTGAATCAAAGGGCAAGGATTCTCAACATATTCCAGGAGGGAAGTTAAAGTGAAGGACCATGGAGTGAAACTTGCAGATTTTAAGATTAAAAGGGCTAAGAGATGTTGAGCAGAAAGTTCAATGGAATGAATTTCTCAATGTGATTCGTAAGCCAAAGTGATTGGAAGGGTAGAGCAGACCAGATTGGATTTGTGAAGTAACAGTGAGGTTTTTATATAAGATATTAGTTAATTTTAATATTTCAGAGTAAAGTGGTCCCAAGGAATGACAAAATCCAGTATATGATTATGGGAACAGATTGCTGAAGGTGAGAGGCGTATTGAATTAAGAAATGTCCCCAAACTAAAATATTAGATGTGTGGATGTTGAAGTCACCCAAGAAAACCAAAGAGCTTATAAAGAAAAAAGGTGAGCTCGGTGCCAAAATTATTAGGGAAGGTTGGGAGTGCCCAGGTAGTCATAAAATGCACACATGAGGAAAGGAAATATATAGCATTTCTAGATTTTCTGAGTCTTAAAAACAAGAGGTTTTGCACATAAGTAGAGGAGTTTTCATCTAGACATAGAATTGGTACAAAGGTATAGAGTGGAATTTCTGTCTCATATGCTCTTCTTATATCATTCTTTTCCGAAGGAATGGTCTATAATAATTTATTACAGTGTTTGTACTAGATATATGTACTTTTCCCCCATTCTGATTAAGAATAGTACCCATATATTTGCACTGATCAAATACGTGAATGGACACAATTCAGTCTTAGTTTACACAAAAATTTTATATAACAAAATTTACCCACCAGTATAAGCTTATCATGTTCCTGTATCTGGATGCTGGAATTTACTTTTTTCTTCCCATTTACATGATTTGGTATCATATAGAAAAAATTCTACTTGAGAAAATACACAGCACATGGCATGGCTATTACAGTAATGAGATTTCAATTGAAATATAGATCTTACATTTTGCTTCTCTAATAACTCTTGGGAGTTTTCACAATATAATCATTAACAGGAATAAATTTGGTTGCAATTGGCATTTTGTCTCTAAGGATCAACTAGCAGAGTGATTTTTATTGTTAAAACTACAAAGAAAGTAAGAACGTGACATCAAATTTCTGACTGCTTGAATAAAATGCCTGTAGGTCTGATATCTTCATTAACAAGACAATTACAGCAACTATTTATGCTTTTTCCAGCTGCCTGAGTTGAGTCATTACCTCTGAGAGAATCCTTTTGGTGGCAAGGGAGAGCTTGGCCATGTTCACTGTGTGCTTTGTGTGAAAGCCAAAGTATATTTTCCTTCTCAATGTAGCAGTCATGGAATCAATTTCTGCTGTATTTATACCACTGACCATATTTTTCAGTATGTCTAGTGTTAGTAGACCAAATCAGCCTCTAGGCTTCTGTTTGCTTTTCTGAGAAATCAATAAAGTCAGGTAGTGATGGAAATCCCATCCTTACAAAACTTTCAGCAAGAGTCTCAAAATAACATTAAAAGAAGGGTGACTAAATTTCATCTCCGAATGTAATAAAGTAACAAGTATTTGGGATAACGAGCAAGGATCTAGGATAGCTAAACTTAGGAAAATCTTGATTAGATCATGGCCAAACATTGAGTGGTAATATCTGGAAAATTATTTCACAAGACTGTGGATGACAGGAATCAAGCATGGGAAAATCTGTGATATTTAAGATTTTAGATTCTCTTAAGATTGAAAAACCACTCTCCTCTGAAAAATACATCCAAACCCTATAACAAATTTAGAAGAGAGAACAAATATATTGTTTTAGTGAGATGTCCTGTGTTTATTTCTGGAGTTCACAAGAAATGTGATGTAATAATATCTGATTCAAGTAATACCCTGGTTTTAACAAGAGTATAAATAAGAATATATTATTATCAAACACCTTCTTGAAGTACGTTTGCACAATGCATACGTAAACAGATGTATCAACCATAGAATAACTCTGATGAGTGTTTTTATCACCTCAAAATCAGAAATCCTTAGATTTTTCCCCCTTACAACTATTAGCTAATATTATCCTAAAATCATCTCTTTACTGACAAAATTATATGTCAGATTGTCCAATCTTCATCATTAGAGTTACTTTTTGAGTTAAGATGTAGTCTCAGAATGATAAGTGTCAAAGTATAAAATGTCGGGAAAGAAGAGCTATAATGCTTTAATATATTTCCTATTATTCTGACTATATGGATTAATATAGCAGGTTGTCTCATACAGTCCTAAAAAGAATGTTTGTATATAAAATTTTGAGCAGTATTATGATATTACTCACATCTGGTATCTAATATATAGCACAAATGAACCTTTCAACAGAAAAGAAAATCATGGACTTGGAGAATAGATTCGTGGTTGGGAGCTTGGGGTTAATGCATGCAAACTATTGCTTTTGGAATGGATTAACAATGAGATCCTGTTGTGTAGCACTGAGAAATATGTCTAGATACTTACAATGCAGCATGACAATGGGAGAAAAAATTATGTATACATGTATGTGAAACTGGGTCCCCATGCTGTACAGTGGGAAAAAAATAGTCTGTTGGGGGAAATAACAAAAATAAATTTAAAAACATAAAATAAAAATTTGAGCAGTATTTAGTAAATTTGACTGAATACAACAAATACAGAAACTGCAAAATAAGTATTATTTTCAAATGCATAAAAAGCATTTACGAAAATAATTATTATTTTTTGCATAAATAGTCAATTTTGAAGGCCTAATATTCTATAGGGTATGGCCTCTAACCATTGTTAGATTACTCTAGAACTCAATATTGGTAACTAAAAGATCTACAAATATTTGGAAATTAAGCAATACAATTCCAAATAACCAGTGGGCCTGTTTACAATAAAAATTTTAAAATACTTGGAACTGAGTGCTTATGAAATATAACATATAGAAAGCAGCTAATTATACTTAGAGGAAAAAGTTTAGCCTCAAATGCATATACTAGAAAAGAACAAAAGATGGGAAATAATTATCCAAGTGTTCACTCCCTAAATTAGAATATGACGCTAATAAAACCCAAGAAAAAATGAGAGAGAATATGTAATAAAGAGAGGAAATTAATGAAATTAAGAAAACAAAACAAAACAAAACAAAAACCTGAAATGTGGTAAAAAAAAACAACAAAGCCAAAAGTTGATTACTTAGAATAAATAATAACTCTAATGAAAAATGATACAAAAATAAATAAATGAGTAATATCAGTAACATTAAAGGAGGTAGCATCTTAGATGCCACTGGTATTTTAAAAGAAAGTTATAAAAGGAGTCCCTGTCGTGGCTCAGAGGTTAACGAATCCTACTAGGAACCATGAGGTTGCGGGTTCTATCCCTGGCCTTGCTCAGTGGGTTAAGGATCCGGTGTTGCCGTGAGCTGTGGTGTGGGTCGCAGATGTGGCTCAGATCCCACGTTGCTGTGGCTCTGGCGCAGGCCAGGGGGCTACAGCTCCAATTAGACCCCTAGCCTGGAAACCTCCATATACCACGGGAGTGGCCCTAGAAATGGCAAAAAGACAAAAAAAGACAAACAAAAAAGTTATAAAAATATATGCTATGAAATTTGAATAGTGCTGTCCAATAGAAATTTCTAAGATGATTAATGTTTTATAATCTGCATATTCAATATAGTAGCTTCTGGCTACCTGTTTCAAATGAGTATTTAAAGTGTCTGGACTAACTAAAGAACAAAAATTTTTAATGTATTCAATTTAATTAATTTAAATTTAAATAGCTAGTCACTTCCAAAATGGATTGTGAAGATTTAAATGAACTGCATAAATTTCTAGAAAGAAAAAAAACTTACCAAAATGGATATAAGAAATAGAAATTTTGAATAGCTTTGTAATTACTAAAGAAGTTAAATCTGTAATTTAAAAAAAAAAAATCTTTTCCCAAAGAAATTTCCAAACCCTACTGGTAAATTCTTTCTTAAAACTAGAGGAAAACAGCATTCATCTTATGAAAATTCTTCCAAAATATAGGTATTAAAAATATTTTTTGGTCCTTTTGATAAGGCCAGCATAATCTTGATATCAAAACTTATAGATGCACTCCAAGAAGAGAAAATTAAGACCAACCTCTATTCTGAACAAACATGAAAAATCTAAACAAAATAAAAGCACCAAAAAATACAGTGTTATATTAGAAAAATAATACATTATGCCAGATGGATTTTATTACAGAAATAAAATATTAATCTACTTTTGATAGTTAATCACTGTAATTCAACAATTTAAAAGAAAAATAATATAATCATCCCAATAGTTACAGAAAATTATTTACCCCTACTCAAATACCTAGAAAAAAAATCCAATAAGATGTGCAAAATTTCTACACAGAAAACCATAAACACTATTGAGACAAATTAAAGAAGATCTAAATAAATGGAGAACAGTCTCATATTCATGGATTAGGATACTCAATAATATGAAGATGTGATGTCTTCTTAACTTTTTTTATGACTTCATTTCAATCCCATTTAAAATCCAAACAAGATTTAAAGGAGTCTAGGCCAGGGTTCTACAGACTATAGCCTGTGGACGAAATTTGGGTCTACTGCCTATTTTGTAAATAAATTTTTATTGGAAAACAACCACACCCATCATTTTCAGGGGAGGGGCTATTTTGGAGGGAGGGCACACTGCAGCATATGGAAGTTTGCGGGCTAGGGGTCGAATCAGAGCTAGAGTTGCTGGCCTACACCACAGCCATAGCAACCCAGGATCCAAGCCATGTCTGTGGCCTACAGCACAACTCATGGCAGTGCCAGATCCCTGACCTACTGAGCGAGGCCAGGGATTGAACCCACACCTTCATGGGTACTAGTCAGATTCGTTTCTACTGTGCCACAACAGGAACCACCCCCCATTATTTTATATATTGTCTGTGGCCACTGCAATAGCAGAACTGAGCACATCAGATAAAATTAACTCACAAAGTGGGAAATATTCATTATCTGTCCCTTTGGAGAAAAATTCGGCCAACTCTGGGTCTAGACAAACTTAAAGATAAGAACAAATTTGGGAGGCTATTACTACTGAATATTAAGACATTATAAAATAGTTAAATAGTTAACTACCTTTATTATAAGAGTAATTAAGCATTATGTGATAGACAAACACAGACAAATAAACAAATACAACAGATTATAAGGTTCAGAATCAGAAGCACACTTAAATGCACCCTTACTTTAAGACCAGAGCAGTGGGAACAGCATTGTGTTTCCAATGAAGGTGCCAAGTCAACTCTATATAGCCTATGGAAAAAAATTAATCTTGATCCCTATCCCAGGCACAGGGGCATTGTAGATATAAATATGAAATATCAAACCATATAGCTAGTAAATGAAATCATGGAAAAATATCTTCATAACTTTTAGCCATATTAGAACACAAAAATACTGCCAACAAATGAATCTTTTGATTGTTATGACATTAAAATCAGAAGCTTCTCTTCACCCCAAACACCATAAGATGAAATGCATAGCCACAGTAAAATAAAATATTTCTAATACACAAAATAAGGGAAACAGAATATACAAAGAATCCTTAAACATATATTGGACTTCTACTTTTTAATTCTGACGTGTAAAGAGCTTGTAAATTATCAATCCCATTCTTATATAAGAAAAAGCTGGATAATATGATAATCAACAACTTTTGTTTGACCTATCAGAGAACTAAGGTTTCAGGAAAAAACACCATCTCACAATCTGGAGTGATAGACAAGTCTAGAAAGTGGATTACCTGGAGTTGAAGTCACAGGAGCCATGACTTGGTGAGTGGTTAAATGGTAAATGTGGTGAACTGCTGGAAGCTGAGTGTGGACTAGCATGGGAACCAGAAATACCTCTGGGCCTCTACTGTTTAGTAGGCTTTAGCTTCAGTGAGCCCACTGAGTTCTCACTGTGAACATCTTAAAAAAAAAAAATCCCTTCTTGGTTTGAGTAATCATTTTGAAACACATTTAGAGCCTCCTCTATAGCAAAAGTCTATTCTAAAGGGAAAAGAACTGGGAAGGGAATTCCTCCCAGTTCCTCTCCCTCTAGCAGTCCTGCC
Organism: Sus scrofa; assembly: GCF_054392235.1. Lineage (NCBI taxonomy): Eukaryota > Metazoa > Chordata > Mammalia > Artiodactyla > Suidae > Sus > Sus scrofa. The sequence continues at coordinate 107,799,875 of NC_139397.1, read as the reverse complement.
TCTACAGAGATGGGGGGGCAGTTAACATAATCAAGGTGTTAGGGCTTGGAGAATGCTGTAGCCAGAGAGGGGAGTTAGGGAGTAGGGGAAAAAAATGTATCACTGTAGATAGAATTTGTGAATGTCATGGCCCTGAGACCCAGGTCCATGAAATGGATTAAGATTTAATTAGAAGATTATAGAATGTTCCCCTCATTCACACCTCACCATTTATAGACTATTCCTTTACATTTCTAGAATACTCCATCCAGTAACAGCAGGGCACTACTCAAGCTCGTATAGAACCTTCACTCATATAGACCATAAAACATAACACATTTAAAAGACCAGAAATCATACAAACTGTTTTCTCTGACCACAAAGGAATTAAACTAAAAGTCAATACATGTATGTATAACTGGGTAACCATGCTGTGCAGTAGAAAAAAAAAATTTGTATTGGGGAAATAACAATAAAAAAAGTTGAAAAAATAAAACAGCAGAAAACATTAAAAAATATATAACAGAAAAATAGCTGAAAAAATCCTAAATATTTGGAAATTAAACAACATAGTTCTAAATAACCCATGGGTCAAAGGAATCTCAAGAGAAATTAAAGAATCCACACGAGATAAAAAGCAAAAATTTGAATTTAATAAAGCAGAGGAAAAGCCTTGGACAGTTACCAAGAAAGGATTTTCAAATAGCTAATAAATATGTGAAAAATTGCTCAACATAGTCACCAGAGAAATGCAAATTAAAATGATGAAATTTTTTAAAATGACAGCTTTTGGTGGTGAGAAGGACAGAAGTCAACTGGAATGCCAGTGAAAGTATAAACCAGTATTATAACTTTGAACAACTCTTTGGCAGCATATGAAAATGTGCATGTGTGATGATCCAAGATACTCTCTTCAAGGAATATACCAAGCAATGATGTACCAAGAATTTTTTTTAAGTACAAGAATTTTTCACAGAACTAGAACAATCCCAAAATTTATATGGAACTACAAAAGACCCAGAATTGCCAAAGCAATTCTGAGGAACAAAAACCAAGCAGGAGGCATAACTCTCCCAGACTTCAGGCAATATTACAAAGACACAGTCATCAAGACACTGTGGTACTGGTACCAAAACAGACAGACCAATGGAACAGAACAGAGACCTCAGAAATGAACCCAGACACCTACGGTCAATTAATCTTTGACAAAGGAGGCAAGAACATAAAATGGGAAAAAGACAGTCTTTTTAGCAAGTATTGCTGGGAAACCTAGCCAGCTGGATGCAAATCAATGAAACTAGAACACACCCTCACACCATGCACAAAAACAAACTCAAAATGGCTTAAAGACTTAAATAGAAGACAAGACACCATCAAACTCCTGGAAGAGAACATAGACAAAACATTCTCTAACATCAACCTGACAAATGTTTTCTCAGATCAGTCTCCCAAAGCAACAGAAATAAAAGCAAAAAGAAACCAATGTGACCTAATCAAACTGACAAGATTTTGCACAGCAAAGGAAACCAAAAAGAAAACAAAAAGACAATTTACAGAATGGGAGAGCATAGTTTCAAATGATGCCACTGACAAGGGCTTAATCTCTAAAATATACAAACAACTTATACAACTCAACAGCAAAAAAGCCAACAACCCAATGGAAAAATGGGCAAAAGACCTGAATAGACATTTCTCCAAGGAAGATATACAGATGGCCAAAAAGCACATGAAAAAATGCTCAACATCAATGATTATTAGAGAAACACAAATCAAAACTGCCATGAGGTACCACCTCACACCAGTCAGAATGGCCATCATTAATAAGTCCACAAATAACAAATGCTGGAGGGGTGTGGAGAAAAGTGAACCCTCCTGCACTGTTGGTGGGAATGTAATCTGGTACAGCCACTATGGAGAACAGTATGGAGGTACCTTAGAAAACTATACATAGAACTACCATATGACCAGCAATCCCACTCTTGGGCATATATCCAGACAAAACTTTCTTTGAAAAATACACATGCACCTGCATGTTCATTGCAGCACTATTCACAATAGCCAAGACAAGGAATCTACCCAAATGTCCACTGACAAATGATTGGATCAGGAAGATGTGGTATATATACACAGTGGAATACCACTCAGCCACAAAAAAGAACAAAATAATGCCATTTGCAGCAACATGGATGGAACTAGAGTCAGAAAGAGAAAGACAGTTACCATATGATGTCACATACCTGGAATCTAAATATGGCACAAATGAAACTTTCCACAGAAAAATATGAAGAATAGACTTGTGGTTGCCAAGGGGGAGGGGGAGGGAGAAGGATGGATGGGGTGCTGGGGTTAATAGATGCAAACTATTGCCTTTGGAATGGATTAGCAATGAGATCCTGCTGTGTAACACTGGGAGCTATGTCCAGTCACTTATGATGAAGCATGATAATGTGAGAAACTTAGAATGTATACATGTATGCGTAACTGGGTCACCATGTTGTACAGTAGAAAAAAATGTATTGGGGAAATAACAATTGATTACAATTTTTAAAAATTAAAAAAAAATAAATGCTTGTAGAAGTAATAATCCTTCAACTTGATCTGGGACCTGAATATTGAAGGAAGCCTGAGATATTATCTTTCTAAACAAAACTGTCCTGAAATAAAAAAAAATATACTCAATATATGAGGGTGTTTCTCTTTTTATTAGAAGACCTAGATAGTTATCTCTAAGTTTTCAATTAATTTTACTCTTCTTACTTAAACTCATAGGCCCTGCTGCCAACTAAAAGTTTTGTTCATTATATGAAAATAATAATCTACAATATACCAAGTCATGTTTTTTCAGGCTTTTTATCTCATTCACAGAATATAATATTTTTTTCTGTATGATGTATGTTGATGTACATGAGTAAACCTTTCTACTCCATTACATCTCTGTTATGTCATTCTTTTAGATTACAGAGAGAACAAATCCTCGTGATTTACAGTAGGGTTTCTTTGGGAAAAAGGTGTCTGAGATTTACCATCAAAGCCATTTTACTTTCAGCTTCTACCAGTGTTACTACCTCTGCTTAATTTCTTTGATGTAGTCTCTGTTTCACCCTTAAACTCAACAAAGTGGGAAGGGCTGTTTTAATGGGCATACCTCTAATGGTAAATGGATTGTTAAAAATGAGTATCGTTTAAAGTTAAAACAAAACACATTTTTCTAAACTTAATATTTATTTATTTATTTATGTATTTATTTTGCTTTTTAGGGCTGCACCTGCACCGTATGGGAGTTCTCAGGTTAGGGGTTGAATTGGAGCTGCAGCTGCTGGCCTATACTACAGCCACAGCAACTCCATATCCAAGCTGTGTCTGTGACTTATACTGCAGCTCAGGGCAATTCTGGATTCTTAATCTACTGAGTGGGGCCAGGAACTGAATCCTTGTTCTCATGGATGCTGGTTGGGTTCATTACCGCTGAGTCACAACAGGAACTCCTAAACTTAATACTTATTTAAAATGAGATTCTGCTGTGTAGCACTGGGAACTATGTCTAGTCACTTATGATGGAGCATGATAATGTGAGAAAAAGGAATGTGTACATGTATGTGTAACTGATTCACCTTGCTAAACAGTAGGAAAAAAAATTGTATTGGGGAAATAATTATTAAAAAAATAATAAAAATACTTATTTAAAATTTTTTACAAAATTGTAGTAAGCATAATATAGAAATTATATGTGATTTATGTTTATATCATGTATGGTACATTGCATGTGTATATAAATATTTCCATGTATTTATGATATATATATATTATAATATATAATATATAATTTTAAACAGCTCAATTTAAATATTTCCAAGTTTTCAAGTATACTAGTTAAGATTTTTTTTTTCTTTCAGCATTTTCCTCTCACCACCTCAACTTTAGTCTGGATTTTATTAAGAGAAAAATCTCTTTCCCTGATTTTTCTAGGCCCCAGGTGATTAATGGTGCTCCCTTTAGTTATGATATCATGGCAGTCTCAAATTCAGAGACAGGGCACATGCAGTAGACTTCTGCTTTTCTACTTAGCAAAAGCCAAAATACACTTGGTAGTATTTAAATACAACGAAGGGGGAGAATTCCTATTAGGTCAAAAAGCAGGAAAGAGAGGCTTAATGTTGAATTTACCAGTTGGAGCCATAAAGCCTCAAGTACGTTTTGTGATTTCTGCACGTCTTAGACCCAACTAGGTCTGACAGAGCGCCATCGGAGCACACATTTCCTGTCTTAAGTCAGCATTGGACCGGACCCCAGAAGCTCACAGTGTTAGACTGACTCTTTCCAGACTTTGGCCAGGACTAAGCCTGTCTCACCAACGCATTCCTATCCTGATTCCCTGACTTAGAGGAGCTGAAGGTGCCTGGTTTGTTCAATCACTCTAAAATTTATTGCTGACAGTGAGAAATATCTGTCACCTTGGCCTGAACCACATAGAGACATATGGTCTGAATGCTAGGACCATTCAGTTTCAGGCAATCTTTGTTTTACCTTTAATTCTGCAGAAACATTAGTTAAAGAGACTTCTCTGGGAAAAATGGTTTTCCAGTCTTGCTGTAAAAATGCCAGCCAAATTGGAACTTAGTCGTTGGGAACCAGGGAGGGCATTTCAACATTTGGGAAAATCCCCCACAGAAAATTACAACTCCGCACAGAGTTTTGGAAAAACACGTTAGCCACTTACTTGCCATGGTAAGAGGATCTCAAAGTTAATTTAATATCTTTAAAGACCCTAGTTAGAAACTTAATAAATAAGGAGATGCTTAGTCAAGATAACCACAGTTAGTCATCAAAATATTTTCCTGCCTATGACAGATCAGTGTGGTTTAAAAGTATCTGCTAACAGTCATATTCCTTTGTACATATCATTTTCAGGGTTTCTTTTTTTCCATGAAACCAACATGAGAAGATTTTTATAGCTTACTTTATTCATAGAGATATATAATCTAGTACTAGAGAAAGCCACCATAGCACAAAGTAAAAATTCCCAGGAAGAACGCCTCAAAAAGAAAAATACACATCATTCATTTCATTATTAATCAGGAACTTAAAGTCTTATCATTACAATTTCCTGTTGTAGATCAAAGAGAGATAAATAGTATTATACTTCACTTTCATTTGCTCCCTGTAACCTCCTCCCACGCTTCGGTGAGAAGGAAAACACTGGAACAGTTGCAGGACATTTTATTTATAAAAAAGGTAACAGAATTCCCCCTTTTTCTTTAGTCAAAGACCCTCAAAGTGAAGCTATTGCATTAAATATCCTCTGAATCAGCAGTCTTTAGGATAGCCTCCATTAGAGCAGGTGAAATGGAAAAGTTCACCTCTACCGTGGGTTACCACTACTTCTTTCCTGTGGGAGAGTCTCTACAATCTAGCTAAGGGCTCCCAAGGGATTTCTGAAGAGTCTGTGAGAGAAACCATGTCCCGGGACAAAAGGACCCCGTTTCTATCCCTTTTACCATATGTAGATTTCAGTAACTGGGAAGCAAATAATACAGCAATATTGCAACTGAACTGAATAGAAAGTAGAGCCTTTTGCTTACCTGTTTTTATTCAGTTTTATTTCATTTAATTATATCACTAAGTTTATAAAATAATAAGCCTTGATTGGCTTTATCCAGCTCACCAAGAATACAATAAGAATTCTGCTAACTTGTCAAAGTACCAGGTCACACAATGGTCTCTGTGTGCTGCCCATTGTCTGTGACCAGGTGAAGGTAAACAGCAAGGAGGATGGCTGTTATAAATGTGGTCTTCAGTGACAATAGTCTGTCACTTGGCTTACTGTATTATTTTCATCCTCAGTAGTGGCCTTTTTTTTTTTTCCCATCAAAGTGCTGGTTCTTTCCCTGTTTTCTAGTCTGCAACCCTAATCCAAATAGCAACAGGTCTAAACAGAGGTTTAGAATAATCATTGATTGGCTGGTTGATTATGTTTCAATCTGAATAGGAAAAATAAAATAAGGAGAGAGGTAGGCTACATTAGCATTGAACACTGAATCAATTGAATATCTTGCAAATAATAATTTCTTTCTTCTGATATTCTAGAATTCATCTTTGTATCTGCAATAGTTTTCTTACTTTCTCTTTTTCTCTTTTGGCCTCCCTGCCCCATGGCACATGGACGTTCCCTGATCAGGAACGAATCTGAGCTTGTCAGAGCTGTGATTTACACCACAGCTGCAGCAATATTATTAATCCCTGGCCTTCCTCAGTGGGTTAAGGTTCTGGTGTTGCCGGATCCTTAGCCCACTATGCCTGGACCGGGATGGGGATAGAAAGAACCCCTGCCTCCAGAGAGACAAGCCAGATCATTAACCCACTGCACCACAGTGGGAAATCCTAGTTGTCTTCCTTTGATAGCAAAATTTTAAAAATTGTTAATAATTATTCTGTAAGTAGAATATGTTTTTAAACTGTTGAAATTGCATATAACAGATATTAAGTTATCCAAACCAAACTTTAGATGTCTATGAGATTTTGCTTTAAATATCTAGGAAGAGGTAAATAATGATAGTTAAAATGGAGAAAATAAGTCTACTAAATTGTTTTCATGGTACTTTGTTTTCATTATTAGATTCCCTTTTATAGAAAAACGGGAATCCAGAGTCTGTACCTGAGATGGATTAATATATTTTGAAAGCTTGGCTAAAGAAAGGAACAAGAAGGACTTTCACTCAAATCACAAATAATGTAATTAAATGTGATTCAGGGACAAAGCAAGTCCAGACATTCCTTTCAACCAGATCACCAATAAGAAAAGGACAGAACCAAAAGAACTGAGTATGAGCAACAAGAGCAAATGAGAGAAACAGAACAAGACTTGGGTGGCCTTAAAATTAACCACATTTATTATTAATGTGGCATCTATATCTCGGTGGCATGAATGAGCTGTTAAGAGCACAGATAGTCAGGACATTGTGCAACACAATTACACATCAAAATACATTTAATTTTCACATATACCCACTCTGAATATATTAGACTCTGGATGTTACCTCCAGCTCTTCTACCACTGCTGATTAAAGAACTGAATCTTAATGTTTACCACCATGACCTCCTGGGAGAATTATATGTAGGTTTCAGTCTTAAGATCACTAGCTCCTGATTCAAAGTCCAAGGTGGATATATTTTATCCGCCTACCTAGGTCTTATGTTTGCACCTTAACTCCAAGGGGGGCTTGGAAAGAACAGTCATTTTCAGGTTTTATAATGAAAAAAGTATGTACTCTACTGCCAGCAAGGCTCATCAGATGGAGAACTCCCCAAAAATCTAGAAGGGAGTTAAAATATTGCCCAGTTGAAGAGAAAAAGAATGAGAGTTCCAGTTGTGGCTGAGCAGTACCAAATCTGACTAGCATCCAGGAGGACGAAGGTTCAATCCTTGGACTTACTCAGTGGGTTAAGGTTCTGGTGTTGCCATTAGTGTGGTGTAGTCACAGACATGGTTCTGATCTGGTGTTGTTGTGGCTGTGGCATAGCCAGCAGCTACAGCTCCAATTCAACCCCTATCCTGGGAACTGCCATATGCCACAGGTGCGGCCCTAAAATAAATAAATAAATAAAAAAGAAAAAGAATGGTAAATGTTACATGGTTAAAGTAAAATCCATCCTTGCCACACCATAAGCCCACGGATCTATGGCTGAAGCGAGTGGAAATTCATATCACATACAGCATCCATATGGCAGGTTTTTTTCCATTTGGATATTAAGAACCTCCTTCGAAAAGGACCTATTTTTTGTACTTTAAGCCTATTTTGAAAGATCTATGAATTTTCACAAAATGTCTTGTCATTCATCTTTTAATTCTATCCCTGAACTTTCCCACATATCATTAACAGCTGTCCATGAATACTGCAGATCTTAACTTCAGCTCATCACAGCGAAGTGTAAAAGATATGTCACTCAAAATTTTGCCACAGGGGGTGTATTCTATTTCCATTATCCTTTAGAACCCACCTAAGTAAAGATTTCTACCACAGAATTGGATTATCAGCTGCTATATACTTATGTCATGGAGCCATAAAGCAGACTAAAATATTTTTCTTTTTAGTCAACTGGTTGTAAGAAATTCTCTGGGAGGCCATCTGTGACATTGACTGAAGTTGAGAGAGTGATGGAACACGAAGAGGCTCATTTCAAAAAAGAGTCACTAGGTCATGCAAATTATATGTGCTTCCAGAACTTCTTTGGACCAAATTCCATCCATTAGACTCTTACTAATTGGCATATCAGATTTTATGGGTAGATGTGTCAGATAACCCATACTTTACAAGCTCAGACATGTCTTCATATTAGCCATAAATAATTCAACTTATATCTCCAAGGGATAGGAACAATTTTTGGAGGGGGGTTTTCCCCGTGGCATGCAGAAGTTCCCAGGCTAGGGATTGAACATGAGCCACAGCAGTGATAAAGCTGAATCCTTAACTGCTAGACCACGGGGGAACTCCATGAACTTTTTTAAGTGAACACTAATACTTTATATCATCAAATATCCAGTTTCAAATTTCTCCCACTGCCACACACATGTATTTTAAAGTTGGCTTATGTCCAAACCGGTTCTACATATTGCATTAGAACATATTTTCTTAGAGTTTAAAGTCCAAAATAATTACCCATTCTTTTCTTCTTTATTTGTCGAAGAAATCAGATCTTTTGTGGAATTATATCATATATTTATTATATATTATATGTTTTTACTATATAATGGAATGTGCCCAAATCCAGAGATTGTATACAAATGAAAAAAAAATACAAATCATCTGTAATTAAAATATTCAAGAAAATGAGATATTGGCATAATAACTTCCAAAAATATCAAGGATCTTTTGAATCCCTAGAATGTATTTAATGTGTTAGAATGCATTACTGTCATCATTTTTCTTGATATCAAATTTCCCCATATCTAGCCAGTGGAGGTTTCTTCAAGTTGGTTCTTTATGTACTTTTTAATAAGACAAAGATAGTCTTTGAGGATATTCTGCTTTCTTGATGACAAAATGTTCTAGTCTTACATAGTATATTTTCTGACACAACCAGTCATACCTTCAAGGATTCCTGTTTTTTCTTGTTGAGACAAAGTATACTTCTATGTAACAAATTACAAAAAGCTAGTGACTTCACACACACACACACACACACACACACACACACACACGTATAATTTTATACATATAAATAAAACTATGTCTATATTATAGATTCCATAGGTCAGAAATTTGGGCATGACTTAGCTGAGTCATCTCTTTTGGGTATCACAAGATTGAACTCCAAGATTCAAGCTGAGCTGCATTATTATTTGGAGGCTTGACTAAGGAATAATTTGCTTTCAAGCTCATTGAGGTTATTGGCTGAAATCATTTTCTTATGTCTGTATGATTAAGGGCCCCACCTTCTTACTGGCTGTTGGCTGGATGTCACCCGCAGGTCCCCACTCTATGGCCCTCTTTATGAGTGGTTCACATCACTGCAACTGGCTTCTTCAAGGCCACAGAAGAATCTCTCTCACAAAAGTCAGATGGCATGGAATTTTATATAAGGTAGTGTGATCATGAGAGTGATATCTCATCATCTTTGTCCATTCTATAGACTAGAAGCAAGTTACATATTCTGCTTGCACTCAAGGTAAGGGGGCTACACAAAGGTGTGCTGCATTAAGGACCCCACTAGGGTTTGTCCACAAGACCAGTCAAAACCTGGGTATTTGTGATAATTGTTGCTTCTGAGCTGATCAGTGCTTTCAAGATTTTTAGTGGACTGAACAGTTAATTTATTTGAAAGAGAAAAGTACATGGGGAGTTTATTAATTATGCTCACTGTCTTAGTCTATCAGGGCTGATGTAACAAAATGCCATGGACTAGTTAGCTTAAAAACAACACAAATTATTTCTCCTAGTTTTGGCGGCTGGAAGTCCAAGACCAGGGTGCCAGCATGGTTCTAGTGAAGGCCTTCTTCTGAGTTGCGGATCACCAACTTTTCACTATTCCCTATATATGTATGCTGGGAAGGGCAAGAGAATTCTCTCAGCCCTCAGGCCTCATTTATAAGGACATTAACCTCATTCATGAGGTTAAATCTCACTAATAATCTCTCCCAGAGATTCAGATCCATCTTCCACAAACACTAAAAATGAATTAATTTAACTGGCCATTCGTACTCTCATTCCATGGCTCCACAGGAGGAGTGGAAATTATATAGAATGCAACTTTTCCCAGTCTCACCACCCAACTCTAATAGATTCCTCAGGGGAGGTGGTGAATGTTCATGGTTTTGTTGGAAACTAACCAATTCCAGAATATGATTACAGGGCTCCTCAGAGAATAATGCCCTTAAATTCTTAGACTGGTTGTTAAATCTACCACTTATTTATATTATTGTACATTCTCTTATGTGATGGCCTAAATATTTTCTTTTAGCATGTCTTATGCTATTTCTAACATTAAAACAAGCATCCTTTATACATATCTCAACTACCACATTTATTTTCGGTAAAATTTTCAAATATACTAATATTTATTTCTGGGCACTGTATACTCAGCCAGTGATGTCTTATTTATCTACTTGGTTTTTATTCTTTTAATTTTGTATTATAAAACATTTAGAAAGTACAGACAGCTATATAGTTAAATCTATAACCCATCACTCCAACAATGATCAATATCCTGAACTTCTTGTTTTATCATTCAGACATTTTTAAATGCTAAAAAGCAAATCCTAGATATCAAAGAATTTCACATGTTAGTATTTAATTGTATCTTTTTTTTTTTCTTTTTAGGGCTATATCTGTGGCATATGGAAGTTCCCAGGCTAGGGTTAGCATTGGAGCTGCAGCTTCCGGCCTATACTACAGCTCACAGCAATGCCAGATCCTTAGCCCAATGAGCAAGGCCAGGGATAGAACACATATCTATCCCTGAGTTAGTTTCACTACCACTGAGCCACAGTGGGAACTCTCTGTTTCTAAGAGATAAGGATGTTTACAAAATATACCACGATACCATCATCACATCCCACAAAATGAACAATTACACATCATTTCTTAATTTATCTAAAATGTATCCCATTTTCCCCAATTGTATAAAAATGTGATTTTGATTTTGTTTTTGCAGTCAGTTTGTTCAAATTAGGGTCCAAACAGACGTCCAATTTTTTATTGATATGTATCTTAGTCTTTTAAAATTTATGACAGCCCTTTCTCATTTTTTTTTGTGCTTTTACAAGTCAAAACTGGGATATTGGTTTTCAAGAGTGCCTTTGATTCTTAATTTGAATGATTGAGTCTTTGTGGAATCATTTAATGTGATCCTCTCTTCCTTGTTTTTCTATAAATTGCTATCAGAGGCTTGATTATATTCATATATCAATCTTTAGCAAGAAAACTTCACATGGAATGCTGTTTATTTCCTATTGTTTCACAACATAAGCACTAAATGTCTATATATTCACTTTTAGTGATGGTAAGGTTCATCAGTGGGTTCAGGTGAAATCAGCCTAACTCTTTATAGAGTTTCCCATCAACTTATCTTCTAATGGTTGAGTAGCCATTGATTATTCATGTATATACCCATTATTTCTTTTGGTGTTTGAAAATAACCTTGTAATTCTATCATTTCTTCTTTCATTAACTGTGATTATTCTATTAAAAAACATGTTTCTTTCATTAGCTTTTTTGCTAGTCTGAACTATATCCACAAAAAGAGGTAAAATAGATACTTGAGTCTTTACCTTTATTTGTCAATATTTAAAACAATGAATTGGTATCATAGCAAACTGTAGAAATGTCCAAGTTTCTTAAACATCAATATGAACTTATATATTTTTTATGTATGTGGTATGCTTCAATTATTTCAATCACTGTGCTTTCTGACACTCAACTGTCCCATAATTGGGCAGTAGGAGTTCCTTCAAGTTGGCACCTATTTCATTCTGCCATGACTCCACTAATATTTACAGTTTTCTTGCATTCAATGAAAAGATATCTCAGGCTCAACTTGGCCTGAAACATTAGTCAGTGTTTCCTGCCCCATATCGGTAATCAACATTCTTTCCCCCAAGAATCCCGATTTGTTTCAGTAGAAAATTGTATTTAGAGAACACAGTCTGGAAGTCAGTGTTCCTTTGAATTATTTACATTAGCCCTTTACTATATATTTGGCAATAAGCAGGGCGGGTATGCACAAAAATAAAATAAGTAGAAACATATTGTTTCAACTGTACTGTAAAATTTACTCTAAATCTTATGAAATTAGACTTTAAATATTCAGCTTGGGAAAGGGTATGATTTGTTTTAGTTGGTTGATAACACAGATACCCAAGGCTCCCATTTTTCTTGGACATAGTTTTTCCAGCTGTTGCTTATATTACACAGCTGTCCTCAGAATTTTCCATTTTCTATAGTACAACATGAAGCCAGATATTTCCAACAGTTCCATTGCTCATGGCTCCCCAGTGAATATATGAACATCCTGCAAATAATGTGACCTAGCACATTGCAAACACATGGATGAAACAATTAACCAAGGAACTGCTATCCTGACTCACTTTTTATTAGTAATTTATTGTCAGTGACAAACATGGATCAATATATGCATGAAGAGTAATTAATATTAAAGGGATACATCATTTAAATAAAATGTGTGGGAGAAGAGAAAATATTTCTGAATATAATTAAAAGTGGTATGTGCTCTATATTTAAATAATCAAAGGAAATTATCAACCTACTAGAGGCTGTACACAAATATCTTTTTCAAAATTTGAACACGTGATCCACCTGAGCCAAGAGGAAGAATGGGGAATGGATGGACTTCCTGGAAAGCACTGTATCCCTCTGTGGTCTGGTACATTAACTGTTCTAGTGTGCTTTGCATTCAGCTGCAAATCCTTGATGGCAAACAAATTAATGTGATAGGAAAAATTTCATAGGGACCTACATGAATTTATATTGTACTTACATCACCCTCCATTTACCAAGTGCACATGTTCTCATTCATCTTACAGAAGCATGGGTTGTAAAAGAACACTCTGGGTTTAATTATCCATATGTATTAACCATATGGACAGGTTAGTGCTTGAGCTCACCTTTTCCTTAAGCAGAAGTGCTACAGATTTTATATTCATATGATGAAAATAAATAGATGTACATACAGGTTTTCATCTATGAGGAAATAATTTCCAATCTGGTATATTTCTATTATGAGGTGTGAATGTGATGTTATCCTTTGGGTAGTAGTTATGGGGCAATATTTCATGTCAAAGAGAACTAGAATGTCTTTCTAGCAGACCTTGTAATAAAAATCCTCCAGCATTTCCCTGCCATATAATGAATTGCCTACTTTATATTAAACAAAATTTTGTTAAATAGATGACTTAAAGAATAAAACTCATTAATTAAAAGCTATTATTATCAGTCCCCATTGTATTACTCTAGCTGGTGTCTTTTTATTTTATTTTATATTTTTATTTTTTGGTTACATTTGCAGCATGTAGAAGTTCCTGGGCCAGGGATCAAACCCATGCCATATCAGTGACCTGGGCTGCTGCAGTGGCAATGCCAGATCCTTTACCCACTGCACCACAAGGGAATTCTTGACTTCTATTTAAATTACCATGTTCAAGGTAATATTTTAAGATATTTTCCTGAAATAGATTCTTAGTCACTTTTAATTAACAGAAATTTAAAGTCTTATAAAAAACATTTATTATATCACTAAAATAATTATGTTAAGCTTCAAAATTGTGGAGTATTAATTGCTATTTTAATTTGGTGAATTTGAAGCAGCAGTAACTACCTGGTGATACTCATCTCTCCAGAATGTTCAGGAACATTGTACAGTAGTAGAAAATATGGATGAGCCAGACAAGAACTACAGAAAAGGCAGAGAGAGATTAGAAAACCAAATTAAATGGCATTCAGGTTCCCTACTGAGTTGTGAATAATGCAGAAGAAATGTAAACAAGAGGAAGTCTTGTGGATACTACATGACAGTTAAGATCCTGTTGACATTGAGTTTCAGCCTATCTTTTGAAAACAATTAATTGCAAATACCAATGAACTTTTATTTAGCACAAACAAATGGACAGAGTGCTAAAGCTAAATAGGAGGCAGGGTGGGATCAACATGGCAGAGTAGAGAAACCCAGAATTCACCTCTTTCCACAGGCACACCAAAATTACACCTAATTACAGAGTGATTATCTAAGAGAATGACTTGGATTCTAGTAGAAAACATTTTGCACAACTAAAGATACAAAGAAGGATCCACAATGAGATGGGAAGGAGGGTCGAGATGCCACATCTCTGAGTTGGCAACCCACAGACAAGAGGGATATTACAACCACAGAGGTCCTCTCCAAGGAGAAAAGTGTCTGAGTCCCATATCAGGCTCTCCAATCCAAGGGTCCTTTATCAGGAAGGTGAGATCCCAGAAAGTCTGTCTCTAAAAATCAGTAGTACTTATGTTCAGGAACTTTTAAAGACTATAAGGAAGAGGCTCGAACTCTTAAACGGTGTTTGCAAAACCTTGCATGCTCCAAGTTACAGTGCAGAGGCAATAGTTTAAAGGCACTTGGGTGATCCACTTGCTGATCTTGGAGAGATTCCTAGAAAAGTAGGAGGCAGATAAGACTATCCCTAGGGATAGAAACATTAGTGGCATCATTTTGAGGATCTTGTTCTGAACTGACACAGGTACTTGCAAGCGGAGTTATGGAATTTTCTCTCTAGATTATTAGCTGGGGGCTTGTCATCCACCAGTGAACCTGCAGCTGCTGCCCAGTGCCAGGCATGCAGTCAGCCAAGCTGGGCCCTGACTCACCTACCAGAGTATCTGCCACAACTGCATGAGGCAAGGCCTCACAGCCAGCTGGGACAGGAGCCAGCCATCCTTATCAGCCCACCCACAGTATTTGACTCTGCCAGAACCAAAGTGAGCATGCAGCTGATACAGGGGACACCACTAGAGAATCTATCTCCGGTAGCCAGAGGGAAACATGCTACTGGACCCATAGGACATCTACATAAGGCCACTTCTTCAAGATTGGGAGATGTAACAGACCTAAATGATACATAGAAATAGACACAGAAATTTCAGCAAAATGAGAGAGAGAGGATGTTCCAAAAAAAAAAAAAAAAAAAAAAAGAACAAGACAAAAGCTCATAAAAAAAAACTAAACAAAAAAAATGAGATAAGCAATGTAACCAATAAGTAGGTTAAGATATTAATTATAAAGAAGCTCACTGAACTTGGGAGGAAAATAGATGAACAGAGTGTGAATTTCAACGAAGAGTTAGAAAAAATAAAAGGGACTGGTGAGAACTGAAGAATATTGTAACTGAAATGAAAAATACACCAGAAGAAATTAGCAGCAGATTAGGTGATGCAGAAGAACTCATAAGCTACATGGAAGATAAAATAGTGTGAATTACCCAAATGGAACAGTAGAATAGAAAAAATTCAAAAAACAAGGAAAGTTTAAGAGACGTCTGAAACATAAAGCAAACCAATATTCACCTTAAAGATGTTCCAGAAAGGGAAGAGAGAAAGAAAAGGGCAAAAGTGTATTCCATGAAATTATCAATGAAAACTTCTCTAACCTAAAGAAGAAAACAGACATCCAGGTTCAGGAAGCACAGAGAATCTCAAACAAGATCATCAGAGAGATGCACAGTAAGACATATAATTCAAATAGCAAGCGTTAAAAATAAATAGAGAATTACACAAAGGAACCCAAACACAAAGGAAGCAAGAATATACAATGGAGAAAGATCAGCCTCTTCAATAAATGATGTTGTGAAAACTGGACAGCTAAATGCAAAATAATAAAACTGGACTACTTTCTCACACCATATACAAAAATAAACTCAAAATGAATTAAAGATTCAAATGTAAGACTTGAAACCCTTTTTAAGAAGAAAACACACACAGCAAGTTCTTTGACAGCAGTCTCAGCAATATTTTTTTGGATCTGTCTCTTCAGACAAGAGAAACAAAAGCAAAAATAAACAAATGGAACTAAAATAAACTAAAAACACCTTTGCAAAGCAAAGGAAACCATCAATAAAATGATAAGGTTGCCTACCAAATGGGAGATGATTTTTGCGAGTAATATATTCAATAAGGAGTTAATATTCAAAATATATGAACAACCCATGCAGCACAATATAAAAAAAGTCAATTAAATAATGGACAGATAAACCTGAATAGACATTTTCCAAAGAGGACTTATATATGGACAATTGACAAGTAAAAAGATGCCCAACATCATTAATCATCAAGGGGATGCAAATCAAAACCACAGTGAAATATCACATCACACTTGTCAGAATGGCTGTTTTCAAAAAGGCAAGAAATTCTAAATTTGGGGGAGGATATGGAGAAATGGGACCCCTCATGCCCTGTTGTTAGGGCAGCCAGAATAGAAAACAGTATGGAATTCCTCAGTGAACTAAAAATAGAACTACCACATGATCCAGAAGGTCCATTTCTGGGTATTTTTTCTAAGAAAACAAAAATGCTAATTCAAAAAGATAATGCACCCCCATGTTCATAGCAGTACATATTTATAATAACCATGATATGGAGCAACCTAAGTGTCCATCAATGGATAAATTAATAAAAAGACATATTATGAACCATAAAAAAGAATGAAATCTTGCCGTTTGATACAGCATGGATGGATGTAGAGAGTATCATGATAAGTGGAATTAACCATAAAGATAAAGACAAATACCATATGATTTCACTTACATTTGGAACCTAAAAAACAAAACAAACAAAAAGATTCGAAAACAGACTCAGAAACAAAGAACAAATGGGTGGTTGCCAAAGGTTGGACAAAATAGCTGAAGGGAACTAATAGCACAAAAACTCCAGCATAAAATAGTAAGTCTCAGGTTGTAATAAAAAAACATAAACAATCTGGTCAATAATATAGTAAAATTTTAAGGGGAAAAATGATTAGTAGGATTATTGTGGTGATCATTTCATAATGTGTTTAAATGTTGAATCACTCTTTTGCACACATGAAACCAGTGTAATACTGTCTATGAGCTACATTTTAATTTTTTAAAAAAGCTAAAGAGAATATGTTAAGTAAGTACAAGAGTTCCCATTTTGGTTTAGTGTTTTAAGAACCTGACATAATGTCTGCGTGGATGCCGATTCGATCCCTGGCCTGGCTCAGTAGGTTAAGCATCTGGCATTGCTGTGAACTGCAGTGTAGGTCGCAGATGAGGGTGGGATCTGGTGTTGCTGTGGCTGTGGTGTAGGCCAGCAGCTACAGGTCTGATTAGACTGCTATGGGAGAACCTCTGTATGCCACAGATGAAGTCCTTAAAAAAAAAAAAAAAAAAAAACTAGGTAAGGAAGTACAAAAATTAATTTTGTCTTAAAATATGGAAGGTAGATTAAAATGTGCTAGATTTGGTGTATTTGTCACTTTATACAATTAAAACTTAAGCATTACCGATACCCTGAAAAGAAAGAAGCATGTCCACTGTAGGGAACTCTGGGGAAGATGAAGCACATGGATATTCCCTTTCTCATTTTTAGATGTCCTCTCATTTATTGGTATCCCTTTTCATTTCTCCTTGACATGAGCTAGAAATAAAGATTATGCAAATATATGTTCTTCCTTTTTTAGAAATCTGTGTATCTTCATTGTCCACATGGTAAAACCTCATGATGACTATCATACAAGCTTTACAATTTTCAGTCAAAAGAAACTGTTAGGAATGAATTCAATATTATAATCCACATAGCGTTGTGTGAAGGGGAAAAAAGAGCCTTGGTACCAGTACCTATTTTTAATTAGGAAAACACACCAATTTCTTTCTATCCCAATCCATTTTTCCATAAGCTCTTGAATGCTGCCTGTTAAGTGGGTGCTCTGGGAAATTAGATTTATTTTCCCAGTAAGAGTTAAACTATAAGTGAGGCAGGAAGGCAAAATGGAAGAATGGTTGTTGATGTCCTTAACAAAAGAATTCAAAAATGAGTGTCAATTAGTTCTAGGATGAAATCAGCACACAAACAAGCTATTTTGACAATGTGTGACAAAGACCAAGAAAAGATTTTACAAAGGAGTATTCAGAAAACTGGGCCATTGGCAGAGGCAGAGAAATAACCTTGATACAGCAAATGCTGTTTTATAATTGTTCTCTTATAATTACACATTTAACAATAGCTGCTCTCTTTCTTACCTGGCTGAAGCCTGCCTAGCCTGTTCACCTTAAATTATATTAAATAATAAATAGTATTTATATAAATAACAATTAAAAGAATAATTAACAGAAGGTGAAAAGCATCACATTATTTTTAAAATTTTTATAAAACCAGGATAACAATTCTTGTGGTCACTGAACAAGTCCCATATCTGTCTTACTATTTTATCTATCAATAAATCAACCCATCTATCATATATTTATCTATCAATACTCCACTGTGCTTCAATAATTAAGATATTCTAAAAATATAAAAAACATTTTAAAAATACATAAATTATACATATAATACCATAATTACTTTGAGAAAGCTAGATCTAACTTTTGTTCCAAATAAGAATAAGTTTCAGAATAATTAAGTTGTGCTAACTCCTGAATAAATGTGACATATTCGTCTAGGTGGTCCAAATCCTTCTGCCAGGATAGAGAAAAAAACATTAGTTTGGAGGTTATCTGGCTGACAGGAGATAGGGATACAAGTTAAGTTTCTAAATATAGTATAATATGTGAACAAATGCAACAACCTCATCTTCATATTAAATTATATAAGAAACAAGGGCAACTGTATTTCACAGAATGATGGTGCATGATTTATGAACCTTTTGATGCATCTGTGGTCTCAGCTAGAAGAGCAGTGATCACTCATCAGTCAGTGGACTGAATTTCAGAGGAAAAAAATTATTTCTTTATTGTATCGGTAGTCTTTTAGTATTTATTTTGAGTCCTGAAACAGGTACATTATGGTCTTGGAGATCAAAGGCAAAGTCTCTAGAGTTACAATAATTTATAAATTGAGCAAATACAGATACAGATTATGAAATGACATGCATGAAAGAGAAATCTTACTAATAATTTCAGAGGTATAGGTTATCAAAAAAAAAAAGAAAAGCATCAATGTGGCAGGAAGAGATTTGAGACATCCTATGAGCTTCCAAGCAGTAGTTTAATTTTGTTGCTAAAAAATGTACATTCCTGGAGTTCTTGTCATGATTTAGTGGTTAATGAACCTGACTAAGATCCATGAGGATGCAGGTTTTATCCCTAGCCTCACTCAGTAGGTTAAGGATCTGGCGTTCCGGTGAGCGGTGGTGTAGGTCTCAGATACCGCTCTGATCTGGCGTTACTGTGGCGGTGGCGTAGGCTGGCAGCTATCACTCCTATTTGACCCCTAGCCTGGGGACCTCCATATGCCATGGGTGCAGCCCTAAAAAGACAAAAAAAAATGTACATTCCTCCTTTCTATATGGACGTGTGCTCTCTGGTCCAGAATAATGGATGAGGGCTCTGCATGAGGTGTGGCAGTGTTCTTCACATGGTAAGGAACATTTAAATTATTTAAGTTATGAAACATTTTTTATATTCCAAGAGATTTATATAGCTTATGTGACATTCTCTAGATATCTATGCCTCATAGAGTCTGGGTTTATTTATCATCAATAATCCTTTAGTTAGGGGCATCTGAATAAGGGCATTCAAAGATAAGGTTATTTCTCTTAGTAATACTATTACTCTATTTACCTAAAGGTTCAAAGATCAAAGCAATAAGACTGGGTAACTTTTTACCCTCCCCCCAAAGAATTCCTCCACTCCCTGAAAAGGGAACAAATGGATTGCAGGCCAACTGTTTGAATTCTTTCAGTGAACTAATGTATTCAGGAAGATAGACAAGGACAATTAACGTTGTGATACTCTGTGCTTGGCCTGGAATCATGTTAATGGTAGCCAGTGTTTATTGAGTGCTTCACTTGGGCAAGGTACTACTTCAGATGCCTCTCAATCATTAGTTCATTTAGTCCTCACAGCAATCCCATATAGCAGGTACAGATAAAACTAAGGAACAAACTGTTTAGGAAACTTGTCAAAAGTACACACAAAATAAGTGGTAGAGCCTGAAATCAAAGTCTGGCAAAACGTCTACACAGCCCACTCATTCAACTAAATGTACACTAACTTAGGCTGCAACAGAAATTCTCAGTAGAACATATAACCCATGCTGGCACATGGAGGAGCTTGATAAAAGATTTCTATAGCAGATGCTGCAGGACTCAAGCTTTGAATAATGGCAGTTGACTAATAGGAGGGGGAAAGGCAAAGGGAATAACTTTTACTGAAGGTTTATTCAACTTTAATAATTGCTTCTATCTTTAGGCCTGTTTCCAAAGGCAAGGATTTTATATTTTTCTGAGAAGTCTTAAAAAATAAACACATCTTCTGTTTTAACCTCCCAAACCAAATAAATATTCAAATCATTAAATGTTTAAAATAGACACCAAAAGATATGCTTCATTTAATCAGATGTTACAAGATAAGTATAAACTAAATATTTCTAAATAAGCTAGAGAACCATGTAATTAAAAACAACCCTCCCAGGGAAGGATGTGATAATGGTATAGGAAGACTATGAGCTCACCTCCTCCCATGGACATATTGAAAATAAATCTACATATAGAAAAATTCCTCCTGATAAAGGCCTGAGGACTAATTGAACACTATTTCGCAAAGAAGGACCACACAGAAATTAGTGGAAAATATAGAGATGCTGTATCCATGGGAACCCCCACCCCATATCAGGGAAACCTGCAATAGGGAGGGATATAGCTGAGGGGCCTGATCACGGACTTGCCAGCCTGCCCTGGGATATAGGGGAAAAAAAAGGCAACTTAAAGGGCATCTAGACTATACAGGCAGTCTATATTTACCAACCTTGGAGCTTCTGCCAAATGAGCATGGAATTGCTAGAGCACCCCCTGGAGTGGAGGCACTGGAATGAGTTATTGTTAGAGTTCCCTCAGGACTATCCCCAACTGCACTGCTCCAGCTCCAGCCGCAGCTGTCCCTCCAAGGAGGCCAGGGTGCAGCATGCCCAGGAGAATACCTCTTTCCTGGGATCCCTCCAGCCCCAGCCGTTCTGCCAAAGCCACCAGACACAAGCAATCTACACAGGAGATGCTCCCACACAAGGCCATTCCTTCAAGACCAGGAGAGGTAGCTGTTTTGCCTAATTCGTAGAAACAAAAACCAAAAGTCAAACAAAATGAGGAAACAGAAAAATATGTTACAAATGAAAGAACAAAATAAAACTCTGGGGAAAAGATACCTCATAAAATGGAGATAAGTAATTCATCTGATAGAATTCAAAAAGAAAAAAAAAAAAAAAAAAACAGTCATAAGGAGGCTTATGAAACCAGGAGAAGAATGGAGGAACTCAATGAGAACTTCAACAAATACTTAGAAAATGTAAGAAAGGATCAATCAAAGTGAAGAATACAATAACTGAAATAAAAAATAAATAACTGAAATAAAAAAAAAAATAACCTAGAGGGAATCAATAGCAGAGATGAAACAGAAGAACAGAAAGGCAATCAGAAAGGATAGTGGAAACAGAAGAACAGAAAGGCAAACAGAAAGGATAGTGGAAATCAAACAATCAGAACAACACAAAAAGAAAGAAAGAAAAAAAGAAAGGAAGAAGGAAATAAAAAAAATTTTAGTTAGAAAAGTTTTGATCACCTCTCAGACAACATCAAGCATACATAACATTCACAGAAACTTTATAGGCCAGAAGAGAATGGCAGAGGACATTTAAAGTGCTGAAAGTAAAAAATTTAGAGCCTTAATGTAATACACCACATTAACAAAATAAAGGATTAAAAATTATAGGATCTTCTCAATGGATGTAGAAAAACATTTGAAAAAATTCAACGTCCGTTTATGCTAAAAACTTTCAACAAAGTGGGTAGCGGGAGATCATATCTTAACATAATAAAACATTGTTGTAAGAAATGAAGACAGTAAAAACAAATGAAGAGATATGCCATGCTCATGGATTGGAAGAATTAATACTAAGATGATCATTCTACTCAAGGCAGTCTACAGATTCAATGCAATCTCTATCAAAATATTAATGGTATTTAAAAAAAACTTAAAGAAATAATTCTAAAATTTGTATGGAACCACAAAAGAATCCAAATTTTCAAAAAAAAAGAAAAGAAAAGAAAGAAGTCTTGAGCAAGAACATAGAAGGTCTTACACTCCTGATTTCAAACTATACTACAAAGCTACAGTAATCAAAGCAGTATAATTGGCACAAAAACAGACATACAGATTAATGGAACAGAATAGACAACACAGAAATAAAGCCACACTTATATGGATATAAGTATTTTATCCCATAGATGCATACATATTATTTTCTCCTATTACTTGGCCTCCTTGTTTATTTTCTTAAACATATATTCAAATAACATGTGGATTAATTTTTAAGGAATCTAATTTTGAAATTTTTTCTATTATCTCTTACTGTATTCTGTATAAGGCTTTTTTACCTATTCTAAAGACAAGAAGATATTCCACGTTTTCTTCTTTAGTTTCCCAGCTTCATATTTATTTCTACTATATAATCAGGATGAATTTTGTATAATTTAGGGCTTGATGTTCACTCATTTTGCAATGAATATACAATGGTTATATTTCCACTTATTGAGTAGATTTTTTTCCCCCAGTTGAAGATGTAACTACAAATTTGTTATTATTTTTCAAGTGTGTTTGTTATTTTATTACCTTTGATTTTAGATAAATATTTACAATCAACTTTTCAAATTCTGTGAAAAATGTCCTGCTGAAATGTTGATTAGGATGGCAGTGAAATTACAGATCAATGGGGGAGGTTTTACAAGATGAAAAGGATTATGGAGATGAATGACGGTGATGTTTGCCCAATATTATGAATATATTTAATACCACTGAAGTGTATAATTAAAATTGTTAAGATTTTAAATTTTATGTTACTCTATTTTCCAATGATAAAAAATTGAAGAAAAATAGACTTTTAGATAATTGATGTATCTAAAATTCTCTCCCTCATTCCAAATATTGGTCTCCAGGTTGTGATCATGTAGCCAAGGTCTTCTTTTGCCTATGATTCTTGTTTTATTCTTCCTTTCACCCCCAGTTTCCTGTTTATTTCTAATTCAAAGCATTTGTCTTTTCTTATGGCAGATTTTTCTCTTGCCTTCAAAATCTCACTTTCCACTTCTAAATGACTTCCAAGATATTTTCCTCCAACAAACACAATACACGTTTAGGAAAAATTTTACATCAATTGTTAAGGTAATACATCTTATACCTCTCTACAAATGCATTGCTGTTTATTGTATTTCTCAGAATGAAGGTGAACATGGCTGGACTGATTATTCTAGCATGGTTTCTCACCATCAGAATGAGAAGCATATGTGAGCTCTGTCTAAATAGGGGATTTGCCAAGGCACTCGTTTCTCAATCATAAGTTATTTGGCTCAAGGAAGCCTTCTCTATCAGCACGTTCTGAAGAAGTGATCTTTCCTCTTACAATTATGAGAACTTAAAAAAAAAAAAAACCAGTGACAATAGACATATTGTAACCTATCTCATATCTTAAAAACTTTATGTTTAATTTAACTATCCAGTCAACAACTTAATTTGACTTTCTATATATTGTAGATAGAAGACACAATGAGTGACAATGTCATTTACATTTACTGCACTGGGAAATGTTATCCATGGACTATTCCGTTAAAACGTGTCATCTTTGGCATTGTTCTGCATCAATTGACTCACCCTTTCAAAGCTAGAGTGCAAATATTTCTAAGTTAATTTATCAGTTCTCTAAGGAGTTAAATGATACCTTTTTTTCCTCTTACATTTAATCCACTTCCTATTCCTATTTATTTCAAAAGAGTTCCAAAATTATTCTGAAGTATTTTGATTTTATTTATATCTCTAACTTGTCACCAGAGGGACACTCTGGTAATATTCA
Organism: Sus scrofa; assembly: GCF_054392235.1. Taxonomy (NCBI): domain Eukaryota; kingdom Metazoa; phylum Chordata; class Mammalia; order Artiodactyla; family Suidae; genus Sus; species Sus scrofa. The sequence goes on along the minus strand of NC_139397.1, from coordinate 107,775,843 downwards.
TAAATTGTTGCTTCTTTTCAGTCGGGGAAAGTGAGGTTTCTAGAGGGAATAGCTACCTTCAAGGAGTTAATAAAGTAATTTTTAATTAGGTCCAAATAACTTGCATTTCCCTTAAGCTATTTTCTTAGAAAAGTTTGCATGGTGCATTTATAACAGCAAGCTATACAAATTTTTTAAATAAACTTTTCTCCTTGTCTTTCTTTCTTTGTCCTGTTGTTATGAAATACATTCTGTGCCTATCCAGCTGTGCTGGCTGTGTGTCAGTAATATGAGTCACTGACTGATGTTCTCAACACACGAACAGGAATTAACACACACAAATAAAAGATACTGCTTTTGGATTTTGTTTATAGCCAAACATCAGGGAAAGGAGGCAACTGTTTGATTTTCAATGAGGTATGATTAACTGTATCTTTTACTATCTGTCAATGACATTGATATTTTTGGTTAGTTGTGGTAGATCCCAGAGTTGGAATTGGAACAGGGAGAGAAATGGTCTTCAAAGATATCTCTTGATTGTATTTTAGCTAGGAAATTCCTTGACAATGTTAGCAAACATTTTTATTAAAATGTTGCAAAAGCAAAACAACACTGATAAAGTATTAACTAAATATGGGTTTCTCAAATCCACCCAGCCATTTGGTAACAGATGTGTGTATTTCTTCCCGTCCTTCAGTCTCTTTCTCTGAGTTAATTAGAATTACAGGATCTAGAGAGAATCTTATAAATTGTATTTTTACAGACAGGAAAACCAAATTCCAGTAATCTTGCGGGGTTTGGTCAGCTCCATACAGATACATTTTGTCAGAATCAAGGCTAGCATTCAATCTCATAACCAAGTTCACTGTGATTTCCAGTACCCTCCCTCCAGAGCTCCATCTTTCCCTGCTCTCATCACCAGCAAAGAAAATAACTCAGCAAAATGCTGGTGGTAGTTTTTAGTTAGTCCTACATTGTCTAATAATAATTAAATAAAATTATTAGTTGACCCATGTCACCAACTTGCACTGGGATTGAGGTAGGTTAAACAATACGATAGGACTCAGAAGTTTCTAATTAGAGAACAATTGTACATCTTATTGCCAATCAGAAGAGATTCATAAACATATTCTCATGCCTTGTAGATGAGAAAGCTTTAATAAAGCCAGTTGGCTAAAACAGTACTTTTTTCCCCCTCTCTCTTTCTCCCTAAGGAGGAGAAGGGTGAGAAGGAGTCCAAGGGCAAAAGTGAATCTGAGGATGAAGTAATGCCACGTAGCTTCTCAGGAAAAAAAAAAAAAAAACTCAGTCCATATCTTTCAGAAAAGTAACAAAGGCATAAATCCTACATTCTAAAAGTTTAGGAAGTCGAGTTATCTCTGCAATGTTCTCCAAACTATGTTAGTTTAATCCACTCTACTTTAATTACTTATTAACTACTTAAAAAAAGTTCTAATTCTGCCTTTCATAATGTGGACAATGCTGCCTGGAATCAAGGCTACTTCTGTGTAAAGAACAGGGACATATATTCACTGTGAGAACTATGTAGTTATGTAATTAAATATTTATGTGCTGCATACTTTGTGTGTCGATAAGCATAATTAAATATAGAGTTATCCTTTGAGAACTCAGTATTCCTGCAAATAACAAGGACCAAAAAGCCTTCTACAAGCCCAGTTTCACTGACTGTGTTATGAATAAATGTCTGCCATTTATCTTGTGAGCTCAGATGGTTAAGTACTGTATAAAAATTCTTGACCAAGTAACTATTTTTTTTTGTCTCTGACTCTTTGGAGGGCCCAAATACTAACTCCATTTACTGAGCCTGCTTGGTTAAGGGTTCTGGAGAATTTCAAGAGCATACAACAAAAAACAGTGATGCACTAACTTAGGAATGCAATTTTACAAAGCTGTCATGAAAACAGCAAACCTACTAGAGAAAAGAAAATGTTGTGAAGTATGGAAAGACTGTCTATCTTAGGGAACAAAAGGACAGTGAATATTGCAGCCTTTCTTGCCCTCCTTAACCCAAATGCTTCCCTCCCCCCAATTTAAGAAGAATTAAGAAACAAAGAGAGAGGGAACAGCTTTCATGGGAGAAATGGAAAGGTACAAGAAGGAAAACTGGAACAGTGGTGGAAAGAAACAGAGGGATGGAAGAGAGAATTCTACAGCCTAGAGTAGCTACTAGTGATTGCAGATTTTTTGACCAGGGAATAGAAGATATTTATTGCCTTTTGGCCCAGAGATAACTTTGGCTTAAAAATGCTGAAAGGTGGGGTTGGCACAGAGAGATTGAAGCAGATAGAACATTGCCAAAGACTTATTTTCAACTGTTGGCATTAATAAAGGATTAATGAGCCTGTAGATATGTAGATATTTGCAATCCTCATTCAAAAGATACAAATGCTCAAAACTCTTCAGTCCCATACAAAGTCTGAGTTTCCCTTGTGTCATGTTTTCATACCTTCTCCAGGCCAAACCAGTCTGCCTCTTCCAAATTACTCACTCTTATTTCAGATGATTTGCTTGTGGCTGTCCTTTCCCAGAGAACAGGATTACGGTTTCTTAGAAATGCTGCTTGAAATTATATTTCTCCAGGTAGAAAGTTAGACAGAGATTATGCAAACAGAGAAATGCAAAGTCATGGGAAAGGAGGTGGGGAAAATGTTAGTTAACAAACTGCAGAGTACTGTCTGTGTAATTCCTTACGTCTTCTGTGGCGACAGGTTCACTTCTAGGGAAAACTGCTCCTTTGTTTAGGAAAGCTCTTTAATAGGCTTTGTAGTTATAGGAAATGAAGCATCTATAGGGAGAAGTTAAGAAAATACACGAATTCACTCTGTAATGAAGTAGAGGGTGTTAGCCTTAGAGAAGGTTTTGTCTTTCTTTGTATGACTTGTTGCAGGTGGATTTATTCTTGGTTGTTGGTTAGTGGGGGGTGGGGGAGGAGGGATGATAAGCAGAAAACAGAGACATCAGAAGAGGTCTGTGCCATCAGAGAGGGGCAGGCACAAAAGAGCCCTCTTTTATAGGAATGGCCGAAAAAATTAAGCAACATGATATCTATACCCAGTTTTAACGTGTTTCATGTCTTGTATTATGATTCTTCTCCAACAGGTTCAAAGCTCTAGTACAGTCTTTATACGCACACTAGCTCTGTGTTAATTGGGACTTACAGAATGTTTTATGTCCACATTTGGGAATAAGTGGCGGAGGGGCGGGGAGAGGACAGCATCTGGCATGAACAGTGAGCAATGAGGCCACGGTGATTAAAAGGAAGCCAGGAGTTCAGAATGAGAGATAAGAGTGACCAAGAGACAAGATATATCTTCTGGTAATCTTCAGAAATATGGCAGAGTGCTCTGCACTAGCTCCAGCTACATTAGATGAAAGAGGATCTGGAGACATTTGGATTACCTAGGAAAATATATTACCAAATTATTTCAGGATGTTGAAAAATTAAGTTAGAATTTCTAAATATCTACATATTATGTTTCTAAAGCAATCAATTTCCAGAGGTTTAGACAGCAGATCATTTTCATCAGCATGGACCCACAGAATGGAAGAAGAGAGAGGGTAACCAAAGAGAGAGGATAGTCTGTTGCCCATCGGAGGCAGACTTGGTAGGGATGATTATGCTGCTAAAGGGAAAAGCAAGGGCTGGTTTATTTCAGCCTCAGCCTCAGGCATGCACTTATTCATCTAAGAGGGAAAGGTCTGTACTATCTTTAAGGGCATAATTAAAGGACTACACATATTTGAAATTCACTTTCAGATCTTTCAACTCTTCATAGATAAACACATTTGAAGAATGGGGAAATACTAGAAATTTGAATCTCTGACCTTTAAAAAGAGGAACAAACAAACTTTATGGAGCTTTATATGTAATGAACAAAGAATAAACTAATACTATGTTATTTCTAGATCTAGTAATGAGTAATTATTTTAATATGGTTTTAGATAGCTGATTTGAGAAACCAGTCCCTTGAGAAATCCACCCCTCTCCCCAGCCAGAACCTATACTTTGCACCACTCTATTCTTTGATTAAAGAATAAACTTTTGTTTGCCACTGGAAAAAAAAACAAAAACATCACCCTCAGATTCCTGGAGGAACTTCTGTGGGTGGCTATAAATTGATTCTCGACATCCTGAAGTGACTAATGTTTAATAGATACTTGAACAAATTTATTAATAAACTAATTCAGAGAAAGCTTAATATGTGAATTACTCTAAATATTTAAAGTACTATAAAATACTCAGAAAATATCTTTGGGTTGCTATAAAATGATCAGGGTTATCGAATTATTTCAGGATATTGAAAAATAAAGTTAGAATTTCTAAATATCTGCATATTATGTTTCTAAAATAATGAATTTCCACTGGTGCAAATAATATAAATTCATAGGCATGTATTTACATTTAACATAGTGAGTGATCATAGGTCTCAATAAAATACATCTTGAGAACTGCCGGTAAAGATTATAACAAAGATATTCACTATTATTCTGCACTAAAACCTGCCATATTAAAGAAGTTGACAAATTATTTTGAGACAGAATTATGGGTCCACTGAAACATATAAGGTCCTCTGAAACATAGACGTTTAAGGTGATAAAGACTATTTTTACTTTAGACTTTTATTCCCTAATTATTTTAATCCCAACAAAAATGAAAGAATTATTAGATTCTGAGTCCATAAGTCCCCATTTTCACATCAGCATTTTTGGTTAGAACCTAAAGGGGATTATACTACATCTCCAAACATGAAATATATGTTTTATTTTCCACAACTGTGTACATATTAAGGCTGCTATTTGAACATTAAGGTATCTGGGGAGGAGGGGGATTTCCTGTCATGGCATAGTGGAAACAAAGTCGACTAGGAACCATGAAGTTGCAGGTTTGATCCCTGGGCTCGTTAGTGAGTTAAGGATCCAGCATTGCTGTGAGCTGTGGTATAGGTCGCAGATGTGGCTCAGATAATGGTGCTGTTGTGGCTGTGACATAGGCTGGCAGCTACAGCTCTGATTTGACCCCCAGCCTGGAACTTCCATATGCCACTGGGTGTGGCCCTAAAAAAAAGAAAAAAACAATTCAATATATCTGTATTATAGTTTTTTATATATGTATAAATTATATCTTTTATATTTATTTATATATTACAAATAATACATGAATTTACATTATCATATTACATTAACAATACATTAATACATTATTGAACTGTAAATTGTAGGATATATATTTATACATGCACAAAATATCAAAATAATAAATAATGCTTCTGATGTGTTATTAATATGAGAAAAAATTCAACAGAATTTGGTAAGCAATCTGTTACACATACTTTAACAGAATCATTTGGATATTTGGTGAGTTATGCTTTATTAAAGAAAAAGTTCTTTGACAGAAAGTGGTAAGTTCTACAAAGTAGTGAGAAGTCAAAAACAGTTGTATCCTCCTTTTTTCATTCACCTCAGAGCAGGTTGGGATTTAGTTTGAACTGAAGTCAACAGAATTTGGAGAATAAAAAAATGAATAAAATTTTGAACAGCAAAGAGTATACTAAGAACAAAGTTCTAATATACCCCTGCTCTGGTAAAGCAAGTTTATTATAGATTGAGGCATGGGTGTCAGTTAAAGGACAGATGGAAATGGTAAGGACTGTTATATTGAGGAAGGGAAGAAGAGAATTCCTAGAGTAGGATGGTGTGATCAGATCTCTACGGAGCCTTGCTAAACTATTTTGCCTTTCTTTGCAATCATATTATTCCTTGCCTCTGCCAGAGTGGCAATATGGCCTCTGGAAGATTCATTTTCATTATGTCTAATGGTCTATGAACACGTGTTCTCATGAACTCTTTTCTTACTATTTCCAAAGTTTGGCCCCAGCTCAAATTCCTTCTATTTATGCTCCAGGCTAAAACTAAATGTAAAAAAACAAATATATTATATATGCTCCCAGAAAATGATATAGTGCAGTCCAGTAATCATTTGGCTTTCTGGGGAAAAATAAAAGCATTTTGGATATTAACCATGTGATAAATTTAGGTGTTACTCTTGGACAAAGGTGTCATTCCTCAAATTTTATATTTTATTGTAAACTGGAAAGCTTTGTTTCTAGTTTAAAAAAATATTAAACGAGCAAGTGTAGGCAGAATGAATGGAGTTGGGGGTGGTGCCAAAGGGATGAAAGAGTCCAAGGAAGCTCTTTGTTGCCAAAATCTATAAGCAAAAACTATGTAGCTTCTGTGGTGGTTTCTGTTTCTTTTGAAGAGGGTGAAGGGAGCAGAACCAGCCTCCATGTTTTGCCATCTCTCATTAACCTGAATCTCAGGTCCTGTCCCTCTTCCCCAAGACCTCTGCATTCTAAGAATCTCTTTCTTATTTTCATGGTGCCCTCTCAATTTTCCTGTTCCCTTGATACTGGCCTCTGTCTTGGCCCTAGTGCTCTTGTATCACAGTCATCAGATGAGATGCTGTGGCCTCAGGCTCTGCCTCTCAGCTGCCACAGAAATGCAGAATATACTTTATTTTTCTATAGCAAATCACATGGAAAAGCAAAAGCTCAGGACTCAGATCAAAATAAGTGTGAATTTTTTTCAATCAATCATGTGCAACAAGGCCAAATCAATTCATATACCTGAACCTCCATTTATTTATTTATTTGCTGGTACAGGAGATAATCTGTGTAAAACAGTTAGCATAGTACCTGGCACATACAAGCATTCATTAATTGTTGTGGGCAGTAATAATATGAATAAAATGATTACTATTATTATGTTGTTATTATTTAGATATCTAATCTAATTCCTCATCCAAGGAAGCAGTCTCTCCTACAATCTAATTTCTAGATGATTTATCCAAACTTTTTATTAAACATTTTTAATTGCTAAAAATTTACAGCAGTTTGCTCTGCCCAGCTTACATTCTGGTTCTGCCCACTGCTGCTACATGGGATTGATATACCTAGTCATTATGTTAGAACACATACATACTATAGTTATTTAAAACCATGTGTGTACTTAGTCATGAGCTAGAGATATAAGAAATGAGACAGACATGAGTATTTCAAGGGACTTGCAAACTAGTAGTCAGGAAAAAATTTGTAAGTATTATTAACAGTAGGACAGAGTATAACAGAAGGACAAATATTGTATGATTTCACTTATGTACAGTATCAAAATAGTCAAACTCATAGAAGCAGAAGATCAAATACTAGTTGCCTAGGGTTTGGGGCATGGGGGAGAGGGGTCATTGTTCAAGGGGTATAAACTTCAGTTATGCTAGATGAATAAGTTCTAGAGATCTACCATAGTTAGCAATATGGTATCATGCAGTTCAGTATTTAAGAGGGGAAATTGTGTGTTAAGTGTTCCCACTACAAATAATAATAATAACAACAATAATAATAAACAAATTTAAAATTTTTGTTAAAAAAAGAACTATAGGAATGGTCAATTATCAGAAAGTAGTTTTTAAGGCAGAATGATTCAGTTGCATCTTGAAAGATAAATAGGTTATTCCAAGCATACTGAGTCAAGAGTGAAGACTAGAACAGAATGAGGGGAAATCCTGGCAAAGGAAGCACTATGGGTAAAGACACAAAGAGCTGAGATAAACCTGGTGTTACAAGAGAGTGTGTCACAAACAGTGTCCAGGATCAAAGAGCAAAAGGAATGGGCACAGATAAGGCCAGGAGATTTAATAGAAGTCTTATTCCAGGGAGAGGTAGATGCCATGTTAATGAGTTTGGACACTTTTGCCTAAAGCAACAGAGAACCATGGACTTATTTTAAGCTGGAGAGATTCATGTCAAAATTTCAAAATGTCATTCTGTGCTTGTATACAATGCATTGGAAGGAGGGTGTTAATAAAGACATGGAACAATTTAACCACTTAGAAGTTTGCTTCAGTAATTTCTGGCAACATCTCAGTCCTTGACATGACTTCTGTTGCATAATCATACATGCAACAACATGAGATTTCATGATTTTTTAAGCAACTAAATCACACAGTTCACTTACAAGGAGGCAACAACCAGTCAAAACCCTAAGAATTTTTAGTTCTATTAGCTAACTGAAGACTCACTATTCTCTATTAAGGTAGTTGAATTTAACATGTAGCTATACTAGCTCTTAATTTTGTTGTTCCCACCATCAAGATCTTTTTCCCTTAATTCCTGCCAGAGTTAAGTGTGTTCAAAATTTTTAGAGTGACATAGGATAATATGTATTTAAATATCATTATCATTTTACTGTTAATTTTAGCATTTTATTACTCTTTAACAGGAAGGAAACTGGGTGAAAGAAACTGTAACTATGCAAATTCTTGGGGCTAAAAGTGGCAGAAAGATGCTGGAATTCAGACCTCTGACCCAGGCCCTGTATGTCATTAACTATATGATAGTTTTCAGTCAATGTGCAGTGCATTCCTGCACAGATAACTTATGCTACAAAAATCGCTAATCTTTGTTCTGTCAACTGAAAGGAATTTGGTTTTATAAATATGTGAATATAGATTACGGAGAATTAAAATCTCACATATTTCCCATGGAGAATTACCTTCATTTTAAAATAAAATAAACATCTTATTTTCTGATCCAGTAGGAAAACATTTGGTTCGTTAGTAAAATTTGAACAGGGTATAAGTTGTCAGGTAGAGAAGGAAATTTAAGACCAAAAACTAGTAAGGAAAGAGCATTAGAAATGTAATACTGACCAAATTCAGTTCAAGAAGACTCTAATTAATATTACCTATTCACAATAAAACATGTGTTCCAGACCTCATATATATAGAAAGCAAATTAATTTGGATTTTAATATCCAATGGTCAAAGGTTTTCAAATTATATAATCCACGCTTCTAAGCATACATATATTTTTTTGTCTTTTTGTCTTTTCTAGGGCTGCACGCATGGCATATGGAGGTTCCCAGGCTAGGGGTCTAATGAGAACTGTAGCCACCGGCCTAGCCAGAGCCACAACAATTGCAGGATCCAAGCTGCATCTGAGACCTACACCACAGCTCACGGCAACTCTGGATCCTTAAACCACTGAGCAAGGCCAGGGATCGAACCTGCAACCTCATAATTCCTAGTCTCATTCGTTAACCACTAAACCACGACGGGAACTCCTGAGCATATTTTAACAAGTGTTAATATAATAAAGTTCATTGAAATGTTAACTTTTTGTAATGCCAATGTTATCTCAGCACGTAGCTATAAAACTATAGTTCCAGTTTATAAAGAGATATAAAAATGTTCATTATTATAGGTTAGTAAAAATACGTAAACTTTACAATCTGTAGCTTCTTGAGTTTGACTACTATTTATAAATTTTATATACTAAGCCAAATTCTCTGTATTTCCGTGCAACCCAACCAAACCAAGATAAAGTACCACTCCATACAAAACAAAGATTCGAAAGTCACTCTGCGAGTTCTGTTGTGGCTCAGTGGTGACAAACCCAGCTAGTATCCATGAGGATGCAGGTTCAATCCCTGGCCCCACTCAGTGGGTTAAGGATCCAGCATTGCCATTCCTGAGAGCTGCAGCATAGGTCTCAGACATGGCTTGGATATGGCGTTGCTGTTGCTGTGGCTGTGGTGTAGGCTAGCAGCTGCAGTTTCAATTCAACCCCTAATCTGGGAACTTCCATATGCCCTAGGTGTGGCCCTAAAAAAATAAAAATAAAAAGTCACTCTGAACACAAAGAAGATCAATTCACAAATAATACGGCCAAAGCTGCAAACCTGGTAGTGGCTTAATTAGGTAAAGTGTAGGAGTTTACTTCTGTTCTCCTTTCTATAGCATAACCAAGCATAGCTTTTTAGGAAACTGAGTTAAAATAAAACAAAAACAAACTCAGATATATTCTTTGAAATCACAGAATGACTCACCAACAGTCAGGAACCAGAGATGGAGCCAGGGTTTTGCCAACACTGACAAATTGTATTTAATTTTAAAGTCCATATATCAAGGAAATGATTTCTTTTTAGAACACCAACTTTGCAAATCTCACTACCATAGTTTGGAATTAAAAGTTTTCCACATTGATGCCTAGTATTTTTCATACTGAATTAATGCACGGAACATCTGCTCCTCAATTTAAAAACCACCCACTAATTTTTTACAACTTAGGAAAAAAAATTCCACACTCTTTAGCCTGTCTTTCAAGATTTCTCCATGGTCTGTCCACAACCTATGTTATCAGTCAATTGCTTCTAAAAATTAAAGTCAAACATTTGTATTATCTGGTATTTATGTACATGCCACATACAGTTTGCCTCAGTAGTAATGGACAATTCATGTCTGAGATCTTAACATTAATATGGTCAAACTACAGTCAAGGTTTATTTGTAGTATTCCTACTGATATTTTTAGGGTCTGTAGTGGTTATCTTCTGTTTCATTTCTGAAATGGTAATTTGTATCTATTCTCCTTATTTCTTTGTCAGTCTTGGAGATTTGTCAATTTTATTAACATTTTTGAAGAATAAGCTTTTTGTTTTACTAATTTATCTGTCTCTTTCTCTATATATACATATATATATGTCTTTTTTAGGGCCGCACCCGAGGCACATGGATGCTCCCAGGCTAGGAGTCTAGTTGGAGCTGTAGCTGCTGGCCTACACCACAGCCACAGCGATGCCAGATCTGAGCAGCATCTGTGACCTGCACCACAGCTCACGGCAATGCCAGATCCTTAACCCACTGAGCAAGGCCCAGGATTGAACCTGCCTTATGGCTACAAGTCAGATTCATTTCCACTAGGCTGAAATGGGAACTCCTTCTCTCTATATTTTTTGCTTGTTTTCAATTTCTTTGGTGTCTATCTTACCTTACTTCTTGCTTTGGGTTTATTTTGCTCCTCTATTTCTAGATTCTTGAGATTAGATGATTGATTTGTGACATTATTTTTTCCACTATTATCTTTTTAGTGTTATAGATTTCCCTCTCAGCAATGCTTTAACTGTATCACCAAATTTTTGATATATTGTATCTCATTTTCTTTCAATTTGACCTATTTCTTGATCACCTTGAGACTTCCTTTTTGAGCTCTGAATTATTCAGTAATATGGTGCTTAGTTTTCACATGTTTAGAAGTTTTCTCTTTTATCATTCTATTCATGACTTCTAGCTTGATTCTGTTGTGGTTGGAAAATACTCTATGTATTTCATTTTTTTTTTTTTAATTTGTTGAGGTTTGTTTTATGGCCAGGACATGGTCCATATAAGGACATGACATATGTCACATACTCTACAGAGGTTCACATACTGTTTTCTCTTTCTAATTTTTCAGAGATTGGAACTTTCATTCTTCCTTACTATCTATTGTACCTTTGGTAAGATTACTTTAACATGATCTTTTTATTAGTAAAAATCTTTTAGCTCATCTCTGAGGTTCTGAGTTTCCTCTCAGATTCCCTTTGGATTGCCTTTATTTCTAAGATTGTCAATTTTTATAAAGTTAGGTACATTTGTCTTTATGTGTGTTTGGACTCTTTCTCCAAATAGCTTCCTCCTCTCTGGCCTCTCTTTTCTCTTCTTCATTTCTATAGAAAAGACAAAATATCTAAATGCATATTCAAGTTCTGACAGAGACATGGGGCTTCCCCAGCCAAGATTATTATCTGATGCAAAAGGAAAGCTAATAATTGTTTGTCCCTGCAAACTGCCTTTATTTAAAGATATAATCAACATTATGCAGTGGGGGCAGAGTTAATGAACGTAAAGAGCATTCCATTTAGTTTTATCTTCTTACCAAAATACCAAATGTGTAAGCTGAACTTACCAATGCTTGGCTTGGGAGAAGCCAATTCAATTTACGTTTTAGCAGTTGTAAGGAACACCTTAGCTAACTAGCAGCCACCATACTTCCCCACCTGTTCAGGTGATGTCCTCAATAGAGACTAAAGCCGTGGCCAAGGTGCCCCTGCTTGCTCTCCCCTTAATGTGGCTGTGGACATGAGAAGAGCACCCAGAAAGTGATACTCATCTCTTCTGCCTTCACCTTTAACTGCTATATCTCCTATATCTTTCAACCCTTAAAACTCTTTTTGCTGCCTCATCCTCTTTCTCTCTGTTAAATTTCTCTTTTGTCTTTTTTGTTTTAAGATGAGAAATAAAGAAATTATGGTGAAAATAATGCCTCTTTTTTCTCTTGCACCAATACATCCTTCTTAACAGTATTAAACTATTCGTTCAACTTTCAATATAATCATCCTGTAACTCTCACTTCTTCAAAATACCATCTAAAATCCTAGTGTGATGTAAAAAGCTCTCCAGTTATCATAATAATAATTTGTCTATATTCTTGACTGAACTGAGTCTCATGGGACAGAAACTGTGTGAGGGGAGTGGGTACAGGTGTATGCTTAATTTCCCCCATTTCCCAGCACTTAATTTAGTGCCAGGTACAAAGAAGACGCGAATCAGATCTGGCATTGCTGTGGCTGTGGCATAGGCCAGGGGCTACAGCTCTGCTTCAACCCCTGGCCTGGGAACATATATATGCAGTGGGTTCAGCCCTAAAAAGACAAAAAAAAAAAAAAAAAAAATCGGTAGATAATGTGTCTCCTTTTCTTAGCAGTGTCTTCTCCGTTTTGTAAAAACAAGAGGCTCTTAGTTCACTGGTGTGATAAAGATTAACAGAGAATAAGACAAGCCTCTCTTTGACCTCTACCTCCAAGTAATATGTAAAAAATTTAGTGGATATTATGAATAAATTTTTGTCTTTGTCGTATAATTATAAGAAGTGATTTAAATGGTAAAATGTTCTTAAAATTAGGAGACAAAGCCAGTAGTCTTGGAGAGCTGTGAAGGGATGTATGCTCAAGTAGGTGGATTTTTGTTTCATATAGAAAATTAAGAGTCAGCTATATATCTGTGTCTAAAAAGGTCATTTCATCTAGAAGAGTCTTTATAAATAAAAAAGTTCCTATTTTGTGGTTTTCAATAATTTAAGTATTATTAAACAACATGAAGTATGCCTATGCTGAGGATATTTTCACAAAAATGTATGATTAATACTTTCTGTAATTCTTTTTATATTTTAAATTTGACAAATTACACTCGTGTGTGTTCATAACTTCAGCATACAGTGTTTTCTTTTTGAAAGAAGGTAAAACATACCTCAGGGAGAAAGTCAGAGGCAGTTACCACACCAGATATAATTCTCCAAAAATACATAGATAGTAGGAGGTCACCATGAAATTCTGTGTGCCCAATGTTTAGTCTTAATTGTTTAAAAAGATGCAAGGTGGGAGTTGCCATCGTGGTGCAGTGGCTAACCAATCTGATTAGGAACCATGAGGTTTCAGGTTCGATCCCTGACCTCACTCAGTGGGTTAATGATCCGGCATTGCCATGAACTGTGGTGTAGGTTGCAGATGTGGCTTAGATCCTACGTTGCTGTGGCTGTGGTGTAGGTGGGTGGCTACAGCTCTGATTAGACCCCTAGCCTGGGAACCTCCATATGATGCGGGTGAGGCCCTGAAAAGACCAAAAAAAAAAAAAAAAAAAAAAGAACAAAGATGTAAGGTCGTCAAAGATAAATACGGATCAATATGTCAATATGCATTGTTGTTCCACTCACAAATAAGAGTGGGAAGTTGAAATTTAATGTAAAATTAATTACATCAATGGAAACTTCAGTATACTAACATAAAACAGCACGTGAAATACAAAGGACAATTGTAAGTTATTTTCTGTAGACTTTAGTGCACGCTAGCAAAAGTTAGTGGGTGCATCTGTAAGCTATCTGTTCAGGATTCTTTCCTCTCTTCTTCAATTCGTAGTTCAAAGTCTTCCTCTGCCAAGTCCTGTGAGATGATAGAGAGGAGGTTGCTCTTCATTATGTGGTTTGATAATGGAACACTTGCTAGAAGCCATTTTGGCCCTTGAATAATTAATTTAGTGATACTTATTGTTTTTATACTTCAGTTTTGGAACCACATGAAGTATTTTCCTAGTTACGATTGTATCAGAATGTCTTCTAAAATTTGGTGAGAATACAAAGAATACATGGAGAATAGAAATGCTCTGTTGAAAATATGGTATTGATTTATTTTAACAGATGAAAAGAACTAAATCTTCTCAGTTAGGCCAACTGATGAGTAAGAGGGAATAGGGCTGAAAGAATTTGAAGGGTGTGAACAAAAAACATGGACAACAAATGTTTAGCATTATGCAAATTTTCACAGGGTAAAACAGCAACATGCAAGAAGAATTCTCATTCCAATAAAATGATATTTAGACAAAAACAGCTGTCATTGGATGGAAAATTCATTACTTGAGTTACTTAAACTTAAAAATAAGAAATGTCAAAGGTTTTAGCAGCTAGTAAGAAGTATAGAAACGTTATGTGTGAAGACAATACATTATGCAAATCAAACCAAAATTTTTTCAGATATCCCCTTTCACCATATCATTAAACTCCGATTCAAAAATGCTGAAAATTTTATTATATTTGGTTTCATATTTCATTCTGCACAGATGTTTATACAATGGACAATATGTGCTCCTGTTAGGAAACTGACAACATCAAATGATATGACAGGACTTCTCCATGTCCTTGTGTAATAACTCAGGACGTTCAAAATTATGTCCAAGATTATGGTGGAAATCTCAAACTTTACCACCCCATAAAGCCTTTCAGAACAAAGTAGCTCTTAATTCATTTTAATTACTAAAAAAATCACCAGTATTCAGAAAGCAGGACATTAAGGAAGAATGAGTATCATGAAATATACACGAACTCCAAAAGTTTAAGAATCATTGTTTCAGGCAATAAATATAATCGTTGAATGAGCGACTTTGCTCATTGGTAAAATTCTCTCAGTGATTTGATTCATGGTAAACCAGCACTCCAAAAGTCAGATTTCCATAATCCTAATGATATAGCAGTGTGGTTTGCTTTTGTTTTGTTTTAATTTTTTCCTTTCAAGGACCGCTAATTACAGGGATTATCTATTTCTAAGTGGAATCAGATTTTAGCATTTGATAATTCCACAGAATGTAATGGGAATGAATGCAAAATGTGATAATTTTGATTTTGATTTAATAAGAATACAAATCATGTCAACTTCAGAACATTTAATATTCAGCTCTAGCATGGCAGTTTAGAAAATATGAAAGAGGAAAATAAGGTGCACTCACATTTTGGTCCAGAGATTTCTATTGAATATTTGATGAGTGTGCTATAAGACAGGCACAATACTGAGCAGAGAGCAGTTTGAAAAAAAACACAAAATGACTTTAAGTAGATAGAGGTTTACTAAATAGGTTGGACATAAAAGCAGTTCACAAAACCATGACAGAGTGACAAAAGCAATATAAGTGACACACGTGGGCTTTTGGTAAGGGAGATAATTCGCTCATTGCTGAGGCTGATTATTTCAGCATATGCAAATATATATGGAAGGAGAGGCATTCCAGATGGTAGGAATAGAGTCAAATAATCACAGGTGGTTTATAGAGTATTGCATGGTTCAGTTTGGCTGGAACACAGCCAGTGCTGAAGCTAGACTGTGGCCAGACTGTGGAAAACTTTAAAGGCTAGGATGAGAGGTGTGGCCTTTATTCCATAGGAAAGTCAATTGAGTTTCTTAACAGACAAGTGACACATGAAATAAATGCTTTAGAGCAATTAATTTTTCAGAAATACATAGGAGAGTTGAAGTGACTAAAACATGTGAGCATGAAAGTCACTTCACAACCCTGAACCACTGCAAAATCTTAAAATAATCAAACTGAGGTATGGGGCTGGCAGCAAGAATGGAAAAGAAGAAAGACAAAGAAGGAAGGATAGAAGAATATTACAGTATACTCCCAAATTTAACACTGGCAGTATATTTTAATACAAATACTTGAGCTGGGGCTCTATCGGTAAATTTCACTAGATAAATTAATGATAATATTTAGAAGTATATTCATGCGTAATGTTACAATTACAACATAGATCTAGTCATTTTTAACAGTTCAATAGATGTTAACAAAGTGCGCTACATTTAATTATATAATTTTATAATTTTCATTTAAAAATTGAATATTTAATTTAATTAGAATGAGAATGAATGAGTTAAAGATGTAGTGTAAGTAGGTAGGAGTAAATATAATTTCACTGGTGTGAATCAATGGTGATAAAATCAACAAGTAATTAATGAAGGCTTATCAAGTACAAACTATTATACTACTTTTTGAGGAATTTGAATAATATATGTGCAAAGAAATAACCTGCTTATTAAAGATAATTTTAAAAAACCAAGAATTTCACAAATGGATAAAAATTTAATAATGATAAACATAACAACCCATGTATGTCACCGAAAGGGAAAGTTAAAACTTCAACTATACAGTAATCTTGAAAAATAAGTGATATTTAACAAGTTAATCCTCTATCTAGCTTTGAGTTCTCCCTAATTTTTTATTTATTTTTTTAATTTTTTAAAATTTTTTGTCTTTTTGCTTTTTCTAGGGCCCCTCCCATGGCACATAGAGGTTCCCAGGCTAGGGGTCTAATCAGAGTTGTAGTCTCCGGCCTATGCCAGAGCCACAGCAATATAGGATCCGAGCCGCATCTGCGACCTACACCACAGCTCACGGCAATGCCCGATCCTTAACTCACTGAGCAAGGCCAGGGATCGAACCCTCAGCTTCATGGTTCCTAGTCGGATTCGTTAACCACTGCGCCACGACAAGAACTCTTCCCTAATTAAAAAATATGTTTTATTATATCAGAACTATTCTTCAAATCAATATCATGTTTCACTATTAAATCATTGTACCGTGCTGGGTACAGACAGCTAGATATTCAGCTGTGTGTTGTGTGGGGCATTGGACTAAATAACAATTATTGCTATATTGTAACACTTGTGTTTTCACTTATAATCTCTATTTTTCGCTCTCTCATCACTTTCCCAGACGTTTCTGCTTGTGCTATTCCCTAAATTACTATCATCATAGACATTACCAGCCAAAAGAGAGCCTTTCTTTTCAATCATTTACACAGAATAGAATCGGGGGTTTTGTTCTATCTTTTTTGCTGAGCCCTGAGGAGTTGTTTCCTTGACCACCAGAGATTTTCTTCTTGGCGTATTTCCTCCCATTAAACATGGGAATTATAAGATGCAGAATGAGTAAATCCAGGATGGACCCACTGGGGATATTCATGAGAACTAGAAGATAAGTTTCTTTGGAAATGCTTAAGATGCCATTGAACTTCCTTTCAACAAAAGTTAGACTTATGTCTGGGTACTTCATTTATTCTTTAATAAATTCAGGGAAATAGACTTTTATTTTTCTTCTTATTTTTGATATTACTAATTCTTTTATTTTTAAACTAAATACTCATTCTTTGAATTTAGATGACAGAACTGGGCCTGGAAGCTAAGTCACTTGACTACCAATATGTTTCTTTTTACTTTAACTGGGAATCACTTTTCTGAGTTTCTGCTTCTTTAGTGAAGAAAGGAGCAGATCATCTGTAAATGCCCCTCCGATTCTTGGTTTCCAGGTATTATAATCAATTCTGGAACTCAACTGTCAATCAATGAAAACTTTTAAAATGTGCTTGGATGAGTTACTGCTAAGCACCAGACTGTGAGTTTTGCTTTAGGTAAGTTATTTAATCTCCTATGAAGATGAGAATGGTGACTCTATTTTCATTATTACTCCAAGAGAACTGATGTATTTAAAAGTCTGAACAACAGGTTTCAGAAAGATGTAGCTCTTATGAGAATATCAGGGATTATTGTGATTCTAGCATACTTTTATCTTTTGTCTTTTTAGGGCTGCACCCACAGAATATGGAGGTTCCCAGGCTAGGGGTTCAATAGGAGCTGTAGCTGTCAGCCTACACCACAGCCACAGCAATACGGGACCCTAGCCGTTTCGCGACCTGCACCAAGCTCACAGCAATGCCAGATCCTTAACCCACTGAGCAAGGACAGGGATTGAACCCACATCCTCATGGATACTAGTTGGATTCATTAACCACTGAGCCATGATGGGAATTCCTCTAGCATACTTTTAAATGACCTTTTCCCATACACCAATAGTGAAATAAGTAACAGAAAAAAAATGTAGGTTCTAAAGAATGAATTACTCAGAAGTTATTTGAATAACACTAAATTCTTATTAACTCATTAAATTGAGTCAGATATATTTTCTGAGTAAAATTTAAATATTGAGAAATGAATTAGGTAACTTGTACTTTAAGTTTCTTTGTAAAAATATTTTTTTTATTTTGATTCCTATGGGGTTTGGAGGAGGATCAAAATTCCCCTTTTCTTTTAATTTTTGAATATACACAGATAATTATCACTGTACTGTTTGTGTTACATAAAAAATAGCACTGTCTCCTTTTATCCTTTCAGCAATAAGGGTGATCTTTCTATGCACTTATCATTGCACTTTGAATAAAATTACAGTTTCTTAGCATGATTTTCAAAAATATACACAGAACCTAGCTCCTGCCTACTTTCTCAATCCCTTCCTGTTAGTTTTTTTCCCATAGGCACTACACTCCTGAAACTAAGGAAACTAATCAGATTAAGAGACTTTGGGAGTCAGGAAGCTTAAGGGAAGGTGATTTGGAAACTGAATTGTGCTCTGGAAACAGAATTGCTCCAATTACGCTGATACCCATTTGACATCAGAAATAGTCAAGATGGTCCTAATAAAAGGTTTACTCCTTGGTAAAAGTATTCTTGGTAATAATAATAATAATCCCAATTATTTGCTTTAATTGACTTTAATCCTCTCAGGTTCTCTGAGGTGGATGGTTTTTTTTACAAATGGGAAAAATGAGGCTCTGAGAGGTTAGTCACTTGCCCAGTCATGCAGTTTACACATGTTGGGACTGGGTTTTAACCCTGGTCTAGGGGATCCTGAGTGCATGCTCTTACCCACTAGGGTTCTGCTTCTTTCCGTTATCACCTCATAAAGAAGGAATGCTCATCAGAGCACAATCAGAAAATAGTATTTTGAATATATATTGTTAAAATATACCTTTTATAGATCATAGAATGGTTTGCATCAAAATTGTTTGTAGGAAATATCATCGTACCGTCATTTTATTCTGTGTGAATTTTAGAGGAAAAGCAATTTTGTTTGTGTTTTTATCGCCAGTGTACTTAAACATTTACAGCATGGTGTGATCCTAAATTCCTTCAAGAATCAAGTACTTTTTTTTTCACATTCAGTTATCTATTTTCATTTTATTACTATTTTGTACTTCAAATACACCCAGTTACAATTAAATCCCATAATTTCCACCCTTAACATCTGGATAAATACATATAGATTCTATGCCAAAGAGCTATAATGCATGGAAAAATTCTCTTGGCATTCACTAGACTTTTCCGTTTCTTTAAAATTAGTCTTTACTTCTGTTGTAAGCAGAGATGAAGCATATAATTGGCTCATTTTTTTCTACTCAATGTTATATTTGCTGTTTTCTTCTGTCAATTTTCCCCCATACATCTGTTGCCTCTAGTTTTGATAAAGAAGCTTCTCATCCTAATGAGAGTGCTTAAGTACTGATTATTTTCCTTTATTGTCTATAAAGGGGCCATATGTTCATTTTTTAAAGTTTCCCAAATTACTCGATGTTTGTCCCCTGATGATCTCAGGCCTATTAAAGGATATATTAGAGTATAATATATCTCTAATATATATTAGATGATGGTGAGTTTGATTGCTCAGATGGACTGCCAAGACAAACCCTGCTAAAATAGCATATCCTTTGTATTTCATTGAGTAAATTAATGTCCCTGAAGTTTCACAACTTGGTGCAACACCTAAAAATTAAAATGGCATCTGGAAAGCTCAGACTCAATAAGTTACATGATACACAAAACATTAATCTTGGAGGCATGAGGCTATTTCACAAAATTCTCATACTTAGCTTGCCAATTATCATGAAGAAAGTCACTGTGTGTTAAGAACCTGTCGAGAGCTTGGTTTTTACAGGAGAATTTTAATAATACATAATATTTAACCATGTAATTAATTTCAACTATGCAAAATCAACCACCTATAACTGTGAAGACTATATTTGGTAGAGTTATGAGACCAGACATCATATCTGCCAATTATGGTTTAAACTGGAATCATTTTCCCTAAGAGGACTGGGCCATTTTCTTTGCAAACCAGCACTTTTTATCACAGTCTTGGTTTTCTAAGGCCAGTTGCAGTAGCAGTTTTTCTTACTGCTTTATAGATATTCTGTTTTCTCTAGGAATCTCATGTGATCACTTGGGATAGATGATGCTTGAAAGTCCAATGTTTTTGCAAAGTATACTATTTTGTGATATGTTTTATATTTTGTTTTTAGTTTAAAACTCCCAATCCACAATGGTCAAGAAGAATATATAAATATTTCCTCACACATGTACTTGCCAGTATAACTTGCCTGAGATATAAAACAGCTAAGTGACAATTGAGAAGTTTTCATCACTGAGCATGTTCTTTCTGAAGGTTACAATAACCTTGGATGTCAGAACTGTGCTCTGACCCCTAAATGATACTGTTGTGGAACTCTTTAGTAAAACCAAAAGGGTGAAAATTATATTTGTCATTAAATCTCCATGAACATTTTGCTAACATAGTTATTGGTTTTCAGCATTCTTTCTTCTAGCTTTTTATTAGCAGAATTCTGAGGAGAGTGCTTAAGAGAAGTTTTCACCTTGCTGGGCTTAATTTCCAAAATATACAAACAGCTCAGACAACTCAAAAACAAAACAACAAACAACCAAATCAAAAATGGGCAAAAGCTCTAAATAGACAGTTTTCCAAAGATGACATACAGATGCTCAACATCACTAGTTATTAGGAGAAATGCAAATCAAAACTAAAATGAGGAGAGTTCCCATTGCAGCTCAGTGGGTTTAGAACCCGACGTAGTGTCCTTGAGAATGCTGGTTCAATCCCTGGCCTTGCTCAGTGGGTTAAGAATTTGGCATTGCTGCAAGTTGTGGTGTAGGTTGCATATGTGGTTTTGATCCAGTGTTGCATGGTTGTGGCAATATGCTGGTAGCTGCAGCTCCGAGTTGACCCCATCCTAGGAAATTTCATTTGCTGCAGATGTGCGCATAAAAAGAAAACCAAACAAATAAACAAAAACTACAATGAGACATCCTCTGACACTGGACAGAATGTCTATCATCAAAAAGTCTATGAATAATAAAAGCTTGACAGGGTGTGGAGAGAAGAGAACCCACATACATCATGTGTGGGAATGTAAATTTGTGCAGCCACTATGGAAAACAGTAAGGAAGTTCCTTAAAAAACTAAAAATAGAATTGCCATGTAATCCAGCAATCCCATGCTTGGGAATATATCTGTGGAAAACTATAATTGGAAAAGATAGATGAACCCCAATAGCAGCACTATTTATAATAGCCAAAACATGGAAGCAAACTAAAAGTTTATTGATAGATGAAAGGATTGAGAAGATGTGGTACATATATATATAGTGGAATACTACTCAACCATAAAAAAGAATGAAATAATGGGCATTTGCAGCAACATGGTTAGACCTAGAGATTATCATACCAACTGAAGTCAGCCAGAAAAAGAAAGACAAATATCATATATCACATATATGTGAAATCTAAAATATAATAAAAATTAACTTATTTACAAAACTGAAACAGACTCAGAGAGATGTGGAAAACTTATTGTTACCAAAAGGGGAAGGAGAAGAAACGATAAATTAGGAATTTGTGACTTGCAGGTACAGACTACTATATATAAAATATACAACAAGGTCCTACTGTATAGCACAAGGAACTATATTCAATATCCTGTAATAAACCATAATGGAAAAGAAAAAAAAAAGTTTCCACCTAGCTTTTAAAATACTTTTTAGTAACAAAACTACAAATGAATTTCAATAACAGGTACTGTTTAGAAATACTATCTATATATGCATTATGAACTGTTGATACTAAGACATTTAGTTGGTAAAAATTGGCTTCTATTTTATCAAAAGAATATCTTACTTTATGTTAGGTTTTTTCTTTTTTTTTTTTTTTGGTCTGTCTTTTTAAGGCTGCACCACCAGCATATGGAGGTTCCCAGGCTAGGGGTCTAATCGAAGCTATAGCTGCAGACCTATGCCACAGCCACAGCAATGCAGGATCCAAGCCGAATCTGTGACTTACACCACAGCTCATGGCAATGCCGGATCCTTAACCCACTGAGTGAGGTCCAGGATAGAACCCTAAACCTCATGGTTCCTAGTTGGATTTACTTCTGTTGCGCCACAATGGGAACGCTGTTTTTTGTTTTTTTGTTTTTTTTTTTTAATTTTGGAACATCATTGTAATTTAATTAAATCTATCTGTGTTTGAAGAAGTATTTTTTTTTGTGCTTCAAGAAGATAATCATTATTGTTTAATATCTCATTCCCCCTCCCTTAACATCCTACTTACAGTTCTTTTCATAAGCTGGTAGAAGGTAATAAATTTATTTTAATAATTATAAATGGGAGTAACCATCGTGGCTCAGTGGTTAACAAGTCCTACTAGGAACCATGAGGTTGCTGGTTCGATCCCTGGCCTCGCTCAGTGGGTTAAGGATCCAGCGTTGCCGTGAGCTGTGGTGTAGGTTGCAGACCTGGCTCAGATGCCGCACTGCTGTGGCTCTGGTGTAGGCCAGCGGCTACAGCTTCAGTTAGACCCCTAGCCTGGGAACTTCCATATGCCGTGGGTGCGGCCCTAGAAAAGGCAAAAAGACAAAAAAAAAAAATTATAAATGTACTCATCCAATATTGATGGTGAGTAACAGGAGGTGAGAACTTTCATTCAGTTCACTCATTGATTTATACATTCAGACATTAGTCTATATTAAAGCAAATAATAAATATTTGATTTTCAACCTTCAGCTTTGGTATCAACCCTCTACAGAATATCTGCATTTCAAGTTTGAGATGGAATTCAGACACAAGCTGATGCAGCTTGCATTAATCAGTAAATAGAGCAATTAAAAATGAGAAAAAATTAATTTTATATGTACTTTCATTTATACCTTTTCAAGTGTTTCTCAATCCATTGTGTAAATTCAAGTTTTTATTATATACATGTTGTCTAAAGAATTACTTTTAATATTTTGTTGTGGGTGTTTGTTGTTATAAACTATGCTGTTTTTATGGAGTTCCATCTTGTGGTCCAGTGGAAATGGATCCAACTAGTAATCATGAGGTTACGGGTTCAATCCCTGGCCTCACTCCATGGGTTAGGGATCTGGCATTGCCGTGAGTTATGCTGTAGGTCACAGACGCAGCTGGGATCTGGTGTTGTTATGGTTATGGCGCAGGTCGGCAGCTGTAGCTTCGATTCAACCCCTAGCCTGGGAACCTCCATATGCCGTGGGTTTGGCCCTAAAGAGCAAAAAAAGCAAATAAATAAACAAACTATGTTGTTTTTTCTTTATCTGAAAAAGTTTTACTTTTCTTCCACTTTTGAAAATAATTTATACTAGAGAGGGTATTCATTTGACATGTTTTTCCCTTGAGGTATTTTAAAGATGTCACTTTGAGATGTCTACCCTTAGTCTACACACACTCTGTTCCCTGATCTTGGAGCTTTCTTAGTAACCCTGTCACTATATCAGTGGTACATGACTTCTAATGTTCTGACTTTTCCCTGGTATCAAAGGCTATTTTTTCCTTTCTTTTCTTAAACTTCAGTGGATTTCCAGGTGTTTTTTGAAAGCTACAGGTGTTTGCCTCAGTTGTATAAAGCTGATGTTCAGTAGAGGAAATGGGAAAGAATAATCCAGATGAGGTTTTGTGGCTTTCCCAGAGTGGTTGTTACTTTCCTCATGAAGGCTACATCAATCAGGAGACAATCCCTGATTGCCCAGCCTGACCCAAATCTTTCTTATGAGCACCTAGAGATGGGAGTGGACAAAAGCCTGAGATTAAGGGCAATCTCCTTATGTCTATAGCTTGAAGCAATCTAGACTCTTCTACTAGCCAACATTCAACCTTTAGAAATCTGTTAAAACATTTAGCTAATTTTCCTAACAGTTTGTTTGATATATGTCCCTGCCTACCATGCTTCCTGTGGGTGAACCAGTGTTCACATCTTGCCTCTCTTTGGAGGCACCTGTATTTCCTTAGACTTAAGGCTACTTGATTTCCTGCGGCCTCAGCTTTTTGATGGGTTCAAGAAAATTTATGATTTGGTAAATTATCCAACTTGACGTTGTTGGAAGGAGAACAATGCTCTCTCAAGTTTTCTACATCTTAAGATAAAACTAAAGCCCTTTTAAATTGATTTTGAAGATATGACTTATAGAATTACATATGAGTTATATTGACAATTTATTAAATATAGTTTTTATAAATTTACAAATTGTCCTGAAATACTTAACCAACATAAATTTTCTTCATCTTGAATTCCTTGAGGGTTGCTAAATAAATAAGGATAGGAATTAGTGATGCAGAAAATACTGGATTATTGAGCAAATACTTAACCCATTTCATATTTGGGATCCACTATTGGTACCATTAACTCAATATATGAATGATGAGATCATTGCTTGATTTTTTTTTAATGACAAAATTTGGTTTGACATTGAAATAACTCATAAATGCCTTTTCAAATCTTAGGTTCTTTGGGAATATAATATGAAATGATGTGTTCAATACATGTTAATGACTTGAAATAATTATTTAAGAACAATAAAACTGCTTTACTTCAACTACTCGAATAAGATGCTTTTAACTCATGAATTGTCATAATAAATTGTAATTTAGTTCATTAGTCAGATACTAAAGTGATTTTGACAATTGTTTGGCTGAATCTTAAATAACTCAAGTAACTTGTGTTTACAAAATATAGACATTATTATTAAAAATATAATTTGATTTTCAGCATTTAAAAATGTCAGGTTTATACAAACTGCTTCGTAGTTTCATCCTAATTTCAATTTCCAGTGTATTTGAGAAAATGGGAAATAAGACTTTGAAGAATTGATTTTCCACTTTAGAAACTTTAAAATCTAATAGAAATTGAGAAGAAATAAATTGGATTTAGGATTTAAATACATAAACATCCTCACATTTTAATTCAACAATTTTTTTCAACAAATATTTGTATGGTATTTTCTATGGCCAAGCATTGTGCTGGGTGCAGACAAACACAAACATGAAGTAACACAATCCTAAGAGATCAAAAAGTATGAATATGACTTCATAAAAATTATAAAATAACTGGGAAAAAAACCCCACCAGAAACAAAGTCAAAAGCCAAACAGACTTATATGAGCAAAAAAAGTCAGTTTTATTCATATTTAAAAGTTTATATAAACAGGTAAATCCCAATAGACCAAAGGCCAAATGAAAATTGGTAAAGTGACATGAATGGCACACATAAAAGGAAAATCAAATCAGTTTTAAACTTGTGAAGAGATAAATAGACTTGTGGTTGCCCAGGGGGAGAGGGAAGGAGTGGGATGGATTTGGGAGCTTGGGGTTAATGGATGCAAACTATTGCTTTTGGAATGGATTAACAATGAGATCCGGCTGTGTGGTACTGAGAAATATGTCTAGATACTTACAACGCAGCATGACAACAGGAGAAAAAAATATGTATACATATACGTGTAACTGGGTCCCCATGCTGTACAGTGGGGGAAAAAAAAAAAGGTGTTGGGGGAAATAACAATAAAAAATAAATTAAAAAAAAGAAAGATATATAATCTCACTTCTAATAAGTGAAATGAAATATAAAGTTAAATTTGTTCTTTTTTACCAATCATATTGGTAGAATTTTTAAAAATCATTAAATGCTCTATAAACAAGGAGAAGGAGAAACAGGCAACACCATTTGTTACTGGTGGGAGAGTAAATTGACATAAAATCTTTGGAGATCATTTTGTCGATATAAAAGAACAAAATATATATAACCACTTCCAACAATTTTACTCTTCAAGCATCTAAAATTGTAAGTTTATGAATATGCATTGGGACATGCTTATTTGTATTGACCAAACTATGTGGAAATATATATTAATAAGGGACATTCATCAGACAATGTACATGTAAAATAAAATATAAAATATACGTTGTATAATGTATCAAATGTGCTATCATACATTTAGAGAAGAGGCTACTATGCTACTTTTAAAACAAATATTGTTTCAATAGGAACTATCACAGAATTACCTCTAAGATATATTGTTAAGTGGAGTATGTAAACTGTAGAACATTGTAGAGTATATGCTACAACCTTGATAAGCTATGTAAATGTGTGTCAGGGAATTCCCTAGTGGCTCAGGAGATTAGGGATTCAGCACTGTCACTGCTGTGGCTCAGGTCACTACATGGCACAGGTTCGATCCCTGGCCCAGGAACTTCTGCATGCCACGGGCACAGCCAAAAATATGTGTGTCATTGTGCTGCCATGAGTTAATTTGTGTTCGTATTTGCATGAATTATTTTGAAGGATACAGACTAAATTATACGAATTTTGGGGGAAGTCTAGGGAACTGCAAATATTGTGAAAATCCTTATTTTACTTTGTATAATCTCTCTTCCTTATCAAATATATGTTATACATAAAATTAAAACAGGAGTTCCCGTCGTGGCGCAGTGGTTAACGAATCCGACTAGGAACCATGAGGTTGCGGGTTCGGTCCCTGCCCTTGCTCAGTGGGTGAATGATCCGGCGTTGCCGTGAGCTGTGGTGTAGGTTGCAGACGCGGCTCGGATCCTGCGTTGCTGTGGCTCTGGCGTAGGCCGGTGGCTACAGCTCCGATTCAACCCTAAGCCTGGGAACCTCCATATGCCGCAGGAGCGGCCCAAGAAATAGCAACAACAACAACAAAAAGACAAAAGACAAAAAAAAAAAAAAAAAATTAAAACAAAACATATGTCAGTTACACAGATAGGAGAGAAGAGGTGTCTTAGTTTGGGTGGTATATTCAAGATGCAATGAAGAAATAAAATCAGTTGGTGTCATTTGGATATAAGTAACTAGAAAAATGTATAAGATGATACAGATTTCTGGCTTAGGATCTGCCTGGCCTGGTGAGCAGAATCTATACAATTCATTATCTCTTTCTTTATTTATTTTTAAAATTTAATTTAATTTATTTAAACTAAAAAAAGTTCATTGTCTCTCACATGTGAAAATATTTATTTCACTTTCATTTGTTACTAGCTTCTACAATTTCATCAATATAAATGAAATATTTTGTTCTCATTTAGGTAAAGTTCTTATTTACAATAAACAAATACAAATGAGAAATATATTTGCCTGACAGTGAAAGGCATTACCCTCGGTTCCTTAAGAAAGCAGCAGGATCATGAGCTCTGAAGGCAGTTACATTAATGTATCTCATTCTGTGCCATGATTGATGGTGTGGCTTCTCAAAACAGACTGGATGGGAGTTCCCGTCGTGGCGCAGTGGTTAACAAATCCAACTAGGGACCATGAGGTTGAGGGTTCGGTCCCTGCCCTTGCTCAGTGGGTGAATGATCCGGCGTTGCTGTGAGCTGTGGTGTGGGTTGCAGACACGGCTCTGATCCCACCTTGCTATTGCTCTGGTGTAGGCTGGTGGCTACAGCTCCGATTGGACCCCTACTCGGGGAACCTCCATAGGCCGCAGGAAGCGGCCCTAGAAAAGGCAAAAAGACAAAAAAAAAAAAAAAAAGACAATGTAGATGGGATTTATATCTATTTTGTTAAAATTTCTTTTGCTCATGAGTTAATTGCTTTTTTAAAGTGTTCAAAATATATTTAAATTGTTAATATATTATAACCAGCAAAGTATGATTTCCTTTAAATGTAAAGTTTTTATAAAGATTAGGGATTTTCTACTTTAGCATCTGTTGTAAATTATGACCTATATCCATCCTGCCCTGTATCCTTCACAAAAAGTGACAGAAACACATGATAGATATTTCTGTTCCTTACTGCTTGGGCATGTCTAAATCCACTTCTTACAACTTGGCAAAGATTTTTTTTTTAGTTCCAACATTAACTACTTTTAATTCGTTAGTTTGGTACACTATGATAATAAGTAATATGGAACATATTCCATACCTTAAAGACTAGCCATAAAACTGCAGACATTGAGTACATTTCTAAAACAGTCCCTCCAGTGGATCTAAGCCAAGTGTGACTGAATTGAGCAAGGATTACTCACAGAATACTGTGCTTTTATTTCCTTACTTCTCAGTGTTTTCACCAGCCAATAAGCTATAAATAAAAGTGTATGTAATTTTTCTCATTTAAGTAACACTTTTCTGAAAAAGGGTTTAATAATCAAGTTTCTAAGTAATATATATTCACATATAAAAGTTTGTTCTTTAAGAAAACCCAGGGGTAAATCTAGAGTTGTAAATTATAATGCCTGATTTTTTTTTTCTTTCTAAATATTTAAGTTGTTACATAATGGATCCTTTTTGCATATGGTATAACAAAGTTACATGGTGTGACATTTCATTCACATTGATTAATGTTGCAAATCTGCAACATCTTTATATATGTTACAGTGAGCAAAGATTTTATAGAATTTCCTAAACATAAAATGAAGGGAACATACTGCAAATCATTATCTTGTAATGTTATAAATTTATGACACTTTCTTCTTAGAAGTTTAGCTAATTCCAGGACATAATCTGGGAGTTCCTCAATAATTAAGCATAGAATTATCATGAGTCAGCAATTCTATTCCTAGGTATATACCCAAGAGAAATGAAAACATATCCACACATACTAAAAAAATCTACGCTAATATTTTAACAGCATTATTTGTAAAAGTCAAAAAGTGGAAGCAATTCAAATGCTCAATTCACTTCCAGTGGACAAACAAAATGTCCTACATAAATACATTTTTGAATATTAATATTCAAAATATTATTTTGCCATATAAAAGAAACACCAATACATGACACCACATGGGATCAACCTTAAAAACATGTTGCTATGTGAATAGACTAAAATGGGTGAATTGTAAGGCATATAAATTACACTGTTTTCTAAATTTCCATAGGGCAAGGAATCTAATTCAGGCAGGACTGGTTTAGCTATTCAACACCGTGGTCAGAATAAGAATCTTCTGACCATTCATTCTTTATATGCAGATTTGATCACTAGGATCTCAACATGACCCTTTCACTTCTAACTCATCCACATTCCAGAAAAAAAAGAAAGAAATGAATAACACATGTAACAGGAAAGCAATTTACTAAAAAAATTGTTTTGATTCTGGGGTCAGAAATATAGTCATCCTCAGCAATATGAGAGGATGGAGAATTTGATGTATTTACCTGGACACTCCCACATCAAACAAAATCTGGGGAAATGTATATTATATATGCAATTTGCAGAATCTGTCACAACTTCTTATCCATTAGAGATATTTTAATTTCATAAGTCTTTTAAATATTTACCAAGGGCCAAGATTCCGGGGATTTTTTAAAATCCAACATTAAGCGTTTAGAAGAATAGGAAACTTATGATGTAAAAGACTATATTGATAATAGAAAAAAAAGCAACAATGGTTATCTCTTTGTAACCATTGACATTAGTCTTACTGTTATCCATCTTCACAGAGAATTTTTAAATTAGCAAAAATCATGTGATATCAAAAAGACAAAGTTTAATTTCTTCTGTATAATTTTCTTTATAAATTCACAAAATTAATGGGTTTATTTACTTAGTAATTATTGATTAAAAATGTTATTTGTGCCCTTTCAAATTGCTGGACACATACACACCTTTAATTATATGAAACTATAGAGGAATTTTTTTTTTTTTTTGGTCTTTTTAGGGCCTCACCTGTGGCATATGGAGGTTACCAGGCTAGGAGTCCAGTCAGAGCTGTAGCCACCAGCCTACACCACAGCTGCAGCAATACACGATCCTAGCCACATCTGCGACCTACACCACAGCTCACAGCAACGCCAGATCATTACCAGACTGAGCGAGGCCAGGGATCAAACTCATGTCCTCATGGATACTAGTCAGGTTCATTAACCACTGAGCCATGACAGGAACTCCTATAGAGGAAATTTTAACCAATAAAACTGGATTTAGAAATGTTTCACATTGGAGGTTAAATCTGGATCATTCTTAAAGGAAAATTCCTTCTAATTAAAGGGGGGTGGCAATGAATACCAAAAGAACAGTTGGTACAAACACACAGAAGTATGTTATAAATTTTGCATTACAGAAAATAGTGGGAAAGGAATCTAGATGGGGTAAACAGGGTGCACAAAGAAGACATGCAAACTATGGGCGGAGTTAGAAGAGGCCATGTACATTTTATAAATCATCAACTTTGAGTGTTAGAATACTGAAAAAGGACTCCTCCTTATAACTTTCAGAAGAAATCCAGTCTCTCTTTGGCCTGAATATGCAATTACTTCACCTCCCATAGATTTAATATGTTATAGTGCACACCCAACATGAAGATAGGGTGGTTATAAAATATGTTCTAAAATATCTTCTATAAAGAGGGAGGCACCTGAAAAATTAAATTTTTCATTGAAGTGCATAAATTATTGTGAGCACAATTTCCAATAAAATGACTTTTTCTGAGTCATTTCTATTACTTTATTTTTTAGTATTTATTATTACTGACTTCATTTAATCTGTTTCATAGAAAGTTGCCATCAACTGAAATTTTACCCTTTATTTTTAGTCATAATTTTTTGAGAAGCATTATAACTGAAATAACACCCATTTTATTGGGTGTTATTTTCTTTTCTATATATTTCAAAAATATTTTAATTCATAAATTTAATATTTTATGTAATCCAGAGTATAGTATAAGGCTTGCTTGTTTGCTTGTTTTGTCTGTTGTTCTATTTTGAAAAGTTTGAGGGTAACCCCTGGAGGTTTATTTGAGTAAGAAATCTGGAATATTTCTAGAATATTTCAGGTATAACATTAATATTTAAAAACTTGTGTAAAAATATCTTAACCAGTAAATTTTAGATCCTTTTATGAACCTTGAGGAATTCTAAGGATAGTATAATGTAGAATAAAATCTGACTCTTACTTTAGTTATCTTATAAAAGGACAAAAACATTGTAATTTTCTATAGATAATCATGTATTAGTACTGGAATCACAATTCCTGGTTTCAATTATGTATCTGCCACTAATTTCTGCCTATGAGTCCTGCTGACCTAAACCCACCCCTTCCTGGAGTAGGGAAGACATGTTATGTTTCTTTTTTGGGGCAGTGTATTTTGGGTGAAACCTAGATTATGTCAGCCATTTTGCCACCATGATGGGAAATATCCTGTGACCAAAGGTGAGAGAGTCACTGGGAAATAGTTAGAACTCTGTTTATATATATCCTGAAGTCCTTCTACTCCTAAAGTTTTAGTTTACATGAACTGGCACCAGCCTTTTGTGGTTTAAAAAAAAAAGTTTTAATTAAGATTTCTAATACTTACGAGTGAATATCACTTAATTGATACAAATTAAAATATTCCATAATTAAAAATTAGATTTCCATCAATATATAGTTTATTGTATCATAAGAAATAGTATAATTGAAAAGATAAACAGGGGACATGGGCTCTAATTTAGGTCAGTGCATGCAGAGTGTCCTGGATATTGAATAAACACTGGAGATTGAGGGTGGCATGAGTACCTATCTCACTTCAGAGTTAGAGTGACTATGAACAAAACTGGTCCATAGAATGATAATTTTGCAAAAAATAATATCTGTATGTATCTGTGCATATGAAAATGCTATGATTAGACTGCTTATAAAAGGGCTATATCAATTCAAATTCTGAGAGTATCTAAAAAATGTCATTACTAAAAATGAAGACTATGGGATGACTTAGCCTGAACAAAGGCAGAATGTTATGAATTGGCTAATTGTTATTGTGTAGCTATTTAGCTACAATATAGAGTGTAAGGCTAGAAAGAGATGAAATTACAGAACTAAGTTATGAATGAGTGATATGCATTATTCTGGGAAGTTTGTGCTTAAATGTTGTAAGTTGAGAAGTAACAATATTTTAAGCAAAAATATTATATTGTTAGATCTACTAATATTTACTAAATACAGCAGGCACATGGGGTACTTTCAGAGACAAATAGCAGAAGAAAGAAATTATGTGTGCTTATGAAGATAATATTACTTTCAATAAAAGTTCCTGAAACTTTTAATGATATTATTAAAAGCTATCATTTAATGATAAACATTTAAAAGAATATCATGCACCCAAATTTAAAAGTAGGTAAAACAAATCAGTAAAAGTTTATGTATTTGACTTTTGTTTATGGAAAACTGTGTTGTTTAAAAGAATAAAGAAAAATGCTATTTTATGCTGTAAAGATGAACAGTGAGGTAGTATGTCATAAACTGTAAGAAAAGTTTATCTTGAGAGAATTTCTGTTTCCACATGTAAGGAGCTTGGAAGTCATGCTCCTTCCTAACAACAAGTAGAACATTAAATAGACTGAAAAATCAACAATGCTTATTAGATCCCTAAAAGACCAGTACTCAGATAAAACAATGTCTCAAGATTGGAGAGACAGACCAGCAAAAACAGGGGGTCATGTCTTACAAGATCAGAGATTCTCATGCAGAACCACAGCAGGAGCCAGTGCTGGGGTGGGAAAACCTGAACTGTTATTGATGAATTGCTGTAGGCTCAATATGTATAACTCTGAAAGTTAAAAATGCCAGGGGATCCAGTCACAGGAAGACCACATAATATGGTGAGTTCTCCTCCAGGAGCTCAATCAATTTCTCAGAGTAAATATGACCAAAAAATCCATTGTGCATCTGACATGGGGAGGGGAAAAGGAACAATTTTGAAATAGAGCATCTTTTTAAGAAGACCAGCCAGCAAGGAAGCCAGTTAACCAGAACCTAAACTCCTGGGGTATTATCAAAGCCTAACTGACTGGGAAGAAGGAAAATATGTGAATCTAGCACACTCTATCCATCCTGAATCATCTAAAGGAAAAAAAAAAAAACACTGAGAATTTCTTGTGATGTCAACAATGTAAAGGCATAGGTTCACTAGAAGATTGAGACCCAATTATAGGACTCAGAATATTTTCCCTCCACACAGCTCATCACCACATGTGCTAAATCTTATTTAGAGCCATTCCTTTTACCCAGCACAACATGTCCAGCTATCAGGAAAAAAATTACAAGGCATACCCAAAAGCAGAGAAACATGATTTGAAGATACAGTACAAGGATCAGAACCAAACTTGACAGGGATGCTGGGATTATCAGACCAGGGATTTAAAACAACATTAATATACCAAGAATTCTAGTAGATTAAGTAGACAGCAGGCAAGAAGAGATGAGAAAAGTAAGCAGAACTATGGAAATCCTAAGAAAGAACTAAAATAAATCCAGGAGATAAAAAATACTTTAACAGATAGGAAGAATGCCTTTGATGGGTTTAACAGCAAGCTGACATGACTGAGGAAGGCATCTCTGAGCTAGAGGCTATATCTATAGAATCCTTGAACACCACAAAGCAAAGAGAACAAAGACTAAAAACAAAAAACAAAAACAATAACCAAGGACTGTGCGACAATGGTGTGACATGGTGTAACACATACATAATGAGGATACCAGGAGAAGAAAGAGAGAAAACCAGAAAAGAAATATTTGAAATAATAATGACTGAAAATGTTTCCCAAACTAAGTTCAGACACCAAACCACAAATCCAGGAAGCTCAGAAAACACCAAGCAGGAAAAATTCCCAAAACATCTATAACTAGACATATTACTTTCAAACTACAGAGAATCCAAAGATGAAGAAAAATTCTGAAAGAAGCTTGAAGAAAAAAAACCCTCACCTATAGAGAAACAAAGAAAAGAATTATATCCAACTTCTCAGAAATCATTCAAACAAGAGAATGAGGTGTGTTAATTAAAGTTTTGAGGGGAAAAAAAACCCACCAACCTAGAATTCTGTACCTATAAAATTATCCTTCAAAAGTACAAAAGAAATAAAGAATTTCTTAGACAAACAAAGATTAAAGGAACTAGTTCCCAGTAGGTATGCCTTGCAAGAAATGTTAAGAGTGCTGTTTAGAAAGAAGGAAAATAATACAGATCAGAAACTCATATCCTCATAAAGTAAGGAAGAGTGTCAAAGAGGGAATAAATTAAGGTAAATTTTTTTAAAAAACTTTAATTCATTCAACAGATAACATAATAATTCCAACAATGTACTTGATTATGTGTATGTATATATATACATGTGTTTATATATAAATAAATGATTGACAACAATAATACAACTTACAGGAGGGAGGAATTAGAATTATTTTGTTATTGCAAGATACTCATATTATCCATAAAATGGTATAGTGTTGGGCTTGGATTAGCTAGAAATGTACATTGTAACCTCTATGGCAACCATTTAAAAAAGTTTAAAAATGAAGAATAACTGATATGCTAAGAAAGGAGAAAAATGGAATTAAGTAGTGCTGAATTAAAACCACATAAAGGCAGAAAAAGAGTGGAAGACAAAAATAGGAACAAAGAACAAGGACAACAAATAGAAAATAGTAATGAATATAGTAGATATTTTTTCAAATAGTCAAATAATTCTTTGAATATCAATGGTCTAAATGCACCAATTAAAAGACAGAGATTGTCAGAGTGGATCAAAAAACAGGACCCATCTATATATATTGCATACAAGAAACCCACTTTAAATATAAAGACGAATATAGATTTAAAGCAAGTGGATGGAGGAAAATACACCATGCTAACACTAATCAAAAGAAAAATCAATCTTTATAATAATAATGAACATACAGTGGGAAATGATATTAGATTCAGAAGGTGTTGTTAATGCATGGAGAAGCAGAGGGCAAGTGTATAAAAGGGCTTAATCATAGCCTTCTAATCATCTGGTGGAGAACAAAATATGTGCCCAGTACACAGTAAAGATCATTAACTATTAACTATGGCTTTTATTGTTTTGATTATTTCATCTTGACCCCATCCCATGAATCACACTATAAAGAAAACACAAGAGCTCTGCCAGGATCAAGCCGGTTTTATCCAATATTCTCTTGAGTCAATCTCAGCATTCTTGACTTTGCCAATATCTCAAGCTATTTGATTCTTTGCTTCATGATAGAATTTAAAGAGACTTCTCTGGCTTAGCTCCCCACACTCACTCTGTACAAATTTGTCCTCTGCCTCTAGACAAGCATTCTTCCATGGTCTTGACCTGTGGCATCCAAAACTGTCTGTAGTAGGAGGATTCCAATTATACTCATACTGCTTCTCAAGTGTGTAGTGACATTTAGAAGTCACATATTTCATTTTCATTTGTTGGAAATTGCCTCTGAAATATGTCAACATTGAGGTCATTGAATCTCTTTCATTTTGCAGGTTAGGAACTTAACCAAATTCAATAAATTTTATATTCTTTTATAGACATGACCACATTAACCACAGAGAGCTTTGTAAACACCAGCCCTATTAAAATCTATCAGGTATATTTTAGAACACAGTTAAATTTCAGTGAGGGCACTGGAAATAATTAGTCTTCCTCTCCATGATGACACAATTCTCAGTTACCACATGTACTCTGAGTAACACGTACCAGCTACAGGAACAGCTCAGATTTTTAGTACACTTCTCTCAGAGGTATAATCAAAGCCAAAAATATTAACTGACTAGTTCATACCACACCCTAAAACAACCAGTGGTTAATTCTCTTGTGCTTTGGGAGAATAGATTTATATTTTAAATAACAATGACTGGCATCAACTAACCACATTCCATATTCATAGCATGAGATATGAGTAATTGATTATTTTAAAGTTGTGGTCAATTATATGGCTTTCCTATTGTCCAGAAATAAGTACCTAGAAGAGAAATGTAGTAGGAGTTTATGCAGAATTGGGAAAATTAATCTCCATTTCATCTTCTTAAAAACTTTAGGTGTCTACAGTATTATGGTTCCAAGAAAGAATTTCCTGGTTTCTATTTTTGTTTTAAATAATGTGCAGGAGTTCCCGTCGTGGCGCAGTGGTTAACGAATCCGACTAGGAACCATGAGGTTGCGGGTTCGATCCCTGCCCTATGCTCAGTGGGTTGACGATCCGGCGTTGCCGTGAGCTGTGGTGTAGGTTGCAGATGCGGCTCGGATTCCGCGTTGCTGTGGCTCTGGCATAGGCCGGTGGCTACAGCTCCAATTCAACCCCTAGCCTGGGAACCTCCATATGCCGCGGGAGCGGCCCAAGAAATGGAAACAACAACAACAAAAAATAAAAAGACAAAAGACAATAAATAAATAAATAAATAAATAAATATGTGCAAATCCTTCATCAGTAACCAGGGATCAGATAGGAGTTGAGTCATGACTCTACTGCACCAGCAAGGCTAACAAGGAACTCTCCAATAACCATTACACTTGCCCAAACGAAGAGCCAAATGAAGTAAACAAGATAAATAACAATAAGTGAATAAAATAATAGTTATACACACACAGCCATTCCAAATCCTCAGAAAGCAATCCTCATCAATCAAAATTTTTTCTCAGGTTTTCCAGATGAACAGGGCAGGAAAATGTCAGCTAATTCCCCTCTGACAACAGATGATGCTAGTGACTTAAAGTTTCAGAACTTAAACTTGTTCTTCGCAACCAGTTACAACTCCAGAATCAGCCCTTAGATCTGACAGGTCAAATCTGTAACTATATTTTTTAATATTAGAAATTCATAGACCCTGTATTAGAGTGCTGAGTCTACTATATGAATTGGAGCATGTTACTTATCACTTCCAGCAACTTCAGTTTTAATATTTGTTGAGAATTTGCACAAAATAGTATGTTAAATCACCTGTAAATTTTTCAGTGATATGAAATTGTGTGGTATTACACAGCATATGTCTACAATAGTTCTTGCAGAGTGGACTGTGGTTCATAAAACTCTCCTCATCTTTGTGTATTTGAAACTGTCTTTATTTGACCTACATTTTTGGATGATAGATTAGTTGAATGACAGATTCCAGGTGAATGATTCTTTTGTTGAACACATATTCTTTTGTTGTGGATCTGCCTTTTTTTCCTCTCATTTTCTCTGATGTTTTGCTTCACACAGCATTTAGCTGTTGATATTTACTTCTTTATCATTTATATATTGCTTCCTACTTTCAGTTGGAGGTTACATGTCTTCAGTTCTATAAAAAACATCTCACCCTCACCTATTTTCTTCTCAAAAATCTATTTTCTGCCCTTTCCTCTACTTTTTTCTTCTGAAACTCTTCTTTGATCTATGTTGACACATCTAAACCCAACCTCTATGTCTTCAATAGTGTCATATTTCATGTCTTTTTCTCTTATGCTGCATCCTGGGAGACTTCTTCAGTACCACCACTGCATTTACCAGTTAGTGTTATTGTTAAGTTTCGATGATTCTATATTTCATTTTCAGATTTCCTGATTGCTTCTTGTGTCAATTCTACCTGTTTTTTATCATTTACATTCTCTATACATGACTGTTATTCATCTTTTTAAAAATCATAAATATATTTCTTATGAAATCAATTTTACATTGCTTTATTATTTTATTTCATTTGGAATGAACTGAAATAAATATTGATTTTGTTTATAACTATTTTAGCATTATCTTCTTCACTTGTTTTGTAATTTTGATTTGTATACTAACACATAATTGAAGGTTGGTTTTCTAGTTTTTAAAGTTTTAACAGTATCGTTGATTTGGAGAGTGGTGATAATTTCTGCTATGCAACGAAGTGATTCAGTTATGTTTTGGTATTTTTTTCACTCTTTCTTTGTCATTATTTCTCTGCATATCCCCAGGTCCCACAAGTCAGAACCAGGTCTTGTATTTGCATTTCAAAGAGTCACATTATGTTTAAAAGGGCCAAAATTATTATTTTAATGATTGATAGAAAAGAGTTGCTCTTAGATAATGACCTTACTTAGGAAAATACCTTTGGGGAGTTGGATATTATAATGGACTGGATTCTTGTTCTCTACCCATCACTCCTCTCTGTTAGGAAATTACACTTTAGCACACTGTGCCGTGTGACTGCACTACTTCCCCTTAGAGTAGTCAGAGAACATTTATCTACTTTATTAATTTTGGCTTGGATGGCCTTACAAGTTACTTTGACCAATTGAAACATGAGCAAATGTGACACAAGGCAAGTCTTTATATTTACTTATTTTTAAGGCTTTATGTATATATTATTCATCTTGGCCTCCTGAGTTTCCACAATCCACTAAGAAAAGTATCTCCCCCCAGCCTTGGTACCTGCTGTTCCCACAGTAAGAATCCCAATCTGTAGGCACATCCCAACTTGGATCAACTAAACTTTAAAACAAATGAGACCTATGAAAGATAAGGACATATTTTATTTTGATTGATCAAGTTATTGAGATTATTACATAGTATTTCTATAAAAATTGCTGAATAATTAAGAAGAGAGTTGGTGAAGTCTGAAAGCCTGACTTGGCAAGAGTCAATAAAGAAATTGCTTTTATTTCTGTTGCTTTGGTAGACTGACCTGAGAAGACATTTGTAAGGTTGATGTCAGAGAATCTTTTGCTTATGTTCTCTTCCAGGAGTTTGATGGTGTCTTATCTTACATTTTAAGCCATTTTGAGTTTATTTTTGCACATGGTGGGACAGTGTGTTCTAGTTTCATTGATTTGCATGCAGCTGTCCAGGTTTTCCCAGCAATGCTTGCTGAAAAGACTGTCTTTTTCCCATTTGATGTTCTTGCCTCCTTTGTCAAAGATTAATTGACCATAGGTGTCTGGGTTTATTTCTGGGTTCTCTGTTCTGTTCCATTGGTCTGTCTGTCTGTTTTGGTACCAGTACCACACTATCTTGATGACTGTGTCTTTGTAATATTGCCTGAAGTGTGGGAGAGTTATGCCTCCTGCTTGGTTTTTGTTCCTCAGAATTGCTTTGGCAATTCTGGGTCTTTAGTGGTTCCATATAAATTTCTGCACTCTTGGTGGGAATGTGAGCTGGTACAGCCACTATGGAGAACAGTACAGAGGTAACTTAGAAATCTACAGATAGAACTACTGTGACCCAGAAATCCCACTCTTGGGCATATACCCAGACACAACTTTCCTTGAAAAAACACATGCACCCATATGTTCATTGCAGCATTATTCACAATAGCCAAGACATGGAAACAACTCAAATGTCCATCAACAGATGATGAGATTAGGAAGATGTGGTATATATTCACATTGAAATACTACTCAGCCCTAAAGAAAAAAAAGAAAATAATTCCATTTGCAGCAACATGGATGAAACTAGAGACTCTTACACTGAGTGAAGGAAGTCAGAAAGGGAAAGACAAATACCATATGATATCACTTATATCTGGAATCTAATATATGACACAAATGAAACTTTCCACAGAAAAGAAAATCAGGGACTTGGAGAAGAGACTTGTGGTTGCCAAGGGGGAGTGGGAGGGAGTGGAATGGATGGACAGCTTGAGGTTAATAGATGCATACTATTGCCTTTGAAATGGATTAGCAATGAGATCCTGCTGTGTAGCACTGGGAACTATGTCTAGTCACTTCTGATGGAACATGATAATGTGAGAAAAAAGAATGTATGCATGTATGTACAACTGGGTCACCATACTATACAGTATAAAATTGACAGAACACTAAACCAGCTATAATGAAAAAAAAATAAAAATCCTTATATATATAAAAAAAGAAATTACTAAAGTTCTCTGCCTAAGAAATAAATATAAATTTGAAGGTAGGAGAAAAGTAGGAAGGATATAGAGGGGAAAGGTA
Source organism: Sus scrofa (assembly GCF_054392235.1). Classification (NCBI taxonomy): domain Eukaryota; kingdom Metazoa; phylum Chordata; class Mammalia; order Artiodactyla; family Suidae; genus Sus; species Sus scrofa. The sequence continues at coordinate 107,736,077 of NC_139397.1, read as the reverse complement.
AAGAGACACACAGATGGACAGATGTGGCTATCACAGCAGGAGGGTGGAATGTGAAGAGAAAGTAGGCTAGTGAAATATTCCTCACATCAAGTTGGTCAAAAGACAAAAGATTAGACTTATCTAATAGTCAAGTAAATGCCTATTATTAAATAATCTTTCTCTGATTTCCAAAACCTTTGTAAACTCTATTACACATATATAAATGCCTTATCAATGCTTTATAAAAAATAGAAGTCAAAGAAAATAGTTGAGTTCTGTATTTCACTTGGAAAGAAGGAAAAAGAAAATTCCACTATGCAAGAGAAGAGAAATGAAATCAAGAATGCAGAGGAAGCAGTAACTAAAAGCTAGCAATGACCATGCAAATATGAGCACAAGGGAATTTGAAGAAATCTTGGGCAGAACTGTGTACTTCACACAAAAATGGGTTAGAGGGCTTGGGCTAACTCCGTAAAATTTCAAAATTTTCAAAAGACAGGGTTTCATTTGTTGAAAACTCTAACTCCCATTAATATAGTTTCTCAATTTTAAAAAGCTATAAATTATACAACATGATAAATGTGGTAACTTTTTTTTCTGGAAATAAGTGTTACATTAATCACACTTTTCTTTTTTATTAACCTATAAACAATAGGAAACATTTGCCAACTGAGTTTTAAGTCTCTCTGTCAGTTTGGATTCTGTGAGGAGACTGTGTGGGTTAACCTTGTAAGAGATTTATTGAAAAAAGTTCTGTGAGGGAAAATGGGTTGGGGGCCAGAAGAAGCTGGGAGATTTTTCAGACCATGGAGCAAGTCCAAATTTGGTGCAGGAGAGACCAAAGAAAGAAAGTTTGGGAGGAAATTGCAGTGCAATTCTCATAAAGCAAAACCAGTAAGTTTTTAAACCAAAATGGCCTGAGAGAGGAGGATACAACTTCTCAGGAATAGTCCCCTCTTTAAGTCTCTGCCTGACTCAATCATTGGTTGAGGGTACCCCTGAGAAGTGTGGCTTCTGTGCAAATTCAGTGATAGATCTCGAAGTGCAGCACATGGGGCCTTTGATGAGTTATGCTCCCTGCAGTGGAGATTTGAGATCTAAGCAGAGCATTTTCATGGCCACCACAATTATAGACTCTTAGAATTGGGGAATTATAGTAATGATATCACAATTATATATCACTTTTGTGGATTCCAGTCAAAATCTGATCCTGAGTCTTCTTCATATTAAGAGGCTAAAACATTTTTTGAATTACTTTTGAATATCACACTAACATTTTTGTAGTTTTTGTTTTTTTAATCCTGAGATCTTTATCATATTTTGGATTAAATTTATAATTTTGAGTTATATTGAAGAATAATAAAGTTTTATCAGAATTTCCTATTCAGTTAAATTAACAACTTCGTTTTCCCCTTTAAATGAATTGTGTATTTCTGGCAGATTAATGGTGTCTCCTAAAAGTCAGCTGGTAACTTTTGACATATGAAGACTTGATCTCTTCTTGCCTTTAGATTGGTTGAACCACACAACACAGATTACCTAACTTAAAAAAATGTTATGCTCTATAACATAACTAGAAATGCTCTAGAAATTCTGCTGAATGTTAAGCACCTGTCTTGTAACAATAAGCTGGTTTTGTTTACAGAATTTTTTCTCACTGCTACAACATTTGAATCCATTTAAATTAAAAATTTTCTGCTCAAGTTGAAAGGAAATTACATCCCATGTTGTGCTATCAAAGTAAATAATATAAGTGGGATGACTGTCACATGAATATATATTTTATCCATTACTAAGTTAGCATTGTACAAATAAAAACACAACAGATATATCATGAGTTACCCCACTTGTGGCAGTCAAGAGGCATCCAAATTTCAGGAATATTACTGAAATGAACATTTTGGAAGGAGTGGTACCCTTATTGTTACAAAGGTATTAACTAAGTATTTTACATACTACAAGGTAAAAATTAGCATAGAGATTCTTGCCAGAAATTTGTTTCTTCCTAGTTCTATGTATAACTCCCTAGAGATTATAATCTCTATCACAAATCATAGAATTTGAGATATTTAAGAGATAATTCATCCCAGCAAAGTTTTAACAATTTTAAAGTTAAAAGTTTTCTTTTAAAATTAAATCTTACAAAGTATTCCAATATACACAACAGATAGACAAGATTGCTATAATTAAAATTTTGAAGTATTTCTTGGAGCTTATCCACTTAGCCTTTTCATATCTTTCTCCTGTATTCCAAGAGTCCCTTCCCAAATGTTGTTTCCACATAACACAGTCCAAACATTACGAAAAAAATTTTATTCAAATGGAAGTGGTATAAGTGAATATAGTTTTATCCTGATTGAAGGGGGGTATACGCATAACACAATGAGTACGAGGTTAGCTATAGGTTTTACCAGGTATCTTTCTGTTATTTATTTCTAATTTAATTACATTGTGAAGGCAAATGTATGATTTCTATTTAATCCTTTTAAATTTGGTAAGCGTATTGTATTGCCTAGAATATGGTCTATCTTGGTGAATGCTTTGTGTGAGCTTGAGACGAGTCTGTATTCTGCTATTGTTGAATGAAATAGTCAGTAGATGTCCATGGTATCCTGTTGATTGATGGTGTTGTTGAGATTCACTCTGTCATTACTGTTTTCTTCCTGCCATCCATTTCTGAGAGAGGAGTATTGAAATCTCCAAAACTGATACTGGTTTTATCTATTTCTCTTTGCAGCTCTACCAGTTTTTACCTCACATAGTTTGATGCTCTGTTGTTAAGCATGTCCACATTAAGGTTTGTTATATCTTCTTGGAGAACTGACCTATTGTCATTATGTAACGTCCCCCTTTATTCGTGATAACTTTCCTTGCTTTGAAGACTGCTGTGTCTGAAACTAATAGAGCTACTCTTGCTTTCTTTTGATTAGTGTTCGCATGGTATATTTTTTCTCCATCTATTTACTTTTAATCTATATGTTCCTTTATATTTAAAGTGGGTATCATGTATACTACAGACAGTAGGGTCTTTGTTTTTCATCCACTCTGCTAATCTCTCTTATAATTGGTACATTAGGTGATTGGCATTCAAAGTGATTATTTGACATAGTTGGAACAATATCTATCATATTTATTCCTCTTTTATATTTGCTGCCCTTATCCTTTGTTCTCTTTTTTTCTTCCACTCTTTCTGCCTTTCTGTGGGTTTTATTTTTTTTTATATTTTTTGACTTTTAGTGCCACACTCATGGCATATGGAGCCTCCCATGCTAGGGGTTGAATCAGAGCTACAGCTGCCAGCCTAAGCCACAGCCACAACAATACAGGATCCAAGCTGTGTCTATGACCTACACTGGAACTCATGGCAACACAAGATCTTAAACCCTCTGGAGAGAGCTAGGTATCAAACCTACAACCTCATGGTTCCTAGTCAGATTCGTTTCTGTTTTGCCACAACTCCCCTATGTGGGTTTTAATTGGACATTTTATATGATTCTATTTTTTCTCTGTTCTTGGAATATTAGTAATATTTACTTTTTTACTTTTTTAGTGGTTGCCCTAGAGATTTTAATATTCATTTCCAAATAATTCAAGTCTACTTTTAAACACTGTTGACCCCTGAACAACATGGGTTTGAACATCACAGATCCACATTTACATGGATTTTTTAGAATAAATATGAACTAAAGTACTACACAAACCATGGCTGGTTGAATCCTCAGATGTGGAACAATGGATATGGAAAGCTAACTATAAAGTCATATGCAAATTTTCTACTTCACTTGGGTAGGTTGTGCATAACTCCCTTGTTTCAAGGGTCAACCATAATGTATAACCACTTCATGGATAATACCCATAACTTTTACCAACAAGAAATCCTAATTCCTCCCTCCCAACAGTTGTATCATTACTGTAATTCATTTCACTTATGCATAAGCACATGTATGTATACACACATATATACATATAAACACATATGACACATATACATAAGCACACATAATCAAATACATGTTTTGTATTAATTTGAACAAACTCTTACATTTTAGATTAATTAAAAATAAAGTTTTTAGCTTTCACTTTTCCTTCTTAACATTCTTCCTTACTTTATGTATATCAAATTTTTTAATCTATATTATTTTCTTTCACTCCTAAGTACTCTCTTAACATTTCTTGCAAGTCATGTCTACTGGCAACATACTCAACTTTTGTTTGTATCTTCCTTCACTTTTGAAGGATAAATTTTTAGGGTACAGAATTCTAGGTTGGTGGTGTTTTTCACTCACCACTTTCTATTTCATTTTCTCCTTGCTTACATGGTTTCATGTGGAGAAGTCAGATGTGATTCTTATCTTTGTTCCTCTACAGGTGATGTGTTTTTGTCCTCTGACTTTTCAGGATTTGTATTTATCTTTTAATTTCCTCTAGTTTGAAAGTAATATGCCAATGTGTAGTGTGTTTACTTGTTTGTTTTTTGTCTGCCTTTATCCTGTGTGGTGTTCTCGGAGCTTCCTGGATCTGAAGTTTGCAGTCTGACATTAATTTAGGGGAAATTACCAGCCATTATTGTTTCAAATATTTTTTCTCTTGCTTTCTCTCTTCTCACATTATGCATATGTAAACATTGTTCTCAGTCTTTTAGTGAGCTTCTGTCTCTGGACAGTAAACTTTACAAGAGTTTCTGCTTTATTTCCCCCCTCCCTCAGGTGGGATGGGATGTCTAAAGTAGGCTAGAGTTGGATATTTTCTTTCCTCCATGTCAGATTCTGATGAAATCCATGGGCTAGGCCCTGATTGACTAGATTTTCCTTGATGATTGCCCTTTTTAAGAAGAAAGTGTTCTGGTGTATATCAAAATAGTTCCTTTTCCCTTTCTCTTGATGGAAGCACAAGATATTTATTTAGTCAGATATTTACTGTGGGAACTTGGTTAATCTCTGGAAAGTAAGTGTGACAAAACTATGGGTTTCCCCATGACTGGATCCCCTTGAATTTTTAACTCTTAGACTGTCCACATTGAGCCTCCAGCAATTCATCAATTACCATTTAGAATTTTCTTTCTGGCACTGGTTCCTGTAGGGTTTCTGCTTGTAAATCCCTGGTCTGATTAAACCATGACTCCCTTCTCTGGTCTTGGGGACAGCAGTTTGCCCTGTGTCCTCTGCTCTCCATGGATCCAACAAGGGTTATTGTTTATTTAATATGCTTACCTTTTTACTTATTGTTAGATGAAGTGGTAACTTCCAAGCTCCTTACATGCAGAATTGGAAACTGCTTTCTCAGCTATAATTTTCATTGAGGTTCTCTGTTAGGTGGCAGAAATGCCCTTCTGTTCTTATTCTGCCAAGAGCTTCTAACCATGAATGGCATTTGGATTTGTCAAATGCTTTTCCTTGCATGTTTTAAGAGATTGTATGCTTTGGTTTAATTTTCTAGTAATGTCTTTCATTTTATAAATCAATATTCAGATCACCTAACATTAATCCTTGGGATAAATTTTTTTGATCACAAATTATTGTATTTTTACAATATTTCTAGACTCAATTTGTCAATATTTTATTAAGGATATTTACATCCTTGTTCATGAAGAAGGTTATTCTGCAATTTCCTTTTTTTTATAGTATCTTTGTCAGGTTTTTCAATTAGAATACATCCCAACTCACATAAAATCAGTTGGGAAGGATTCTAATTTTTTTCACTTTTTACAATGGATTTTTCATTTCTTCTTTTTTTGTTTTTTCTTGACAAGTCTAGGTAAGGGGTTATCAATTTTATTTAACTTCTAAACAATAACTTTTTTATTATTTTTTCTTATAATTTGCCATCTTTCCAATTATCTTTATCATTTCTTTTCTCGTACTTCCTTTAAATTTAGTTTTCTGGGGTTTTTTTAATAGCTTATTAATGGGGAAATCTTGCTCAATATTACACTTCTCTTTTTATATATAATTTTATCCTATTTTTATATTATTAAATTACTCCACCATTATACAAACATTTCCGAATAAACCTGAAAATTATATTTTTGCAGTACTGCATTGTGTCATTTTAATTTAAAATTATAAACTGTGGAAAATTTTATTAAATACATAATTCAAATTTCTTTGATAAAATGTAGAAAAAAATTACTATCTCAATAAATGAAGTATAGAGTAAATATTTTTCATAGCTGTGTTATATTTTAAATGTCAGAAACTATGTTCAAATTAATATTGGTGCCTTTGTTTATCATCATTTCTGAGGTCTAAGTCTGAAGGACATATTCACAAAGTACTAAAGAAATTATTATATAAAAGGATGATTTGGAGATCCAGATGGTACTTCTAAGTACTTCACTGAAATGTAATAAAAATGAAATCCAGAAGTGTGATAAATATTTAAAATAACTTTAAAAGACGTTTTATATTTTTCATTGTTCATGTTTCATTTTCATCATTTTCCTTGTCCCAACCCACTTCAGTCCTAAAACTCCATTGTTTCTGAATAAGAATACACTGTTAGCTAAGAAGAAAAATATTTTGTCATAATGTAATTTAGAATTTTAGAAATTTCATAAGTTCTGGTATATTACAAATAACAAGAATAAAAATGAATTTTAAGAGTTTGACAATTCAACTCACATCAAGTTAACCAGAAATATATAACTTTAAATTTAATAGTTACAATTGTTTTTTTGTTGTTGTTGTTGTTGTTGTTGTTGTTGTTGTTATTGTTGCTATTTCTTGGGCCGCTTCCGCGGCATATGGAGGTTCCCAGGCTAGGGGTCGAATTGGAGCTGTAGCCACCGGCCTACGCCAGAGCCACAGCAACGCAGGATCCGAGCCGCGTCTGCAACCTACACCACAGCTCACGGCAACGCCGGATCGTTAACCCACTGAGCAAGGGCAGGGACCGAACCCGCAACCTCATGGTTCCTAGTCGGATTCGTTAACCACTGCGCCACGACGGGAACTCCACAATTGTTTTTTTTTAATGGCATCAGCTTTATATTGCTCCATTGGCTATAGAAGAAATATTTTGTATTTTTTCTTTCTTTTTTAATTTTTTAAAAATATTTTTATTTCTATTTTTTCTTTTGTTTCTCATTTTTTTAATTTTAAATTTTTTTACTATTTTTTCTTTTTACTTTTTTTCTTTTAGAATAAATAATTTGGATAGAGTGACTATTACTTGCTTCAGATGGCACATTATTTAATTTTTAAGTTTATCATTGTTAGGTCTAAATTACATATGCTTTAAAATCAGTTTTTGAACAGTCAGTATTATACAGGATGATATTTAACATTTTCATCCAGTAGGAATTCTGATCCATCTATGTTCTTCCTTGAATAATAGACTGCATGTTGTTAAACATAATGGCATTCTATTTTGTGTCACTGGCAAGAAGCCCTATTTGACTTCGAACTTACACAGTTATACAGAGCTCCTTTTTATTATTTACTGTAAGAGAATTTGGCAAATATTTTATAAAATTAACAACCGCATTTTAAAAAAACAATAACCACATTGACTATATTCTTAGAAACAAAAGAATATTTTGTGATTAGGAATATTTAGAATGTAAGTTCAAAAGGTCATTTTTTTTTCCTGTGCTATCCCGCTGTTTATAATGATTTCCATGAACTTATGTCAATCATGAAAATGAAGTATGTGTCAAGAATATATCATGTTTTGTGTGAGGCCACTTAAAAGATTCTTATTTCTGTGAGACTGTCTAGTCTTATTTACCAAAGATTTGAAAAGTACACAAAAGAACAAAAATTAAGATACAAAAATAAACATTGTCGTTCACTGATGGTAGACATTTATGTTGACATTTCATATCATAAAATTATAATTAACATTTAGTGAGTGCCAACTTTGTATCCAACACTGTGCTAAGATATTTGCATGTCTTATCACTTCTAATTTGATCCACATAGAAATCCTATGTGTACTTTCAGTACATGAACACTGACTACTGAAGAAGTTAGAAAGTTTTCCCAGTTTACCCAAATAAATTGTAAATAAGGAGTCATTACACCCAGCTATGTCTGACTGCAGAACCTAGAGCCAGAGTGTTAACCATCTCACCTCTCTGTGCTAACTTTTTAGGGCTGAACTTGTGGCATATGGAGGTTCCCAGGCTAGGGGTCAAATCGGAGCTACAGCTGCTGTCCTATGCCACAGCAACACCAAATCCGAGCAGAGTCTGTGACCTACACCACAGCTCATGGCAATACAGGATCCATAACCCACTGAGCAAGTCCGAGAATCAGCCCCAATCCTCATGGATCCTAGTTGGGTTCCTTAACCATTGGCTGAGCCACGATGGGAAATCCTGTGCTAACTTATATCTTGAGTTTCATGTGCAGAAAAATAAGAATTTGCAGGTTAAGTCAAGTCAACTTTACCAATATAGAAACACAGATTTAAAACCAAGGACAGACTGAACTTCTTTGTAGGACAGACATTGAAAAACTTATGGTCTCCGGAGGAGACAGTTCAGGGGGTGAAGGGATGTACTTGGGTTATGGGATGGAAATCCTGTGAAATTGGATTGCTATGATCATTATACAACTACAGATGTGATAAATTCATTTGAGTAATAAAAAATAATAATAATAATAAATAAAATGCAGATAAATTTGGCAGGAATAAATAAATAAAACCACTCACGTTATTAGTTTAGAATAGCTCTTTCCCTACATTGTCTTTTTAACATCCTAGATATATAAGCACTTGTCTCTAATACAATACATATAAACCATCATATTTGTAAGCATTTTGAGAAACCATTTTCCCTTTCTTTTATCTCCAATATCTACCACAGTACCTGACAAGAACAATTTTTTAAGAGACAAATGGTTTTTTTTGAACCAAACTCTCAGATTATAAATTTCAGAAATATACTTAGATGTTTCCCAGAGTTGTAAAAATGGCTGTATATAAAGCAGATGACAATTACATAAAAACAAATTTGGAAAAAAAAATCATGAAATTAAACAATCTGTGGAATTACATATATGCTTAGTCAAAGAACTGCAAAGATATACAATGTATTTATTATATACATATAACATGCTTCAGAATCTGGGTGTGGTGCATATACAGCCCATGATTTTATTTCTGGAATATGCAAGTGATATCTTCTTTTACTAAAAGGCAAGGTAATAAATATTCCCTGGAATGACTAAAGTGCTTTCAATATTTCTAAGATATGTAAAATAATGCTATTTTAATTTTATAATTTCAAAGGAAAACGGACCCTTCCTGAGGATTCATAAAAAATTCTTGATCTGAGTTGAGGTATATGCTAATTTCCAGAATGAGTCAGATTATATATCAAAGATTATACAGAAAAACAGAATACAATTGAAAATAATAAGTGCTAAAGAATAGTCAAAATGACTAGAAAAGTTTGAGACTGTAATGAAAATAAATCAGTGATCAACATATGTAGGGACTAATATAGGTCCTTTAAAGAGATTACCTCATTAGAGCCCCACAAATTTTTTTTTGGTAGATAAAATTACAACAATGCCCATTTTTGCAACGGGAGAAAGAGAAGCTTAGGGAGACCAAATGTCATGTCAGAGTCATACAGCTAGGAAACAATAGTTAGGATTTGTTCTGTACCATCCATTTTAAAACCCATACTCAACCCTAAACTATAAAATGTCTATAATAAGGCATATCAATCAAACATTATTTAAATTTGAAGATTGGAACATATTACATCTAAACAGGTGAATAAACATCAGAAAAAAAAATCCTGGAGTATTAGAATTCAGGGCCTGGAGTCTTGCACAGCTCTGCACAAATGAGCTATGCTTTAGAAAGAACTCAGTTTATCTTGTTTGCCCCAGTTTATCAATTTGTGTATCAGGAAGCCTGGAGATGATGCACATAAATCTTCCTTTGCACTCAATATTTGCAAATATTCAGTTGCATTTTAGGTTGTTTTCTCCTGAATCTGATTCTGCCACAAGTTTCTCTTTCATTTCCAATACACAATGATGTTTACATCAACAAGTATGTTTAAAGTCACTCATGGTGTTAAGTTGGGCTCATAACTGTTGCCATTTGAGATAAAGACAACTTGATGATTCAAAACTGTTCCTAAGAAGACAAAAACAAATGTATGTTAATTTAGACTTGGGATTTCAAATTTAAGTCAACTCAGATGCTAAGATTAAGGGTGGTAAGAAAATGCAGATGTAAGAAAAATCTCTGGGTCTATAATTCTGTAAAATGAAAATTTCTAAAAGTATTAAAGTATACTTTTTATCTTGCAGTAAATAAAATTTAAATTTCCTAGGTAATTTTGTACACACTACACTAAACAATACTAAAAATTAAAATGACACTAAATTTCAGCAATTCATCTAAAACCAAGTTACATAAATGAATCAGAAATCCTTTGTAACCTTCAATATTGGGGGGAAAAATTCTACTTTGGCTTCAAACAATTTATTCTCGTAAGATATTCCAAATGTTCTTGGAAACATAAGCAGTATTTACATTGATGAATAGAAGTTATTACAACTCCATTTATGTAACATACCCTATTTACTTGGTCTTAGACCCCAGTCTACTCCCATCCCTCTTACAGAAATCTTCCAAACACGTATTTGTAAATTTTATGTAGTGAACTTATATACTATTCTCAGTGGGTCTGTTTCTTCTGACTCATGTAGAAGAAACATGGCCTGGCCACCCACTCCAACAAATGCTTGAGGCTTACATGCAGCCTGCAAACATCACTGCCCACCACAAATCAAGGGAGCAGCCAGCCTGTTTCCTGTTACATGCCACCAGCAATGCCCACCACATGTGCACACCGATCCAGAATATTCAGACTCCTTCTCTTGTTGCTGCAGTGGAGCTGTCCGTCATCTCAGGCACCCAGTTCTGCAACCAACAAAAAAAGATTGTCTTGCTACTAGGTCTTCGTTGAATAGTGTGAGGCTAAGCCATTGCAGCTCACTTAGGAAACAGATCTGATAAAATCAACCAAACCTCAATGAACTCTAATACCTGCTACTGCGCACCATGTCATCTCCTTCTAATCTGTACTTTCATTACCCCCAAAATCTGTGTTGATTTTCCCTTCATCCAAAACCATTCTCAGATAGGTCCATTCCATATGTCCTCCTTAATTGTTCTGGAATTCTTTTTTAAAGAAAAAAAAAAAAAAGGAATGACATTGAACTGTGTTGGGATATTTGACTGATTTTCTTGTTTTGTTTTTTTCTCTTTCTTTTTTTTTGGCCTCACCCAAAACATGCAGAAGTCCCTGGACCAGGGATTGAGCCCACACCACAGCAGCAACCCCAGCCACAGTAGTGATAGCACAGAATCCTTAACCCACTGAGCCACCAGGGAACTCTGTGGCTGACAGTCATCTAGAGAAAAATGTAAAGTTAATCCTTACCCTAAAATATTCACAAAATAAAAATGAATTTCAATTAAAGATGGAATATTTATTTTAAAACCTATATAATATGACATTAACCACATTAACTGCAGAACTGAGAATTATGATTATAATCATAATTTTGAGGTATGTGATTGGAGGTCATAGTAATTAACACTCAAAATGCAAACTCTAAAACAGAAGACAGATACATCAGCCTGTGTAAAAATAAAATATCTATATACAATGTATATTTTTAAATAGTTTAAAAGATAAATGAAAAGGCTAAGTAAATATTTGCAGTATATACAATAAACAGTTAAAATATACTTTAAAAGATCTAAAATTCTTCTTTTAAAGGTAAAAATTCAATGGGAAGCAGCCAAAATATGAATAGACATCTCACAATAGATGAAATAATAATGGCCTATAATCATTTAAAAGAAGCTCGGCCTCACTAAAATTTGAAAAACATATATTAAAATAATTAGAAACAATTTTTAACTCATCATACTAACAATTATTATTATTTTTTTAGGGCCACACCCATGGCACATGGAGGTTCCTAGTCCAGGGATCGAAACCAAGCTGTAGCCGCTGTCCCACACCACAGCCACAGCAACGCAGGATTTGAGCCGTGTCTGCAACTTACACTGTAGCTCACAACAAAGCCAGATCCTTAACCCACTGGTGAGGCCAGGGATAGAACCTGTGTCCTCATGGATATTAGTCAGATTCATTGCTGTTGACCCACGATAGGAACTCCGATAATTATTTTTTTAAAAAAAGACATATTGTCAACTCTTTTTTTTTCCTATGGCTGCACATGCAACATATGGAACGTCCTAGGCTAGGAGTCAAATCGGAGCTGCGGGTGAGGCCTATGCTACAGCCATGGAAGCAAGCTGTATCTGTGACCTATACTGCAGCTTTCAGTAATGCCAAATCCTTAACCTTCTGAGTGAGGCCACGGATTGCACCCTCATTCTCACAGAGATAACGTCAGGTACCTAACCCACTGAACCACAACAGGAACTCCATAATATCAGCTCTAATGTGGGTATCAGAAAATGGCTTTTTTTTCATAATGTTGGAAGGAACAGAAATTGGATGGATTTTTAGTAAAGAAATTTGACTAAAAGTATATATTAAAAATATTTATTTAGAATGTAAATCGCTTGTTTTGAGAGTCTAAACCTTGAATTTATTTGCCATTATCTGCACCTGGTGTTGTTTTACAAACACGTAGTGGATTCAGTTTTTTACTCAATCATTTATTCAATTATTTACTCACATTTCTGGATTGAATTATTTATTCAAAAAACACATTCCCTCACTCCATTTAGATGACATTTAAAATGTTATGCTGCATAATATGCCATGTTTATAATATGCCTGTGATTTTCTTCTTACTAAAGTAAAATAGAAACATTTGGAATATATAGGCTTATTGACTTGGAAATCAACACCAAGTAACATAGATCTAGTTTAAATTATTCCTGAGATAACTCTTAAAACAGCTGCAGTTATAACATACTCTTTTTTCCTATCTTGTCTCCTTCAATTTCTGTCTAAATTCCAGTATGTACCTTGATCCCTCCCATGTTCATGTCAGAAAGTATTTGTTATACCTTTAGTATGGAAAAAATAAATATGACATTGCTTGGACCACAAAAATCTAGCTGGGGAAGCAGATTTGTATAGAAGAAACAATAAAGATATTAGACAAAAGTGGTAAACCTTGTAGGAGATAAAACAAAGCTCAGAGGAGGCAAGGGATAAGAAAAACTAATTCCAATTCTGGTGGGTTAAAAAAATTTCATTGATAATTCAGCATTTTGTGCACATTACAGAGGACTAATACTTAAATTTTGCCTTAAAATTTCATGTTTTCTCTTTTTCTTTTTACAATTGTGTTCCTTAAAAGTTTTCAAATCAATACTTATTTTCAAATCAATTTTTCAAATCAATATGTAATTCCCAGAGGAACTTATGATTAAATGGAATTCTTTAGTAATCCATTGATTAGTGAATAATTGCTCTTGGAGCGTAAAATTAAGATGGGGACACACATATATTCATGAATTTGATGTTCAGTGGTATTACTAAAGATATTGATGAGGAAATTTAAAACACTTCTGAAATTAAAAAAAAACACTTCTAAAAATATTGCTGTGACATTTAGTGCTTTGCACGTGCATTATATCCATCAAAGTTAAGTAGTAAAAACTTAAAGCAGTTTATATAAATGTTGCCTTCCTATTATTACTTATTTTTAATTTATTTTTGCTTTTTAGGGCTGCATGCATGGCATATGGAGCTTCCCAGGCTAGGGGTCAAATCCAAGCTACAGCTGCTGGCCTACACCACAGCCGAAGCAACGTGGGATTGGAGCCGCATCTGCGACCTACACCACAGCTCATGGAACGCCAGATTCTTAACCCACTGAATGAGGCCAGGGATGGAACCTACATCCTCATGGATACTAGTCAGATTCATTTCTGCTGCACCACAACGGGGACTCTGATTTTTAATGTATCTTTTTTGGTTGTTATTTATATTTCTTGGCAAATTTCCCTGCTATGTAGTTAAGTCTTCTTTGTGCATGAATCACTGACACATGGGAAAGACCAGTACTATATCTTTAACTCCACAAGTCTCTCTGTGCCTTTGTCTCCTCTGATCCTTCAAAATGTCCCATGTCCCCTTATGTTCCTCTGTTTTGACCATATGGACTCTTCTCCTGCTGCTCCTCTCAATATATATATATCATCCATCCCTGCCACAGACACTATAACAATTAGGCAAATTGAAGAAATGTTGAGTTTTATTCCCTGTCTTCCATTCTGAGCCAGAAAAAAAGAAAAAAACCTACAAGTTACCTCCTCCTTGGGAGAGATCATGCATTCCTCTAGCTAAGGGCTAAGCAGAGAAGCAGGACAGTATAATGATGGGAAGTGCAACAGAGGAAGGAACAAAGGAGAGGGACAAGAGTCTAGAGTTTTCTAGCATCTGTGAGAGGAAAGGAATTGGAGGCACTGAGGCTGTACCTCCAGGCTACTTCCACTGCCTTTCTGCTCAGTGAACCTTTGCTCGTCCTTTAAATCTTGTCAACAGCTACCTCCTCTGTGAAATCTTTCCTTATTGTCTCAGGAGAGACTAAAAGCTTTTTCTATTTAACATTACAAAAACTTCTGTATAGGCAAGTATTGCTATTTTGTGTTATTAGCATAGAGAAATGTGATTTTTCTTACAAAGGATTCAAACCCTGCTCCTAAAAGAGCAAGTGCTTTCTCATAAGTTGCTGGAGTTGTGGTCTAAGATGCTTCTAAGTTGGTGAAATATTACTCAAGGAAGATAACAGCCAGGTTAATTTTAATTTTGTCAAAGGGGGAAGGCAAGTTGAGGGCTGGTACAAAATTGCATGATGCCATAAAAGAGGCAAAAGGGAGTAAGTGGAGTAAATAGACCAAGAACAGTAGCGAGATAAAGAGCCTAGAAAATAAAACTGAACTCTCAGATTTTAAAAAAGTGATTCCAGGTTGAGAAAAAGAAAATGCATTACATACAGAAGTACTTCCAAAGTTGCAACTGTCCTGGTGGTAGTGATGAAAGAGTCGAAATATGAGAGTGTGTTGGGTTCAGCCTCAAAGTAGCTGTGGGTGAAATACTAGCTTCCCACATGGGCTCTACTTGTTTATTTACAAACTAGCCTCCCCTGAAGGTAAGCTAACTGAGTTAAGAACATGTATGTACTTTTCTATCCCAACATCTCCAGTAACTCACACAGTACACACGCTATCCATTCAATAAAGAGTGGTTGGATGAATAAAAAAGAAAGGATCAAATTGTACCCAAGCACAGAGTAAGAAATTGATTGAGTTTGGCTGACTGTCTGCACTGGTACTAATGCAGCCACTAAGCAAGCCAGTGATTCTAGCATATCTGCCCTGTTGCCCTGACCTGGTCCAAGGAATAGACTCAAGCAAGTGCTCAAGTACTCAAGTACTCAAGTTTTCATTTCCCTTCATTAGTAACCCTAAAAAACAAACAAACAAAAAACAAACTGTGCATATCTTTATTGCTGTGGCTGTTGGACAGCTCACAATTTTCTGTGTTCCTTTCACCAAATATTTGTCACCCAATACCAAATATAAGCACCCATGCATTTCCCCTCTATTGTCTTTCACCTTGACACATCCATTTGGGGAAATCTAGGGCAAAGGTCCCATCATACCTGTACATAGAGAAAGTCCATATTCTTTAGAATAAAGAAATAGAAAGACTCTCCTCTGTGTGTGTTTTGCAAATGATTTGTGGTATCTGTATTCCAAAATCTGGTTCTGTTCTTCTTGTCATTAAGAAACTCGGAATAACAGTTACGTCCTACAAAAAGATTTTAAAAGTTAAGTTCAAGTTCTAAATATCCTTGGAAATTTTTGCTCTAATGTCACACTGGCATGCTAAAAAATAAATATACACTCAATGTGTATACTCGAAAGCATCACTGTTTGGATAAAACTGAGGGAAATTTTTGTTTAAAATAGACCAATCTATAGATTTTTAAAAATGAAACAATTCTAATGAAAATAAAAATCTTAGATAAGTTTTGTTATGTTAGTTACTTCGAATGTTAGATTCTCAGAACCTGGAATTTCCTTTTCATTTTTTGAAAGTGGATCATTATTTTTACCCCGTTAAAGCAGGGAAATGGGAAAACAATTGCTTAATTTTAATAGAATAAAAAATAGTCGATATTTTAGTGTTGTACAATAGAAAATGAGAATGAACTGCAAGTATGTTTTAGTTAGACCAATTGCATTTATGTGTGGTTTTTTCATGCCATCCAGCAGGTTATCATGCTTACATATACTCATATTCAGAATGTCAAAGGAATGCATTTAACTGCAGACTGCAGATCAGAGAAAAATATTGTTTATATAGTGGGAGGTGAGATTGTTCCTATAAATGGAAAGCCTCAAGATATCTTTCAACTAGCCCAATGTTAACAGGTTTCTTAAGTTTTAACATTCTTGGCCAGTACATACATGTTTTGTTCCAAATTATTCAAGTTGCAGCCATAGCAGTCCTGATAGTTTCGAGACAATGTTTCCTCTAGATTTATTACCTGCATCTTCTCTTAACATTCATATACTGACATTTAAGAAGTTAAGATATTTATTAGTTTTTTGGTTTTTATGAAATCGTTCAAGAAGATCCTATTAAGCAGTTAGAAAATAATTCCTGCAAAATATAGTTCTTAAATGACTGCTTTTTTTTATCCTAGCCTTATTCCAGTCTACAACAATTATTCTTACCAGATACAAAGTGACAGAATGTATTAGAAAAATAAAAATTTATATCTTCCAACAACTAAAAGGTTTTTTTATTTGACTTCTCTCCAACCTGTCTGATAGGTAGCCTGCATATCAGCTGAGAGTGCCATGGAGATGAAAAGTCACTGAGTCAATGTCATGTCTGTATCTACATGTCTTGTGACTATGGCCCTGTTTCCACATGAAAAGACAGGAGAGTATCTTCTAATACTATCCAAAGGGCCAGTGCACGTGCCAGCCCTAATTAGTCATTTCAATAGGATTGCCACACCCATATTATTAAATTCAAATGAGAAGTCTTTCTAGTTCCCATTGCCAGGAAATAGCCAAGGCATATGATGTAGTATCCGTAAATAGTGAGTTCATTCCAAACCAATCTTTGAAATGATTTTGACTGCCAGAGATACTCAGTTTTTAGCCTCTAAGTCACATTAGCTTACTCTGAACTGCCTAAGATATTCCAGAACAAAGAACTGTTAACCTCAAAATTAAGATATTCATTTTAGCAACAGGTTTTACATGATGATCCGCAGGCGGCTAAACATGGAGATAGGCATACCCTCAAGTATTTCTTATTTTGCTACAGTTTGAAATTTATTTTCTATTTTGTCCTTATTAAAATTTCATAGTTGTTTTTTGTTTTTAACTTCTGCAAGAAACGCTATGCCTGGCATATAGTAGGAACTGAAATAATGATAAATAAATGGCAGTGAACATGCTTTGTGTTCTTTTGGTAAAACCTTTAAAGATGTGCTTCCTTGAAGCATTAATGCTGGTACCTTGAAAGGCTACAGTTGAAAAAAAAAAATGTTTTTACAAAAAACATTCAGGCATTTAGCATGGGCCAAAATACTCTTGTCAGGCAGGGCCCATTCCCACTGAAATTTTGCTCACAACAGGACAATACCGAAGTCCAGGCTTACAATGTAGGTGACAAACTAGGATTGAACTTGCCCTCCAACCAAAGCAAAGAAAAAAGAATTTACTTGTAGGACTAGTCATTACATTTACTTCCCATGAAGAACTATGTGTGTATATAAATAAGACAAACATTGAACATATTATCTTAGTGGAAATGTTGCAGTAAAAGATAACTTATATCTGCTGGTCATGTTGCTGTTCCTCTCTAGGAGTAGCTGTTAACACAAAGCAGCCAAACAGAAGTAAGGAGTTAGTGGTCCTTGTTCAATTAGCCTCCCCTAAGCAAGTGAATCATCCAAAGAATTGTTTCCAGTTTACTAAAGGGAGTGAAAATATGACTGTATTTAGTAAACGCCTGTGCAATGTATGTGGTAGAAAGATTTCATATATCTAGCCTTCTCCAGCTTCCTTTATGATCTGTTACTGGAACAACTTAGGACAAACTGCAGGTGATGTAAGAAAACAAATGAGCCAAAGCTCTCTCTCTCCTCTCTCTCTGTCTCTCCCCCCACCCCACCTCTTCCTGGTTTTTAACTGATTTTATTTTTCATTGCTAAACTAGATTTAGCTTGAACTGATTTTTTTTTTTCTGACACAGATGTTACTAATGATGCATAAATTGCTGGAACCAATGTGGAA
The DNA here is from genome assembly GCF_054392235.1 of Sus scrofa. Classification (NCBI taxonomy): domain Eukaryota; kingdom Metazoa; phylum Chordata; class Mammalia; order Artiodactyla; family Suidae; genus Sus; species Sus scrofa. Next base: position 107,717,804 of record NC_139397.1, on the reverse strand, counting down.
AATATTGCACAAAAGAAACGCAATCCTTTTCGTTTTATTGCCAGGTATAATTGATTCCATACAGTCTGGCCATCATTCTTGTTGATTCTATTTCTTCCAGCACAGAAATATATTACCTTACATTGATTTCTGATGTTTTAGTTCTTCTCAGTAGTTAATAATGATATCAACTCTTCTGAGAAAGAGAGTAAGAGTTGGGTTTACCTAACTGCTCAGAAACATAAAGAAAAAAAAAAGAAAATAATCATTTAAATACCTTCCTTACTTGGTTTTATTTTTATAATTATTTATATTTTAGCTCATTTTTCATTGACCAAACATATTTTGACTTTTTACACTTCAAAATATGTATCTTACCAAGAGTAACAGGCTATTAAATGTGCAGATGTTTTCTTAAAAATATATAATTATAGTCCATTTGTCAGTCTCCTTAATAATATTTTACCTGATGAACTTTACATAAATATCTTACTGCAAATTATAAAATGTTTTGCAACTGACTTGAACAAAAATCTCACAATTTTGTCTACTACCTGAATATTCCCTGAATATTTTATGCAATAAGTTCTTTTCTCATGAGTCATGCAGTAGGGAATCCTATTGGAAAAGAAATCACTCAAAATTCCTCAATGGTTAATTTGATTTTTTTATAGATATAAATATATACCTGTTTATTTATTCACTAGGAATAATGCATGTAAGGCAAGGTCACCATGCCTTCAATAGAACAGTAGACTTAAATGATCTCATAGATACTTTTTAGTCTTTATATAACTTTATTCATAAATGCTGTAGGTCATACTTGAAGAGATAATGAGAATTTGGAAAGTGATGATGTCCAAAGCATTCCTCCCACTCCCAAAAGCATCTTTATTTTTCTTCACATTATTCCAGAATGTTTGTTAAAAAATATTTTCAAACACATGGAAACATTTGCAGAAATGTCACATAGCCAACACCAATGGGATCCTTTTTTTTTTTTTATATTGCTATCTTTTAAGATCTTTAGATCTGTTCATCTTTCACTGTTCTTGAGAAGTCAGTGATGGGGCAATTAAATACAAATTGCATTTCTTCATATCCAGGCAGGATAATTTTATCTCATTTCTATCTTAGTTTCTTTCCATCAGTAGAAAACTTTAAGACTGAAGGTAGAACTTGCCAGTAGTCCAAAACATTATTTCCAAATTTGCCTATAATTTAAGCACAAAGAAGGTAAGCAACATAGCAAATACATTTGAAAATAATGATGGCAGATTAGCAGAATCAAAAGACATAAAATGTATAGTCTTACATTTTAGAAGCAGCTGGTAAATAGAAAGTTTGTATTTAGAGAAACCCAGTGTTTTTTCACTATTAGTTAAATGGAAATAGACATCTAGCAGGTATTAAAAGACCTTACTGTAATAAACTTTAAATGCATGCTAATGATAAATGCTAGTAACTGAAAATTAGGAGACTATGTTAGTGATCTTCTCAGTTGGTTGTAAGATAATACAAGTAAGTTGCTGATGTTTGCCATAGTGGAGCCCAAAGTAAAGGCAGTAAAAGTATGATGTGCTCAAGTAATATTAAGCTGTAAGACCCAAAGTCTTATAAGTACATGCAGTTCTGTGTTAATTGCTGTGTTTCAAGAGGACTTAACTTTATTCCAGATAGAAGCTTGCTCTTGAAAGAAAAGAATGATGTTATATTTCCAGTGTTTGTTCTCATTCCAAACAAAGAGCAAGGGGAGGCATTCGTCTGCTAGGGCTACTGACACAGATACGTCTGCTTCCCTTGGGTTCCAGATTGATTCCTCAGGAGCAAGTGTTAGGGACAAAGCTGAAGAGATCCGTGGTTCCAACCCGGAAGACTGAAGGCCATGGTTGCCAACAGCCAGGAGTTTCCCCCCAGCTTTAGCTTAGGCTGTCATCGCCACAAGTTTACCTTTAAACATTAAGCTAGAGGAAAAAGAATTATTGAAATTTGTTTTTATGTCAAAATTCCCAATCTATGAAAATAATGAGTTCAAGGAAATGTATTATTAAATAAAGACCTTTTCTTTAACTCATGTAATTGAAATTTTTCATTGAACCAAAGGGCAAAAAATGTACTTGCAGTTGGTTTTTTGGTTAAAAAAAAATGAACCATTTTTGTATTTGTGTTACAATTAGACCTTCCTTTTAACCATCTTTTTGTGCTAACACCAAAATTCTATTTTTACCCAACTCTCTCCCCCAGACAAATTGATAGACCCTCACAGCTTTAACTAGCTTTTTCATATTGTTGATTCTCAAGTCTCTTTCAGGCCCCAACCTAGGCTGAAAACAAAAAAACCTCCTAAGTAAGAGAATTAAGTCCTACTATACATGTACATCTTGGAATTTCTTAATAACAACCTAGATTTATTTATTTATTTATTGTCCTTTTTCTTTTTAGGGCTGCACCCGCAGCATATGGAGGTTCCCAGGCTAGGATCTAATTAGAGCTACAACTGCCAGCCTACACAAGCTCACAACAACGCCAGATCCAAGCCATGTCTGAGACATACACCACAGCTCACAGCAATGCCAGATCCTTAACCCACTGAGCAAGGCCAGGAATCAAACTCACATCCTCATGGATGCTAGTTGGATTCATTAACCACTGAGCCATGATGGGGTCTCTGAACTTAGATTTATTAAATCCAGAACTGAACTCTAATCCATACTCCTAAAATTGAGAATAGACAATATCTATTTATTTTATCATAAATAAAATCTATCTCTCCTCTAGGAGTTCCTGCCATGGCACAGTGGATTAAGAATCTGACTGCAGTGGCTTGGGTCACTGCAGAGATGCAAGTTTGATCCCCAGTCCAATACAGTGGGTTAAAGGATCTGATGTTGTTCAGCTGTAGCATAGGTCACAGTTGTAGCTTGGATTCAATCCCTGGCCCAGGAAATTCCATATGCCGCAAGAGCAGCCAATTAAAAAGAAAAGAAAAGAAAAGAAAAGAAAAGAAAACAAACAAACAAACAAAAAAACCCCACTATCTCTCCTCTTCTGCATTGCCACAACCTAATCACCTAAGCTAGAAATCAGAAAGCCACTTAAGGATTCTCCTCTTCTGTCCTGTACCACTCTCTTTACTCCACATCCAGGTAGCAACAATTACAAGTCATTGCTGTCACTTGCATTTGTCCTTTTTGCATAGAAATGTCAGCACTACTAGGATTTCATTATTATAGCCTTGACCTCTTTACCCCCAACTTATATCCAATCTCTATGCCACCATCAGAGCAAAATTTCTTCAATGTAAAGAAGCTAATTTTGTCTCTTCCTTCTAAATACTGTTTTCTGCTTCCCGTTCCATCAAGTTCAAAAGCCCTCATGACCTGATTAGTTTTTTTCACTCTCTTCTCTCCTGGGTACTCATGTACTTCTGCCCTGCACAAACACTACATACACCAAAATACAAACACAACAAATTAAGTTACCTAAAGGAACTTTTCTCTTTTCACCACCAGACCTTTGTACAAATGCCAGTTCACTTACCTGAAACACATTTTCCACTCGCTGCTTTTGTTGGGCTGGTGAATGTTTATTTACCTTTTCACATTAAGATTAAATATCACTTTGTTTTTATAATCACCCACCATCCCTAATAGGTAATTATCAACCCTTCCCTGTGCTATCATGAAGGCCTGTGTGTACTTATCTTTCTCTCACTTTTGCTGTAACAATTTATGTTGCAGACTTCCACACCAGACTTGGAGAAATAAAAGTACAGAAAGCCTATGTAACTCTTGTTTGATTTCTCAGCACTTAGTCACCCTGCTTGGATATTTTTGCATAAATGATAACAGGAAAGTGCATCCATTATGCCTTAAAATACTGGAGAAATAAGACAATAGTCTCCACAGATCAACGAGCATTGATGTTTTCTTTCAATTGATGGTTCATGGGAATCTTGTTCATTCATATGAACTGGTCCATTTCTCTAATACTTTAAAGCCAATACTATAAAAAGGGGTGGGATGAGAGGAAGATTTAAAAGCACAAAGTTACAGTTTAATGACCATTTATTTCATTTCATAAACCCATGCCTTAGAGCATTTCTAGAAACCCCATTACATACATGCTTTCATTTTAGCCTCACGTTATCTCTTGGCGTGGAACTTTTGAAACACTTATTTGCTAACATGGACACTAATCATTAGAAAGGTTAAACAATTTCACCAGGCATAAAGTTAGATAATGTAGGAAACAAGACTTAAATCCATATCCTCTGGCTACGGGTCCAGAATTCTTTCCCCTCACATCATCAACTGTGAAAATAAGGTCCAGATGTGTATTTTTGATGCTGGATATATGGAGTATTTAATAATCTCTGGTTAGATGCTGAAATGAAGTTAGAAGTGTAAGAGATTTATTGAGAGGTAACCCAGGGGATCAGAGAAAGCAGGATTGGGCAAAGAGTGTCTCAGACTATAATTCATTTTTGACCAAATCTGAGTCAACCCAAAGGAGAGCTCTGGAGCAAAAGTTACAAGCCATTTAAGTCTTTCATTGTGCAGAATTCGCCAGGCCCTACTATCCTCACTATGTGCAGTATTTGGCATGGGCTGCTCTAGAGGTATTGGACCTTAGCTCAAAAGTGACCAGATCTTCCAGGTTCTAACGGCTAGAGGCTGTCAGCTAACCACACTCCTTGCACCTAGATGGCAAGGTCTTTCTTGAAGGTACTGCAGTAGTAACTTACATTCATGCATAAGCAGTGGGGCTAAATAGGAATTTAAAAGTTTTTGGAAATGGTGGAGCAAGACACAATCAACGAATTTTCAGATCAACACAGAAAATATGTTAGCTCTGAAGGGTATAAAACTTATATATGTTTTAAAGTCTTGTTTCTAGAAAAGTGTGTTTCACCAGAAGTTCACATGAACTATACACCTTTATGAAATTGTCTTCCTTCTCCAAGAAAATAGATTGCCCATGTTCAATGATTATTTCTAACAATCTTCACAATATGAGAAAATATTTCCTATGAGTCACATAATTCTATTTTAATGATTGTAAGCAATTTTGTTCATGAAACATGAACATGGAAAACAGCTGGACTGAAAATTTTCTATGTGAGAATTTTCTTTAGTAGTTTATCAGTTTATAGAATGTACAAGATGGCTTAGAATTACCATTATCAAAAGTGTCCAGAAGACTCCTGAAAAGCAAATCCAATTTCAACATCAAGAGAACTTAAAACATAAAACTACTGTATCCTCTTCCAAGGATTCCTCAATAAGAAAAATTTGTAGAATTACATAGTTAAGTATTGGATAAATTAAATAATTGGCTTGTGATTAGTGGAAATAATACTGGAAAAATCTTTTCCCAGAAACTATACAGTTTCAGCTGTTTCTCTGTTTTCATCCTGAGTATATTTTAGCAATGCTCATGAATATTTTTCTAGAGTGAAATAGGATTAACTATCTATTCATAGGTATAAGTAAATTTATTTATTTATTTATAGATGTAATATTACTTAGCTCTCTGGGTGTGTCTGAACCACTTAGAAGTCAAACAAATGCAGTTCAGCAACTAAGCTATTTTGTAAACAGTTAAAAACCATTGACCTATATTTTTCACAGAATTCTGAAAATAATCAAAGTGTAAAATTCTAGCAACATTTATAACATTGCCCTTCCAACTCTCATCCTCTTTATCCTCTATAGTCATCACTCTTCCTTGATCCCCAACAAGCTTTTTCTCCTTCTCCTCCACTTTCCTTTCTCTCCAATCTTTTATTATGAATGTTAACTTAGAATTTAATAAGATAGTACTCCTTTAATCTCAGGGGGCAAAAAGGAGAAGTACTAGTCTGGTAATAGCAATCATCTCTTTGAATAAGGAATGTCATGAATACAAATTAATTCATATAATTTTGGTTCCAGTCACATTTTTCAGAACTCACTCCAGGTTCATAATTGTGTATAATGCCCGGGCATTATCAGAAAACAGTTTAAGAATATCAAATTACTCAGAAGAGTAATTTGAGTAGTAAAAAAAAAAAGGCAATTATATCACAGTAGATATTTCCTCTTGGGTCTCAAAATCCTGTGAGTTTACCAGCCTTTTAATGACAAAATCACAATGACTTGAAGTTCACATAAACTCTTCCTTTAACATAATCCCATTTCCTAATAATTCTAGGAATTCTTACTTACAACACAAATCCATCTTGGATGTCACTAACTTTATAGTTCACATCTGGCCTCCAATACTGTTTGCCCTTAGGTCACCTCCTGCTGGCTCAAGGTCAGGATTCCTGAGGCTTCTGCTGCTGACACTACAGATACTCTTCTCTATGTATGGACCCAGTGCATCCTACTCTGTACCAATATCATTATGTTAACCAAGCTGTGATATTATAAAAGATGTCAATAAACGGGGACAATACAAGGATACAATCAAATAAACATTAAGTCAAATTGAATACTATCCCAGAATTATATGAAACAGAATTTATAGGAAGTTCATATTATGCAAGCTGTTTCATAATTTTAAAGTTGCTTCAAAATTTTTAAAGTGTAGAAAAAATTTATAATAGAAATTCAAATTAGCCCTTTGATTATGGGGCAAGCATACATGAAAAAAATCTATACCAAGACATTTTGCTTTTGAATGTTTTTGTTTTATTCTGTTCTGTTTTGAATTTTTTGTTGCAGAGATTCTCAAACCAGCAGTTTATATTTTTTAGTGTCTTTACTGTTATGTTACATCTTTTGTAGTAATTTAGGCAGCTACATGAGGAATGAAGGCTTTCTTTGTACTAAATGAGTATTTTGAACTTAAATGAGTACAAAGAACTCTAACAGCCAGGACACAGTCAGGCAAACCTCCAGCTGAGAGTGGCCCAGGACACTAGTTCTCTTCATGGAGCACAGAAGCAGCAAGAGAAAGCTAAGGTAAATTTCAGCTCTGAATGCAGCAATCCCGTTCCTCAGACTCAGCAATCAATGTGGGTATGTGAGAGTGAGAGGGACAGAAGAATGGGAAGATTCTTTCTTGCCAATACTTCTGAAGGAGCAAAAGTTCCCATATTATGGCTTAATTTAGGGATACTAACCAAAGAAGAAATATATGATTCTTCCTACAGTTTCAACCCATAATTCCTGTATTCACAAGGGTTCATTTGGCTGTGATTAACCATAATCTGAAATAATATATCCACACTGATTTTTCTCTCATGAAACAGATGTCTTGGGGAAGAATTCAACTGTCATTTGAAAGTTTCGTTGTCATAACACCCCCAAGTACCCTCTGAACCTTGTCTTATTCAGTTTCTTTCATAGCACACTATCCTGCAAGCCACATGTGCCTTCGTTCTTTTTTTTAAGCATGCTTTGCTCATTTCTGTTTTAGGGCCTGTAAAATATGACCCCAAATTGATCCAAGAGTCTGTTAGCCTGAGTTATTCAGAAGTGTCCAGATAACTGGCTTTTGTTCTGCTTTTTCAGAAATAAGTTCAGAAAAGTACTTAGGACTGCATGTCCTGGAACAAGTGAGAGTGGTAAATAAGAGCCATATTAATGCTCAATTAGTCTTATTGTGTACTGATGAATGTATTTCAGATTTCTGTAAGCATTACTTACTCACCACTATAGAAATGGAGTTTTAGTTGCCTTTCACTTTCTCTCCCCTTTAGGTTATGTCTTACCTAAGTATCCTTCTTCCCAACATACAGGTACACATTGTTTTACTGGACCTTGAAGATGTTGCTTATTTTCACAAATTGATATTTTGTAGCAATCCTGTGTCAAACAAGTCTATTGGCTCATTTTTTTTCCCAACAGCATTTGCTGTGTCACTTTTTGGTAATTCTAGCAGTATTTCAAATGTTTGTATTATTATTATGTTTGTTATGGTGATCTGTGGCCAGTGATCTTTGATGTTACTACTGCAACTGTTTTGTAATTGTAATTACATGACTGCTCCCATATAAGACTGATAAACACCGTGTGTGTCCTGGCTGTTCACCAACCGACATTCTCTCATCTCTCTCTCTCTATTCCCTAAGATAGGACAATATTGAAATTTGGCCAATTAATACTCCTACCATGCCTCTAAGCAGTCAAATAATAGGAAGAGTAACACTTTAAATAAAAAAAAAAACTAGAAATAATAAAGCTTGGTGAAGAAGGCATATCTAAAGCTGAGATGGGCAGAAAGCTAGGTCTCTTGAGCCAATTAGCCAAGCTGTGAATGTGAAGGAAAAGTTCTTAAAGGATATGAAAAGTGCTACTCCAGTGAACACATGGATGATAATAGAGTGAAACAGCCTTACTGCTGTTATGGAGAAAGTTTTAGTGATCTGGAGAGATCAAACTAGCTACACCATTCCCTTAGACCAAAGCCAAATCCAGAACAAGACCCTAATTCTTCAATTCCATGAAGGCTAAGAAAAATGAAGAAGCCGAAAAAGTTTGACGCTAATGGAGTTTAGTTCATTAGGTTTACGGAAAGAAGCCAGCTCCATAATACAAAAGTGCAAGGTAAAGCAGTAAGTGCTGATGTAGAAGCTGCAGGAAATTATCCAGAAGTTCTAGTTACTGTAATGAATGAAAGTGGCTCCACTACCCAACAAATATCCAGTGGAGACAAAACAGATTTCTACCGGAAGAAGATGACATCTAGGATTATCATAGCTAGAGAGGAGAAGCCAATGACCAGCTTCAAAATTTCAGAGTCTGACTCTCTTGTTAGGGGCTAATGCAGCAAGTGACTTGAAGTTGAAGCCAGTGCTCATTTACTATTTTGAAAATGTTAGGGCCTTTAAGAATTATGATGTCTGCTCTGCCTGCACTCTATATATGGAAAAATAAAGCCTAGATTACAGCACATCAGTTGACAACATGGTTTATTGAATATTTAAAGGCCACTGTTGAGACCTACTATTCAGAAAAAAAAAAATTCCTTTCCAAATATCACTACTCATTGAAAATGCTCTAGTTTTTCAGGAGCTCAGTGGAGAAGTACAATGAGATTACTATTGTTTTTATGCCTGCTAACACAGCAGTAATTCTGCAGCACATGGATCAAGGAGTAATTGTGATTTCCAAGTCTTACTCTTTAAGAAATACATTTTGTAAGGCTGCAGTCACCATAGCTGATGATTTTCCCAATGAATCTGGGAAAACTAAATTGAAAACCTTCTGGAGAGGATTCACTATTTTAGATGCAATGAAGAATATAGATTCATAGGGAGAGGTCCAAATATTAACTTTAACAAGAATTTGAAAGAAGTTAATTCCAACCCTCATGGATGACTTTGAGGGTTCGGTTCTTCAGTGGGTAAATTAACTTCCGGTGTGGTGGAAATAGCAGAAGTAGAATTATAACTGGAGCCTGAAAATGGTATTGAATTGCTGCAATCTCAGGATAAATATTAATGAATGAGGAGTTGCTTTTTATGAATTAGTAAAGGAAGGGGGTTTCTTGAGATAGAATCTACACCTGTTGAGGATCTTGTAAAGATTATTCAAAAGACAGCAAAGGCTTTAGAATATTACATGAAATTATTTGATAAAGCAGTGGCAGGTTTTGAGAGGATTGACTTCAATTTTGAAAGTTCTTTAAGTAAAATGCTGTCACAATCATTGCATGCTACTGAGAAATCATTCATGGAAGAAAGAGACAATGAGGAAAACATTGGTGTGGTCTTATGAAATTGACACAGCTACCCCAATATTCAGCAACCACCACCCTGATCAGCCAGTAGCCATCACATGGAGGCAAAACTCTCTACCAGCACAAAGATTACAACTTACCAAGGCTCAAATAATCGTTGACATTTTTAGCAATAAATTATTTTTAAATAAGCTATGTACATTACTTGTTTAGATTCAATACTTTTGCACATTTAGACTACAGTATAGCATAAACATAAACTTTTATATGTATTGGGAAACCAGAAAGTTAGTATGGTTCATTTTATATCGATATTCATTTTATTGTGGTGGTCCGGAACCAAACCCACACTATGTCCAGGGTATGCCCATAGTTAAGTTGTATTTTGATTACTTTAGTGTCTGGCATTTACATTACAATTAGATATTGAAGACTATGATTACAGGTCTTTCATGTATGGCTTTTGTTTTTGTTGGTATTAATAAATGATTTGAATTTTTCAATTTTTAAAAATTTTCTCTTTATTTTCCATTATTTAAGCCCCATATCTTGGCAGTATTAAAGTTGTTACAATAAATCCAAATTAATCAGGCATTCTATTTAATAACCTAAAATAAGACCCTCCTAGAGTAGTTTGATATAGTCCATTCTAGACTCTTTCCCCTCAGTGGCCACTATATGCGGACATCTGCCATCTGCATTCCTCATCATCTGAGGGAATCTCTTTGCCTCCCTCTTTTATTGGATATGCTGTTTCCTGTATCCTAGATCCCCCCTTGTTCTGCTCATCCAGGTTTGTGTAGCATATCCTCCCCAAAGTTCCTGAGAATGGTTGTATAAAAGACAAGTGTTTATACAGTCCCTGGAGGTCAGAAGTTACATATACTTCACTTTCTAACTGTTCATACAGCCAACTTTAGATTTAAAGTTGGTTGAAAAACTTTCCTTCTCCGAAGGTTGAGAAGACAAAGTCTTTTGTCTTCCCATATACTGTTGAGTATTCTGTAATCATTCATCCCCGTGACCATTTTCCTCCCCTTTCCAGAAATATCTCAGTCCTGTTTGGGCTTCTATAACAAAATGCTGAAGACTGGGTGTCTTATAAACAATAGAATTTTATTTCTCTCAGGTCTGGAGGCTGAAAGTCTGAGATCAGGGTGCTAGCATAGTCAAGTGATGGGCCTCTTGTGGGTTGCAGACTCTGTAGAATCCTCACATGGTGATAAGGGCACTAATCTCAATTTTGAGTGTTCCACTCTCATAACCTAATCACCTCTCAAAGGCTCCACCTCCTGATACCATTACCTGGATATGAGGTTTTCAACATACACATTTTTGAAGGACATGAACATTCAGACATATTAGCAGGTTTTTAGGATCGTCTCTTTTTCATTAGTTTTCTGAAATTATACAATAATATACCTTATTGGACTAAGTTACATATATGTAATTTCTCTAATTCAAGAAAGGTACATTTTAGATTATAAAGAAGGTATTGTGTATTTGTTTCATGAGTGACTTAACTTTTAAAATTCATTAATTTCTGCTTATTTAATCAATATACACTCAACACAAAAATTTAGTGCATGTTGGAGTTCTCTCATGGCACAGCTGGTTAAGGCTTCAGCATTGTCACTGCACTGGCTTGAGTTGTTGCTGTGGTGCAGTTTAGACCACTGGCCCAGGAACTTCCACATGTCATGGGTACAGCCCCCCCCCCCAAAAAAAAAGAAAGAAAGAAAAAGAAAAAGAAAGGAAAAGAAAATTTGGTGCATGTATATATTTGCAAAATACAATTAACATGGAGGAAAAATCAGGGATAGTTCACTAAATTCCTATAAATATTTGGGAATATTTACCTAATCTTAGAACTAATTGAAGCCTTACTTTTGATAACTTTTATACTCTGCCTCAATCCATAAGTGTTATCTATAGATGAATATTTCCTCAACAAAGATTTTACAGTGGTTTCAGAATTCTATCTGTGAACTATGATTTATTTAATCATTCCATTATTTTTAGACTTTAAGTTTGTTATGGTGTTTGCTGTTATAAATACCACTATTATGGGATATTTGCATGTAATAACAGCTAACACTAGCTCTTCGAACCATGTTTCTATATGGTCTCACTTAATCTTCATAATAACCCTGTGACTATAATTATCCTTATTTTACAGATGAGCGGCTGAGGCATAGCAAGGTTAAGGTCACACTGCTAGTAAGAGGCAGTAATAAGATTTAACCAGCCAGTTTTTCTCTGGAGTCCATGTCCTTTCCACTATTTCATACCATGCCACCCACAGTTTCAGTATCATTGTCAGATTTTTTTTTTTCCCCTTTTAGGATAAATTCCTAGAAGTCATATTTTTGGAACACATTATAAGAAAGAATATTTTTTAAAAGAATTGACTATTGGAAAAATGTTTTCCTTAATATTGTTACAATGTTGAAACTAGTAAGAAAGTAATGAAATGAGAGTAGTAATGAATGAATGTCTTTCTAACATTACTCTTAAAACTTGCAAATTCTCAGTTTAAAAATAACCCAAATCAAAAGTGTTATCATTATATTTATATTCAGTTTCTTTAAGTATATAGTGTTCATAAAATGTTTAAAAAATATTTTCTTTTTTCTCCTCTTTCTATTCATATCCTAGGTTCTTTAGTAGCAAATGCATATTTTCTCTATAATATGATAAAATTTTAAATGTTAAGAAAACCCTTTCCTGCTTTGTTTGTGACAATTTTTGCTGAACTTTTCTTGTTATATTAAATATTACATTTATAATTTTAATATTATTTTTTGAACAATGCTATTTTTTGCAAGTGATTTTTGACTATTTGAAAAGAAGGTATATTCTACAGTAGTTTAATATATGAAAAACTTAATAAAGATAGTTTCCATTTTTCAATTGGGTTGTTGGCTTTTTTGCTGTTGAGTTATATAAGTTGCTTCTATATTCTAGAGATTAAGCCCTTGTCAGTTGCATCATTTGAAACTATTTTCTCCCATTCTGTAAGTTGTCTTTTTGTTTTCTTTTTGGTTTTCTTTGCTGTGCAAAAGCTTGTCTGTTTGATTAGGTCCCACTGGTTAATATTTTTGCTTTTATTTCTGTTGCTTTGGGAGACTGACATGAGAAAACATTTGTAAGGTTGATGTCAGAGAATGTTTTGTCTGTGCTCTCTTCTAGGAGTTTGATGGTGTCTTGTCTTATATTTAAGTCTTTCAGCCATTTGGCGTTTATTTTTCTGCATGGTGTGAAGGTGTGTTCTAGTTTCATTGATTTGCATGCAGCTGTCCGGGTTTCCCAGCAATACTTGCTGAAAAGACTGTCTTTTTCCCATTTTATGTTCTTGTCTCCTTTGTCAAAGATTAATTGACCATAGGTGTCTGGATTTATTTCTGGGTTCTCTATTCTGTTCCTTTGGTCTGTATGTAAGCTGGTACAACCACTATGGAGAACAGTATGGAGGTACCTTAGAAAACTATACATAGAACTACCATAGGACCCAGCAATCCTACTCTTGGGCATATATCCAGACAAAACTTTCCTTGAAAAAGATACATGCACCCACATGTTCATTGCAGCACTATTCGCAATAGCCAAGACATGGAAACAACCCAAATGTCCATTGACAAATGATTGGATTAGGAAGATGTGGTATGTATACACAATGGAATACTACTCAGCCACAAAAAAGAACAAAATAATGCCATTTGCAGCCACATAGATGCAACTGGAGACTCTCATACTGAGTGAAGTAAGTCATAAAGAGAAAGACAAATACCATATGATATCACATATCTAAAATCTATTATAAGGCACAAATGAAACTTTCCACAGAAAAGAAAATCATGGACTTGCAGAATAGACTTGTGGTTGCCAAGGGGGAAGGGAATGGAGTGGGACAGATGGGGAGCTTGTGTTAATAGATGCAGACTATTGCCTTTGGAATGGATTAGCAATGAGATCCTGCTGTATAGCACTGGGAACTATGTCTAGTCACTTATGATGGAGCATGATAATGTGTGAACATAGAATGTGTACATGTATGTGTAACTGGGTCACCATGCTGTACAGTAGAAAAAAAATGTATTGGGGAAATAACAATTAAAAAATAAATAAATAATTAAATAGAAATAACCAAAAAAAGATAGTTTCCAAATCATAAAAAATGCTTTGCAAATTCTTAGAGATATACACTCTCACTATTAAGTTTCTGAAATTTTATCCATATGTGCATATAAATTTTTACTTATATATTAATTAATTTTAAAAAATAACGCCTTTACAAATGTGAGGAAGATATTTTTTTTTAAATTCATCCAAATCCCAATTACTAGAATCATCCATAACATTGATCACCATTATTCCAGATAACTCCCTAGAAAGAAAGAAAAAAATACAGATTTAATTTTAGAGATGTGTTCTAGTGTTAATAAAATTATAATATTTAATTTTAATTGAATGTAACTTAAATTTGCCATAAAATTGGTGGAACTGCTAAAATTCAGGCAATGGCTTCTTTATTTATAGTGATATTATTTCCTAAAATATTATTCTGAAGTTAATATTTAAAAGGATAATAGAGGAGTTCCTGTAGTGGCTCAGTGGAAATGAATCTGACTAGTATCCATGGGGACGCATGTTCCATCACTGGCCTCACTCAGTGGGTTAAGGATCTGGTGTTGCTGTGATTGTGGCATAGGCCAGCAGCTACAGCTCTAATTCAGCCCCTAGCCTGGGAACCTCCATATGCTGTGGGTACAGCCCTAAAAAACTAAATAAATAAATAAACGGATAATAAGGGAGTTCTCTTGTGGCACAGTGGGTTAAGGATCTGTCATTGTCACTGCAGCTACTCGAGTTGCTACCATGGCACAGGTTCAATCCCTGGCCTAGGAATATCTATATGCTATGGATATGGCCAAAAATTAAAAAGATAATAAAAACCTGAAGTGATTGGAGATTTATTTAAACAACAAATGATTTTCACATTTTGTCACAACTTCTTATTTTGAAAATTTTGGTATTCACAGATAATATGTTAGAACAGTAAAATGAAGACCCATTCCCATACCCTTTACATAGGTTGTCAGAGTTATTGATGTTTTTCTGGCATTTTAAAAAATTATGTTTCCATTAATACAGTTTCTATTCATTCCTTGTTAGTAAAGATGATATAATGCACATATGTTCTTCTTAGTCCCTTGATTTGTGTTTTTGATACAATTATATTCATACTTCCTTTCTTTTTTTATTTTTAATTTTTTTGTCTTTTGTCTTTTTTAGGGCCTCAGCCACAGCATATGGAGGTTTCCAGGCTAGGAGTTGATTCAGAGCTGTAGCTGCATGCCTACACCGCAGCCACCGCAATATGGGATCCCAGCTGCGTCTGTGACCTACACTACAGTTCACGGCAATGTGGTATCCTTAACCCACTGAGCAAGGTCAGGGATGGAATCCGCGTCCTCATGGATACCAGTAGGGTTCATTAACCACTGAGCCATGACAGGAACTCCTTTCTGTCTTTCTAAATGAAATAATTACTATGGCTGATTTCAGTTTTATATTTAAAAGGAGTTTTTACTCCCTACAATTTCTCTTCCATCTCCTCAAGTTAGTTTCTATAGTACTGGTCTCTTTATGCTGGTTGTCATAGAACAATTTTATTTGTCATTTGTCTGGATCTGAATTTGCTAAAGTTCTTGGACACTTGCGATCTCTTCTGCTGTTATACATGAAAATTTTCCTAAGAAAGAAAGCAAGGGTTATATTTTCTTGGTCTCAGGATTTGGAGACATCATTTACTGGTTTGAAAGCACTGCCTTCTGGTATAAAAGGCTGTTCCGTTCTGTCTGGACACCAATTAGTGATGCTAAACCCCCAAGGCGTGTGGTGTCTATTGTTCTCTATCAATTTTCCCTGGTAAGTAGTACGCATGTTCCATAAGTCTAGAGAGTCCAATCTTTGTTTCAAAATTTGCACCTATTATATATCTGAATAGATTTTGTATTCTTTGTATTCTGTTCTGTTCAAAACCGCTGATCATGTGTGGTCCAGATGTCCTTTGTTACCATATTTTTAATTTGTGTAGCCCTATTTAGCTAGTTGGCATTTTCCTTTTGTTACGTGTTTTGGCTCAAGTCTATCCACATCTTTCTGACATTTTTTTCCGTGATATTATCTCTTTTTTTTGTTTCTATCGAACCTTTAGTATTTTAATTCACTTTCGTTTCTTCCCTATTTCCTATTCTCAAGTTTTTCATTTGCACTGATCTATGAGCTTCTGATTTCTTAAAACTTTTTTCTCATCTCTTTACCTCTTTAAAAAAGATAAGGTTATCTTTCATTAGTTTGAGGTTTTAAAAGGTGATTTCTAAGGTCTTTCTATATTTTGAAGGAGTGATTCTTCCGGAGGTGTATGATGTTTATCTTTTGATTATATGTCTGTTCCTTTTATGTTTGGCAGTTTTTATGTATAGAAACTTTACTAGTTTGCTTCCCATTAAAACTCGTCTTAGGATTTTGGGGGGTTTTTGGCCATGTGCATGGCATGTGGAAGTTCCCGGGTCAGGGATCGAACCTGTGTCACAGCAGTGACCCAAGCCACTGCAATAAAAATGCCAATCCTTAACCCACAGGAGAACTCCTAAAACTCACCTTTGAATGAGCAGTGGCCTCCGGAAAACACAGTGTAAGGAGAGGCAGTTGGAAATAAGGCACGCAGAATATTTACTGTCCAGAACACACACCCTTCTGTTTTCTAGGTATGTGTCCACATTCTTTGTACAAAGACATAACTTCCATCAAATTCTGCTTAAGAAAGCATGGGCTTCACAGCCATATCTGTTCAGGTTCAGGCTGGCTGTTTGGTGGTCTGGCTCCTCTCCTTCTTTCATTCCACTCCACTCTGTAGTCTCCCGGAGCCAGGAAACCAAATGCTAAATGAAAGAAGTTACTTCTCAGCTTGATATTTCCCTTAGCTTCCCTACCAACCTTGAACTGGATTTCTTTCTGGACACTGTATATAAAACCTATGACCTGTACTGAACCAGGTCCAATCTCTCTAATCAAACTCTACTTAACACATGCTTTCCATGAAGGTGACCCTTGAGGAGAACATGTACTTTGCTAAAGTTTAAAGGCAATAAATATAACTCTTGACAAAGTCCAGGCTTTACAGTTTTGGCAAGTGTACTCCATGGTTTGTGGTTTGAGGTTTTGGTTGTTTTCTCAAATCACTGATGAGATATTCCCCCTCCACCCTTTTTATTACTTTCTGTTGTTTTCAATGAGTTTTGAGGAAGAGATTTAAGTAAGGTTTTCTTTTTCCTCTCATTTTTAGTATGCTTCATTCTATTGTAATGTGTGCAATTGCTTTTTTATCACTAGGAAATCTGTAATCAATACTCTACTGGTGGTGTCCTATTGAACGAGTTTTGCTTTGGTTTCTATACTAACATATCAGTATTGGATCCCCTGTTTTTACAAGTCACTCATCTTTTTTCTCAAAGCTTTTTGTTTCACTTGTTTTGATTTGATCAACTTCAGATTTCTAGCAAACAGCATTTGGACATCTTTTCTTTAATATTCGGTGTTAAGCCGAAAGTTACTCTTTTCTTTTCCCTCCTAATTCTTAGGGTAAATACTAGTTTAGTTAAGTTACTAAGTTAGTTTAATTTAGTTTAAGTTGATTTTTTAGATTATAACTTGGTTTGTTTTTTGCTTTTTTTGTTTGTTTTCTTTTGTTTTGTTGCTTTTTAGAGCCGTACCTGCAGCACATGGAAGTTCCCAGGCTAGGAGTGGAATCAGAGCTGCAGCTGCCAGCCTACACCACAGTCAGGGCAATGCCAGATCCAAGCCACATCTGCTACCTACACCACAGCTCATGGCAACGCCAGATCCTTAAGCCACTGAGTGAGGCCAGGGATTGAACCCACATCCTCATGGATCCTAGTTGGTTATGTTACCACTGAGACACTATAGGAACTCCAATCACTAGTATTTTTAAAATTAGTATATAAGTATATAAAAGTTTTGACATATTAATGTTTAAAATATATTTAAAACAATAACAATTATTATTATATTATAAATAATTAAATGCAAATAATCATAATCACTTCTATTTTAACTAGATTCAGTGCTCTGTTTTAAGGCTAATATTTTTCTTTTGTGTACTATTAATCTTATCACGATACTTAGATTTTGAATTATATATTCAGGTGATCTTATGTATTTTTGTTGCTTTCATTTATGAAAGAAAACCTGTCAAGATATTCACATCTTAAGAGATAACTTTGCCTAAACGCTGTTAAGTGGTACTCCATTCTGTTCTCCTAATTTATGTGGCACAGAGTCTGAACCTGATTTCATTTTAGTCTCATTGTAAATAACCAAATGGTTGCAAGTGAGCATTATTTAAGAGAACATTCTCTTGGCCTTTGCATTTCCAAAATGCTACGCCTGTGTTGTTCCTAGGCTAGTTTTATTTAGCCAACACGTTTTTGCTGACGTGACTTCTACATTGTAGTGGCACTTGCCCTATTGCTCCGTTTTCTGATGCTGGTAATTAAGAGTGTACTAAAAAAGTGTAATTTACAAACACAACTTTCCCTCAAATTATTTCTGAATTACTATTTATCCATAGTGTTTTACTCATACAAACTATTCATTCCAGAAAACATTGTACTGTTGCCAGTTCACTCTTACTTCTTTTCCAGATCTTTTCTAGATTTGGACTACATTTCCAAAAACAATTTTCAGGGTCTATGGATTTGTATGAGAATAAACTACATATTTATTTTCACCAACTTCCAACCAAAATTTTGCATGAGCTTCAATTATAAACACTTAAAAACAGAAAATAGTGGCATAATTGTGGTGCTATTATCAATAGAAATCAAAGCTATATTTCTCTCACATCATAGATATTGCATGTATTTCAAAATAAAATTTATTAGAATTAGGCATTAAATTTATGCTAATATTTTTATTTATAACATTAATGAGAAAAAGCTTTATTTTTACATCATATAATTTTTAAAATATTTTAATGAATGTATTTGAGTATAATTAGTTCCCTTTGAATCCTAGATATTATATTTTACCTATCTAAGAGCCATTATTCTGAGATATAGTCTATAGGCTTCTTTAGATTGCCAAAATCATTAAATGTTTACCCTAAAAAAAAGGTAAAGAACTCCTAACATAGAGGGAGTAGAGGTAAAGAGTCAAAGACCTGTGTAATGAAAAAGGAGAATTTCTATTTGCTTCAAAGCACTTCACCTGTGGGCCAAAAACGATGGTTATGAAGAGCTGTATGTCTCCAGGGAAGCTGGGAATCATCTCAGCTTAGTATTTTTATTACCTGGTATCTTTTGTGAATTGTAAAATTGGGTAAACAATGAGTGTTTTTTTCTGTAGATTTAGTTACCATTTTTCTGTAAGACTCTTTTGTTCTTCTGAGTGTCAGCCTTCTTCCATGTCTCCAACACAATTGGAAAGAATATGGTGGTTCCACATCAAAAGGTATTACTACTGTACTCACCACTTGCATTAGAAATCATGGCAATGTTTTCGATGTGCAGAAGTTCTTACAGCTTAGTAAATGAATTCAATTTTTTTATATTTAGAAAAATACTTTTCCCACATAGAGAATAGATGCATATTTGCAACTATTTTCTTCTAGCCCTTCTATAGTTTCAGTTTTGGTTTTTGTGAGTTATTCTTTATTCTTATTTTAAATTTAATGATTAATAAATTTAGTACTTATATTGGATTATAGGGTCAGCTGACAATGCCAAAGTACTTTTTTAGTAAATAGCTAAATTTGGGACACTTTGAGCGATATATCTCTTCTATATTGATTTTTTGGTTATTTATATTATTTTTTTGCTGATATATTTCAAGTGCATAGAATAGTGTGGAACATAGTAAGCTCTCAAATATATTTGAGTTAATTAATATCTTTATTCACAAATATAAATGTGTTTTGCTAGTATTTCTACCCACTGATAAGGATCCCTCTGGCTTCTTGTGAGAACACCATCACAAAGAGAAGGTGTTCACCTTTGACATGTGCCAGTTGAATTCTTCAGAAGGCAGAAACCAAGACAGATTTAAAAGTGCAACTTGCTTTACAGGAGACAATGCCTGTGACAGGATCAGAAATAGGCAGCAAGAAGAGCCTTCAGGCCATTATATAGATCTGAAGCCTATGAAAAGAGAGAACTAAGGAAAGAAGATTGGGTAGAAAGGACTTAGACCGTGTAGAAATGGCCAGCCACTCATATTCCCATCATGCTCTGCCAGTGTCTGTCTTATATTGTCTGTGCTTTCTAGGAAAAGCATGACTTCATCTTGAAATCATGAAAATATTTATTTATTCCACAGCTGAAGACTCTCAACTAACCACTCCTCATGACAGGTTCTAGCTTGACAGGAGATAGTGGAACATCTTTTTGGCTGCCACAGCTAACCACTGATAAGCCAACAGAAAGTGAAAGGCAATGAGACTCTACATGAGTAATCCTTTTTTCTCAGATAGAAAAATTATGAAAGAAAGAGGCTCAATAATTATCAACACTGGAGCCCATTTCTATTATATCAAGTCCTATCATTACCTTAAAAATCAACTAGCTTTGTTTACCCAAGTTTGCAGCTTCATTTTCCATGTGCGAAACCAAATGAATAGCCCTAAAACTGAGGAAACTGAAATTTTATACTCTGGATACTCTGATATAGGCCAGCCAATTTTTGATTTAAAGTAACAGCGGTTTAAAACTAAAACATGGAAATTGATAGATAAAAGTATGTGTAGGGCCCAATTGGGTATTAAGAGATATACCCTTTCTCCTAGTTAATAAAATAAGTAAACACACACATACACACATAGTATCTATTGGAAAGAGAACATCATTTCAGTAGTATATTTATTGTAATTTTTTGAAGTTTTCACACAAGTTTTTATATTTGATTGGATTACATTTTTGATCATCATAGAAATAATTTTATCTTTCACTCTTCTACTTTCTTCTCACAATGCTTATTTTACATGCATTCACCATTAAATAGCACTCTCAATCTAATGAGGTTTTTGACCCCAAAAAAAGTTTCTTTAGACATTTTTTTCTGTTAAGACCATTACATGGTTATTCTGTACTTTTACATACTAAGAATATTGCTGATGTTCTAATTCATATTTTTTTTCAATAAACCACACCCTAATATCTCATGAAAATGGAATCAAAATTCTCAAACTGGAGACATCTCCTAGAGAGAGAAATTGCATTGTATCCTCTGCAGCAAATATCTTCCCCCATAGGCGATAGCCAAATCTTGACAGTTCTACTGTCCGTATGATACATGTGTCCTTTTCTTTCCATGCATTTGTTCACTTCATAATCATACTGTGCTAGTGTTTTGTTGATTTCAACCAAATAGATCTGCAGTAAATGACAAGGTCTAAGAGTTAACTCTCATTCCTAATGTTCACTAACTTAACTTCCTTCCATTGCTACGAGTAATAGAAGCATAGCTTTGTCTAGTGATTAAGAGCATGGTCTCTGACGGTGAATAAGAATGTAGATGTATGCCATGACACCAGCAAACCATGTGGCTTGGTGTAATTATTTCACCCTTCTTGGGCCTTATTTTTTCTTTCGTGAAGTGAAGACACAATACCTAATTGCAGTTTTGCTCTGAGGAATAAATGACAGTATAAATGAAAAATCCTTACAGTACTCTCTGGGATATACTGTGTACTCAGCAAATACTAGCCATTACTAATTGTTGAATTGAAGGTAGTTTAGTAAATTCTGTGGTTTTCTCAGTGTTTGCCTTGGGGTTTTACTTTGGCTTATAGTCTAAGCCAATCATGGGCATCCCACTCCTGTCAATAACTGATTGAACCTTAAGTAAATTAACACCTCTCCAGGAGATGACACTATTATCTCATCCAGACTAAGAAAACACAAGTGTAAATTCGGTGAATACCCCTAAGTAAAAAAGTTCCCATTTCACAGATGAGTTAACTAGGACATGGAGAGGTTAAGTGAATTTTCCAGTTTCTAACTGGGCCAGGATTTGAACCCAGGTGGCCTGGCTTCAAGAGCAAAGATCTTTAGTCTTATGTAATGTGCATCTTTATGTTCCTAGCTCTTAAAATTCAATTCAAGCGTGATTTTTTTAATTCTTTGATACCCTCTGATCATATATTATTCCGGCTCTGTCCATCAAAGCTTATGAATGCAAGCCAACATGTTCCTGAATATATGTCCTGCAACCAGTGGACATCTGAACAGACGAAGAAGGTAAATAAAGATTTAATTATATATTGAGCTATGATTGTTTCCTCTTTAAATAGAATCTTTGGTTTGCATTGCAATGACTTATGATTCCGAAAAATAATGTATTAGGAGATTTTTCAGGGGAAAAGCATGACATATTATTAACTATAGTAATACACATCTGTGTCTAACACCTGGTTGCACTTATTTACTTTTTCTTCCTCGGTGAGCTAATAAATCAAATAACCAAGAGAATTTTGAATTTTTCTGTTCTTTACAACCAAAACAACAGTGAATCATTTAAAAATAAATTGTGAAGGTAAGTAAAATTTAAATTATGTATTTGTCTTAGTTCTTTTAACTTTTAACATTGACTTACTAAATATTAACCACCTTAAAATTATAATATTAAGATATGGTTACTTGATAATTATAAACAATGGAAGCAAACACTTCAAATAAAAAATATGGCAAAATATAATAAATTCAATATAAAAAAAATGCACAAAGATGGGATCCAACCCCCAAAATATCAAAAAGACATGAATCTATCAAAATCTGTGCCTCAAATGTCTAGGTCAGTATGACAAGAATTGTTATAATTAAGTGAGAATGACAGAATGGCTTCACCATCAAAGAGTTTGGTGGTGGATCTTGATGTGGTTTTAATTATTATGATTCAATTCTTCTGAACAATGCACACTTAGGGAAATACTTATCACCACATGTACAACTAGATGCCTGATTTGTGCATTTTTAATTCATTCAATGAAATGAATTACATGCCTACTATGTTCCAGGCATATGGGTGTGCAACACTGAAGAAAACAGAACATTTTCATAACATCTCAGAGGAGTAAAATGGTTTGAAGAAACAGAAACATAATCTGTCAATGGAGTGGAGCCAGTGACCGCTGGAAGAGACCATTGGTAGAGAAAAGAATCTGGTATATAAAAAGAAAAATAGAATAATCTCCTTTGAAAAGGGATTTTGAGAAGCACATGAGTCTGAGTCAGAGCCACAGAAGAAATCCATCTAAGACAAAACCATAGCCACATATCAAAAGATATTTTTATATGTCTGAACATCCATTTTTACCATCTCAGTTGCTGTAATAAATTGCATTCCAGCATTCTTACTTCCCTTTTCTTTCCTTTCAACGAACCCCTCACTGAAAATTCTTTACTCACAAAGCCAATGCAACAACTTGATATTTAAATATCAAACATAAAGAGAGAAAAAGAAATGCATGAGAGTTTGGTTAACAGGGGTTAAGAAGCCATCATTTATTTAACACTATACATTTAAATTACTGGGCTTAGGCCCTGAAAGGATTATCTATCCCAACAATGACAGAATGACTCAGATTTTTCGTCTAGCCCCATAAATTATCGTGCTGTTCTGGGAGAATGAGTAAGTAGTCATTTAACTGTATAAGTGAAGGAGCCAGGGAGTTTTAGTATTCTCATCCACATATTATTGGGTTGAGTTGTCCAAGCTAAAATACAGAGATATTCATGTCTCACTCTTATTTCTTCCTTAATAAATTTCAATTTTTTCTATCCTTTGTTTATTGAAGATTGAAGGAATACACAAAATTTTGGAAGTCTTACGTGAAGATATCAAAAAGAAAAAATATGCATGAAAATGTTCTCTTCCCAAGTAAAATTCTCTTTATTGTAATAGTTGAAAACAAGTAGTCTCTATGCTGTTTCTTGTACTTAAAGTGAATCTTGCCCATCTGTACGCCTCACACATTTGCACAGATTTCAAATAGTCCTAAGTCAGGAGAGAGGTCTGACCCAGAGACAGACTGCAGAGAGAGCTACCTATACTATCATCTACCTATACTGACAGCATAGCCTTTCATTAATAAATATAAATGAAGGATAAAATATCATAAAATATTTAAGATAAGATCAAGTAAGGAAAGAAATTGATTTAAGAAGATAATGTGAGAAATAAAAAGGAAAATTTGAATATAAATCTACATCCATAATAGATTTATGGGAATATAACATTGGTCAAACAAGACTGGACAGCTCTAAACTGGAGCAATCAAGAGAACAGAAATCAGTACATTGGAATTAATTGCATGTTTAAACTGATTAGAAAAATAATAGATTAAACACCATTGAAGACTAAATTAGTCATGTAGAAGATAAATTCAAATACCCTAGAACATACGGCAAAATGACTTAAGACCAAGAAAGAATCCCTAGAGAGAATAGAAACAACAGAGGGGAAAGGTGAATTTTAAGGAAATAGGTTGCTTTTATTATTGTCATGAATTTCCTCCTCTCCCTGCCAGAACATTGTACATTTCTGCTTTATTAAACCCAGGAATTGCAAGTGACTTGCTTGAACCAATTAACCATTTGTGACAATTATGTATGCAACTTCTGAACAGAAGCTTTAACTCCATTTTTCTTTCCTCTGTCTTCCAAGAAACTTGCTTTTTTTTTCTAGATAGAGACTATTTTTAGCCTGGATCCTGGAGTGAAAAACTATAGGAGTGAAAGTAAAATATTTTGCCACTGCGTAATATTCCAGAATCTAGGGAGAGTCATCATTTCTGCCTGATATAACCCTCAATGGATATATACACAGTATGAGAAAATAGACAATTTTACACCATAGTTTTGTGAGGGATTTGGTGGTTTTATTACTGCAGGCATAACTTTGTGTTTCCTGATTGATACACAAATTGGGTGTTTCCATAGCAGAAAAACCTCAGTGTGTCACAGGCCTGATGAGCAGTTAGGGAACAGTGAGAAAACTCTTCCTTGAGATTAGAAGGATGGTGATGGCATACAGTGATAAAACACTTTTAAACTGTCACCAGTTGTCTTTTGAAAGCAGATAATGTACTGATTGAGCTTGTGCCTTTAGTCTGTTAGGAAACAGTGTACTTTGCCTGTTGTGGTGCCATTGTGTGCATTTAACAAGTTTCCATAAGACAGAGATAAATTCAGAAGTAAACTGGCTAGATTGAAAGCAATATTTAAGAGGTATAGAAAGTCAAAATCTTGGATTATTGTAGGTTTGGGATATTAAATAATTAAATGTTTAAAAACTCTAAAACTCATTGATATATAATTATGAATATATACGTACACAATTCATATATCCAATATACATTATATAAACTATTTCTTACTAGAAGTCATAAAAAAAATGATTGACAGCTTTGACTACATTTCTAGTTCATTTCAGAAAAAAATTTGATAAATTAAGTTGAAATAGATCTAAAACAGACTGGCAGAAATATTTTCACCATGTAGAAAGGACAAGGAATTGACATTAGTTTCATTTTATAAATATCTCCTAGAAATCAATACTCCCCCAAAAAAGATAATTAAATAGGAAACTGGACTCAGAAAATGAGGCAATTCAACAAAGAAAAAAATAATCACTTGTCAAAAATGTGTAAAATGGTGCTCATTGCAAGCATTTAATACCAAGATAAATAAATTGAGGTTGCCAAGGGGGAGGAGGAGGGAGCAGGATGGACTGGGAACTTGGGGTTGATAGATGCAGACTATCGCCTTTGGAATGGATTAGCAATGAGATCCTGCTGTGTAGCAGTGGGAACTATGTCACTTATGATGGAGCATGATAATGTGAGAAAAAAGAATCTATACATGTATGTATAAATGGGTCACCATGCTGTACAGTAGAAAATTGACAGAACACTGTAAACCAGTTATAATGAAAAAAAAATTTAAACACATTATAAAAAATAATAAAATAAAATTATTACTATGACGAAAAAAAAGAAATCAAGAGTTAAATAGCTTTATAATGCCTAGCGTTCTCAAACTGTAAGGAAAGGGACATTCGCTTTCAATTTTGAGGGGAGTAAAAGTTTTCATCACCCTTTAAGAATACTTTGGCAATTTCTATCATTTTAAATTGTATATACTCTTTGATTGATGCTATTTCTGTTAATATCCTATAGAAATGTCTGTGAGTGTAGATATACAGAAATTAAGGGCACTACTATTTTTTTAAAAAGTTGGTAACAATCAATCAGAATGGAATGGTTAAATAATTGATAATACATCTATATGAAATGACACAAAAAAGCAGTTAAAAAAGTGGCATAATTCTAGCAGAGTCACTAAAGGAAGCTACTATATAGTTCTCCATAACAACCCCAGGGTATATCTGGGTGAATAACAAAAATCAAAATACAAAAATAATTTAAAAATTAGAAGGTTTAACCATAACATTTAGCAACTCAAAATCGCTAGGATGAAATGAAGTAGTTAAATATTTTATTGAAAATGCAATTCTTTAAGATTGTTTACTTGATCTAATTTAGTACAGATATTGTCACTAGATTTGACAATCTTTTCTGTGATATTTTTGGGGTTTACACTGTTTTCGGTAAATTTTAATTTTGGTAATAATGGCAAAATTAGATATACAGCAAGGACCACAGAAGTGTATGAAAAATCATGAGATAAATTATCATTATACATGTAGTATAACATTTCATCAAGACTCAAGCTAGATTACAGAAAAAAACATAATAATTTTTCTCTTTCTGTTCATAATTTCAATTGCAAAATTTTCAGTAGTTAACAGTGATTTATTCATATGGTATCCAGAATACTGAACTGTCCATTAGATGTCTTTCTTTCTAAGACCGATATCATAGGCTGATGGTGAGGTTCACAGCAGAAATTAGCTTTCTTTCTACTTACTTTTCTAGTATTCTTTATGTGAAAAAATGGCAACATTATCCAAAGACTGCACTTTTTGTTTTATGCATTTAAAATATTTTTATTAATACTATTGTTTTTCTAAAAAGTTCTTTATGCTTTTTTTTGCTTTCAAGAATATTATGTACAGGAGTTACCATTGTGGCTCAGTAATGACCCTGACTAGTATTCATGAGGACGTGGGTTTGATCCCTGGCCCAACTCAGTGGGTTAAGTAGCCAGCTTTGCTGTGAGCTGTGGCGTAGGTCACAGTCACTGCTCGGATCTGGTGTTGCTGCGGCTGTGGTGTAGGCTGACAGCTGCAGCTCCAATTCAGCCCCTAATCTGGGAACTTCCATATGCAGTGGGGATAGGCCCAAAAAGACAAAAAAAAAAAAAAAAAAAAAAATACTATGTACATAAAATTTGGGTTATTACATCATTTTGCTTACAAAATTATTTTTTTTAATTTTATTTTCCCACTGTACAGCAAGGGGATCAAGTTATCCTTACATGTATGCATTACATTTTTTTTTTCCCCACCCTTTGTTCTGTTGCAACATGAGTATCTAGACGAAGTTCTCAATGCTACTCAGCAGGATCTCCTTGTAAATCTATTCTAAGTTGTGTCTGATAAGCCCAAGCTCCCAATCCCTCCCACTCCCTCCCTCTCCCATCAGGTAGCCACAAGTCTTTTTTCCAAGTCCATGATTTTCTTTTCTGAGGAGATGGTCATTTGTGCTGGATATTAGATTCCAGTTAGAAGTGATATCATATGGTATTTGTCTTTGTCTTTCTGGCTCATTTCACTCAGTATGAGATTCTCTAGTTCCATCCATGTTGCTGCAAATGGCATTATGGCATTCTTTTTTATGGCTGAGTAGTAGTCCATTGTGTATATATACCACCTCTTCCGAATCCAATCATCTGTGGATGGACATTTGGGTTGTTTCCATGTCCTGGCTATTGTGAATAGGGCTGCAATGAACATGCGGGTGCATGTGTCTCTTTTAAGTAGAGTTTTGTCTGGATATATGCCCAGGAGTGGGATTGTGGGGTCATAGGGAAGTTCTATGTAATTTATTCATCATGCCTAATTGGTACTTATAAATGAATTTAAAGGTAGATATTTAAAAATAGATATTTTTAATATTATCGACAACTGAGAAAATTGCTTTCCTTTGCATTTTTTAGGAATTCAATAGTATCAGTTCACACAGAGTACTATATGAAAATAGTATTTTGAAAATACAGTCATTGAAAATTATAGTTATCTTTTCTACAGGGCTTACTTTTGATCTCATATCTAAACTGGCCAAGTAACATTTAGCAAATTTATCTCATTCAAGATTTTTTCATTCATGATATCGCATTAATTTTTGAAATTTAATTTTATCGCCTAAAACACATATATTATTATTTCTCATAGATGTTTGCAATCTGCACGAGTTCTCTTTATAACATTATTTGATTTTTCCATGATTTCTACCATGTGAAAAAAATTCTTATTTTCATAAGAACAAAATATTTCAGGATGATGTTTTGTTATTTAGGTATTGCCTCACCAAAACCTAAGTAAATTATATTATGCATTGAATGGCAAAATGTTTTTCTCAGAGGCTCTCTTTCTGCAACATTTGTATGATCTAGTTATGCTGTTTTGATGTTTAGTCAAAAAGCTTATTAATAAATTATGGGAAAAATTCAGATTTATTTGAATGTCTACATCCTTAGCTGTAGCACCCGGGGAGAGAACCAGTGCAGAATCAGAACAACTCTCTACCATGTCCTTTTCTCTAGGTCTCAGTAAGGAAAGATCTCAAAGACATATTACATGGTAATTAAAGCTTTAAAATTTCATTCATGATCTCAACTATTTTCAAACTCTGTAAGCAAATATATCTGGAAATCTATAAACAAACTCTTAGTTGTTAGAAGATATTAAGAACCTGCTTCCTGGCCATTTACCCTAAAGGCCTGTGTTAGAAAAATATGTTTTTTTCTGGTTTTATCATATTTATTTCTAAAGGAAATACAGTGTTGTTTTCCAACCATTTAAAGGACCAGTTAATTATTGTGTTTAGCCAAGGGTAAAGCAGCATACACATGTTAGGAATCTATGCTTTTCTTAAGAGTTGACAACTCCAAAGAAACATGAATGGTATAAACAGGTCAACCAGGTTAAAACTGAGAGAAGATGCTATGCTATAATTACACACCTGTCTGAGCTACTGAATGAATTCCTGAGAATAAAGTGTCCTCTTCATCTTTCTTACTATAGTATCTAACACCTAATCTTTTTAGGTGTTCAATAAGTGTTCAGTAAATTATTGGGTGGATTCTTAGAACAAGATAATAGTGCATATCTGCCAGAAAGTGACTTATTAGAAATTTCAAAGCACCAAATTTCAAGAAGACAGCCATCATGTTATCTACAAATTCCTGGACTCCACAAGTAAACTATCAGATTAAAAACTTTTGTTTCTCAAATTAAATTTTTATTATACTACTGTGAAATAGTGATAAACATTTTTTCAGTTGTGAGTCTAAAATTATGAATATATACAATTTTCAACTTCATTTTTCTTTTTCCTAGCCTTCATAATCCTGACAGACATTACTATATACGTTCACCTGTTTGTTCATTCAACAAACATTGAATCATTTTGTGAACAAGATAATTTATTGTTACACCAATTGCATTCACTAAGTTTCTTATGAAAGCCCTTGCTTACCAGATGTTTAAATTCTTCACAGGTAAAGAAGCTCTGATATAGAATTTTTCTGCTTCACTTAAAGTTAAAATGGGATTTCTTAAAAGAAAGTAAGTCAAATAGTGATTTTAGATGCCTTCATATCACCTCAGAAGGATACTTAATTGTCACTGTCTTTTTATTCATTTACTCATTTATTTATTTTTTTAAGTTCTGATGTCATCCTCATTATACAGGTCATATCTGATGATCAGCAGAAAATGCAATTGGTCATCTAGATATTAACTGTCTACACAACTCAATACTCAGCTATTAAGAAACAATATAATGACTGACTAATTTATTTCTTCAGGATATTCAATAAATATTCTGGAACACTGGAACGTTTGACACTAGGAAGGAAATGGAATGCTGAAGTTCCAAATCTACTTTCAAAATTTCTCATGTATGTTGTAAGCAGAGAAAAGCCAAAAATCAGACAGGTCCTGTGAGAAAGGACTTGTGACAGACTAATGATAGATGGGTGTCTGGGGATTCTCACTTTTTTTTTTTTTGCAGTGCCTATGGCATGCAGAAGCTCCTGGGACAAGAATCAAACCTGTGCTACAGCAGCCACCTGAGCCACAGCCATGACAGTGCCAATCTTTAAGCTGCTGAGCCAGCAGGGAACTCCCCTCAGGTACAGTTTTTAATTTGATTCTGAAAACTACCTTGTGAGGGAAGGGAGACAACAGGCTCAAAATGTGGTCAGGATCACCCAGGTTGTGAGTTACTGAACTGGAATGCGAGTCTACGTCTCTGATTCCAAATCCAATGCCCAGTCCAGAATATCATTGCTGCATTAATTGCAGCCAAGGCTTTCAGTCTGCCTTCCCTCAGCCCAGCTTTAGACAGGGAGACTGGCAATGGATCAAAAGATGGAAAAGGAGAAAAAAGACTGAACTGGAGGGAACTGAAAGTCTTTTCTGCTAAAGGGAAAGCAAAAGAAAGAGAAACTGCATGGAACTCTGAGGTGTCACCTTTTTTTTTTTAATCCCAAAATTCTGCATGCATTTTATCCACATTGTGATTGTGATTCCATCTCAAGAAGTTTTGCTTTTACTTTGAAATTTTAATTCTTATGCTCAAAGAATTAACCATAAATGTGCAGGTTTACAAATAGGCACAAATGATCCAGTTAATCCCTTTGATTTATAACATGAAAAGAATGGGGACGAATGGTGTGGTACCCATTGAAACCTCTCCAAGATTATCACCCCCACTTGTTCCAAAAAGGGCATTGTTAGCACTTAGACACTAAACACATCAAATACTTGAAATGCTCCACAGCTGCTTTTTTTTTTCTAGAAACACATCAACCTATGTTTTAAATTTATTTCTAAACTGACCTTAAAAATCCAAACACACAGAGCTTACTTAAGACTATCTTCCCAGTCTATTCCGAAATAAGATGCCTATATCACAAGTAAAAATGTTTATTATTATAGCATATTAAGGAAAATGCACCTTTTCTTAGTGAGTTATACATATAAATGAATTTTTAGTATAAGTTCAACAGTAAGTGCAATTAACTAACAAATAATTCCCCCTATTATACAGAGTAGTAGAGTTGCTTGCATCACATATTTGTGACAAGATGTTAACTGAATTAATACTGATAATAAAATTATATTAACTGATGGGAATCATACTGAGAAGTATTATGAATAGAAGTTTAAAACAGGGTGCATATAGGATTTGCCATATAAGGGAACCTGAAGTTGGGTCAACTGGAATGACATGCTAGAGAATTTGGACTCGATTTTTAATACGAGGGAACCTTTAAAAGATCCTAGTTTTTAAAATTACCAATGATTTTGAAAATTTCCTTGTAGTCATTAGATTTTAAATTGGAAAAACATTGGGTTGGTAATTACAATAGTAAAAGGACAAATGGATGAGTTTGGATGGATGGATGGATGGTTAATGGTTAGAGAGGGAATTTTGTGCTCAGAAAGGAGTACTTGAGAGCAATGAAATATTGTGTGTGTTACACATATATATTATATGTATTATATTACATATATTATATGCCTTATTACACACACACATGCTTAAATGTTGCTCTTTAAAAGTAGCTCTTGGTAAATGTGAGATGTCTAAACATTGCAGAAAAGTCCTATAATTTTATTAATATATAAACAATAGTTTTTGAAATCCCATTTGGCAATTTATTTCTCCATTATTCAATGAGCATTTGTTGAACATCTACTATGAGCCAGGTACTTTGTTAGAAATTATGAATGAGGTAGACATTATTTTTGCCCTCATGAGGTTATCTTGAGGAACACAGATAATAAACAGGTGTACAAACAAATAAATGTAAAAGTGCAAGTTTTGATAAGTACAGTGATGGAAAATAGTCCACATGTTCAGGAAGTGAATAACAAAATAGGTTAAGATTTTTTTCTTTAGATGAATTTTTAGGGAAAGCCTCTTTAGGAAACCAACATTTGAGCTGTGACAATTCTGCCATTGTAGCATGGAAGTTGTAGGAGATAATATATTTTTAAATGATTATGTTTGTGTTTCGATAAAACTTTATTTACAAAAGTAGATGGTGGGCTAGATTTGGCCTGTCAGCTGTAAATATCGCTCCCCAAATTAGAGGGTTATCTAATTTGTGTTTCGATAAAACTTTATTTACAAAAGTAGATGGTGGGCTAGATTTGGCCTGTCAGCTGTAAATATCGCTCCCCAAATTAGAGGGTTATCTAATTTAAATATCTGTAGGCATCACTACAGTTCCCCCAAAGGGCTGACAACCTGAAAATCAGTCAGCTCTATACTAGAATATAGGATTGGTAAAAACAAATTTGGAAGCTATTGGTTAAATTTATAGTTTTCTAAAATATATTTCAATGGAGTTCCTGTCGTAGCACAGTGATTAACGAATCTGACTAGGAACCATGAGGTTGCAGGTTCAATCCCTGGCCTTGCTCAGTGGGTTAAGGATCCGGCGCTACCGTGAGCTGAGGTGTAGGTTGCAGAAGCGGCTCGGATCCCACGTTGCTGTGGCTCTGGCTTAAGCTGGTGACTACAGTTCCGATTAGACCCCTAGCCTGGCAACCTCCATATGCTGCGGGAGTGGCCCTAGAAAAGGCAAAAAGACAAAAAATAATAATAATAATAAAATAAAATAAAATATATTTCAGGAGGTAGCAAGAATCAATCATGAACCATTGACCTTTTAAGCACAATTTATAGTATCTAACCTTTTTTTTTTTTTCTTTTTATTACCACACCTGAAGCATGTGGAAGTTCCTGGGCTAGAGATCAAATCAGAGCTGCGGCTGAGGGCTATGCTGCAGCTTGAAGCAACACCAGATCCTTAATCCACTGAGTGAGGCCAGGGATTGACCTGCATCCTCATGAACCCTATGTCGGGTTCTTAACCCACTGAGGCACAACAGGAACTCTATCTAACTGTTTTGGGCCAAACAAACTCCTAGCTAACCTGGCAACCAATTACAGACATAATGAAAAATCTTAGCTAGGACCAGGCCTGGTCCAGGTTAGCACAACTGGCCAGTCCCACCAAAACTGATAACTACAGAATCCTGAACTAAACAAATGTTGTTTTAAGCCACTATGTTTTGGGATAGTTTGCTATATCACAAAAACTAGTTGACATAATAGGCTTATTATCATTATGTCAAGCAGATATTATATCTTTCTTAAATGATGGAAAAACATATGAAATAGAATGAATACCAATAACAATATTTACTGAATGCTCCCTATATATAGGGACCATGCTTGAGTTCCAAGATGCACCAGGAGTCAAGAAAATCTTGCCACCTTCTCACAAATGTTTACATTTGCTATGTTTGAATAACAGGTTATTGGAATGATCCCGTCTATAGTTAAAGATTAACATTCTGAGGTGACAAAAATCAAGAGAGATAGAAACACCAAAAAAAAATTATTTAATGTGGCTCTCACCAAGATGAGCTAAGGTGTTTAAGACATTTTAGATTTTATAGGAAATGGAAATCATTGACTTCCCTTTTTACTGATTACTTCCAAAACGAAGAGTAATATTGTGACCCACTCTTTCCTTCAGTTCTGCTTTTGTGGGACAGCTTGTCTCTGCATGTGATAGTCACTGAACCTCTTTTTATTTTTTCCTGTGTCTGTTGCCATGGGAGCCATAGGTATGTGGGACTTTAGTTTTCAAAAGAGCCTTGGCAGATCTCCAATCCTTTGAAATTTAGTTCTGCTCCCTATGCTGTAATAGTTTCCATTTTGAGTCTCAGCTTCAATATTTTGCATCTTACAACTGCTTCTGTTAGTTAAACCTACTTAAAAATCCATTGACTTATGAACAATAACACAGCTGTGTGCATAATAAGGGCTTAAAATGAATTTTACCTGTATAATCTTTTAAACTAAAAATTGAGAGAACCAAATGTCATCACCTTTGTCAACCAGCTACTAATGAATAACTATCTTATTAAAATAGGTGGTGGGATAAAATACATTGAAAGTGATCTGTTTCTCATTTCCCACTATATAGAGATTCTCCAAGACATTTTTAACCAGAACTGAGATTTGCTGCACACTTTCTAAACTTCAAAATCCCAGCTGTTTCTGAAATGAAGAAAATAAGAGAGAAAGAGAAAGCAGCTTTTCATGATCACAAGAATATGTCCAAAGCAACTAAAACTGTTCCCATGAAACTTATTAAATTAATATTAAATATTAAAAAATTCCTAAGTGTTTTTAATGGTTGCTATTTCATAACACCTATCTCCAGCAAAATAAAAACTTGAGTTTTTGAATAAAAATCAATGTATAATTCTATGCTTAAAATGGTATTAAAGTGCCAAAGGTAAAAATTATCATTCTTATGTAAACTACAGAAACAGTCAAAAATAAATTGTACAACATCAATTAGCACTTTCATTTTTATTCATTTAGAATACTGTCAACAGAAGTCATCCAGTGTATTAGGTTAACATTATTTTTTAAGTTATTCACCATATGAAGTAGTGCATTAATCTGACATCTGTATCATTCTAGTATTTCTTAAAATCCCCCAAAACACTTTAAATTTCAGACAACCAAGACTATTACTCAGAGTATTAGTCACAGGTGCATATCAGAGAGAAACAGACTGAAATCAAATCACATCAACTGTTCTGTCTGTGTGTCAGTCATCTTAAAAAAACATTCAGGAAAGTAGTCTCAGCATGAAAAATGATGAGTTTTTCATCATGGGATTCATGAGTTTAAGGACTTAAATTCTATATCCTTTCCCAAATTTTTGTATTAAAATCTTTACTATCCATGATAAAATGGTCGAGACTCATAATGGGCAAATTCAGTCTGTTACATTTTTTAATTCTGATAAAACCACCAAGTGATTACTGGAGTCTCATTGCCTAAAATCCAAATGTTTATGTCCCTCATATTGTTTCTTACTCTCAAATTTTTGACTTAAAATGTTTGGGTTTTAAACTTACATCTTGCTTTTAAAATAAAGATGATGAGTCTGAGATCCTTGACTCCGGATAGCATACAACATACTTGAGGTAGTTTTACAGTCCAATCCAATCAGAGAAAAGGAGTCCAAGCAGAGAGCAGTCTTCTTTCTGGAAGTGAACTGAGATCACCACTTGAGGCTGCCAGCACAGCTGGACTTTGGGGGGGAGTTCTAGAGAGGGAGGATCCACAGGGAAAGAACCATAAAAACTGCACAAAAATTTCCTCTGGTTCTTGGCCAACTCCTGAGCTGCAGATTCACAGAGTGAGATTCCCGGAGACCATCCTCACAGCTACCAGTAGGCTGAGGGCTGAACAGATTTCAGAGGTTGCATGATGCAGGGAAGAACTTGGAACCTGGGCATGGACAGAGTGAAGAGACTTGGCAGAAAAATTACTAGGCCTTCAGTTGAGGCAAAAAGGCCACATCCTTACTCCCAGAATCATGCCCTAAGAGCAAGTGCTATGCCCAGCAGGACAGGAGATGGCAAACCTGGAATAGCTCAACCAACAAAGCCTAAAACCTGGAATAGATCAACCAACAAAACCTAAAACCAAAGCTTGCACAGGGTCAAAATCATCACCCAGGAAGTTAAGTGCTTGCTAGAACAGAACTCAACATTTTACTATGTGTAATTTACCAAGAATGTATGTCCTACAGGTTATGTATAAAATAAATAATCTCAGAGTTCCCATTGTAGCGCAGCAGAAAGAAATCCAACTAGGAACTATTAGGTTGTGAGTTCGATCCCTGGCTTCACTCAGTGGGTTAAGGATCTGGCGTTGCCATGAACTGTAGTGTAGGTTGCAGATTCGGCTTGGATCCTGCATTGCTGTGGCTGTGGTGTAGGCCGGCTGCTGTAGCTCTGATTGGACCCCTAACCTGGGAACCTCTAAATGCCACAAGTGCATCGCTAAAGAGCAAAATAAATAAATAAATAAATAATCTCAAAACTGTGCTTGGGATTATATTTGCTGTTCTAGTTTTAAAAATTGGGGGTTAAAACTTTTTTTTCTTTTCTAAAATACTGCCTCGGTCATTCCAGTGGATCCTGTTTAAATTCAGCCTTCACCCTTCCCACTTCCCCCATAAACTGTTGATTATGTGCAGTGTTGTCTTTGTTTTTATGTATATCATGTGTTTTTTATGAAGTCTAATAAGCCTATGTTCACACTGTAACATTTCTATAATTAGATATGGCATGTGCTTAAAACAGTGCCTGGAATAAACTGTGTGCTTGATAAGCAGAAACCATTTTTATTAGTAAAATGATAATGAAGATGATAAATCACCAATTTCCTGCAGATATTGTCCAAAATATGTATATTTTATTCTTTCATTCTGGGGTGAAGAAAGGAAGGCAAAAAAGGCAAGAAAGAAGAGAAAGAAGAAAGGAAGAAAAAATTAAGGAAGCTGCTATTTAATGCAATTTGCAGATAGAAATGCATCCTCTTCTCATTTATGAGGTAAAGTTGACACTAATTGCTAAGATATTAGAGTTTCTGACCTGTGAATAAGTACAAAATGATTATTGTTTTTATTTCCACTAGACTGTAAGCTCCATGAGGGCAGAAATATGTCTTTCTTTCTTTTTACATAATAGAAAGCTCATAATAAAAAATAAAAGAGGAGTTCTCACGGTGGCTCAGTGGTAACAAACTGGACAAGTATAAATGAGGACGTGGGCTCGATCCCTGACCTCACTCAGTGGATTAAGGATCTGGTGTTGCAGTGAGCTGTGTGACCTACACAGATGAAACTCAAATCCCACATTGCTGTGGCTGCTGTGGCCTAGGCTGAAAGCTGCAGCTCTGATTCGACCCTTAGCCTGGAAACTTTCATATGCCGCAGGTGCAGCCCTAAAAAGCAAAATAATAAAAATAATAGTAATAAAATATATGATGAATAAATTATGCATTGTTGAACCCAAATTTCTTGAAGAATAAAGAAACTTACTCAAAATTACTGTTATACAACTTCATAACAAATGAAGAAATATCCCTAACAGGAAAATATTCACCTAACCACTTCATCAGGTAGAAACAATTGCTTCCTTTTTTGGTCCTCTACACATAAATGTGGCACCTGTTACATTTGGTCAAAGTTATTTGTCTCTCCTTGAGGGCAGAGGCAAGCTTATTCATCTTTGGGGTGCCAGCAACCAGTACAGGGCACAGAGTAGGGAAGGTTTCAGTGAATATCTGATGGATAGATGAGCCAGTAAGTGATTAATCCTCAAGCAGATCTTAAATCTAATCCTATCCTGATACAAACACTCAATCTAACTCAACCCTAACTGCAATCTGCACCTATTACCAACCTTCTCCTAAAGCTTATCCCACTACCAACCTTTTCTTTAGGGATAAAAGCCATTCCTTCTGAGGATGGAATTCACTCAAACACCATTTGTTGTGGGCTAACAAAGAGCCAGACTCCCTTCTGGACACTGGGACTTAGAAGGCTAGTCTAGGATCAAGTTTCCCGGAGACAAAACTCAACGGCCAGGGCTTGGGAGAGCTAGATACTCAGTGAGCAGCCTCAAGGCAGCTACCTGGAGTCGACTCGCTCTCCACATTTCCCCATGCTACTCTTCCTGTCCTCTCCCTCCCTCCACCCACTTCCATCCACTCCCAGCTCCCAAAGTAGCAACTTGTGATTCTTAGAGAAATCACCACCAGGGGTTAAAGTCACAGTGTCCCTGAGGTAGAATGAACAGGGACTGATGGAGATAAGGAAGGAGATCAAAGCAAAGATCGAGTAGTGGGGAGACACTTGAAGAAAGACCTAATCACTCCATGGTGGGAGGTGGAGGGAAAGATGGAAAGATAGAGAGAAGAAAAAAGTCATGAATGGTGGGAAGAGACAGAACAAGAAAGAGGAAAGGAGGAGTAAAAAGAAAAGAGAGGCGTTTCCATTGTGGCCCAGCGGAAATGAACCCTACCGGTAACCCTGAGATTGTGGGTTTGATCCCTGGCCTCGCTCAGTGGGCTAAGGATCCAGCATTGCTGTAAGCATATACCACAGGTGTGGTCGTAAAAAACAACAACAAAAAAAAAAAAAAGAAAAAAGAAAGAAAGAAAGGAAAGAAAAAAAAGAGAGAGAGAAAAGAGAGGAAGGAAAGGAGAGAACAAGTAGAGAAGAGTTGTTAAGAGGGAAGGAGGAAAAGAGAGGAAGGAGATAATGGAGAAGCTGAAAAGGAGAACACAAGCCACCATAAAATAAAATAAATATTAGATTATGATGGAGCATGATAATGTGAGAAAATAGGATGTGTGCATGTATGTGTAACTGGATCACCATGCTGTACAGTAGAAAAAAATTATATTGGGGAAATAACAAGTAAAAAAATAAAATAAATAAAAGGATAATTTAATAAATTATTTTCCATATATATTACTTCAATATTTGCTGTCTTATTAAACAGAGAACAATGAATTTTAGAAAGAGTTCTAGGATCCAAATGTTTTAAAATGATGAAAAAGTTTTGTGCTTGAAAGAATGTTTTGCTGACTTGGAAACTCCACTCACTTAGGATAACATTTCTCCCAAAGACACTAAAAAAGCAAGGAGACTCAATGCCAGGAATGATAAGATAAAGTGACAGAATGTTTTGATACCTTGCAGTTTGTATTATTTTTGAAAGTAAGGGTTTCAGTTTTACCAATTTGTATAAACAAGACAGAAAAATGTAAAGTCATTCCACTTCTTGAAAGGCTCAATTTCTATTTTTCATTCTTAAACAACCTCTGTGAGGTGGACGTCTGTGACATGGTAAACTAGCTCAAAGAAGAGTGAAAACTGACCAAGAATGTGGATGTTTCTTTCTCCTTTCTGCAGAAGGAAGGCTCTGTCTTTTCTGGTTTTCCCCCCTGAAAGCCACTCTGTTACTTTGCAGCCATTTCTCTTGGCTCCAGACAAGAAGAATATGTCATAATTCCCAAAGAGGCAGCTGTATTTAGTTACTGTGCTCTAGATATGCACACATCTCAAGTTGACACCTAATGAAATACTGAAATCATATAAAAAGTTCAAACTCTGTGTGCTTTGGAAGAGGCCAAAAGTACAATGACCACCATACATTATACAAGCAAAGTGAAGAGTTCAGAGGAAGGATTGACATCACGCATAATAAGAGAGTTTCTCAGACCCTGTGAGCTGCTGAAGTGTAACAGCTACACAACAGTGCATATTGTTAAATATTTTTCTCTAATATATCATTAAATCTTTAGGTGTCTTGCTTAAGATCCTTGCATCTCCAAAGGCGTTTTTTTGTTTGTTTGTTTGTTCGTTTGTTTGTTTTTATGGCCACAGCTGCAGCATATGGAAGTCCTCAGGCTAGGGGTCGAATCAGATCTTCAGCTGCCAGCATATGCCACAGCCACAGCAACGCCAGATCTGAGCCACGTCTGCAACCTACACCACAGCTCATGGCAACTCCAGGTCTTTAACCCACTGAGTGAGACCAAGGATCAAACCTGTGTCCTCATGGATACTAGTCAGATTTGTTTCTGCTGAGACACAGAACTCCCCAAAGGTTTTGATTTTATGTTATCTGTAATGCAAATATAGTTAAGTGAAAAAAATAGCAAAAAAGAGTAGTCACTAAATCATTTGTGAGTTAATCAACAAAAAAGGGGCAATTATTCCTCGATTATATTTTACCGTAAAGTAAGACTCAGGCAACAAAATATATATATTATCATATATTTAAAATATATTTTAATCTGTTATAATAAATAATTGGTGTTTGTATCTATATTTTCATTTTTATGCACTCATTTTTGTTCTTTTCAGTTTTAATAAAGTCTCATTTGTTTTTTGCTATTTATTTTGAATTGTTTATCTTTTGTGAATTCTATAACTGATCCTTTTGTCCATTTTCACGTTCTTTTTTAAAGCATTCACTTGTAAAATTGAAGACAAGTTGAAATTCATTTCTATTGATTTCCCACCATTCCATGTGTGGAAATTCACCATCGGGGAAAAAAAACTTTTAGCAAGGGGTACAATTATAACTATTTTGTGTTAAATAACTAGGTTTCAAAACATTTTTTGTGTTATCTTTTCCAAAGCAGATTATAAATGCAAAATTATCTTTATAGATTCCAGATGTGTTGTCAAATAAAAAGCATCTCTAGGACTATTTGATGCATTATACACTTGTTTCCATATTTATCAGGTAGAGCAAAACTTGACCTGGCATTACATAAAACATCTTTCTGAAACTGTTAAAATCATCAGTGCAGCTGCTCATTCTATGGACTCTGTTTACTAAAAAGATTCCATAGACATGATATACACTGACAATGAAGACCCACAGCATCTCTAAATACATCCACACAGACACTTTAAGATAAGTTCCTTGGGACCTACTGATGTTATGATGTGAAGTTTAATCTATATAGCTAAAGGGAAGCATATCCATTTTTCTTGTTTCAGTTTTTCAATTTGAAGCACAAATTTGCTTAACATTTTATAACTCAATTGTAGAAACCAATGTATTTCTGTTAGGACTTCTTTCTGATATGTAAAAGGGTTTGTGCCTCTTCACTTAAGTAAGAAAAGTTTTAGATCTCAGGTAAAGAAAGTAAAACTTCTGTTAAGTTTTGCAAATCATTGCCAAAATACAAAGCACAAAGGCAAGAAAGTAGTTTAAAAAATTACATCTGGGAGTTCTCATCATGGCTCAGCAGAAACAAATCTGACTAGCATCCTTGAGGACTCAGGTTCCATCCCTGTCCTGACTCATTGGGTTAAAGGGTCTGGCGTTGCCCTGAGCTGTGGTGTAGGTTGCAGACACCGCTTGGATTTGGCCTAGGCTGGCGGCTACAGCTCCTGATTCAGTCCCTAGCCTGGGACGCTCCTTATGCTATGGGCGTGGCCTCAAAGAGATTAAAAAAAAAAAAATAAGAAAGAAAAATTACATCTGATCATTTCATTAGCAGCCTGAAAAAGAGGAAGTGTACTTAATATCAAAATTTGGAAATTCAGATTTTATCTCACAGGTTTTTATATTCATAAATTATATTTCTCATTAGCAATGCATGGGAGAATATAATTTCAATAATGGTGATAGCCAGAGAGTAATGCATGTGTAGATTATGCATAGAATTGAATTTAGTTAACATTAAATTTTGTTAAGTTGTCATATGTTTTAAATCCAAAAACAACTTCTTCCATAGTCTCATTTCTAATTTCTCTACATTCAATTTTTATGTATAAATAATTCAAAGTTGATAAGATGTATCATTTTTTTCTCCCTCAATACATAATATCATGTTAAAAGTACACTTTTTAAATCAAAACCACAGTGCAATACTAGTTCATCACTAGAATGGCTAGAATTTTAAAATAGAGAATATATGGAAAGTGCAAGAATGAGGAGAAACTGGAA
Source organism: Sus scrofa (assembly GCF_054392235.1). NCBI lineage: Eukaryota > Metazoa > Chordata > Mammalia > Artiodactyla > Suidae > Sus > Sus scrofa. The sequence continues at coordinate 107,676,512 of NC_139397.1, read as the reverse complement.
TACTCACACATTGCTAATGGGAATGAAAAGTGGTGCAGCCCTAGTAGAAAACAGTTTGGGGGTTCTTCAATATATTAAACATAGGGAGTTCCCATTGTGGTTCAGTGGGTTAAGAAACTGACATAATGTCTGTGAGGATGCAGGTTTGATCCCAGGCCTTGCTCAGTGGTTTAAGGATCCATCATTGCCACAAACTAAGGTGTAGGTAGCAGATGTAATGTCATTCCTGTGGCTGGGGCTTAGGCCTACAGCTGCAGCTGCAATTTGACTCCTAGCCCAGGAACTTCCATATGCCACAGGTGCAGCCAGAAAAATAAATAATAATAATTAATTAAATAAGTTAAACATAGACTTATCTTAGGACTCAGCCATTTTACTCCTAGGTATATACGCAAAATAATTAAAACAGGTGTTTAAATAAACAAAAGTTGCACATGAAAGTTCATAGCAGCATTTTTTGCAATAGTAAAAAGTGAAAAGAACCCAAATATCCACCAACTGATGAAGAGCTACAAAAATGTGGTACATACATTTAATGGAATATTATTCAACCATGAAAAGAAATAGAGTACTGATCATTTTACAATAGCAAACTTGAAAACATTATGCTACATGAAAAAAGCAATACACAAAAAAGAGAAATATTGTATCATTTAATTTATACGAACTACCCCCAAATAGGCAAATATGTAGGGGATTATTTTATATGAAATACCCCCAAATAGGCAAATACATAGGGTCAGAAAGCAGGATAATAGTTGCCAGCAGCTGGAGGAGTGAGGGGATGGAGAATGACTGCTAAATGGGTATGGAGTTTCCTTTGGGGATGAAGAAAATGTTCTGGAAATACAGAGTGGCAATGATTGATAACACTCTAAGTGTATTAAATTACCTTTTTTTTTTTTTTTTTTAGGGTTATGTCTGAAGCACATGGAAGTTCCAGGCTAGGGGTTGAATTAGAGCTACAGCTGTTGGCCTACATCATAGCCGCAGCAACACTGGATCCAAGCTGAATTTTCAACATATGCCACAGCTTGCAACAACGCCAGATCCTTAACCCACTGGGTGAGGCCGGGGATCCAACATGCATCCTCATGTATCCTAGCCAGGTTCTTAACCCACTGAACCACAACAGGAACTCCTTAAGTGACTCTTAATTGCACATTTTAAAATGGTTAAAATAGTAAATTTTTTATCGTGTGTGTTACACTAAAATTTTAAAAATATATCTTGACAGCCAGGGACCATATGCCTATTGTCTACTTAAGAATTTCTGTATTTGTTTACTGAATTTCATAACCATTTTCTATTGAAAAACTCAAAGTAAGACTATCTCTGCTCCCTCATGATTTATAAAATGAAAGAAATAAATTTTTAAATGGATAAGAGTTAATAATGACAAACTAACAGCAAGTAGTAATTATTCATAACATTTAGGAAACTAGGAAGGAAATTGATGAATGTTGTAGCAGAAAATGTTCTGTCCCCAATCTCTTCTCCAACTTTATGTTAGTAAATTTTGTAGATGTGAGTAGGAAAATTAATTAAGAATCTATTGTCAAGATATTTCATTACCTTTTTTTTTTTTTTTTTTTTTTTTGACTACACCTGTTGCATGAAGAAGTTCCCAGGCCAGGGATCAAACTCATGCCACAGCAGCAACCTGGGCCACAGAAGTGACAATGTTGGATTTTTAACCCACTGCACCACAAGAGAATTCCAAAATATTTTATTCTTAAAAGCTAAATTTTAAATTATGCCTTAATTTTCTCAACAGATAGCAGTGACCTTTGTCTAGAAAGAGCTTCAAGAGGCTGGATTCATTCATTATCATTCATCATAAAAGTCTATATCTAACAGTAGAGACCATGAGAAAGTTTCAGCGTACAGGGAAAGATTATGATTATGTGCAGTGTCTGCTAAAATATTTAAGTACTCCTTCTGAGTATTGTAAAACAAATTTTATACATCAAAAGTGTTCAGTATCTTAGAAGTAAAACAGCTCTGTGTGTGAGTTATGGCAATAAACCCAGAGCCTGGTTTAAAAACAAGAGGTAAGTATCTATGTCAACTTTAAATGAAAATTCCTTTCCTGAGAACATTACACTTTCAAAACCACGCAAAAGGTTTTAGGGAAAGGATCATAAGGATTCTGGAATGTAAACTGTTTTGCTATTTAAAACATGCATGCTGTTTGAATTCTTCAAAGAGCAGTGTTGTACAAGTCTTCAATATGCATGTATCTGGTAAATTGTAATCACATGTATATGTCTGGAATTTTAGAGTTTATATGTGGCATACTATCATTTCCCACATTTAAAAAATTTAAATTCTAGTTATCCATGATATACTGAAATTTAAGTGTGGAGACTGTGGTGAATTTGGGAACAGAATATGGGAAGTATATATCAAAAAATCTGATCAATTAAATAAGTTAAGAACCTACTGAAGATTCAGCCCACTTCATTACAATTAAGTGTAGCAATCCTAATGCAGACAGACTAGAATAAGGCAGGGTTAGACTCATACTGATTAACACTCCTAACCCAATCATTTACCTTAGAAACACAGAGCAAACCATATGGGCAATTGGATCAGTGAACACTATAGGGAAGCTTCCTACAGCCCAAATTTCCTATCCTCTTCCATTCCAATACTGCTTTCATCATCCTTTAGCTAGGAACCTAATCTCAGTTTCTTAACTTTGCACTCCATTCAAGAACCAGTGCCTAAAACTTTTTAGGGCTTTAGAACAAAGAAATTAATGTTCTGGATCACAATGTCAAAACTAATCTATTAAAATAATGTGTCCACCTTTACTTGGTAGTCTTCTGTGAGTGGAAAACTCCAGTGTCATGTGCCAAAACAAACAAAATGAAAAAGCAACTCTTAAAAAGTCTTTATGATCGTGTTTTAGATTATTAATTGCTGTCCTTTGTTTAGACAAAAATATCTATAAAAATATTTAAATTTAGGTAAAATATAAACATTTAGATTATAATATTAATTTTTTAAATTTCACTCTTATTTGAAAAAACACTCTTTTTAACAAGCATTTGTTTACAGTTTTCTTTTCCAATGATGTCTTTTGTGTTATTTCGTGGTATTGTACATTCCCTAAAATGATTTGGGAAGTATTTTATCCTTCTCTATTTTCTGGAAAAGATTGTAGGGAATTGACATGATTTCTTCTTAAATTTTTGTTAAATTAGTCCATGAAATCATCTGGGCCTAAATCTTTCTTTTGGAAGATTTTTAGATAGCAATTCAATTTATCATATATGTAATTATTTAGATTATCTATTTATAAGTTTATCTTCAAAGAATTAGTCTCTTTCTTCCAACTAGTTGGATTTACATGAGTTATTTGTACTATTATTAACCTTTTCAATGTCTGAGAGGTCAGTAATAATATTCCTTTTTTTTTTTTTTAAATCTTTTCTATGGCCGCACTCATAGCATATGAAGGTTCACAGGCTAGGGGTCCAATCGGAGCTGTAGATATCGGCCTTCGCCAGAGCCACAGCAACGCAGGATCCAAGCTGCGTCTGTGACCTACACCACAGCTCACAGCAACGCTGGATCCTTAACCCACTGAGCAAGGCCAGGGATCGAACCTGCAACCTCATGGTTCCTAGTGGGATTTGTTAACCACTGCACCACAACAGGAACTCCATAATATTCCTTTTTTCATTTATTATTAGATAATTCCTTTTTTCTTTCTTTTTTTCTTGGTCAGTCTATTATGAAATTTATCAATGTTAGTGATTGTGAAATGTTTTTCTGCTCTTCTTTGCTCCTCGTATTTTTAGTATAAACTCAAATTTAGCTGACTAAAAAAGCCCATTTTTGTAAACTACAACTGGAAACATTCTAATGTGCTTTTTTTTTTTCAGCCCCACCCTTGGCATATGGAAGTTCCTAGGCCAGGGATCAAATCCAAGCTGCAGGTGCAATGTATACCACAGCTGCAGCAACGTCATAGCCTTAACCCACAGCTTCAGGATTGTGATTAAAACTGCTGCCACAGAGACAATGCTGTATCCTTGAACTGCTGTACCATCGGTGCAGTGGGAACATTCCAATGTGCCCATATTTCAAGCAACCAGTGATATGATATGATAAACTTACAAACAACTTTGGAACAAGACACATGAAACTAAATAACTTGTGTAAAGAAAAAGGGAAATAGTTTGACTGCTGTGGTCTCTTATCCTCTATGCATAAAGAAGTATAGAATTACTCTGGACTTCTTTTTATTAAAACAAAGTTGACAGGTTTTTTTTTTTTCCCACAGAATCCTGTGATCTTCAAAGTATGTACATATAAATCTTTTGAAGTGCTATAATTATGTTTTTACCGATATTGAGAAAAACCATAATATTCAAGAATATATGTTTACCCGCTTTCTACTATTTTCAATATTATCACTGCACTTACCTATTTCTTGAAATTTAAAAACATTTCTTGAGTCTGAAGTCTCTTCAGGTGATTCCTTACTTATCCAAAATTTTAGGTTCTGATATATATTTTTAGAGGATAACTTCTTAATAATAAAGTCAGTGTGGTTAAAATCTATCACATTTATTAAAACTAAATTAATTTTATTTGGAGAATTTTAAATTTATCTTGAAATATTTGGAAAAATTTAGCAAGTCATAAGAATAAAAGCAAAGCCTTAACTGATGAAGCAACTATTTATCTATATTTTGACATAGATAACTGTCCAAGTTTGATAAAAAAAAAACATTTATTCACTTTGTTTGGTAAATAGTTAAATTTCACAGTTAAATTGATAATTATTTTCCACTCACACTAAATAATAAAAGCAATCTTTTTTCGATTTTATTCCATATAAGATCTATGTGTTGAGGACATCAGAAAACATTTGAAAAACAGATGGATGTTTCTTCCTATGCTGCTATTCCTCAACATGAAAACATAACTTGACAACCCATGAAAATACAACTTGGTATCCACAGTCTCTGCTTTGAAAACATGTCCAACTGTTCTTTTGGTATTCATTGTCCTCCCTTCTCTCTAATTAGAAGTAATTTTCCTTTAAGAATCAGTCCAGAAGTTCCTGTCACGGCACAACAAAAAAGAATCCGAATAGGAACCATGAGGTTGCATGTTGGATCTCTGGCCTCGCTCAGTGGGTTAAGAATCTGGTGTTGCCTTGAGCTGTGGTGTAGGTCACAGACGAGGATTGGATCCTGCATTGCTGCAGCTGTGGCGTAGACCAGCAGCTGTAGCTCTGATTGGACCCCTAATCTGGGAATCTCCATATGCCACAGGTGTGGCTATAAAAAGCAAAAAAATAAATAAATAAAAGTATCAGTCCAAATTTAACCTTGAATGTGAAACATCTCTAAATCTCATCCTATTGGTTTAAGTTTCCTCTATAGTATCATAAAATTAAAAATGTGTATATGTCCAGCAACTTGAAAGAGCATGAATAACATCTTTAATCAATAATTACTAAATTAATAAATCTATTAATTTTGTTACCTTATGGAGAAAAATTATACAGAAACAAATATTATCTTCTTGATACCACATAATTTTTGCTAGTTTAAAAAAATCTCTGTGAAGATACATAACTAATGTATATGGTTAGAAAAGGAATACTACTGCTTATTGTTCTAATATCAATACATTCTTTTTCATCATAAGTTCCTATTCTTCTAAAAGCTTAATGTTGATTTTTAAAAATCCCCTGAATCTTGGTCTTGGTAAAGAGTAAAAGACTTATGAAATTAAAATATCTCTGGGAGCTGGCCTCAGAAGGGGTGTGTGGGTGAGACCCACGGAGTGCTGGGGGTGCCCCTGGGCCAGTTGGGGGTTCCACGGGGAAGAAGCCCCCAACGATTTGTGAGTAGGCTTCTTGATATAGTCCACAACAAATTTAGTAGAATCCAAGTCCCTCAATGCCCTCCAACAATCTTATCTTCCACTCTACCAGCCTCTTCCTGTTCCCAGTCATTCAGCTCATGATTTGGCACTCTGGGTAGGGTGAGAGAGAGAGGAGGCTTTTGGGCAGCATCCTGCACAGCTGGGGAAGTCCAGTCCTCATCGACAGGCACTCACTTTCTCCTGCAGGAGAAATCACTGACCTAGGAAGCTCTTTCTTGTCTGTGAGCTGTGCAGTCCTGGGGGAGGGATGATGCAGGTTAAGTTCTCCTACCATCTCCATTGTTTCCAAACTCAGATTTTTTGGTTCCAGTGGCATCCTGGAACTTCTATGCTGGAAACCTAGACTTCCATAAAGGCTCTCTCATCTGTGAGTGATTACCTAAGATAATGTTGTCTGTGGCTCTTGGACCATGGCAGAGAGGACTGGAGGCAGTTAATGGTTAGCTGCAGGTTCCACAGCTGGCACCAAAATCTATAGGCCTGATACCCAATGCACGGGTGGGCAAGACTACTCTTGGGTCCCTTGGTATATGTTACTGGATCCCACAACTCCTATAAACACACTTTTGTCCATGGATTGAGGCCAACTTTTTGTTTTTAATGGGATGGGAGCACATAAATGAGGGATGTCTTATTCAGCAATGATACAGACTTCACTAAATGTATCTGACACTTGCTCTTTGCTCTTGATTTCCCTTTGAAAAAGTACTTCATAATAAACTGGTGTTATTATGAGCTGGCTTTGACTACAGTATTTATGCAAGTCCTACAGTTTTAAATTGATAAGATCAATACCATTTCAAGATTTCCATACGTACATCTGCCATCCTACCTAAGAATTTTTTTTTAGAAGTAGGTCTCTATAATGCTCTTACCAGAGCTTATATTTCTAAAGATTTGGGCTATTGGTTAAAGTAATTCCTGGTGTGAAACTTGCCACAAATATTCCTTTGTCCTATTAAAAGAAGTTTATAAGACTAAACCTACAAAAATCCTGTATCTAAAATAACTGTGAGTAATCTGGCATAAAAATTAGTGATCTGGGAGTTCCTATCACGGTGCGGCAGAAATGAATCCGACTAGGAACCATGAGGTTGCAGGTTCTATCCCTGGCCTTGTTTAGTGGGTTGAGGATCTGGCATTGTCATGAGCTGTGGTGTAGGTCTCAGACATGGCTCAGATCCTGCGTTGTTGTGGCTATGGTGTAGGCCAGCAGCTGTAGCTCTGATTTGACCCCTAGCCTGGGAACCTCCATGCCTCGTATGTGGCCTTAAAAAGCAAAAAAAAAAAAAAAAAAAAAAAAAAAAACAAACTGTGATCTGGCCTCTAACTACCAAACCACATAAGACTAATTGCCAAACCACATAAGATTGTTTTGAGCTGTTAGTTCAATGAGTGTTATCTAAATGTGATGTTTAAAGATATTCGTCACTACTGATTTATGTTTGTGTAATTGATCTCTCATGGCTTTTTTTTTTTTTTTTTTTTTGGCTTTTTGGCTTTTTGGCTTTTTGCTATTTCTTTGGGCCGCTCCCGCGGCATATGGAGGTTCCCAGGCTAGGGGTCTAATCAGAGCTGTAGCTGCCAGCCTACCCAGAGCCACAGCAACGCGGGATCCGAGCCGCATCTGCAACCTACACCACAGCTCACGGCAACGCCGGATCGTTAACCCACTGAGCAAGGGCAGGGACCGAACCCGCAACCTCATGGTTCCTAGTCGGATTTGTTAACCACTGCGCCATGACAGGAACTCCATGGCTTTTTTTTTTTTTTTTTTTTTTTAATGTATTTCATACTCTTTATTCAAAACTGGTCTTAAATGGACCTAATCGCCAGCAGTCCTTGTGCATCTGGTTCCCCAGCGTCCCCACGGATGAATATTGAATAAGCCGATGTATTAGTTTCCTACTGCTGCTATAACAAATTATTTTAGACTTAGTGGCTTAAAACAATGTAAATATATCCTCTTCACTTCTAGTCTGGAGTATGTTTCCCTGGGCTAAAGTCAAGGTGCCTGCAGGACTGGCTTCTTCTGGAGACTCTAGGGGAGAATCTGTTTTCTTGCTTTTTTCCACTTCTAAAGGCAGCCTGTACCCCTTGGCTCCCTCCTTTGTCTTCAAACCAGCAGTGTACCATCTCACTCCCATGGTCACATTGTGGTCTGTCATGGCTTTTACATTATAGGAATGGAAGGCACACCTGGAAATTCCTGATCACCAGGACTTCCTGTATTTATCTGTGGGTCTCTCACACCAGATTTTATATATATATAAAAAACCTTGGCTCCTCTTTTCTGCAAAAAGGCCAGTAACAGAGAGTACCTCTTTCCCCTGGGTTTTTCAGTGTTCATTTGATCATCTCATGACAAACATTGGCCATTTGTCTACCTTACAACAGGCCAAAAGGCCCTCTGTCATTCTAATTAGAAGTTAGGAAGGAGTGGGAAATTACCTCAGGATCCAGTATAACCTTTATTCTATTAATAATATGGAGGATGTTCCTTTGAGGCAAGAGATATGTGTAATATACACACTTAAGGTGTTGCATTTAATTAACAATTCAGCACTATGAGTAATCATTTATTTAATGATTTATATGCCACCTAATTCCAAAATGAATGAAGGAAGCTAGTCCTTCATCAAGTGTAGCCATAGAAAAGTGATACTTTGGTTTTCTAAATCCATAACATGTCTTGGATCCTATTTAAGTGGCTCTAGAAAGTCTACAGCTACCTACATTCCAAAACTCAAGATGTTACTCCTTCCAGGGGACCCTAAATGTTCAAGTTTATATGGATGGAAGAGTTATCTTTTGACCAATACTACGTAAGTGAATACAGTCTATACCCAGATGCTAGAAATAGGCTATTTTCTGAGTGAGTCGCTGTCTCCTTATCCCTTAGTGAGTCTCCGTATGCCAACTTGGTGTACTATTGCATTGAAAATTCTTCACAGATGTGCCTTCAGTTTCTGTTTAATTGTAAAATGTATCTTTGTCTATTACTAAGTGTAATGATATCTGTTAGAATAGGGGGTGAGTGGGGTAAGATAAAGTCAAGATATTACAAAAGGAAGACTGTATCTTTAAGAGAAAAAGAATTTTACCTCATGCATACGCAAGTAGAAATACACACAAAACCAAGTACATTCTAACAGGAAGCTGAAGAGAGGGTAAATGACAAACACAACAACTGAGGATGCTTTCGTGTACACTGGGGGATTTTGCAAAAAATGGTCATATAGTTGATATCGATGTCTCATTAGTGTTGTTTTGGATCTTTAAAAATCTCTACAATCTTAGTGTGCAAAGTTGTATTATGAAATGTACCTTAAGATTTCACGTCATCAGCCACATGTATGCCCCTGGAAAACTGCCCTGGCAAAATTTCAGACATATGGTAATTTTAACCACAAGAATGCTTTTATTCTTAGCTGTAGTATCTGTTTGGATACCTTGGTTTTGAAGTTAAACCTGGACAAAATCCTCACAATACCCCTTCTCCATGAAACATGAAGTTTAGCAATGCTAAACTTCATTCTGCTCTTTTCATTCTCTTATCCTTGTAATAATTATAAATCAAAGGAATATGCAAGGAAAAAGGCACATGTATATAAGCAGACTTACAACTTTCAAGGGAGGGAATGGGATGGACTGGGAGTCTGGGGTTAGTAGATGCAAACTAGTACATTTAGAATGGATAAGCAATAAGGTCCTACTGTATAACACAGGGAGCTATACCCATTCTCTTGAGATAGGCCATGATGGAAGATAGTGGAGGAAAAAGAATGTATATAGATAGATATAGCTAGAGATAGAGATATGATGGGGTCCCTTTGCTCTACAGCAAAAATTGGCACAACATTGTAAATCAACTATACTTTAATTTTTAAAAAACTTTTAAATTTTAAAAACTTTCAAGATTGCCCTCTCCAATGAACAGATTCAGTTGCAGGCATTCATTAAAATATGCTTTATCTTCTGGCATCTAGTAAATACATCTCCCAGCATTACCTATCCAAACACTCACTCAGTCTTACTTGGTTTTCATCGTAAACCTCCACTTCCAATCTAGTTCTTGCTCTCCATCTTCCCTGTGGACTTAATGCTAGAGCAAGCCTTGCTTCCCAGACACTTAGCATGGATTGAGCCTTATATGTCTCCTTCTTGAAGCCAGCTCCCCCATCCCCCACCTCACTCGCACCACTGTTATAGGGTCTTCAGGCCAAGTAAGAAGTTTGTGACCTCCATTGAGTCAGAGGAAGAGAGCGAAGATTAAAAAATATCAATTTCCAAATATTACTAATCTAGGAGAGGAAGAGAGGAGAGAATTCCAGAGAGTTAAAGAAGACTCAAATGCTTGATGAAATCTATAATTATGTTTGTATATTTTGCTGAATATCCCTAAAATAGCTTCACTCACTCCATCGCTCTTCTCCCTAATCAGACTAGACTTTGGTCTCTCCTGATTCAGGAAAAAGTTGACAAATGAAAATATGAAATTTTTATTGAATTAGGGGTACTAGTTGCTGAGTGATGTTTCATCTCTTCTTATCTATGATAGTTTGAATTATTAGTCCTAATTCTTCACTTCCCTGTAGTAGCATTATACATCCGGCTTTCTCCAGTAGTCTCATGATGGACAAAGTATATTTTGTAGTCTCTGGAGTTTGAGGATGGCCTTGTGGGTTATTTGGGCCAAAGGGATGTCAGTAACATCATATGAACAAGAGGCTTAAGATGTCCTTGTGTGGAGTGTTTCCAGGCATTCATTTCTGCTTTTTCACCATGAGAACTTGCCTTGAGTAGCCACTGGTCCAAGGTAGAACAGATCTAGACCCAATCTGCAACTTGGAGTCAAGCTCAACTGAACCCAGACTTGATAAGCTAAACTTCCACTAATCAAGAGTTATGCAGGAGTTCCCATCGTGGTGCAGCGGAAACAAAATCCTACTAGAAACAATGAGGTTGCAGTTTCTATCCCTGGTCTTGCTCAGTGGGTTAAGGATCTGGCCTTGCCATGAGCTGTGGTGTAGCTTGCCGACACGGCTTGGAATCTGACATCGCTCTAGCTGTGGTGTAGGCCAGCAGCTGTAGCTCCGATTAGTCCCCTAGCTGCAAGGGCAGCAAAAAAAGAGTCATTCAAGCATATTGTTTATGCCACTGAATTGGAGGTGGTTTGTTATATGCATTATTTTGGCAATAGCTAAACTATCTATAGTCCTTGGAAAGATAAGATCCTCTAAACTGGAGAGGGAGGTAGGAAATATTAGAGAAAACAACACGTTGGGGGAAAAAATAATGAGTTAGGTATAAATGGAAGTTTTCTACCATCTTATTGCCCTGCCTTACATCGATTCCATGGAAAGGGTGGTAAATGAGAGAAGCCTCTTTAAAATTTAGAGATCCAAAATGAAAGATGAACTGTACAGATATTTTTAAGATAGAGTCCAAGATGTCAGTTCTCATTCAATAATCTCCTGCAAGAGTTCTGTATGATTGCATAGGGGAGAATTGGCAGCATATTATTTGCTGGTATAAGAGGACCAGCACCCTTCCTCATGGTGGTAGTACTGCAGAAGGGCATTTAAAACTTCCCCTGCTTCACTCTTCCCCTGCAGAAGGAAGTAGAAGATTCTTTAAAGTTGAGGTTTGGGGATCTGGATGAGAAGATGCCATAGTAGGAGACACAGACTAGATATCTAACCAGGGAATTGGTAAAGGACCCTATAAAAAAAAAAACCCAATGAAGGATTAAAAATAAGCCAGAGATGCCTTGTGTCTCGAAGGACACCAACACAAAATTCACACCATTTTGTAGCATATTCTCCTAGAGCTTAGTATTATCCTCAGGAAGAGGATCTGAACTACAAACCTCCTGGGTCACAACACATTACATGGGTTTGGAGATGAGAGATATTACTAGGCCATAAAAGGGATCTTAGTAAACACTCTTCACACCAGAGTTCTTGTCTCTCAGCCTATTTCCAGTTTCTTAGTGATCAGAGGAGGCTTCTTCAGTTATTTCATGAGAAAACAAAGGACCTATCTCATTTCCTTTAGGTTCTATAAGAAAAATCTAGCAAAGCATATTATGTTTGGAAGAGAGTCAAAAATCTGATATTAGTACTTTGAGGAAACCAGAAACTGAGGACTGTGTTGTACTAAACATGATAGCTTCCCCTCCTGAGAAGATCTTAAGAGGTTCACAAACTATATTACACTTAAAAAATGCTTAGGGACCAGAACACCCACATAGCAAAGCTGGAATAGATTAAATTATTTAAAACACACACACAGAATTGTTTTTTAAATTATTTTAAATAATATGCTGTGGATAGACAGGGAAACTTTCAGATGGAAAGAGAGAAAGGGATTTCACATATATTAACTTTAATCCGCACACAGAAAAATGTCTATGCAATGATACCACTCCATGGATAAGATAAGTCATCAGCGTGGTTAAGGTAGGAAGTAGAAAAGTAAATGCAAACCTATGAGATAAACATATGCACAAAAGAGACACAGATCTCTTTTTACATCACAGCTTTGAAATTGCTTGTTATTGACCCTGGTGTTTTTTAATACATGAAATACGATTCCTTCATAAGTCTCGTTGCTTTTTAGGTCTTGCTGATATGGAACTAGCATTAGTTCATCTGTAGGATGGCATTTTTTCTGTCATAATTTTGCGTTTGAATCAACAGATACTTTCTAAGTACCTTCAATTACTTTGAAAAAATGCTTAACATTTAAATGTAAGCCTCCAAACTCTGTCACATCTTAAATTCAGCAGATAAAGTATTTTGAAATACTTTTTTCTTTATAATCTGTATAAAAATGCATAAAATGGAGATATATGGTCTAGATATTATGTCAAAACAGATTAAATATATGCTCCACGTTTGATTAATATTATTTTAATGTAATACAGAAGTAAGCATGTATAAAAGATAATCTTTATGTACAGTTCCAATTTAATAATAATGGCAGATTGAAAATTTGCATTATAAAAAAGTCATCCAATTAGTAACATCCACAAATTTTTTTTGCTCTATTTACTCATATGTACTATGACCAACTTAAGTTATCTAAATATACAATTGCTTTATATTAATGAAAATAGCACAGTTTATACAATATTTTTGTCAGATTATCAAGAATAGAACATATTTAGTACCTCTGTCATTGAAATCTGTCCTTCAACTCAAGTATTATCATCTTATTTATAATTATTTATACATGGCTTACCAGTTTCCAAGCACTGTCCTAAATGTGCAGAGCTGAATTTCTGTCTATTCAAGAGATCTCTGTCACACGAGATAGATCTTGAAATAAGCTCATTGTTACAAACAGTAGAGAAGTGTTTCAAACACAGGTAGTAGAATCAAGAAAGCATGATGTATGTTTAGAAAAAGTTCAAAAAGCCTACGGTGGCTTAGATAGAGGTTGCATGTTACATTGCAACAGAAGATAAAACTGCAGAGCAATTATTTGAACATCAGACTAAGGAATTGTCCATAATTACAGAGATTGAGAGTCATTGGAGGTTCCAACGCAAAGAATGGCAAAGCAAATATGATGAACCAAAGTTTAAGTAAGATAATCTAGTCAGTGGCCATCACTGGTGGGTCATGGTATACACCAAAAGATGGATAAGATGATTCAGGTGTAAGGTGATAGATGCACTTGGACTGACAAGTCTAAGACTCAACCATTTAGAATAATTTGGCTTATTTTGGAGTGCAGAGCAATATAAGAAATTTATTCAATTGGTTCCCAAAATTTCACAATTTACCTATCTCCTTAATTCTTAGTAATCAAATGTGTCTGCTACTACCACTTCTATCAAGTAAACTGAAGCAATGCTCTTTTATTACCCTCATATTGTCAAAATATTCTCTTTGGGTAACCCTTAAAATGTCACATCTTTTATGGATTAATTCACAATTCGTAAAAGTTTGGAAGATTCCCTTGCCCTTATTTTGTTCAAAATCCTACTAAAAAATGCATGATAAAAGCTTTATTTTTATTGGGCAATATGTACTTATTTACTTGAGTTTTTATAATGTTAGTTGAGTTATTCATTTATTTGCCACTTCAGTATACAAGTCATCATTGTTAGAAACACTGCCTAAGAAGGTGATACACTTGCTGTAGCACCTGACAGAAGCAGATACTGCCTAAGAAGATTTACCTTTTAATTAAACAAATGCAACATAATAACCTGGGATTTATTAAACTCATTACTCAAAACTTTTATGTCTCACTGTTGATGTACATATTTTTAGGGTCGGTGTTAACACTGAATTATTTGCACTTCATAATTATCTTATTACTTTCTATAAGTCTATGCCTATTTTACAATATTTATTGTTATAATTGGCCAGAATATCCTCATAAATATGGTGACAATAATTGTGTTTTTCCATTGATTGACTTAAATCTATTTATTTACAATTTTATTTCCTGATTAGTTGTGCCAAATGTATAACAATTTCCTTTCAAAATGTATTTATTGTCCTATATAAACTCAGATCTTATTGGTGCATTGACCACTCCTTTTATTTATTTTTGCAAAAAGTTGTTTGGTAATTTTCTAGATTGTTTGTTTTAGTTTTCATGCTAAAATTTTTCCTTGAAGATAGATTTCTAATGTAACATAGATCATTTCTCTACTTCAGAACATGAAATATTTTGAACAAATTTATTTTTCTAATTTGCTTTAAGCCTAAATTTGCTTTAAGCTACTCAAATTTGCTGGCAACAAATTTCCCTTTCATTGCTTTTCTTAAACAAATCATGTACTGATAGCATTTTTATAAATATTTGTTTTAAAAACAATCTCATAGCATTATAAGCTCTTCAAATTTCTTGTCAGTTAGCCACTCTTTCCAAAGACTCAGTTAATTTAAGTGCACACAGTATTTGCTTCTTGATGCATTGTAATTTTTCCAAACTAATTTTCATTTGTCTTAATTTGTAATAGTCTTTACAAATAATTTTTTTTTTTTTTACAGCCACATCTGCAGCTAATGGAAGTGCCTGGGGCTGGGATTAAATTGGAGCTGCAGATGCTGGCCTATACCACAGCCACAGCAACATAGGATCCCAGACACAAGTGCAACGTACACTGCAACTTGCAACAGTTCAGGATCCTTAACAAAGTGGGCCAGGGATCAAAACCACATCCTTGCGTACACTGTGTCATGTTCTTAACCCGCTGACCCACACAGGAATTCCAGAAATAACTTTAATGAAACTTTATCTTTGTGAATTGAGCATAGGACAGCTATTAATGTAAAACTGACTTTTTATTGATAGGGGAATAGCAAGTACACACTTCTTGTTTTCATGGTTAAGTTATTGTTTTAAATTGGTAACATAGTGCATAACATACTAGAATCAAAATCTAGTGTATTTGCCTCCTACAATAAAATATTAATTTATTTTTTGATCACATTAAATCTTAGTTTCTCTGCTATTCCTGATGATTTTGAGATATCCAGTATCAGTCATTACATGCGAAGGGTGGGACCTACTGTGGTAATAAGACCCCATCAATGGAGAAATTTAATGGACTGTATTCTGCTCCTCAGGTCACACTGAGCACTGCTGAGATGCTTGTAGTCTAAACTCAAAGCTTTGTGGAACCCAATAATTTCTCTTTCTTGATGCCATATGGATCTTGGGATCTTTTGCTGAAGCTCCAATCAGAAATGCCTAGTACTGATGTTTCTATATCAACAAACTTCATAGTTAATGTTGCATGAAAGTATGAAATTTCCAAAAGCCTTAAAAACTCCAAAACTCTCAGCTTTATTCAGTAATTGGCAATTCCTTTTCATCACCAATATACTACCATGTTGCACCTTTGATGCCAAACACTTGTCTCCATCCTCAAAGTCTGTAGTCAGTACATGTACCAGCTCTGTGGTCTCAGAAAACAGTCTTTCAAAGGAAGTCAGAGTTGAGTAAAGAACAAGGAGGAAATGAATGTTGAAATCAGTTATAGTGTCCTCCTGTCTGCAAGATAATGCTAACAATCTGCTCTGCTTCAGCTTTCTTGGCAAGATTTCTTAAACCTAATCTCTAAAACTCTTCAGCCTTCACTGAAACTTTCCAATTCAGCCATTTGAACCAAAAGACATGCAGATGTTCAAACACTGGAATTGAACAATTTTCTCTTTGACATTTATCAAGGTTTATTAGTAACTTTTTTATTTTATAAAATGTGGTGTAATGAGAACTTTTGCATTATTACTGTAAACTCAATGTTTGAGAAACACAGCCTTAGCAGCTTTAGTGGAACTTAAAATCTTTAGTGATGGACTTCCTGGCAGCAATATTTTTTTCCGACACTTAGCCCAAAGTTATCTCAATAAACACAGCTGCAAAATCAAAACCTTACAGCTTGAACTACAATTCCCTAAGATTGAGTATCAGGAAATATAAATTTTTTCTAGTTTTCATAAATGACTTTTAAATGAAGAATTCAAAACCGTTTTCATAATCACGGATCTCCTCTGTTTCATATCATCTCACAAAAGCAAAACATACCATGTATTCTTGGATTTTCAAACAAAATTAAGGCAGAACTAATAATTTACATTGGTACAATATACATTATTTCTATAAAATCAAACCATTAATTTTATTATTCATAAATGATGAAACAAAGTGTCAAAAAAGGTTATTTCTGGGACCACTTGGTAAATAATTGTGAATAAAAGTAAGATCTTATTACTCTGAATCTTATCCCATTTATACTCTTTCTAAAAAAATTATGTAAAAAAAGCTTTTATTGTATAAATACTGCCTTCATGCATCACTGAAAGTGCAGTACTTTTTTTTGCGCCCCACCTCCCAGCCTCAGGGCACGTGGAAATTTCAGGGCCAGTGACAACGCCAGAATCCTAAACCTGCTGCACCACCAAGGGAACTCCAAAGCGTAGTACTTATGTATTATTCTATACTTCACAGTGATGAATGAAATTTACTACATCATTTGGCTTTAGAAAGTCAAACTGCAAAGTGTTTCCAAATGGTAGAGGCTGAAGAATGAATAATCCAGGAAAGAGCTTAAAATATGTCAGTGACAACTGGTAGTACTTACATTAGTGATAACACTCTCCTTGACTAGAGTATATTTCCACATGAAAATTTTTTTAGAGTAGTATGTGGTTTGTGTACAGGTATATAATGTCGTTGCATTCTAATTTCATGCTAAATGCGGAAAATTGACAGGAATGTTTGTATACCTATGACATTTAACTATGACAATAAATATAAATTCAAGCTGTCTAGTGCCTCAAAAAATAACTTTTTCTTCACTATGAAGGTGCATGTGATGTTTTTATAGGCATACCTCAGAAATATTGTGGGTTTGGTTCCATACCACGGCAGTGAATTGGATATCACATTAAAATGAATCACATGAATATGTGAGTTATACTTATTCCCCAATGTTACAGTACTTGGTGGGAGGACCTTTGGGGGCAATTAGGTAATGAGAGTGGAGCCCTCCTGAATAGGTTTAGAGTCCTTAGAAACACCAGATAGCTCTCCTGCCCTTTCTGCCATGTGAGGTTACAGCAAAAAGACAGGGGTTTATGATCCAGGAAGCTTGCTCTCACCAGACACTTGATCTTGGACTCCCCAGCCTCCAGTACTGAGGAATAAATAATTATTGATTATTTTAAAACGTTATGTTTAAACTTTATTGTACTAGCTTAAGTGGGCAATACTATTATGTCCTTAAAAACAATGCACATATCCTAATTTAAAAAATACTTTATTGCTGGGAGTTCCTTCTGTGGTGCAGTGGATTAAGGATCTTGCTTGTCTTTGTGGCGTTGCTGGTTCATTCAATACTCAGCCTAGCACAGTGTGTTACGGATCCGGCTTTGCCACAGCTGTGGTATAAGCAGCAGATTAGGCTTGGATTCGATTCCTGGCCTGGGAAATTCCATATGCTGTGGGTGTGGCTAAAAAAGGAAAGAAAATATACTTTATTACTAAGAAATGGTAACTATTACCTTAGCTTTCAGTCAGTTGTAATTTTTTTCCTGGGCAAGGGTCTTGTCTTCATGTTGTTGACAGCTGTTGACTGAACAGGGTGGTGTTTGCTGAAAGTGGAGGTCGGTGTGTCAATTTGTTAAAATAAGACTACAATGAAATTTACCCGATTGTCTCTTCTTTTCACAAACAATTTCTCTGTAGCTGGCAATGCTGTTTGATAGCTTTTAACCCACAGTAGAATCTCTTTCAAACTTGAAATCAACTCTTTCAAACCTTGCTGCTGCTTTAGCAACCAAGTTTATGTCACATTCTAAATCTTTTGTAGTCATTTCAACAATCTTCATAGCATCCTCATCAGGAGAAGATTCTATCTCAAGAAACCACTTTCTTTTCTCATCCCTAAGAAGCAACTGCTCATCCGTGAAAGTTTTAGCCTAAGATTGTAGCAATTCAGTCTCATCTTCTACTTCTAATTCTAGTTCGCTTGCTATTTCCACCACATCTGCAGTGACTTCCTCCACTAACGTCTTGATCTCCTCAGAGTCATCCATAAAGAATAGGTTAGAATCGACCTCTTTCAAACTCCTATGAATATTGATGTTTTGACCTCTTATTATCAATCACAAATATTCTTATATTATCAGAATGATGGATCCTTTCCAGAAAGTTTTAA
This sequence comes from Sus scrofa, assembly GCF_054392235.1. Taxonomy (NCBI): domain Eukaryota; kingdom Metazoa; phylum Chordata; class Mammalia; order Artiodactyla; family Suidae; genus Sus; species Sus scrofa. Next base: position 107,657,905 of record NC_139397.1, on the reverse strand, counting down.
ATTTGCTTTTCCCAGATCCACCAGAGGAATCATTATCTATGGCAGCTATATAGCCCTATGATATGTACTTCTTATATAATAAGATTTTAAAGTCAAAACTACCCCTTGATCCACAGGATGCAGAATGGACGTTATGTTAGCAGTCATGAAAACAATATTAATCTCATTGTAGATCTCCATCAGAGCTCTTGGTGACCAGGTTTATTGTCAGTGAGTGGGAATATTTTGAAAGGAATCTTTTTTTCTGGGCAATAGGTCTCAACGGTTGGCTTAAATACTCACTTACATGTTATAAACAGATATGCTATCATCCAGTCATTGTGGTTCCATTTACAGAGCACAGTCAGAGTAGATTTAGCATAATTCTTAGCTCTAGGATTTTAAGAATGGTAAATGAATATTGGCTTCACTTCAAATCATCCACTGCATTAGCCTCTAACTAAAGAGTCAGTCTGACCTTTGAAGTTTTGAAACCAGATATTGACTTCTCCTCTCTAGCTATGAGAGTCCTAGGATATACTTCCAAAAGAAGACTATTTTGTTTACACTGAAAATTTGTTGTTCAGTGGAGCCACCTTCATTCATTAGCTTACCTAAATTTTCTAGATAACTCACAGTAGCCTCTACATCAGTTCTTGTTGCTTCACCCTGCACTTTTACCTTATGGAGATGGTTTATCTCCTTAAACTTCATTAACCAACTTCTACTGGTTCAAATTTTTCTTTGGCAGCTTCCTCACCTCTCTCATCCTTCTTAGAATTAAAGAGATGTAGTAATTTCTCTGGATTAGGCTTTGGCATAAGGAAATGTGGCTGTTTTGATTTTCTATCCAGACCACTAATAGTTTCTCCATATCAGGAATATGGCTGTTTTGCTTTCTTATCACTTGTGTGTTCTCTGGAGTAGAATTTTTCATTTCCTTCAAGAACTTTCCCTTTGCATTCACAACTTGGTTAATTGGTGCAAAAGATCTGCTTTTGGCCTTCTTTGGTTTTTGACATGCCATCCTCACTAAACTTAATCATCTCCAGCTTTAGATTTAAAGTGAAAGAGCCTTCGTTTCACTTCAACACTTACAGGACATTGTAGGTTTATTAACTGATATAATTTCAATTTTATTTTGTTTCATGCAGTAGGGAAGTTCAAGGAAAGGGAGAGAGATGGAAGAATGGCTGGTCAGTGGGGCAATCAGAACACACACAACATTTATCAATTAAATTCACTGTCTTATGGGGTGGTTCATGGCACCCTACACAACTGCGATAATAACATCAAAGATCACTGATCACAGATCTTTATAACATATAAATAAATATGAAAAAGTTCAAAATATTGCAAAAATTATGAAAATGTAACACAGAGAGATAAAGTGAATGAATGCTGTTTGGAAAATGGTGCTAATAAACTTACTCAAAACGGGGTTACCATATACATTCAATTTGTAAAAAAAAAAAAATAAAGTTAAAAATCTAAATAATAATAATAATATTTGGAAAATGAAATAAAGTACAATAAAAAAAAGTATGCTTGTACTTGAAAAGTTTTTCTTTGCTCCTTGATAAGGCTTACATAAAACAATGCCTGGGTCTCCCCTAACAATAGTCTAGCCAAGTGGAAGATGCTAAGTACCAGCATGGCAACAAATGAGTCTACCTCTAATTAGGAGCCCCCAAGCATGTGCAAAATAAGTGATATACATATAACCTGGGGAATCTTGTTAAAATCTAGATTATAAATAGTAGATCTAGGATGAGCCTGAGGTTACACATTTTTTTCCTAAGCTTAAATGATGTATGCTGCTGGTTCTCAAGTCACACTTTGAGTAGTAAATGTTATTAGTAGGACCCTAATAGTAAAGAACCTAGAAGGTCATGTTCAATGAACTTCCTGCAGCATGTGAACAGAAGGTAGTTTGAAAGCTCACTGATCCTGGGAATTTCAAAGTTAATGCCAAGGCAGCTACAGTCAACTTGAGTGTATTCTCAGTATACTGCATTCCACACAGTTGAGGTTAAAGGAATGAATAATCCAGGAATAATCCTCAAATATGTCAGTGATAAATGTTAGAATTAAGGCCAGTAATAAAGCATATATTTAGCTAGAGAATAGCTGCATCCAAAACATTTTTTTTTTAAGTAGAATCTACTTCCTTCCACAATGTTTCTCAAACCCAAACTAATGCAAAAATGTTCTGCTAAATTTAATTTCAGGAGAAATGTCTTTGCACACATTAAGATACATTTTAATTTCTTGGGTAATAAAACCATAACCCTTAAAATATATTTTCTTTTTATAATTACCCAGAAACTTTAGAAACAATTTTAAATTTCATAGCTTTCAATTCTTTTTTTTTTTTTTTTTTGCGCCATTTCTTGGGCCGCTCCCGCGGCATATGGAGGTTCCCAGGCTGGGGGTCTAATCGGAGCTATAGCCACTGGCCTATGCCACAGCCACAGCAACGCAGGATCCGAGCCGTGTCTGCAAACTATACCACAGCTCATGGCAACACCAGATCCTTAACCCACTGAGCAAGGCCAGGGATCGAACCTGCAACCTCATGGTTCCTAGTCAGATTCATTAACCACTGAGCCACGATGGGAACTCCAGCTTTCAATTCTTAAAGAGTTGATAAATTTAATTTAATCATTGCTTCACTTAATTTACGTTTTTTGTACCCCCTAATATTCTTATTTTGTGTAATGTTTGATCTGAAAGTGTATAGAATAGTTTTTGGGGTAATCAGGAAAATAAGAGAGGAAAGGGAAAATAAAAAATAAAACAAAGAAGGAGACGGAATATAGGAGGAAAGGAAGAGACAAGAGAGAATGGAGGTAAAAAGACATGCAGCAAGAAATGAAGGGAAGGAAGAAAGAATAAAGGGGAAAGGTATATAAGAGGAGGAAAGCAAGGAAGAAATGAAAAAAGGAAGGAGTTAGGTACAAGATATGCTTTTGTAAAATGTATGAGATTGAGGTCAAGTACTTTTTCCTGCTAAGGATATCTAATTGCTCCAGCACCATTGTTGAAAAAGTCATCTTTTCACCATTGGATTGTTTTTGTACATGTGTCCAAAATAAGTTAGGCATATTTGTATGTGTCTATTTCTTCATTCTCTATTCTGTTCCATTGATTTATGTATCTGTCCACCTGCTAATACCACATGGTTTTGAACTGTGATCAAGCCAAGACTATATTCTAATTCTTAAAAGTCATATTCTTCTTACTTTATCCCTCCTTTCCAAAGTTGCTTTAGCAATTCAAGTTCCTTTTCATTTCCATACACATTTTAGAATAATCTTAAACAGCCTTTATGGAATTTTGATTGGCATTGCATTAAACATGTATATTGTTTTGGAGGAGAATTTGTCTTTACTATGTTGAATCCTCCAATCCCTAAATAAAGTATGTCTTTCCAGTGATTAGATCTTCTTTTATTTTTTTCACTAGAATATTGTAGCTTTCTGTATACAAATTTTGTTAGATTTACACCTGAGTATTTTGTTTTTTTGAGCAATTGTAAATGATACTGTAATTTTAACTTTGAAGTTCTCAAGTATATTGGTAGTATATAGAAATTTCATTGATTTTCTCACGTTTATTTTGTATCTTGTGAGTATGCTAAACCTCCTTATAAATTCTGGGGACATTTTGTAGATTCTTTTGATTTTTTTTCCTAGACAATCATATTGTATGCAAACGAAGAATGTTTTATTTGTTCTTTTTCTGATACATATGTTTTATTTCATTGATTTATACTCTTATCTTTATAATTTCCTTCTTTCTACTTGCATTGAGTTTATTTTGGCTTTTAAGATTCTTGGATAGAGACTTGGATTATCACTGTGAAACTTTTCTTCTTTTCTAATAAGTAGTATATGTGTTAGTGCTATAAATTTTCCTTTCAGTGTTGCTTTAGCTGTCTCAGATGTTTTAACACATTGCGTTTTCATTTCCATTCTGACATTGTATTTTGTTATTTCTCAGTATTATTAGAATGTGTCTTGAGCAAAAGAATTATTTAGAAATGCGTTGTTCAGTTTCCAAGTGTTTGGAGCTTTTCATCTTATCTCTTGCTGCTTTCTGTTTTGATTTTATTATAGTTGTTGAACACTTGGTGTGATATCAATTCTTTTAAATTTGTTGAGAATTATTTTATGGCCACAGATGTAGACTATCTTGGATTATCTTCTGTGGACACAGGAAAAGAATGCACATTCTGCTGTGGGTTGGGGAAACATCCTGTAAAACCCAGTTTAATACTGTTGGTTGATGGTGGTGTTTAATTCTTCTGTATCCTGGCTGATTTTCTGTCTAAGTTGTTTTTATTGAGACAGAGGTATTTAAGACTTCAACTTTAATCATGGGTTTATCCATTTCTATCTCTTCCATCAGGTTTGCTATACATATTTTGCAGCTCTCTTATTTGTCATAGGATTATGTTGTTTTATTGGTGTTCTGACCTTTTTAATCACTAGATAATAGTTTTTTTGTATGTCTGACAATTTCCTGTGCTCTGAAGTTTAACTCATTTGATAGTAATATAGCTTTCAGTGCTTTCTTTTGATAAATGTATGCATGGTATATATTTTCCCATCTTTTTACTTTAAATCTGCCACTATCATTATATTTTATATTTATAGACAATCTATAGTTGGGCCACGTCTTTCTGACAATTTCTCTCTTTTATTTGGTGTATTAAGATTATTTAACTTTAATGTGATTATTAACATGTTGGGGCTTAATTTTGCCATTTTTTTCTGATAGTTCTGTTTTTCATCCCTGTTTTGTTTGTCTTGGCTTTATATGTATAGCTTGAACATCTTTTTAGAATTCTACTGATTTAAAATTATTTGAGTGTCTCTGTACTTTATTTATCCCTTTAGGTATTTCATGTTATATACATAACTTTTCAAAACTACTAATGTCATAATTTTACAATTTGAGTAAATTGTAAAAAACCTTTCCTCCTTTACATCCTTTTACCCTTCCACATTTATAATATAATTGTCTTAAATATTTCTTCTACATACATTTAGAACCAACATTAGATAGTATTATACTTTTTTTAATAGTCAAAAATAATTTAGACAACCCAAGACAAATTCTATCATACTTACCCAATTTTTGCTATATTCTTTCTTCCTTCCTATGATACAAGATTTCTTCATTTATCGTTCATTTTCTGTTTAGAATACCTCTTTTTATTAAAACACAGGCCTGCTGACAACAAATAATGTTTTATTCGTCTGAGCATATCTCCGTTTCTTCCGAATTCCTCAAAGATAGTTATGTCAGATATGAGATTCATGACTGTTCTTCACTTTCAGAACTTGTAAAATGTTTTGCCATTTTCTTTTGGATTCCATGTTTTTAATAAGAAATACACTATCATTCCAATTTTTTTTCTCCTATGAGAAATCTATCTTATTTCTTTCAAGAACTTTTATTTACCTTTAGTTTTTAGAACTTTGACTATGATGTGTCTTTGTGTGGAATTCTTTGATTTGGATTTGCTCAGCTTTTCATATCTGTAAGTTTGTGTCCTTTGCTAAATTGTGAAGTTCTCAGCCATTCTTTCTTTGAATATTTTTTCATCCCCACCCTCTTTTTCCTCTCTTTTGTGAATCTCCAACAAGTACATTTGATCTTTCATTATCCTCCCATATAACTTCAAGGCTCTGCTTCTTTCTTTGTATTCTATTTCTATTATTCTATGCTTAAATCTTTCAGTTCACCAATTCTTTCTACCCTCCCCTCCATTTTGCTGTTGAGGCTGTATATTTTTCAATTCTAACATTTCCATTTAGTAGTTACTATCTCATATTTGTGTGCTGAGGCTTTCTATTATGGTTGTTTCAAGTGCATTCATAATTTCTCATTGAAGCATTCTTTTGATGGCTGCTTTAGAATGTCAGATAATTTTACTACCTCGGTCACCTCAGTTTGTCTTTTTTTCTGGGTTAAGATCTTCCTGATTCCTTGTATTATGACTGATCTTTAGTTAAACTGGAAAGTTTGGGTATCATGCAATGATGTAAACTTTATAGATCTTATTTGAACCTTCTAATTTAGCCAACTTCCTTTTCCCTGCTCTGGCACTCCAGCCATTGACATTTGAGTGGGATGCTCCCCATTATTGATGAGTGAGGGTGGGTGTTCTGGCTCTCAATAAGACTGCCACTGATACCTCCCAGGGTGCAAGGATAGGTGACAGGGCAAATATCATTACTGTTCCTCACAGGGTCTCCACTTAAACCAGAGAAGTGTGTGGCTTCATTCCCACTGGGTGGTGGTGGTGAAATTCCTGACTCTCTATTGGGCCTCCTCTGACACCACCTTAGTGAGGTGGTGTAGGGGACCCTCATCACTTCTGGATGAGGGAAAGAAGTCTAGGTTCTCTAATTAGTTGGCATCTACTGACACCATGGTGAGGTTGGGGACTCTACATCTGGTGGCAATGAATGTCACATTTCCCTTCCTAGGCCTCTCATACCATCCCAACAGAGGAGTTTAAATGCCTCATTGCAGCAGGTAGAAGGTCGAAGCTCTAGGTTCCCCTTTCAACATTTGCTGACTTGGGGATATGTCAGGCCACAGGTTTGTCTGTGGTGTTTACCTGGTTTGTCTGCGGTGTTTACCTGGAGTAGAGTGGTTGCCTTTCTAGGAATCTGGCTACAGAGAGTAGGCTTTCAATGGGGCATTTTTTTGTCTGTGAGCATTTGCTTTTCTGGGCTGCAAGCTTATTCAGTCCCAAGTCTGAAAACATATTAGTCAAAAAGAAAACCAAAGGAATTCACCTGCATCCTTCCTTGGTTCTGGAGGCTCCTAGCCAGTCAGCCTTCTTTCAACCTTTCTGAGTATTAAGTATAATTTATATAATAAAGTTCGTGGTTTTCAGTTGTACTGAAAAAAGGGCAAAGTATGTCTATTCCATCTTTCTAGATGCAGAAACTTTTCTCTCAATGTCATTTTAATTTGCCTTTATCTTATTATAATTAAGGGCCTTAATTATATCTTTTTTTGATCTGTTAATGTCTTATGCCCATTTTTATAATTGGGTTTTAATCATGTATTCCTTAGATTGTAAGATTTCATTACATATTAGGGACAGTAGCCACTTATATCTGATGCATAGTAAAATATATTTTTAGATTTTCATGCACCTATTGAATTTGTGGTGATGCAAGACAAGTATATTTTTAAAATTTTTGTGAGTCCAATGTGTCAATTTTTTATGCCATCTGGATTATGAGGTGTATATGTTTTCTACTGCTGCTGCAATGAATTACCACAAGACAAATTTACTGTTTTGCAGCTCTGTAAGTCAGAAGTCTGATATAGATCTCACTGGGTGCAATCAAAGTGTCAACGAGACAACCTTACTTTCTCAAAACTCTGGGAGAATCCTTTTTCTCTCCATTCCCAGCTTCTAAGAGCTGCTCATATTCCTCCACTGTGATCCCTTCCACCACCTTCAAAGTCAGAAAGTCATGTAGAATTCCTGTCACACTTCCTTCTTCTGGGGGCCACATTTCTTTTTGGCCTAGTTGGGAAGGTTCTCTGCTTTAAAAAATGTATGTGGTTACATTGGATTTACCCAGATAATCCAGGAAGATTTTTCCATCTCAATGTTCTTATGCTTTATAACATCTGCAAACTCCCTTTTGTCATGTAAAGTAACATATTTAAAAACTCCAGGGATTAAGGTTAGATATCCTTGGAGGCCATTATTTTAACATGTGATTCACTACTAGGAAGCCCTTCTCTACACAGGGTTATAGAAGAATTCACCCTTTCCCACCTACTTCATATGTTAGTTTTTATTGTGACTCTAACAAATTAAATGATGTTAAAAACATACATTTTTTTCTCTTACAATGTTAAAAAAATAATATTTACTGCATTATGATCAAAGTTTGTTGATTAAAATATCTTTATCCCATAAAATTTGCTTATACATTTTTGGGACCTAACATATTATCAAATTTTGTGATATTCCACATGCACCTGAGAAGAAAGTATATTCTTTATTATCAGAGGGCAAATTTCATATAGATTATATATGTATTCATAAAATATAACTTATTTGTTATATAGCTTTGTATTTTACAGCTCTACTTATTTTTTGTCAATTTGCTCTCTCATATTCAATAGCAGCCTCTTATTTGTGTGTTTATATATATATATACATATATACACATATATTCTCTTGAATCTACTGTACCTTTTAACTTGTAAAGGCAGCTACTATACTATTTCAGTGCATAAATATATATAACTATTATATAATTATTAAAAATTGTGGTAGTTTGCATTAAAAGTGTTCTTTTTCACACTGAATCCTTCTTTTCTGATATTAGGGTGACACTGCCTGTGTTTTACATTTTCCATTTGTCTAGTATATTTGACATTTACCCTTCCCTTTATTTGTAAACTGAGGTGTGTCAGCATTTAGTTTTGCTTTCGAATTCAAGTTGAAAACACTTTTCTTTAAAATATGAATTAAATCCATTGAACTATATTAATGCCATATATTTGAGATCATTTCTACCATGTATTTTATGTTATAATTTATGAGCATCCTGGCATATTTGCCATGTTTATTTCTCTGCATCTTATATTCTCTCTGTTCTAATACCTTTTAATGGTTCTTTAAGTATGTAGGGAGTTTTTCCTTTTCTCTTCTGGTTGTTACCTTTGTACGCATATCTTCTTTAAATGCCCTTAGTCCACTGTTTTCCTTATTTAATATTTTACTAACTTGTATGCTGCTATTGATGCTACCCTTTGATTTCCACTATCACCTTTGCAAACAATCAATGAGCTCATTCTACTGTCTTCCTTCTCTTTCCCTAATTCTATAATTTTAATTTGCATTATTTCTATTTTATTAGAATATATAATATTTATGGAGTTCCTGTTGTGGCTCAGAGGATTAAGAACTCAACATGGTGTCTGTGAAGATGCAGGTTAGATTCTTGGCCTCCCACAGTGAGTTAAGGATCTGGCATTACCATGAGCTGTGGCATAGGTTGCAGATGCCTCTCTCATCAAGTGTTGCTGTGGCTGTGGCATAGGCTGGCAGTCGCAGCTCCAATTCAACCCCTAGCCTGGAAACTTCCATATGCTGAAGGTGCAGCCCTAAAAATACATATATATATATAAAATTTTTGCATCATGTTTTCGTTTTTGTTCCTACATTTACTTTAATTATAAATCCTATATTTAAATATATTACATGCTTACCATCAGGCCCCTACCTACATCTCCATCCTTGTCTTGTACGACTCATCTCACTATTTGCCATCCTCCACCCTCACTGGCCACTATATATTCCTGAACCATCACTGTTACTCTGCGTCTCACTGCCACGATTTAATTTTTTCGTAGTGTTTATCAATAACTGAAATCATTTCATCTGTTTATTGTTCATTTTCTTTCTCCCTGCACAAGGCTCACAATGTTGCATCACCACGAGAGCAGAGTCTTATCTGTAGTGCCTGTGTAAGTCCCAGTCCTGGCACATAGATAATCATGAAGTTGGCAGTCAGTAAGTGTATGCTGAAAAAATGAAAGAAGAGATGTAAGAACAGGTTTGGTGTCAAATTTTATTGTCAATCCCATTCTATTCTTTCAGAAACTCTTCTCAAGGCAAGATGAGGATGGTCACCTACCTCCAGTAATATATTTTAAACTAAACAAGATCAAGTTCTCTCCTCCTAGAACATGACCTCCTCCTTCAGGGTCACCACCAATTGTTCACTTTTAGGGGCAGAACTGTCACAATATTACATAAATTAGGCTGAAAAAACTGTCTTACAGCACACTTTAATCATTAAAACAGTCTTCGCAGAGAAATGATACTGCATCTAGTGAGAAAGCCTGTAAATTACATGAATCATCTTTTTTCTGTCATCACATCTTTCTCCACCTTCCCATCCCTTGTTTAAGCAGAAGAAAATTGGATTAAGACTTAAAACAAGTAGAGGTGAAGCACTAAGGCACAACAAAGATTGTTAGCTACAGTGGAATATCTGCAAACATCTGCAAGGTCAAATAGTGGTTAGTGAGTTCTCTGTAAGGACACGGAGAGAATAAGACCCTATAGTAACATTGTGAAATGGCTACAGTTCAGTTTTAGTGTCTTTGGATGTAAATCACACTTTTCCTCAAAGAAATTCAAAACCATGAGTCCAGCTGCATTTTTATCTCTTGGACTAAGAAAAGATAAGAAGATTTTGTTCTAGAGATTTTAAGTGTGCTGTACTTAAAAGAGAGAGCTAAATTCTTTCTGAGAAACATGAGGTGGGTGCCATATGTCTCTCTGCCAAAGTACTGAGCTCCTCTAATTTGGGGGTCTCTGAATACAGAGCTTCCGGCCTTCAGACAACACACAGAAGTTGTGTGTTATTTCTCCAATCATTTCCATTCAAAGGAGAGCAAATAATTTAACATATAAGAAAAAATTTGATAAAGAATGATTCAAATGTATGGCAATTATTTAAAAAAAAACTAGAGTTCCTACTTTTGAGTAAATGATATATTTTTTAAAGCCTAGATTAATCCTATTAATATTAATAAATACTTGATTGGAGAGATTAAGCAGAAAATGTATTGTTACATTTTAGTTGAGATATATTTAGGAGTTAGAAAAAAAAAGAAAAACAAGAAAGCCCAAGTAAAACCTAAAGAAGGACCAAGACATTCAGGAAAGTTTGGCTCCCAAGGCTTGTCACAGTAAGAATGAAGTGACCTATAACCCTGACCTCTGCCCACATTCATGACTATGTAAAAATGTGTTTGAGTTGCAATATGACAAATATTAAATACATTTTGTGAAAGTCTATGCATATGCTTCTATCTTATAGTTGCTAAATAATGAGAAGTAGTTATTATTGGTGAATAGCATAAGTCTGGCCAAAACTTCCTACAACTGAGCTTTCAGCTTTGTTATTCCTGAGCTGAGCATGCATCCTGACACCAAATGAGGTTTCAATAACCGAATATCAAACAAGTAAATGAAATATTATTGGTGAATTTTTAGGATTGTCCAGAAAAATAGAATCAATAGGGTATAAAAAGACATACAGAAAGAGATTTATTATGGGGAATTGACTCACACGATTATGGAGGCTGAGAGTCTCACTGTCTGCCTTTTTTGAGCTGGAAGCCCAGGAAAGCTGGTGGTGTAATTTCATTGCAAACACAAAGGCTTGAAAAGCAGCACAGCCAATGGAGTAAGTCCCAGAGTCTGAGTCAAAGGGCGTAAGAACTGGGAGCACTGAAGTACAAGGGCAGAAGGAAATAGATGTCCCAGCTCAAGCAGAGAGAGAAAATTTGCCCTTTCTCTCCCTTTGAGTCCTATTTGGGCCCACAGTGCATGGGTGGAGACAATCTTCTTTAGTCTACTGATCCTGATCCAAGTGCTAATCTTTTCAGGAAACACCCTTACTGATACCTCCAGAAATAATTTTTACCAGCTCTCTGGGGCACCCTTTAGCCCAATCAAGTTGACACAAAAATTAACCATCATGATGATTGCAAACTAATATTGGAAGTAATTGTAAATAAATAATTTTGTCACACTATTAAATCCAGTTTTCTTTAGTCAACTTGTTTTATAAAATCAAAAGTGATTTGGCTAAAAGCAGTAGCAGATTCAAGAGTTCATTCAAAAGTTCAAGGAGACTTTTATCTATCTCCTTACAAACTATGTACCTTGAATTTGTATGGGCATTCCTTCAAAAACTTATTTAGGAAGCAAGAATTATTCTGGTTTTATTCTGTTTGGCTAGAGATCCGTATACCTAGAGCATATTAAGACTACTACTACTCAGCTCAAAAAGATAAGCTGAATTTTTTAATTCAGTCCCACTTATAGAACTGATTAAAGAGAAATGGAAACTAAATGAAATAAAGATTTGTAAAAGCTATCCAGGAGAAATTTGCCTGAATAAAAACTTTTGTATGAGCAGCTGGATAGATTTCAAATCATGGCTGAAGGCATAAAAAAAAAGGCAAAATAGAGTTGTTATATTAGATAAAATGAAATTTAAGAAAACTGAATTTGGCCCATTTGTGATAATGTTTAGAATAACTTGCACTTTAGAAAGAAATTAACTCTTTCATTTCTCTAGGATGATATGCGTTTTAACTACATAAGTAGTAGGCAATTAATGAAATCACAAAAGTGAAATTATATAAGTAGTCATTATACTAATTTATAATTATTAATTTAAATTGTATTATCATAAAATGTTGCCTTGTTGTTATATTACCTTTATTGCATTCCAAACACTATATTTTCCAAGAACATATATGAACGTACATAAAGAGAGTTTTCCTTGCCCTTGAAAATCCAATATACAGATATATCCACAATATACTTCCTTTAAAATAATGTACAAATTTTATCTTACCTTTTTAAATATGTGCAACTTTGAGGGCAAGAGTTGTGACTTGCCAAACTTTTAATTTCCCAGATACCCAACAAAATGCTCTGCACAGAATTAGGTGAAAGTAAATAACAGTAACATTTGCAAAGAAAAGTCAAGGAAAAAAAGAGTTGATTCATAAAACTTAGGACATAATGTCTTACTCCTTTGTATTTGCATTTGCCGCTCACATGGTCATCTCTTGGATTGAAAAGATTACATCACGGGAAATAAATTTAAGTAACACGAATATTTCAGAGACTACAATAATTAAGTAGAGGCTTTTTTCAAAACAGATCCTTTGTTTTTTAACAATAGTAGAGAGACTCTGTTTCCATTTGCCAAGCATCCCAGACATGTTTGAAGTAAATTTAAGAATAAATAACAAATTCTAAAAAACTGTGAAAGAAGATTTCAAAATCAAACTTTTAATTACAAAATAGGATACTCTTGGGGAAAGGGATAAATTAAGGGAATGGTACTAACATACACACACTACTATATATAAAATAGATAACTAACAAGGACCCAGGGAACTATACTCAAGGTTCTATAATAACCTATATGGGGAAAAAAGAATGTGTGTGTGATTCACTTCGCTGTACATCTGAAACTAATTCAACATTGTAAGTCAACTATATTCCAATAAAATTTTTTAAAAAATGACTGTGAAATAAACAGGTGACACTAATATAAAAAAAAGTTTTAAATGTCTGGAAACTTCAACTGAATGTAAAACTAACTTTTTTGCTATGTACAGGTATGATACGAATGTACATTTAATTACTGATTATTAAACATTAGAAACTCACTACTATTCTTACCTTCATTGCCTATTTATTGTCTGATCTGAACAAATTATCCAAATACACACATAACTTAATTGAAAATAATCCTCCAAAATAGTAAGCATTACATTATCTCATTTCCTAGAAGCATATTATACCTGGCTACTAAAAGCCATCTGTAGTAAATAGTACCTAGCATTAGAATGTCTATACAAACTCTGAGCTATCTAAATTAAACCAAATATTATGGATTTAAGCATTTGGTCTAGGCAAGATGCAACTTTGTTAATTAATTAAGTTCTTCCTCTTAGATGGTATCAATCAATAATATTTCAGTTGTCAAGGTAGAAGGATAGAAGGTTAAGTTACTTCAAAGTTTGAAAACTTGATTTCTAACTTTAAATATTTAAATTTAGGGTATATGGACCTTCATTTTTACCCCTGTCCTGGAGCTTGTTAATGATAAGATACAATGAAAGCAATCTAAGACCAAATTCTGCCATATCTACATTTATTTGCAAGCAAGCACAAAACCATTTTATAATTCTATTCCATAAATTTGGGGAGTTCCAAGATTTAGACATTCCATCAAGTGCCTTTCATGAAAAGTTCATGTGAGGCATATTCAACATTGCTTCAGGGGCAGGATGCTGCTAATCTTCTCATCAGAGTAGAATCACTTTACATGGTTTTGCATGAGACCAAATTTCTCAGCCTAGGATGTTATCCCACCAGATTATTCATTCTGTTTGCACAAGAGCCAAGCTGCCTGTCTGTTATGTCTAGCTCATCCACATGGATTTCTACCATTTCTTATGAAAAAAACAATAAACTCGCGAAGGCATATTAAAATAGAATTATTGCAGTTCCTGTTGTGTCAGGAACCAGAATCCGACTGGGGAACCATGAGGTTGCGGGTTCGATCTTTGGACTCACTCAGTGGGGGTTAAGGATCCAGCATTGCTGTGGCTGTGGTGTAGGCTGGCAGCTATAGCTCCAGTTGAACCCCTAGCCTGGGAAACTCCATATGCCAAGAGTGAGGCCCTAAGAAAAAAAAAAAAAGGAATTCCCATCCTGGCTCAGAGGAAACAAATCCTACTAGGAACCATGAGGATACAGGTTCGGTCCCTGACCTCACTCAGTTGGTTAAGGATCCAGCATTGCTGTGAGCTGTGGTGTAGGTCACAGACGCATCTCAGATCCCACGTTGCTGTGGCTCTGGTGTAAGCCCAGGGCTACAGCTCCGTTTAGACCTCTAGCCTGGGAACCTCCGTATGTCACAGGTGCGGCCCTAAAAAAAAAGACAAAAAATAAATTAAAAAATAAAATAGAATATTAAAACCTCCTTTCTGTTAATTCCTTCTGATGTGTGCATTGGTAACTAGAGTTTTTAGAATGCTATCTAACCATTCCTGAGTTACGCACGGCTGAAGTAAGGTACTTGCCCCAGTGTATAGATTAAAATTTATACCCATATGGCATTAGATTTGATGAGATGTTATAATGAAAATTTAAATACAATAAAATACACTGTTATGAAGGCTTCATCCTGGCCTCTCCTAAAGTTCTACAGCAGAATGGGGGCCTGGAAGCCTAGAGCTTCCCTTCTCATTCCACAGTTTTCTGCCCACTCTGCCACTGACTCTCCAAATCTAGAACAGTGCCTAGGGAATTTGAGTTGGAATCTTGGGCAAGAGCCATCTATAAAAACCATCAAAATTGGCTGCCTTTGTGTCAACATTAGACTGCTGAAGTATGAGACCTTTAAGGTCTATTTTGCTTGCTCTCGACAGAATTATAAAGATGCTCTAAGATTCAGGAATGGAATGAATGCTGACTTTTAACCTTTTCACTTTCCCCCAGTAGAGGCTGAGAAAAGTTTTCACCATCTGTATGAAGACTTTTTTTTTCTTTTTCTTTCTTTTTTTCATTTTTCTTTTCTTTTTTTTTCTTTTTCTTTCTTTTTTTCATTTTTCTTTTCTTTTTTTGAGACAGATTCAAGGGAGACAGCTTTACAACAAGGTTATTCTTCCCAGGCCTCCAGGAGTTTGACTGCCAACCCTAATGCCCACAGGAAGTCAGCAAGAATAAGGGTGCATTTGGATCCTGAAGAGCCCATTCCCCTCAGATCTCTGCCCTTCCTCCAGGGGTTTTCTTGGCCATGAGTTACACAAAGGATGATGAAAGGACTATCAACCCACTGAGCTTTTCCTGAACAATATACACTCATATTTATCCACAGCAAACCCTTCCACATAGAGCAAGGCCTGCACATGCAAGAATCCTAGAGCGCTGCACCTCGTCGGACACCAAGAACAAACAGCAAATGTTATCTTCCAGATCCCTGGCCTGGCTCAGCTCTCACAGTACAGTGATCTCAGGCAAAGCATCTAAAACATTCAAAAGAAAAGGAGCATCCTGCATTTTCTCTAACATTTCCCATCCACATCCTGCTTTCCTTACTCAGACGTCACAGCTGTGGAGAGAGGTAGA
The DNA here is from genome assembly GCF_054392235.1 of Sus scrofa. Taxonomy (NCBI): domain Eukaryota; kingdom Metazoa; phylum Chordata; class Mammalia; order Artiodactyla; family Suidae; genus Sus; species Sus scrofa. The sequence goes on along the minus strand of NC_139397.1, from coordinate 107,642,190 downwards.
AAACAGCCTCATTCAAGGTCTCCACCTCCAAGGTTCCTGTCCCAATTCTGTCAGGTGCTTGTGCTCAGAATGAATTCTAGTTTCCCGTGGATTCCTCAGACTAAACATCTCTGGAGGCTCTCACTTTCATCACTCTGACCTTAGCTGAGGGCACACAGTGTTCTCTCCTGAAATTGTTCACATACCTGAGGCTGAGCACAGAATAACTTCTTCATAAATATAAGGGGGGACAACTGCTCAATCTTGAGTTCCAGTTATAAGATTACACTTGAAACTTGGGGGAATGAGAAATCTTTAAATCCTGAATTTCACAGTGTCTGGGGATGAGTAATGCTCCAATCTGGGGCTTTTTGGTGTCTTCACCATTGGCTGTGTACTATGTCTCTTGTTCCTGGTATTCTGTGATGCCAAGCACAAAAGAAACTTTGCAAGCTTCTGCAGTATTCACCCTTTTTTCTTGCATATCTCCCAGCTTCTGGCTGAGTCTGCAATAGAAGCTAGAACTGGGGGATTTCCCACATCAGGACCATTGTCAAGCTCCTTAGCAATGAGACTTGTAAGATCCAAAATGGATGTCCCTGAGGTACGTAGCCCCACCCCCATTTCTTTTCTGGTATGATTTTTAAGAGGCAACATAAAATACATAGCTTAAATGAAGCAAAACAGAAATTGTATTCTATTTTAAATTTAGAACATTTCATTATACATGTGTATATATGTATGTAAATGTTTATATTATATGTAGTTAGATTTTATAGTATAATTAGTTTGCATCAAATGAGGAGGTTGTGTGATTAAGCTTCTCTGTGTCCTCTGGGAACTGGAGAGTGTTTTTTTGCAAATGACTCTGAGTCTATAATTGGAACTTTGTCCTACTATGAAAAGACATGACACAAGATATTTCTTTCCTTATTTGAAGTGGAAGTGAAGAAGATATTGAGAGATAAAGAAGATGGGGAAAGGTGGGTCAGCAGGAACCTGGAAGGGAGGAGAGAGAAGTCTAGGTACTCAACCACAGTCATGGTACTTAAGAAAGAATAGAAGTTGCCGCCAAGTAAAAATGTCAGATACGGAACCAAGTAAAAGACTCCTTCAGGAGACATTGTTATAAAACTTGGTCTTAGTTGAGCTTGAGGCTCCTTTGACTGATTATTCAGTCTTTTCTCTCTGGTAGGAACATAAAGTCACATGCATCTGGGGCTAGCCTGGTTGGTCATCTCACTGCACTAATGAAGCCCAACCCCCACCACCAATGGCTGAGCAGGAGTTAACCCTTGTCTGTGCCACAAAACTTTGCTCAGACTTGATGTAGATAATCCCAAGAAGCCCCATGATGTCCACGTGCATCAAGACTGTAACTAGCATGATGGGATGGAGCATTAGGATCAGGTTTGGATGAATGATCTAAACAAGTTGGAGACCAATCGGTTGAAGGTGATTTGTAACATCTCTACCACATGCATATAACTTTGAGATGTGTCTTTCACTTTCTGTGAGCCTTAGCTCCATAATTGAGCAATGAAACCGGATCTTCATCCTTAACACAAAGATTCCAAGGGATCCTCTTTTCTTTCTTTTTTTTTTTTTTTCTAACCAAACCTTTAAGAGGTCTTCAGAGCTATACTACTAAGGGACTTCTTGAATGTTATGGACTCAGAGCTGCCTTGAAAATGAATCATTAGAAATAATGCAATTCATTTTCCTAAGGGTCCAGCTTTCTTTTGCACAAGAATGCAGGTGGAGACACAATTAAGAAGTTTGGCTTGGCACTATGTCTCAGAAGGCATTGAGTGTCAGACAGAAATTGTGGATGGGTATATTTTAGGTTTTGAGCAAGGTGATGAATTCTGTGAGGGATCCCAGACACAGAAAAAAATCGAAGTGCAATCTCAAAGAAAAATTTAGAATTCATATAGAGAAGTAAAACCTCAAAATGAGTGAAAGGAAAAAGGATCAAAATCTGAGAGAACTTACATCTGACTTCCAAAATAGCATAGCCTACAGGGAGAGTTTTAGAACAAAGAGTAAAATAATTTAAAAAAGAGATCAGGGTGCATGGCCTGTAAGAATTATTGAAACTGGGGCTATCCCAGAATATTCATATATGGTTTAGATAAATTATTCCTAATTTCTCTGAAGAGAAGAAACACCTGGAGGATAAATACATGTATGACTTAGTGATCTTTCAATATCAGTTCTAAGCCTATGAGACAGTAACTGGGAGCTTGGGGATAATAGACGCAAACTACTGCATTTAGAATGAATAAGCAATGAGATCCTGCTGCATAGCACAGGGAACTATATCTAGTCACTAGTGATGGAACATAATGGAAGATAATGTGAGAAAAAGAATGTGTGTGTGTGTCTGTGTGTGTGTGTATGAGACTGGGTCAGTTTGCTATATAGTAAAAAATTGACAGAACACAGTAAACCAACTATAGTGAAAAAATAAAAATCATTAAAAATAAAAAAATAAACATTTGGAGTTCCCATCGTGGTGCAGTGGAAACGAATACAACTAGGAACCATGGGGTTGCGGGTTTGATCCCTGGCCTCGCTCAGTCAGTTGGGGATCTGGCGTTGCCATGAGCTGTGGTGTAGGTCGCAGGTGCTGCTCGGATCTGGAGTTGCTGTGGCTCTGGCGCAGGCCAGTGGCTACAGCTCCGATTAGACCTCTAGCCTGGGAATCTCTATACACTGTGGGTGCAGCCCTAAAAAGCACAAAAAAATAAAAACTAAACATTTGAAAGTTATGAAATTATAAAATTAGTGTTTCTTTTTTACATGGATAGTTCAATTATTCTCTACATTGTCTTGTGAACTCAGTATTCCTTTTATGAAAAGAAAGAGTTTATCATTTTGCCCTTAAACCTACTTGCCAGGAATTCTGATAATTGGAAAAAAAAAAAAAAGATTTTATTTTTTTTCCTTCCAGACAGGAAAATTCAGATACTATAAAATGAAGAGACAAAAATTCAAGTTACGGGCTATTACTTTAAGGCCTTACTGATTGAATAGTTTTTTTAAAAATACATACATTTTTGTTGTTTAGTTTTTTTCTATGCATCAGGTATTCAATCTATTGGCTTAACTATATTTTTTCTGCCATAACAAGAAATTCAGAGGTAAATAGCTCAGAATTGGTATGGGTGGGGGGAAGCATAACGCCATTAAAGAGGCTTCACCATATTTTCTGTTGTCTGTAAGTACCTAGTTTTTATCCATATAGTACAAACTAGCTAAAAAACATTTAGGCATAATGCCTGTAGTCCAAGATGCAAAGGGGGAAATAAAAAGATCATCTTACTATTTCCTTTTATATCAAGGAAAAATACAGATTTACCCAGGGATGTCATACCACAGCTACAAAGGCATATAAGGAGGTAAGTAATTTTAGTAACAAAAATCCCTTCATGTATGCATTTATTAATCATTGAGATATAAGAATAAAATGTAGTATTTTATGCTACGTACTATGTCCAAAATAGCACATAACTCTGTGTGTGTGTGTGTGTGTGTGTGTGTGTGTGTGTCTGTGTCTGTGTCTGTGTCTGTGTTTACATGAGGATGGATGAATATAAGAAGGGAAAAATTTTCTTTCATATATATATATATATATATATATATATATATATATATATATATATACCAGCATTATGGGGTGAGTGACATGTGGAGACAAGGAGGTAACACACAGATTGTAGAGACTTCCTAGATGAGCTGCCAGGTAAAATTAACATGTCTCCTAGGATTTTAGCTGACTTCCATAATGTCATAAAGAACTGACTAGGGGCAGAAAGGAAGTATGTTCAGCAGTCTCTCACTTTGAATATTTGCCTCCAAAATCTGATCTCAGAAAGTTGAACATCCATTATATGATATTGATGAAATCTGCCTTGGGAATTAGTCTCAATCTATTTAAATTTAATATCAGATAAAGACAATATAAAATAAGTCATGTGATGAAATTTGAACTTAGAGGGAGTTTTTGGTCATTTGTTTAATTTTTTGAGCAATTCGATTTAAAAAAATCAGACTATTAGGAGTTCCTGTTGTGGCACAATGGAAATGAATCCAACTGCTAACCATGAGGTTGCGGGTTCAGTCCTTCGCCTTGCTCAGTGGGTTAAGGATCTGGTGTTTCTGTGAGCTGTGGTGTAGGTTGCAGACACAGCTCGGATCCTATGTTGTTGTGGCTATGGCATAGGCTGGCAGTTGTAGCTTGGATTAAACCCCTAGCCTGAGAACTTTCATATGCCACGGGTGAGGCCCTAAAAAGAAAGAAAAAAAAATCAGGCTATTAAATGATTTGAACAATGTCAGTGATACTGAGATATAAAAATGAACAAACAAAAATAACAAATCTTCAGGCCTGTAGGGACCCTTCCAGGAAAGAAAATGCTAAATTAGAAGTTCCAAGCAGAAAGTCTACTTTTTAATGAAAGGATTTTTATTTATTTGTATGATAAGTAGGCTCTAGCCCTTTCATGTTGGGCATCTGGAAAAGAAGAGACACATAGAGGCATGAAAATCACCAGATTCATTTCAGTAAAACTTAACAGTTTTATAAGAAATAGACAGTTTGCAAATATTTTACCATAGCACTGTCTGGGGCTTATGAACCATAGACAGAGGCTTAGATCAAAGCCACAAGACATGCTGAGGTTTAGCCTGTGCTTGAGTTTATCCAGAAACAACGGAAACATGATATCATTTCACATCAGAGAATAAACCAAAGTGGAAACAGCACAATTGCAGTGACGGGTTCAGTCTGTGGTCAGGTCACGCAAGAAAAAGAAAGAGGAAAAAAATAAATTGTTCTGCTACAAAACTTTACTTCTCCTTGTAAAATAAAAAAAAAAAGTCATCAAATTGTGATCTGTCCATGATCATCAAATTGTGATCTGTAAAATCAGAGAGAGATTATCAGAATAAGAAATCTCTGCCGCAATGAGTCAGATTGTTTTTTTCTTTCTCTTTCCTTCCCAAATCCCACTGTTTCATATGACAGTGTCAAGTTTCATATCAGGCCAGTGTGCAGTGGTTAAACATGTGAAGTCTGCTAGAAGGAAAGCAATATCCTCCCTAGTCTTTCCAGATAACTATATAAAAATGAAAGAATCATTTTGATAAGCATTATTTTTCTCCCTCCCAACCAAAGACGCAAAATCATTCCTCTTATACTTCGAATGAATAACAATTAGATTAGTTTGTACATTTTTAAATGTTGATAGAGAGTTTCACATTACTCTAAGCAAGTATATTCAGTATTCACTGAAATCAAGTATCTATTTATTAATGAAACATATTTACATATTCTTGATTCCTTCATAACCAAAATGAACAAAGCCAATTTCTTGTATTTGATAGTTTTTTTACACTGTTTTTCTGTTTTAACATCCATTATTCTACTTACCACTCATCATCACTTTCTCAACTAAATAAGCAGAGATCTACCATCTTTCCTTTAAGGAAAAAGGCATGAAGAAGTATATTTCCCATAGTAGCACATGAAACCAATATTGGCATGGGAACTGGGGGATTATCTTTTTTTCCCCCAGACCCAGAAAACAGTTGAGGAAAAATTGTGAACATATCTCTAACATGCTCTTGCCAGGTAAATATGGTTTATCTGGAGTTGTTTATTTGGCTGTTTTATTAAACTACCCAGCACTTCCTAGAACTTTTCTTTTTTTTTTTATTTAATTGTACAAAGTGCCTCAGTGGGAGTTCCCGTTATGGTGTAGCGGAAACAAATCCAACTAGTATCCATGAGGATAAAGGTTCCATTCCCAGTCTCCATCAGTGGGTTAAGGATTCAGCATTGCCGTGAGCTGTGGTGTAGTTCGCAGATTTGGCTTATATCCTGAGTTGCTGTGTCTGTGGTGTAGGCCAGCAATTGCAGCTCCCATTCGACCTCTAGCCTGGGAAATTCCATATGCCACAGGTGAAGCCCTAAAAAAAAAAAAGCAAACAAAAAAGAAAAACAAAGCTGCTTCAATAGTTTCTATCCATCCAAATCAAAAGTGTGTAAATGGGAGTTCCCGTCGCGGCGCAGTGGTTAACGAATCGGACTAGGAACCATGAGGTTGCGGGTTCGATCCCTGCCCCTGCTCAGTGGGTTAACGATCAGGCGTTGCCCGTGAGCTGTGGTGTAGGTTGCAGATGCGGCTCGGATCCCGCGTTGCTGTGGCTCTGGCGTAGGCCGGTGGCTACAGCTCCGATTCAACCCCTAGCCTGGGAACCTCCATATGCTGCGGGAGCGGCCCAAGAAATAGCAACAACAACAACAACAAAAGACAAAAAAAAAAAAAAAGTGTGTTTGTTTACAAGTTCACTGAGAATATCTCTGTCCCTCTGTAGTTATTCGTTACAACATGCAAATCAGTGATCAAGCAATGCTAAGAATTGCATTTTTATTTTTAGAGCAGAATTATTTTACTTTAAAATAATGAATTCTAGAGAAAGCAATGAATCACCAATTGCAGAACATCAGGAATAAGTGGAGTACTGCCAAAGACCTTCAAGCTGTATTGACCCGAAATTCAAATTTAATTTGATTAAAAAAAAAAATACTCACAAGTTGGAAGTCTCCTTAAAAATGTAAAATCTAGAAGTAATTCTGAAGCACTCTAGGGACAAATTGGGAAGAGTTTGTTAAAATAATCTGAATAAAAAATTGAACTGTCAGCATGCTTCGCACTCACTCTCTCCTGCTTGTTTATCAGTTACTCCAACGTGTTCCCATTCTGTGAATGGCTGGCTCTCTGTTGACTGTTTACGCCACCTACAGACTTGTCTGTCTAAACATCACCTGGACATCAAGAAAAGGGCTTCTTTCACTTACCAAAAGCAATGGCACAATATATCCAACATATTT